>NW_027325365.1:28810705-30048768 GCF_036924035.1 Leuresthes tenuis | reverse complement strand
TTTGGCTACAAGAAGGTTTGAATGTCCGACCATAGTTTGTAAAAAGCGGGTAAGAAAAGCTTACCATACATCATCAAAAGCAGGAGTGGATGTGTTCGGCTACAAGAAGATTTGAATGTCCATCAATAATTGCTTTAAAACATGAAAGAAAATTTTCAAATATCAAACCGCACATGATCATAAGCGGGAGAGGAGTTGTTCAGCTGCAAGAAGGTGTGAATGTCCACCCATAATTACTGAAAAATGGGTAAGAAAAGGTGAAAATGCCCAACCATACATCATCAAAAGCAGGAGTGGATGTGTTCGGCTACAAGAAAGTTTGAATGTCCGACCATAGTTTGTAAAAAGCGGGTAAGAAAAGGTTCGAATGCCCGAACATAGACCATCAAAAGAGGGAGCGGAGGTGTTCCGCTGTAAGAAGGTGTAAATGTCCGACCATAGTTGGTAAAAAGCGGGTAAGAAAAGGTTAAAATACCCGACTGTACACAATCAATAGCGGGAGCGGAGTTGTTTGGCTACAAGAAGGTGTGAAAGTCCGACCACGGTTTGTAAAAAGCGGGTAAGAAAAGGTTCGAATGCCCGAATATATACCATCAAAAGTGGAAGTGGATATGTTCGGCTGCAAGAAGGTGTGAACGTCCGACCAAAGTTTGTAAAAAGCAGTTAAGAAAAGGTTCGAATATCCAACCAAACATAATCAAAAGCGGGAGCAGAGCTGTTCGACTGCAAGTAGGTGTGAATGTCAGATCATAATTTGCAAAAAGCTGATGAGAAAGGGTGAAAATGCCCGGCTATACACCATCAAATGTGGGAGCGGAAGTGTTCGGCTGTGAGTAGGTGTGAATGTCCAACCATAATTGCTGAAAAATGTGTTAGAAGAGACTAGAATGCCGGACAAGACATTATCAAATGCGGGAGCGGAGTTGTTCGGCTGTGAGTAGGTGTGAATCTCCGAGCATAGTTTGTAAAAAGGGGGTAAGAATAGGTTCGAATGCCCGAACATACACTATCAAAACAGGGAGCTGAGGTGGCTCAGCTGCAAGGTGTGAATGTCTGACTATAGTTTGTAAATAAGGTGCGAATGCCCAACAATGTATAATCAAAAGAGGGAGCGGAGGTTTTCGGCTACAAGAAGGTTTGAATGTCCGACCATAGTTTGTAAAAAGCGGGTAAGAAAAGGTTCAAATGCCTGACTATACACCATCAAAAGCGGGAGCAGAGGTGTTCCGCTGTAAGACGGTGTGAATGTACGACCATATTTGGTAAAAAGCGGGTAAGAAAAGGTTAAAATACCCGACTGTACACAATCAATAGCGGGAGAGGAGGTGTTCAGCTGCAAGAAGGTGTGAATGTCCACCCATAATTACTGAAAAATGGGTAAGAAAAGGTGCGAATGCCAAACCATACATTATCAAAAGCAGGTGTGAATGTCAGATCATAATTTGCAAAAAGCTGATGAGAAAGGGTGAGAATGCCCGACTATACACCATCAAATGCGGGAGCGGAGTTGTTCGGCTGTGAGTAAGTGTGAATCTCCGACCATAATTGCTGAAAAATGTGTTAGAAAAGGTAAGAATGCCCGTCCATACATCATCAAAAGCGGGAGAGGTGGTGTTCGGCTGCAAGTAGGTGTGAATGTCCAGCCATAATTACTAACAAACGGGTAAGAAAAGGTAGTATTGCCAGACCATACATGATCAAAACAGGGAGCGGAGGTGGTTCAGCTGCAAGAAGGTGTGAATGTCCGACTAAAGTTCAAATATATTAACAAAAGCGGGAGGAGAGGTCTTCGGATGAGAGTGGTTGAGAATTTCCAACCATAATCTATAAAATGCGGTGAAAAAAAAGGTGTGATAGAACACTAAAAGGTGGAGCGGAAGTGTTCGGTTGCAAGAAGGTGTGAATGTCCGACTATATTTGGTGAAAAGCAGGTGAAGCAAGGTCTGAATGCCCAACCTTACATTATCAAAAGCGAGATCAGAGGTGTTTGGCTGCAAGAAGGCCATAGTTTGCCAAAAGCGGGTAAGCTGCGAATGACCAACTAAATATCAACAAAAGTGGGGGCGGAGGTCTTCGGATGCAACTGGGTGTGAACATCCCACCATACAAGTATGGTGGAGAGGAAGCTGTGAACAGCCGACCATAGTTTGCAAAAAGCGGGTGAGAAAAGGTGCGAATGTGCAACCATACATGATCAAAACAGGGAGCGGAGGTGGTTCAGCTGCAAGAAGGTGTGAATGTCTCACTAAAGTTCAAATATATTAACAAAAGCGGGAGGAGAGGTCTTCGGATGAGAGTGGTTGAGAATTTCCAACCATAATCTATAAAATTCGGTGAAAAAAAGGTGTGATAGAACACTAAAAGGTGGAGCGGAAGTGTTCGGCTGCAAGAAGGTGTGAATGTCCGACTATATTTGGTGAAAAGCAGGTGAAGCAAGGTCTGAATGCCCAACCTTACATCATCAAAAGCGAGATCAGAGGTGTTTGGCTGCATGAAGGCCATAGTTTGCCAAAAGCGGGTAAGCTGCGAATGACCGACTAAATATCAACAAAAGGTCTTCGGATGCAAGTGGGTGTGAATATCCCACCAAGTATGGTGGAGAGGAAGCTGTGAACAGCCGACCATAGTTGGCAAAAAACGGGTGAGAAAAGGAGCGAATGTCCAACCATACATGATCAAAACAGGGAGCGGAGGTGTTTGGCTGTGACAAGGTGTGAATGTCCACAAAAATTAATGAAAAGCGGGCAACAAGTAGGTTTGAATGCCCAACCATACATCATCAAAAGCAGGAGTGGATGTGTTCGGCTACAAGAAGGTTTGAATGTCCGAGCATAGTTTGTAAAAAGCGGGTAAGAAAAGGTTCGAATGCCCAAACATACAACATCAAAAGAGGGAGCGGAGGTGTTCCGCTGTAAGAAGGTGTGAATGTCCGACCATAGTTGGTAAAAAACGGGTAAGAAAAGGTTAAAATACCCGACTGTACACAATCAATAGCGGGAGCGGATGTGTTTGGCTACAAGAATGTGTGACAGTCCGACCATGGTTTGTAAAAAACGGGTAAGAAAAGGTGCGAATGCCCGACAATGTATGATCAAAAGAGGGAGCGGAGGTTTTCGGCTACAAGAAGGTTTGAATGTCCGACCATAGTTTGTAAAAAGCGGGAAAGAAAAGGTTCAAATGCCTGACTATACACCATCAAAAGCGGGAGCGGAGGTGTTCGGCTACAAGAAGGTGTGAAAGTTCAACCATGGTTTGTAAAAAGCTGCTAAGAAAAGGTTCGAATGCCCGAATATATACCATCAAAAGCGGAAGCGGAGGTGTTCGGCTGCAAGAAGGTGTGAACGTCCGACCAAAGTTTGCAAAAAGCAGTTAAGAAAAGGTTCGAATGCCCGAATATATACCATCAAAAGCGAGAGCAGAGCTGTTCGACTGCAAGTAGGTGTGAATGTCCAGCCATAATTACTCACAAACGGGTAAGAAAAGGTAGTATTGCCAGACCATACATGATCAAAACAGGGAGCTGAGGTGGTTCAGCTGCAAGATGTGAATGTCTGACTATAGTTTGTAAAAAGCGGGTAAGACAAGGTGCGAATGCCCGACAATGTATGATCAAAAGAGGGAGTGGAGGTCTTCGGCTGCAAGGTCTGATTGTCTAACCATAATTTCTAAAAACCGGGTAAGAAAAGGCTCGAAAGCCCGACTATACACAATCAAAAGCGGGAGCGGGAGGTTTTCAGCTGCAAATCCTTCACTCAAACCAAGTGAAAACTGCTTTGTCCTTCATATTTATCAATGTCTAGATTGACTTCAACAAAGAACAACACTGGATTTTGCAGTAGAAGAAAGAGCATCACTGAAGGATCAGTAATCCGAGAATAAGCTTATTTTCATACGTTCTGCATGATTTGGGATTTTATGTATAAAATGAATTCCTTCACTCAAACCAAGTTAAAACTGCTTTGTCCTTCATATTTATCAATGTCTAGATCGACTTCAACAAAGAACAACATTGTATTTTGCAGTAGAAGAAAAAGCAACACTGAAGGATCAGGAATCCGAGAATAAGCTTCTTTTCATACGTTTTGAATGATTTGGGATTTTATGTATAAAATGAATTCCTTCACTCAAACCAAGTGAAAACTGCTTTGTCCTTCATATTTATCAATGTCTAGATTTACTTCAACAAAGAACAACATTGTATTTTGCAGTAGTAGAAAGAGCAACACTTGAAGGAACAGGAATCCGAGAATAAGCTTATTTTCATACGTTCTGCATGATTTGGGATTTTATGTATAAAATGAATTCCTTCACTCAAACCAAGTGAAAACTGCTTTGTCCTTCATATTTATCAATGTCTAGATTGACTTCAACAAAGAACAACATTGTATTTTGCAGTAGAAGAAATAGCAACACTGAAGGATCAGGAATCCGAAAACACGCTTATTTTCATACGTTCTGCTTGATTTGGGATTTTGCTATAAAATTATTTCCTTCACTCAAACAAAGTGGAAACTGCTTTGTCCTTCATATTTATCAATGTCTATATCGATTTCAACAAAGAACAAGGCTGTATTTTGCAGTATAGGAAAGAGCAACACTGGAGGATCAGGAATCCGAGAATAAGCTTACTTTCATGAGTCCTGCACGATTTCGGATTTTCCTATAAAATGAATTGCTTTGCTCAAACCAAGTTAAAATTGCTTTGTCCTTCATAGTTATCCGTGTCTAAAATGTATCAAGCATAAAGTTCCTCATATTACCCTGAATGAGAAAGAAGCATCCCTTTGGTTGAGCAATACGTTCCTTTTGCGGAGTTATGCATGATTTCGGATTTTGCTATAAAATTCATTCCTTCACACCTTTTTTTTTTCACCGCATTTTATAGATTATGGTTGGAAATTTCAACCACTCTAATCCGAAGACCTCTCCTCCCGCTTTTGTTAATATATTTGAACTTTAGTTGGACATTCACCCCTTTTTGCAGCTAAACCACCTCCGCTCCCTGTTTTGATCATGTATGGTCTGGCAATACTACATTTTCTTACCCGTTTGTGAGTAATTATGGCTGGATATTCACACCTACTTGCAGCTGAACACAATCTCTCTCGCTTTTAATTATGTTTGGATATTCGAACCTTTTCTTTACTGCTTTTTGCCAACTTTGGTCGGACGTTCACACCTTCTTGCAGCCGAACACCTCCGCTTCCGCTTTTGATGGTATATATTCGGGCATTCGAACCTTTTCTTACCAGCTTTTGACAAACGATGGTTGGACTTTCACACCTTCTTGTAGCCGAACAACTCCGCTCCCGCTATTGATTGTGTACAGTCGGGTATTTTAACCTTTTCTTACCCGCTTTTTACCAACTATGGTCGGACATTCACACCTTCTTACAGCGGAACACCTCCGCTCCTTCTTTTGATGGTGTATGTTCGGGCAGTCAAACCTTTTCTTACCTGCTTTTTACAAACTATGGTCAGACATTCAACCCTTCTTGGAGCCGAACACATCCACTCCTGCTTTTGATTATGTATAGTTGGGCATTCGCACCTTTTCTTACCCATTTTTCAGTAATTATGGATGTACATTCACACCTTCTTGCAGCCGAACACCTCCGCTCCCTCTTTTGATCATACATTTTCGGGCATTCGCACCTTTTCTTACCCGCTTTTTACAAACCATGGTTGGACTTTCACAACTTCTTGTAGCCGAACAACTACGCTCCCCCTATTGATTGTGTACAGTCGGGTATTTTAACCTTTTCTTACCCACTTTTTACCAACTATGGTCGGACATTCACACCTTCTTACAGCGGAACACCTCCGCTCCCTCTTTTGATGGTGTATGTTTGGGCATTCGAACCTTTTCTTACCCGCTTTTTACAAACTATGGTCAGACGTTCAAACCTTCTTGTAGCCGAACATATCCGCTCCTGCTTTTGATGATGTATGGTTGGGCATTCAAACCTACTTTTTGCCCGCTTTTCATTAATTTTGGGTGGACATTCACACCTTGTCACAGCCAAACACCTCCGCCCCCTGTTTTGATCATGTATGGTTGCACATTCGCACCTTTTCTCACCCGCTTTTTGCAAACTATGGTCGGCTGTTCACAGCTTCCTCTCCACCATACTTGTATGGTGGGATGTTCACACCCAGTTGCATCCGAAGACCTCCGCCCCCACTTTTGTTGATATTTAGTTGGTCATTCGCAGCTTACCCGCTTTTGGCAAACTATGGCCTTCTTGCAGCCAAACACCTCTGATCTCGCTTTTGATAATGTAAGGTTGGGCATTCAGACCTTGCTTCACCTGCTTTTCACCAAATATAGTCGGACATTCACACCTTCTTGCAGCCGAACACTTCCGCTCCACCTTTTAGTGTTCTATCACACCTTTTTTTCACCGAATTTTATAGATTATGGTTGGAAATTCTCAACCACTCTCATCCGAAGACCTCTCCTCCCGCTTTTGTTAATATATTTGAACTTTAGTGAGACATTCACACCTTCTTGCAGCTGAACCACCTCCGCTCCCTGTTTTGATCATGTATGGTCTGGCAATACTACCTTTTCTTACCCGTTTGTGAGTAATTATGGCTGGACATTCACACCTACTTGCAGCCGAACACCACCTCTCTCGCTTTTGATGATGTATGGACCGGCATTCTTACCTTTTCTAACACATTTTTCAGAAATTACGGTCGGAGATTCACACCTACTCACAGCCGAACAACTCCGCTCCCGCATTTGATGGTGTGCAGTCGGACATTCGCACCCTTTCTCATCAGCTTTTTGCAAATTATGATCTGACATTCACACCTGCTTTTGATAATGTATGGTTTGGCATTCGCACCTTTTCTTACCCATTTGTCAGGAATAATGGGTGGACATTCACACCTTCTTGCAGCTGAACACCTCCTCTCCCACTTATGATCATGTGCGGTTTGATTTTCGAAAATTTTCTTTCATGTTTTCTAGCAATTATTGATGGACATTTAGACCTTCTTGCAGCTGAACACCTCCGCTCCTGCTTTTGATCATACCTTGTCAGGCATTCGCACCATGTCTTACCCGCTTTTTACAAACTTTAGTCGAACATTTACACCTTTTTGCAGCCGAACACCACCTCTCTCACTTTTGATGATGTATGGTCCGGCATTCTTTCCTTTTCTAACACATTTTTCAGCAATTATGGTCGGACATTCACACCTACTCAGAGCCGAACACCTCCGCTCCCGCATTTGATGGTGTATAGTCGGGCATTCTCACCCTTTCTCATCAGCTTTTTGCAAATTATGATCTGACATTCACACCTGCTTTTGATAATGTATGGTTGGGCATTCGCACCTTTTTTTACCCATTTTTCAGGAATTATGGGTGGACATTCACACCTTCTTGCAGCTGAACACCTCCTCTCCTTCTTATGATCATGTGCGGATGATATTCCAAAATTTTCTTTCATGTTTTAAAGCAATTATTGATGGACATTCAGACCTTCTTGCAGCTGAACCACTCTGCTCCCGCTTTTGATGGTGTATAGTCGGGCTTTCGAAACTTTCCTTCCCGGTTTATACAAATTATGGTTGGACATTCAGACCTTCTTGCAGCCGAACACCTCTGCTCCCTCTTTTGATCATACATTGTCGGGCATTAGCACCTTTTCTTACCCGCTTTTTACAAACCATAGTCGGACTTTCACATCTTTTAGTAGCCGAACAACTCCGCTCCCGCTATTGATTGTGTACAGTCGGGTATTTTAACCTTTTCTTACCCGCTTTTTACCAACTATGGTCGGACATTCACACCTTCTTACAGCGGAACACCTCCGCTCCCTCTTTTGATGGTGTATGTTCGGGCAGTCAAACCTTTTCTTACCTGCTTTTTACAAACTATGGTCAGACATTCAACCCTTCTTGGAGCCGAACACATCCACTCCTGCTTTTGATTATGTATATTTGGGCATTCGCACCTTTTCTTACCCATTTTTCAGTAATTATGGGTGTACATTCACACCTTCTTGCAGCCAAACACCTCCGCTCCCTCTTTTGATCATACATTTTCGGGCATTCGCACCTTTTCTTACCCGCTTTTTACAAACCATGGTCGGACTTTCACACCTTTTAGTAGCCGAACAACTCCGCACCCGCTACTGATTGTGTACAGTCGGGTATTTTAACCTTTTCTTACCCGTTTTTTACCAACTATGGTCGGACATTCACACCTTCTTACAGCGGAACACCTCCGCTCCCTCCTTTGATGGTGTATGTTTGGGCATTCGAACCTTTTCTTACCCGCTTTTTACAAACTATGGTCAGACGTTCAAACCTTCTTGTAGCCAAAAACCTCTGCTCCCTCTTTTGATTATACATTGTCAGGCATTCGCACCTTATCGTACCCGCTTTTTACAAACTATAGTCAGACATTCACACCTTGGTGCTGAACCACCTCAGCTCCCTGTTTTGATCATGTATGGTCTGGCAATACTACCTTTTCTTACCCGTTTGTGAGTAATTATGGCTGGACATTCACACCTACTTGCAGTCGAACAGCTCTGCTCCCGCTTTTGATTTTGTTTGGTTGGATATTCGAACCTTTTCTTAACTGCTTTTTACAAACTTTGGTCGGACGTTCACACCTTCTTGCAGCCGAACACCTCCGCTTCCGCTTTTGATGGTATATATTCGGGCATTCGAACCTTTTCTTACCAGCTTTTTACAAACCATGGTTGGACTTTCACACCTTCTTGTAGCCGAACAACTCCGCTCCCCCTATTGATTGTGTACAGTCGGGTATTTTAACCTTTTCTTACCCACTTTTTACCAACTATGGTCGGACATTCACACCTTCTTACAGCGGAACACCTCCGCTCCCTCTTTTGATGGTGTTTGTTTGGGCATTCGAACCTTTTCTTACCCGCTTTTTACAAACTATGCTCGGACATTCAAACCTTCTTGTAGCCGAACACATCCACTCCTTCTTTTGATGATGTATGCTTGGGCATTCAAATCTACTTTTTGCCCGCTTTTCATTAATTTTGGGTGGACATTCACACCTTGTCACAGCCAAACACCTCCGCTCCCTCTTTTGATGGTGTTTGTTTGGGCATTCGAACCTTTTCTTACCCGCTTTTTACAAACTATGCTCGGACATTCAAACCTTCTTGTAGCCGAACACATCCACTCCTTCTTTTGATGATGTATGCTTGGGCATTCAAACCTACTTTTTGCCCGCTTTTCATTAATTTTGGGTGGACATTCACACCTTGTCACAGCCAAACACCTCCGCTCCCTGTTTTGATCATGTATGGTTGGACATTCGCACCTTGTCTCACCCGCTTTTTGCAAACTATGGTCAGCTGTTCACAGCTTCCTCTCCACCATACTTGTATGGTGGGATATTCACACCCACTTGCATCCGAAGACCTTTTGTTGATATTTAGTCGGTCATTCGCAGCTTACCCGCTTTTTACAAACTATAGTCAGACATTCACACCTTGGTGCTGAACCACCTCAGCTCCCTGTTTTGATCATGTATGGTCTGGCAATACTACCTTTTTTTACCCGTTTGTGAGTAATTATGGCTGGACATTCACACCTACTTGCAGTCGAACAGCTCTGCTCCCGCTTTTGATTATGTTTGGTTGGATATTCGAACCTTTTCTTAACTGCTTTTTACAAACTTTGGTCGGACGTTCACACCTTCTTGCAGCCGAACACCTCCGCTTCCGCTTTTGATGGTATATATTCGGGCATTCGAACCTTTTCTTAGAAGCTTTTTACAAACCATGGTTGGACTTTCACACCTTCTTGTAGCCGAACAACTCCGCTCCCGCTATTGATTGTGTACAGTCGGGTATTTTAACCTTTTCTTACCCGTTTTTTACCAACTATGGTCGGACATTCACACCGTCTTACAGTGGAACACCTCCGCTCACGCTTTTGATGGTGTATTGTCAGGCATTTGAACCTTTTCTTACCCGCTTTTTACAAACTATGGTCGGACATTCAAACCTTCTTGTAGCCAAAAACCTCCGCTCCCTCTTTTGAATATACATTGTCGGGCATTCGCACCTTTTCTTACCCGTTTTTTACAAACCATGGTCGGACTTTCAAACCTTCTTGTAGCCCAACACATCCACTCCTGCTTTTGATGATGTATGTTTGGGCATTCGCACCTTTTCTTACCCATTTTTCAGTAATTATGGGTGGACATTCACACCTTCTTACAGCTGAACACCTCCTCTCCCGCTTATGATGGTGTATAGTCGGGCTTTCAAGCCTTTTCTTACCCGGTTTTTACAAATTATAGTTGGACATTCAGACCTTCTTACAGCCGAAAACCTCCACTCCCTCTTTTGATCATACATTGTCGGGCATTAGCACCTTTTCTTACCCGCTTTTTACAAACCATAGTCGGACTTTCACATCTTTTAGTAGCCGAACAACTCCGCTCCCGCTATTGATTGTGTACAGTCGGGTATTTTAACCTTTTCTTACCCGCCTTTTACCAACTATGGTCGGACATTCACACCTTCTTACAGCGGAACACCTCCGCTCCCTCTTTTGATGGTGTATGTTCTGGCAGTCAAACCTTTTCTTACCTGCTTTTTACAAACTATGGTCAGACATTCAACCCTTCTTGGAGCCGAACACATCCACTCCTGCTTTTGATTATGTATAGTTGGGCATTCGCACCTTTTCTTACCCATTTTTCAGTAATTATGGGTGTACATTCACACCTTCTTGCAGCCGAACACCTCCGCTCCCTCTTTTGATCATACATTTTCGGGCATTCGCACCTTTTCTTACCCGCTTTTTACAAACCATGGTTGGACTTTCACACCTTTTAGTAGCCGAACAACTCCGCACCCACTACTGATTGTGTACAGTCGGGTATTTTAACCTTTTCTTACCCGTTTTTTACCAACTATGGTCGGACATTCACACCTTCTTACAGCGGAACACCTCCGCTCCCTCCTTTGATGGTGTATGTTCGGGCATTCGAACCTTTTATTACCCGCTTTTTACAAACTATGGTCAGACGTTCAAACCTTCTTGTAGCTGAACATATCCACTCTTGCTTTTGATGATGTATGGTTGGGCATTCGAACCTACTTGTTGCCCGCTTTTCATTAATTATGGGTGGACATTCACACCTTGTCTCAGCCAAACACCTCCGCTCCCTGTTTTGATCATGTATGGTTTGACATTCGCACCTTTGCTTACCTTCTTTTTATACTGATTGCTCAAGATTAAGTTGTTCTTTCTCAAACTACAAAAATTTTTTAATTGTTGAAACTTGATTTGAAGTGGATAAATAAGGAAGACAAACAGTTTTAAGTCAGGCTGATAGCAATTAATTTTATAGCAAAATCTGTATTTCGTCATTTGTCGAGAGATGCTTATTGCTGAAGAAGTTCTTTCTCATTCTACAAAGTACAACGTTGTTTATCATTGAAACTTGATTAGACATGAATAAATATGAAGGACAAAGCAGTCTTAACTTGGTTTGAGTTAAGGAATTCGTTTTATAGGAGAATCCGAATTCGTGCATAACTCGTAAAATAGAGCTTATTTTCGGATTCCTAAAGAATGAGTCTGGTTCTTTCTCATAATACAAAGTTTGTTGTTTATTGTTGAAACTTCATCAGACCGTTAGATATAGTCGGACTCACCTCGATGCACGGCTTGGGATCTGGAACCAGTACTCTTGAGAGGGGTTGGACTCTCTTCCACTCTGGAGTTGCCCGTGGTGAGAGGCGCAGAGCAGGTGTGGGCATACTTATTGCCCCCCCGGCTGTGTGCCAGTACATTGGGGTTTACCCCAGTGAACGAGAGGGTAGCCTCCCTCCGCCTTGGGTGGGGGGACGAGTCCTGACTGTTGTTTGTGCCTATGCGCCAAACAGCAGTTCAGAGTACCTACTCTTTTTGGAGTCTCTGGGGGAGGCACTGGAGAATGCTCCTACCGGAGACTCCCTCATTCTGCTGGGGGACTTCAATGCTCACGTGGGCAATGACAGTGAGACCTGGAGGGGTGTGATTGGGAGGAACGGCCCCCGCGATCTGAATCAGAGTGGTGTTATGTTGTTGGACTTCTGTGCCAGTCATAGACTGTCCATAACGAACACCATGTTCAGGCATAAGGGTGTCCATATGTGCACTTGGCACCAGGACACCCTTGGCCGCAGTTCGATGATCGACTTTGTGGTTGTATCATCGGACTTGCGGCCGTATGTCCTGGACACTCGGGTGAAGAGAGGGGCGGAGCTGTCAACTGATCACCACCTGGTGGTGAGTTGGCTCCGCTGGTGGGGGAGGATGCCGATCAGACCTGGCAGGCCCAAACGT
This sequence comes from Leuresthes tenuis, assembly GCF_036924035.1. NCBI lineage: Eukaryota > Metazoa > Chordata > Actinopteri > Atheriniformes > Atherinopsidae > Leuresthes > Leuresthes tenuis. Next base: position 30,036,420 of record NW_027325365.1, on the reverse strand, counting down.
ATTGTGAGGGTCTGCTGGGAGCGTTTGTCAGAATCCCCCGTCAGAAGGAGCTTTAACTCCCACCTCCGGCAGAGCTTCAACCATATTTGAGGTGGGGGACATTGAATGGGCCATGTTCCGTGACTCCATTGCCGAGGCAGCTGGTCGGAGTTGTGGCCGTAAGGTGGTCGGTGCCTGTCGTGGCGGCAACCCTCGAACCTGCTGGTGGACACCAGTGGTGAGGGAAGCCATCAAGCTGAAGAAGGAGTCCTATCGGGCCTTTTTGGCCAGTGGGACCCTGGAAGAAGCTGATAGGTACCGACGGGCCAGACGGGCCACGGCTTCGGCGGTTGCTGAGGCAAAAACTCGGGCCTGGGAGGAGTTCGGTGAGACCATGGAGAACGATTTCCGGACGGCCTCGAAAAGATTCTGGTCCACCATCCGGCATCTCAGGGGGGGGAAGCGGCTCACAGTCAACACTGTTTACAGTGCGGACGGGGCTTTGCTGACCTCAACTAGGGATGTTGTGAGTCGGTGGGGGGAGTACTTCGAGGAACTCCTCAATCCTACCAACACGTGCTCGGAAGAGGCAGAGTCGGAGAGCTCGGAGACGGGGCCTCCCATTTCTGGGGCTGAGGTTGCCGAGGTGGTTAAAAAGTTCCTCGGTGGCAAGGCCCCGGGGGTGGATGAGGTCCGTCCTGAGTTTCTCAAGGCTCTGGATGTTGTAGGGCTGTCTTGGCTGACACGCCTCTGCAGTATCGCGTGGACATCGGGGACAGTGCCTCTGGACTGGCAGATTGGGGTGGTGGTCCCCCTCTTTAAAAAGGGGGACCGGAGGGTGTGTTCCAACTATAGGGGTATCACACTCCTCAGCCTCCCTGGTAAGGTCTATTCGGGGGTATTGGAGAGGAGGATCCGTCGGATAATCGAGCCTCGGATTCAGGAGATGCAGTGTGGCTTTCGTCCTGGCCGTGGAACAGTGGACCAGCTCTATACCCTCGGCAGGATCCTGGAGGGTGCATGGGAGTTCGCCCAACCAGTCTACATGTGTTTTGTGGACTTGGAGAAAGCGTTCGACCGTGTCCCTCGTGGAGTCCTGTGGGGGGTGCTCCGGGAATATGGAGTGCCGGACCCCTTGATAGGGGCCGTTCGGTCTCTGTATGACCGGTGCCTCTACTTACTGGTCAATCTACGTTCCCATCCTCACCTATGGTCACGAGTTGTGGGTAGTGACCGAAAGAACAAGATCGCGAATACAAGCGGCCGAAATGGGTTTCCTCCGCAGGGTGTCTGGGCTCTCCCTTAGAGATAGGGTGAGAAGCTCAGTCATCCGGGAGGGGCTCGGAGTAGAACCGCTGCTCCTCCGCATTGAGAGGAGTCAGATGAGGTGGCTCGGGCATCTGGTTAGGATGCCCCCTGGGCGCCTCCCTGGGGAGGTGTTCCGGGCACGTCCCACTGGGAGGAGACCCCGGGGGAGACCCAGGACACGTTGGAGAGACTATGTCTCTCAGCTGGCCTGGGAACGCCTCGGGGTCCCCCCGGAAGAGCTGGAGGAAGTGGCCGGGGACAGAGACGTCTGGGTTTCTCTGCTCAAGCTGCTGCCCCCGCGACCCGACCCCCGGATAAGCGGCAGATGATGGATGGATGGATGGATATATCCTCCACCAACCAGACTTACAACCCCCGACTAGGGTAGCAGAATTTCTAAGCATCTGTACCCCAAAACTACTATCAAAAATATATAAATTATTGTCTAAGATAGATGACACAATGTCTCTTCCATCCTCAAAATGGGAGGCAGATTTATCCATCAGTTCTGGTCATAGCTTCTAACCACAAATATGTTTGAACACCTTCATAAAGACTCGAAATCCTAATTTACAGCTCATACAATACAAAATCCTTCATAGAACACACTATACAGGACAAAGGATGTTCAGGATGGGTCTAACACACTCAAACATCTGCTCACATTGCACAGATAACACACCTGATGATTATGTACACGCTTTGTGGTTTTCTGCGCCTGTCCAGAAGTTCTGGCTTGAAGTCTGTGAGGACCTATCAACATGGCTAAAGTGTAGCATCCCTGCATGCCCCACACTGTGCATACTGGGTGACTTAGACAACATCAACATGGAAATTAACTCAGCACACATGGTTGTCACAGTGTTATGTATCGCAAAGAAACCTATTCTCATGAACTGGAAAGCGAAGAACAATCTGTGTATTAACCAGTTTAGAAATTTTCTTTTAGATTATATTAGCATGGAAACAATGTCTGCCTCCTCAAAACATCAATTGGCTGAATTTCATTCTCTCTGGTCCCCTCTGATTAGTTTTATCACATAGTGGTGGTGGTGGGTTGCTGGGTGATGGTGGGTCTCAGGCCCGGGCTGCTGCGACTGGTGTGACCGGGTGGTTTGTTTGTTTGTTTTTTGTAGAGGTCCTCCGGGGTGGGGTTGGGTTGAGTGGGGTGGGGCGGGATGGGTACCTTCTGGGGGTACAGTAGCTCCCGGAATATGGTCGCTGCAGGCCCCGAGCCTGGTGGACATCAGGCCCTCCTGCCCATTGCTGGCTCCCAGGTAGCGGGGATGCCTATTGCAGCCAGTCCCTGGCTGCCCTCTCTGGGGGAGAGTAGCTCCCCCGGTATATATCCCCATACCCCTCTCCCTTCTGGCTCCTGTACACAGCACACACTCACACATGAAGGGTTTTGGGGGCGTGTGTGTTCGGTGGGGTGTAGTGGATGGGGCCACGTAGGTGGTCCCCTTTGGTTGCCCTCTGCAGTTCCCTGCCCCTGTTTTAATTACACCTTAGACATTAGTACTGATCAAACACACTCACACACACACATTAGGTCTTGGGGGGTGGTTACACTGAGTGGCATCTGGTGGGAGGGGCTCTTTGGGTATGTAGGCTGCCCAGAGTGCCGCGCTCCCAGTTCTACAAGTTTGGCTGCCCCTCAATTTTAATTGCTCACTATTAGAAAATATTGAAGAGCCAGAAGGGTGAGGGGAGGGGTCTTCTTCGCACACCCCTGCTTCCTGGTGTCTGCTCGGGGCAGGAGGGGCCAGGAGGATTAATTAATTGTTCTGCTGGTTCGGGGTCTGTGGTGGCTGGGGGGTTGCTGGCCTCCTGGTGTGCCCGCTGCACTACACCCCAGCAGAGTCGAGGGAGGTAGGATGTGTGGATGTGTGGATGTGTGGATGTATGGGACGTGAAAGTGTGTGTGGTAATGATTGGGCCTGGATCTGGGACTTGCTGTCGCCTGGCCTGCCTGTGTTTCTCCCGATGGGGCATCAGCGTTGCCTCTCCCCACTGCTCGCGACTTCACCCACCTGTGGGCACGTCTTGACTCCCAGGGCACTTGGCCAGGGGCGCTGGGGCAGGCGCTGACCCACTTTGTGGCTGTCTGGGGCGCTTGGCCCTCCTGGGTATTGGGTGGGGCCTCTGCCGGGGGGTTTGGGGGCGCTCGGGCTCCTGGGGCCCAGGTCCAGTGCACGGCCCATGTCTGGGCGGCTGGGGCCTGGCGGGGTCGGTGGGCTGTTGCCCCTGGTTCCCGGAGTGCCTCTGCCCTATGCTTATGGGGGCTCTTTCCGGGGGCTTCCTCTGCAGTCTTCTGGGTGGATGCGTGGTTGCCCCTGCGGTGGGCTACCTGGGTTCTGTGCTCTGTGGGGGCTGCTGGTGGCCTGGGTCTTGTGGCCCTCTCTGCCTGCTTCTGATTGTTTGGGGGGCTGTGGATTGTGGCCCTGTACGCTTATACACTCATAACTAAGCACGGTTATCATGTAGGTCCTGTGCCATGGGTGTTGCATGTTCTCACACACACACACACACACACACACACATTCATTAGTCCAGTAGCATGGTCACTAAGCAGTTGATGTATTATCATGTCGTCTCAGGTCATCTATATCCACAGCTGTGTTGTATGCGATTGCCGCTTCTTGTGCTTGTTTTTGTTTGTTTGTGTGTTTGTTTTTTCTCTGCTTGTCTGCTTTCAGGTGCTCCTCTTGGCGCTAAGGCTGGATTCCCCTCATAGGCCATGGATTGTTGTCTGTTTTGTTTTTTACAGGTGTAGCAGCTGGTTGTCTGGTTTTTGTTTCTATTTTTTTTCTGTTTCCTCTTCTTTCCTCTTCTTCTTTCCTTGTCCCCCGGTCCGGTTCAGTTAAGTTCATGTCATATATTGTAAAAAGAAATAAATAAATGGGCATCAAGGGGAGCTTTACATTTATAAAACTTCCCTTGGCAAAACAAATCTGTTTGGCATCATAGGTATTCAGACTACAATTCTTCTGACATAATGCTGAACAGGACAAGGGGAAAAAAAAGTAAAGAAGACAGTTCTGCCGAAAGCCAGGGATAGACCTGTTCTAAGTTCTATACTTTTTAAAAGGGGCGTGTTTATCAACTATGGAATTAGAAGATTTACAAAAATGGTCAAGTGCTAGATCTTCATCTGGGATTTTAACAGTGTCATATAACTATTCAACAGATCAGTTAAAAAAAAGCCTGCTCATGGAGATGTTTCAGGATCTGGATACCAAGCGTGGACCTAATGTTTTCATTTTTGCAATTCTGATACAGGCTATTGAGCAGTGATAACTAACACCAAGTTCAGATACTGCGGATTTTCTACCTTTGATTTGTTAAGATTGAGACAATCAGGGACAACCTTGAAGGATCTCTTTGGTTTTGTAGGATCAGTAATTACCTGAGAAAGGTTGATATTGGTACACACCTTTTTTAAATGATCAGAGGCAGAGTTCAACTTGTTTAAATTAAAATAGCCACACAGAGATTGGGTTTAGGCCACATGCACACAGAATGACATCAACAAATATAAGAAATATTAAACATTTACACATAGATTTTTGAATATATGTAGAGGAATGATACTTTGAAATGTGCTCATTGCGGAGTTATGATCAGTTGAGTAATGAAGGTTGAACTATTCTGGGAAAGAGGTTCTATTCCCAGCATCATGATGGACACTCCTGATATAGAAGGTTTCGCTAACGCATTGGAATTGTTTTACTATTTTCATATGCATGTGCAATGAAGAATTGCTTGCTGCTGATAAATGCAAAGAAGAACAGCTTACACATAGATGCTCACATATAGGCTGCTGAATGCAATGAAGACCTGCTTATCAAGTAAAGTTCAATGTCAATGTGTAATATTCAATTAGGATTTGCAAAACAGTGAAGTTAAACAATGAATGGGTCCATAGTCGGTATGAGAAGACTACAGGAATATTTACCTGGGTGTACGTTCAAACAGAGATGAGAAAATTGCGATAAATAATTGTTTGTTTGTTTGTTAGTATGTATATGAATGTTATGTGTATAAACTGTGTTGAGTTATAGTTACTCAGTAGTGTCTCAGTGAAACAACCGACGGGGGAAGCCTTGCGGTGACAACAAAAGCAGTGTTTTACTGATCAGTCAAGTTGCTCCAGTGTACTCCATACAAACTGGTTGGCTACTGAAGGGATAGAAAATGGGGAATACTTGTTTTAAAGCAAACAAGGAATTAGATGGGAAAAATACATGTTTTAACGGGACCCAGACAATATTAAATACTCAGACAGATGGGAGAAGAAGTGTAGTTTTGTAGGAAATCACAAAATTATTACATAGAATTAGTGAAATCAATTGAAGAATGCCTTTCTGAAGAGCTGTTTACCACAGATGAGCAGCTTTGCGACCAAGCACATTGTAGATCGCTTTACTGCCAAAATGATCTAATTTAATGGATTGGTTTAGACATGCATAACAGCATTTTAAGAACAAAGAGAGAAACAAAAAGGGACAACGCTTCATGGTGGAAGGTGATGTATAAATAACTGTGTATATGATGAAGGGGGTGGCAACACCCATTCCGAAATCCCGCCATTCCGACATCCCGCTATTCCGACATCCCACCATTCCGACATACCACCATTCCGACATACCACCATTCCGACATGCAAACGTCCCACCATTCCGACATCCCACCATTGCGACATCCCGCTATTCTGACGTTCAAATGTCCCACCATTCCGACAAGGCTTTCCGTATAAGGAAATGTGTGTTACTCAACAGGTGAGTCCCTTCTTTCTGTTCATGCAATTTATATGTTTAACATGTTTATAGACAAGCGTTATTAAAAACACAAAGTCTCGGCAACTGGAGGAGGAGAAGCAGTCCGCGGTGGTTTTCAATCACACACTCCAATGCCACTTGTTTCAACTTCCGAAAATTTAATCCAGGAAAAAAAGGCTTACAAACATGGACCAAAACGGCTCCATAACACGCACAAGAATCCAAAAGAAACGAAAGTTAACTAAAAGAAAGCAAATAAACAGTATGAAGTGGTCAAAATTGGTTTTACGCATGCCTATGTGCGTCTGGCACATGCGTCTTCGGGCTCTCCCACGTTGGTTTGTGGATGAAAGCTATATGTTCAGCTGTAATGTCATGTAAAAACAATCTCTACATGACATTTAGTCCCAGGTGTGACCAGTTAGGTCCTTAAGATATCAACAGGCTGTATAAAGCTACAACCGTTGCGGCTTGTGTGTTTGTGCCAAATGCGCAAAACCCATCCGCGCTTCCCAAAATTGGAGTGAGTACTCATAAATCACGTGAATAACATGAATAAACGTTTTTACTGCATTTTGTTGTGTTTTATACATTCTATGCTGTCATTTCTATCTTCTTCTATTGGCAAGGCAAGGCAGAGTGCTCGCAACTGTGTCCTGTGCAGTAGCCGTGATATCTGTAATTGCAATTATTACTTTTGCATATGATGACAGCGTGCAAAAGACGCATGGGCTCTGTGGAGAGCTCCGCTCCAGCTGGCTGCTGTGACAGCTCACTGACACTGTATTTCTGCTTAATCAGTTTCAGTCTCGCCAGAGTTATATTAATATCTGTATTTTTATATTTGAAATTCAGGGGATTTTGATAATAGATTATTAAAGTTTGTTTGCGAGGCTGTGGCCTCTGCATGTGCAAAGCTTGTGCGCCAAACTTTAGGGCGTATTTGCGCCGGCATATCATTAGTGCAAAATGTTTTGGGTAAAAAATAGGCTATTAAAAGGAACTGTCGGAATGGCGGTATGTTAAAAAAAACAAAAAACATACCGCCATTCCGACCATAGGAGGAAAAAAGTGTCGGAATGGTGGGACGTTTGATAAAAAATTAAGTGTCGCCATTCCGACAATTGGAGACCCATGTCGGAATGGCGAGATGTCGGAATGGCAGCATGTAACCATGATGAAGGAGAGACCATTTGAGCAGCACAGCCATTTCGCAGCACAGGGACAGCAATCCAAGTTACAGGATCTCCCACGTGGTATCACCTGTCACATTGTGTCAAGGCATCAAAAGAAGAAAAAATCACCAAACTCAAGGACAAAAAGACAAAGACTCCGGTGAACGAAGACAGAGGACTGACAAACCAGAAATACAAAAGGATTCTCGATATCAAGATCCAGAAGAAGAGGCTAACAATGCCACGAACACTTACGATGCTGGGAATGATGCCAGCAATGAACAGAGAAGAAGATTCAGTGTCATCAATCTGCATTACGTGCCTCTAATGAGGGGGTGAATATAGAATCCTCAACGATTACAACGTCTCTGGGAACTGTGACAACAACAAGGTTTAAACCATTTTGATATATATTGTAACCTATTGTCTAAGGAATAGTGCTGAAAATGAGGTAAATCTAATCCACCACTGTCCTTGGTCTTCTGTAGGGTTTTTAAACTAATACGTGGTGGTTTGTTTTTCCACAGAAATTTGGAGATGCATGAATCTAGTGACTTAAACCAAGTAGCAGATGGTTTTATGGGGATCATTGAGAACAAATAGTTAACTTTTGGTAGTATCATCATTTTAATGGATGTAACTCTCCCCATAAGTGATATAGGTAAGGACTTCCAACGAGAGATCGTCCTCTACTGTCTTTAATAATTGCACATAATTTAGCTTTGTTAGCTCTGAGAGCCTGGAGGAAATGTTTATGCCTAAATATCTAATATTTCCTGACTGTAAAGTGATCGCAGGTATATTATGGACCCTACAGTTAATGGGCAGAACTGTGGTCTTAGACCAGTTGATAGAGTAGTCAGAAAGTGCTGAGAATTTATTTATGAGTGTGATCGTGTGACTGAGAGACGTCTGTGAGTTCTGAAGGAAAAGTAATACATCATCAGCATAAAGACTTATTTTATGCTCAATATTTTGGGATTAATTACTCACAAACGGGTAAGAAAAGGTAGTATTGCCAGACCATACATGATCAAAACAGGGAGCGGAGGTGGTTCAGCTGCAAGGTATGAATGTCTGACTATAGTTTGTAAAAAGCGGGTAAGATAAGGTGCGAATGCCCAACAATGTATGATCAAAAGAGGGAGCGGAGGGTTTTGGCTACAAGAAGGTTTGAATGTCCGACCATAGTTTGTAAAAAGCGGGTAAGAAAAGCTTACCATACATCATCAAAAGCAGGAGTGGATGTGTTCGGCTACAAGAAGATTTGAATGTCCATCAATAATTGCTTTAAAACATGAAAGAAAATTTTCAAATATCAAACCGCACATGATCATAAGCGGGAGAGGAGTTGTTCAGCTGCAAGAAGGTGTGAATGTCCACCCATAATTACTGAAAAATGGGTAAGAAAAGGTGAAAATGCCCAACCATACATCATCAAAAGCAGGAGTGGATGTGTTCGGCTACAAGAAAGTTTGAATGTCCGACCATAGTTTGTAAAAAGCGGGTAAGAAAAGGTTCGAATGCCCGAACATAGACCATCAAAAGAGGGAGCGGAGGTGTTCCGCTGTAAGAAGGTGTAAATGTCCGACCATAGTTGGTAAAAAGCGGGTAAGAAAAGGTTAAAATACCCGACTGTACACAATCAATAGCGGGAGCGGAGTTGTTTGGCTACAAGAAGGTGTGAAAGTCCGACCACGGTTTGTAAAAAGCGGGTAAGAAAAGGTTCGAATGCCCGAATATATACCATCAAAAGTGGAAGTGGATATGTTCGGCTGCAAGAAGGTGTGAACGTCCGACCAAAGTTTGTAAAAAGCAGTTAAGAAAAGGTTCGAATATCCAACCAAACATAATCAAAAGCGGGAGCAGAGCTGTTCGACTGCAAGTAGGTGTGAATGTCAGATCATAATTTGCAAAAAGCTGATGAGAAAGGGTGAAAATGCCCGGCTATACACCATCAAATGTGGGATCAGAAGTGTTCGGCTGTGAGTAGGTGTGAATGTCCAACCATAATTGCTGAAAAATGTGTTAGAAGAGACTAGAATGCCGGACAAGACATTATCAAATGCGGGAGCGGAGTTGTTCGGCTGTGAGTAGGTGTGAATCTCCGAGCATAGTTTGTAAAAAGGGGGTAAGAATAGGTTCGAATGCCCGAACATACACTATCAAAACAGGGAGCTGAGGTGGCTCAGCTGCAAGGTGTGAATGTCTGACTATAGTTTGTAAATAAGGTGCGAATGCCCAACAATGTATAATCAAAAGAGGGAGCGGAGGTTTTCGGCTACAAGAAGGTTTGAATGTCCGACCATAGTTTGTAAAAAGCGGGTAAGAAAAGGTTCAAATGCCTGACTATACACCATCAAAAGCGGGAGCAGAGGTGTTCCGCTGTAAGACGGTGTGAATGTACGACCATATTTGGTAAAAAGCGGGTAAGAAAAGGTTAAAATACCCGACTGTACACAATCAATAGCGGGAGAGGAGGTGTTCAGCTGCAAGAAGGTGTGAATGTCCACCCATAATTACTGAAAAATGGGTAAGAAAAGGTGCGAATGCCAAACCATACATTATCAAAAGCAGGTGTGAATGTCAGATCATAATTTGCAAAAAGCTGATGAGAAAGGGTGAGAATGCCCGACTATACACCATCAAATGCGGGAGCGGAGTTGTTCGGCTGTGAGTAAGTGTGAATCTCCGACCATAATTGCTGAAAAATGTGTTAGAAAAGGTAAGAATGCCCGTCCATACATCATCAAAAGCGGGAGAGGTGGTGTTCGGCTGCAAGTAGGTGTGAATGTCCAGCCATAATTACTAACAAACGGGTAAGAAAAGGTAGTATTGCCAGACCATACATGATCAAAACAGGGAGCGGAGGTGGTTCAGCTGCAAGAAGGTGTGAATGTCCGACTAAAGTTCAAATATATTAACAAAAGCGGGAGGAGAGGTCTTCGGATGAGAGTGGTTGAGAATTTCCAACCATAATCTATAAAATGCGGTGAAAAAAAAGGTGTGATAGAACACTAAAAGGTGGAGCGGAAGTGTTCGGCTGCAAGAAGGTGTGAATGTCCGACTATATTTGGTGAAAAGCAGGTGAAGCAAGGTCTGAATGCCCAACCTTACATCATCAAAAGCGAGATCAGAGGTGTTTGGCTGCATGAAGGCCATAGTTTGCCAAAAGCGGGTAAGCTGCGAATGACCGACTAAATATCAACAAAAGGTCTTCGGATGCAAGTGGGTGTGAATATCCCACCAAGTATGGTGGAGAGGAAGCTGTGAACAGCCGACCATAGTTGGCAAAAAACGGGTGAGAAAAGGAGCGAATGTCCAACCATACATGATCAAAACAGGGAGCGGAGGTGTTTGGCTGTGACAAGGTGTGAATGTCCACAAAAATTAATGAAAAGCGGGCAACAAGTAGGTTTGAATGCCCAACCATACATCATCAAAAGCAGGAGTGGATGTGTTCGGCTACAAGAAGGTTTGAATGTCCGAGCATAGTTTGTAAAAAGCGGGTAAGAAAAGGTTCGAATGCCCAAACATACAACATCAAAAGAGGGAGCGGAGGTGTTCCGCTGTAAGAAGGTGTGAATGTCCGACCATAGTTGGTAAAAAACGGGTAAGAAAAGGTTAAAATACCCGACTGTACACAATCAATAGCGGGAGCGGATGTGTTTGGCTACAAGAATGTGTGACAGTCCGACCATGGTTTGTAAAAAAACGGGTAAGAAAAGGTGCGAATGCCCGACAATGTATGATCAAAAGAGGGAGCGGAGGTTTTCGGCTACAAGAAGGTTTGAATGTCCGACCATAGTTTGTAAAAAGCGGGAAAGAAAAGGTTCAAATGCCTGACTATACACCATCAAAAGCGGGAGCGGAGGTGTTCGGCTACAAGAAGGTGTGAAAGTTCAACCATGGTTTGTAAAAAGCTGCTAAGAAAAGGTTCGAATGCCCGAATATATACCATCAAAAGCGGAAGCGGAGGTGTTCGGCTGCAAGAAGGTGTGAACGTCCGACCAAAGTTTGCAAAAAGCAGTTAAGAAAAGGTTCGAATGCCCGAATATATACCATCAAAAGCGAGAGCAGAGCTGTTCGACTGCAAGTAGGTGTGAATGTCCAGCCATAATTACTCACAAACGGGTAAGAAAAGGTAGTATTGCCAGACCATACATGATCAAAACAGGGAGCTGAGGTGGTTCAGCTGCAAGATGTGAATGTCTGACTATAGTTTGTAAAAAGCGGGTAAGACAAGGTGCGAATGCCCGACAATGTATGATCAAAAGAGGGAGTGGAGGTCTTCGGCTGCAAGGTCTGAATGTCTAACCATAATTTCTAAAAACCGGGTAAGAAAAGGCTCGAAAGCCCGACTATACACAATCAAAAGCGGGAGCGGGAGGTTTTCAGCTGCAAATCCTTCACTCAAACCAAGTGAAAACTGCTTTGTCCTTCATATTTATCAATGTCTAGATTGACTTCAACAAAGAACAACACTGGATTTTGCAGTAGAAGAAAGAGCATCACTGAAGGATCAGTAATCCGAGAATAAGCTTATTTTCATACGTTCTGCATGATTTGGGATTTTATGTATAAAATGAATTCCTTCACTCAAACCAAGTTAAAACTGCTTTGTCCTTCATATTTATCAATGTCTAGATCGACTTCAACAAAGAACAACATTGTATTTTGCAGTAGAAGAAAAAGCAACACTGAAGGATCAGGAATCCGAGAATAAGCTTCTTTTCATACGTTTTGAATGATTTGGGATTTTATGTATAAAATGAATTCCTTCACTCAAACCAAGTGAAAACTGCTTTGTCCTTCATATTTATCAATGTCTAGATTTACTTCAACAAAGAACAACATTGTATTTTGCAGTAGTAGAAAGAGCAACACTTGAAGGAACAGGAATCCGAGAATAAGCTTATTTTCATACGTTCTGCATGATTTGGGATTTTATGTATAAAATGAATTCCTTTACTCAAACTATGTTAAAACTGCTTTTTCCTTCATATTTATCAATGTCTAGATTGACTTCAACAAAGAACAACATTGTATTTTGCAGTAGAAGAAATAGCAACACTGAAGGATCAGGAATCCGAAAACACGCTTATTTTCATACGTTCTGCTTGATTTGGGATTTTGCTATAAAATTATTTCCTTCACTCAAACAAAGTGGAAACTGCTTTGTCCTTCATATTTATCAATGTCTATATCGATTTCAACAAAGAACAAGGCTGTATTTTGCAGTATAGGAAAGAGCAACACTGGAGGATCAGGAATCCGAGAATAAGCTTACTTTCATGAGTCCTGCACGATTTCGGATTTTCCTATAAAATTAATTGCTTTGCTCAAACCAAGTTAAAATTGCATAGTTATCCGTGTCTAAAATGTATCAAGCATAAAGTTCCTCATATTACCCTGAATGAGAAAGAAGCATCCCTTTGGTTGAGCAATACGTTCCTTTTGCGGAGTTATGCATGATTTCGGATTTTGCTATAAAATTAATTCCTTCACACCTTTTTTTTTTCACCGCATTTTATAGATTATGGTTGGAAATTTCAACCACTCTAATCCGAAGACCTCTCCTCCCGCTTTTGTTAATATATTTGAACTTTAGTTGGACATTCACCCCTTTTTGCAGCTAAACCACCTCCGCTCCCTGTTTTGATCATGTATGGTCTGGCAATACTACATTTTCTTACCCGTTTGTGAGTAATTATGGCTGGATATTCACACCTACTTGCAGCTGAACACAATCTCTCTCGCTTTTAATTATGTTTGGATATTCGAACCTTTTCTTTACTGCTTTTTGCCAACTTTGGTCGGACGTTCACACCTTCTTGCAGCCGAACACCTCCGCTTCCGCTTTTGATGGTATATATTCGGGCATTCGAACCTTTTCTTACCAGCTTTTGACAAACGATGGTTGGACTTTCACACCTTCTTGTAGCCGAACAACTCCGCTCCCGCTATTGATTGTGTACAGTCGGGTATTTTAACCTTTTCTTACCCGCTTTTTACCAACTATGGTCGGACATTCACACCTTCTTACAGCGGAACACCTCCACTCCCTCTTTTGATGGTGTATGTTCGGGCAGTCAAACCTTTTCTTACCTGCTTTTTACAAACTATGGTCAGACATTCAACCCTTCTTGGAGCCGAACACATCCACTCCTTCTTTTGATGATGTATGCTTGGGCATTCAAACCTACTTTTTGCCCGCTTTTCATTAATTTTGGGTGGACATTCACACCTTGTCACAGCCAAACACCTCCGCTCCCTGTTTTGATCATGTATGGTTGGACATTCGCACCTTGTCTCACCCACTTTTTGCAAACTATGGTCGGCTGTTCACAGCTTCCTCTCCACCATACTTGTATGGTGGGATATTCACACCCACTTGCATCCGAAGACCTTTTGTTGATATTTAGTCGGTCATTCGCAGCTTACCCGCTTTTTACAAACTATAGTCAGACATTCACACCTTGGTGCTGAACCACCTCAGCTCCCTGTTTTGATCATGTACGGTCTGGCAATACTACCTTTTTTTACCCGTTTGTGAGTAATTATGGCTGGACATTCACACCTACTTGCAGTCGAACAGCTCTGCTTCCGCTTTTGATTATGTTTGGTTGGATATTCGAACCTTTTCTTAACTGCTTTTTACAAACTTTGGTCGGACGTTCACACCTTCTTGCAGCCGAACACCTCCGCTTCCGCTTTTGATGGTATATATTCGGGCATTCGAACCTTTTCTTAGCAGCTTTTTACAAACCATGGTTGGACTTTCACACCTTCTTGTAGCCGAACAACTCCGCTCCCGCTATTGATTGTGTACAGTCGGGTATTTTAACCTTTTCTTACCCGCTTTTTACCAACTATGGTCGGACATTCACACCGTCTTACAGCGGAACACCTCCGCTCACGCTTTTGATGGTGTATTGTCAGGCATTTGAACCTTTTCTTACCCGCTTTTTACAAACTATGGTCGGACATTTAAACCTTCTTGTAGCCAAAAACCTCCGCTCCCTCTTTTGAATATACATTGTCGGGCATTCGCACCTTTTCTTACCCGTTTTTTACAAACCATGGTCGGACTTTCAAACCTTCTTGTAGCCCAACACATCCACTCCTGCTTTTGATGATGTATGTTTGGGCATTCGCACCTTTTCTTACCCATTTTTCAGTAATTATGGGTGGACATTCACACCTTCTTACAGCTGAACACCTCCTCTCCCGCTTATGATGGTGTATAGTCGGGCTTTCAAGCCTTTTCTTACCCGGTTTTTACAAATTATAGTTGGACATTCAGACCTTCTTACAGCCGAAAACCTCCACTCCCTCTTTTGATCATACATTGTCGGGCATTAGCACCTTTTCTTACCCGCTTTTTACAAACCATAGTCGGACTTTCACATCTTTTAGTAGCCGAACAACTCCGCTCCCGCTATTGATTGTGTACAGTCGGGTATTTTAACCTTTTCTTACCCGCTTTTTACCAACTATGGTCGGACATTCACACCTTCTTACAGCGGAACACCTCCGCTCCCTCTTTTGATGGTGTATGTTCGGGCAGTCAAACCTTTTCTTACCTGCTTTTTACAAACTATGGTCAGACATTCAACCCTTCTTGGAGCCGAACACATCCACTCCTGCTTTTGATTATGTATAGTTGGGCATTCGCACCTTTTCTTACCCATTTTTCAGTAATTATAGGTGTACATTCACACCTTCTTGCAGCCGAACACCTCCGCTCCCTCTTTTGATCATACATTTTCGGGCATTCGCACCTTTTCTTACCCGCTTTTTACAAACCATGGTTGGACTTTCACACCTTTTAGTAGCCGAACAACTCCGCACCCGCTACTGATCGTGTACAGTCGGGTATTTTAACCTTTTCTTACCCGTTTTTTACCAACTATGGTCGGACATTCACACCTTCTTACAGCGGAACACCTCCGCTCCCTCCTTTGATGGTGTATGTTCGGGCATTCAAACCTTTTCTTACCCGCTTTTTACAAACTATGGTCAGACGTTCAAACCTTCTTGTAGCTGAACATATCCACTCTTGCTTTTGATGATGTATGGTTGGGCATTCGAACCTACTTGTTGCCCGCTTTTCATTAATTATGGGTGGACATTCACACCTTGTCTCAGCCAAACACCTCCGCTCCCTGTTTTGATCATGTATGGTTTGACATTCGCACCTTTGCTTACCTTCTTTTTATACTGATTGCTCAAGATTAAGTTGTTCTTTCTCAAACTACAAAAATTTTTTAATTGTTGAAACTTGATTTGAAGTGGATAAATAAGGAAGACAAACAGTTTTAAGTCAGGCTGATAGCAATTAATTTTATAGCAAAATCTGTATTTCGTCATTTGTCGAGAGATGCTTATTGCTGAAGAAGTTCTTTCTCATTCTACAAAGTACAACGTTGTTTATCATTGAAACTTGATTAGACATGAATAAATATGAAGGACAAAGCAGTCTTAACTTGGTTTGAGTTAAGGAATTCGTTTTATAGGAGAATCCGAATTCGTGCATAACTCGTAAAATAGAGCTTATTTTCGGATTCCTAAAGAATGAGTCTGGTTCTTTCTCATAATACAAAGTTTGTTGTTTATTGTTGAAACTTCATCAGACCGTTAGATATAGTCGGACTCACCTCGACGCACGGCTTGGGATCTGGAACCAGTACTCTTGAGAGGGGTTGGACTCTCTTCCACTCTGGAGTTGCCCGTGGTGAGAGGCGCAGAGCAGGTGTGGGCATACTTATTGCCCCGCCGGCTGTGTGCCAGTACATTGGGGTTTACCCCAGTGAACGAGAGGGTAGCCTCCCTCCGCCTTGGGTGGGGGGACGAGTCCTGACTGTTGTTTGTGCCTATGCGCCAAACAGCAGTTCAGAGTACCTACTCTTTTTGGAGTCTCTGGGGGAGGCACTGGAGAATGCTCCTACCGGAGACTCCCTCATTCTGCTGGGGGACTTCAATGCTCACGTGGGCAATGACAGTGAGACCTGGAGGGGTGTGATTGGGAGGAACGGCCCCCCCGATCTGCAGACATTGAATGGGCCATGTTCCGTGACTCCATTGCCGAGGCAGCTGGTCGGAGTTGTGGCCGTAAGGTGGTCGGTGCCTGTCGTGGCGGCAACCCTCGAACCTGCTGGTGGACACCAGTGGTGAGGGAAGCCGTCAAGCTGAAGAAGGAGTCCTATCGGGCCTTTTTGGCCAGTGGGACCCTGGAAGAAGCTGATAGGTACCGACGGGCCAGACGGGCCACGGCTTCGGCGGTTGCTGAGGCAAAAACTCGGGCCTGGGAGGAGTTCGGTGAGACCATGGAGAACGATTTCCGGACGGCCTCGAAAAGATTCTGGTCCACCATCCGGCATCTCAGGGGGGGGAAGCGGCTCACAGTCAACACTGTTTACAGTGCGGACGGGGCTTTGCTGACCTCAACTAGGGATGTTGTGAGTCGGTGGGGGGAGTACTTCGAGGAACTCCTCAATCCTACCAACACGTGCTCGGAAGAGGCAGAGTCGGAGAGCTCGGAGACGGGGCCTCCCATTTCTGGGGCTGAGGTTGCCGAGGTGGTTAAAAAGTTCCTCGGTGGCAAGGCCCCGGGGGTGGATGAGGTCCGTCCTGAGTTTCTCAAGGCTCTGGATGTTGTAGGGCTGTCTTGGCTGACACGCCTCTGCAGTATCGCGTGGACATCGGGGACAGTGCCTCTGGACTGGCAGATTGGGGTGGTGGTCCCCCTCTTTAAAAAGGGGGACCGGAGGGTGTGTTCCAACTATAGGGGTATCACACTCCTCAGCCTCCCTGGTAAGGTCTATTCGGGGGTATTGGAGAGGAGGATCCGTCGGATAATCGAGCCTCGGATTCAGGAGATGCAGTGTGGCTTTCGTCCTGGCCGTGGAACAGTGGACCAGCTCTATACCCTCGGCAGGATCCTGGAGGGTGCATGGGAGTTCGCCCAACCAGTCTACATGTGTTTTGTGGACTTGGAGAAAGCGTTCGACCGTGTCCCTCGTGGAGTCCTCTGGGGGGTGCTCCGGGAATATGGAGTGCCGGACCCCTTGATAGGGGCCGTTCGGTCTCTGTATGACCGGTGCCTCTACTTACTGGTCAATCTACGTTCCCATCCTCACCTATGGTCACGAGTTGTGGGTAGTGACCGAAAGAACAAGATCGCGAATACAAGCGGCCGAAATGGGTTTCCTCCGCAGGGTGTCTGGGCTCTCCCTTAGAGATAGGGTGAGAAGCTCAGTCATCCGGGAGGGGCTCGGAGTAGAACCGCTGCTCCTCCGCATTGAGAGGAGTCAGATGAGGTGGCTCGGGCATCTGGTTAGGATGCCCCCTGGGCGCCTCCCTGGGGAGGTGTTCCGGGCACGTCCCACTGGGAGGAGACCCCGGGGGAGACCCAGGACACGTTGGAGAGACTATGTCTCTCGGCTGGCCTGGGAACGCCTCGGGGTCCCCCCGGAAGAGCTGGAGGAAGTGGCCGGGGACAGAGACGTCTGGGTTTCTCTGCTCAAGCTGCTGCCCCCGCGACCCGACCCCCGGATAAGCGGCAGATGATGGATGGATGGATGGATATATCCTCCACCAACCAGACTTACAACCCCCGACTAGGGTAGCAGAATTTCTAAGCATCTGTACCCCAAAACTACTATCAAAAATATATAAATTATTGTCTAAGATAGATGACACAATGTCTCTTCCATCCTCAAAATGGGAGGCAGATTTATCCATCAGTTCTGGTCATAGCTTCTAACCACAAATATGTTTGAACACCTTCATAAAGACTCGAAATCCTAATTTACAGCTCATACAATACAAAATCCTTCATAGAACACACTATACAGGACAAAGGATGTTCAGGATGGGTCTAACACACTCAAACATCTGCTCACATTGCACAGATAACACACCTGATGATTATGTACACGCTTTGTGGTTTTCTGCGCCTGTCCAGAAGTTCTGGCTTGAAGTCTGTGAGGACCTATCAACATGGCTAAAGTGTAGCATCCCTGCATGCCCCACACTGTGCATACTGGGTGACTTAGACAACATCAACATGGAAATTAACTCAGCACACATGGTTGTCACAGTGTTATGTATCGCAAAGAAAACTATTCTCATGAACTGGAAAGCGAAGAACAATCTGTGTATTAACCAGTTTAGAAATTTTCTTTTAGATTATATTAGCATGGAAACAATGTCTGCCTCCTCAAAACATCAATTGGCTGAATTTCATTCTCTCTGGTCCCCTCTGATTAGTTTTATCACATAGTGGTGGTGGTGGGTTGCTGGGTGATGGTGGGTCTCAGGCCCGGGCTGCTGCGACTGGTGTGACCGGGTGGTTTGTTTGTTTGTTTTTTGTAGAGGTCCTCCGGGGTGGGGTTGGGTTGAGTGGGGTGGGGCGGGATGGGTACCTTCTGGGGGTACAGTAGCTCCCGGAATATGGTCGCTGCAGGCCCCGAGCCTGGTGGACATCAGGCCCTCCTGCCCATTGCTGGCTCCCAGGTAGCGGGGATGCCTATTGCAGCCAGTCCCTGGCTGCCCTCTCTGGGGGAGAGTAGCTCCCCCGGTATATATCCCCATACCCCTCTCCCTTCTGGCTCCTGTACACAGCACACACTCACACATGAAGGGTTTTGGGGGCGTGTGTGTTCGGTGGGGTGTAGTGGATGGGGCCACGTAGGTGGTCCCCTTTGGTTGCACTCTGCAGTTCCCTGCCCCTGTTTTAATTACACCTTAGACATTAGTACTTATCAAACACACTCACACACACACATTAGGTCTTGGGGGGTGGTTACACTGAGTGGCATCTGGTGGGCGGGGCTCTTTGGGTATGTAGGCTGCCCAGAGTGCCGCGCTCCCAGTTCTACAAGTTTGGCTGCCCCTCAATTTTAATTGCTCACTATTAGAAAATATTGAAGAGCCAGAAGGGTGAGGGGAGGGGTCTTCTTCGCACACCCCTGCTTCCTGGTGTCTGCTCGGGGCAGGAGGGGCCAGGAGGATTAATTAATTGTTCTGCTGGTTCGGGGTCTGTGGTGGCTGGGGGATTGCTGGCCTCCTGGTGTGCCCGCTGCACTACACCCCAGCAGAGTCGAGGGAGGTAGGATGTGTGGATGTGTGGATGTATGGGACGTGAAAGTGTGTGTGGTAATGATTGGGCCTGGATCTGGGACTTGCTGTCGCCTGGCCTGCCTGTGTTTCTCCCGATGGGGCATCAGCGTTGCCTCTCCCCACTGCTCGCGACTTCACCCACCTGTGGGCACGTCTTGACTCCCAGGGCACTTGGCCAGGGGCGCTGGGGCAGGCGCTGACCCACTTTGTGGCTGTCTGGGGCGCTTGGCCCTCCTGGGTATTGGGTGGGGCCTCTGCCGGGGGGTTTGGGGGCGCTCGGGCTCCTGGGGCCCAGGTCCAGTGCACGGCCCATGTCTGGGCGGCTGGGGCCTGGCGGGGTCGGTGGGCTGTTGCCCCTGGTTCCCGGAGTGCCTCTGCCCTATGCTTATGGGGGCTCTTTCCGGGGGCTTCCTCTGCAGTCTTCTGGGTGGATGCGTGGTTGCCCCTGCGGTGGGCTACCTGGGTTCTGTGCTCTGTGGGGGCTGCTGGTGGCCTGGGTCTTGTGGCCCTCTCTGCCTGCTTCTGATTGTTTGGGGGGCTGTGGATTGTGGCCCTGTACGCTTATACACTCATAACTAAGCACGGTTATCATGTAGGTCCTGTGCCATGGGTGTTGCATGTTCTCACACACACACACACACACACACACATTCATTAGTCCAGTAGCATGGTCACTAAGCAGTTGATGTATTATCATGTCGTCTCAGGTCATCTATATCCACAGCTGTGTTGTATGCGATTGCCGCTTCTTGTGCTTGTTTTTGTTTGTTTGTGTGTTTGTTTTTTCTCTGCTTGTCTGCTTTCAGGTGCTCCTCTTGGCGCTAAGGCTGGATTCCCCTCATAGGCCATGGATTGTTGTCTGTTTTGTTTTTTACAGGTGTAGCAGCTGGTTGTCTGGTTTTTGTTTCTATTTTTTTTCTGTTTCCTCTTCTTTCCTCTTCTTCTTTCCTTGTCCCCCGGTCCGGTTCAGTTCAGTTCATGTCATATATTGTAAAAAGAAATAAATAAATGGGCATCAAGGGGAGCTTTACATTTATAAAACTTCCCTTGGCAAAACAAATCTGTTTGGCATCATAGGTATTCAGACTACAATTCTTCTGACATAATGCTGAACAGGACAAGGGGAAAAAAAAGTAAAGAAGACAGTTCTGCCGAAAGCCAGGGATAGACCTGTTCTAAGTTCTATACTTTTTAAAAGGGGCGTGTTTATCAACTATGGAATTAGAAGATTTACAAAAATGGTCAAGTGCTAGATCTTCATCTGGGATTTTAACAGTGTCATATAACTATTCAACAGATCAGTTAAAAAAAGGCCTGCTCATGGAGATGTTTCAGGATCTGGATACCAAGCGTGGACCTAATGTTTTCATTTTTGCAATTCTGATACAGGCTATTGAGCAGTGATAACTAACACCAAGTTCAGATACTGCGGATTTTCTACCTTTGATTTGTTAAGATTGAGCCAATCAGGGACAACCTTGAAGGATCTCTTTGGTTTTGTAGGATCAGTAATTACCTGAGAAAGGTTGATATTGGTATACACCTTTTTTAAATGATCAGAGGCAGAGTTCAACTTGTTTAAATTAAAATTGCCACACAGAGATTGGGTTTAGGCCACATGCACACAGAATGACATCAACAAATATAAGAAATATTAAACATTTACACATAGATTTTTGAATATATGTAGAGGAATGATACTTTGAAATGTGCTCATTGCGGAGTTATGATCAGTTGAGTAATGAAGGTTGAACTATTCTGGGAAAGAGGTTCTATTCCCAGCATCATGATGGACACTCCTGATATAGAAGGTTTCGCTAACGCATTGGAATTGTTTTACTATTTTCATATGCATGTGCAATGAAGAATTGCTTGCTGCTGATAAATGCAAAGAAGAACAGCTTACACATAGATGCTCACATATAGGCTGCTGAATGCAATGAAGACCTGCTTATCAAGTAAAGTTCAATGTCAATGTGTAATATTCAATTAGGATTTGCAAAACAGTGAAGTTAAACAATGAATGGGTCCATAGTCGGTATGAGAAGACTACAGGAATATTTACCTGGGTGTACGTTCAAACAGAGATGAGAAAATTGCGATAAATAATTGTTTGTTTGTTTGTTAGTATGTATATGAATGTTATGTGTATAAACTGTGTTGAGTTATAGTTACTCAGTAGTGTCTCAGTGAAACAACCGACGGGGGAAGCCTTGCGGTGACAACAAAAGCAGTGTTTTACTGATCAGTCAAGTTGCTCCAGTGTACTCCATACAAACTGGTTGGCTACTGAAGGGATAGAAAATGGGGAATACTTGTTTTAAAGCAAACAAGGAATTAGATGGGAAAAATACATGTTTTAACGGGACCCAGACAATATTAAATACTCAGACAGATGGGAGAAGAAGTGTAGTTTTGTAGGAAATCACAAAATTATTACATAGAATTAGTGAAATCAATTGAAGAATGCCTTTCTGAAGAGCTGTTTACCACAGATGAGCAGCTTTGCGACCAAGCACATTGTAGATCGCTTTACTGCCAAAATGATCTAATTTAATGGATTGGTTTAGACATGCATAACAGCATTTTAAGAACAAAGAGAGAAACAAAAAGGGACAACGCTTCATGGTGGAAGGTGATGTATAAATAACTGTGTATATGATGAAGGGGGTGGCAACACCCATTCCGAAATCCCGCCATTCCGACATCCCGCTATTCCGACATCCCACCATTCCGACATACCACCATTCCGACATACCACCATTCCGACATGCAAACGTCCCACCATTCCGACATCCCACCATTGCGACATCCCGCTATTCTGACGTTCAAATGTCCCACCATTCCGACAAGGCTTTCCGTATAAGGAAATGTGTGTTACTCAACAGGTGAGTCCCTTCTTTCTGTTCATGCAATTTATATGTTTAACATGTTTATAGACAAGCGTTATTAAAAACACAAAGTCTCGGCAACTGGAGGAGGAGAAGCAGTCCGCGGTGGTTTTCAATCACACACTCCAATGCCACTTGTTTCAACTTCCGAAAATTTAATCCAGGAAAAAAAGGCTTACAAACATGGACCAAAACGGCTCCATAACACGCACAAGAATCCAAAAGAAACGAAAGTTAACTAAAAGAAAGCAAATAAACAGTATGAAGTGGTCAAAATTGGTTTTACGCATGCCTATGTGCGTCTGGCACATGCGTCTTCGGGCTCTCCCACGTTGGTTTGTGGATGAAAGCTATATGTTCAGCTGTAATGTCATGTAAAAACAATCTCTACATGACATTTAGTCCCAGGTGTGACCAGTTAGGTCCTTAAGATATCAACAGGCTGTATAAAGCTACAACCGTTGCGGCTGTGTGTTTGTGCCAAATGCGCAAAACCCATCCGCGCTTCCCAAAATTGGAGTGAGTACTCATAAATCACGTGAATAACATGAATAAACGTTTTTACTGCATTTTGTTGTGTTTTATACGTTCTATGCTGTCATTTCTATCTTCTTCTATTGGCAAGGCAAGGCAGAGTGCTCGCAACTGTGTCCTGTGCAGTAGCCATGATATCTGTAATTGCAATTATTACTTTTGCATATGATGACAGCGTGCAAAAGACGCATGGGCTCTGTGGAGAGCTCCGCTCCAGCTGGCTGCTGTGACAGCTCACTGACACTGTATTTCTGCTTAATCAGTTTCAGTCTCGCCAGAGTTATATTAATATCTGTATTTTTATATTTGAAATTCAGGGGATTTTGATAATAGATTATTAAAGTTTGTTTGCGAGGCTGTGGCCTCTGCATGTGCAAAGCTTGTGCGCCAAACTTTAGGGCGTATTTGCGCCGGCATATCATTAGTGCAAAATGTTTTGGGTAAAAAATAGGCTATTAAAAGGAACTGTCGGAATGGCGGTATGTTAAAAAAAACAAAAAACATACCGCCATTCCGACCATAGGAGGAAAAAAGTGTCGGAATGGTGGGACGTTTGATAAAAAATTAAGTGTCGCCATTCCGACAATTGGAGACCCATGTCGGAATGGCGAGATGTCGGAATGGCAGCATGTAACCATGATGAAGGAGAGACCATTTGAGCAGCACAGCCATTTCGCAGCACAGGGACAGCAATCCAAGTTACAGGATCTCCCACGTGGTATCACCTGTCACATTGTGTCAAGGCATCAAAAGAAGAAAAAATCACCAAACTCAAGGACAAAAAGACAAAGACTCCGGTGAACGAAGACAGAGGACTGACAAACCAGAAATACAAAAGGATTCTCGATATCAAGATCCAGAAGAAGAGGCTAACAATGCCACGAACACTTACGATGCTGGGAATGATGCCAGCAATGAACAGAGAAGAAGATTCAGTGTCATCAATCTGCATTACGTGCCTCTAATGAGGGGGTGAATATAGAATCCTCAACGATTACAACGTCTCTGGGAACTGTGACAACAACAAGGTTTAAACCATTTTGATATATATTGTAACCTATTGTCTAAGGAATAGTGCTGAAAATGAGGTAAATCTAATCCACCACTGTCCTTGGTCTTCTGTAGGGTTTTTAAACTAATACGTGGTGGTTTGTTTTTCCACAGAAATTTGGAGATGCATGAATCTAGTGACTTAAACCAAGTAGCAGATGGTTTTATGGGGATCATTGAGAACAAATAGTTAACTTTTGGTAGTATCATCATTTTAATGGATGTAACTCTCCCCATAAGTGATATAGGTAAGGACTTCCAACGAGAGATCGTCCTCTACTGTCTTTAATAATTGCACATAATTTAGCTTTGTTAGCTCTGAGAGCCTGGAGGAAATGTTTATGCCTAAATATCTAATATTTCCTGACTGTAAAGTGATCGCAGGTATATTATGGACCCTACAGTTAATGGGCAGAACTGTGGTCTTAGACCAGTTGATAGAGTAGTCAGAAAGTGCTGAGAATTTATTTATGAGTGTGATCGTGTGACTGAGAGACGTCTGTGAGTTCTGAAGGAAAAGTAATACATCATCAGCATAAAGACTTATTTTATGCTCAATATTTTGGGATTAATTACTCACAAACGGGTAAGAAAAGGTAGTATTGCCAGACCATACATGATCAAAACAGGGAGCGGAGGTGGTTCAGCTGCAAGGTATGAATGTCTGACTATAGTTTGTAAAAAGCGGGTAAGATAAGGTGCGAATGCCCAACAATGTATGATCAAAAGAGGGAGCGGAGGGTTTTGGCTACAAGAAGGTTTGAATGTCCGACCATAGTTTGTAAAAAGCGGGTAAGAAAAGCTTACCATACATCATCAAAAGCAGGAGTGGATGTGTTCGGCTACAAGAAGATTTGAATGTCCATCAATAATTGCTTTAAAACATGAAAGAAAATTTTCAAATATCAAACCGCACATGATCATAAGCGGGAGAGGAGTTGTTCAGCTGCAAGAAGGTGTGAATGTCCACCCATAATTACTGAAAAATGGGTAAGAAAAGGTGAAAATGCCCAACCATACATCATCAAAAGCAGGAGTGGATGTGTTCGGCTACAAGAAAGTTTGAATGTCCGACCATAGTTTGTAAAAAGCGGGTAAGAAAAGGTT
Source organism: Leuresthes tenuis (assembly GCF_036924035.1). Taxonomy (NCBI): domain Eukaryota; kingdom Metazoa; phylum Chordata; class Actinopteri; order Atheriniformes; family Atherinopsidae; genus Leuresthes; species Leuresthes tenuis. The sequence goes on along the minus strand of NW_027325365.1, from coordinate 30,011,469 downwards.
CGAATGCCCGAACATAGACCATCAAAAGAGGGAGCGGAGGTGTTCCGCTGTAAGAAGGTGTAAATGTCCGACCATAGTTGGTAAAAAGCGGGTAAGAAAAGGTTAAAATACCCGACTGTACACAATCAATAGCGGGAGCGGAGTTGTTTGGCTACAAGAAGGTGTGAAAGTCCGACCACGGTTTGTAAAAAGCGGGTAAGAAAAGGTTCGAATGCCCGAATATATACCATCAAAAGTGGAAGTGGATGTGTTCGGCTGCAAGAAGGTGTGAACGTCCGACCAAAGTTTGTAAAAAGCAGTTAAGAAAAGGTTCGAATATCCAACCAAACATAATCAAAAGCGGGAGCAGAGCTGTTCGACTGCAAGTAGGTGTGAATGTCAGATCATAATTTGCAAAAAGCTGATGAGAAAGGGTGAAAATGCCCGGCTATACACCATCAAATGTGGGAGCGGAAGTGTTCGGCTGTGAGTAGGTGTGAATGTCCAACCATAATTGCTGAAAAATGTGTTAGAAGAGACTAGAATGCCGGACAAGACATTATCAAATGCGGGAGCGGAGTTGTTCGGCTGTGAGTAGGTGTGAATCTCCGAGCATAGTTTGTAAAAAGGGGGTAAGAATAGGTTCGAATGCCCGAACATACACTATCAAAACAGGGAGCTGAGGTGGCTCAGCTGCAAGGTGTGAATGTCTGACTATAGTTTGTAAATAAGGTGCGAATGCCCAACAATGTATAATCAAAAGAGGGAGCGGAGGTTTTCGGCTACAAGAAGGTTTGAATGTCCGACCATAGTTTGTAAAAAGCGGGTAAGAAAAGGTTCAAATGCCTGACTATACACCATCAAAAGCGGGAGCAGAGGTATTCCGCTGTAAGACGGTGTGAATGTCCGACCATATTTGGTAAAAAGCGGGTAAGAAAAGGTTAAAATACCCGACTGTACACAATCAATAGCGGGAGAGGAGGTGTTCAGCTGCAAGAAGGTGTGAATGTCCACCCATAATTACTGAAAAATGGGTAAGAAAAGGTGCGAATGCCAAACCATACATTATCAAAAGCAGGTGTGAATGTCAGATCATAATTTGCAAAAAGCTGATGAGAAAGGGTGAGAATGCCCAACTATACACCATCAAATGCGGGAGCGGAGTTGTTCGGCTGTGAGTAAGTGTGAATCTCCGACCATAATTGCTGAAAAATGTGTTAGAAAAGGTAAGAATGCCCGTCCATACATCATCAAAAGCGGGAGAGGTGGTGTTCGGCTGCAAGTAGGTGTGAATGTCCAGCCATAATTACTAACAAACGGGTAAGAAAAGGTAGTATTGCCAGACCATACATGATCAAAACAGGGAGCGGAGGTGGTTCAGCTGCAAGAAGGTGTGAATGTCCGACTAAAGTTCAAATATATTAACAAAAGCGGGAGGAGAGGTCTTCGGATGAGAGTGGTTGAGAATTTCCAACCATAATCTATAAAATGCGGTGAAAAAAAAGGTGTGATAGAACACTAAAAGGTGGAGCGGAAGTGTTCGGCTGCAAGAAGGTGTGAATGTCCGACTATATTTGGTGAAAAGCAGGTGAAGCAAGGTCTGAATGCCCAACCTTACATCATCAAAAGCGAGATCAGAGGTGTTTGGCTGCATGAAGGTCATAGTTTGCCAAAAGCGGGTAAGCTGCGAATGACCGACTAAATATCAACAAAAGGTCTTCGGATGCAAGTGGGTGTGAATATCCCACCAAGTATGGTGGAGAGGAAGCTGTGAACAGCCGACCATAGTTGGCAAAAAACGGGTGAGAAAAGGAGCGAATGTCCAACCATACATGATCAAAACAGGGAGCGGAGGTGTTTGGCTGTGACAAGGTGTGAATGTCCACAAAAATTAATGAAAAGCGGGCAACAAGTAGGTTTGAATGCCCAACCATACATCATCAAAAGCAGGAGTGGATGTGTTCGGCTACAAGAAGGTTTGAATGTCCGAGCATAGTTTGTAAAATGAGGGTAAGAAAAGGTTCGAATGCCCAAACATACAACATCAAAAGAGGGAGCGGAGGTGTTCCGCTGTAAGAAGGTGTGAATGTCCGACCATAGTTGGTAAAAAACGGGTAAGAAAAGGTTAAAATACCCGACTGTACACAATCAATAGCGGGAGCGGATGTGTTTGGCTACAAGAATGTGTGACAGTCCGACCATGGTTTGTAAAAAACGGGTAAGAAAAGGTGCGAATGCCCAACAATGTATGATCAAAAGAGGGAGCGGAGGTTTTCGGCTACAAGAAGGTTTGAATGTCCGACCATAGTTTGTAAAAAGCGGGAAAGAAAAGGTTCAAATGCCTGACTATACACCATCAAAAGCGGGAGCGGAGGTGTTCGGCTACAAGAAGGTGTGAAAGTTCAACCATGGTTTGTAAAAAGCTGCTAAGAAAAGGTTCGAATGCCCGAATATATACCATCAAAAGCGGAAGCGGAGGTGTTCGGCTGCAAGAAGGTGTGAACGTCCGACCAAAGTTTGCAAAAAGCAGTTAAGAAAAGGTTCGAATGCCCGAATATATACCATCAAAAGCGAGAGCAGAGCTGTTCGACTGCAAGTAGGTGTGAATGTCCAGCCATAATTACTCACAAACGGGTAAGAAAAGGTAGTATTGCCAGACCATACATGATCAAAACAGGGAGCTGAGGTGGTTCAGCTGCAAGATGTGAATGTCTAACCATAATTTCTAAAAACCGGGTAAGAAAAGGCTCGAAAGCCCGACTATACACAATCAAAAGCGGGAGCGGGAGGTTTTCAGCTGCAAATCCTTCACTCAAACCAATTGAAAACTGCTTTGTCCTTCATATTTATCAATGTCTAGATTGACTTCAACAAAGAACAACACTGGATTTTGCAGTAGAAGAAAGAGCATCACTGAAGGATCAGTAATCCGAGAATAAGCTTATTTTCATACGTTCTGCATGATTTGGGATTTTATGTATAAAATGAATTCCTTCACTCAAACCAAGTTAAAACTGCTTTGTCCTTCATATTTATCAATGTCTAGATCGACTTCAACAAAGAACAACATTGTATTTTGCAGTAGAAGAAAAAGCAACACTGAAGGATCAGGAATCCGAGAATAAGCTTCTTTTCATACGTTTTGAATGATTTGGGATTTTATGTATAAAATGAATTCCTTCACTCAAACCAAGTGAAAACTGCTTTGTCCTTCATATTTATCAATATCTAGATTTACTTCAACAAAGAACAACATTGTATTTTGCAGTAGTAGAAAGAGCAACACTTGAAGGAACAGGAATCCGAGAATAAGCTTATTTTCATACGTTCTGCATGATTTGGGATTTTATGTATAAAATGAATTCCTTTACTCAAACTATGTTAAAACTGCTTTGTCCTTCATATTTATCAATGTCTAGATTGACTTCAACAAAGAACAACATTGTATTTTGCAGTAGAAGAAATAGCAACACTGAAGGATCAGGAATCCGAAAACACGCTTATTTTCATACGTTCTGCTTGATTTGGGATTTTGCTATAAAATTATTTCCTTCACTCAAACAAAGTGGAAACTGCTTTGTCCTTCATATTTATCAATGTCTATATCGATTTCAACAAAGAACAAGGCAGTATTTTGCAGTATAGGAAAGAGCAACACTGGAGGATCAGGAATCCGAGAATAAGCTTACTTTCATGAGTCCTGCACGATTTCGGATTTTCCTATAAAATGAATTGCTTTGCTCAAACCAAGTTAAAATTGCTTTGTCCTTCATAGTTATCCGTGTCTAAAATGTATCAAGCATAAAGTTCCTCATATTACCCTGAATGAGAAAGAAGCATCCCTTTGGTTGAGCAATACGTTCCTTTTGCGGAGTTATGCATGATTTCGGATTTTGCTATAAAATTCATTCCTTCACACCTTTTTTTTTTCACCGCATTTTATAGATTATGGTTGGAAATTTCAACCACTCTAATCCGAAGACCTCTCCTCCCGCTTTTGTTAATATATTTGAACTTTAGTTGGACATTCACCCCTTTTTGCAGCTAAACCACCTCCGCTCCCTGTTTTGATCATGTATGGTCTGGCAATACTACATTTTCTTACCCGTTTGTGAGTAATTATGGCTGGATATTCACACCTACTTGCAGCTGAACACAATCTCTCTCGCTTTTAATTATGTTTGGATATTCGAACCTTTTCTTTACTGCTTTTTGCCAACTTTGGTCGGACGTTCACACCTTCTTGCAGCCGAACACCTCCGCTTCCGCTTTTGATGGTATATATTCGGGCATTCGAACCTTTTCTTACCAGCTTTTGACAAACGATGGTTGGACTTTCACACCTTCTTGTAGCCGAACAACTCCGCTCCCGCTATTGATTGTGTACAGTCGGGTATTTTAACCTTTTCTTACCCGCTTTTTACCAACTATGGTCGGACATTCACACCTTCTTACAGCGGAACACCTCCACTCCCTCTTTTGATGGTGTATGTTCGGGCAGTCAAACCTTTTCTTACCTGCTTTTTACAAACTATGGTCAGACATTCAACCCTTCTTGGAGCCGAACACATCCACTCCTGCTTTTGATTATGTATAGTTGGGCATTCGCACCTTTTCTTACCCATTTTTCAGTAATTATGGGTGTACATTCACACCTTCTTGCAGCCGAACACCTCCGCTCCCTCTTTTGATCATACATTTTCGGGCATTCGCACCTTTTCTTACCCGCTTTTTACAAACCATGGTTGGACTTTCACAACTTCTTGTAGCCGAACAACTACGCTCCCCCTATTGATTGTGTACAGTCGGGTATTTTAACCTTTTCTTACCCACTTTTTACCAACTATGGTCGGACATTCACACCTTCTTACAGCGGAACACCTCCGCTCCCTCTTTTGATGGTGTATGTTTGGGCATTCGAACCTTTTCTTACCCGCTTTTTACAAACTATGGTCAGACGTTCAAACCTTCTTGTAGCCGAACATATCCACTCCTGCTTTTGATGATGTATGCTTGGGCATTCAAACCTACTTTTTGCCCGCTTTTCATTAATTTTGGGTGGACATTCACACCTTGTCACAGCCAAACACCTCCGCTCCCTGTTTTGATCATGTATGGTTGCACATTCGCACCTTTTCTCACCCGCTTTTTGCAAACTATGGTCGGCTGTTCACAGCTTCCTCTCCACCATACTTGTATGGTGGGATGTTCACACCCAGTTGCATCCGAAGACCTCCGCCCCCACTTTTGTTGATATTTAGTTGGTCATTCGCAGCTTACCCGCTTTTGGCAAACTATGGCCTTCTTGCAGCCAAACACCTCTGATCTCGCTTTTGATAATGTAAGGTTGGGCATTCAGACCTTGCTTCACCTGCTTTTCACCAAATATAGTCGGACATTCACACCTTCTTGCAGCCGAACACTTCCGCTCCACCTTTTAGTGTTCTATCACACCTTTTTTTCACAGAATTTTATAGATTATGGTTGGAAATTCTCAACCACTCTCATCCGAAGACCTCTCCTCCCGCTTTTGTTAATATATTTGAACTTTAGTGAGACATTCACACCTTCTTGCAGCTGAACCACCTCCGCTCCCTGTTTTGATCATGTATGGTCTGGCAATACTACCTTTTCTTACCCGTTTGTGAGTAATTATGGCTGGACATTCACACCTACTTGCAGCCGAACACCACCTCTCTCGCTTTTGATGATGTATGGACCGGCATTCTTACCTTTTCTAACACATTTTTCAGAAATTACGGTCGGAGATTCACACCTACTCACAGCCGAACAACTCCGCTCCCGCATTTGATGGTGTGCAGTCGGATATTCTCACCCTTTCTCATCAGCTTTTTGCAAATTATGATCTGACATTCACACCTGCTTTTGATAATGTATGGTTGGGCATTCGCACCTTTTCTTACCCATTTGTCAGGAATAATGGGTGGACATTCACACCTTCTTGCAGCTGAACACCTCCTCTCCCACTTATGATCATGTGCGGTTTGATTTTCGAAAATTTTCTTTCATGTTTTCTAGCAATTATTGATGGACATTTAGACCTTCTTGCAGCTGAACACCTCCGTTCCTGCTTTTGATCATACCTTGTCAGGCATTCGCACCATGTCTTACCCGCTTTTTACAAACTTTAGTCGAACATTTACACCTTTTTGCAGCCGAACACCACCTCTCTCGCTTTTGATGATGTATGGTCCGGCATTCTTTCCTTTTCTAACACATTTTTCAGCAATTATGGTCGGACATTCACACCTACTCAGAGCCGAACACCTCCGCTCCCGCATTTGATGGTGTATAGTCGGGCATTCTCACCCTTTCTCATCAGCTTTTTGCAAATTATGATCTGACATTCACACCTGCTTTTGATAATGTATGGTTGGGCATTCGCACCTTTTTTTACCCATTTTTCAGGAATTATGGGTGGACATTCACACCTTCTTGCAGCTGAACACCTCCTCTCCTTCTTATGATCATGTGCGGATGATATTCGAAAATTTTCTTTCATGTTTTAAAGCAATTATTGATGGACATTCAGACCTTCTTGCAGCTGAACCACTCTGCTCCCGCTTTTGATGGTGTATAGTCGGGCTTTCGAAACTTTCCTTCCCGGTTTATACAAATTATGGTTGGACATTCAGACCTTCTTGCAGCCGAACACCTCTGCTCCCTCTTTTGATCATACATTGTCGGGCATTAGCACCTTTTCTTACCCGCTTTTTACAAACCATAGTCGGACTTTCACATCTTTTAGTAGCCGAACAACTCCGCTCCCGCTATTGATTGTGTACAGTCGGGTATTTTAACATTTTCTTACCCGCTTTTTACCAACTATGGTCGGACATTCACACCTTCTTACAGCGGAACACCTCCGCTCCCTCTTTTGATGGTGTATGTTCGGGCAGTCAAACCTTTTCTTACCTGCTTTTTACAAACTATGGTCAGACATTCAACCCTTCTTGGAGCCGAACACATCCACTCCTGCTTTTGATTATGTATATTTGGGCATTCGCACCTTTTCTTACCCATTTTTCAGTAATTATGGGTGTACATTCACACCTTCTTGCAGCCAAACACCTCCGCTCCCTCTTTTGATCATACATTTTCGGGCATTCGCACCTTTTCTTACCCGCTTTTTACAAACCATGGTCGGACTTTCACACCTTTTAGTAGCCGAACAACTCCGCACCCGCTACTGATTGTGTACAGTCGGGTATTTTAACCTTTTCTTACCCGTTTTTTACCAACTATGGTCGGACATTCACACCTTCTTACAGCGGAACACCTCCGCTCCCTCCTTTGATGGTGTATGTTCGGGCATTCAAACCTTTTCTTACCCGCTTTTTACAAACCATGGTCAGACGTTCAAACCTTCTTGTAGCCGAAAACCTCTGCTCCCTCTTTTGATTATACATTGTCAGGCATTCGCACCTTATCGTACCCGCTTTTTACAAACTATAGTCAGACATTCATACCTTGCAGCTGAACCACCTCCGCTCCCTGTTTTGATCATGTATGGTCTGGCAATACTACCTTTTCTTACCCGTTTGTGAGTAATTATGGCTGGACATTCACACCTACTTGCAGTCGAACAGCTCTGCTCCCGCTTTTGATTTTGTTTGGTTGGATATTCGAACCTTTTCTTAACTGCTTTTTACAAACTTTGGTCGGACGTTCACACCTTCTTGCAGCCGAACACCTCCGCTTCCGCTTTTGATGGTATATATTCGGGCATTCGAACCTTTTCTTAGCAGCTTTTTACAAACCATGGTTGGACTTTCACACCTTCTTGTAGCCGAACAACTCCGCTCCCCCTATTGATTGTGTACAGTCGGGTATTTTAACCTTTTCTTACCCACTTTTTACCAACTATGGTCGGACATTCACACCTTCTTACAGCGGAACACCTCCGCTCCCTCTTTTGATGGTGTTTGTTTGGGCATTCGAACCTTTTCTTACCCGCTTTTTACAAACTATGCTCGGACATTCAAACCTTCTTGTAGCCGAACACATCCACTCCTTCTTTTGATGATGTATGCTTGGGCATTCAAACCTACTTTTTTCCCGCTTTTCATTAATTTTGGGTGGACATTCACACCTTGTCACAGCCAAACACCTCCGCTCCCTCTTTTGATGGTGTTTGTTTGGGCATTCGAACCTTTTCTTACCCGCTTTTTACAAACTATGCTCGGACATTCAAACCTTCTTGTAGCTGAACACATCCACTCCTTCTTTTGATGATGTATGCTTGGGCATTCAAACCTACTTTTTGCCCGCTTTTCATTAATTTTGGGTGGACATTCACACCTTGTCACAGCCAAACACCTCCGCTCCCTCTTTTGATGGTGTTTGTTTGGGCATTCGAACCTTTTCTTACCCGCTTTTTACAAACTATGCTCGGACATTCAAACCTTCTTGTAGCCGAACACATCCACTCCTTCTTTTGATGATGTATGCTTGGGCATTCAAACCTACTTTTTGCCCGCTTTTCATTAATTTTGGGTGGACATTCACACCTTGTCACAGCCAAACACCTCCGCTCCCTCTTTTGATGGTGTTTGTTTGGGCATTCAAACCTTTTCTTACCCGCTTTTTACAAACTATGCTCGGACATTCAAACCTTCTTGTAGCCGAACACATCCACTCCTTCTTTTGATGATGTATGCTTGGGCATTCAAACCTACTTTTTGCCCGCTTTTCATTAATTTTGGGTGGACATTCACACCTTGTCACAGCCAAACACCTCCGCTCCCTGTTTTGATCATGTATGGTTGGACATTCGCACCTTGTCTCACCCGCTTTTTGCAAACTATGGTCGGCTGTTCACAGCTTCCTCTCCACCATACTTGTATGGTGGGATATTCACACCCACTTGCATCCGAAGACCTTTTGTTGATATTTAGTCGGTCATTCGCAGCTTACCCGCTTTTTACAAACTATAGTCAGACATTCACACCTTGGTGCTGAACCACCTCAGCTCCCTCTTTTGATCATGTATGGTCTGGCAATACTACCTTTTTTTACCCGTTTGTGAGTAATTATGGCTGGACATTCACACCTACTTGCAGTCGAACAGCTCTGCTCCCGCTTTTGATTATGTTTGGTTGGATATTCGAACCTTTTCTTAACTGCTTTTTACAAACTTTGGTCGGACGTTCACACCTTCTTGCAGCCGAACACCTCCGCTTCCGCTTTTGATGGTATATATTCGGGCATTCGAACCTTTTCTTAGCAGCTTTTTACAAACCATGGTTGGACTTTCACACCTTCTTGTAGCCGAACAACTCCGCTCCCGCTATTGATTGTGTACAGTCGGGTATTTTAACCTTTTCTTACCCGCTTTTTACCAACTATGGTCGGACATTCACACCGTCTTACAGCGGAACACCTCCGCTCACGCTTTTGATGGTGTATTGTCAGGCATTTGAACCTTTTCTTACCCGCTTTTTACAAACTATGGTCGGACATTCAAACCTTCTTGTAGCCAAAAACCTCCGCTCCCTCTTTTGAATATACATTGTCGGGCATTCGCACCTTTTCTTACCCGTTTTTTACAAACCATGGTCGGACTTTCAAACCTTCTTGTAGCCCAACACATCCACTCCTGCTTTTGATGATGTATGTTTGGGCATTCGCACCTTTTCTTACCCATTTTTCAGTAATTATGGGTGGACATTCACACCTTCTTACAGCTGAACACCTCCTCTCCCGCTTATGATGGTGTATAGTCGGGCTTTCAAGCCTTTTCTTACCCGGTTTTTACAAATTATAGTTGGACATTCAGACCTTCTTACAGCCGAAAACCTCCACTCCCTCTTTTGATCATACATTGTCGGGCATTAGCACCTTTTCTTACCCGCTTTTTACAAACCATAGTCGGACATTCAACCCTTCTTGGAGCCGAACACATCCACTCCTGCTTTTGATTATGTATAGTTGGGCATTCGCACCTTTTCTTACCCATTTTTCAGTAATTATGGGTGTACATTCACACCTTCTTGCAGCCGAACACCTCCGCTCCCTCTTTTGATCATACATTTTCGGGCATTCGCACCTTTTCTTACCCGCTTTTTACAAACCATGGTTGGACTTTCACACCTTTTAGTAGCCGAACAACTCCGCACCCGCTACTGATTGTGTACAGTCGGGTATTTTAACCTTTTCTTACCCGTTTTTTACCAACTATGGTCGGACATTCACACCTTCTTACAGCGGAACACCTCCGCTCCCTCCTTTGATGGTGTATGTTCGGGCATTCGAACCTTTTCTTACCCGCTTTTTACAAACTATGGTCAGACGTTCAAACCTTCTTGTAGCTGAACATATCCACTCTTGCTTTTGATGATGTATGGTTGGGCATTCGAACCTACTTGTTGCCCGCTTTTCATTAATTATGGGTGGACATTCACACCTTGTCTCAGCCAAACACCTCCGCTCCCTGTTTTGATCATGTATGGTTTGACATTCGCACCTTTGCTTACCTTCTTTTTATACTGATTGCTCAAGATTAAGTTGTTCTTTCTCAAACTACAAAAAATTTTTAATTGTTGAAACTTGATTTGAAGTGGATAAATAAGGAAGACAAACAGTTTTAAGTCAGGCTGATAGCAATTAATTTTATAGCAAAATCTGTATTTCGTCATTTGTCGAGAAATGCTTATTGCTGAAGAAGTTCTTTCTCATTCTACAAAGTACAACGTTGTTTATCATTGAAACTTGATTAGACATGAATAAATATGATGGACAAAGCAGTCTTAACTTGGTTTGAGTTAAGGAATTCGTTTTATAGGAGAATCCGAATTCGTGCATAACTCGTAAAATAGAGCTTATTTTCGGATTCCTAAAGAATGAGTCTGGTTCTTTCTCATAATACAAAGTTTGTTGTTTATTGTTGAAACTTCATCAGACCGTTAGATATAGTCGGACTCACCTCGACGCACGGCTTGGGATCTGGAACCAGTACTCTTGAGAGGGGTTGGACTCTCTTCCACTCTGGAGTTGCCCGTGGTGAGAGGCGCAGAGCAGGTGTGGGCATACTTATTGCCCCCCCGGCTGTGTGCCAGTACATTGGGGTTTACCCCAGTGAACGAGAGGGTAGCCTCCCTCCGCCTTGGGTGGGGGGACGAGTCCTGACTGTTGTTTGTGCCTATGCGCCAAACAGCAGTTCAGAGTACCTACTCTTTTTGGAGTCTCTGGGGGAGGCACTGGAGAATGCTCCTACCGGAGACTCCCTCATTCTGCTGGGGGACTTCAATGCTCACGTGGGCAATGACAGTGAGACCTGGAGGGGTGTGATTGGGAGGAACGGCCCCCCCGATCTGAATCAGAGTGGTGTTATGTTGTTGGACTTCTGTGCCAGTCATAGACTGTCCATAACGAACACCATGTTCAGGCATAAGGGTGTCCATATGTGCACTTGGCACCAGGACACCCTTGGCCGCAGTTCGATGATCGACTTTGTGGTTGTATCATCGGACTTGCGGCCGTATGTCCTGGACACTCGGGTGAAGAGAGGGGCGGAGCTGTCAACTGATCACCACCTGGTGGTGAGTTGGCTCCGCTGGTGGGGGAGGATGCCGATCAGACCTGGCAGGCCCAAACGTATTGTGAGGGTCTGCTGGGAGCGTTTGTCAGAATCCCCCGTCAGAAGGAGCTTTAACTCCCACCTCCGGCAGAGCTTCAACCATATTTGAGGTGGGGGACATTGAATGGGCCATGTTCCGTGACTCCATTGCCGAGGCAGCTGGTCGGAGTTGTGGCCGTAAGGTGGTCGGTGCCTGTCGTGGCGGCAACCCTCGAACCTGCTGGTGGACACCAGTGGTGAGGGAAGCCGTCAAGCTGAAGAAGGAGTCCTATCGGGCCTTTTTGGCCAGTGGGACCCTGGAAGAAGCTGATAGGTACCGACGGGCCAGACGGGCCACGGCTTCGGCGGTTGCTGAGGCAAAAACTCGGGCCTGGGAGGAGTTCGGTGAGACCATGGAGAACGATTTCCGGACGGCCTCGAAAAGATTCTGGTCCACCATCCAGCATCTCAGGGGGGGGAAGCGGCTCACAGTCAACACTGTTTACAGTGCGGACGGGGCTTTGCTGACCTCAACTAGGGATGTTGTGAGTCGGTGGGGGGAGTACTTCGAGGAACTCCTCAATCCTACCAACACGTGCTCGGAAGAGGCAGAGTCGGAGAGCTCGGAGACGGGGCCTCCCATTTCTGGGGCTGAGGTTGCCGAGGTGGTTAAAAAGTTCCTTGGTGGCAAGGCCCCGGGGGTGGATGAGGTCCGTCCTGAGTTTCTCAAGGCTCTGGATGTTGTAGGGCTGTCTTGGCTGACACGCCTCTGCAGTATCGCGTGGACATCGGGGACAGTGCCTCTGGACTGGCAGATTGGGGTGGTGGTCCCCCTCTTTAAAAAGGGGGACCGGAGGGTGTGTTCCAACTATAGGGGTATCACACTCCTCAGCCTCCCTGGTAAGGTCTATTCGGGGGTATTGGAGAGGAGGATCCGTCGGATAATCGAGCCTCGGATTCAGGAGATGCAGTGTGGCTTTCGTCCTGGCCGTGGAACAGTGGACCAGCTCTATACCCTCGGCAGGATCCTGGAGGGTGCATGGGAGTTCGCCCAACCAGTCTACATGTGTTTTGTGGACTTGGAGAAAGCGTTCGACCGTGTCCCTCGTGGAGTCCTGTGGGGGGTGCTCCGGGAATATGGAGTGCCGGACCCCTTGATAGGGGCCGTTCGGTCTCTGTATGACCGGTGCCTCTACTTACTGGTCAATCTACGTTCCCATCCTCACCTATGGTCACGAGTTGTGGGTAGTGACCGAAAGAACAAGATCGCGAATACAAGCGGCCGAAATGGGTTTCCTCCGCAGGGTGTCTGGGCTCTCCCTTAGAGATAGGGTGAGAAGCTCAGTCATCCGGGAGGGGCTCGGAGTAGAACCGCTGCTCCTCCGCATTGAGAGGAGTCAGATGAGGTGGCTCGGGCATCTGGTTAGGATGCCCCCTGGGCGCCTCCCTGGGGAGGTGTTCCGGGCACGTCCCACTGGGAGGAGACCCCGGGGGAGACCCAGGACACGTTGGAGAGACTATGTCTCTCGGCTGGCCTGGGAACGCCTCGGGGTCCCCCCGGAAGAGCTGGAGGAAGTGGCCGGGGACAGAGACGTCTGGGTTTCTCTGCTCAAGCTGCTGCCCCCGCGACCCGACCTCCGGATAAGCGGCAGATGATGGATGGATGGATGGATATATCCTCCACCAACCAGACTTACAACCCCCGACTAGGGTAGCAGAATTTCTAAGCATCTGTACCCCAAAACTACTATCAAAAACATATAAATTATTGTCTAAGATAGATGACACAATGTCTCTTCCATCCTCAAAATGGGAGGCAGATTTATCCATCAGTTCTGGTCATAGCTTCTAACCACAAATATGTTTGAACACCTTCATAAAGACTCGAAATCCTAATTTACAGCTCATACAATACAAAATCCTTCATAGAACACACTATACAGGACAAAGGCTGTTCAGGATGGGTCTAACACACTCAAACATCTGCTCACATTGCACAGATAACACACCTGATGATTATGTACACGCTTTGTGGTTTTCTGCGCCTGTCCAGAAGTTCTGGCTTGAAGTCTGTGAGGACCTATCAACATGGCTAAAGTGTAGCATCCCTGCATGCCCCACACTGTGCATACTGGGTGACTTAGACAACATCAACATGGAAATTAACTCAGCACACATGGTTGTCACAGTGTTATGTATCGCAAAGAAAACTATTCTCATGAACTGGAAAGCGAAGAACAATCTGTGTATTAACCAGTTTAGAAATTTTCTTTTAGATTATATTAGCATGGAAACAATGTCTGCCTCCTCAAAACATCAATTGGCTGAATTTCATTCTCTCTGGTCCCCTCTGATTAGTTTTATCACATAGTGGTGGTGGTGGGTTGCTGGGTGATGGTGGGTCTCAGGCCCGGGCTGCTGCGACTGGTGTGACCGGGTGGTTAGTTTGTTTGTTTTTTGTAGAGGTCCTCCGGGGTGGGGTTGGGTTGAGTGGGGTGGGGCGGGATGGGTACCTTCTGGGGGTACAGTAGCTCCCGGAATATGGTCGCTGCAGGCCCCGAGCCTGGTGGACATCAGGCCCTCCTGCCCATTGCTGGCTCCCAGGTAGCGGGGATGCCTATTGCAGCCAGTCCCTGGCTGCCCTCTCTGGGGGAGAGTAGCTCCCCCGGTATATATCCCCATACCCCTCTCCCTTCTGGCTCCTGTACACAGCACACACTCACACATGAAGGGTTTTGGGGGCGTGTGTGTTCGGTGGGGTGTAGTGGATGGGGCCACGTAGGTGGTCCCCTTTGGTTGCACTCTGCAGTTCCCTGCCCCTGTTTTAATTACACCTTAGACATTAGTACTTATCAAACACACTCACACACACACATTAGGTCTTGGGGGGTGGTTACACTGAGTGGCATCTGGTGGGCGGGGCTCTTTGGGTATGTAGGCTGCCCAGAGTGCCGCGCTCCCAGTTCTACAAGTTTGGCTGCCCCTCAATTTTAATTGCTCACTATTAGAAAATATTGAAGAGCCAGAAGGGTGAGGGGAGGGGTCTTCTTCGCACACCCCTGCTTCCTGGTGTCTGCTCGGGGCAGGAGGGGCCAGGAGGATTAATTAATTGTTCTGCTGGTTCGGGGTCTGTGGTGGCTGGGGGGTTGCTGGCCTCCTGGTGTGCCCGCTGCACTACACCCCAGCAGAGTCGAGGGAGGTAGGATGTGTGGATGTGTGGATGTATGGGACGTGAAAGTGTGTGTGGTAATGATTGGGCCTGGATCTGGGACTTGCTGTCGCCTGGCCTGCCTGTGTTTCTCCCGATGGGGCATCAGCGTTGCCTCTCCCCACTGCTCGCGACTTCACCCACCTGTGGGCACGTCTTGACTCCCAGGGCACTTGGCCAGGGGCGCTGGGGCAGGCGCTGACCCACTTTGTGGCTGTCTGGGGCGCTTGGCCCTCCTGGGTATTGGGTGGGGCCTCTGCCGGGGGGTTTGGGGGCGCTCGGGCTCCTGGGGCCCAGGTCCAGTGCACGGCCCATGTCTGGGCGGCTGGGGCCTGGCGGGGTCGGTGGGCTGTTGCCCCTGGTTCCCGGAGTGCCTCTGCCCTATGCTTATGGGGGCTCTTTCCGGGGGCTTCCTCTGCAGTCTTCTGGGTGGATGCGTGGTTGCCCCTGCGGTGGGCTACCTGGGTTCTGTGCTCTGTGGGGGCTGCTGGTGGCCTGGGTCTTGTGGCCCTCTCTGCCTGCTTCTGATTGTTTGGGGGGCTGTGGATTGTGGCCCTGTACGCTTATACACTCATAACTAAGCACGGTTATCATGTAGGTCCTGTGCCATGGGTGTTGCATGTTCTCACACACACACACACACACACACATTCATTAGTCCAGTAGCATGGTCACTAAGCAGTTGATGTATTATCATGTCGTCTCAGGTCATCTATATCCACAGCTGTGTTGTATGCGATTGCCGCTTCTTGTGCTTGTTTTTGTTTGTTTGTGTGTTTGTTTTTTCTCTGCTTGTCTGCTTTCAGGTGCTCCTCTTGGCGCTAAGGCTGGATTCCCCTCATAGGCCATGGATTGTTGTCTGTTTTGTTTTTTACAGGTGTAGCAGCTGGTTGTCTGGTTTTTGTTTCTATTTTTTTTCTGTTTCCTCTTCTTTCCTCTTCTTCTTTCCTTGTCCCCCGGTCCGGTTCAGTTCAGTTCATGTCATATATTGTAAAAAGAAATAAATAAATGGGCATCAAGGGGAGCTTTACATTTATAAAACTTCCCTTGGCAAAACAAATCTGTTTGGCATCATAGGTATTCAGACTACAATTCTTCTGACATAATGCTGAACAGGACAAGGGGAAAAAAAAGTAAAGAAGACAGTTCTGCCGAAAGCCAGGGATAGACCTGTTCTAAGTTCTATACTTTTTAAAAGGGGCGTGTTTATCAACTATGGAATTAGAAGATTTACAAAAATGGTCAAGTGCTAGATCTTCATCTGGGATTTTAACAGTGTCATATAACTATTCAACAGATCAGTTAAAAAAAAGCCTGCTCATGGAGATGTTTCAGGATCTGGATACCAAGCGTGGACCTAATGTTTTCATTTTTGCAATTCTGATACAGGCTATTGAGCAGTGATAACTAACACCAAGTTCAGATATTGCGGATTTTCTACCTTTGATTTGTTAAGATTGAGCCAATCAGGGACAACCTTGAAGGATCTCTTTGGTTTTGTAGGATCAGTAATTACCTGAGAAAGGTTGATATTGGTACACACCTTTTTTAAATGATCAGAGGCAGAGTTCAACTTGTTTAAATTAAAATTGCCACACAGAGATTGGGTTTAGGCCACATGCACACAGAATGACATCAACAAATATAAGAAATATTAAACATTTACACATAGATTTTTGAATATATGTAGAGGAATGATACTTTGAAATGTGCTCATTGCGGAGTTATGATCAGTTGAGTAATGAAGGTTGAACTATTCTGGGAAAGAGGTTCTATTCCCAGCATCATGATGGACACTCCTGATATAGAAGGTTTCGCTAACGCATTGGAATTGTTTTACTATTTTCATATGCATGTGCAATGAAGAATTGCTTGCTGCTGATAAATGCAAAGAAGAACAGCTTACACATAGATGCTCACATATAGGCTGCTGAATGCAATGAAGACCTGCTTATCAAGTAAAGTTCAATGTCAATGTGTAATATTCAATTAGGATTTGCAAAACAGTGAAGTTAAACAATGAATGGGTCCATAGTCGGTATGAGAAGACTACAGGAATATTTACCTGGGTGTACGTTCAAACAGAGATGAGAAAATTGCGATAAATAATTGTTTGTATGTTTGTTAGTATGTATATGAATGTTATGTGTATAAACTGTGTTGAGTTATAGTTACTCAGTAGTGTCTCAGTGAAACAACCGACGGGGGAAGCCTTGCGGTGACAACAAAAGCAGTGTTTTACTGATCAGTCAAGTTGCTCCAGTGTACTCCATACAAACTGGTTGGCTACTGAAGGGATAGAAAATGGGGAATACTTGTTTTAAAGCAAACAAGGAATTAGATGGGAAAAATACATGTTTTAACGGGACCCAGACAATATTAAATACTCAGACAGATGGGAGAAGAAGTGTAGTTTTGTAGGAAATCACAAAATTATTACATAGAATTAGTGAAATCAATTGAAGAATGCCTTTCTGAAGAGCTGTTTACCACAGATGAGCAGCTTTGCGACCAAGCACATTGTAGATCGCTTTACTGCCAAAATGATCTAATTTAATGGATTGGTTTAGACATGCATAACAGCATTTTAAGAACAAAGAGAGAAACAAAAAGGGACAACGCTTCATGGTGGAAGGTGATGTATAAATAACTGTGTATATGATGAAGGGGGTGGCAACACCCATTCCGAAATCCCGCCATTCCGACATCCCGCTATTCCGACATCCCACCATTCCGACATACCACCATTCCGACATACCACCATTCCGACATGCAAACGTCCCACCATTCCGACATCCCACCATTGCGACATCCCGCTATTCTGACGTTCAAATGTCCCACCATTCCGACAAGGCTTTCCGTATAAGGAAATGTGTGTTACTCAACAGGTGAGTCCCTTCTTTCTGTTCATGCAATTTATATGTTTAACATGTTTATAGACAAGCGTTATTAAAAACACAAAGTCTCGGCAACTGGAGGAGGAGAAGCAGTCCGCGGTGGTTTTCAATCACACACTCCAATGCCACTTGTTTCAACTTCCGAAAATTTAATCCAGGAAAAAAAGGCTTACAAACATGGACCAAAACGGCTCCATAACACGCACAAGAATCCAAAAGAAACGAAAGTTAACTAAAAGAAAGCAAATAAACAGTATGAAGTGGTCAAAATTGGTTTTACGCATGCCTATGTGCGTCTGGCACATGCGTCTTCGGGCTCTCCCACGTTGGTTTGTGGATGAAAGCTATATGTTCAGCTGTAATGTCATGTAAAAACAATCTCTACATGACATTTAGTCCCAGGTGTGACCAGTTAGGTCCTTAAGATATCAACAGGCTGTATAAAGCTACAACCGTTGCGGCTGTGTGTTTGTGCCAAATGCGCAAAACCCATCCGCGCTTCCCAAAATTGGAGTGAGTACTCATAAATCACGTGAATAACATGAATAAACGTTTTTACTGCATTTTGTTGTGTTTTATACGTTCTATGCTGTCATTTCTATCTTCTTCTATTGGCAAGGCAAGGCAGAGTGCTCGCAACTGTGTCCTGTGCAGTAGCCGTGATATCTGTAATTGCAATTATTACTTTTGCATATGATGACAGCGTGCAAAAGACGCATGGGCTCTGTGGAGAGCTCCGCTCCAGCTGGCTGCTGTGACAGCTCACTGACACTGTATTTCTGCTTAATCAGTTTCAGTCTCGCCAGAGTTATATTAATATCTGTATTTTTATATTTGAAATTCAGGGGATTTTGATAATAGATTATTAAAGTTTGTTTGCGAGGCTGTGGCCTCTGCATGTGCAAAGCTTGTGCGCCAAACTTTAGGGCGTATTTGCGCCGGCATATCATTAGTGCAAAATGTTTTGGGTAAAAAATAGGCTATTAAAAGGAACTGTCGGAATGGCGGTATGTTAAAAAAAACAAAAAACATACCGCCATTCCGACCATAGGAGGAAAAAAGTGTCGGAATGGTGGGACGTTTGATAAAAAATTAAGTGTCGCCATTCCGACAATTGGAGACCCATGTCGGAATGGCGAGATGTCGGAATGGCAGCATGTAACCATGATGAAGGAGAGACCATTTGAGCAGCACAGCCATTTCGCAGCACAGGGACAGCAATCCAAGTTACAGGATCTCCCACGTGGTATCACCTGTCACATTGTGTCAAGGCATCAAAACAAGAAAAAATCACCAAACTCAAGGACAAAAAGACAAAGACTCCGGTGAACGAAGACAGAGGACTGACAAACCAGAAATACAAAAGGATTCTCGATATCAAGATCCAGAAGAAGAGGCTAACAATGCCACGAACACTTACGATGCTGGGAATGATGCCAGCAATGAACAGAGAAGAAGATTCAGTGTCATCAATCTGCATTACGTGCCTCTAATGAGGGGGTGAATATAGAATCCTCAACGATTACAACGTCTCTGGGAACTGTGACAACAACAAGGTTTAAACCATTTTGATATATATTGTAACCTATTGTCTAAGGAATAGTGCTGAAAATGAGGTAAATCTAATCCACCACTGTCCTTGGTCTTCTGTAGGGTTTTTAAACTAATACGTGGTGGTTTGTTTTTCCACAGAAATTTGGAGATGCATGAATCTAGTGACTTAAACCAAGTAGCAGATGGTTTTATGGGGATCATTGAGAACAAATAGTTAACTTTTGGTAGTATCATCATTTTAATGGATGTAACTCTCCCCATAAGTGATATAGGTAAGGACTTCCAACGAGAGATCGTCCTCTACTGTCTTTAATAATTGCACATAATTTAGCTTTGTTAGCTCTGAGAGCCTGGAGGAAATGTTTATGCCTAAATATCTAATATTTCCTGACTGTAAAGTGATCGCAGGTATATTATGGACCCTACAGTTAATGGGCAGAACTGTGGTCTTAGACAAGTTGATAGAGTAGTCAGAAAGTGCTGAGAATTTATTTATGAGTGTGATCGTGTGACTGAGAGACGTCTGTGAGTTCTGAAGGAAAAGTAATACATCATCAGCATAAAGACTTATTTTATGCTCAATATTTTGGGATTAATTACTCACAAACGGGTAAGAAAAGGTAGTATTGCCAGACCATACATGATCAAAACAGGGAGCGGAGGTGGTTCAGCTGCAAGGTATGAATGTCTGACTATAGTTTGTAAAAAGCGGGTAAGATAAGGTGCGAATGCCCAACAATGTATGATCAAAAGAGGGAGCGGAGGGTTTTGGCTACAAGAAGGTTTGAATGTCCGACCATAGTTTGTAAAAAGCGGGTAAGAAAAGCTTACCATACATCATCAAAAGCAGGAGTGGATGTGTTCGGCTACAAGAAGATTTGAATGTCCATCAATAATTGCTTTAAAACATGAAAGAAAATTTTCAAATATCAAACCGCACATGATCATAAGCGGGAGAGGAGTTGTTCAGCTGCAAGAAGGTGTGAATGTCCACCCATAATTACTGAAAAATGGGTAAGAAAAGAAAATGCCCAACTATACATCATCAAAAGCAGGAGTGGATGTGTTCGGCTACAAGAAAGTTTGAATGTCCGACCATAGTTTGTAAAAAGCGGGTAAGAAAAGGTTCGAATGCCCGAACATAGACCATCAAAAGAGGGAGCGGAGGTGTTCCGCTGTAAGAAGGTGTAAATGTCCGACCATAGTTGGTAAAAAGCGGGTAAGAAAAGGTTAAAATACCCGACTGTACACAATCAATAGCGGGAGCGGAGTTGTTTGGCTACAAGAAGGTGTGAAAGTCCGACCACGGTTTGTAAAAAGCGGGTAAGAAAAGGTTCGAATGCCCGAATATATACCATCAAAAGTGGAAGTGGATGTGTTCGGCTGCAAGAAGGTGTGAACGTCCGACCAAAGTTTGTAAAAAGCAGTTAAGAAAAGGTTCGAATATCCAACCAAACATAATCAAAAGCGGGAGCAGAGCTGTTCGACTGCAAGTAGGTGTGAATGTCAGATCATAATTTGCAAAAAGCTGATGAGAAAGGGTGAAAATGCCCGGCTATACACCATCAAATGTGGGAGCGGAAGTGTTCGGCTGTGAGTAGGTGTGAATGTCCAACCATAATTGCTGAAAAATGTGTTAGAAGAGACTAGAATGCCGGACAAGACATTATCAAATGCGGGAGCGGAGTTGTTCGGCTGTGAGTAGGTGTGAATCTCCGAGCATAGTTTGTAAAAAGGGGGTAAGAATAGGTTCGAATGCCCGAACATACACTATCAAAACAGGGAGCTGAGGTGGCTCAGCTGCAAGGTGTGAATGTCTGACTATAGTTTGTAAATAAGGTGCGAATGCCCAACAATGTATAATCAAAAGAGGGAGCGGAGGTTTTCGGCTACAAGAAGGTTTGAATGTCTGACCATAGTTTGTAAAAAGCGGGTAAGAAAAGGTTCAAATGCCTGACTATACACCATCAAAAGCGGGAGCAGAGGTGTTCCGCTGTAAGACGGTGTGAATGTCCGACTATATTTGGTAAAAAGCGGGTAAGAAAAGGTTAAAATACCCGACTGTACACAATCAATAGCGGGAGAGGAGGTGTTCAGCTGCAAGAAGGTGTGAATGTCCACCCATAATTACTGAAAAATGGGTAAGAAAAGGTGCGAATGCCAAACCATACATTATCAAAAGCAGGTGTGAATGTCAGATCATAATTTGCAAAAAGCTGATGAGAAAGGGTGAGAATGCCCGACTATACACCATCAAATGCGGGAGCGGAGTTGTTCGGCTGTGAGTAAGTGTGAATCTCCGACCATAATTGCTGAAAAATGTGTTAGAAAAGGTAAGAATGCCCGTCCATACATCATCAAAAGCGGGAGAGGTGGTGTTCGGCTGCAAGTAGGTGTGAATGTCCAGCCATAATTACTAACAAACGGGTAAGAAAAGGTAGTATTGCCAGACCATACATGATCAAAACAGGGAGCGGAGGTGGTTCAGCTGCAAGAAGGTGTGAATGTCCGACTAAAGTTCAAATATATTAACAAAAGCGGGAGGAGAGGTCTTCGGATGAGAGTGGTTGAGAATTTCCAACCATAATCTATAAAATGCGGTGAAAAAAGGTGTGATAGAACACTAAAAGGTGGAGCGGAAGTGTTCGGCTGCAAGAAGGTGTGAATGTCCGACTATATTTGGTGAAAAGCAGGTGAAGCAAGGTCTGAATGCCCAACCTTACATCATCAAAAGCGAGATCAGAGGTGTTTGGCTGCATGAAGGCCATAGTTTGCCAAAAGCGGGTAAGCTGCGAATGACCGACTAAATATCAACAAAAGGTCTTCGGATGCAAGTGGGTGTGAATATCCCACCAAGTATGGTGGAGAGGAAGCTGTGAACAGCCGACCATAGTTGGCAAAAAACGGGTGAGAAAAGGAGCGAATGTCCAACCATACATGATCAAAACAGGGAGCGGAGGTGTTTGGCTGTGACAAGGTGTGAATGTCCACAAAAATTAATGAAAAGCGGGCAACAAGTAGGTTTGAATGCCCAACCATACATCATCAAAAGCAGGAGTGGATGTGTTCGGCTACAAGAAGGTTTGAATGTCCGAGCATAGTTTGTAAAAAGAGGGTAAGAAAAGGTTCGAATGCCCAAACATACAACATCAAAAGAGGGAGCGGAGGTGTTCCGCTGTAAGAAGGTGTGAATGTCCGACCATAGTTGGTAAAAAACGGGTAAGAAAAGGTTAAAATACCCGACTGTACACAATCAATAGCGGGAGCGGATGTGTTTGGCTACAAGAATGTGTGACAGTCCGACCATGGTTTGTAAAAAACGGGTAAGAAAAGGTGCGAATGCCCGACAATGTATGATCAAAAGAGGGAGCGGAGGGTTTTGGCTACAAGAAGGTTTGAATGTCCGACCATAGTTTGTAAAAAGCGGGAAAGAAAAGGTTCAAATGCCTGACTATACACCATCAAAAGCGGGAGCGGAGGTGTTCGGCTACAAGAAGGTGTGAAAGTTCAACCATGGTTTGTAAAAAGCTGCTAAGAAAAGGTTTGAATGCCCGAATATATACCATCAAAAGCGGAAGCGGAGGTGTTCGGCTGCAAGAAGGTGTGAACGTCCGACCAAAGTTTGCAAAAAGCAGTTAAGAAAAGGTTCGAATGCCCGAATATATACCATCAAAAGCAAGAGCAGAGCTGTTCGACTGCAAGTAGGTGTGAATGTCCAGCCATAATTACTCACAAACGGGTAAGAAAAGGTAGTATTGCCAGACCATACATGATCAAAACAGGGAGCGGAGGTGGTTCAGCTGCAAGGTATGAATGTCTGACTATAGTTTGTAAAAAGCGGGTAAGATAAGGTGCGAATGCCCAACAATGTATGATCAAAAGAGGGAGCGGAGGGTTTTGGCTACAAGAAGGTTTGAATGTCCGACCATAGTTTGTAAAAAGCGGGTAAGAAAAGCTTACCATACATCATCAAAAGCAGGAGTGGATGTGTTCGGCTACAAGAAGATTTGAATGTCCATCAATAATTGCTTTAAAACATGAAAGAAAATTTTCAAATATCAAACCGCACATGATCATAAGCGGGAGAGGAGTTGTTCAGCTGCAAGGTGTGAATGTCCACCCATAATTACTGAAAAATGGGTAAGAAAAGAAAATGCCCAACTATACATCATCAAAAGCAGGAGTGGATGTGTTCGGCTACAAGAAAGTTTGAATGTCCGACCATAGTTTGTAAAAAGCGGGTAAGAAAAGGTTCGAATGCCCGAACATAGACCATCAAAAGAGGGAGCGGAGGTGTTCCGCTGTAAGAAGGTGTAAATGTCCGACCATAGTTGGTAAAAAGCGGGTAAGAAAAGGTTAAAATACCCGACTGTACACAATCAATAGCGGGAGCGGAGTTGTTTGGCTACAAGAAGGTGTGAAAGTCCGACCACGGTTTGTAAAAAGCGGGTAAGAAAAGGTTCGAATGCCCGAATATATACCATCAAAAGTGGAAGTGGATGTGTTCGGCTGCAAGAAGGTGTGAACGTCCGACCAAAGTTTGTAAAAAGCAGTTAAGAAAAGGTTCGAATATCCAACCAAACATAATCAAAAGCGGGAGCAGAGCTGTTCGACTGCAAGTAGGTGTGAATGTCAGATCATAATTTGCAAAAAGCTGATGAGAAAGGGTGAAAATGCCCGGCTATACACCATCAAATGTGGGAGCGGAAGTGTTCGGCTGTGAGTAGGTGTGAATGTCCAACCATAATTGCTGAAAAATGTGTTAGAAGAGACTAGAATGCCGGACAAGACATTATCAAATGCGGGAGCGGAGTTGTTCGGCTGTGAGTAGGTGTGAATCTCCGAGCATAGTTTGTAAAAAGGGGGTAAGAATAGGTTCGAATGCCCGAACATACACTATCAAAACAGGGAGCTGAGGTGGCTCAGCTGCAAGGTGTGAATGTCTGACTATAGTTTGTAAATAAGGTGCGAATGCCCAACAATGTATAATCAAAAGAGGGAGCGGAGGTTTTCGGCTACAAGAAGGTTTGAATGTCTGACCATAGTTTGTAAAAAGCGGGTAAGAAAAGGTTCAAATGCCTGACTATACACCATCAAAAGCGGGAGCAGAGGTGTTCCGCTGTAAGACGGTGTGAATGTCCGACTATATTTGGTAAAAAGCGGGTAAGAAAAGGTTAAAATACCCGACTGTACACAATCAATAGCGGGAGAGGAGGTGTTCAGCTGCAAGAAGGTGTGAATGTCCACCCATAATTACTGAAAAATGGGTAAGAAAAGGTGCGAATGCCAAACCATACATTATCAAAAGCAGGTGTGAATGTCAGATCATAATTTGCAAAAAGCTGATGAGAAAGGGTGAGAATGCCCGACTATACACCATCAAATGCGGGAGCGGAGTTGTTCGGCTGTGAGTAAGTGTGAATCTCCGACCATAATTGCTGAAAAATGTGTTAGAAAAGGTAAGAATGCCCGTCCATACATCATCAAAAGCGGGAGAGGTGGTGTTCGGCTGCAAGTAGGTGTGAATGTCCAGCCATAATTACTAACAAACGGGTAAGAAAAGGTAGTATTGCCAGACCATACATGATCAAAACAGGGAGCGGAGGTGGTTCAGCTGCAAGAAGGTGTGAATGTCCGACTAAAGTTCAAATATATTAACAAAAGCGGGAGGAGAGGTCTTCGGATGAGAGTGGTTGAGAATTTCCAACCATAATCTATAAAATGCGGTGAAAAAAGGTGTGATAGAACACTAAAAGGTGGAGCGGAAGTGTTCGGCTGCAAGAAGGTGTGAATGTCCGACTATATTTGGTGAAAAGCAGGTGAAGCAAGGTCTGAATGCCCAACCTTACATCATCAAAAGCGAGATCAGAGGTGTTTGGCTGCATGAAGGCCATAGTTTGCCAAAAGCGGGTAAGCTGCGAATGACCGACTAAATATCAACAAAAGGTCTTCGGATGCAAGTGGGTGTGAATATCCCACCAAGTATGGTGGAGAGGAAGCTGTGAACAGCCGACCATAGTTGGCAAAAAACGGGTGAGAAAAGGAGCGAATGTCCAACCATACATGATCAAAACAGGGAGCGGAGGTGTTTGGCTGTGACAAGGTGTGAATGTCCACAAAAATTAATGAAAAGCGGGCAACAAGTAGGTTTGAATGCCCAACCATACATCATCAAAAGCAGGAGTGGATGTGTTCGGCTACAAGAAGGTTTGAATGTCCGAGCATAGTTTGTAAAAAGAGGGTAAGAAAAGGTTCGAATGCCCAAACATACAACATCAAAAGAGGGAGCGGAGGTGTTCCGCTGTAAGAAGGTGTGAATGTCCGACCATAGTTGGTAAAAAACGGGTAAGAAAAGGTTAAAATACCCGACTGTACACAATCAATAGCGGGAGCGGATGTGTTTGGCTACAAGAATGTGTGACAGTCCGACCATGGTTTGTAAAAAACGGGTAAGAAAAGGTGCGAATGCCCGACAATGTATGATCAAAAGAGGGAGCGGAGGTTTTCGGCTACAAGAAGGTTTGAATGTCCGACCATAGTTTGTAAAAAGCGGGAAAGAAAAGGTTCAAATGCCTGACTATACACCATCAAAAGCGGGAGCGGAGGTGTTCGGCTACAAGAAGGTGTGAAAGTTCAACCATGGTTTGTAAAAAGCTGCTAAGAAAAGGTTTGAATGCCCGAATATATACCATCAAAAGCGGAAGCGGAGGTGTTCGGCTGCAAGAAGGTGTGAACGTCCGACCAAAGTTTGCAAAAAGCAGTTAAGAAAAGGTTCGAATGCCCGAATATATACCATCAAAAGCAAGAGCAGAGCTGTTCGACTGCAAGTAGGTGTGAATGTCCAGCCATAATTACTCACAAACGGGTAAGAAAAGGTAGTATTGCCAGACCATACATGATCAAAACAGGGAGCTGAGGTGGTTCAGCTGCAAGATGTGAATGTCTGACTATAGTTTGTAAAAAGCGGGTAAGACAAGGTGCGAATGCCCGACAATGTATGATCAAAAGAGGGAGTGGAGGTCTTCGGCTGCAAGGTCTGAATGTCTAACCATAATTTCTAAAAACCGGGTAAGAAAAGGCTCGAAAGCCCGACTATACACAATCAAAAGCGGGAGCGGGAGGTTTTCAGCTGCAAATCCTTCACTCAAACCAAGTGAAAACTGCTTTGTCCTTCATATTTATCAATGTCTAGATTGACTTCAACAAAGAACAACACTGGATTTTGCAGTAGAAGAAAGAGCATCACTGAAGGATCAGTAATCCGAGAATAAGCTTATTTTCATACGTTCTGCATGATTTGGGATTTTATGTATAAAATGAATTCCTTCACTCAAACCAAGTTAAAACTGCTTTGTCCTTCATATTTATCAATGTCTAGATCGACTTCAACAAAGAACAACATTGTATTTTGCAGTAGAAGAAAAAGCAACACTGAAGGATCAGGAATCCGAGAATAAGCTTCTTTTCATACGTTTTGAATGATTTGGGATTTTATGTATAAAATGAATTCCTTCACTCAAACCAAGTGAAAACTGCTTTGTCCTTCATATTTATCAATGTCTAGATTTACTTCAACAAAGAACAACATTGTATTTTGCAGTAGTAGAAAGAGCAACACTTGAAGGAACAGGAATCCGAGAATAAGCTTATTTTCATACGTTCTGCATGATTTGGGATTTTATGTATAAAATGAATTCCTTTACTCAAACTATGTTAAAACTGCTTTGTCCTTCATATTTATCAATGTCTAGATTGACTTCAACAAAGAACAACATTGTATTTTGCAGTAGAAGAAATAGCAACACTGAAGGATCAGGAATCCGAAAACACGCTTATTTTCATACGTTCTGCTTGATTTGGGATTTTGCTATAAAATTATTTCCTTCACTCAAACAAATTGGAAACTGCTTTGTCCTTCATATTTATCAATGTCTATATCGATTTCAACAAAGAACAAGGCTGTATTTTGCAGTATAGGAAAGAGCAACACTGGAGGATCAGGAATCCGAGAATAAGCTTACTTTCATGAGTCCTGCACGATTTCGGATTTTCCTATAAAATGAATTGCTTTGCTCAAACCAAGTTAAAATTGCATAGTTATCCGTGTCTAAAATGTATCAAGCATAAAGTTCCTCATATTACCCTGAATGAGAAAGAAGCATCCCTTTGGTTGAGCAATACGTTCCTTTTGCGGAGTTATGCATGATTTCGGATTTTGCTATAAAATTCATTCCTTCACACCTTTTTTTTTTCACCGCATTTTATAGATTATGGTTGGAAATTTCAACCACTCTAATCCGAAGACCTCTCCTCCCGCTTTTGTTAATATATTTGAACTTTAGTTGGACATTCACCCCTTTTTGCAGCTAAACCACCTCCGCTCCCTGTTTTGATCATGTCTGGTCTGGCAATACTACATTTTCTTACCCGTTTGTGAGTAATTATGGCTGGATATTCACACCTACTTGCAGCTGAACACAATCTCTCTCGCTTTTAATTATGTTTGGATATTCGAACCTTTTCTTTACTGCTTTTTGCCAACTTTGGTCGGACGTTCACACCTTCTTGCAGCCGAACACCTCCGCTTCCGCTTTTGATGGTATATATTCGGGCATTCGAACCTTTTCTTACCAGCTTTTGACAAACGATGGTTGGACTTTCACACCTTCTTGTAGCCGAACAACTCCGCTCCCGCTATTGATTGTGTACAGTCGGGTATTTTAACCTTTTCTTACCCGCTTTTTACCAACTATGGTCGGACATTCACACCTTCTTACAGCGGAACACCTCCACTCCCTCTTTTGATGGTGTATGTTCGGGCAGTCAAACCTTTTCTTACCTGCTTTTTACAAACTATGGTCAGACATTCAACCCTTCTTGGAGCCGAACACATCCACTCCTGCTTTTGATTATGTATAGTTGGGCATTCGCACCTTTTCTTACCCATTTTTCAGTAATTATGGGTGTACATTCACACCTTCTTGCAGCCGAACACCTCCGCTCCCTCTTTTGATCATACATTTTCGGGCATTCGCACCTTTTCTTACCCGCTTTTTACAAACCATGGTTGGACTTTCACAACTTCTTGTAGCCGAACAACTACGCTCCCCCTATTGATTGTGTACAGTCGGGTATTTTAACCTTTTCTTACCCACTTTTTACCAACTATGGTCGGACATTCACACCTTCTTACAGCGGAACACCTCCGCTCCCTCTTTTGATGGTGTATGTTTGGGCATTCGAACCTTTTCTTACCCGCTTTTTACAAACTATGGTCAGACGTTCAAACCTTCTTGTAGCCGAACATATCCACTCCTGCTTTTGATGATGTATGGTTGGGCATTCAAACCTACTTTTTGCCCGCTTTTCATTAATTTTGGGTGGACATTCACACCTTGTCACAGCCAAACACCTCCGCTCCCTGTTTTGATCATGTATGGTTGCACATTCGCACCTTTTCTCACCCGCTTTTTGCAAACTATGGTCGGCTGTTCACAGCTTCCTCTCCACCATACTTGTATGGTGGGATGTTCACACCCAGTTGCATCCGAAGACCTCCGCCCCCACTTTTGTTGATATTTAGTTGGTCATTCGCAGCTTACCCGCTTTTGGCAAACTATGGCCTTCTTGCAGCCAAACACCTCTGATCTCGCTTTTGATAATGTAAGGTTGGGCATTCAGACCTTGCTTCACCTGCTTTTCACCAAATATAGTCGGACATTCACACCTTCTTGCAGCCGAACACTTCCGCTCCACCTTTTAGTGTTCTATCACACCTTTTTTTCACCCAATTTTATAGATTATGGTTGGAAATTCTCAACCACTCTCATCCGAAGACCTCTCCTCCCGCTTTTGTTAATATATTTGAACTTTAGTGAGACATTCACACCTTCTTGCAGCTGAACCACCTCCGCTCCCTGTTTTGATCATGTATGGTCTGGCAATACTACCTTTTCTTACCCGTTTGTGAGTAATTATGGCTGGACATTCACACCTACTTGCAGCCGAACACCACCTCTCTCGCTTTTGATGATGTATGGACCGGCATTCTTACCTTTTCTAACACATTTTTCAGAAATTACGGTCGGAGATTCACACCTACTCACAGCCGAACAACTCCGCTCCCGCATTTGATGGTGTGCAGTCGGACATTCTCACCCTTTCTCATCAGCTTTTTGCAAATTATGATCTGACATTCACACCTGCTTTTGATAATGTATGGTTGGGCATTCGCACCTTTTTTTACCCATTTTTCAGGAATTATGGGTGGACATTCACACCTTCTTGCAGCTGAAAACCTCCTCTCCTTCTTATGATCATGTGCGGATGATATTCGAAAATTTTCTTTCATGTTTTAAAGCAATTATTGATGGACATTCAGACCTTCTTGCAGCTGAACCACTCTGCTCCCGCTTTTGATGGTGTATAGTCGGGCTTTCGAAACTTTCCTTCCCGGTTTATACAAATTATGGTTGGACATTCAGACCTTCTTGCAGCCGAACACCTCTGCTCCCTCTTTTGATCATACATTGTCGGGCATTAGCACCTTTTCTTACCCGCTTTTTACAAACCATAGTCGGACTTTCACATCTTTTAGTAGCCGAACAACTCCGCTCCCGCTATTGATTGTGTACAGTCGGGTATTTTAACCTTTTCTTACCCGCTTTTTACCAACTATGGTCGGACATTCACACCTTCTTACAGCGGAACACCTCCGCTCCCTCTTTTGATGGTGTATGTTCGGGCAGTCAAACCTTTTCTTACCTGCTTTTTACAAACTATGGTCAGACATTCAACCCTTCTTGGAGCCGAACACATCCACTCCTGCTTTTGATTATGTATATTTGGGCATTCGCACCTTTTCTTACCCATTTTTCAGTAATTATGGGTGTACATTCACACCTTCTTGCAGCCAAACACCTCCGCTCCCTCTTTTGATCATCCATTTTCGGGCATTCGCACCTTTTCTTACCCGCTTTTTACAAACCATGGTCGGACTTTCACACCTTTTAGTAGCCGAACAACTCCGCACCCGCTACTGATTGTGTACAGTCGGGTATTTTAACCTTTTCTTACCCGTTTTTTACCAACTATGGTCGGACATTCACACCTTCTTACAGCGGAACACCTCCGCTCCCTCCTTTGATGGTGTATGTTCGGGCATTCGAACCTTTTCTTACCCGCTTTTTACAAACTATGGTCAGACGTTCAAACCTTCTTGTAGCCGAAAACCTCTGCTCCCTCTTTTGATTATACATTGTCAGGCATTCGCACCTTATCGTACCCGCTTTTTACAAACTATAGTCAGACATTCA
Source organism: Leuresthes tenuis (assembly GCF_036924035.1). Lineage (NCBI taxonomy): Eukaryota > Metazoa > Chordata > Actinopteri > Atheriniformes > Atherinopsidae > Leuresthes > Leuresthes tenuis. The sequence goes on along the minus strand of NW_027325365.1, from coordinate 29,980,938 downwards.
CACCTTGGTGCTGAACCACCTCAGCTCCCTGTTTTGATCATGTATGGTCTGGCAATACTACCTTTTCTTACCCGTTTGTGAGTAATTATGGCTGGACATTCACACCTACTTGCAGTCGAACAGCTCTGCTCCCGCTTTTGATTTTGTTTGGTTGGATATTCGAACCTTTTCTTAACTGCTTTTTACAAACTTTGGTCGGACGTTCACACCTTCTTGCAGCCGAACACCTCCGCTTCCGCTTTTGATGGTATATATTCGGGCATTCGAACCTTTTCTTACCAGCTTTTTACAAACCATGGTTGGACTTTCACACCTTCTTGTAGCCGAACAACTCCGCTCCCCCTATTGATTGTGTACAGTCGGGTATTTTAACCTTTTCTATCCCACTTTTTACCAACTATGGTCGGACATTCACACCTTCTTACATTGGAACACCTCCGCTCCCTCTTTTGATGGTGTTTGTTTGGGCATTCGAACCTTTTCTTACCCGCTTTTTACAAACTATACTCGGACATTCAAACCTTCTTGTAGCCGAACACATCCACTCCTTCTTTTGATGATGTATGCTTGGGCATTCAAACCTACTTTTTGCCCGCTTTTCATTAATTTTGGGTGGACATTCACACCTTGTCACAGCCAAACACCTCCGCACCCTCTTTTGATGGTGTTTGTTTGGGCATTCGAACCTTTTCTTACCCGCTTTTTACAAACTATGCTCGGACATTCAAACCTTCTTGTAGCCGAACACATCCACTCCTTCTTTTGATGATGTATGCTTGGGCATTCAAACCTACTTTTTGCCCGCTTTTCATTAATTTTGGGTGGACATTCACACCTTGTCACAGCCAAACACCTCCGCTCCCTGTTTTGATCATGTATGGTTGGACATTCGCACCTTGTCTCACCCGCTTTTTGCAAACTATCGTCGGCTGTTCACAGCTTCCTCTCCACCATACTTGTATGGTGGGATATTCACACCCACTTGCATCCGAAGACCTTTTGTTGATATTTAGTCGGTCATTCGCAGCTTACCCGCTTTTTACAAACTATAGTCAGACATTCACACCTTGGTGCTGAACCACCTCAGCTCCCTGTTTTGATCATGTATGGTCTGGCAATACTACCTTTTTTTACCCGTTTGTGAGTAATTATGGCTGGACATTCACACCTACTTGCAGTCGAACAGCTCTGCTCCCGCTTTTGATTATGTTTGGTTGGATATTCGAACCTTTTCTTAACTGCTTTTTACAAACTTTGGTCGGACGTTCACACCTTCATGCAGCCGAACACCTCCGCTTCCGCTTTTGATGGTATATATTCGGGCATTCGAACCTTTTCTTAGCAGCTTTTTACAAACCATGGTTGGACTTTCACACCTTCTTGTAGCCGAACAACTCCGCTCCCGCTATTGATTGTGTACAGTCGGGTATTTTAACCTTTTCTTACCCGCTTTTTACCAACTATGGTCGGACATTCACACCGTCTTACAGCGGAACACCTCCGCTCACGCTTTTGATGGTGTATTGTCAGGCATTTGAACCTTTTCTTACCCGCTTTTTGCAAACTATGGTCGGACATTCAAACCTTCTTGTAGCCAAAAACCTCAGCTCCCTCTTTTGAATATACATTGTCGGGCATTCGCACCTTTTCTTACCCGTTTTTTACAAACCATGGTCGGACTTTCAAACCTTCTTGTAGCCCAACACATCCACTCCTGCTTTTGATGATGTATGTTTGGGCATTCGCACCTTTTCTTACCCATTTTTCAGTAATTATGGGTGGACATTCACACCTTCTTACAGCTGAACACCTCCTCTCCCGCTTATGATGGTGTATAGTCGGGCTTTCAAGCCTTTTCTTACCCGGTTTTTACAAATTATAGTTGGACATTCAGACCTTCTTACAGCCGAAAACCTCCACTCCCTCTTTTGATCATACATTGTCGGGCATTAGCACCTTTTCTTACCCGCTTTTTACAAACCATAGTCGGACTTTCACATCTTTTAGTAGCCGAACAACTCCGCTCCCGCTATTGATTGTGTACAGTCGGGTATTTTAACCTTTTCTTACCCGCTTTTTACCAACTATGGTCGGACATTCACACCTTCTTACAGCGGAACACCTCCGCTCCCTCTTTTGATGGTGTATGTTCGGGCAGTCAAACCTTTTCTTACCTGCTTTTTACAAACTATGGTCAGACATTCAACCCTTCTTGGAGCCGAACACATCCACTCCTGCTTTTGATTATGTATAGTTGGGCATTCGCACCTTTTCTTACCCATTTTTCAGTAATTATGGGTGTACATTCACACCTTCTTGCAGCCGAACACCTCCGCTCCCTCTTTTGATCATACATTTTCGGGCATTCGCACCTTTTCTTACCCGCTTTTTACAAACCATGGTCGGACTTTCACACCTTTTAGTAGCCGAACAACTCCGCACCCGCTACTGATTGTGTACAGTCGGGTATTTTAACCTTTTCTTACCCGTTTTTTACCAACTATGGTCGGACATTCACACCTTCTTACAGCGGAACACCTCCGCTCCCTCCTTTGATGGTGTATGTTCGGGCATTCGAACCTTTTCTTACCCGCTTTTTACAAACTATGGTCAGACGTTCAAACCTTCTTGTAGCTGAACATATCCACTCTTGCTTTTGATGATGTATGGTTGGGCATTCGAACCTACTTGTTGCCCGCTTTTCATTAATTATGGGTGGACATTCACACCTTGTCTCAGCCAAACACCTCCGCTCCCTGTTTTGATCATGTATGGTTTGACATTCGCACCTTTGCTTACCTTCTTTTTATACTGATTGCTCAAGATTAAGTTGTTCTTTCTCAAACTACAAAAATTTTTTAATTGTTGAAACTTGATTTGAAGTGGATAAATAAGGAAGACAAACAGTTTTAAGTCAGGCTGATAGCAATTAATTTTATAGCAAAATCTGTATTTCGTCATTTGTCGAGAGATGCTTATTGCTGAAGAAGTTCTTTCTCATTCTACAAAGTACAACGTTGTTTATCATTGAAACTTGATTAGACATGAATAAATATGAAGGACAAAGCAGTCTTAACTTGGTTTGAGTTAAGGAATTCGTTTTATAGGAGAATCCGAATTCGTGCATAACTCGTAAAATAGAGCTTATTTTCGGATTCCTAAAGAATGAGTCTGGTTCTTTCTCATAATACAAAGTTTGTTGTTTATTGTTGAAACTTCATCAGACCGTTAGATATAGTCGGACTCACCTCGACGCACGGCTTGGGATCTGGAACCAGTACTCTTGAGAGGGGTTGGACTCTCTTCCACTCTGGAGTTGCCCGTGGTGAGAGGCGCAGAGCAGGTGTGGGCATACTTATTGCCCCCCCGGCTGTGTGCCAGTACATTGGGGTTTACCCCAGTGAACGAGAGGGTAGCCTCCCTCCGCCTTGGGTGGGGGGACGAGTCCTGACTGTTGTTTGTGCCTATGCGCCAAACAGCAGTTCAGAGTACCTACTCTTTTTGGAGTCTCTGGGGGAGGCACTGGAGAATGCTGCTACGGGAGACTCCCTCATTCTGCTGGGGGACTTCAATGCTCACGTGGGCAATGACAGTGAGACCTGGAGGGGTGTGATTGGGAGGAACGGCCCCCCCGATCTGAATCAGAGTGGTGTTATGTTGTTGGACTTCTGTGCCAGTCATAGACTGTCCATAACGAACACCATGTTCAGGCATAAGGGTGTCCATATGTGCACTTGGCACCAGGACACCCTTGGCCGCAGTTCGATGATCGACTTTGTGGTTGTATCATCGGACTTGCGGCCGTATGTCCTGGACACTCGGGTGAAGAGAGGGGCGGAGCTGTCAACTGATCACCACCTGGTGGTGAGTTGGCTCCGCTGGTGGGGGAGGATGCCGATCAGACCTGGCAGGCCCAAACGTATTGTGAGGGTCTGCTGGGAGCGTTTGTCAGAATCCCCCGTCAGAAGGAGCTTTAACTCCCACCTCCGGCAGAGCTTCAACCATATTTGAGGTGGGGGACATTGAATGGGCCATGTTCCGTGACTCCATTGCCGAGGCAGCTGGTCGGAGTTGTGGCCGTAAGGTGGTCGGTGCCTGTCGTGGCGGCAACCCTCGAACCTGCTGGTGGACACCAGTGGTGAGGGAAGCCGTCAAGCTGAAGAAGGAGTCCTATCGGGCCTTTTGGCCAGTGGGACCCTGGAAGAAGCTGATAGGTACCGACGGGCCAGACGGGCCACGGCTTCGGCGGTTGCTGAGGCAAAAACTCGGGCCTGGGAGGAGTTCGGTGAGACCATGGAGAACGATTTCCGGACGGCCTCGAAAAGATTCTGGTCCACCATCCGGCATCTCAGGGGGGGGAAGCGGCTCACAGTCAACACTGTTTACAGTGCGGACGGGGCTTTGCTGACCTCAACTAGGGATGTTGTGAGTCGGTGGGGGGAGTACTTCGAGGAACTCCTCAATCCTACCAACACGTGCTCGGAAGAGGCAGAGTCGGAGAGCTCGGAGACGGGGCCTCCCATTTCTGGGGCTGAGGTTGCCGAGGTGGTTAAAAAGTTCCTCGGTGGCAAGGCCCCGGGGGTGGATGAGGTCCGTCCTGAGTTTCTCAAGGCTCTGGATGTTGTAGGGCTGTCTTGGCTGACACGCCTCTGCAGTATCGCGTGGACATCGGGGACAGTGCCTCTGGACTGGCAGATTGGGGTGGTGGTCCCCCTCTTTAAAAAGGGGCACCGGAGGGTGTGTTCCAACTATAGGGGTATCACACTCCTCAGCCTCCCTGGTAAGGTCTATTCGGGGGTATTGGAGAGGAGGATCCGTCGGATAATCGAGCCTCGGATTCAGGAGATGCAGTGTGGCTTTCGTCCTGGCCGTGGAACAGTGGACCAGCTCTATACCCTCGGCAGGATCCTGGAGGGTGCATGGGAGTTCGCCCAACCAGTCTACATGTGTTTTGTGGACTTGGAGAAAGCGTTCGACCGTGTCCCTCGTGGAGTCCTGTGGGGGGTGCTCCGGGAATATGGAGTGCCGGACCCCTTGATAGGGGCCGTTCGGTCTCTGTATGACCGGTGCCTCTACTTACTGGTCAATCTACGTTCCCATCCTCACCTATGGTCACGAGTTGTGGGTAGTGACCGAAAGAACAAGATCGCGAATACAAGCGGCCGAAATGGGTTTCCTCCGCAGGGTGTCTGGGCTCTCCCTTAGAGATAGGGTGAGAAGCTCAGTCATCCGGGAGGGGCTCGGAGTAGAACCGCTGCTCCTCCGCATTGAGAGGAGTCAGATGAGGTGGCTCGGGCATCTGGTTAAGATGCCCCCTGGGCGCCTCCCTGGGGAGGTGTTCCGGGCACGTGCCACTGGGAGGAGACCCCGGGGGAGACCCAGGACACGTTGGAGAGACTATGTCTCTCGGCTGGCCTGGGAACGCCTCGGGGTCCCCCCGGAAGAGCTGGAGGAAGTGGCCGGGGACAGAGACGTCTGGGTTTCTCTGCTCAAGCTGCTGCCCCCGCGACCCGACCCCCGGATAAGCGGCAGATGATGGATGGATGGATGGATATATCCTCCACCAACCAGACTTACAACCCCCGACTAGGGTAGCAGAATTTCTAAGCATCTGTACCCCAAAACTACTATCAAAAATATATAAATTATTGTCTAAGATAGATGACACAATGTCTCTTCCATCCTCAAAATGGGAGGCAGATTTATCCATCAGTTCTGGTCATAGCTTCTAACCACAAATATGTTTGAACACCTTCATAAAGACTCGAAATCCTAATTTACAGCTCATACAATACAAAATCCTTCATAGAACACACTATACAGGACAAAGGATGTTCAGGATGGGTCTAACACACTCAAACATCTGCTCACATTGCACAGATAACACACCTGATGATTATGTACACGCTTTGTGGTTTTCTGCGCCTGTCCAGAAGTTCTGGCTTGAAGTCTGTGAGGACCTATCAACATGGCTAAAGTGTAGCATCCCTGCATGCCCCACACTGTGCATACTGGGTGACTTAGACAACATCAACATGGAAATTAACTCAGCACACATGGTTGTCACAGTGTTATGTATCGCAAAGAAAACTATTCTCATGAACTGGAAAGCGAAGAACAATCTGTGTATTAACCAGTTTAGAAATTTTCTTTTAGATTATATTAGCATGGAAACAATGTCTGCCTCCTCAAAACATCAATTGGCTGAATTTCATTCTCTCTGGTCCCCTCTGATTAGTTTTATCACATAGTGGTGGTGGTGGGTTGCTGGGTGATGGTGGGTCTCAGGCCCGGGCTGCTGCGACTGGTGTGACCGGGTGGTTTGTTTGTTTGTTTTTTGTAGAGGTCCTCCGGGGTGGGGTTGGGTTGAGTGGGGTGGGGCGGGATGGATACCTTCTGGGGGTACAGTAGCTCCCGGAATATGGTCGCTGCAGGCCCCAAGCCTGGTGGACATCAGGCCCTCCTGCCCATTGCTGGCTCCCAGGTAGCGGGGATGCCTATTGCAGCCAGTCCCTGGCTGCCCTCTCTGGGGGAGAGTAGCTCCCCCGGTATATATCCCCATACCCCTCTTCCTTCTGGCTCCTGTACACAGCACACACTCACACATGAAGGGTTTTGGGGGCGTGTGTGTTCGGTGGGGTGTAGTGGATGGGGCCACGTAGGTGGTCCCCTTTGGTTGCACTCTGCAGTTCCCTGCCCCTGTTTTAATTACACCTTAGACATTAGTACTTATCAAACACACTCACACACACACATTAGGTCTTGGGGGGTGGTTACACTGAGTGGCATCTGGTGGGCGGGGCTCTTTGGGTATGTAGGCTGCCCAGAGTGCCACGCTCCCAGTTCTACAAGTTTGGTTGCCCCTCAATTTTAATTGCTCACTATTAGAAAATATTGAAGAGCCAGAAGGGTGAGGGGAGGGGTCTTCTTCGCACACCCCTGCTTCCTGGTGTCTGCTCGGGGCAGGAGGGGCCAGGAGGATTAATTAATTGTTCTGCTGGTTCGGGGTCTGTGGTGGCTGGGGGGTTGCTGGCCTCCTGGTGTGCCCGCTGCACTACACCCCAGCAGAGTCGAGGGAGGTAGGATGTGTGGATGTATGGGACGTGAAAGTGTGTGTGGTAATGATTGGGCCTGGATCTGGGACTTGCTGTCGCCTGGCCTGCCTGTGTTTCTCCCGATGGGGCATCAGCGTTGCCTCTCCCCACTGCTCGCGACTTCACCCACCTGTGGGCACGTCTTGACTCCCAGGGCACTTGGCCAGGGGCGCTGGGGCAGGCGCTGACCCACTTTGTGGCTGTCTGGGGCGCTTGGCCCTCCTGGGTATTGGGTGGGGCCTCTGCCGGGGGGTTTGGGGGCGCTCGGGCTCCTGGGGCCCAGGTCCAGTGCACGGCCCATGTCTGGGCGGCTGGGGCCTGGCGGGGTCGGTGGGCTGTTGCCCCTGGTTCCCGGAGTGCCTCTGCCCTATGCTTATGGGGGCTCTTTCCGGGGGCTTCCTCTGCAGTCTTCTGGGTGGATGCGTGGTTGCCCCTGCGGTGGGCTACCTGGGTTCTGTGCTCTGTGGGGGCTGCTGGTGGCCTGGGTCTTGTGGCCCTCTCTGCCTGCTTCTGATTGTTTGGGGGGCTGTGGATTGTGGCCCTGTACGCTTATACACTCATAACTAAGCACGGTTATCATGTAGGTCCTGTGCCATGGGTGTTGCATGTTCTCACACACACACACACACACACACATTCATTAGTCCAGTAGCATGGTCACTAAGCAGTTGATGTGTTATCATGTCGTCTCAGGTCATCTATATCCACAGCTGTGTTGTATGCGATTGCCGCTTCTTGTGCTTGTTTTTGTTTGTTTGTGTGTTTGTTTTTTCTCTGCTTGTCTGCTTTCAGGTGCTCCTCTTGGCGCTAAGGCTGGATTCCCCTCATAGGCCATGGATTGTTGTCTGTTTTGTTTTTTACAGGTGTAGCAGCTGGTTGTCTGGTTTTTGTTTCTATTTTTTTTCTGTTTCCTCTTCTTTCCTCTTCTTCTTTCCTTGTCCCCCGGTCCGGTTCAGTTCAGTTCATGTCATATATTGTAAAAAGAAATAAATAAATGGGCATCAAGGGGAGCTTTACATTTATAAAACTTCCCTTGGCAAAACAAATCTGTTTGGCATCATAGGTATTCAGACTACAATTCTTCTGACATAATGCTGAACAGGACAAGGGGAAAAAAAAGTAAAGAAGACAGTTCTGCCGAAAGCCAGGGATAGACCTGTTCTAAGTTCTATACTTTTTAAAAGGGGCGTGTTTATCAACTATGGAATTAGAAGATTTACAAAAATGGTCAAGTGCTAGATCTTCATCTGGGATTTTAACAGTGTCATATAACTATAAAACAGATCAGTTAAAAAAAAGCCTGCTCATGGAGATGTTTCAGGATCTGGATACCAAGCGTGGACCTAATGTTTTCATTTTTGCAATTCTGATACAGGCTATTGAGCAGTGATAACTAACACCAAGTTCAGATACTGCGGATTTTCTACCTTTGATTTGTTAAGATTGAGACAATCAGGGACAACCTTGAAGGATCTCTTTGGTTTTGTAGGATCAGTAATTACCTGAGAAAGGTTGATATTGGTACACACCTTTTTTAAATGATCAGAGGCAGAGTTCAACTTGTTTAAATTAAAATTGCCACACAGAGATTGGGTTTAGGCCACATGCACACAGAATGACATCAACAAATATAAGAAATATTAAACATTTACACATAGATTTTTGAATATATGTAGAGGAATGATACTTTGAAATGTGCTCATTGCGGAGTTATGATCAGTTGAGTAATGAAGGTTGAACTATTCTGGGAAAGAGGTTCTATTCCCAGCATCATGATGGACACTCCTGATATAGAAGGTTTCGCTAACGCATTGGAATTGTTTTACTATTTTCATATGCATGTGCAATGAAGAATTGCTTGCTGCTGATAAATGCAAAGAAGAACAGCTTACACATAGATGCTCACATATAGGCTGCTGAATGCAATGAAGACCTGCTTATCAAGTAAAGTTCAATGTCAATGTGTAATATTCAATTAGGATTTGCAAAACAGTGAAGTTAAACAATGAATGGGTCCATAGTCGGTATGAGAAGACTACAGGAATATTTACCTGGGTGTACGTTCAAACAGAGATGAGAAAATTGCGATAAATAATTGTTTGTTTGTTTGTTAGTATGTATATGAATGTTATGTGTATAAACTGTGTTGAGTTATAGTTACTCAGTAGTGTCTCAGTGAAACAACCGACGGGGGAAGCCTTGCGGTGACAACAAAAGCAGTGTTTTACTGATCAGTCAAGTTGCTCCAGTGTACTCCATACAAACTGGTTGGCTACTGAAGGGATAGAAAATAGGGAATACTTGTTTTAAAGCAAACAAGGAATTAGATGGGAAAAATACATGTTTTAACGGGACCCAGACAATATTAAATACTCAGACAGATGGGAGAAGAAGTGTAGTTTTGTAGGAAATCACAAAATTATTACATAGAATTAGTGAAATCAATTGAAGAATGCCTTTCTGAAGAGCTGTTTACCACAGATGAGCAGCTTTGCGACCAAGCACATTGTAGATCGCTTTACTGCCAAAATGATCTAATTTAATGGATTGGTTTAGACATGCATAACAGCATTTTAAGAACAAAGAGAGAAACAAAAAGGGACAACGCTTCATGGTGGAAGGTGATGTATAAATAACTGTGTATATGATGAAGGGGGTGGCAACACCCATTCCGAAATCCCGCCATTCCGACATCCCGCTATTCCGACATCCCACCATTCCGACATACCACCATTCCGACATACCACCATTCCGACATGCAAACGTCCCACCATTCCGACATCCCACCATTGCGACATCCCGCTATTCTGACGTTCAAATGTCCCACCATTCCGACAAGGCTTTCCGTATAAGGAAATGTGTGTTACTCAACAGGTGAGTCCCTTCTTTCTGTTCATGCAATTTATATGTTTAACATGTTTATAGACAAGCGTTATTAAAAACACAAAGTCTCGGCAACTGGAGGAGGAGAAGCCGTCCGCGGTGGTTTTCAATCACACACTCCAATGCCACTTTTTTCAACTTCCGAAAATTTAATCCAGGAAAAAAAGGCTTACAAACATGGACCAAAACGGCTCCATAACACGCACAAGAATCCAAAAGAAACGAAAGTTAACTAAAAGAAAGCAAATAAACAGTATGAAGTGGTCAAAATTGGTTTTACGCATGCCTATGTGCGTCTGGCACATGCGTCTTCGGGCTCTCCCACGTTGGTTTGTGGATGAAAGCTATATGTTCAGCTGTAATGTCATGTAAAAACAATCTCTACATGACATTTAGTCCCAGGTGTGACCAGTTAGGTCCTTAAGATATCAACAGGCTGTATAAAGCTACAACCGTTGCGGCTGTGTGTTTGTGCCAAATGCGCAAAACCCATCCGCGCTTCCCAAAATTGGAGTGAGTACTCATAAATCACGTGAATAACATGAATAAACGTTTTTACTGCATTTTGTTGTGTTTTATACGTTCTATGCTGTCATTTCTATCTTCTTCTATTGGCAAGGCAAGGTAGAGTGCTCGCAACTGTGTCCTGTGCAGTAGCCGTGATATCTGTAATTGCAATTATTACTTTTGCATATGATGACAGCGTGCAAAAGACGCATGGGCTCTGTGGAGAGCTCCGCTCCAGCTGGCTGCTGTGACAGCTCACTGACACTGTATTTCTGCTTAATCAGTTTCAGTCTCGCCAGAGTTATATTAATATCTGTATTTTTATATTTGAAATTCAGGGGATTTTGATAATAGATTATTAAAGTTTGTTTGCGAGGCTGTGGCCTCTGCATGTGCAAAGCTCGTGCGCCAAACTTTAGGGCGTATTTGCGCCGGCATATCATTAGTGCAAAATGTTTTGGGTAAAAAATAGGCTATTAAAAGGAACTGTCGGAATGGCGGTATGTTAAAAAAAACAAAAAACATACCGCCATTCCGACCATAGGAGGAAAAAAGTGTCGGAATGGTGGGACGTTTGATAAAAAATTAAGTGTCGCCATTCCGACAATTGGAGACCCATGTCGGAATGGCGAGATGTCGGAATGGCAGCATGTAACCATGATGAAGGAGAGACCATTTGAGCAGCACAGCCATTTCGCAGCACAGGGACAGCAATCCAAGTTACAGGATATCCCACGTGGTATCACCTGTCACATTGTGTCAAGGCATCAAAAGAAGAAAAAATCACCAAACTCAAGGACAAAAAGACAAAGACTCCGGTGAACGAAGACAGAGGACTGACAAACCAGAAATACAAAAGGATTCTCGATATCAAGATCCAGAAGAAGAGGCTAACAATGCCACGAACACTTACGATGCTGGGAATGATGCCAGCAATGAACAGAGAAGAAGATTCAGTGTCATCAATCTGCATTACGTGCCTCTAATGAGGGGGTGAATATAGAATCCTCAACGATTACAACGTCTCTGGGAACTGTGACAACAACAAGGTTTAAACCATTTTGATATATATTGTAACCTATTGTCTAAGGAATAGTGCTGAAAATGAGGTAAATCTAATCCACCACTGTCCTTGGTCTTCTGTAGGGTTTTTAAACTAATACGTGGTGGTTTGTTTTTCCACAGAAATTTGGAGATGCATGAATCTAGTGACTTAAACCAAGTAGCAGATGGTTTTATGGGGATCATTGAGAACAAATAGTTAACTTTTGGTAGTATCATCATTTTAATGGATGTAACTCTCCCCATAAGTGATATAGGTAAGGACTTCCAACGAGAGATCGTCCTCTACTGTCTTTAATAATTGCACATAATTTAGCTTTGTTAGCTCTGAGAGCCTGGAGGAAATGTTTATGCCTAAATATCTAATATTTCCTGACTGTAAAGTGATCGCAGGTATATTATGGACCCTACAGTTAATGGGCAGAACTGTGGTCTTAGACCAGTTGATAGAGTAGTCAGAAAGTGCTGAGAATTTATTTATGAGTGTGATCGTGTGACTGAGAGACGTCTGTGAGTTCTGAAGGAAAAGTAATACATCATCAGCATAAAGACTTATTTTATGCTCAATATTTTGGGATTAATTACTCACAAACGGGTAAGAAAAGGTAGTATTGCCAGACCATACATGATCAAAACAGGGAGCGGAGCTGGTTCAGCTGCAAGGTATGAATGTCTGACTATAGTTTGTAAAAAGCGGGTAAGATAAGGTGCGAATGCCCAACAATGTATGATCAAAAGAGGGAGCGGAGGGTTTTGGCTACAAGAAGGTTTGAATTTCCGACCATAGTTTGTAAAAAGCGGGTAAGAAAAGCTTACCATACATCATCAAAAGCAGGAGTGGATGTGTTCGGCTACAAGAAGATTTGAATGTCCATCAATAATTGCTTTAAAACATGAAAGAAAATTTTCAAATATCAAACCGCACATGATCATAAGCGGGAGAGGAGTTGTTCAGCTGCAAGAAGGTGTGAATGTCCACCCATAATTACTGAAAAATGGGTAAGAAAAGGTGAAAATGCCCAACCATACATCATCAAAAGCAGGAGTGGATGTGTTCGGCTACAAGAAAGTTTGAATGTCCGACCATAGTTTGTAAAAAGCGGGTAAGAAAAGGTTCGAATGCCCGAACATAGACCATCAAAAGAGGGAGCGGAGGTGTTCCGCTGTAAGAAGGTGTAAATGTCCGACCATAGTTGGTAAAAAGCGGGTAAGAAAAGGTTAAAATACCCGACTGTACACAATCAATAGCGGGAGCGGAGTTGTTTGGCTACAAGAAGGTGTGAAAGTCCGACCACGGTTTGTAAAAAGCGGGTAAGAAAAGGTTTGAATGCCCGAATATATACCATCAAAAGTGGAAGTGGATGTGTTCGGCTGCAAGAAGGTGTGAACGTCCGACCAAAGTTTGTAAAAAGCAGTTAAGAAAAGGTTCGAATATCCAACCAAACATAATCAAAAGCGGGAGCAGAGCTGTTCGACTGCAAGTAGGTGTGAATGTCAGATCATAATTTGCAAAAAGCTGATGAGAAAGGGTGAAAAAACCCGGCTATACACCATCAAATGTGGGAGCGGAAGTGTTCGGCTGTGAGTAGGTGTGAATGTCCAACCATAATTGCTGAAAAATGTGTTAGAAGAGACTAGAATGCCAGACAAGACATTATCAAATGCGGGAGCGGAGTTGTTCGGCTGTGAGTAGGTGTGAATCTCCGAGCATAGTTTGTAAAAAGGGGGTAAGAATAGGTTTGAATGCCCGAACATACACTATCAAAACAGGGAGCTGAGGTGGCTCAGCTGCAAGGTGTGAATGTCTGACTATAGTTTGTAAATAAGGTGCGAATGCCCAACAATGTATAATCAAAAGAGGGAGCGGAGGTTTTCGGCTACAAGAAGGTTTGAATGTCCGACCATAGTTTGTAAAAAGCGGGTAAGAAAAGGTTCAAATGCCTGACTATACACCATCAAAAGCGGGAGCAGAGGTGTTCCGCTGTAAGACGGTGTGAATGTCCGACCATATTTGGTAAAAAGCGGGTAAGAAAAGGTTAAAATACCCGACTGTACACAATCAATAGCGGGAGAGGAGGTGTTCAGCTGCAAGAAGGTGTGAATGTCCACCCATAATTACTGAAAAATGGGTAAGAAAAGGTGCGAATGCCAAACCATACATTATCAAAAGCAGGTGTGAATGTCAGATCATAATTTGCAAAAAGCTGATGAGAAAGGGTGAGAATGCCCGACTATACACCATCAAATGCGGGAGCGGAGTTGTTCGGCTGTGAGTAAGTGTGAATCTCCGACCATAATTGCTGAAAAATGTGTTAGAAAAGGTAAGAATGCCCGTCCATACATCATCAAAAGCGGGAGAGGTGGTGTTCGGCTGCAAGTAGGTGTGAATGTCCAGCCATAATTACTAACAAACGGGTAAGAAAAGGTAGTATTGCCAGACCATACATGATCAAAACAGGGAGCGGAGGTGGTTCAGCTGCAAGAAGGTGTGAATGTCCGACTAAAGTTCAAATATATTAACAAAAGCGGGAGGAGAGGTCTTCGGATGAGAGTGGTTGAGAATTTCCAACCATAATCTATAAAATGCGGTGAAAAAAAAGGTGTGATAGAACACTAAAAGGTGGAGCGGAAGTGTTCGGCTGCAAGAAGGTGTGAATGTCCGACTATATTTGGTGAAAAGCAGGTGAAGCAAGGTCTGAATGCCCAACCTTACATCATCAAAAGCGAGATCAGAGGTGTTTGGCTGCATGAAGGCCATAGTTTGCCAAAAGCGGGTAAGCTGCGAATGACCGACTAAATATCAACAAAAGGTCTTCGGATGCAAGTGGGTGTAAATATCCCACCAAGTATGGTGGAGAGGAAGCTGTGAACAGCCGACCATAGTTGGCAAAAAACGGGTGAGAAAAGGAGCGAATGTCCAACCATACATGATCAAAACAGGGAGCGGAGGTGTTTGGCTGTGACAAGGTGTGAATGTCCACAAAAATTAATGAAAAGCGGGCAACAAGTAGGTTTGAATGCCCAACCATACATCATCAAAAGCAGGAGTGGATGTGTTCGGCTACAAGAAGGTTTGAATGTCCGAGCATAGTTTGTAAAAAGCGGGTAAGAAAAGGTTCGAATGCCCAAACATACAACATCAAAAGAGGGAGCGGAGGTGTTCCGCTGTAAGAAGGTGTGAAAGTCCGACCATAGTTGGTAAAAAACGGGTAAGAAAAGGTTAAAATACCCGACTGTACACAATCAATAGCGGGAGCGGATGTGTTTGGCTACAAGAATGTGTGACAGTCCGACCATGGTTTGTAAAAAACGGGTAAGAAAAGGTGCGAATGCCCGACAATGTATGATCAAAAGAGGGAGCGGAGGTTTTCGGCTACAAGAAGGTTTGAATGTCCGACCATAGTTTGTAAAAAGCGGGAAAGAAAAGGTTCAAATGCCTGACTATACACCATCAAAAGCGGGAGCGGAGGTGTTCGGCTACAAGAAGGTGTGAAAGTTCAACCATGGTTTGTAAAAAGCTGCTAAGAAAAGGTTCGAATGCCCGAATATATACCATCAAAAGCGGAAGCGGAGGTGTTCGGCTGCAAGAAGGTGTGAACGTCCGACCAAAGTTTGCAAAAAGCAGTTAAGAAAAGGTTCGAATGCCCGAATATATACCATCAAAAGCGAGAGCAGAGCTGTTCGACTGCAAGTAGGTGTGAATGTCCAGCCATAATTACTCACAAACGGGTAAGAAAAGGTAGTATTGCCAGACCATACATGATCAAAACAGGGAGCTGAGGTGGTTCAGCTGCAAGATGTGAATGTCTGACTATAGTTTGTAAAAAGCGGGTAAGACAAGGTGCGAATGCCCGACAATGTATGATCAAAAGAGGGAGTGGAGGTCTTCGGCTGCAAGGTCTGATTGTCTAACCATAATTTCTAAAAACCGGGTAACCAAAAGCGGGAGCGGGAGGTTTTCAGCTTATTTTCATACGTTCTGCATGATTTGGGATTTTATGTATAAAATGAATTCCTTCACTCAAACCAAGTTAAAACTGCTTTGTCCTTCATATTTATCAATGTCTAGATCGACTTCAACAAAGAACAACATTGTATTTTGCAGTAGAAGAAAAAGCAACACTGAAGGATCAGGAATCCGAGAATAAGCTTCTTTTCATACGTTTTGAATGATTTGGGATTTTATGTATAAAATGAATTCCTTCACTCAAACCAAGTGAAAACTGCTTTGTCCTTCATATTTATCAATGTCTAGATTTACTTCAACAAAGAACAACATTGTATTTTGCAGTAGTAGAAAGAGCAACACTTGAAGGAACAGGAATCCGAGAATAAGCTTATTTTCATACGTTCTGCATGATTTGGGATTTTATGTATAAAATGAATTCCTTTACTCAAACTATGTTAAAACTGCTTTGTCCTTCATATTTATCAATGTCTAGATTGACTTCGACAAAGAACAACATTGTATTTTGCAGTAGAAGAAATAGCAACACTGAAGGATCAGGAATCCGAAAACACGCTTATTTTCATACGTTCTGCTTGATTTGGGATTTTGCTATAAAATTATTTCCTTCACTCAAACAAAGTGGAAACTGCTTTGTCCTTCATATTTATCAATGTCTATATCGATTTCAACAAAGAACAAGGCTGTATTTTGCAGTATAGGAAAGAGCAACACTGGAGGATCAGGAATCCGAGAATAAGCTTACTTTCATGAGTCCTGCACGATTTCGGATTTTCCTATAAAATGAATTGCTTTGCTCAAACCAAGTTAAAATTGCTTTGTCCTTCATAGTTATCCGTGTCTAAAATGTATCAAGCATAAAGTTCCTCATATTACCCTGAATGAGAAAGAAGCATCCCTTTGGTTGAGCAATACGTTCCTTTTGCGGAGTTATGCATGATTTCGGATTTTGCTATAAAATTCATTCCTTCACACCTTTTTTTTTTCACCGCATTTTATAGATTATGGTTGGAAATTTCAACCACTCTAATCCGAAGACCTCTCCTCCCGCTTTTGTTAATATATTTGAACTTTAGTTGGACATTCACCCCTTTTTGCAGCTAAACCACCTCCGCTCCCTGTTTTGATCATGTATGGTCTGGCAATACTACATTTTCTTACCCGTTTGTGAGTAATTATGGCTGGATATTCACACCTACTTGCAGCTGAACACAATCTCTCTCGCTTTTAATTATGTTTGGATATTCGAACCTTTTCTTTACTGCTTTTTGCCAACTTTGGTCGGACGTTCACACCTTCTTGCAGCCGAACACCTCCGCTTCCGCTTTTGATGGTATATATTCGGGCATTCGAACCTTTTCTTACCAGCTTTTGACAAACGATGGTTGGACTTTCACACCTTCTTGTAGCCGAACAACTCCGCTCCCGCTATTGATTGTGTACAGTCGGGTATTTTAACCTTTTCTTACCCGCTTTTTACCAACTATGGTCGGACATTCACACCTTCTTACAGCGGAACACCTCCACTCCCTCTTTTGATGGTGTATGTTCGGGCAGTCAAACCTTTTCTTACCTGCTTTTTACAAACTATGGTCAGACATTCAACCCTTCTTGGAGCCGAACACATCCACTCCTGCTTTTGATTATGTATAGTTGGGCATTCGCACCTTTTCTTACCCATTTTTCAGTAATTATGGGTGTACATTCACACCTTCTTGCAGCCGAACACCTCCGCTCCCTCTTTTGATCATACATTTTCGGGCATTCGCACCTTTTCTTACCCGCTGTTTACAAACCATGGTTGGACTTTCACAACTTCTTGTAGCCGAACAACTACGCTCCCCCTATTGATTGTGTACAGTCGGGTATTTTAACCTTTTCTTACCCACTTTTTACCAACTATGGTCGGACATTCACACCTTCTTACAGCGGAACACCTCCGCTCCCTCTTTTGATGGTGTATGTTTGGGCATTCGAACCTTTTCTTACCCGCTTTTTACAAACTATGGTCAGACGTTCAAACCTTCTTGTAGCCGAACATATCCACTCCTTCTTTTGATGATGTATGCTTGGGCATTCAAACCTACTTTTTGCCCGCTTTTCATTAATTTTGGGTGGACATTCACACCTTGTCACAGCCAAACACCTCCGCTCCCTGTTTTGATCATGTATGGTTGCACATTCGCACCTTTTCTCACCCGCTTTTTGCAAACTATGGTCGGCTGTTCACAGCTTCCTCTCCACCATACTTGTATGGTGGGATGTTCACACCCAGTTGCATCCGAAGACCTCCGCCCCCACTTTTGTTGATATTTAGTTGGTCATCCGCAGCTTACCCGCTTTTGGCAAACTATGGCCTTCTTGCAGCCAAACACCTCTGATCTCGCTTTTGATAATGTAAGGTTGGGCATTCAGACCTTGCTTCACCTGCTTTTCACCAAATATAGTCGGACATTCACACCTTCTTGCAGCCGAACACTTCCGCTCCACCTTTTAGTGTTTTATCACACCTTTTTTTCACCCAATTTTATAGATTATGGTTGGAAATTCTCAACCACTCTCATCCGAAGACCTCTCCTCCCGCTTTTGTTAATATATTTGAACTTTAGTGAGACATTCACACCTTCTTGCAGCTGAACCACCTCCGCTCCCTGTTTTGATCATGTATGGTCTGGCAATACTACCTTTTCTTACCCGTTTGTGAGTAATTATGGCTGGACATTCACACCTACTTGCAGCCGAACACCACCTCTCTCGCTTTTGATGATGTATGGACCGGCATTCTTACCTTTTCTAACACATTTTTCAGAAATTACGGTCGGAGATTCACACCTACTCACAGCCGAACAACTCCGCTCCCGCATTTGATGGTGTGCAGTCGGACATTCTCACCCTTTCTCATCAGCTTTTTGCAAATTATGATCTGACATTCACACCTGCTTTTGATAATGTATGGTTTGGCATTCGCACCTTTTCTTACCCATTTGTCAGGAATAATGGGTGGACATTCACACCTTGCAGCTGAACACCTCCTCTCCCACTTATGATCATGTGCGGTTTGATTTTCGAAAATTTTCTTTCATGTTTTCTAGCAATTATTGATGGACATTTAGACCTTCTTGCAGCTGAACACCTCCGCTCCTGCTTTTGATCATACCTTGTCAGGCATTCGCACCATGTCTTACCCGCTTTTTACAAACTTTAGTCGAACATTTACACCTTTTTGCAGCCGAACACCACCTCTCTCGCTTTTGATGATGTATGGTCCGGCATTCTTTCCTTTTCTAACACATTTTTCAGCAATTATGGTCGGACATTCACACCTACTCAGAGCCGAACACCTCCGCTCCCGCATTTGATGGTGTATAGTCGGGCATTCTCACCCTTTCTCATCAGCTTTTTGCAAATTATGATCTGACATTCACACCTGCTTTTGATAATGTATGGTTGGGCATTCGCACCTTTTTTTACCCATTTTTCAGGAATTATGGGTGGACATTCACACCTTCTTGCAGCTGAACACCTCCTCTCCTTCTTATGATCATGTGCGGATGATATTCGAAAATTTTCTTTCATGTTTTAAAGCAATTATTGATGGACATTCAGACCTTCTTGCAGCTGAACCACTCTGCTCCCGCTTTTGATGGTGTATAGTCGGGCTTTCGAAACTTTCCTTCCCGGTTTATACAAATTATGGTTGGACATTCAGACCTTCTTGCAGCCGAACACCTCTGCTCCCTCTTTTGATCATACATTGTCGGGCATTAGCACCTTTTCTTACCCGCTTTTTACAAACCATAGTCGGACTTTCACATCTTTTAGTAGCCGAACAACTCCGCTCCCGCTATTGATTGTGTACAGTCGGGTATTTTAACCTTTTCTTACCCGCTTTTTACCAACTATGGTCGGACATTCACACCTTCTTACAGCGGAACACCTCCGCTCCCTCTTTTGATGGTGTATGTTCGGGCAGTCAAACCTTTTCTTACCTGCTTTTTACAAACTATGGTCAGACATTCAATCCTTCTTGGAGCCGAACACATCCACTCCTGCTTTTGATTATGTATATTTGGGCATTCGCACCTTTTCTTACCCATTTTTCAGTAATTATGGGTGTACATTCACACCTTCTTGCAGCCAAACACCTCCGCTCCCTCTTTTGATCATACATTTTCGGGCATTCGCACCTTTTCTTACCCGCTTTTTACAAACCATGGTTGGACTTTCACACCTTTTAGTAGCCGAACAACTCCGCACCCGCTACTGATTGTGTACAGTCGGGTATTTTAACCTTTTCTTACCCGTTTTTTACCAACTATGGTCGGACATTCACACCTTCTTACAGCGGAACACCTCCGCTCCCTCCTTTGATGGTGTATGTTCGGGCATTCGAACCTTTTCTTACCCGCTTTTTACAAACTATGGTCAGACGTTCAAACCTTCTTGTAGCCGAAAACCTCTGCTCCCTCTTTTGATTATACATTGTCAGGCATTCGCACCTTATCGTACCCGCTTTTTACAAACTATAGTCAGACATTCACACCTTGGTGCTGAACCACCTCAGCTCCCTGTTTTGATCATGTATGGTCTGGCAATACTACCTTTTCTTACCCGTTTGTGAGTAATTATGGCTGGACATTCACACCTACTTGCAGTCAAACAGCTCTGCTCCCGCTTTTGATTTTGTTTGGTTGGATATTCGAACCTTTTCTTAACTGCTTTTTACAAACTTTGGTCGGACGTTCACACCTTCTTGCAGCCGAACACCTCCGCTTCCGCTTTTGATGGTATATATTCGGGCATTCGAACCTTTTCTTACCAGCTTTTTACAAACCATGGTTGGACTTTCACACCTTCTTGTAGCCGAACAACTCCGCTCCCCCTATTGATTGTGTACAGTCGGGTATTTTAACCTTTTCTTACCCACTTTTTACCAACTATGGTCGGACATTCACACCTTCTTACAGCGGAACACCTCCGCTCCCTCTTTTGATGGTGTTTGTTTGGGCATTCGAACCTTTTCTTACCCGCTTTTTACAAACTATGCTCGGACATTCAAACCTTCTTGTAGCCGAACACATCCACTCCTTCTTTTGATGATGTATGCTTGGGCATTCAAACCTACTTTTTGCCCGCTTTTCATTAATTTTGGGTGGACATTCACACCTTGTCACAGCCAAACACCTCCGCTCCCTGTTTTGATCATGTATGGTTGGACATTCGCACCTTGTCTCACCCGCTTTTTGCAAACTATGGTCGGCTGTTCACAGCTTCCTCTCCACCATACTTGTATGGTGGGATATTCACACCCACTTGCATCCGAAGACCTTTTGTTGATATTTAGTCGGTCATTCGCAGCTTACCCGCTTTTTACAAACTATAGTCAGACATTCACACCTTGGTGCTGAACCACCTCAGCTCCCTGTTTTGATCATGTATGGTCTGGCAATACTACCTTTTTTTACCCGTTTGTGAGTAATTATGGCTGGACATTCACACCTACTTGCAGTCGAACAGCTCTGCTCCCGCTTTTGATTATGTTTGGTTGGATATTCGAACCTTTTCTTAACTGCTTTTTACAAACTTTGGTCGGACGTTCACACCTTCTTGCAGCCGAACACCTCCGCTTCCGCTTTTGATGGTATATATTCGGGCATTCAAACCTTTTCTTAGCAGCTTTTTACAAACCATGGTTGGACTTTCACACCTTCTTGTAGCCGAACAACTCCGCTCCCGCTATTGATTGTGTACAGTCGGGTATTTTAACCTTTTCTTACCCGTTTTTTACCAACTATGGTCGGACATTTACACCGTCTTACAGCGGAACACCTCCGCTCACGCTTTTGATGGTGTATTGTCAGGCATTTGAACCTTTTCTTACCCGCTTTTTACAAACTATGGTCGGACATTCAAACCTTCTTGTAGCCAAAAACCTCCGCTCCCTCTTTTGAATATACATTGTCGGGCATTCGCACCTTTTCTTACCCGTTTTTTACAAACCATGGTCGGACTTTCAAACCTTCTTGTAGCCCAACACATCCACTCCTGCTTTTGATGATGTATGTTTGGGCATTCGCACCTTTTCTTACCCATTTTTCAGTAATTATGGGTGGACATTCACACCTTCTTACAGCTGAACACCTCCTCTCCCGCTTATGATGGTGTATAGTCGGGCTTTCAAGCCTTTTCTTACCCGGTTTTTACAAATTATAGTTGGACATTCAGACCTTCTTACAGCCGAAAACCTCCACTCCCTCTTTTGATCATACATTGTCGGGCATTAGCACCTTTTCTTACCCGCTTTTTACAAACCATAGTCGGACTTTCACATCTTTTAGTAGCCGAACAACTCCGCTCCCGCTATTGATTGTGTACAGTCGGGTATTTTAACCTTTTCTTACCCGCTTTTTACCAACTATGGTCGGACATTCACACCTTCTTACAGCGGAACACCTCCACTCCCTCTTTTGATGGTGTATGTTCGGGCAGTCAAACCTTTTCTTACCTGCTTTTTACAAACTATGGTCAGACATTCAATCCTTCTTGGAGCCGAACACATCCACTCCTGCTTTTGATTATGTATATTTGGGCATTCGCACCTTTTCTTACCCATTTTTCAGTAATTATGGGTGTACATTCACACCTTCTTGCAGCCAAACACCTCCGCTCCCTCTTTTGATCATACATTTTCGGGCATTCGCACCTTTTCTTACCCGCTTTTTACAAACCATGGTCGGACTTTCACACCTTTTAGTAGCCGAACAACTCCGCACCCGCTACTGATTGTGTACAGTCGGGTATTTTAACCTTTTCTTACCCGTTTTTTACCAACTATGGTCGGACATTCACACCTTCTTACAGCGGAACACCTCCGCTCCCTCCTTTGATGGTGTATGTTCGGGCATTCGAACCTTTTCTTACCCGCTTTTTACAAACTATGGTCAGACGTTCAAACCTTCTTGTAGCCGAAAACCTCTGCTCCCTCTTTTGATTATACATTGTCAGGCATTCGCACCTTATCGTACCCGCTTTTTACAAACTATAGTCAGACATTCACACCTTGGTGCTGAACCACCTCAGCTCCCTGTTTTGATCATGTATGGTCTGGCAATACTACCTTTTCTTACCCGTTTGTGAGTAATTATGGCTGGACATTCACACCTACTTGCAGTCAAACAGCTCTGCTCCCGCTTTTGATTTTGTTTGGTTGGATATTCGAACCTTTTCTTAACTGCTTTTTACAAACTTTGGTCGGACGTTCACACCTTCTTGCAGCCGAACACCTCCGCTTCCGCTTTTGATGGTATATATTCGGGCATTCGAACCTTTTCTTACCAGCTTTTTACAAACTATGCTCGGACATTCAAACCTTCTTGTAGCCGAACACATCCACTCCTTCTTTTGATGATGTATGCTTGGGCATTCAAACCTACTTTTTGCCCGCTTTTCATTAATTTTGGGTGGACATTCACACCTTGTCACAGCCAAACACCTCCGCTCCCTGTTTTGATCATGTATGGTTGGACATTCGCACCTTGTCTCACCCGCTTTTTGCAAACTATGGTCGGCTGTTCACAGCTTCCTCTCCACCATACTTGTATGGTGGGATATTCACACCCACTTGCATCCGAAGACCTTTTGTTGATATTTAGTCGGTCATTCGCAGCTTACCCGCTTTTTACAAACTATAGTCAGACATTCACACCTTGGTGCTGAACCACCTCAGCTCCCTGTTTTGATCATGTATGGTCTGGCAATACTACCTTTTTTTACCCGTTTGTGAGTAATTATGGCTGGACATTCACACCTACTTGCAGTCGAACAGCTCTGCTCCCGCTTTTGATTATGTTTGGTTGGATATTCGAACCTTTTCTTAACTGCTTTTTACAAACTTTGGTCGGACGTTCACACCTTCTTGCAGCCGAACACCTCCGCTTCCGCTTTTGATGGTATATATTCGGGCATTCGAACCTTTTCTTAGCAGCTTTTTACAAACCATGGTTGGACTTTCACACCTTTTTGTAGCCGAACAACTCCGCTCCCGCTATTGATTGTGTACAGTCGGGTATTTTAACCTTTTCTTACCCGTTTTTTACCAACTATGGTCGGACATTTACACCGTCTTACAGCGGAACACCTCCGCTCACGCTTTTGATGGTGTATTGTCAGGCATTTGAACCTTTTCTTACCCGCTTTTTACAAACTATGGTCGGACATTCAAACCTTCTTGTAGCCAAAAACCTCCGCTCCCTCTTTTGAATATACATTGTCGGGCATTCGCACCTTTTCTTACCCGTTTTTTACAAACCATGGTCGGACTTTCAAACCTTCTTGTAGCCCAACACATCCACTCCTGCTTTTGATGATGTATGTTTGGGCATTCGCACCTTTTCTTACCCATTTTTCAGTAATTATGGGTGGACATTCACACCTTCTTACAGCTGAACACCTCCTCTCCCGCTTATGATGGTGTATAGTCGGGCTTTCAAGCCTTTTCTTACCCGGTTTTTACAAATTATAGTTGGACATTCAGACCTTCTTACAGCCGAAAACCTCCACTCCCTCTTTTGATCATACATTGTCGGGCATTAGCACCTTTTCTTACCCGCTTTTTACAAACCATAGTCGGACTTTCACATCTTTTAGTAGCCGAACAACTCCGCTCCCGCTATTGATTGTGTACAGTCGGGTATTTTAACCTTTTCTTACCCGCTTTTTACCAACTATGGTCGGACATTCACACCTTCTTACAGCGGAACACCTCCGCTCCCTCTTTTGATGGTGTATGTTCGGGCAGTCAAACCTTTTCTTACCTGCTTTTTACAAACTATGGTCAGACATTCAACCCTTCTTGGAGCCGAACACATCCACTCCTGCTTTTGATTATGTATAGTTGGGCATTCGCACCTTTTCTTACCCATTTTTCAGTAATTATGGGTGTACATTCACACCTTCTTGCAGCCGAACACCTCCGCTCCCTCTTTTGATCATACATTTTCGGGCATTCGCACCTTTTCTTACCCGCTTTTTACAAACCATGGTTGGACTTTCACACCTTTTAGTAGCCGAACAACTCCGCACCCACTACTGATTGTGTACAGTCGGGTATTTTAACCTTTTCTTACCCGTTTTTTACCAACTATGGTCGGACATTCACACCTTCTTACAGCGGAACACCTCCGCTCCCTCCTTTGATGGTGTATGTTCGGGCATTCGAACCTTTTATTACCCGCTTTTTACAAACTATGGTCAGACGTTCAAACCTTCTTGTAGCTGAACATATCCACTCTTGCTTTTGATGATGTATGGTTGGGCATTCGAACCTACTTGTTGCCCGCTTTTCATTAATTATGGGTGGACATTCACACCTTGTCTCAGCCAAACACCTCCGCTCCCTGTTTTGATCATGTATGGTTTGACATTCGCACCTTTGCTTACCTTCTTTTTATACTGATTGCTCAAGATTAAGTTGTTCTTTCTCAAACTACAAAAATTTTTTAATTGTTGAAACTTGATTTGAAGTGGATAAATAAGGAAGACAAACAGTTTTAAGTCAGGCTGATAGCAATTAATTTTATAGCAAAATCTGTATTTCGTCATTTGTCGAGAGATGCTTATTGCTGAAGAAGTTCTTTCTCATTCTACAAAGTACAACGTTGTTTATCATTGAAACTTGATTAGACATGAATAAATATGAAGGACAAAGCAGTCTTAACTTGGTTTGAGTTAAGGAATTCGTTTTATAGGAGAATCCGAATTCGTGCATAACTCGTAAAATAGAGCTTATTTTCGGATTCCTAAAGAATGAGTCTGGTTCTTTCTCATAATACAAAGTTTGTTGTTTATTGTTGAAACTTCATCAGACCGTTAGATATAGTCGGACTCACCTCGATGCACGGCTTGGGATCTGGAACCAGTACTCTTGAGAGGGGTTGGACTCTCTTCCACTCTGGAGTTGCCCGTGGTGAGAGGCGCAGAGCAGGTGTGGGCATACTTATTGCCCCCCCGGCTGTGTGCCAGTACATTGGGGTTTACCCCAGTGAACGAGAGGGTAGCCTCCCTCCGCCTTGGGTGGGGGGACGAGTCCTGACTGTTGTTTGTGCCTATGCGCCAAACAGCAGTTCAGAGTACCTACTCTTTTTGGAGTCTCTGGGGGAGGCACTGGAGAATGCTCCTACCGGAGACTCCCTCATTCTGCTGGGGGACTTCAATGCTCACGTGGGCAATGACAGTGAGACCTGGAGGGGTGTGATTGGGAGGAACGGCCCCCCCGATCTGAATCAGAGTGGTGTTATGTTGTTGGACTTCTGTGCCAGTCATAGACTGTCCATAACGAACACCATGTTCAGGCATAAGGGTGTCCATATGTGCACTTGGCACCAGGACACCCTTGGCCGCAGTTCGATGATCGACTTTGTGGTTGTATCATCGGACTTGCGGCCGTATGTCCTGGACACTCGGGTGAAGAGAGGGGCGGAGCTGTCAACTGATCACCACCTGGTGGTGAGTTGGCTCCGCTGGTGGGGGAGGATGCCGATCAGACCTGGCAGGCCCAAACGTATTGTGAGGGTCTGCTGGGAGCGTTTGTCAGAATCCCCCGTCAGAAGGAGCTTTAACTCCCACCTCCGGCAGAGCTTCAACCATATTTGAGGTGGGGGACATTGAATGGGCCATGTTCCGTGACTCCATTGCCGAGGCAGCTGGTCGGAGTTGTGGCCGTAAGGTGGTCGGTGCCTGTCGTGGCGGCAACCCTCGAACCTGCTGGTGGACACCAGTGGTGAGGGAAGCCGTCAAGCTGAAGAAGGAGTCCTATCGGGCCTTTTTGGCCAGTGGGACCCTGGAAGAAGCTGATAGGTACCGACGGGCCAGACGGGCCACGGCTTCGGCGGTTGCTGAGGCAAAAACTCGGGCCTGGGAGGAGTTCGGTGAGACCATGGAGAACGATTTCCGGACGGCCTCGAAAAGATTCTGGTCCACCATCCGGCATCTCAGGGGGGGGAAGCGGCTCACAGTCAACACTGTTTACAGTGCGGACGGGGCTTTGCTGACCTCAACTAGGGATGTTGTGAGTCGGTGGGGGGAGTACTTCGAGGAACTCCTCAATCCTACCAACACGTGCTCGGAAGAGGCAGAGTCGGAGAGCTCGGAGACGGGGCCTCCCATTTCTGGGGCTGAGGTTGCCAAGGTGGTTAAAAAGTTCCTCGGTGGCAAGGCCCCGGGGGTGGATGAGGTCCGTCCTGAGTTTCTCAAGGCTCTGGATGTTGTAGGGCTGTCTTGGCTGACACGCCTCTGCAGTATCGCGTGGACATCGGGGACAGTGCCTCTGGACTGGCAGATTGGGGTGGTGGTCCCCCTCTTTAAAAAGGGGGACCGGAGGGTGTGTTCCAACTATAGGGGTATCACACTCCTCAGCCTCCCTGGTAAGGTCTATTCGGGGGTATTGGAGAGGAGGATCCGTCGGATAATCGAGCCTCGGATTCAGGAGATGCAGTGTGGCTTTCGTCCTGGCCGTGGAACAGTGGACCAGCTCTATACCCTCGGCAGGATCCTGGAGGGTGCATGGGAGTTCGCCCAACCAGTCTACATGTGTTTTGTGGACTTGGAGAAAGCGTTCGACCGTGTCCCTCGTGGAGTCCTGTGGGGGGTGCTCCGGGAATATGGAGTGCCGGACCCCTTGATAGGGGCCGTTCGGTCTCTGTATGACCGGTGCCTCTACTTACTGGTCAATCTACGTTCCCATCCTCACCTATGGTCACGAGTTGTGGGTAGTGACCGAAAGAACAAGATCGCGAATACAAGCGGCCGAAATGGGTTTCCTCCGCAGGGTGTCTGGGCTCTCCCTTAGAGATAGGGTGAGAAGCTCAGTCATCCGGGAGGGGCTCGGAGTAGAACCGCTGCTCCTCCGCATTGAGAGGAGTCAGATGAGGTGGCTCGGGCATCTGGTTAGGATGCCCCCTGGGCGCCTCCCTGGGGAGGTGTTCCGGGCACGTCCCACTGGGAGGAGACCCCGGGGGAGACCCAGGACACGTTGGAGAGACTATGTCTCTCGGCTGGCCTGGGAACGCCTCGGGGTCCCCCCGGAAGAGCTGGAGGAAGTGGCCGGGGACAGAGACGTCTGGGTTTCTCTGCTCAAGCTGCTGCCCCCGCGACCCGACCCCCGGATAAGCGGCAGATGATGGATGGATGGATGGATATATCCTCCACCAACCAGACTTACAACCCCCGACTAGGGTAGCAGAATTTCTAAGCATCTGTACCCCAAAACTACTATCAAAAATATATAAATTATTGTCTAAGATAGATGACACAATGTCTCTTCCATCCTCAAAATGGGAGGCAGATTTATCCATCAGTTCTGGTCATAGCTTCTAACCACAAATATGTTTGAACACCTTCATAAAGACTCGAAATCCTAATTTACAGCTCATACAATACAAAATCCTTCATAGAACACACTATACAGGACAAAGGATGTTCAGGATGGGTCTAACACACTCAAACATCTGCTCACATTGCACAGATAACACACCTGATGATTATGTACACGCTTTGTGGTTTTCTGCGCCTGTCCAGAAGTTCTGGCTTGAAGTCTGTGAGGACCTATCAACATGGCTAAAGTGTAGCATCCCTGCATGCCCCACACTGTGCATACTGGGTGACTTAGACAACATCAACATGGAAATTAACTCAGCACACATGGTTGTCACAGTGTTATGTATCGCAAAGAAACCTATTCTCATGAACTGGAAAGCGAAGAACAATCTGTGTATTAACCAGTTTAGAAATTTTCTTTTAGATTATATTAGCATGGAAACAATGTCTGCCTCCTCAAAACATCAATTGGCTGAATTTCATTCTCTCTGGTCCCCTCTGATTAGTTTTATCACATAGTGGTGGTGGTGGGTTGCTGGGTGATGGTGGGTCTCAGGCCCGGGCTGCTGCGACTGGTGTGACCGGGTGGTTTGTTTGTTTGTTTTTTGTAGAGGTCCTCCGGGGTGGGGTTGGGTTGAGTGGGGTGGGGCGGGATGGGTACCTTCTGGGGGTACAGTAGCTCCCGGAATATGGTCGCTGCAGGCCCCGAGCCTGGTGGACATCAGGCCCTCCTGCCCATTGCTGGCTCCCAGGTAGCGGGGATGCCTATTGCAGCCAGTCCCTGGCTGCCCTCTCTGGGGGAGAGTAGCTCCCCCGGTATATATCCCCATACCCCTCTTCCTTCTGGCTCCTGTACACAGCACACACTCACACATGAAGGGTTTTGGGGGCGTGTGTGTTCGGTGGGGTGTAGTGGATGGGGCCACGTAGGTGGTCCCCTTTGGTTGCACTCTGCAGTTCCCTGCCCCTGTTTTAATTACACCTTAGACATTAGTACTTATCAAACACACTCACACACACACATTAGGTCTTGGGGGGTGGTTACACTGAGTGGCATCTGGTGGGCGGGGCTCTTTGGGTATGTAGGCTGCCCAGAGTGCCGCACTCCCAGTTCTACAAGTTTGGCTGCCCCTCAATTTTAATTGCTCACTATTAGAAAATATTGAAGAGCCAGAAGGGTGAGGGGAGGGGTCTTCTTCGCACACCCCTGCTTCCTGGTGTCTGCTCGGGGCAGGAGGGGCCAGGAGGATTAATTAATTGTTCTTCTGGTTCGGGGTCTGTGGTGGCTGGGGGGTTGCTGGCCTCCTGGTGTGCCCGCTGCACTACACCCCAGCAGAGTCGAGGGAGGTAGGATGTGTGGATGTGTGGATGTATGGGACGTGAAAGTGTGTGTGGTAATGATTGGGCCTGGATCTGGGACTTGCTGTCGCCTGGCCTGCCTGTGTTTCTCCCGATGGGGCATCAGCGTTGCCTCTCCCCACTGCTCGCGACTTCACCCACCTGTGGGCACGTCTTGACTCCCAGGGCACTTGGCCAGGGGCGCTGGGGCAGGCGCTGACCCACTTTGTGGCTGTCTGGGGCGCTTGGCCCTCCTGGGTATTGGGTGGGGCCTCTGCCGGGGGGTTTGGGGGCGCTCGGGCTCCTGGGGCCCAGGTCCAGTGCACGGCCCATGTCTGGGCGGCTGGGGCCTGGCGGGGTCGGTGGGCTGTTGCCCCTGGTTCCCGGAGTGCCTCTGCCCTATGCTTATGGGGGCTCTTTCCGGGGGCTTCCTCTGCAGTCTTCTGGGTGGATGCGTGGTTGCCCCTGCGGTGGGCTACCTGGGTTCTGTGCTCTGTGGGGGCTGCTGGTGGCCTGGGTCTTGTGGCCCTCTCTGCCTGCTTCTGATTGTTTGGGGGGCTGTGGATTGTGGCCCTGTACGCTTATACACTCATAACTAAGCACGGTTATCATGTAGGTCCTGTGCCATGGGTGTTGCATGTTCTCACACATGTTTTTTACAGGTGTAGCAGCTGGTTGTCTGGTTTTTGTTTCTATTTTTTTTCTGTTTCCTCTTCTTTCCTCTTCTTCTTTCCTTGTCCCCCGGTCCGGTTCAGTTCAGTTCATGTCATATATTGTAAAAAGAAATAAATAAATGGGCATCAAGGGGAGCTTTACATTTATAAAACTTCCCTTGGCAAAACAAATCTGTTTGGCATCATAGGTATTCAGACTACAATTCTTCTGACATAATGCTGAACAGGACAAGGGGAAAAAAAAGTAAAGAAGACAGTTCTGCCGAAAGCCAGGGATAGACCTGTTCTAAGTTCTATACTTTTTAAAAGGGGCGTGTTTATCAACTATGGAATTAGAAGATTTACAAAAATGGTCAAGTGCTAGATCTTCATCTGGGATTTTAACAGTGTCATATAACTATTCAACAGATCAGTTAAAAAAAAGCCTGCTCATGGAGATGTTTCAGGATCTGGATACCAAGCGTGGACCTAATGTTTTCATTTTTGCAATTCTGATACAGGCTATTGAGCAGTGATAACTAACACCAAGTTCAGATACTGCGGATTTTCTACCTTTGATTTGTTAAGATTGAGACAATCAGGGACAACCTTGAAGGATCTCTTTGGTTTTGTAGGATCAGTAATTACCTGAGAAAGGTTGATATTGGTACACACCTTTTTTAAATGATCAGAGGCAGAGTTCAACTTGTTTAAATTAAAATTGCCACACAGAGATTGGGTTTAGGCCACATGCACACAGAATGACATCAACAAATATAAGAAATATTTAACATTTACACATAGATTTTTGAATATATGTAGAGGAATGATACTTTGAAATGTGCTCATTGCGGAGTTATGATCAGTTGAGTAATGAAGGTTGAACTATTCTGGGAAAGAGGTTCTATTCCCAGCATCATGATGGACACTCCTGATATAGAAGGTTTCGCTAACGCATTGGAATTGTTTTACTATTTTCATATGCATGTGCAATGAAGAATTGCTTGCTGCTGATAAATGCAAAGAAGAACAGCTTACACATAGATGCTCACATATAGGCTGCTGAATGCAATGAAGACCTGCTTATCAAGTAAAGTTCAATGTCAATGTGTAATATTCAATTAGGATTTGCAAAACAGTGAAGTTAAACAATGAATGGGTCCATAGTCGGTATGAGAAGACTACAGGAATATTTACCTGGGTGTACGTTCAAACAGAGATGAGAAAATTGCGATAAATAATTGTTTGTTTGTTTGTTAGTATGTATATGAATGTTATGTGTATAAACTGTGTTGAGTTATAGTTACTCAGTAGTGTCTCAGTGAAACAACCGACGGGGGAAGCCTTGCGGTGACAACAAAAGCAGTGTTTTACTGATCAGTCAAGTTGCTCCAGTGTACTCCATACAAACTGGTTGGCTACTGAAGGGATAGAAAATGGGGAATACTTGTTTTAAAGCAAACAAGGAATTAGATGGGAAAAACACATGTTTTAACGGGACCCAGATAATATTAAATACTCAGACAGATGGGAGAAGAAGTGTAGTTTTGTAGGAAATCACAAAATTATTACATAGAATTAGTGAAATCAATTGAAGAATGCCTTTCTGAAGAGCTGTTTACCACAGATGAGCAGCTTTGCGACCAAGCACATTGTAGATCGCTTTACTGCCAAAATGATCTAATTTAATGGATTGGTTTAGACATGCATAACAGCATTTTAAGAACAAAGAGAGAAACAAAAAGGGACAACGCTTCATGGTGGAAGGTGATGTATAAATAACTGTGTATATGATGAAGGGGGTGGCAACACCCATTCCGAAATCCCGCCATTCCGACATCCCGCTATTCCGACATCCCACCATTCCGACATACCACCATTCCGACATACCACCATTCCGACATGCAAACGTCCCACCATTCCGACATCCCACCATTGCGACATCCCGCTATTCTGACGTTCAAATGTCCCACCATTCCGACAAGGCTTTCCGTATAAGGAAATGTGTGTTACTCAACAGGTGAGTCCCTTCTTTCTGTTCATGCAATTTATATGTTTAACATGTTTATAGACAAGCGTTATTAAAAACACAAAGTCTCGGCAACTGGAGGAGGAGAAGCAGTCCGCGGTGGTTTTCAATCACACACTCCAATGCCACTTGTTTCAACTTCCGAAAATTTAATCCAGGAAAAAAAGGCTTACAAACATGGACCAAAACGGCTCCATAACACGCACAAGAATCCAAAAGAAACGAAAGTTAACTAAAAGAAAGCAAATAAACAGTATGAAGTGGTCAAAATTGGTTTTACGCATGCCTATGTGCGTCTGGCACATGCGTCTTCGGGCTCTCCCACGTTGGTTTGTGGATGAAAGCTATATGTTCAGCTGTAATGTCATGTAAAAACAATCTCTACATGACATTTAGTCCCAGGTGTGACCAGTTAGGTCCTTAAGATATCAACAGGCTGTATAAAGCTACAACCGTTGCGGCTTGTGTGTTTGTGCCAAATGCGCAAAACCCATCCGCGCTTCCCAAAATTGGAGTGAGTACTCATAAATCACGTGAATAACATGAATAAACGTTTTTACTGCATTTTGTTGTGTTTTATACGTTCTATGCTGTCATTTCTATCTTCTTCTATTGGCAAGGCAAGGCAGAGTGCTCGCAACTGTGTCCTGTGCAGTAGCCGTGATATCTGTAATTGCAATTATTACTTTTGCATATGATGACAGCGTGCAAAAGACGCATGGGCTCTGTGGAGAGCTCCGCTCCAGCTGGCTGCTGTGACAGCTCACTGACACTGTATTTCTGCTTAATCAGTTTCAGTCTCGCCAGAGTTATATTAATATCTGTATTTTTATATTTGAAATTCAGGGGATTTTGATAATAGATTATTAAAGTTTGTTTGCGAGGCTGTGGCCTCTGCATGTGCAAAGCTTGTGCGCCAAACTTTAGGGCGTATTTGCGCCGGCATATCATTAGTGCAAAATGTTTTGGGTAAAAAATAGGCTATTAAAAGGAACTGTCGGAATGGCGGTATGTTAAAAAAAACAAAAAACATACCGCCATTCCGACCATAGGAGGAAAAAAGTGTCGGAATGGTGGGACGTTTGATAAAAAATTAAGTGTCGCCATTCCGACAATTGGAGACCCATGTCGGAATGGCGAGATGTCGGAATGGCAGCATGTAACCATGATGAAGGAGAGACCATTTGAGCAGCACAGCCATTTCGCAGCACAGGGACAGCAATCCAAGTTACAGGATCTCCCACGTGGTATCACCTGTCACATTGTGTCAAGGCATCAAAAGAAGAAAAAATCACCAAACTCAAGGACAAAAAGACAAAGACTCCGGTGAACGAAGACAGAGGACTGACAAACCAGAAATACAAAAGGATTCTCGATATCAAGATCCAGAAGAAGAGGCTAACAATGCCACGAACACTTACGATGCTGGGAATGATGCCAGCAATGAACAGAGAAGAAGATTCAGTGTCATCAATCTGCATTACGTGCCTCTAATGAGGGGGTGAATATAGAATCCTCAACGATTACAACGTCTCTGGGAACTGTGACAACAACAAGGTTTAAACCATTTTGATATATATTGTAACCTATTGTCTAAGGAATAGTGCTGAAAATGAGGTAAATCTAATCCACCACTGTCCTTGGTCTTCTGTAGGGTTTTTAAACTAATACGTGGTGGTTTGTTTTTCCACAGAAATTTGGAGATGCATGAATCTAGTGACTTAAACCAAGTAGCAGATGGTTTTATGGGGATCATTGAGAACAAATAGTTAACTTTTGGTAGTATCATCATTTTAATGGATGTAACTCTCCCCATAAGTGATATAGGTAAGGACTTCCAACGAGAGATCGTCCTCTACTGTCTTTAATAATTGCACATAATTTAGCTTTGTTAGCTCTGAGAGCCTGGAGGAAATGTTTATGCCTAAATATCTAATATTTCCTGACTGTAAAGTGATCGCAGGTATATTATGGACCCTACAGTTAATGGGCAGAACTGTGGTCTTAGACCAGTTGATAGAGTAGTCAGAAAGTGCTGAGAATTTATTTATGAGTGTGATCGTGTGACTGAGAGACGTCTGTGAGTTCTGAAGGAAAAGTAATACATCATCAGCATAAAGACTTATTTTATGCTCAATATTTTGGGATTAATTACTCACAAACGGGTAAGAAAAGGTAGTATTGCCAGACCATACATGATCAAAACAGGGAGCGGAGGTGGTTCAGCTGCAAGGTATGAATGTCTGACTATAGTTTGTAAAAAGCGGGTAAGATAAGGTGCGAATGCCCAACAATGTATGATCAAAAGAGGGAGCGGAGGGTTTTGGCTACAAGAAGGTTTGAATGTCCGACCATAGTTTGTAAAAAGCGGGTAAGAAAAGCTTACCATACATCATCAAAAGCAGGAGTGGATGTGTTCGGCTACAAGAAGATTTGAATGTCCATCAATAATTGCTTTAAAACATGAAAGAAAATTTTCAAATATCAAACCGCACATGATCATAAGCGGGAGAGGAGTTGTTCAGCTGCAAGAAGGTGTGAATGTCCACCCATAATTACTGAAAAATGGGTAAGAAAAGGTGAAAATGCCCAACCATACATCATCAAAAGCAGGAGTGGATGTGTTCGGCTACAAGAAAGTTTGAATGTCCGACCATAGTTTGTAAAAAGCGGGTAAGAAAAGGTTCGAATGCCCGAACATAGACCATCAAAAGAGGGAGCGGAGGTGTTCCGCTGTAAGAAGGTGTAAATGTCCGACCATAGTTGGTAAAAAGCGGGTAAGAAAAGGTTAAAATACCCGACTGTACACAATCAATAGCGGGAGCGGAGTTGTTTGGCTACAAGAAGGTGTGAAAGTCCGACCACGGTTTGTAAAAAGCGGGTAAGAAAAGGTTCGAATGCCCGAATATATACCATCAAAAGTGGAAGTGGATGTGTTCGGCTGCAAGAAGGTGTGAACGTCCGACCAAAGTTTGTAAAAAGCAGTTAAGAAAAGGTTCGAATATCCAACCAAACATAATCAAAAGCGGGAGCAGAGCTGTTCGACTGCAAGTAGGTGTGAATGTCAGATCATAATTTGCAAAAAGCTGATGAGAAAGGGTGAAAATGCCCGGCTATACACCATCAAATGTGGGAGCGGAAGTGTTCGGCTGTGAGTAGGTGTGAATGTCCAACCATAATTGCTGAAAAATGTGTTAGAAGAGACTAGAATGCCGGACAAGACATTATCAAATGCGGGAGCGGAGTTGTTCGGCTGTGAGTAGGTGTGAATCTCCGAGCATAGTTTGTAAAAAGGGGGTAAGAATAGGTTCGAATGCCCGAACATACACTATCAAAACAGGGAGCTGAGGTGGCTCAGCTGCAAGGTGTGAATGTCTGACTATAGTTTGTAAATAAGATGCGAATGCCCAACAATGTATAATCAAAAGAGGGAGCGGAGGTTTTCGGCTACAAGAAGGTTTGAATGTCCGACCATAGTTTGTAAAAAGCGGGTAAGAAAAGGTTCAAATGCCTGACTATACACCATCAAAAGCGGGAGCAGAGGTGTTCCGCTGTAAGACGGTGTGAATGTCCGACCATATTTGGTAAAAAGCGGGTAAGAAAAGGTTAAAATACCCGACTGTACACAATCAATAGCGGGAGAGGAGGTGTTCAGCTGCAAGAAGGTGTGAATGTCCACCCATAATTACTGAAAAATGGGTAAGAAAAGGTGCGAATGCCAAACCATACATTATCAAAAGCAGGTGTGAATGTCAGATCATAATTTGCAAAAAGCTGATGAGAAAGGGTGAGAATGCCACACTATACACCATCAAATGCGGGAGCGGAGTTGTTCGGCTGTGAGTAAGTGTGAATCTCCGACCATAATTGCTGAAAAATGTGTTAGAAAAGGTAAGAATGCCCGTCCATACATCATCAAAAGCGGGAGAGGTGGTGTTCGGCTGCAAGTAGGTGTGAATGTCCAGCCATAATTACTAACAAACGGGTAAGAAAAGGTAGTATTGCCAGACCATACATGATCAAAACAGGGAGCGGAGGTGGTTCAGCTGCAAGAAGGTGTGAATGTCCGACTAAAGTTCAAATATATTAACAAAAGCGGGAGGAGAGGTCTTCGGATGAGAGTGGTTGAGAATTTCCAACCATAATCTATAAAATGCGGTGAAAAAAAAGGTGTGATAGAACACTAAAAGGTGGAGCGGAAGTGTTCGGCTGCAAGAAGGTGTGAATGTCCGACTATATTTGGTGAAAAGCAGGTGAAGCAAGGTCTGAATGCCCAACCTTACATCATCAAAAGCGAGATCAGAGGTGTTTGGCTGCATGAAGGCCATAGTTTGCCAAAAGCGGGTAAGCTGCGAATGACCGACTAAATATCAACAAAAGGTCTTCGGATGCAAGTGGGTGTGAATATCCCACCAAGTATGGTGGAGAGGAAGCTGTGAACAGCCGACCATAGTTGGCAAAAAACGGGTGAGAAAAGGAGCGAAGGTCCAACCATACATGATCAAAACAGGGAGCGGAGGTGTTTGGCTGTGACAAGGTGTGAATGTCCACAAAAATTAATGAAAAGCGAGCAACAAGTAGGTTTGAATGCCCAACCATACATCATCAAAAGCAGGAGTGGATGTGTTCGGCTACAAGAAGGTTTGAATGTCCGAGCATAGTTTGTAAAAAGCGGGTAAGAAAAGGTTCGAATGCCCAAACATACAACATCAAAAGAGGGAGCGGAGGTGTTCCGCTGTAAGAAGGTGTGAATGTCCGACCATAGTTGGTAAAAAACGGGTAAGAAAAGGTTAAAATACCCGACTGTACACAATCAATAGCGGGAGCGGATGTGTTTGGCTACAAGAATGTGTGACAGTCCGACCATGGTTTGTAAAAAACGGGTAAGAAAAGGTGCGAATGCCCGACAATGTATGATCAAAAGAGGGAGCGGAGGTTTTCGGCTACAAGAAGGTTTGAATGTCCGACCATAGTTTGTAAAAAGCGGGAAAGAAAAGGTTCAAATGCCTGACTATACACCATCAAAAGCGGGAGCGGAGGTGTTCGGCTACAAGAAGGTTTGAAAGTTCAACCATAGTTTGTAAAAAGCGGGAAAGAAAAGGTTCAAATGCCTGACTATACACCATCAAAAGCGGGAGCGGAGGTGTTCGGCTACAAGAAGGTTTGAAAGTTCAACCATGGTTTGTAAAAAGCTGCTAAGAAAAGGTTCGAATGCCCGAATATATACCATCAAAAGCGGAAGCGGAGGTGTTTGGCTGCAAGAAGGTGTGAACGTCCGACCAAAGTTTGCAAAAAGCAGTTAAGAAAAGGTTCGAATGCCCGAATATATACCATCAAAAGCGAGAGCAGAGCTGTTCGACTGCAAGTAGGTGTGAATGTCCAGCCATAATTACTCACAAACGGGTAAGAAAAGGTAGTATTGCCAGACCATACATGATCAAAACAGGGAGCTGAGGTGGTTCAGCTGCAAGATGTGAATGTCTGACTATAGTTTGTAAAAAGCGGGTAAGACAAGGTGCGAATGCCCGACAATGTATGATCAAAAGAGGGAGTGGAGGTCTTAGGCAGCAAGGTCTGAATGTCTAACCATAATTTCTAAAAACCGGGTAAGAAAAGGCTCGAAAGCCCGACTATACACAATCAAAAGCGGGAGCCGGAGGTTTTCAGCTGCAAATCCTTCACTCAAACCAAGTGAAAACTGCTTTGTCCTTCATATTTATCAATGTCTAGATTGACTTCAACAAAGAACAACACTGGATTTTGCAGTAGAAGAAAGAGCATCACTGAAGGATCAGTAATCCGAGAATAAGCTTATTTTCATACGTTCTGCATGATTTGGGATTTTATGTATGAAATGAATTCCTTCACTCAAACCAAGTTAAAACTGCTTTGTCCTTCATATTTATCAATGTCTAGATCGACTTCAACAAAGAACAACATTGTATTTTGCAGTAGAAGAAAAAGCAACACTGAAGGATCAGGAATCCGAGAATAAGCTTCTTTTCATACGTTTTGAATGATTTGGGATTTTATGTATAAAATGAATTCCTTCACTCAAACCAAGTGAAAACTGCTTTGTCCTTCATATTTATCAATGTCTAGATTTACTTCAACAAAGAACAACATTGTATTTTGCAGTAGTAGAAAGAGCAACACTTGAAGGAACAGGAATCCGAGAATAAGCTTATTTTCATACGTTCTGCATGATTTGGGATTTTATGTATAAAATGAATTCCTTTACTCAAACTATGTTAAAACTGCTTTGTCCTTCATATTTATCAATGTCTAGATTGACTTCAACAAAGAACAACATTGTATTTTGCAGTAGAAGAAATAGCAACACTGAAGGATCAGGAACCCGAAAACACGCTTATTTTCATACGTTCTGCTTGATTTGGGATTTTGCTATAAAATTATTTCCTTCACTCAAACAAAGTGGAAACTGCTTTGTCCTTCATATTTATCAATGTCTATATCGATTTCAACAAAGAACAAGGCTGTATT
This sequence comes from Leuresthes tenuis, assembly GCF_036924035.1. Taxonomy (NCBI): domain Eukaryota; kingdom Metazoa; phylum Chordata; class Actinopteri; order Atheriniformes; family Atherinopsidae; genus Leuresthes; species Leuresthes tenuis. The sequence continues at coordinate 29,942,529 of NW_027325365.1, read as the reverse complement.
TTGCAGTATAGGAAAGAGCAACACTGGAGGATCAGGAATCCGAGAATAAGCTTACTTTCATGAGTCCTGCACGATTTCGGATTTTCCTATAAAATGAATTGCTTTGCTCAAACCAAGTTAAAATTGCTTTGTCCTTCATAGTTATCCGTGTCTAAAATGTATCAAGCATAAAGTTCCTCATATTACCCTGAATGAGAAAGAAGCATCCCTTAGGTTGAGCAATACGTTCCTTTTGCGGAGTTATGCATGATTTCGGATTTTGCTATAAAATTCATTCCTTCACACCTTTTTTTTTTCACCGCATTTTATAGATTATGGTTGGAAATTTCAACCACTCTAATCCGAAGACCTCTCCTCCCGCTTTTGTTAATATATTTGAACTTTATTTGGACATTCACCCCTTTTTGCAGCTAAACCACCTCCGCTCCCTGTTTTGATCATGTATGGTCTGGCAATACTACATTTTCTTACCCGTTTGTGAGTAATTATGGCTGGATATTCACACCTACTTGCAGCTGAACACAATCTCTCTCGCTTTTAATTATGTTTGGATTTTCAAACCTTTTCTTTACTGCTTTTTGCCAACTTTGGTCGGACGTTCACACCTTCTTGCAGCCGAACACCTCCGCTTCCGCTTTTGATGGTATATATTCGGGCATTCGAACCTTTTCTTACCAGCTTTTGACAAACGATGGTTGGACTTTCACACCTTCTTGTAGCCGAACAACTCCGCTCCCGCTATTGATTGTGTACAGTCGGGTATTTTAACCTTTTCTTACCCGCTTTTTACCAACTATGGTCGGACATTCACACCTTCTTACAGCGGAACACCTCCACTCCCTCTTTTGATGGTGTATGTTCGGGCAGTCAAACCTTTTCTTACCTGCTTTTTACAAACTATGGTCAGACATTCAACCCTTCTTGGAGCCGAACACATCCACTCCTGCTTTTGATTATGTATAGTTGGGCATTCGCACCTTTTCTTACCCATTTTTCAGTAATTATGGGTGTACATTCACACCTTCTTGCAGCCGAACACCTCCGCTCCCTCTTTTGATCATACATTTTCGGGCATTCGCACCTTTTCTTACCCGCTTTTTACAAACCATGGTTGGACTTTCACACCTTTTAGTAGCCGAACAACTTCGCACCCGCTACTGATTGTGTACAGTCGGGTATTTTAACCTTTTCTTACCCGTTTTTTACCAACTATGGTCGGACATTCACACCTTCTTACAGCGGAACACCTCCGCTCCCTCCTTTGATGGTGTATGTTCGGGCATTCGAACCTTTTATTACCCGCTTTTTACAAACTATGGTCAGACGTTCAAACCTTCTTGTAGCTGAACATATCCACTCTTGCTTTTGATGATGTATGGTTGGGCATTCGAACCTACTTTTTGCCCGCTTTTCATTAATTTTGGGTGGACATTCACACCTTGTCACAGCCAAACACCTCCGCTCCCTGTTTTGATCATGTATGGTTGCACATTCGCACCTTTTCTCACCCGCTTTTTGCAAACTATGGTCGGCTGTTCACAGCTTCCTCTCCACCATACTTGTATGGTGGGATGTTCACACCCAGTTGCATCCGAAGACCTCCGCCCCCACTTTTGTTGATATTTAGTTGGTCATTCGCAGCTTACCCGCTTTTGGCAAACTATGGCCTTCTTGCAGCCAAACACCTCTGATCTCGCTTTTGATAATGTAAGGTTGGGCATTCAGACCTTGCTTCACCTGCTTTTCACCAAATATAGTCGGACATTCACACCTTCTTGCAGCCGAACACTTCCGCTCCACCTTTTAGTGTTCTATCACACCTTTTTTTCACCGAATTTTATAGATTATGGTTGGAAATTCTCAACCACTCTCATCCGAAGACCTCTCCTCCCGCTTTTGTTAATATATTTGAACTTTAGTGAGACATTCACACCTTCTTGCAGCTGAACCACCTCCGCTCCCTGTTTTGATCATGTATGGTCTGGCAATACTACCTTTTCTTACCCGTTTGTGAGTAATTATGGCTGGACATTCACACCTACTTGCAGCCGAACACCACCTCTCTTGCTTTTGATGATGTATGGACCGGCATTCTTACCTTTTCTAACACATTTTTCAGAAATTACGGTCGGAGATTCACACCTACTCACAGCCGAACAACTCCGCTCCCGCATTTGATGGTGTGCAGTCGGACATTCTCACCCTCTCATCAGCTTTTTGCAAATTATGATCTGACATTCACACCTGCTTTTGATAATGTATGGTTTGGCATTCGCACCTTTTCTTACCCATTTGTCAGGCATAATGGGTGGACATTCACACCTTCTTGCAGCTGAACACCTCCTCTCCCACTTATGATCATGTGCGGTTTGATTTTCGAAAATTTTCTTTCATGTTTTCTAGCAATTATTGATGGACATTTAGACCTTCTTGCAGCCGAAAACCTCCACTCCCTCTTTTGATCATACATTGTCGGGCATTAGCACCTTTTCTTATCCGCTTTTTACAAACCATAGTCGGACTTTCACATCTTTTAGTAGCCGAACAACTCCGCTCCCGCTATTGATTGTGTACAGTCGGGTATTTTAACCTTTTCTTACCCGCTTTTTACCAACTATGGTCGGACATTCACACCTTCTTACAGCGGAACACCTCCGCTCCCTCTTTTGATGGTGTATGTTCGGGCAGTCAAACCATTTCTTACCTGCTTTTTACAAACTATGGTCAGACATTCAACCCTTCTTGGAGCCGATCACATCCACTCCTGCTTTTGATTATGTATAGTTGGGCATTCGCACCTTTTCTTACCCATTTTTCAGTAATTATGGGTGTACATTCACACCTTCTTGCAGCCGAACACCTCCGCTCCCTCTTTTGATCGTACATTTTCGGGCATTCGCACCTTTTCTTACCCGCTTTTTACAAACCATGGTTGGACTTTCACACCTTTTAGTAGCCGAACAACTCCGCACCCGCTACTGATTGTGTACAGTCGGGTATTTTAACCTTTTCTTACCCGTTTTTTACCAACTATGGTCGGACATTCACACCTTCTTACAGCGGAACACCTCCGCTCCCTCCTTTGATGGTGTATGTTCGGGCATTCGAACCTTTTCTTACCCGCTTTTTACAAACTATGGTCAGACGTTCAAACCTTCTTGTAGCTGAACATATCCACTCTTGCTTTTGATGATGTATGGTTGGGCATTCGAACCTACTTGTTGCCCGCTTTTCATTAATTATGGGTGGACATTCACACCTTGTCTCAGCCAAACACCTCCGCTCCCTGTTTTGATCATGTATGGTTTGACATTCGCACCTTTGCTTACCTTCTTTTTATACTGATTGCTCAAGATTAAGTTGTTCTTTCTCAAACTACAAAAATTTTTTAATTGTTGAAACTTGATTTGAAGTGGATAAATAAGGAAGACAAACAGTTTTAAGTCAGGCTGATAGCAATTAACTTTATAACAAAATCTGTATTTCGTCATTTGTCGAGAGATGCTTATTGCTGAAGAAGTTCTTTCTCATTCTACAAAGTACAACGTTGTTTATCATTGAAACTTGATTAGACATGAATAAATATGAAGGACAAAGCAGTCTTAACTTGGTTTGAGTTAAGGAATTCGTTTTATAGGAGAATCCGAATTCGTGCATAACTCGTAAAATAGAGCTTATTTTCGGATTCCTAAAGAATGAGTCTGGTTCTTTCTCATAATACAAAGTTTGTTGTTTATTGTTGAAACTTCATCAGACTGTTAGATATAGTCGGACTCACCTCGACGCACGGCTTGGGATCTGGAACCAGTACTCTTGAGAGGGGTTGGACTCTCTTCCACTCTGGAGTTGCCCGTGGTGAGAGGCGCAGAGCAGGTGTGGGCATACTTATTGCCCCCCCGGCTGTGTGCCAGTACATTGGGGTTTACCCCAGTGAACGAGAGGGTAGCCTCCCTCCGCCTTGGGTGGGGGGACGAGTCCTGACTGTTGTTTGTGCCTATGCGCCAAACAGCAGTTCAGAGTACCTACTCTTTTTGGAGTCTCTGGGGGAGGCACTGGAGAATGCTCCTGCCGGAGACTCCCTCATTCTGCTGGGGGACTTCAATGCTCACGTGGGCAATGACAGTGAGACCTGGAGGGGTGTGATTGAGAGGAACGGCCCCCCCGATCTGAATCAGAGTGGTGTTATGTTGTTGGACTTCTGTGCCAGTCATAGACTGTCCATAACGAACACCATGTTCAGGCATAAGGGTGTCCATATGTGCACTTGGCACCAGGACACCCTTGGCCGCAGTTCGATGATCGACTTTGTGGTTGTATCATCGGACTTGCGGCCGTATGTCCTGGACACTCGGGTGAAGAGAGGGGCGGAGCTGTCAACTGATCACCACCTGGTGGTGAGTTGGCTCCGCTGGTGGGGGAGGATGCCGATCAGACCTGGCAGGCCCAAACGTATTGTGAGGGTCTGCTGGGAGCGTTTGTCAGAATCCCCCGTCAGAAGGAGCTTTAACTCCCACCTCCGGCAGAGCTTCAACCATATTTGAGGTGGGGGACATTGAATGGGCCATGTTCCGTGACTCCATTGCCGAGGCAGCTGGTCGGAGTTGTGGCCGTAAGGTGGTCGGTGCCTGTCGTGGCGGCAACCCTCGAACCTGCTGGTGGACACCAGTGGTGAGGGAAGCCGTCAAGCTGAAGAAGGAGTCCTATCGGGCCTTTTTGGCCAGTGGGACCCTGGAAGAAGCTGATAGGTACCGACGGGCCAGACGGGCCACGGCTTCGGCGGTTGCTGAGGCAAAAACTCGGGCCTGGGAGGAGTTCGGTGAGACCATGGAGAACGATTTCCGGACGGCCTCGAAAAGATTCTGGTCCACCATCCGGCATCTCAGGGGGGGGAAGCGGCTCACAGTCAACACTGTTTACAGTGCGGACCGGGCTTTGCTGACCTCAACTAGGGATGTTGTGAATCGGTGGGGGGAGTACTTCGAGGAACTCCTCAATCCTACCAACACGTGCTCGGAAGAGGCAGAGTCGGAGAGCTCGGAGAAGGGGCCTCCCATTTCTGGGGCTGAGGTTGCCGAGGTGGTTAAAAAGTTCCTCGGTGGCAAGGCCCCGGGGGTGGATGAGGTCCGTCCTGAGTTTCTCAAGGCTCTGGATGTTGTAGGGCTGTCTTGGCTGACACGCCTCTGCAGTATCGCGTGGACATCGGGGACAGTGCCTCTGGACTGGCAGATTGGGGTGGTGGTCCCCCTCTTTAAAAAGGGGGACCGGAGGGTGTGTTCCAACTATAGGGGTATCACACTCCTCAGCCTCCCTGGTAAGGTCTATTCGGGGGTATTGGAGAGGAGGATCCGTCGGATAATCGAGCCTCGGATTCAGGAGATGCAGTGTGGCTTTCGTCCTGGCCGTGGAACAGTGGACCAGCTCTATACCCTCGGCAGGATCCTGGAGGGTGCATGGGAGTTCGCCCAACCAGTCTACATGTGTTTTGTGGACTTGGAGAAAGCGTTCGACCGTGTCCCTCGTGGAGTCCTGTGGGGGGTGCTCCGGGAATATGGAGTGCCGGACCCCTTGATAGGGGCCGTTCGGTCTCTGTATGACCGGTGCCTCTACTTACTGGTCAATCTACGTTCCCATCCTCACCTATGGTCACGAGTTGTGGGTAGTGACCGAAAGAACAAGATCGCGAATACAAGCGGCCGAAATGGGTTTCCTCCGCAGGGTGTCTGGGCTCTCCCTTAGAGATAGGGTGAGAAGCTCAGTCATCCGGGAGGGGCTCGGAGTAGAACCGCTGCTCCTCCGCATTGAGAGGAGTCAGATGAGGTGGCTCGGGCATCTGGTTAGGCCCCCTGGGCGCCTCCCTGGGGAGGTGTTCCGGGCACGTCCCACTGGGAGGAGACCCTGGGGGAGACCCAGGACACGTTGGAGAGACTATGTCTCTCGGCTGGCCTGGGAACGCCTCGGGGTCCCCCCGGAAGAGCTGGAGGAAGTGGCCGGGGACAGAGACGTCTGGGTTTCTCTGCTCAAGCTGCTGCCCCCGCGACCCGACCCCCGGATAAGCGGCAGATGATGGATGGATGGATGGATATATCCTCCACCAACCAGACTTACAACCCCCGACTAGGGTAGCAGAATTTCTAAGCATCTGTACCCCAAAACTACTATCAAAAATATATAAATTATTGTCTAAGATAGATGACACAATGTCTCTTCCATCCTCAAAATGGGAGGCAGATTTATCCATCAGTTCTGGTCATAGCTTCTAACCACAAATATGTTTGAACACCTTCATAAAGACTCGAAATCCTAATTTACAGCTCATACAATACAAAATCCTTCATAGAACACACTATACAGGACAAAGGATGTTCAGGATGGGTCTAACACACTCAAACATCTGCTCACATTGCACAGATAACACACCTGATGATTATGTACACGCTTTGTGGTTTTCTGCGCCTGTCCAGAAGTTCTGGCTTGAAGTCTGTGAGGACCTATCAACATGGCTAAAGTGTAGAATCCCTGCATGCCCCACACTGTGCATACTGGGTGACTTAGACAACATCAACATGGAAATTAACTCAGCACACATGGTTGTCACAGTGTTATGTATCGCAAAGAAAACTATTCTCATGAACTGGAAAGCGAAGAACAATCTGTGTATTAACCAGTTTAGAAATTTTCTTTTAGATTATATTAGCATGGAAACAATGTCTGCCTCCTCAAAACATCAATTGGCTGAATTTCATTCTCTCTGGTCCCCTCTGATTAGTTTTATCACATAGTGGTGGTGGTGGGTTGCTGGGTGATGGTGGGTCTCAGGCCCGGGCTGCTGCGACTGGTGTGACCGGGTGGTTTGTTTGTTTGTTTTTTGTAGAGGTCCTCCGGGGTGGGGTTGGGTTGAGTGGGGTGGGGCGGGATGGGTACCTTCTGGGGGTACAGTAGCTCCCGGAATATGGTCGCTGCAGGCCCCGAGCCTGGTGGACATCAGGCCCTCCTGCCCATTGCTGGCTCCCAGGTAGCGGGGATGCCTATTGCAGCCAGTCCCTGGCTGCCCTCTCTGGGGGAGAGTAGCTCCCCCGGTATATATCCCCATACCCCTCTCCCTTCTGGCTCCTGTACACAGCACACACTCACACATGAAGGGTTTTGGGGGCGTGTGTGTTCGGTGGGGTGTAGTGGATGGGGCCACGTAGGTGGTCCCCTTTGGTTGCACTCTGCAGTTCCCTGCCCCTGTTTTAATTACACCTTAGACATTAGTACTTATCAAACACACTCACACACACACATTAGGTCTTGGGGGGTGGTTACACTGAGTGGCATCTGGTGGGCGGGGCTCTTTGGGTATGTAGGCTGCCCAGAGTGCCGCGCTCCCAGTTCTACAAGTTTGGCTGCCCCTCAATTTTAATTGCTCACTATTAGAAAATATTGAAGAGCCAGAAGGGTGAGGGGAGGGGTCTTCTTCGCACACCCCTGCTTCCTGGTGTCTGCTCGGGGCAGGAGGGGCCAGGAGGATTAATTAATTGTTCTGCTGGTTCGGGGTCTGTGGTGGCTGGGGGGTTGCTGGCCTCCTGGTGTGCCCGCTGCACTACACCCCAGCAGAGTCGAGGGAGGTAGGATGTGTGGATGTGTGGATGTATGGGACGTGAAAGTGTGTGTGGTAATGATTGGGCCTGGATCTGGGACTTGCTGTCGCCTGGCCTGCCTGTGTTTCTCCCGATGGGGCATCAGCGTTGCCTCTCCCCACTGCTCGCGACTTCACCCACCTGTGGGCACGTCTTGACTCCCAGGGCACTTGGCCAGGGGCGCTGGGGCAGGCGCTGACCCACTTTGTGGCTGTCTGGGGCGCTTGGCCCTCCTGGGTATTGGGTGGGGCCTCTGCCGGGGGGTTTGGGGGCGCTCGGGCTCCTGGGGCCCAGGTCCAGTGCACGGCCCATGTCTGGGCGGCTGGGGCCTGGCGGGGTCGGTGGGCTGTTGCCCCTGGTTCCCGGAGTGCCTCTGCCCTATGCTTATGGGGGCTCTTTCCGGGGGCTTCCTCTGCAGTCTTCTGGGTGGATGCGTGGTTGCCCCTGCGGTGGGCTACCTGGGTTCTGTGCTCTGTGGGGGCTGCTGGTGGCCTGGGTCTTGTGGCCCTCTCTGCCTGCTTCTGATTGTTTGGGGGGCTGTGGATTGTGGCCCTGTACGCTTATACACTCATAACTAAGCACGGTTATCATGTAGGTCCTGTGCCATGGGTGTTGCATGTTCTCACACACACACACACACACACACACACATTCATTAGTCCAGTAGCATGGTCACTAAGCAGTTGATGTATTATCATGTCGTCTCAGGTCATCTATATCCACAGCTGTGTTCCCCTCATAGGCCATGGATTGTTGTCTGTTTTGTTTTTTACAGGTGTAGCAGCTGGTTGTCTGGTTTTTGTTTCTATTTTTTTTCTGTTTCCTCTTCTTTCCTCTTCTTCTTTCCTTGTCCCCCGGTCCGGTTCAGTTCAGTTCATGTCATATATTGTAAAAAGAAATAAATAAATGGGCATCAAGGGGAGCTTTACATTTATAAAACTTCCCTTGGCAAAACAAATCTGTTTGGCATCATAGGTATTCAGACTACAATTCTTCTGACATAATGCTGAACAGGACAAGGGGAAAAAAAAGTAAAGAAGACAGTTCTGCCGAAAGCCAGGGATAGACCTGTTCTAAGTTCTATACTTTTTAAAAGGGGCGTGTTTATCAACTATGGAATTAGAAGATTTACAAAAATGGTCAAGTGCTAGATCTTCATCTGGGATTTTAACAGTGTCATATAACTATTCAACAGATCAGTTAAAAAAAAGCCTGCTCATGGAGATGTTTCAGGATCTGGATACCAAGCGTGGACCTAATGTTTTCATTTTTGCAATTCTGATACAGGCTATTGAGCAGTGATAACTAACACCAAGTTCAGATACTGCGGATTTTCTACCTTTGATTTGTTAAGATTGAGACAATCAGGGACAACCTTGAAGGATCTCTTTGGTTTTGTAGGATCAGTAATTACCTGAGAAAGGTTGATATTGGTACACACCTTTTTTAAATGATCAGAGGCAGAGTTCAACTTGTTTAAATTAAAATTGCCACACAGAGATTGGGTTTAGGCCACATGCACACAGAATGACATCAACAAATATAAGAAATATTAAACATTTACACATAGATTTTTGAATATATGTAGAGGAATGATACTTTGAAATGTGCTCATTGCGGAGTTATGATCAGTTGAGTAATGAAGGTTGAACTATTCTGGGAAAGAGGTTCTATTCCCAGCATCATGATGGACACTCCTGATATAGAAGGTTTCGCTAACGCATTGGAATTGTTTTACTATTTTCATATGCATGTGCAATGAAGAATTGCTTGCTGCTGATAAATGCAAAGAAGAACAGCTTACACATAGATGCTCACATATAGGCTGCTGAATGCAATGAAGACCTGCTTATCAAGTAAAGTTCAATGTCAATGTGTAATATTCAATTAGGATTTGCAAAACAGTGAAGTTAAACAATGAATGGGTCCATAGTCGGTATGAGAAGACTACAGGAATATTTACCTGGGTGTACGTTCAAACAGAGATGAGAAAATTGCGATAAATAATTGTTTGTTTGTTTGTTAGTATGTATATGAATGTTATGTGTATAAACTGTGTTGAGTTATAGTTACTCAGTAGTGTCTCAGTGAAACAACCGACGGGGGAAGCCTTGCGGTGACAACAAAAGCAGTGTTTTACTGATCAGTCAAGTTGCTCCAGTGTACTCCATACAAACTGGTTGGCTACTGAAGGGATAGAAAATGGGGAATACTTGTTTTAAAGCAAACAAGGAATTAGATGGGAAAAATACATGTTTTAACGGGACCCAGACAATATTAAATACTCAGACAGATGGGAGAAGAAGTGTAGTTTTGTAGGAAATCACAAAATTATTACATAGAATTAGTGAAATCAATTGAAGAATGCCTTTCTGAAGAGCTGTTTACCACAGATGAGCAGCTTTGCGACCAAGCACATTGTAGATCGCTTTACTGCCAAAATGATCTAATTTAATGGATTGGTTTAGACATGCATAACAGCATTTTAAGAACAAAGAGAGAAACAAAAAGGGACAACGCTTCATGGTGGAAGGTGATGTATAAATAACTGTGTATATGATGAAGGGGGTGGCAACACCCATTCCGAAATCCCGCCATTCCGACATCCCGCTATTCCGACATCCCACCATTCCGACATACCACCATTCCGACATACCACCATTCCGACATGCAAACGTCCCACCATTCCGACATCCCACCATTGCGACATCCCGCTATTCTGACGTTCAAATGTCCCACCATTCCGACAAGGCTTTCCGTATAAGGAAATGTGTGTTACTCAACAGGTGAGTCCCTTCTTTCTGTTCATGCAATTTATATGTTTAACATGTTTATAGACAAGCGTTATTAAAAACACAAAGTCTCGGCAACTGGAGGAGGAGAAGCAGTCCGCGGTGGTTTTCAATCACACACTCCAATGCCACTTGTTTCAACTTCCGAAAATTTAATCCAGGAAAAAAAGGCTTACAAACATGGACCAAAACGGCTCCATAACACGCACAAGAATCCAAAAGAAACGAAAGTTAACTAAAAGAAAGCAAATAAACAGTATGAAGTGGTCAAAATTGGTTTTACGCATGCCTATGTGCGTCTGGCACATGCGTCTTCGGGCTCTCCCACGTTGGTTTGTGGATGAAAGCTATATGTTCAGCTGTAATGTCATGTAAAAACAATCTCTACATGACATTTAGTCCCAGGTGTGACCAGTTAGGTCCTTAAGATATCAACAGGCTGTATAAAGCTACAACCGTTGCGGCTTGTGTGTTTGTGCCAAATGCGCAAAACCCATCCGCGCTTCCCAAAATTGGAGTGAGTACTCATAAATCCCGTGAATAACATGAATAAACGTTTTTACTGCATTTTGTTGTGTTTTATACGTTCTATGCTGTCATTTCTATCTTCTTCTATTGGCAAGGCAAGGCAGAGTGCTCGCAACTGTGTCCTGTGCAGTAGCCGTGATATCTGTAATTGCAATTATTACTTTTGCATATGATGACAGCGTGCAAAAGACGCATGGGCTCTGTGGAGAGCTCCGCTCCAGCTGGCTGCTGTGACAGCTCACTGACACTGTATTTCTGCTTAATCAGTTTCAGTCTCGCCAGAGTTACATTAATATCTGTATTTTTATATTTGAAATTCAGGGGATTTTGATAATAGATTATTAAAGTTTGTTTGCGAGGCTGTGGCCTCTGCATGTGCAAAGCTTGTGCGCCAAACTTTAGGGCGTATTTGCGCCGGCATATCATTAGTGCAAAATGTTTTGGGTAAAAAATAGGCTATTAAAAGGAACTGTCGGAATGGCGGTATGTTAAAAAAAAACAAAAAACATACCGCCATTCCGACCATAGGAGGAAAAAAGTGTCGGAATGGTGGGACGTTTGATAAAAAATTAAGTGTCGCCATTCCGACAATTGGACACCCATGTCGGAATGGCGAGATGTCGGAATGGCAGCATGTAACCATGATGAAGGAGAGACCATTTGAGCAGCACAGCCATTTCGCAGCACAGGGACAGCAATCCAAGTTACAGGATCTCCCACGTGGTATCACCTGTCACATTGTGTCAAGGCATCAAAAGAAGAAAAAATCACCAAACTCAAGGACAAAAAGACAAAGACTCCGGTGAACGAAGACAGAGGACTGACAAACCAGAAATACAAAAGGATTCTCGATATCAAGATCCAGAAGAAGAGGCTAACAATGCCAAGAACACTTACGATGCTGGGAATGATGCCAGCAATGAACAGAGAAGAAGATTCAGTGTCATCAATCTGCATTACGTGCCTCTAATGAGGGGGTGAATATAGAATCCTCAACGATTACAACGTCTCTGGGAACTGTGACAACAACAAGGTTTAAACCATTTTGATATATATTGTAACCTATTGTCTAAGGAATAGTGCTGAAAATGAGGTAAATCTAATCCACCACTGTCCTTGGTCTTCTGTAGGGTTTTTAAACTAATACGTGGTGGTTTGTTTTTCCACAGAAATTTGGAGATGCATGAATCTAGTGACTTAAACCAAGTAGCAGATGGTTTTATGGGGATCATTGAGAACAAATAGTTAACTTTTGGTAGTATCATCATTTTAATGGATGTAACTCTCCCCATAAGTGATATAGGTAAGGACTTCCAACGAGAGATCGTCCTCTACTGTCTTTAATAATTGCACATAATTTAGCTTTGTTAGCTCTGAGAGCCTGGAGGAAATGTTTATGCCTAAATATCTAATATTTCCTGACTGTAAAGTGATCGCAGGTATATTATGGACCCTACAGTTAATGGGCAGAACTGTGGTCTTAGACCAGTTGATAGAGTAGTCAGAATGTGCTGAGAATTTATTTATGAGTGTGATCGTGTGACTGAGAGACGTCTGTGAGTTCTGAAGGAAAAGTAATACATCATCAGCATAAAGACTTATTTTATGCTCAATATTTTGGGATTAATTACTCACAAACGGGTAAGAAAAGGTAGTATTGCCAGACCATACATGATCAAAACAGGGAGCGGAGGTGGTTCAGCTGCAAGGTATGAATGTCTGACTATAGTTTGTAAAAAGCGGGTAAGATAAGGTGCGAATGCCCAACAATGTATGATCAAAAGAGGGAGCGGAGGGTTTTGGCTACAAGAAGGTTTGAATGTCCGACCATAGTTTTTAAAAAGCGGGTAAGAAAAGCTTACCATACATCATCAAAAGCAGGAGTGGATGTGTTCGGCTACAAGAAGATTTGAATGTCCATCAATAATTGCTTTAAAACATGAAAGAAAATTTTCAAATATCAAACCGCACATGATCATAAGCGGGAGAGGAGTTGTTCAGCTGCAAGAAGGTGTGAATGTCCACCCATAATTACTGAAAAATGGGTAAGAAAAGGTGAAAATGCCCAACCATACATCATCAAAAGCAGGAGTGGATGTGTTCGGCTACAAGAAAGTTTGAATGTCCGACCATAGTTTGTAAAAAGCGGGTAAGAAAAGGTTCGAATGCCCGAACACAGACCATCAAAAGAGGGAGCGGAGGTGTTCCGCTGTAAGAAGGTGTAAATGTCCGACCATAGTTGGTAAAAAGCGGGTAAGAAAAGGTTAAAATACCCGACTGTACACAATCAATAGCGGGAGCGGAGTTGTTTGGCTACAAGAAGGTGTGAAAGTCCGACCACGGTTTGTAAAAAGCGGGTAAGAAAAGGTTTGAATGCCCGAATATATACCATCAAAAGTGGAAGTGGATGTGTTCGGCTGCAAGAAGGTGTGAACGTCCGACCAAAGTTTGTAAAAAGCAGTTAAGAAAAGGTTCGAATATCCAACCAAACATAATCAAAAGCGGGAGCAGAGCTGTTCGACTGCAAGTAGGTGTGAATGTCAGATCATAATTTGCAAAAAGCTGATGAGAAAGGGTGAAAATGCCCAGCTATACACCATCAAATGTGGGAGCGGAAGTGTTCGGCTGTGAGTAGGTGTGAATGTCCAACCATAATTGCTAAAAAATGTGTTAGAAGAGACTAGAATGCCGGACAAGACATTATCAAATGCGGGAGCGGAGTTGTTCGGCTGTGAGTAGGTGTGAATCTCCGAGCATAGTTTGTAAAAAGGGGGTAAGAATAGGTTCGAATGCCCGAACATACACTATCAAAACAGGGAGCTGAGGTGGCTCAGCTGCAAGGTGTGAATGTCTGGCTGTGTGAATGTCCACAAAAATTAATGAAAAGCGGGCAACAAGTAGGTTTGAATGCCCAACCATACATCATCAAAAGCAGGAGTGGATGTGTTCGGCTACAAGAAGGTTTGAACGTCCGACCAAAGTTTGCAAAAAGCAGTTAAGAAAAGGTTCGAATGCCCGAATATATACCATCAAAAGCGAGAGCAGAGCTGTTCGACTGCAAGTAGGTGTGAATGTCCAGCCATAATTACTCACAAACGGGTAAGAAAAGGTAGTATTGCCAGACCATACATGATCAAAACAGGGAGCTGAGGTGGTTCAGCTGCAAGATGTGAATGTCTGACTATAGTTTGTAAAAAGCGGGTAAGCTGCGAATGACCGACTAAATATCAACAAAAGGTGTTCGGATGCAAGTGGGTGTGAATATCCCACCATACAAGTATGGTGGAGAGGAAGCTGTGAACAGCCGACCATAGTTTGCAAAAAGCGGGTGAGACAAGGTGCGAATGTCCAACCATACATGATCAAAACAGGGAGCGGAGGTGTTTGGCTGTGACAAGGTGTGAATGTACACCCATAATTACTGAAAAATGGGTAAGAAAAGGTGCGAATGCCCAAATATACATAATCAAAAGCAGGAGTGGATGTGTTCGGCTCCAAGAAGGGTTGAATGTCTGACCATAGTTTGTAAAAAGCAGGTAAGAAAAGGTTTGACTGCCCGAACATACACCATCAAAAGAGGGAGCGGAGTTGTTCCGCTGTAAGAAGGTGTGAATGTCCGACCATAGTTGGTAAAAAGCGGGTAAGAAAAGGTTAAAATACCCGACTGTACACAATCAATAGCGGGAGCGGAGTTGTTCGGCTACTAAAAGATGTGAAAGTCCGACTATGGTTTGTAAAAAGCGGGTAAGAAAAGGTGCTAATGCCCGACAATGTATGATCAAAAGAGGGAGCAGAGGTGTTCGGCTGCAAGAAGGTCTGAATGTCCAACCATAATTTGTATAAACCGGGAAGGAAAGTTTCGAAAGCCCGACTATACACCATCAAAAGCGGGAGCAGAGTGGTTCAGCTGCAAGAAGGTCTGAATGTCCATCAATAATTGCTTTAAAACATGAAAGAAAATTTTCGAATATCATCCGCACATGATCATAAGAAGGAGAGGAGGTGTTCAGCTGCAAGAAGGTGTGAATGTCCACCCATAATTCCTGAAAAATGGGTAAAAAAAGGTGCGAATGCCCAACCATACATTATCAAAAGCAGGTGTGAATGTCAGATCATAATTTGCAAAAAGCTGATGAGAAAGGGTGAGAATGCCCGACTATACACCATCAAATGCGGGAGCGGAGGTGTTCGGCTCTGAGTAGGTGTGAATGTCCGACCATAATTGCTGAAAAATGTGTTAGAAAAGGAAAGAATGCCGGACCATACATCATCAAAAGCGAGAGAGGTGGTGTTCGGCTGCAAAAAGGTGTAAATGTTCGACTAAAGTTTGTAAAAAGCGGGTAAGACATGGTGCGAATGCCTGACAAGGTATGATCAAAAGCAGGAGCGGAGGTGTTCAGCTGCAAGAAGGTCTAAATGTCCATCAATAATTGCTAGAAAACATGAAAGAAAATTTTCGAAAATCAAACCGCACATGATCATAAGTGGGAGAGGAGGTGTTCAGCTGCAAGAAGGTGTGAATGTCCACCCATTATTCCTGACAAATGGGTAAGAAAAGGTGCGAATGCCAAACCATACATTATCAAAAGCAGGTGTGAATGTCAGATCATAATTTGCAAAAAGCTGATGAGAAAGGGTGAGAATGTCCGACTGCACACCATCAAATGCGGGAGCGGAGTTGTTCGGCTGTGAGTAGGTGTGAATCTCCGACCGTAATTTCTGAAAAATGTGTTAGAAAAGGTAAGAATGCCGGTCCATACATCATCAAAAGCGAGAGAGGTGGTGTTCGGCTGCAAGTAGGTGTGAATATCCAGCCATAATTACTCACAAACGGGTAAGAAAAGGTAGTATTGCCAGACCATACATGATCAAAACAGGGAGCGGAGGTGGTTCAGCTGCAAGAAGGTGTGAATGTCTCACTAAAGTTCAAATATATTAACAAAAGCGGGAGGAGAGGTCTTCGGATGAGAGTGGTTGAGAATTTCCAACCATAATCTATAAAATTCGGTGAAAAAAAGGTGTGATAGAACACTAAAAGGTGGAGCGGAAGTGTTCGGCTGCAAGAAGGTGTGAATGTCCGACTATATTTGGTGAAAAGCAGGTGAAGCAAGGTCTGAATGCCCAACCTTACATTATCAAAAGCGAGATCAGAGGTGTTTGGCTGCAAGAAGGCCATAGTTTGCCAAAAGCGGGTAAGCTGCGAATGACCAACTAAATATCAACAAAAGTGGGGGCGGAGGTCTTCGGATGCAACTGGGTGTGAACATCCCACCATACAAGTATGGTGGAGAGGAAGCTGTGAACAGCCGACCATAGTTTGCAAAAAGCGGGTGAGAAAAGGTGCGAATGTGCAACCATACATGATCAAAACAGGGAGCGGAGGTGTTTGGCTGTGACAAGGTGTGAATGTCCACCCAAAATTAATGAAAAGCGGGCAAAAAGTAGGTTTGAATGCCCAACCATACATCATCAAAAGCAGGAGTGGATATGTTCGGCTACAAGAACGTTTGAACGTCTGACCATAGTTTGTAAAAAGCGGGTAAGAAAAGGTTCGAATGCCCAAACATACACCATCAAAAGAGGGAGCGGAAGTGTTCCGCTGTAAGAAGGTGTGAATGTCCAACCATAGTTGGTAAACAGTGGGTAAGAAAAGGTTAAAATACCCGACTGTACACAATCAATAGGGGGAGCGTAGTTGTTCGGCTACAAGAAGTTGTGAAAGTCCAACCATGGTTTGTAAAAAGCGGGTAAGAAAAGGTGCGAATGCCCGAAAATGTATGATCAAAAGAGGGAGCGGAGGTGTTCGGCTGCAAAAAGGTGTGAATGTACACCCATAATTACTGAAAAATGGGTAAGAAAAGGTGCGAATGCCCAACTATACATAATCAAAAGCAGGAGTGGATGTGTTCGGCTCCAAGAAGGGTTGAATGTCTGACCATAGTTTGTAAAAAGCAGGTAAGAAAAGGTTTGACTGCCCGAACATACACCATCAAAAGAGGGAGTGGAGGTGTTCCGCTGTAAGAAGGTGTGAATGTCCGACCATAGTTGGTAAAAAGCGGGTAAGAAAAGGTTAAAATACCCGATTGTACACAATCAATAGCGGGAGCGGAGTTGTTCGGCTACAAGAAGGTGTGAAAGTCCAACCATCGTTTGTCAAAAGCTGGTAAGAAAAGGTTCGAATGCCCGAATATATACCATCAAAAGCGGAAGCGGAGGTGTTCGGCTGCAAGAAGGTGTGAACGTCCGACCAAAGTTGGCAAAAAGCAGTAAAGAAAAGGTTCGAATATCCAAACATAATTAAAAGCGAGAGAGATCGTGTTCAGCTGCAAGTAGGTGTGAATATCCAGCCATAATTACTCACAAACGGGTAAGAAAATGTAGTATTGCCAGACCATACATGATCAAAACAGGGAGCGGAGGTGGTTTAGCTGCAAAAAGGGGTGAATGTCCAACTAAAGTTCAAATATATTAACAAAAGCGGGAGGAGAGGTCTTCGGATTAGAGTGGTTGAAATTTCCAACCATAATCTATAAAATGCGGTGAAAAAAAAAAGGTGTGAAGGAATGAATTTTATAGCAAAATCCGAAATCATGCATAACTCCGCAAAAGGAACGTATTGCTCAACCAAAGGGATTCTCATTCAGGGTAATATGAGGAACTTTATGCTTGATACATTTTAGACACGGATAACTATGAAGGACAAAGCAATTTTAACTTGGTTTGAGCAAAGCAATTCATTTTATAGGAAAATCCGAAATCGTGCAGGACTCATGAAAGTAAGCTTATTCTCGGATTCCTGATCCTCCAGTGTTGCTCTTTCCTATACTGCAAAATACAGCCTTGTTCTTTGTTGAAATCGATATAGACATTGATAAATATGAAGGACAAAGCAGTTTCCACTTTGTTTGAGTGAAGGAAATAATTCTATAGCAAAATCCCAAATCAAGCAGAACGTATGAAAATAAGCGTGTTTTCGGATTCCTGATCCTTCAGTGTTGCTATTTCTTCTACTGCAAAATACAATGTTGTTCTTTGTTGAAGTCAATCTAGACATTGATAAATATGAAGGACAAAGCAGTTTTAACATAGTTTGAGTAAAGGAATTCATTTTATACATAAAATCCCAAATCATGCAGAACGTATGAAAAGAAGCTTATTCTCGGATTCCTGATCCTTCAGTGTTGCTTTTTCTTCTACTGCAAAATACAATGTTGTTCTTTGTTGAAGTCGATCTAGACATTGATAAATATGAAGGACAAATCAGTTTTAACTTGGTTTGAGTGAAGGAATTCATTTTATACATAAAATCCCAAATCATGCAGAACGTATGAAAATAAGCTTATTCTCGGATTACTGATCCTTCAGTGATGCTCTTTCTTCTACTGCAAAATCCAGTGTTGTTCTTTGTTGAAGTCAATCTAGACATTGATAAATATGAAGGACAAAGCAGTTTTCACTTGGTTTGAGTGAAGGATTTGCAGCTGAAAACCTCCCGCTCCCGCTTTTGATTGTGTATAGTCGGGCTTTCGAGCCTTTTCTTACCCGGTTTTTAGAAATTATGGTTAGACATTCAGACCTTGCAGCCGAAGACCTCCACTCCCTCTTTTGATCATACATTGTCGGGCATTCGCACCTTGTCTTACCCGCTTTTTACAAACTATAGTCAGACATTCACATCTTGCAGCTGAACCACCTCAGCTCCCTGTTTTGATCATGTATGGTCTGGCAATACTACCTTTTCTTACCCGTTTGTGAGTAATTATGGCTGGACATTCACACCTACTTGCAGTCGAACAGCTCTGCTCTCGCTTTTGATGGTATATATTCGGGCATTCGAACCTTTTCTTAACTGCTTTTTGCAAACTTTGGTCGGACGTTCACACCTTCTTGCAGCCGAACACCTCCGCTTCCGCTTTTGATGGTATATATTCGGGCATTCGAACCTTTTCTTAGCAGCTTTTTACAAACCATGGTTGAACTTTCACACCTTCTTGTAGCCGAACACCTCCGCTCCCGCTTTTGATGGTGTATAGTCAGGCATTTGAACCTTTTCTTTCCCGCTTTTTACAAACTATGGTCGGACATTCAAACCTTCTTGTAGCCGAAAACCTCCGCTCCCTCTTTTGATCATACATTGTCGGGCATTCGCACCTTTTCTTACCCGTTTTTTACAAACCATGGTCGGACTGTCACACATTCTTGTAGCCAAACACATCCGCTCCCGCTATTGATTGTGTACAGTCGGGTATTTTAACCTTTTCTTACCTGTTTTTTACCAACTATGGTCGGACATTCACACCTTCTTACAGCGGAACACCTCCGCTCCCTCTTATGATGTTGTATGTTTGGGCATTCGAACCTTTTCTTACCCGCTTTTTACAAACTATGCTCGGACATTCAAACCTTCTTGTAGCCGAACACATCCACTCCTGCTTTTGATGATGTATGGTTGGGCATTCAAACCTACTTGTTGCCCGCTTTTCATTAATTTTTGTGGACATTCACACCTTGTCACAGCCAAACACCTCCGCTCCCTGTTTTGATCATGTATGGTTGGACATTCGCTCCTTTTCTCACCCGTTTTTTGCCAACTATGGTCGGCTGTTCACAGCTTCCTCTCCACCATACTTGGTGGGATATTCACACCCACTTGCATCCGAAGACCTTTTGTTGATATTTAGTCGGTCATTCGCAGCTTACCCGCTTTTGGCAAACTATGGCCTTCATGCAGCCAAACACCTCTGATCTCGCTTTTGATGATGTAAGGTTGGGCATTCAGACCTTGCTTCACCTGCTTTTCACCAAATATAGTCGGACATTCACACCTTCTTGCAGCCGAACACTTCCGCTCCACCTTTTAGTGTTCTATCACACCTTTTTTTTCACCGCATTTTATAGATTATGGTTGGAAATTCTCAACCACTCTCATCCGAAGACCTCTCCTCCCGCTTTTGTTAATATATTTGAACTTTAGTCGGACATTCACACCTTCTTGCAGCTGAACCACCTCCGCTCCCTGTTTTGATCATGTATGGTCTGGCAATACTACCTTTTCTTACCCGTTTGTTAGTAATTATGGCTGGACATTCACACCTACTTGCAGCCGAACACCACCTCTCCCGCTTTTGATGATGTATGGACGGGCATTCTTACCTTTTCTAACACATTTTTCAGCAATTATGGTCGGAGATTCACACTTACTCACAGCCGAACAACTCCGCTCCCGCATTTGATGGTGTATAGTGTGGCATTCTCACCCTTTCTCATCAGCTTTTTGCAAATTATGATCTGACATTCACACCTGCTTTTGATAATGTATGGTTTGGCATTCGCACCTTTTCTTACCCATTTTTCAGTAATTATGGGTGGACATTCACACCTTCTTGCAGCTGAACACCTCCTCTCCCGCTATTGATTGTGTACAGTCGGGTATTTTAACCTTTTCTTACCCGCTTTTTACCAAATATGGTCGGACATTCACACCGTCTTACAGCGGAACACCTCTGCTCCCGCTTTTGATGGTGTATAGTCAGGCATTTGAACCTTTTCTTACCCGCTTTTTACAAACTATGGTCGGACATTCAAACCTTCTTGTAGCCGAAAACCTCCGCTCCCTCTTTTGATTATACATTGTTGGGCATTCGCACCTTATTTACAAACTATAGTCAGACATTCACACCTTGCAGCTGAGCCACCTCAGCTCCCTGTTTTGATAGTGTATGTTCGGGCATTCGAACCTATTCTTACCCCCTTTTTACAAACTATGCTCGGAGATTCACACCTACTCACAGCCGAACAACTCCGCTCCCGCATTTGATAATGTCTTGTCCGGCATTCTAGTCTCTTCTAACACATTTTTCAGCAATTATGGTTGGACATTCACACCTACTCACAGCCGAACACTTCCGCTCCCACATTTGATGGTGTATAGCCGGGCATTCTCACCCTTTCTCATCAGCTTTTTGCAAATTATGATCTGACATTCACACCTACTTGCAGTCGAACAGCTCTGCTCCCGCTTTTGATTATGTTTGGTTGGATATTCGAACCTTTTCTTAACTGCTTTTTACAAACTTTGGTCGGACGTTCACACCTTCTTGCAGCCGAACACATCCACTTCCACTTTTGATGGTATATATTCGGGCATTCGAACCTTTTCTTACCCGCTTTTTACAAACCGTGGTCGGACTTTCACACCTTCTTGTAGCCAAACAACTCCGCTCCCGCTATTGATTGTGTACAGTCGGGTATTTTAACCTTTTCTTACCCGCTTTTTACCAACTATGGTCGGACATTTACACCTTCTTACAGCGGAACACCTCCGCTCCCTCTTTTGATGGTCTATGTTCGGGCATTCGAACCTTTTCTTACCCGCTTTTTACAAACTATGGTCGGACATTCAAACTTTCTTGTAGCCGAACACATCCACTCCTGCTTTTGATGATGTATGGTTGGGCATTTTCACCTTTTCTTACCCATTTTTCAGTAATTATGGGTGGACATTCACACCTTCTTGCAGCTGAACAACTCCTCTCCCGCTTATGATCATGTGCGGTTTGATATTTGAAAATTTTCTTTCATGTTTTAAAGCAATTATTGATGGACATTCAAATCTTCTTGTAGCCGAACACATCCACTCCTGCTTTTGATGATGTATGTTAAGCTTTTCTTACCCGCTTTTTACAAACTATGGTCGGGCATTCAAACCTTCTTGTAGCCAAAACCCTCCGCTCCCTCTTTTGATCATACATTGTTGGGCATTCGCACCTTATCTTACCCGCTTTTTACAAACTATAGTCAGACATTCATACCTTGCAGCTGAACCACCTCCGCTCCCTGTTTTGATCATGTATGGTCTGGCAATACTACCTTTTCTTACCCGTTTGTGAGTAATTAATCCCAAAATATTGAGCATAAAATAAGTCTTTATGCTGATGATGTATTACTTTTCCTTCAGAACTCACAGACGTCTCTCAGTCACACGATCACACTCATAAATAAATTCTCAGCACTTTCTGACTACTCTATCAACTGGTCTAAGACCACAGTTCTGCCCATTAACTGTAGGGTCCATAATATACCTGCGATCACTTTACAGTCAGGAAATATTAGATATTTAGGCATAAACATTTCCTCCAGGCTCTCAGAGCTAACAAAGCTAAATTATGTGCAATTATTAAAGACAGTAGAGGACGATCTCTCGTTGGAAGTCCTTACCTATATCACTTATGGGGAGAGTTACATCCATTAAAATGATGATACTACCAAAAGTTAACTATTTGTTCTCAATGATCCCCATAAAACCATCTGCTACTTGGTTTAAGTCACTAGATTCATGCATCTCCAAATTTCTGTGGAAAAACAAACCACCACGTATTAGTTTAAAAACCCTACAGAAGACCAAGGACAGTGGTGGATTAGATTTACCTCATTTTCAGCACTATTCCTTAGACAATAGGTTACAATATATATATAAATGGTTTAAACCTTGTTGTTGTCACAGTTCCCAGAGACGTTGTAATCGTTGAGGATTCTATATTCACCCCCTCATTAGAGGCACGTAATGCAGATTGATGACACTGAATCTTCTTCTCTGTTCATTGCTGGCATCATTCCCAGCATCGTAAGTGTTCGTGGCATTGTTAGCCTCTTCTTCTGGATCTTGATATCGAGAATCCTTTTGTATTTCTGGTTTGTCAGTCCTCTGTCTTTGTCTTTTTGTCCTTGAGTTTGGTGATTTTTTCTTCTTTTGATGCCTTGACACAATGTGACAGGTTATACCACGTGGGAGATCCTGTAACTTGGATTGCTGTCCCTGTGCTGCGAAATGGCTGTGCTGCTCAAATGGTCTCTCCTTCATCATGGTTACATGCTGCCATTCCGACATCTCGCCATTCCGACATGGGTCTCCAATTGTCGGAATGGCGACACTTAATTTTTTATCAAACGTCCCACCATTCCGACACTTTTTTCCTCCTATGGTCGGAATGGCGGTATGTTTTTTGTTTTTTTTAACATACCGCCATTCCGACAGTTCCTTTTAATAGCCTATTTTTTACCCAAAACATTTTGCACTAATGATATGCCGGCGCAAATACGCCCTAAAGTTTGGCGCACAAGCTTTGCACATGCAGAGGCCACAGCCTCGCAAACAAACTTTAATAATCTATTATCAAAATCCCCTGAATTTCAAATATAAAAATACAGATATTAATATAACTCTGGCGAGACTGAAACTGATTAAGCAGAAATACAGTGTCAGTGAGCTGTCACAGCAGCCAGCTGGAGCGGAGCTCTCCACAGAGCCCATGCGTCTTTTGCACGCTGTCATCATATGCAAAAGTAATAATTGCAATTACAGATATCACGGCTACTGCACAGGACACAGTTGCGAGCACTCTGCCTTGCCTTGCCAATAGAAGAAGATAGAAATGACAGCATAGAACGTATAAAACACAACAAAATGCAGTAAAAACGTTTATTCATGTTATTCACGTGATTTATGAGTACTCACTCCAATTTTGGGAAGCGCGGATGGGTTTTGCGCATTTGGCACAAACACACAGCCGCAACGGTTGTAGCTTTATACAGCCTGTTGATATCTTAAGGACCTAACTGGTCACACCTGGGACTAAATGTCATGTAGAGATTGTTTTTACATGACATTACAGCTGAACATATAGCTTTCATCCACAAACCAACGTGGGAGAGCCCGAAGACGCATGTGCCAGACGCACATAGGCATGCGTAAAACCAATTTTGACCACTTCATACTGTTTATTTGCTTTCTTTTAGTTAACTTTCGTTTCTTTTGGATTCTTGTGCGTGTTATGGAGCCGTTTTGGTCCATGTTTGTAAGCCTTTTTTTCCTGGATTAAATTTTCGGAAGTTGAAACAAGTGGCATTGGAGTGTGTGATTGAAAACCACCGCGGACTGCTTCTCCTCCTCCAGTTGCCGAGACTTTGTGTTTTTAATAACGCTTGTCTATAAACATGTTAAACATATAAATTGCATGAACAGAAAGAAGGGACTCACCTGTTGAGTAACACACATTTCCTTATACGGAAAGCCTTGTCGGAATGGTGGGACATTTGAACGTCAGAATAGCGGGATGTCGCAATGGTGGGATGTCGGAATGGTGGGACGTTTGCATGTCGGAATGGTGGTATGTCGGAATGGTGGTATGTCGGAATGGTGGGATGTCGGAATAGCGGGATGTCGGAATGGCGGGATTTCGGAATGGGTGTTGCCACCCCCTTCATCATATACACAGTTATTTATACATCACCTTCCACCATGAAGCGTTGTCCCTTTTTGTTTCTCTCTTTGTTCTTAAAATGCTGTTATGCATGTCTAAACCAATCCATTAAATTAGATCATTTTGGCAGTAAAGCGATCTACAATGTGCTTGGTCGCAAAGCTGCTCATCTGTGGTAAACAGCTCTTCAGAAAGGCATTCTTCAATTGATTTCACTAATTCTATGTAATAATTTTGTGATTTCCTACAAAACTACACTTCTTCTCCCATCTGTCTGAGTATTTAATATTGTCTGGGTCCCGTTAAAACATGTATTTTTCCCATCTAATTCCTTGTTTGCTTTAAAACAAGTATTCCCCATTTTCTATCCCTTCAGTAGCCAACCAGTTTGTATGGAGTACACTGGAGCAACTTGACTGATCAGTAAAACACTGCTTTTGTTGTCACCGCAAGGCTTCCCCCGTCGGTTGTTTCACTGAGACACTACTGAGTAACTATAACTCAACACAGTTTATACACATAACATTCATATACATACTAACAAACAAACAAACAATTATTTATCGCAATTTTCTCATCTCTGTTTGAACGTACACCCAGGTAAATATTCCTGTAGTCTTCTCATACCGACTATGGACCCATTCATTGTTTAACTTCACTGTTTTGCAAATCCTAATTGTATATTACACATTGACATTGAACTTTACTTGATAAGCAGGTCTTCATTGCATTCAGCAGCCTATATGTGAGCATCTATGTGTAAGCTGTTCTTCTTTGCATTTATCAGCAGCAAGCAATTCTTCATTGCACATGCATATGAAAATAGTAAAACAATTCCAATGCGTTAGCGAAACCTTCTATATCAGGAGTGTCCATCATGATGCTGGGAATAGAACCTCTTTCCCAGAATAGTTCAACCTTCATTACTCAACTGATCATAACTCCGCAATGAGCACATTTCAAAGTATCATTCCTCTACATATATTCAAAAATCTATGTGTAAATGTTTAATATTTCTTATATTTGTTGATGTCATTCTGTGTGCATGTGGCCTAAACCCAATCTCTGTGTGGCAATTTTAATTTAAACAAGTTGAACTCTGCCTCTGATCATTTAAAAAAGGTGTGTACCAATATCAACCTTTCTCAGGTAATTACTGATCCTAAATAAACCAAAGAGATCCTTCAAGGTTGTCCCTGATTGGCTCAATCTTAACAAATCAAAGGTAGAAAATCCGCAGTATCTGAACTTGGTGTTAGTTATCACTGCTCAATAGCCTGTATCAGAATTGCAAAAATGAAAACATTAGGTCCACGCTTGGTATCCAGATCCTGAAACATCTCCATGAGCAGGCTTTTTTTTAACTGATCTGTTGAATAGTTATATGACACTGTTAAAATCCCAGATGAAGATCTAGCACTTGACCATTTTTGTAAATCTTCTAATTCCATAGTTGATAAACACGCCCCTTTTAAAAAGTATAGAACTTAGAACAGGTCTATCCCTGGCTTTCGGCAGAACTGTCTTCTTTACTTTTTTTTCCCCTTGTCCTGTTCAGCATTATGTCAGAAGAATTGTAGTCTGAATACCTATGATGCCAAACAGATTTGTTTTGCCAAGGGAAGTTTTATAAATGTAAAGCTCCCCTTGATGCCCATTTATTTATTTCTTTTTACAATATATGACATGAACTGAACTGAACCGGACCGGGGGACAAGGAAAGAAGAAGAGGAAAGAAGAGGAAACAGAAAAAAAATAGAAACAAAAACCAGACAACCAGCTGCTACACCTGTAAAAAACAAAACAGACAACAATCCATGGCCTATGAGGGGAATCCAGCCTTAGCGCCAAGAGGAGCACCTGAAAGCAGACAAGCAGAGAAAAAACAAACACACAAACAAACAAAAACAAGCACAAGAAGCGGCAATCGCATACAACACAGCTGTGGATATAGATGACCTGAGACGACATGATAATACATCAACTGCTTAGTGACCATGCTACTGGACTAATGAATGTGTGTGTGTGTGTGTGTGTGTGTGAGAACATGCAACACCCATGGCACAGGACCTACATGATAACCGTGCTTAGTTATGAGTGTATAAGCGTACAGGGCCACAATCCACAGCCCCCCAAACAATCAGAAGCAGGCAGAGAGGGCCACAAGACCCAGGCCACCAGCAGCCCCCACAGAGCACAGAACCCAGGTAGCCCACCGCAGGGGCAACCACGCATCCACCCAGAAGACTGCAGAGGAAGCCCCCGGAAAGAGCCCCCATAAGCATAGGGCAGAGGCACTCCGGGAACCAGGGGCAACAGCCCACCGACCCCGCCAGGCCCCAGCCGCCCAGACATGGGCCGTGCACTGGACCTGGGCCCCAGGAGCCCGAGCGCCCCCAAACCCCCCGGCAGAGGCCCCACCCAATACCCAGGAGGGCCAAGCGCCCCAGACAGCCACAAAGTGGGTCAGCGCCTGCCCCAGCGCCCCTGGCCAAGTGCCCTGGGAGTCAAGACGTGCCCACAGGTGGGTGAAGTCGCGAGCAGTGGGGAGAGGCAACGCTGATGCCCCATCGGGAGAAACACAGGCAGGCCAGGCGACAGCAAGTCCCAGATCCAGGCCCAATCATTACCACACACACTTTCACGTCCCATACATCCACACATCCACACATCCTACCTCCCTCGACTCTGCTGGGGTGTAGTGCAGCGGGCACACCAGGAGGCCAGCAACCCCCCAGCCACCACAGACCCCGAACCAGCAGAACAATTAATTAATCCTCCTGGCCCCTCCTGCCCCGAGCAGACACCAGGAAGCAGGGGTGTGCGAAGAAGACCCCTCCCCTCACCCTTCTGGCTCTTCAATATTTTCTAATAGTGAGCAATTAAAATTGAGGGGCAGCCAAACTTGTAGAACTGGGAGCGCGGCACTCTGGGCAGCCTACATACCCAAAGAGCCCCGCCCACCAGATGCCACTCAGTGTAACCACCCCCCAAGACCTAATGTGTGTGTGTGAGTGTGTTTGATAAGTACTAATGTCTAAGGTGTAATTAAAACAGGGGCAGGGAACTGCAGAGTGCAACCAAAGGGGACCACCTACGTGGCCCCATCCACTACACCCCACCGAACACACACGCCCCCAAAACCCTTCATGTGTGAGTGTGTGCTGTGTACAGGAGCCAGAAGGGAGAGGGGTATGGGGATATATACCGGGGGAGCTACTCTCCCCCAGAGAGGGCAGCCAGGGACTGGCTGCAATAGGCATCCCCGCTACCTGGGAGCCAGCAATGGGCAGGAGGGCCTGATGTCCACCAGGCTCGGGGCCTGCAGCGACCATATTCCT
This sequence comes from Leuresthes tenuis, assembly GCF_036924035.1. Lineage (NCBI taxonomy): Eukaryota > Metazoa > Chordata > Actinopteri > Atheriniformes > Atherinopsidae > Leuresthes > Leuresthes tenuis. Next base: position 29,914,990 of record NW_027325365.1, on the reverse strand, counting down.
GGAGCTACTGTACCCCCAGAAGGTACCCATCCCGCCCCACCCCACTCAACCCAACCCCACCCCGGAGGACCTCTACAAAAAACAAACAAACAAACCACCCGGTCACACCAGTCGCAGCAGCCCGGGCCTGAGACCCACCATCACCCAGCAACCCACCACCACCACTATTTGATAAAACTAATCAGAGGGGACCAGAGAGAATGAAATTCAGCCAATTGATGTTTTGAGGAGGCAGACATTGTTTCCATGCTAATATAATCTAAAAGAAAATTTCTAAACTGGTTAATACACAGATTGTTCTTCGCTTTCCAGTTCATGAGAATAGTTTTCTTTGCGATACATAACACTGTGACAACCATGTGTGCTGAGTTAATTTCCATGTTGATGTTGTCTAAGTCACCCAGTATGCACAGTGTGGGGCATGCAGGGATGCTACACTTTAGCCATGTTGATAGGTCCTCACAGACTTCAAGCCAGAACTTCTGGACAGGCGCAGAAAACCACAAAGCGTGTACATAATCATCAGGTGTGTTATCTGTGCAATGTGAGCAGATGTTTGAGTGTGTTAGACCCATCCTGAACATCCTTTGTCCTGTATAGTGTGTTCTATGAAGGATTTTGTATTGTATGAGCTGTAAATTAGGATTTCGAGTCTTTATGAAGGTGTTCAAACATATTTGTGGTTAGAAGCTATGACCAGAACTGATGGATAAATCTGCCTCCCATTTTGAGGATGGAAGAGACATTGTGTCATCTATCTTAGACAATAATTTATATATTTTTGATAGTAGTTTTGGGGTACAGATGCTTAGAAATTCTGCTACCCTAGTCGGGGGTTGTAAGTCTGGTTGGTGGAGGATATATCCATCCATCCATCCATCATCTGCCGCTTATCCGGGGGTCGGGTCGCGGGGGCAGCAGCTTGAGCAGAGAAACCCAGACGTCTCTGTCCCCGGCCACTTCCTCCAGCTCTTCCGGGGGGACCCCGAGGCGTTCCCAGGCCAGCCGAGAGACATAGTCTCTCCAACGTGTCCTGGGTCTCCCCCGGGGTCTCCTCCCAGTGGGACGTGCCCGGAACACCTCCCCAGGGAGGCGCCCAGGGGGCATCCTAACCAGATGCCCGAGCCACCTCATCTGACTCCTCTCAATGCGGAGGAGCAGCGGTTCTACTCCGAGCCCCTCCCGGATGACTGAGCTTCTCACCCTATCTCTAAGGGAGAGCCCAGACACCCTGCGGAGGAAACCCATTTCGGCCGCTTGTATTCGCGATCTTGTTCTTTCGGTCACTACCCACAACTCGTGACCATAGGTGAGGATGGGAACGTAGATTGACCAGTAAGTAGAGGCACCGGTCATACAGAGACCGAACGGCCCCTATCAAGGGGTCCGGCACTCCATATTCCCGGAGCACCCCCCACAGGACTCCACGAGGGACACGGTCGAACGCTTTCTCCAAGTCCACAAAACACATGTAGACTGGTTGGGCGAACTCCCATGCACCCTCCAGGATCCTGCCGAGGGTATAGAGCTGGTCACACTGCATCTCCTGAATCCGAGGCTCGATTATCCGACGGATCCTCCTCTCCAATACCCCCGAATAGACCTTACCAGGGAGGCTCAGGAGTGTGATACCCCTATAGTTGGAACACACCGGAGGGGGACCACCACCCCAATCTGCCAGTCCAGAGGCACTGTCCCCGATGTCCACGCGATACTGCAGAGGCGTGTCAGCCAAGACAGCCCTACAACATCCAGAGCCTTGAGAAACTCAGGACGGACCTCATCCACCCCCGGGGCCTTGCCACCGAGGAACTTTTTAACCACCTCGGCAACCTCAGCCCCAGAAATGGGAGGCCCCGTCTCCGAGCTCTCCGACTCTGCCTCTTCCGAGCACGTGTTGGTAGGATTGAGGAGTTCCTCGAAGTACTCCCCCCACCGACTCACAACATCCCTAGTTGAGGTCAGCAAAGCCCCGTCCGCACTGTAAACAGTGTTGACTGTGAGCCGCTTCCCCCCCCTGAGATGCCGGATGGTGGACCAGAATCTTTTCGAGGCCGTCCGGAAATCGTTCTCCATGGTCTCACCGAACTCCTCCCAGGCCCGAGTTTTTGCCTCAGCAACCGCCGAAGCCGTGGCCCGTCTGGCCCGTCGGTACCTATCAGCTTCTTCCAGGGTCCCACTGGCCAAAAAGGCCCGATAGGACTCCTTCTTCAGCTTGACGGCTTCCCTCACCACTGGTGTCCACCAGCAGGTTCGAGGGTTGCCGCCACGACAGGCACCGACCACCTTACGGCCACAACTCCGACCAGCTGCCTCGGCAATGGAGTCACGGAACATGGCCCATTCAATGTCCCCCACCTCAAATATGGTTGAAGCTCTGCCGGAGGTGGGAGTTAAAGCTCCTTCTGACGGGGGATTCTGACAAACGCTCCCAGCAGACCCTCACAATACGTTTGGGCCTGCCAGGTCTGATCGGCATCCTCCCCCACCAGCGGAGCCAACTCACAACCAGGTGGTGATCAGTTGACAGCTCCGCCCCTCTCTTCACCCGAGTGTCCAGGACATACGGCCGCAAGTCCGATGATACAACCACAAAGTCGATCATCGAACTGCGGCCAAGGGTGTCCTGGTGCCAAGTATGGACACCCTTATGCCTGAACATGGTGTTCGTTATGGACAGTCTATGACTGGCACAGAAGTCCAACAACATAACACCACTCTGATTCAGATCGGGGGGGCCGTTCCTCCCAATCACACCCCTCCAGGTCTCACTGTCATTGCCCACGTGAGCATTGAAGTCCCCCAGCAGAATGAGGGAGTCTCCGGTAGGAGCATTCTCCAGTGCCTCCCCCAGAGACTCCAAAAAGAGTAGGTACTCTGAACTGCTGTTTGGCGCATAGGCACAAACAACAGTCAGGACTCGTCCCCCCACCCAAGGCGGAGGGAGGCTACCCTCTCGTTCACTGGGGTAAACCCCAATGTACTGGCACACAGCCGGGGGGGCAATAAGTATGCCCACACCTGCTCTGCGCCTCTCACCACGGGCAACTCCAGAGTGGAAGAGAGTCCAACCCCTCTCAAGAGTACTGGTTCCAGATCCCAAGCCGTGCGTCGAGGTGAGTCCGACTATATCTAACGGTCTGATGAAGTTTCAACAATAAACAACAAACTTTGTATTATGAGAAAGAACCAGACTCATTCTTTAGGAATCCGAAAATAAGCTCTATTTTACGAGTTATGCACGAATTCGGATTCTCCTATAAAACGAATTCCTTAACTCAAACCAAGTTAAGACTGCTTTGTCCTTCATATTTATTCATGTCTAATCAAGTTTCAATGATAAACAACGTTGTACTTTGTAGAATGAGAAAGAACTTCTTCAGCAATAAGCATCTCTCGACAAATGACGAAATACAGATTTTGCTATAAAATTAATTGCTATCAGCCTGACTTAAAACTGTTTGTCTTCCTTATTTATCCACTTCAAATCAAGTTTCAACAATTAAAAAATTTTTGTAGTTTGAGAAAGAACAACTTAATCTTGAGCAATCAGTATAAAAAGAAGGTAAGCAAAGGTGCGAATGTCAAACCATACATGATCAAAACAGGGAGCGGAGGTGTTTGGCTGAGACAAGGTGTGAATGTCCACCCATAATTAATGAAAAGCGGGCAACAAGTAGGTTCGAATGCCCAACCATACATCATCAAAAGCAAGAGTGGATATGTTCAGCTACAAGAAGGTTTGAACGTCTGACCATAGTTTGTAAAAAGCGGGTAAGAAAAGGTTCGAATGCCCGAACATACACCATCAAAGGAGGGAGCGGAGGTGTTCCGCTGTAAGAAGGTGTGAATGTCCGACCATAGTTGGTAAAAAACGGGTAAGAAAAGGTTAAAATACCCGACTGTACACAATCAGTAGCGGGTGCGGAGTTGTTCGGCTACTAAAAGGTGTGAAAGTCCAACCATGGTTTGTAAAAAGCGGGTAAGAAAAGGTGCGAATGCCCGAAAATGTATGATCAAAAGAGGGAGCGGAGGTGTTCGGCTGCAAGAAGGTGTGAATGTACACCCATAATTACTGAAAAATGGGTAAGAAAAGGTGCGAATGCCCAACTATACATAATCAAAAGCAGGAGTGGATGTGTTCGGCTCCAAGAAGGGTTGATTGTCTGACCATAGTTTGTAAAAAGCAGGTAAGAAAAGGTTTGACTGCCCGAACATACACCATCAAAAGAGGGAGCGGAGGTGTTCCGCTGTAAGAAGGTGTGAATGTCCGACCATAGTTGGTAAAAAGCGGGTAAGAAAAGGTTAAAATACCCGACTGTACACAATCAATAGCGGGAGCGGAGTTGTTCGGCTACTAAAAGATGTGAAAGTCCGACTATGGTTTGTAAAAAGCGGGTAAGAAAAGGTGCTAATGCCCGACAATGTATGATCAAAAGAGGGAGTGGAGGTTTTCGGCTGTAAGAAGGTCTGAATGTCCAACTATAATTTGTAAAAACCGGGTAAGAAAAGGCTTGAAAGCCCGACTATACACCATCATAAGCGGGAGAGGAGGTGTTCAGCTGTAAGAAGGTGTGAATGTCCACCCATAATTACTGAAAAATGGGTAAGAAAAGGTGCGAATGCCCAAACATACAAGAAAAGGTTCGAATATCCAAACATAATTAAAAGCGAGAGAGATTGTGTTCAGCTGCAAGTAGGTGTGAATATCCAGCCATAATTACTCACAAACGGGTAAGAAAATGTAGTATTGCCAGACCATACATGATCAAAACAGGGAGCGGAGGTGGTTTAGCTGCAAAAAGGGGTGAATGTCCAACTAAAGTTCAAATATATTAACAAAAGCGGGAGGAGAGGTCTTCGGATTAGAGTGGTTGAAATTTCCAACCATAATCTATAAAATGCGGTGAAAAAAAAAAGGTGTGAAGGAATGAATTTTATAGCAAAATCCGAAATCATGCATAACTCCGCAAAAGGAACGTATTGCTCAACCAAAGGGATGCTTCTTTCTCATTCAGGGTAATATGAGGAACTTTATGCTTGATACATTTTAGACACGGATAACTATGAAGGACAAAGCAATTTTAACTTGGTTTGAGCAAAGCAATTCATTTTATAGGAAAATCCGAAATCGTGCAGGACTCATGAAAGTAAGCTTATTCTCGGATTCCTGATCCTCCAGTGTTGCTCTTTCCTATACTGCAAAATACAGCCTTGTTCTTTGTTGAAATCGATATAGACATTGATAAATATGAAGGACAAAGCAGTTTCCACTTTGTTTGAGTGAAGGAAATAATTCTATAGCAAAATCCCAAATCAAGCAGAACGTATGAAAATAAGCGTGTTTTCGGATTCCTGATCCTTCAGTGTTGCTATTTCTTCTACTGCAAAATACAATGTTGTTCTTTGTTGAAGTCAATCTAGACATTGATAAATATGAAGGACAAAGCAGTTTTAACATAGTTTGAGTAAAGGAATTCATTTTATACATAAAATCCCAAATCATGCAGAACGTATGAAAATAAGCTTATTCTCGGATTCCTGTTCCTTCAGTGATGCTCTTTCTACTACTGCAAAATACAATGTTGTTCTTTGTTGAAGTAAATCTAGACATTGATAAATATGAAGGACAAAGCAGTTTTCACTTGGTTTGAGTGAAGGAATTCATTTTATACATAAAATCCCAAATCATTCAAAACGTATGAAAAGAAGCTTATTCTCGGATTCCTGATCCTTCAGTGTTGCTTTTTCTTCTACTGCAAAATACAATGTTGTTCTTTGTTGAAGTCGATCTAGACATTGATAAATATGAAGGACAAAGCAGTTTTAACTTGGTTTGAGTGAAGGAATTCATTTTATACATAAAATCCCAAATCATGCAGAACGTATGAAAATAAGCTTATTCTCGGATTACTGATCCTTCAGTGATGCTCTTTCTTCTACTGCAAAATGCAGTGTTGTTCTTTGTTGAAGTCAATCTAGACATTGATAAATATGAAGGACAAAGCAGTTTTCACTTGGTTTGAGTGAAGGATTTGCAGCTGAAAACCTCCCGCTCCCGCTTTTGATTGTGTATAGTCGGGCTTTCGAGCCTTTTCTTACCCGGTTTTTAGAAATTATGGTTCGACATTCAGACCTTGCAGCCGAAGACCTCCACTCCCTCTTTTGATCATACATTGTCGGGCATTCGCACCTTGTCTTGCCCGCTTTTTACAAACTATAGTCAGACATTCACATCTTGCAGCTGAACCACCTCAGCTCCCTGTTTTGATCATGTATGGTCTGGCAATACTACCTTTTCTTACCCGTTTGTGAGTAATTATGGCTGGACATTCACACCTACTTGCAGTCGAACAGCTCTGCTCTCGCTTTTGATGATGTATGGACGGGCATTCTTACCTTTTCTAACACATTTTTCAGCAATTATGGTCGGAGATTCACACTTACTCACAGCCGAACAACTCCGCTCCCGCATTTGATGGTGTATAGTCGGGCATTCTCACCCTTTCTCATCAGCTTTTTGCAAATTATGATCTGACATTCACACCTGCTTTTGATAATGTATGGTTTGGCATTCGCACCTTTTCTTACCCATTTTTCAGTAATTATGGGTGGACATTCACACCTTCTTGCAGCTGAACACCTCCTCTCCCGCTATTGATTGTGTACAGTCGGGTATTTTAACCTTTTCTTACCCGCTTTTTACCAAATATGGTCGGACATTCACACCGTCTTACAGCGGAACACCTCTGCTCCCGCTTTTGATGGTGTATAGTCAGGCATTTGAACCTTTTCTTACCCGCTTTTTACAAACTATGGTCGGACATTCAAACCTTCTTGTAGCCGAAAACCTCCGCTCCCTCTTTTGATTATACATTGTTGGGCATTCGCACCTTATTTACAAACTATAGTCAGACATTCACACCTTGCAGCTGAGCCACCTCAGCTCCCTGTTTTGATAGTGTATGTTCGGGCATTCGAACCTATTCTTACCCCCTTTTTACAAACTATGCTCGGAGATTCACACCTACTCACAGCCGAACAACTCCGCTCTCGCATTTGATAATGTCTTGTCCGGCATTCTAGTCTCTTCTAACACATTTTTCAGCAATTATGGTTGGACATTCACACCTACTCACAGCCGAACACTTCCGCTCCCACATTTGATGGTGTATAGCCGGGCATTTTCACCCTTTCTCATCAGCTTTTTGCAAATTATGATCTGACATTCACACCTACTTGCAGTCGAACAGCTCTGCTCCCGCTTTTGATTATGTTTGGTTGGATATTCGAACCTTTTCTTAACTGCTTTTTACAAACTTTGGTCGGACGTTCACACCTTCTTGCAGCCGAACACATCCACTTCCACTTTTGATGGTATATATTCGGGCATTCGAACCTTTTCTTACCCGCTTTTTACAAACCGTGGTCGGACTTTCACACCTTCTTGTAGCCAAACAACTCCGCTCCCGCTATTGATTGTGTACAGTCGGGTATTTTAACCTTTTCTTACCCGCTTTTTACCAACTATGGTCGGACATTTACACCTTCTTACAGCGGAACACCTCCGCTCCCTCTTTTGATGGTCTATGTTCGGGCATTCGAACCTTTTCTTACCCGCTTTTTACAAACTATGGTCGGACATTCAAACTTTCTTGTAGCCGAACACATCCACTCCTGCTTTTGATGATGTATGGTTGGGCATTTTCACCTTTTCTTACCCATTTTTCAGTAATTATGGGTGGACATTCACACCTTCTTGCAGCTGAACAACTCCTCTCCCGCTTATGATCATGTGCGGTTTGATATTTGAAAATTTTCTTTCATGTTTTAAAGCAATTATTGATGGACATTCAAATCTTCTTGTAGCCGAACACATCCACTCCTGCTTTTGATGATGTATGGTAAGCTTTTCTTACCCGCTTTTTACAAACTATGGTCGGACATTCAAACCTTCTTGTAGCCAAAACCCTCCGCTCCCTCTTTTGATCATACATTGTTGGGCATTCGCACCTTATCTTACCCGCTTTTTACAAACTATAGTCAGACATTCATACCTTGCAGCTGAACCACCTCCGCTCCCTGTTTTGATCATGTATGGTCTGGCAATACTACCTTTTCTTACCCGTTTGTGAGTAATTAATCCCAAAATATTGAGCATAAAATAAGTCTTTATGCTGATGATGTATTACTTTTCCTTCAGAACTCACAGACGTCTCTCAGTCACACGATCACACTCATAAATAAATTCTCAGCACTTTCTGACTACTCTATCAACTGGTCTAAGACCACAGTTCTGCCCATTAACTGTAGGGTCCATAATATACCTGCGATCACTTTACAGTCAGGAAATATTAGATATTTAGGCATAAACATTTCCTCCAGGCTCTCAGAGCTAACAAAGCTAAATTATGTGCAATTATTAAAGACAGTAGAGGACGATCTCTCGTTGGAAGTCCTTACCTATATCACTTATGGGGAGAGTTACATCCATTAAAATGATGATACTACCAAAAGTTAACTATTTGTTCTCAATGATCCCCATAAAACCATCTGCTACTTGGTTTAAGTCACTAGATTCATGCATCTCCAAATTTCTGTGGAAAAACAAACCACCACGTATTAGTTTAAAAACCCTACAGAAGACCAAGGACAGTGGTGGATTAGATTTACCTCATTTTCAGCACTATTCCTTAGATAATAGGTTACAATATATATCAAAATGGTTTAAACCTTGTTGTTGTCACAGTTCCCAGAGACGTTGTAATCGTTGAGGATTCTATATTCACCCCCTCATTAGAGGCACGTAATGCAGATTGATGACACTGAATCTTCTTCTCTGTTCATTGCTGGCATCATTCCCAGCATCGTAAGTGTTCGTGGCATTGTTAGCCTCTTCTTCTGGATCTTGATATCGAGAATCCTTTTGTATTTCTGGTTTGTCAGTCCTCTGTCTTCGTTCACCGGAGTCTTTGTCTTTTTGTCCTTGAGTTTGGTGATTTTTTTTTCTTTTCATGCCTTGACACAATGTGACAGGTGATACCACGTGGGAGATCCTGTAACTTGGATTGCTGTCCCTGTGCTGCGAAATGGCTGTGCTGCTCAAATGGTCTCTCCTTCATCATGGTTACATGCTGCCATTCCGACATCTCGCCATTCCGACATGGGTCTCCAATTGTCGGAATGGCGACACTTAATTTTTTATCAAACGTCCCACCATTCCGACACTTTTTTCCTCCTATGGTCGGAATGGTGGTATGTTTTTTGTGTTTTTTTAACATACCGCCATTCCGACAGTTCCTTTTAATAGCCTATTTTGATTTGATTTTGATGTCATTCTGTGTGCATGTGGCCTAAACCCAATCTCTGTGTGGCAATTTTAATTTAAACAAGTTGAACTCTGCCTCTGATCATTTAAAAAAGGTGTGTACCAATATCAACCTTTCTCAGGTAATTACTGATCCTACAAAACCAAAGAGATCCTTCAAGGTTGTCCCTGATTGGCTCAATCTTAACAAATCAAAGGTAGAAAATCCGCAGTATCTGAACTTGGTGTTAGTTATCACTGCTCAATAGCCTGTATCAGAATTGCAAAAATGAAAACATTAGGTCCACGCTTGGTATCCAGATCCTGAAACATCTCCATGAGCAGGCTTTTTTTTAACTGATCTGTTGAATAGTTATATGACACTGTTAAAATCCCAGATGAAGATCTAGCACTTGACCATTTTTGTAAATCTTCTAATTCCATAGTTGATAAACACGCCCCTTTTAAAAAGTATAGAACTTAGAACAGGTCTATCCCTGGCTTTCGGCAGAACTGTCTTCTTTACTTTTTTTTCCCCTTGTCCTGTTCAGCATTATGTCAGAAGAATTGTAGTCTGAATACCTATGATGCCAAACAGATTTGTTTTGCCAAGGGAAGTTTTATAAATGTAAAGCTCCCCTTGATGCCCATTTATTTATTTCTTTTTACAATATATGACATGAACTGAACTGAACCGGACCGGGGGACAAGGAAAGAAGAAGAGGAAAGAAGAGGAAACAGAAAAAAAATAGAAACAAAAACCAGACAACCAGCTGCTACACCTGTAAAAAACAAAACAGACAACAATCCATGGCCTATGAGGGGAATCCAGCCTTAGCGCCAAGAGGAGCACCTGAAAGCAGACAAGCAGAGAAAAAACAAACACACAAACAAACAAAAACAAGCACAAGAAGCGGCAATCGCATACAACACAGCTGTGGATATAGATGACCTGAGACGACATGATAATACATCAACTGCTTAGTGACCATGCTACTGGACTAATGAATGTGTGTGTGTGTGTGTGTGTGTGAGAACATGCAACACCCATGGCACAGGACCTACATGATAACCGTGCTTAGTTATGAGTGTATAAGCGTACAGGGCCACAATCCACAGCCCCCCAAACAATCAGAAGCAGGCAGAGAGGGCCACAAGACCCAGGCCACCAGCAGCCCCCACAGAGCACAGAACCCAGGTAGCCCACCGTAGGGGCAACCACGCATCCACCCAGAAGACTGCAGAGGAAGCCCCCGGAAAGAGCCCCCATAAGCATAGGGCAGAGGCACTCCGGGAACCAGGGGCAACAGCCCACCGACCCCGCCAGGCCCCAGCCGCCCAGACATGGGCCGTGCACTGGACCTGGGCCCCAGGAGCCCGAGCGCCCCCAAACCCCCCGGCAGAGGCCCCACCCAATACCCAGGAGGGCCAAGCGCCCCAGACAGCCACAAAGTGGGTCAGCGCCTGCCCCAGCGCCCCTGGCCAAGTGCCCTGGGAGTCAAGACGTGCCCACAGGTGGGTGAAGTCGCGAGCAGTGGGGAGAGGCAACGCTGATGCCCCATCGGGAGAAACACAGGCAGGCCAGGCGACAGCAAGTCCCAGATCCAGGCCCAATCATTACCACACACACTTTCACGTCCCATACATCCACACATCCACACATCCTACCTCCCTCGACTCTGCTGGGGTGTAGTGCAGCGGGCACACCAGGAGGCCAGCAACCCCCCAGCCACCACAGACCCCGAACCAGCAGAACAATTAATTAATCCTCCTGGCCCCTCCTGCCCCGAGCAGACACCAGGAAGCAGGGGTGTGCGAAGAAGACCCCTCCCCTCACCCTTCTGGCTCTTCAATATTTTCTAATAGTGAGCAATTAAAATTGAGGGGCAGCCAAACTTGTAGAACTGGGAGCGCGGCACTCTGGGCAGCCTACATACCCAAAGAGCCCCGCCCACCAGATGCCACTCAGTGTAACCACCCCCCAAGACCTAATGTGTGTGTGTGAGTGTGTTTGATAAGTACTAATGTCTAAGGTGTAATTAAAACAGGGGCAGGGAACTGCAGAGTGCAACCAAAGGGGACCACCTACGTGGCCCCATCCACTACACCCCACCGAACACACACGCCCCCAAAACCCTTCATGTGTGAGTGTGTGCTGTGTACAGGAGCCAGAAGGGAGAGGGGTATGGGGATATATACCGGGGGAGCTACTCTCCCCCAGAGAGGGCAGCCAGGGACTGGCTGCAATAGGCATCCCCGCTACCTGGGAGCCAGCAATGGGCAGGAGGGCCTGATGTCCACCAGGCTCGGGGCCTGCAGCGACCATATTCCGGGAGCTACTGTACCCCCAGAAGGTACCCATCCCGCCCCACCCCACTCAACCCAACCCCACCCCGGAGGACCTCTACAAAAAACAAACAAACTAACCACCCGGTCACACCAGTCGCAGCAGCCCGGGCCTGAGACCCACCATCACCCAGCAACCCACCACCACCACTATGTGATAAAACTAATCAGAGGGGACCAGAGAGAATGAAATTCAGCCAATTGATGTTTTGAGGAGGCAGACATTGTTTCCATGCTAATATAATCTAAAAGAAAATTTCTAAACTGGTTAATACACAGATTGTTCTTCGCTTTCCAGTTCATGAGAATAGTTTTCTTTGCGATACATAACACTGTGACAACCATGTGTGCTGAGTTAATTTCCATGTTGATGTTGTCTAAGTCACCCAGTATGCACAGTGTGGGGCATGCAGGGATGCTACACTTTAGCCATGTTGATAGGTCCTCACAGACTTCAAGCCAGAACTTCTGGACAGGCGCAGAAAACCACAAAGCGTGTACATAATCATCAGGTGTGTTATCTGTGCAATGTGAGCAGATGTTTGAGTGTGTTAGACCCATCCTGAACATCCTTTGTCCTGTATAGTGTGTTCTATGAAGGATTTTGTATTGTATGAGCTGTAAATTAGGATTTCGAGTCTTTATGAAGGTGTTCAAACATATTTGTGGTTAGAAGCTATGACCAGAACTGATGGATAAATCTGCCTCCCATTTTGAGGATGGAAGAGACATTGTGTCATCTATCTTAGACAATAATTTATATATTTTTGATAGTAGTTTTGGGGTACAGATGCTTAGAAATTCTGCTACCCTAGTCGGGGGTTGTAAGTCTGGTTGGTGGAGGATATATCCATCCATCCATCCATCATCTGCCGCTTATCCGGGGGTCGGGTCGCGGGGGCAGCAGCTTGAGCAGAGAAACCCAGACGTCTCTGTCCCCGGCCACTTCCTCCAGCTCTTCCGGGGGGACCCCGAGGCGTTCCCAGGCCAGCCGAGAGACATAGTCTCTCCAACGTGTCCTGGGTCTCCCCCGGGGTCTCCTCCCAGTGGGACGTGCCCGGAACACCTCCCCAGGGAGGCGCCCAGGGGGCATCCTAACCAGATGCCCGAACCACCTCATCTGACTCCTCTCAATGCGGAGGAGCAGCGGTTCTACTCCGAGCCCCTCCCGGATGACTGAGCTTCTCACCCTATCTCTAAGGGAGAGCCCAGACACCCTGCGGAGGAAACCCATTTCGGCCGCTTGTATTCGCGATCTTGTTCTTTCGGTCACTACCCACAACTCGTGACCATAGGTGAGGATGGGAACGTAGATTGACCAGTAAGTAGAGGCACCGGTCATACAGAGACCGAACGGCCCCTATCAAGGGGTCCGGCACTCCATATTCCCGGAGCACCCCCCACAGGACTCCACGAGGGACACGGTCGAACGCTTTCTCCAAGTCCACAAAACACATGTAGACTGGTTGGGCGAACTCCCATGCACCCTCCAGGATCCTGCCGAGGGTATAGAGCTGGTCCACTGTTCCACGGCCAGGACGAAAGCCACACTGCATCTCCTGAATCCGAGGCTCGATTATCCGACGGATCCTCCTCTCCAATACCCCCGAATAGACCTTACCAGGGAGGCTGAGGAGTGTGATACCCCTATAGTTGGAACACACCCTCCGGTCCCCCTTTTTAAAGAGGGGGACCACCACCCCAATCTGCCAGTCCAGAGGCACTGTCCCCGATGTCCACGCGATACTGCAGAGGCGTGTCAGCCAAGACAGCCCTACAACATCCAGAGCCTTGAGAAACTCAGGACGGACCTCATCCACCCCCGGGGCCTTGCCACCGAGGAACTTTTTAACCACCTCGGCAACCTCAGCCCCAGAAATGGGAGGCCCCGTCTCCGAGCTCTCCGACTCTGCCTCTTCCGAGCACGTGTTGGTAGGATTGAGGAGTTCCTCGAAGTACTCCCCCCACCGACTCACAACATCCCTAGTTGAGGTCAGCAAAGCCCCGTCCGCACTGTAAACAGTGTTGACTGTGAGCCGCTTCCCCCCCCTGAGATGCCGGATGGTGGACCAGAATCTTTTCGAGGCCGTCCGGAAATCGTTCTCCATGGTCTCACCGAACTACTCCCAGGCCCGAGTTTTTGCCTCAGCAACCGCCGAAGCCGTGGCCCGTCTGGCCCGTCGGTACCTATCAGCTTCTTCCAGGGTCCCACTGGCCAAAAAGGCCCGATAGGACTCCTTCTTCAGCTTGACGGCTTCCCTCACCACTGGTGTCCACCAGCAGGTTCGAGGGTTGCCGCCACGACAGGCACCGACCACCTTACGGCCACAACTCCGACCAGCTGCCTCGGCAATGGAGTCACGGAACATGGCCCATTCAATGTCCCCCACCTCAAATATGGTTGAAGCTCTGCCGGAGGTGGGAGTTAAAGCTCCTTCTGACGGGGGATTCTGACAAACGCTCCCAGCAGACCCTCACAATACGTTTGGGCCTGCCAGGTCTGATCGGCATCCTCCCCCACCAGCGGAGCCAACTCACCACCAGGTGGTGATCAGTTGACAGCTCCGCCCCTCTCTTCACCCGAGTGTCCAGGACATACGGCCGCAAGTCCGATGATACAACCACAAAGTTGATCATCGAACTGCGGCCAAGGGTGTCCTGGTGCCAAGTGCACATATGGACACCCTTATGCCTGAACATGGTGTTCGTTATGGACAGTCTATGACTGGCACAGAAGTCCAACAACATAACACCACTCTGATTCAGATCGGGGGGGCCGTTCCTCCCAATCACACCCCTCCAGGTCTCACTGTCATTGCCCACGTGAGCATTGAAGTCCCCCAGCAGAATGAGGGAGTCTCCGGTAGGAGCATTCTCCAGTGCCTCCCCCAGAGACTCCAAAAAGAGTAGGTACTCTGAACTGCTGTTTGGCGCATAGGCACAAACAACAGTCAGGACTCGTCCCCCCACCCAAGGCGGAGGGAGGCTACCCTCTCGTTCACTGGGGTAAACCCCAATGTACTGGCACACAGCCGGGGGGGCAATAAGTATGCCCACATCTGCTCTGCGCCTCTCACCACGGGCAACTCCAGAGTGGAAGAGAGTCCAACCCCTCTCAAGAGTACTGGTTCCAGATCCCAAGCCGTGCGTCGAGGTGAGTCCGACTATATCTAACGGTCTGATGAAGTTTCAACAATAAACAACAAACTTTGTATTATGAGAAAGAACCAGACTCATTCTTTAGGAATCCGAAAATAAGCTCTATTTTACGAGTTATGCACGAATTCGGATTCTCCTATAAAACGAATTCCTTAACTCAAACCAAGTTAAGACTGCTTTGTCCTTCATATTTATTCATGTCTAATCAAGTTTCAATGATAAACAACGTTGTACTTTGTAGAATGAGAAAGAACTTCTTCAGCAATAAGCATCTCTCGACAAATGACGAAATACAGATTTTGCTATAAAATTAATTGCTATCAGCCTGACTTAAAACTGTTTGTCTTCCTTATTTATCCACTTCAAATCAAGTTTCAACTATTAAAAAAATTTTGTAGTTTGAGAAAGAACAACTTAATCTTGAGCAATCAGTATAAAAAGAAGGTAAGCAAAGGTGCGAATGTCAAACCATACATGATCAAAACAGGGAGCGGAGGTGTTTGGCTGAGACAAGGTGTGAATGTCCACCCATAATTAATGAAAAGCGGGCAACAAGTAGGTTCGAATGCCCAACCATACATCATCAAAAGCAAGAGTGGATATGTTCAGCTACAAGAAGGTTTGAACGTCTGACCATAGTTTGTAAAAAGCGGGTAAGAAAAGGTTCGAATGCCCGAACATACACCATCAAAGGAGGGAGCGGAGGTGTTCCGCTGTAAGAAGGTGTGAATGTCCGACCATAGTTGGTAAAAAACGGGTAA
This sequence comes from Leuresthes tenuis, assembly GCF_036924035.1. Classification (NCBI taxonomy): domain Eukaryota; kingdom Metazoa; phylum Chordata; class Actinopteri; order Atheriniformes; family Atherinopsidae; genus Leuresthes; species Leuresthes tenuis. Next base: position 29,899,417 of record NW_027325365.1, on the reverse strand, counting down.
GAAAAGGTTAAAATACCCGACTGTACACAATCAGTAGCGGGTGCGGAGTTGTTCGGCTACTAAAAGGTGTGAAAGTCCAACCATGGTTTGTAAAAAGCGGGTAAGAAAAGGTGCGAATGCCCGAAAATATATGATCAAAAGAGGGAGCGGAGGTGTTCGGCTGCAAGAAGGTGTGAATGTACACCCATAATTACTGAAAAATGGGTAAGAAAAGGTGCGAATGCCCAACTATACATAATCAAAAGCAGGAGTGGATGTGTTCGGCTCCAAGAAGGGTTGAATGTCTGACCATAGTTTGTAAAAAGCAGGTAAGAAAAGGTTTGAAAGCCCGAACATACACCATCATAAGCGGGAGAGGAGGTGTTCAGCTGTAAGAAGGTGTGAATGTCCACCCATAATTACTGAAAAATGGGTAAGAAAAGGTGCGAATGCCCAAACATACATCATCAAAAGCAGGAGTGGATGTGTTGGGCTACAAGAAGGTTTGAAAGTCCGACCATGGTTTGTAAAAAACGGGTAAGAAAAGGTGCGAATGCCCGACAATGTATATTCAAAAGAGGGAGCGGAGGTTTTTGGCTACAAGAAGGTTTGAATGTCCGACCATAGTTTGTAAAAAGCGGGTAAGAAAAGGTTCAAATGCCTGACAATACACCATCAAAAGCGTGAGCGGAGGTGTTCCGCTGTAAGACGGTGTGAATGTCCGACCATAGTTGGTAAAAAGCGGGTAAGAAAAGGTTAAAATACCCGACTGTACACAATCAATAGCGGGAGCGGAGTTGTTCGGCTACAAGAAGGTGTGAAAGTCCAACCATGGTTTGTAAAAAGCTGCTAAGAAAAGGTTCGAATGCCCGAATATATACCATCAAAAGCGGAAGCGGAGGTGTTCGGCTGCAAGAAGGTGTGAACGTCCGACCAAAGTTTGTAAAAAGCAGTTAAGAAAAGGTTAGAATATCCAACCAAACATAATCAAAAGCGGGAGCAGAGCTGTTCGACTGCAAGTAGGTGTGAATGTCCAGCCATAATTACTCACAAACGGGTAAAAAAAGGTAGTATTGCCAGACCATACATGATCAAAACAGGGAGCTGAGGTGGTTCAGCACCAAGGTGTGAATGTCTGACTATAGTTTGTAAAAAGCGGGTAAGCTGCGAATGACCGACTAAATATCAACAAAAGGTCTTCGGATGCAAGTGGGTGTGAATATCCCACCATACAAGTATGGTGGAGAGGAAGCTGTGAACAGCCGACCATAGTTTGCAAAAAGCGGGTGAGACAAGGTGCGAATGTCCAACCATACATGATCAAAACAGGGAGCGGAGGTGTTTGGCTGTGACAAGGTGTGAATGTCCACCCAAAATTAATGAAAAGCGGGCAAAAAGTAGGTTTGAATGCCCAAGCATACATCATCAAAAGAAGGAGTGGATGTGTTCGGCTACAAGAAGGTTTGAATGTCCGAGCATAGTTTGTAAAAAGCGGGTAAGAAAAGGTTCGAATGCCCAAACAAACACCATCAAAAGAGGGAGCGGAGGTGTTTGGCTGTGACAAGGTGTGAATGTCCACCCAAAATTAATAAAAAGCGGGCAAAAAGTAGGTTTGAATGCCCAAGCATACATCATCAAAAGAAGGAGTGGATGTGTTCGGCTACAAGAAGGTTTGAATGTCCGAGCATAGTTTGTAAAAAGCGGGTAAGAAAAGGTTCGAATGCCCAAACAAACACCATCAAAAGAGGGAGCGGAGGTGTTCCGCTGTAAGAAGGTGTGAATGTCCGACCATAGTTGGTAAAAAGTGGGTAAGAAAAGGTTAAAATACCCGACTGTACACAATCAATAGGGGGAGCGGAGTTGTTCGGCTACAAGAAGGTGTGAAAGTCCAACCATGGTTTGTAAAAAGCTGGTAAGAAAAGGTTCGAATGCCCGAATATATACCATCAAAAGCGGAAGCGGAGGTGTCCGGCTGCAAGAAGGTGTGAACGTCCGACCAAAGTTTGTAAAAAGCAGTTAAGAAAAGGTTCGAATATCCAACCAAACAAAATCAAAAGCGGGAGCAGAGCTGTTCGACTGCAAGTAGGTGTGAATGTCCAGCCATAATTACTCACAAACGGGTAAGAAAAGGTAGTATTGCCAGACCATACATGATCAAAACAGGGAGCTGAGGTGGTTCAGCACCAAGGTGTGAATGTCTGACTATAGTTTGTAAAAAGCGGGTACGATAAGGTGCGAATGCCTGACAATGTATAATCAAAAGAGGGAGCAGAGGTTTTCGGCTACAAGAAGGTTTGAACGTCTGACCATAGTTTGTAAAAAGCGGGTGAGAAAAGGTTCGAATGCCCGAACATACACCATCAAAGGAGGGAGCGGAGGTGTTCCGCTGTAAGAAGGTGTGAATGTCCGACCATAGTTGGTAAAAAACGGGTAAGAAAAGGTTAAAATACCCGACTGTACACAATCAGTAGCGGGTGCGGAGTTGTTCGGCTACTAAAAGGTGTGAAAGTCCGACCATGGTTTGTAAAAAGCGGGTAAGAAAAGGTGCGAATGCCCGAAAATGTATGATCAAAAGAGGGAGCGGAGGTGTTTGGCTGCAAGAAGGTGTGAATGTACACCCATAATTACTGAAAAATGGGTAAGAAAAGGTGCGAATGCCCAAATATACATAATCAAAAGCAGGAGTGGATGTGTTCGGCTCCAAGAAGGGTTGAATGTCTGACCATAGTTTGTAAAAAGCAGGTAAGAAAAGGTTTGACTGCCCGAACATACACCATCAAAAGAGGGAGCGGAGGTGTTCCGCTGTAAGAAGGTGTGAATGTCCGACCAAAGTTTGTAAAAAGCAGTTAAGAAAAGGTTCGAATATCCAACCAAACAAAATCAAAACCGGGAGCAGAGCTGTTCGACTGCAAGTAGGTGTGAATGTCCAGCCATAATTACTCACAAACGGGTAAGAAAAGGTAGTATTGCCAGACCATACATGATCAAAACAGGGAGCTGAGGTGGTTCAGCACCAAGGTGTGAATGTCTGACTATAGTTTGTAAAAAGCGGGTACGATAAGGTGCGAATGCCTGACAATGTATAATCAAAAGAGGGAGCAGAGGTTTTCGGCTACAAGAAGGTTTGAACGTCTGACCATAGTTTGTAAAAAGCGGGTAAGAAAAGGTTCGAATGCCCGAACATACACCATCAAAGGAGGGAGCGGAGGTGTTCCGCTGTAAGAAGGTGTGAATGTACGACCATTGTTGGTAAAAAACGGGTAAGAAAAGGTTAAAATACCCGACTGTACACAATCAGTAGCGGGTGCGGAGTTGTTCGGCTACTAAAAGGTGTGAAAGTCCGACCATGGTTTGTAAAAAGCGGGTAAGAAAAGGTTCGAATGCCCGAAAATGTATGATCAAAAGAGGGAGCGGAGGTGTTTGGCTGCAAGAAGGTGTGAATGTACACCCATAATTACTGAAAAATGGGTAAGAAAAGGTGCGAATGCCCAAATATACATAATCAAAAGCAGGAGTGGATGTGTTCGGCTCCAAGAAGGGTTGAATGTCTGACCATAGTTTGTAAAAAGCAGGTAAGAAAAGGTTTGAATGCCCGAACATACACCATCAAAAGAGGGAGCGGAGGTGTTCCGCTGTAAGAAGGTGTGAATGTCCGACCATAGTTGGTAAAAAGCGGGTAAGAAAAGGTTAAAATACCCGACTGTACACAATCAATAGCGGGAGCGGAGTTGTTCGGCTACTAAAAGATGTGAAAGTCCGACTATGGTTTGTAAAAAGCGGGTAAGAAAAGGTGCTAATGCCCGACAATGTATGATCAAAAGAGGGAGCAGAGGTGTTCGGCTGCAAGAAGGTCTGAATGTCCAACCATAATTTGTATAAACCGGGAAGGAAAGTTTCGAAAGCCCGACTATACACCATCAAAAGCGGGAGCAGAGTGGTTCAGCTGCAAGAAGGTCTGAATGTCCATCAATAATTGCTTTAAAACATGAAAGAAAATTTTCGAATATCATCCGCACATGATCATAAGAAGGAGAGGAGGTTTTCAGCTGCAAGAAGGTGTGAATGTCCACCCATAATTCCTGAAAAATGGGTAAAAAAAGGTGCGAATGCCCAACCATACATTATCAAAAGCAGGTGTGAATGTCAGATCATAATTTGCAAAAAGCTGATGAGAAAGGGTGAGAATGCCCGACTATACACCATCAAATGCGGGAGCGGAGGTGTTCGGCTCTGAGTAGGTGTGAATGTCCGACCATAATTGCTGAAAAATGTGTTAGAAAAGGAAAGAATGCCGGACCATACATCATCAAAAGCGAGAGAGGTGGTGTTCGGCTGCAAAAAGGTGTAAATGTTCGACTAAAGTTTGTAAAAAGCGGGTAAGACATGGTGCGAATGCCTGACAAGGTATGATCAAAAGCAGGAGCGGAGGTGTTCAGCTGCAAGAAGGTCTAAATGTCCATCAATAATTGCTAGAAAACATGAAAGAAAATTTTCGAAAATCAAACCGCACATGATCATAAGTGGGAGAGGAGGTGTTCAGCTGCAAGAAGGTGTGAATGTCCACCCATTATTCCTGACAAATGGGTAAGAAAAGGTGCGAATGCCAAACCATACATTATCAAAAGCAGGTGTGAATGTCAGATCATAATTTGCAAAAAGCTGATGAGAAAGGGTGAGAATGTCCGACTGCACACCATCAAATGCGGGAGCGGAGTTGTTCGGCTGTGAGTAGGTGTGAATCTCCGACCGTAATTTCTGAAAAATGTGTTAGAAAAGGTAAGAATGCCGGTCCATACATCATCAAAAGCGAGAGAGGTGGTGTTCGGCTGCAAGTAGGTGTGAATGTCCAGCCATAATTACTCACAAACGGGTAAGAAAAGGTAGTATTGCCAGACCATACATGATCAAAACAGGGAGCGGAGGTGGTTCAGCTGCAAGAAGGTGTGAATGTCTCACTAAAGTTCAAATATATTAACAAAAGCGGGAGGAGAGGTCTTCGGATGAGAGTGGTTGAGAATTTCCAACCATAATCTATAAAATTCGGTGAAAAAAAGGTGTGATAGAACACTAAAAGGTGGAGCGGAAGTGTTCGGCTGCAAGAAGGTGTGAATGTCCGACTATATTTGGTGAAAAGCAGGTGAAGCAAGGTCTTAATGCCCAACCTTACATTATCAAAAGCGAGATCAGAGGTGTTTGGCTGCAAGAAGGCCATAGTTTGCCAAAAGCGGGTAAGCTGCGAATGACCAACTAAATATCAACAAAAGTGGGGGCGGAGGTCTTCGGATGCAACTGGGTGTGAACATCCCACCATACAAGTATGGTGGAGAGGAAGCTGTGAACAGCCGACCATAGTTTGCAAAAAGCGGGTGAGAAAAGGTGCGAATGTGCAACCATACATGATCAAAACAGGGAGCGGAGGTGTTTGGCTGTGACAAGGTGTGAATGTCCACCCAAAATTAATGAAAAGCGGGCAAAAAGTAGGTTTGAATGCCCAACCATACATCATCAAAAGCAGGAGTGGATATGTTCGGCTACAAGAAGGTTTGAACGTCTGACCATAGTTTGTAAAAAGCGGGTAAGAAAAGGTTCGAATGCCCAAACATACACCATCAAAAGAGGGAGCGGAGGTGTTCCGCTGTAAGAAGGTGTGAATGTCCGACCATAGTTGGTAAAAAGTGGGTAAGAAAAGGTTAAAATATCCGACTGTACACAATCAATAGGGGGAGCGTAGTTGTTCGGCTACAAGAAGTTGTGAAAGTCCAACCATGGTTTGTAAAAAGCGGGTAAGAAAAGGTGCGAATGCCCGAAAATGTATGATCAAAAGAGGGAGCGGAGGTGTTCGGCTGCAAGAAGGTGTGAATGTACACCCATAATTACTGAAAAATGGGTAAGAAAAGGTGCGAATGCCCAACTATACATAATCAAAAGCAGGAGTGGATGTGTTCGGCTCCAAGAAGGGTTGAATGTCTGACCATAGTTTGTAAAAAGCAGGTAAGAAAAGGTTTGACTGCCCGAACATACACCATCAAAAGAGGGAGTGGAGGTGTTCCGCTGTAAGAAGGTGTGAATGTCCGACCATAGTTGGTAAAAAGCGGGTAAGAAAAGGTTAAAATACCCGACTGTACACAATCAATAGCGGGAGCGGAGTTGTTCGGCTACAAGAGGGTGTGAAAGTCCAACCATCGTTTGTCAAAAGCTGGTAAGAAAAGGTTCGAATGCCCGAATATATACCATCAAAAGCGGAAGCGGAGGTGTTCGGCTGCAAGAAGGTGTGAATGTCCGACCAAAGTTTGTAAAAAGCAGTTAAGAAAAGGTTCGAATATCCAACCAAACAAAATCAAAAGCGGGAGCAGAGCTGTTCGACTGCAAGTAGGTGTGAATGTCCAGCCATAATTACTCACAAACGGGTAAGAAAAGGTAGTATTGCCAGACCATACATGATCAAAACAGGGAGCTGAGGTGGTTCAGCACCAAGGTGTGAATGTCTGACTATAGTTTGTAAAAAGCGGGTACGATAAGGTGCGAATGCCTGACAATGTATAATCAAAAGAGGGAGCAGAGGTTTTCGGCTACAAGAAGGTTTGAACGTCTGACCATAGTTTGTAAAAAGCGGGTAAGAAAAGGTTCGAATGCCCGAACATACACCATCAAAGGAGGGAGCGGAGGTGTTCCGCTGTAAGAAGGTGTGAATGTACGACCATTGTTGGTAAAAAACGGGTAAGAAAAGGTTAAAATACCCGACTGTACACAATCAGTAGCGGGTGCGGAGTTGTTCGGCTACTAAAAGGTGTGAAAGTCCGACCATGGTTTGTAAAAAGCGGGTAAGAAAAGGTTCGAATGCCCGAAAATGTATGATCAAAAGAGGGAGCGGAGGTGTTTGGCTGCAAGAAGGTGTGAATGTACACCCATAATTACTGAAAAATGGGTAAGAAAAGGTGCGAATGCCCAAATATACATAATCAAAAGCAGGAGTGGATGTGTTCGGCTCCAAGAAGGGTTGAATGTCTGACCATAGTTTGTAAAAAGCAGGTAAGAAAAGGTTTGAATGCCCGAACATACACCATCAAAAGAGGGAGCGGAGGTGTTCCGCTGTAAGAAGGTGTGAATGTCCGACCATAGTTGGTAAAAAGCGGGTAAGAAAAGGTTAAAATACCCGACTGTACACAATCAATAGCGGGAGCGGAGTTGTTCGGCTACTAAAAGATGTGAAAGTCCGACTATGGTTTGTAAAAAGCGGGTAAGAAAAGGTGCTAATGCCCGACAATGTATGATCAAAAGAGGGAGCAGAGGTGTTCGGCTGCAAGAAGGTCTGAATGTCCAACCATAATTTGTATAAACCGGGAAGGAAAGTTTCGAAAGCCCGACTATACACCATCAAAAGCGGGAGCAGAGTGGTTCAGCTGCAAGAAGGTCTGAATGTCCATCAATAATTGCTTTAAAACATGAAAGAAAATTTTCGAATATCATCCGCACATGATCATAAGAAGGAGAGGAGGTTTTCAGCTGCAAGAAGGTGTGAATGTCCACCCATAATTCCTGAAAAATGGGTAAAAAAAGGTGCGAATGCCCAACCATACATTATCAAAAGCAGGTGTGAATGTCAGATCATAATTTGCAAAAAGCTGATGAGAAAGGGTGAGAATGCCCGACTATACACCATCAAATGCGGGAGCGGAGGTGTTCGGCTCTGAGTAGGTGTGAATGTCCGACCATAATTGCTGAAAAATGTGTTAGAAAAGGAAAGAATGCCGGACCATACATCATCAAAAGCGAGAGAGGTGGTGTTCGGCTGCAAAAAGGTGTAAATGTTCGACTAAAGTTTGTAAAAAGCGGGTAAGACATGGTGCGAATGCCTGACAAGGTATGATCAAAAGCAGGAGCGGAGGTGTTCAGCTGCAAGAAGGTCTAAATGTCCATCAATAATTGCTAGAAAACATGAAAGAAAATTTTCGAAAATCAAACCGCACATGATCATAAGTGGGAGAGGAGGTGTTCAGCTGCAAGAAGGTGTGAATGTCCACCCATTATTCCTGACAAATGGGTAAGAAAAGGTGCGAATGCCAAACCATACATTATCAAAAGCAGGTGTGAATGTCAGATCATAATTTGCAAAAAGCTGATGAGAAAGGGTGAGAATGTCCGACTGCACACCATCAAATGCGGGAGCGGAGTTGTTCGGCTGTGAGTAGGTGTGAATCTCCGACCGTAATTTCTGAAAAATGTGTTAGAAAAGGTAAGAATGCCGGTCCATACATCATCAAAAGCGAGAGAGGTGGTGTTCGGCTGCAAGTAGGTGTGAATGTCCAGCCATAATTACTCACAAACGGGTAAGAAAAGGTAGTATTGCCAGACCATACATGATCAAAACAGGGAGCGGAGGTGGTTCAGCTGCAAGAAGGTGTGAATGTCTCACTAAAGTTCAAATATATTAACAAAAGCGGGAGGAGAGGTCTTCGGATGAGAGTGGTTGAGAATTTCCAACCATAATCTATAAAATTCGGTGAAAAAAAGGTGTGATAGAACACTAAAAGGTGGAGCGGAAGTGTTCGGCTGCAAGAAGGTGTGAATGTCCGACTATATTTGGTGAAAAGCAGGTGAAGCAAGGTCTTAATGCCCAACCTTACATTATCAAAAGCGAGATCAGAGGTGTTTGGCTGCAAGAAGGCCATAGTTTGCCAAAAGCGGGTAAGCTGCGAATGACCAACTAAATATCAACAAAAGTGGGGGCGGAGGTCTTCGGATGCAACTGGGTGTGAACATCCCACCATACAAGTATGGTGGAGAGGAAGCTGTGAACAGCCGACCATAGTTTGCAAAAAGCGGGTGAGAAAAGGTGCGAATGTGCAACCATACATGATCAAAACAGGGAGCGGAGGTGTTTGGCTGTGACAAGGTGTGAATGTCCACCCAAAATTAATGAAAAGCGGGCAAAAAGTAGGTTTGAATGCCCAACCATACATCATCAAAAGCAGGAGTGGATATGTTCGGCTACAAGAAGGTTTGAACGTCTGACCATAGTTTGTAAAAAGCGGGTAAGAAAAGGTTCGAATGCCCAAACATACACCATCAAAAGAGGGAGCGGAGGTGTTCCGCTGTAAGAAGGTGTGAATGTCCGACCATAGTTGGTAAAAAGTGGGTAAGAAAAGGTTAAAATATCCGACTGTACACAATCAATAGCGGGAGCGTAGTTGTTCGGCTACAAGAAGTTGTGAAAGTCCAACCATGGTTTGTAAAAAGCGGGTAAGAAAAGGTGCGAATGCCCGAAAATGTATGATCAAAAGAGGGAGCGGAGGTGTTCGGCTGCAAGAAGGTGTGAATGTACACCCATAATTACTGAAAAATGGGTAAGAAAAGGTGCGAATGCCCAACTATACATAATCAAAAGCAGGAGTGGATGTGTTCGGCTCCAAGAAGGGTTGAATGTCTGACCATAGTTTGTAAAAAGCAGGTAAGAAAAGGTTTGACTGCCCGAACATACACCATCAAAAGAGGGAGTGGAGGTGTTCCGCTGTAAGAAGGTGTGAATGTCCGACCATAGTTGGTAAAAAGCGGGTAAGAAAAGGTTAAAATACCCGACTGTACACAATCAATAGCGGGAGCGGAGTTGTTCGGCTACAAGAGGGTGTGAAAGTCCAACCATCGTTTGTCAAAAGCTGGTAAGAAAAGGTTCGAATGCCCGAATATATACCATCAAAAGCGGAAGCGGAGGTGTTCGGCTGCAAGAAGGTGTGAATGTCCGACCAAAGTTTGTAAAAAGCAGTTAAGAAAAGGTTCGAATATCCAACCAAACAAAATCAAAAGCGGGAGCAGAGCTGTTCGACTGCAAGTAGGTGTGAATGTCCAGCCATAATTACTCACAAACGGGTAAGAAAAGGTAGTATTGCCAGACCATACATGATCAAAACAGGGAGCTGAGGTGGTTCAGCACCAAGGTGTGAATGTCTGACTATAGTTTGTAAAAAGCGGGTACGATAAGGTGCGAATGCCTGACAATGTATAATCAAAAGAGGGAGCAGAGGTTTTCGGCTACAAGAAGGTTTGAACGTCTGACCATAGTTTGTAAAAAGCGGGTAAGAAAAGGTTCGAATGCCCGAACATACACCATCAAAGGAGGGAGCGGAGGTGTTCCGCTGTAAGAAGGTGTGAATGTACGACCATTGTTGGTAAAAAACGGGTAAGAAAAGGTTAAAATACCCGACTGTACACAATCAGTAGCGGGTGCGGAGTTGTTCGGCTACTAAAAGGTGTGAAAGTCCGACCATGGTTTGTAAAAAGCGGGTAAGAAAAGGTTCGAATGCCCGAAAATGTATGATCAAAAGAGGGAGCGGAGGTGTTTGGCTGCAAGAAGGTGTGAATGTACACCCATAATTACTGAAAAATGGGTAAGAAAAGGTGCGAATGCCCAAATATACATAATCAAAAGCAGGAGTGGATGTGTTCGGCTCCAAGAAGGGTTGAATGTCTGACCATAGTTTGTAAAAAGCAGGTAAGAAAAGGTTTGAATGCCCGAACATACACCATCAAAAGAGGGAGCGGAGGTGTTCCGCTGTAAGAAGGTGTGAATGTCCGACCATAGTTGGTAAAAAGCGGGTAAGAAAAGGTTAAAATACCCGACTGTACACAATCAATAGCGGGAGCGGAGTTGTTCGGCTACTAAAAGATGTGAAAGTCCGACTATGGTTTGTAAAAAGCGGGTAAGAAAAGGTGCTAATGCCCGACAATGTATGATCAAAAGAGGGAGCAGAGGTGTTCGGCTGCAAGAAGGTCTGAATGTCCAACCATAATTTGTATAAACCGGGAAGGAAAGTTTCGAAAGCCCGACTATACACCATCAAAAGCGGGAGCAGAGTGGTTCAGCTGCAAGAAGGTCTGAATGTCCATCAATAATTGCTTTAAAACATGAAAGAAAATTTTCGAATATCATCCGCACATGATCATAAGAAGGAGAGGAGGTTTTCAGCTGCAAGAAGGTGTGAATGTCCACCCATAATTCCTGAAAAATGGGTAAAAAAAGGTGCGAATGCCCAACCATACATTATCAAAAGCAGGTGTGAATGTCAGATCATAATTTGCAAAAAGCTGATGAGAAAGGGTGAGAATGCCCGACTATACACCATCAAATGCGGGAGCGGAGGTGTTCGGCTCTGAGTAGGTGTGAATGTCCGACCATAATTGCTGAAAAATGTGTTAGAAAAGGAAAGAATGCCGGACCATACATCATCAAAAGCGAGAGAGGTGGTGTTCGGCTGCAAAAAGGTGTAAATGTTCGACTAAAGTTTGTAAAAAGCGGGTAAGACATGGTGCGAATGCCTGACAAGGTATGATCAAAAGCAGGAGCGGAGGTGTTCAGCTGCAAGAAGGTCTAAATGTCCATCAATAATTGCTAGAAAACATGAAAGAAAATTTTCGAAAATCATACCGCACATGATCATAAGTGGGAGAGGAGGTGTTCAGCTGCAAGAAGGTGTGAATGTCCACCCATTATTCCTGACAAATGGGTAAGAAAAGGTGCGAATGCCAAACCATACATTATCAAAAGCAGGTGTGAATGTCAGATCATAATTTGCAAAAAGCTGATGAGAAAGGGTGAGAATGTCCGACTGCACACCATCAAATGCGGGAGCGGAGTTGTTCGGCTGTGAGTAGGTGTGAATCTCCGACCGTAATTTCTGAAAAATGTGTTAGAAAAGGTAAGAATGCCGGTCCATACATCATCAAAAGCGAGAGAGGTGGTGTTCGGCTGCAAGTAGGTGTGAATGTCCAGCCATAATTACTCACAAACGGGTAAGAAAAGGTAGTATTGCCAGACCATACATGATCAAAACAGGGAGCGGAGGTGGTTCAGCTGCAAGAAGGTGTGAATGTCTCACTAAAGTTCAAATATATTAACAAAAGCGGGAGGAGAGGTCTTCGGATGAGAGTGGTTGAGAATTTCCAACCATAATCTATAAAATTCGGTGAAAAAAAGGTGTGATAGAACACTAAAAGGTGGAGCGGAAGTGTTCGGCTGCAAGAAGGTGTGAATGTCCGACTATATTTGGTGAAAAGCAGGTGAAGCAAGGTCTTAATGCCCAACCTTACATTATCAAAAGCGAGATCAGAGGTGTTTGGCTGCAAGAAGGCCATAGTTTGCCAAAAGCGGGTAAGCTGCGAATGACCAACTAAATATCAACAAAAGTGGGGGCGGAGGTCTTCGGATGCAACTGGGTGTGAACATCCCACCATACAAGTATGGTGGAGAGGAAGCTGTGAACAGCCGACCATAGTTTGCAAAAAGCGGGTGAGAAAAGGTGCGAATGTGCAACCATACATGATCAAAACAGGGAGCGGAGGTGTTTGGCTGTGACAAGGTGTGAATGTCCACCCAAAATTAATGAAAAGCGGGCAAAAAGTAGGTTTGAATGCCCAACCATACATCATCAAAAGCAGGAGTGGATATGTTCGGCTACAAGAAGGTTTGAACGTCTGACCATAGTTTGTAAAAAGCGGGTAAGAAAAGGTTCGAATGCCCAAACATACACCATCAAAAGAGGGAGCGGAGGTGTTCCGCTGTAAGAAGGTGTGAATGTCCGACCATAGTTGGTAAAAAGTGGGTAAGAAAAGGTTAAAATACCCGACTGTACACAATCAATAGGGGGAGCGTAGTTGTTCGGCTACAAGAAGTTGTGAAAGTCCAACCATGGTTTGTAAAAAGCGGGTAAGAAAAGGTGCGAATGCCCGAAAATGTATGATCAAAAGAGGGAGCGGAGGTGTTCGGCTGCAAGAAGGTGTGAATGTACACCCATAATTACTGAAAAATGGGTAAGAAAAGGTGCGAATGCCCAACTATACATAATCAAAAGCAGGAGTGGATGTGTTCGGCTCCAAGAAGGGTTGAATGTCTGACCATAGTTTGTAAAAAGCAGGTAAGAAAAGGTTTGACTGCCCGAACATACACCATCAAAAGAGGGAGTGGAGGTGTTCCGCTGTAAGAAGGTGTGAATGTCCGACCATAGTTGGTAAAAAGCGGGTAAGAAAAGGTTAAAATACCCGACTGTACACAATCAATAGCGGGAGCGGAGTTGTTCGGCTACAAGAGGGTGTGAAAGTCCAACCATCGTTTGTCAAAAGCTGGTAAGAAAAGGTTCGAATGCCCGAATATATACCATCAAAAGCGGAAGCGGAGGTGTTCGGCTGCAAGAAGGTGTGAACGTCCGACCAAAGTTGGCAAAAAGCAGTAAAGAAAAGGTTCGAATATCCAAACATAATTAAAAGCGAGAGAGATTGTGTTCAGCTGCAAGAAGGTGTGAATATCCAGCCATAATTACTCACAAACGGGTAAGAAAATGTAGTATTGCCAGACCATACATGATCAAAACAGGGAGCGGAGGTGGTTTAGCTACAAAAAGGGGTGAATGTCCAACTAAAGTTCAAATATATTAACAAAAGCGGGAGGAGAGGTCTTCGGATTAGAGTGGTTGAAATTTCCAACCATAATCTATAAAATGCGGTTAAAAAAAAAAGGTGTGAAGGAATGAATTTTATAGCAAAATCCGAAATCATGCATAACTCCGCAAAAGGAACGTATTGCTCAACCAAAGGGATGCTTCTTTCTCATTCAGGGTAATATGAGGAACTTTATGCTTGATACATTTTAGACACGGATAACTATGAAGGACAAAGCAATTTTAACTTGGTTTGAGCAAAGCAATTCATTTTATAGGAAAATCCGAAATCGTGCAGGACTCATGAAAGTAAGCTTATTCTCGGATTCCTGATCCTCCAGTGTTGCTCTTTCCTATACTGCAAAATACAGCCTTGTTCTTTGTTGAAATCGATATAGACATTGATAAATATGAAGGACAAAGCAGTTTCCACTTTGTTTGAGTGAAGGAAATAATTTTATAGCAAAATCCCAAATCAAGCAGAACGTATGAAAATAAGCGTGTTTTCGGATTCCTGATCCTTCAGTGTTGCTATTTCTTCTACTGCAAAATACAATGTTGTTCTTTGTTGAAGTCAATCTAGACATTGATAAATATGAAGGACAAAGCAGTTTTAACATAGTTTGAGTAAAGGAATTCATTTTATACATAAAATCCCAAATCATGCAGAACGTATGAAAATAAGCTTATTCTCGGATTCCTGTTCCTTCAAGTGTTGCTCTTTCTACTACTGCAAAATACAATGTTGTTCTTTGTTGAAGTAAATCTAGACATTGATAAATATGAAGGACAAAGCAGTTTTCACTTGGTTTGAGTGAAGGAATTCATTTTATACATAAAATCCCAAATCATGCAGAACGTATGAAAATAAGCTTATTCTCGGATTCCTGTTCCTTCAAGTGTTGCTCTTTCTACTACTGCAAAATACAATGTTGTTCTTTGTTGAAGTAAATCTAGACATTGATAAATATGAAGGACAAAGCAGTTTTCACTTGGTTTGAGTGAAGGAATTCATTTTATACATAAAATCCCAAATCATTCAAAACGTATGAAAAGAAGCTTATTCTCGGATTCCTGATCCTTCAGTGTTGCTTTTTCTTCTACTGCAAAATACAATGTTGTTCTTTGTTGAAGTCGATCTAGACATTGATAAATATGAAGGACAAAGCAGTTTTAACTTGGTTTGAGTGAAGGAATTCATTTTATACATAAAATCCCAAATCATGCAGAACGTATGAAAATAAGCTTATTCTCGGATTACTGATCCTTCAGTGATGCTCTTTCTTCTACTGCAAAATCCAGTGTTGTTCTTTGTTGAAGTCAATCTAGACATTGATAAATATGAAGGACAAAGCAGTTTTCACTTGGTTTGAGTGAAGGATTTGCAGCTGAAAACCTCCCGCTCCCGCTTTTGATTGTGTATAGTCGGGCTTTCGAGCCTTTTCTTACCCGGTTTTTAGAAATTATGGTTAGACATTCAGACCTTGCAGCCGAAGACCTCCACTCCCTCTTTTGATCATACATTGTCGGGCATTCGCACCTTGTCTTACCCGCTTTTTACAAACTATAGTCAGACATTCACATCTTGCAGCTGAACCACCTCAGCTCCCTGTTTTGATCATGTATGGTCTGGCAATACTACCTTTTCTTACCCGTTTGTGAGTAATTATGGCTGGACATTCACACCTACTTGCAGTCGAACAGCTCTGCTCTCGCTTTTGATGGTATATATTCGGGCATTCGAACCTTTTCTTAACTGCTTTTTGCAAACTTTGGTCGGACGTTCACACCTTCTTGCAGCCGAACACCTCCGCTTCCGCTTTTGATGGTATATATTCGGGCATTCGAACCTTTTCTTAGCAGCTTTTTACAAACCATGGTTGAACTTTCACACCTTCTTGTAGCCGAACACCTCCGCTCCCGCTTTTGATGGTGTATAGTCAGGCATTTGAACCTTTTCTTTCCCGCTTTTTACAAACCATGGTCGGACTGTCACACATTCTTGTAGCCAAACACATCCGCTCCCGCTATTGATTGTGTACAGTCGGGTATTTTAACCTTTTCTTACCCGTTTTTTACCAACTATGGTCGGACATTCACACCTTCTTACAGCGGAACACCTCCGCTCCCTCTTTTGATGTTGTATGTTTGGGCACTCGAACCTTTTCTTACCCGCTTTTTACAAACTATGCTCGGACATTCAAACCTTCTTGTAGCCGAACACATCCACTCCTGCTTTTGATGATGTATGGTTGGGCATTCAAACCTACTTGTTGCCCGCTTTTCATTAATTTTTGTGGACATTCACACCTTGTCACAGCCAAACACCTCCGCTCCCTGTTTTGATCATGTATGGTTGGACATTCGCTCCTTTTCTCACCCGTTTTTTGCCAACTATGGTCGGCTGTTCACAGCTTCCTCTCCACCATACTTGGTGGGATATTCACACCCACTTGCATCCGAAGACCTTTTGTTGATATTTAGTCGGTCATTCGCAGCTTACCCGCTTTTGGCAAACTATGGCCTTCATGCAGCCAAACACCTCTGATCTCGCTTTTGATGATGTAAGGTTGGGCATTCAGACCTTGCTTCACCTGCTTTTCACCAAATATAGTCGGACATTCACACCTTCTTGCAGCCGAACACTTCCGCTCCACCTTTTAGTGTTCTATCACACCTTTTTTTTCACCGCATTTTATAGATTATGGTTGGAAATTCTCAACCACTCTCATCCGAAGACCTCTCCTCCCGCTTTTGTTAATATATTTGAACTTTAGTCGGACATTCACACCTTCTTGCAGCTGAACCACCTCCGCTCCCTGTTTTGATCATGTATGGTCTGGCAATACTACCTTTTCTTACCCGTTTGTTAGTAATTATGGCTGGACATTCACACCTACTTGCAGCCGAACACCACCTCTCCCGCTTTTGATGATGTATGGACGGGCATTCTTACCTTTTCTAACACATTTTTCAGCAATTATGGTCGGAGATTCACACTTACTCACAGCCGAACAACTCCGCTCCCGCATTTGATGGTGTATAGTCGGGCATTCTCACCCTTTCTCATCAGCTTTTTGCAAATTATGATCTGACATTCACACCTGCTTTTGATAATGTATGGTTTGGCATTCGCACCTTTTCTTACCCATTTTTCAGTAATTATGGGTGGACATTCACACCTTCTTGCAGCTGAACACCTCCTCTCCCGCTATTGATTGTGTACA
The DNA here is from genome assembly GCF_036924035.1 of Leuresthes tenuis. Lineage (NCBI taxonomy): Eukaryota > Metazoa > Chordata > Actinopteri > Atheriniformes > Atherinopsidae > Leuresthes > Leuresthes tenuis. Next base: position 29,882,787 of record NW_027325365.1, on the reverse strand, counting down.
GTCGGGTATTTTAACCTTTTCTTACCCGCTTTTTACCAAATATGGTCGGACATTCACACCGTCTTACAGCGGAACACCTCTGCTCCCGCTTTTGATGGTGTATAGTCAGGCATTTGAACCTTTTCTTACCCGCTTTTCACAAACTATGGTCGGACATTCAAACCTTCTTGTAGCCGAAAACCTCCGCTCCCTCTTTTGATTATACATTGTTGGGCATTCGCACCTTATTTACAAACTATAGTCAGACATTCACACCTTGCAGCTGAGCCACCTCAGCTCCCTGTTTTGATAGTGTATGTTCGGGCATTCGAACCTATTCTTACCCCCTTTTTACAAACTATGCTCGGAGATTCACACCTACTCACAGCCGAACAACTCCGCTCCCGCATTTGATAATGTCTTGTCCGGCATTCTAGTCTCTTCTAACACATTTTTCAGCAATTATGGTTGGACATTCACACCTACTCACAGCCGAACACTTCCGCTCCCACATTTGATGGTGTATAGCCGGGCATTCTCACCCTTTCTCATCAGCTTTTTGCAAATTATGATCTGACATTCACACCTACTTGCAGTCGAACAGCTCTGCTCCCGCTTTTGATTATGTTTGGTTGGATATTCGAACCTTTTCTTAACTGCTTTTTACAAACTTTGGTCGGACGTTCACACCTTCTTGCAGCCGAACACATCCACTTCCACTTTTGATGGTATATATTCGGGCATTCGAACCTTTTCTTACCCGCTTTTTACAAACCGTGGTCGGACTTTCACACCTTCTTGTAGCCAAACAACTCCGCTCCCGCTATTGATTGTGTACAGTCGGGTATTTTAACCTTTTCTTACCCGCTTTTTACCAACTATGGTCGGACATTTACACCTTCTTACAGCGGAACACCTCCGCTCCCTCTTTTGATGGTCTATGTTCGGGCATTCGAACCTTTTCTTACCCGCTTTTTACAAACTATGGTCGGACATTCAAACTTTCTTGTAGCCGAACACATCCACTCCTGCTTTTGATGATGTATGGTTGGGCATTTTCACCTTTTCTTACCCATTTTTCAGTAATTATGGGTGGACATTCACACCTTCTTGCAGCTGAACAACTCCTCTCCCGCTTATGATCATGTGCGGTTTGATATTTGAAAATTTTCTTTCATGTTTTAAAGCAATTATTGATGGACATTCAAATCTTCTTGTAGCCGAACACATCCACTCCTGCTTTTGATGATGTATGGTAAGCTTTTCTTACCCGCTTTTTACAAACTATGGTCGGACATTCAAACCTTCTTGTAGCCGAAAACCTCCGCTCCCTCTTTTGATTATACATTGTTGGGCATTCGCACCTTATTTACAAACTATAGTCAGACATTCACACCTTGCAGCTGAGCCACCTCAGCTCCCTGTTTTGATAGTGTATGTTCGGGCATTCGAACCTATTCTTACCCCCTTTTTACAAACTATGCTCGGAGATTCACACCTACTCACAGCCGAACAACTCCGCTCCCGCATTTGATAATGTCTTGTCCGGCATTCTAGTCTCTTCTAACACATTTTTCAGCAATTATGGTTGGACATTCACACCTACTCACAGCCGAACACTTCCGCTCCCACATTTGATGGTGTATAGCCGGGCATTCTCACCCTTTCTCATCAGCTTTTTGCAAATTATGATCTGACATTCACACCTACTTGCAGTCGAACAGCTCTGCTCCCGCTTTTGATTATGTTTGGTTGGATATTCGAACCTTTTCTTAACTGCTTTTTACAAACTTTGGTCGGACGTTCACACCTTCTTGCAGCCGAACACATCCACTTCCACTTTTGATGGTATATATTCGGGCATTCGAACCTTTTCTTACCCGCTTTTTACAAACCGTGGTCGGACTTTCACACCTTCTTGTAGCCAAACAACTCCGCTCCCGCTATTGATTGTGTACAGTCGGGTATTTTAACCTTTTCTTACCCGCTTTTTACCAACTATGGTCGGACATTTACACCTTCTTACAGCGGAACACCTCCGCTCCCTCTTTTGATGGTCTATGTTCGGGCATTCGAACCTTTTCTTACCCGCTTTTTACAAACTATGGTCGGACATTCAAACTTTCTTGTAGCCGAACACATCCACTCCTGCTTTTGATGATGTATGGTTGGGCATTTTCACCTTTTCTTACCCATTTTTCAGTAATTATGGGTGGACATTCACACCTTCTTGCAGCTGAACAACTCCTCTCCCGCTTATGATCATGTGCGGTTTGATATTTGAAAATTTTCTTTCATGTTTTAAAGCAATTATTGATGGACATTCAAATCTTCTTGTAGCCGAACACATCCACTCCTGCTTTTGATGATGTATGGTAAGCTTTTCTTACCCGCTTTTTACAAACTATGGTCGGACATTCAAACCTTCTTGTAGCCAAAACCCTCCGCTCCCTCTTTTGATCATACATTGTTGGGCATTCGCACCTTATCTTACCCGCTTTTTACAAACTATAGTCAGACATTCATACCTTGCAGCTGAACCACCTCCGCTCCCTGTTTTGATCATGTATGGTCTGGCAATACTACCTTTTCTTACCCGTTTGTGAGTAATTAATCCCAAAATATTGAGCATAAAATAAGTCTTTATGCTGATGATGTATTACTTTTCCTTCAGAACTCACAGACGTCTCTCAGTCACACGATCACACTCATAAATAAATTCTCAGCACTTTCTGACTACTCTATCAACTGGTCTAAGACCACAGTTCTGCCCATTAACTGTAGGGTCCATAATATACCTGCGATCACTTTACAGTCAGGAAATATTAGATATTTAGGCATAAACATTTCCTCCAGGCTCTCAGAGCTAACAAAGCTAAATTATGTGCAATTATTAAAGACAGTAGAGGACGATCTCTCGTTGGAAGTCCTTACCTATATCACTTATGGGGAGAGTTACATCCATTAAAATGATGATACTACCAAAAGTTAACTATTTGTTCTCAATGATCCCCATAAAACCATCTGCTACTTGGTTTAAGTCACTAGATTCATGCATCTCCAAATTTCTGTGGAAAAACAAACCACCACGTATTAGTTTAAAAACCCTACAGAAGACCAAGGACAGTGGTGGATTAGATTTACCTCATTTTCAGCACTATTCCTTAGACAATAGGTTACAATATATATCAAAATGGTTTAAACCTTGTTGTTGTCACAGTTCCCAGAGACGTTGTAATCGTTGAGGATTCTATATTCACCCCCTCATTAGAGGCACGTAATGCAGATTGATGACACTGAATCTTCTTCTCTGTTCATTGCTGGCATCATTCCCAGCATCGTAAGTGTTCGTGGCATTGTTAGCCTCTTCTTCTGGATCTTGATATCGAGAATCCTTTTGTATTTCTGGTTTGTCAGTCCTCTGTCTTCGTTCACTGGAGTCTTTGTCTTTTTGTCCTTGAGTTTGGTGATTTTTTCTTCTTTTGATGCCTTGACACAATGTGACAGGTGATACCACGTGGGAGATCCTGTAACTTGGATTGCTGTCCCTGTGCTGCGAAATGGCTGTGCTGCTCAAATGGTCTCTCCTTCATCATGGTTACATGCTGCCATTCCGACATCTCGCCATTCCGACATGGGTCTCCAATTGTCGGAATGGCGACACTTAATTTTTTATCAAACGTCCCACCATTCCGACACTTTTTTCCTCCTATGGTCGGAATGGCGGTATGTTTTTTGTTTTTTTTAACATACCGCCATTCCGACAGTTCCTTTTAATAGCCTATTTTTTACCCAAAACATTTTGCACTAATGATATGCCGGCGCAAATACGCCCTAAAGTTTGGCGCACAAGCTTTGCACATGCAGAGGCCACAGCCTCGCAAACAAACTTTAATAATCTATTATCAAAATCCCCTGAATTTCAAATATAAAAATACAGATATTAATATAACTCTGGCGAGACTGAAACTGATTAAGCAGAAATACAGTGTCAGTGAGCTGTCACAGCAGCCAGCTGGAGCGGAGCTCTCCACAGAGCCCATGCGTCTTTTGCACGCTGTCATCATATGCAAAAGTAATAATTGCAATTACAGATATCACGGCTACTGCACAGGACACAGTTGCGAGCACTCTGCCTTGCCTTGCCAATAGAAGAAGATAGAAATGACAGCATAGAACGTATAAAACACAACAAAATGCAGTAAAAACGTTTATTCATGTTATTCACGTGATTTATGAGTACTCACTCCAATTTTGGGAAGCGCGGATGGGTTTTGCGCATTTGGCACAAACACACAGCCGCAACGGTTGTAGCTTTATACAGCCTGTTGATATCTTAAGGACCTAACTGGTCACACCTGGGACTAAATGTCATGTAGAGATTGTTTTTACATGACATTACAGCTGAACATATAGCTTTCATCCACAAACCAACGTGGGAGAGCCCGAAGACGCATGTGCCAGACGCACATAGGCATGCGTAAAACCAATTTTGACCACTTCATACTGTTTATTTGCTTTCTTTTAGTTAACTTTCGTTTCTTTTGGATTCTTGTGCGTGTTATGGAGCCGTTTTGGTCCATGTTTGTAAGCCTTTTTTTCCTGGATTAAATTTTCGGAAGTTGAAACAAGTGGCATTGGAGTGTGTGATTGAAAACCACCGCGGACTGCTTCTCCTCCTCCAGTTGCCGAGACTTTGTGTTTTTAATAACGCTTGTCTATAAACATGTTAAACATATAAATTGCATGAACAGAAAGAAGGGACTCACCTGTTGAGTAACACACATTTCCTTATACGGAAAGCCTTGTCGGAATGGTGGGACATTTGAACGTCAGAATAGCGGGATGTCGCAATGGTGGGATGTCGGAATGGTGGGACGTTTGCATGTCGGAATGGTGGTATGTCGGAATGGTGGTATGTCGGAATGGTGGGATGTCGGAATAGCGGGATGTCGGAATGGCGGGATTTCGGAATGGGTGTTGCCACCCCCTTCATCATATACACAGTTATTTATACATCACCTTCCACCATGAAGCGTTGTCCCTTTTTGTTTCTCTCTTTGTTCTTAAAATGCTGTTATGCATGTCTAAACCAATCCATTAAATTAGATCATTTTGGCAGTAAAGCGATCTACAATGTGCTTGGTCGCAAAGCTGCTCATCTGTGGTAAACAGCTCTTCAGAAAGGCATTCTTCAATTGATTTCACTAATTCTATGTAATAATTTTGTGATTTCCTACAAAACTACACTTCTTCTCCCATCTGTCTGAGTATTTAATATTGTCTGGGTCCCGTTAAAACATGTATTTTTCCCATCTAATTCCTTGTTTGCTTTAAAACAAGTATTCCCCATTTTCTATCCCTTCAGTAGCCAACCAGTTTGTATGGAGTACACTGGAGCAACTTGACTGATCAGTAAAACACTGCTTTTGTTGTCACCGCAAGGCTTCCCCCGTCGGTTGTTTCACTGAGACACTACTGAGTAACTATAACTCAACACAGTTTATACACATAACATTCATATACATACTAACAAACAAACAAACAATTATTTATCGCAATTTTCTCATCTCTGTTTGAACGTACACCCAGGTAAATATTCCTGTAGTCTTCTCATACCGACTATGGACCCATTCATTGTTTAACTTCACTGTTTTGCAAATCCTAATTGAATATTACACATTGACATTGAACTTTACTTGATAAGCAGGTCTTCATTGCATTCAGCAGCCTATATGTGAGCATCTATGTGTAAGCTGTTCTTCTTTGCATTTATCAGCAGCAAGCAATTCTTCATTGCACATGCATATGAAAATAGTAAAACAATTCCAATGCGTTAGCGAAACCTTCTATATCAGGAGTGTCCATCATGATGCTGGGAATAGAACCTCTTTCCCAGAATAGTTCAACCTTCATTACTCAACTGATCATAACTCCGCAATGAGCACATTTCAAAGTATCATTCCTCTACATATATTCAAAAATCTATGTGTAAATGTTTAATATTTCTTATATTTGTTGATGTCATTCTGTGTGCATGTGGCCTAAACCCAATCTCTGTGTGGCAATTTTAATTTAAACAAGTTGAACTCTGCCTCTGATCATTTAAAAAAGGTGTGTACCAATATCAACCTTTCTCAGGTAATTACTGATCCTACAAAACCAAAGAGATCCTTCAAGGTTGTCCCTGATTGGCTCAATCTTAACAAATCAAAGGTAGAAAATCCGCAGTATCTGAACTTGGTGTTAGTTATCACTGCTCAATAGCCTGTATCAGAATTGCAAAAATGAAAACATTAGGTCCACGCTTGGTATCCAGATCCTGAAACATCTCCATGAGCAGGCTTTTTTTTAACTGATCTGTTGAATAGTTATATGACACTGTTAAAATCCCAGATGAAGATCTAGCACTTGACCATTTTTGTAAATCTTCTAATTCCATAGTTGATAAACACGCCCCTTTTAAAAAGTATAGAACTTAGAACAGGTCTATCCCTGGCTTTCGGCAGAACTGTCTTCTTTACTTTTTTTCCCCTTGTCCTGTTCAGCATTATGTCAGAAGAATTGTAGTCTGAATACCTATGATGCCAAACAGATTTGTTTTGCCAAGGGAAGTTTTATAAATGTAAAGCTCCCCTTGATGCCCATTTATTCATTTCTTTTTACAATATATGACATGAACTGAACTGAACCGGACCGGGGGACAAGGAAAGAAGAAGAGGAAAGAAGAGGAAACAGAAAAAAAATAGAAACAAAAACCAGACAACCAGCTGCTACACCTGTAAAAAACAAAACAGACAACAATCCATGGCCTATGAGGGGAATCCAGCCTTAGCGCCAAGAGGAGCACCTGAAAGCAGACAAGCAGAGAAAAAACAAACACACAAACAAACAAAAACAAGCGCAAGAAGCGGCAATCGCATACAACACAGCTGTGGATATAGATGACCTGAGACGACATGATAATACATCAACTGCTTAGTGACCATGCTACTGGACTAATGAATGTGTGTGTGTGTGTGTGTGTGTGAGAACATGCAACACCCATGGCACAGGACCTACATGATAACCGTGCTTAGTTATGAGTGTATAAGCGTACAGGGCCACAATCCACAGCCCCCCAAACAATCAGAAGCAGGCAGAGAGGGCCACAAGACCCAGGCCACCAGCAGCCCCCACAGAGCACAGAACCCAGGTAGCCCACCGCAGGGGCAACCACGTATCCACCCAGAAGACTGCAGAGGAAGCCCCCGGAAAGAGCCCCCATAAGCATAGGGCAGAGGCACTCCGGGAACCAGGGGCAACAGCCCACCGACCCCGCCAGGCCCCAGCCGCCCAGACATGGGCCGTGCACTGGACCTGGGCCCCAGGAGCCCGAGCGCCCCCAAACCCCCCGGCAGAGGCCCCACCCAATACCCAGGAGGGCCAAGCGCCCCAGACAGCCACAAAGTGGGTCAGCGCCTGCCCCAGCGCCCCTGGCCAAGTGCCCTGGGAGTCAAGACGTGCCCACAGGTGGGTGAAGTCGCGAGCAGTGGGGAGAGGCAACGCTGATGCCCCATCGGGAGAAACACAGGCAGGCCAGGCGACAGCAAGTCCCAGATCCAGGCCCAATCATTACCACACACACTTTCACGTCCCATACATCCACACATCCACACATCCTACCTCCCTCGACTCTGCTGGGGTGTAGTGCAGCGGGCACACCAGGAGGCCAGCAACCCCCCAGCCACCACAGACCCCGAACCAGCAGAACAATTAATTAATCCTCCTGGCCCCTCCTGCCCCGAGCAGACACCAGGAAGCAGGGGTGTGCGAAGAAGACCCCTCCCCTCACCCTTCTGGCTCTTCAATATTTTCTAATAGTGAGCAATTAAAATTGAGGGGCAGCCAAACTTGTAGAACTGGGAGCGCGGCACTCTGGGCAGCCTACATACCCAAAGAGCCCCGCCCACCAGATGCCACTCAGTGTAACCACCCCCCAAGACCTAATGTGTGTGTGTGAGTGTGTTTGATAAGTACTAATGTCTAAGGTGTAATTAAAACAGGGGCAGGGAACTGCAGAGTGCAACCAAAGGGGACCACCTACGTGGCCCCATCCACTACACCCCACCGAACACACACGCCCCCAAAACCCTTCATGTGTGAGTGTGTGCTGTTTACAGGAGCCAGAAGGGAGAGGGGTATGGGGATATATACCGGGGGAGCTACTCTCCCCCAGAGAGGGCAGCCAGGGACTGGCTGCAATAGGCATCCCCGCTACCTGGGAGCCAGCAATGGGCAGGAGGGCCTGATGTCCACCAGGCTCGGGGCCTGCAGCGACCATATTCCGGGAGCTACTGTACCCCCAGAAGGTACCCATCCCGCCCCACCCCACTCAACCCAACCCCACCCCGGAGGACCTCTACAAAAAACAAACAAACAAACCACCCGGTCACACCAGTCGCAGCAGCCCGGGCCTGAGACCCACCATCACCCAGCAACCCACCACCACCACTATGTGATAAAACTAATCAGAGGGGACCAGAGAGAATGAAATTCAGCCAATTGATGTTTTGAGGAGGCAGACATTGTTTCCATGCTAATATAATCTAAAAGAAAATTTCTAAACTGGTTAATACACAGATTGTTCTTCGCATTCCAGTTCATGAGAATAGTTTTCTTTGCGATACATAACACTGTGACAACCATGTGTGCTGAGTTAATTTCCATGTTGATGTTGTGTAAGTCACCCAGTATGCACAGTGTGGGGCATGCAGGGATGCTACACTTTAGCCATGTTGATAGGTCCTCACAGACTTCAAGCCAGAACTTCTGGACAGGCGCAGAAAACCACAAAGCGTGTACATAATCATCAGGTGTGTTATCTGTGCAAGGTGAGCAGATGTTTGAGTGTGTTAGACCCATCCTGAACATCCTTTGTCCTGTATAGTGTGTTCTATGAAGGATTTTGTATTGTATGAGCTGTAAATTAGGATTTCGAGTCTTTATGAAGGTGTTCAAACATATTTGTGGTTAGAAGCTATGACCAGAACTGATGGATAAATCTGCCTCCCATTTTGAGGATGGAAGAGACATTGTGTCATCTATCTTAGACAATAATTTATATATTTTTGATAGTAGTTTTGGGGTACAGATGCTTAGAAATTCTGCTACCCTAGTCGGGGGTTGTAAGTCTGGTTGGTGGAGGATATATCCATCCATCCATCCATCATCTGCCGCTTATCCGGGGGTCGGGTCGCGGGGGCAGCAGCTTGAGCAGAGAAACCCAGACGTCTCTGTCCCCGGCCACTTCCTCCAGCTCTTCCGGGGGGACCCCGAGGCGTTCCCAGGCCAGCCGAGAGACATAGTCTCTCCAACGTGTCCTGGGTCTCCCCCGGGGTCTCCTCCCAGTGGGACGTGCCCGGAACACCTCCCCAGGGAGGCGCCCAGGGGGCATCCTAACCAGATGCCCGAGCCACCTCATCTGACTCCTCTCAATGCGGAGGAGCAGCGGTTCTACTCCGAGCCCCTCCCGGATGACTGAGCTTCTCACCCTATCTCTAAGGGAGAGCCCAGACACCCTGCGGAGGAAACCCATTTCGGCCGCTTGTATTCGCGATCTTGTTCTTTCGGTCACTACCCACAACTCGTGACCATAGGTGAGGATGGGAACGTAGATTGACCAGTAAGTAGAGGCACCGGTCATACAGAGACCGAACGGCCCCTATCAAGGGGTCCGGCACTCCATATTCCCGGAGCACCCCCCACAGGACTCCACGAGGGACACGGTCGAACGCTTTCTCCAAGTCCACAAAACACATGTAGACTGGTTGGGCGAACTCCCATGCACCCTCCAGGATCCTGCCGAGGGTATAGAGCTGGTCCACTGTTCCACGGCCAGGACGAAAGCCACACTGCATCTCCTGAATCCGAGGCTCGATTATCCGACGGATCCTCCTCTCCAATACCCCCGAATAGACCTTACCAGGGAGGCTGAGGAGTGTGATACCCCTATAGTTGGAACACACCCTCCGGTCCCCCTTTTTAAAGAGGGGGACCACCACCCCAATCTGCCAGTCCAGAGGCACTGTCCCCGATGTCCACGCGATACTGCAGAGGCGTGTCAGCCAAGACAGCCCTACAACATCCAGAGCCTTGAGAAACTCAGGACGGACCTCATCCACCCCCGGGGCCTTGCCACCGAGGAACTTTTTAACCACCTCGGCAACCTCAGCCCCAGAAATGGGAGGCCCCGTCTCCGAGCTCTCCGACTCTGCCTCTTCCGAGCACGTGTTGGTAGGATTGAGGAGTTCCTCGAAGTACTCCCCCCACCGACTCACAACATCCCTAATTGAGGTCAGCAAAGCCCCGTCCGCACTGTAAACAGTATTGACTGTGAGCCGCTTCCCCCCCCTGAGATGCCGGATGGTGGACCAGAATCTTTTCGAGGCCGTCCGGAAATCGTTCTCCATGGTCTCACCGAACTCCTCCCAGGCCCGAGTTTTTGCCTCAGCAACCGCCGAAGCCGTGGCCCGTCTGGCCCGTCGGTACCTATCAGCTTCTTCCAGGGTCCCACTGGCCAAAAAGGCCCGATAGGACTCCTTCTTCAGCTTGACGGCTTCCCTCACCACTGGTGTCCACCAGCAGGTTCGAGGGTTGCCGCCACGACAGGCACCGACCACCTTACGGCCACAACTCCGACCAGCTGCCTCGGCAATGGAGTCACGGAACATGGCCCATTCAATGTCCCCCACCTCAAATATGGTTGAAGCTCTGCCGGAGGTGGGAGTTAAAGCTCCTTCTGACGGGGGATTCTGACAAACGCTCCCAGCAGACCCTCACAATACGTTTGGGCCTGCCAGGTCTGATCGGCATCCTCCCCCACCAGCGGAGCCAACTCACCACCAGGTGGTGATCAGTTGACAGCTCCGCCCCTCTCTTCACCCGAGTGTCCAGGACATACGGCCGCAAGTCCGATGATACAACCACAAAGTCGATCATCGAACTGCGGCCAAGGGTGTCCTGGTGCCAAGTGCACATATGGACACCCTTATGCCTGAACATGGTGTTCGTTATGGACAGTCTATGACTGGCACAGAAGTCCAACAACATAACACCACTCTGATTCAGATCGGGGGGGCCGTTCCTCCCAATCACACCCCTCCAGGTCTCACTGTCATTGCCCACGTGAGCATTGAAGTCCCCCAGCAGAATGAGGGAGTCTCCGGTAGGAGCATTCTCCAGTGCCTCCCCCAGAGACTCCAAAAAGAGTAGGTACTCTGAACTGCTGTTTGGCGCATAGGCACAAACAACAGTCAGGACTCGTCCCCCCACCCAAGGCGGAGGGAGGCTACCCTCTCGTTCACTGGGGTAAACCCCAATGTACTGGCACACAGCCGGGGGGGCAATAAGTATGCCCACATCTGCTCTGCGCCTCTCACCACGGGCAACTCCAGAGTGGAAGAGAGTCCAACCCCTCTCAAGAGTACTGGTTCCAGATCCCAAGCCGTGCGTCGAGGTGAGTCCGACTATATCTAACGGTCTGATGAAGTTTCAACAATAAACAACAAACTTTGTATTATGAGAAAGAACCAGACTCATTCTTTAGGAATCCGAAAATAAGCTCTATTTTACGAGTTATGCACGAATTCGGATTCTCCTATAAAACGAATTCCTTAACTCAAACCAAGTTAAGACTGCTTTGTCCTTCATATTTATTCATGTCTAATCAAGTTTCAATGATAAACAACGTTGTACTTTGTAGAATGAGAAAGAACTTCTTCAGCAATAAGCATCTCTCGACAAATGACGAAATACAGATTTTGCTATAAAATTAATTGCTATCAGCCTGACTTAAAACTGTTTGTCTTCCTTATTTATCCACTTCAAATCAAGTTTCAACAATTAAAAAATTTTTGTAGTTTGAGAAAGAACAACTTAATCTTGAGCAATCAGTATAAAAAGAAGGTAAGCAAAGGTGCGAATGTCAAACCATACATGATCAAAACAGGGAGCGGAGGTGTTTGGCTGAGACAAGGTGTGAATGTCCACCCATAATTAATGAAAAGCGGGCAACAAGTAGGTTCGAATGCCCAACCATACATCATCAAAAGCAAGAGTGGATATGTTCAGCTACAAGAAGGTTTGAACGTCTGACCATAGTTTGTAAAAAGCGGGTAAGAAAAGGTTCGAATGCATGACAATACACCATCAAAAGCGTGAGCGGAGGTGTTCCGCTGTAAGACGGTGTGAATGTCCGACCATAGTTGGTAAAAAGCGGGTAAGAAAAGGTTAAAATACCCGACTGTACACAATCAATAGCGGGAGCGGAGTTGTTCGGCTACAAGAAGGTGTGAAAGTCCAACCATGGTTTGTAAAAAGCTGCTAAGAAAAGGTTCGAATGCCCGAATATATACCATCAAAAGCGGAAGCGGAGGTGTTTGGCTGCAAGAAGGTGTGAACGTCCGACCAAAGTTTGTAAAAAGCAGTTAAGAAAAGGTTCGAATATCCAACCAAACATAATCAAAAGCGGGAGCAGAGCTGTTCGACTGCAAGTAGGTGTGAATGTCCAGCCATAATTACTCACAAACGGGTAAAAAAAGGTAGTATTGCCAGACCATACATGATCAAAACAGGGAGCTGAGGTGGTTCAGCACCAAGGTGTGAATGTCTGACTATAGTTTGTAAAAAGCGGGTAAGCTGCGAATGACCGACTAAATATCAACAAAAGGTCTTCGGATGCAAGTGGGTGTGAATATCCCACCATACAAGTATGGTGGAGAGGAAGCTGTGAACAGCCAACCATAGTTTGCAAAAAGCGGGTGAGACAAGGTGCGAATGTCCAACCATACATGATCAAAACAGGGAGCGGAGGTGTTTGGCTGTGACAAGGTGTGAATGTCCACCCAAAATTAATGAAAAGCGGGCAAAAAGTAGGTTTGAATGCCCAAGCATACATCATCAAAAGAAGGAGTGGATGTGTTCGGCTACAAGAAGGTTTGAATGTCCGAGCATAGTTTGTAAAAAGCGGGTAAGAAAAGGTTCGAATGCCCAAACAAACACCATCAAAAGAGGGAGCGGAGGTGTTTGGCTGTGACAAGGTGTGAATGTCCACCCAAAATTAATGAAAAGCGGGCAAAAAGTAGGTTTGAATGCCCAAGCATACATCATCAAAAGAAGGAGTGGATGTGTTCGGCTACAAGAAGGTTTGAATGTCCGAGCATAGTTTGTAAAAAGCGGGTAAGAAAAGGTTCGAATGCCCAAACAAACACCATCAAAAGAGGGAGCGGAGGTGTTCCGCTGTAAGAAGGTGTGAATGTCCGACCATAGTTGGTAAAAAGTGGGTAAGAAAAGGTTAAAATACCCGACTGTACACAATCAATAGGGGGAGCGGAGTTGTTCGGCTACAAGAAGGTGTGAAAGTCCAACCATGGTTTGTAAAAAGCTGGTAAGAAAAGGTTCGAATGCCCGAATATATACCATCAAAAGCGGAAACGGAGGTGTTCGGCTGCAAGAAGGTGTGAACGTCCGACCAAAGTTTGTAAAAAGCAGTTAAGAAAAGGTTCGAATATCCAACCAAACAAAATCAAAAGCGGGAGCAGGGCTGTTCGACTGCAAGTAGTTGTGAATGTCCAGCCATAATTACTCACAAACGGGTAAGAAAAGGTAGTATTGCCAGACCATACATGATCAAAACAGGGAGCTGAGGTGGTTCAGCACCAAGGTGTGAATGTCTGACTATAGTTTGTAAAAAGCGGGTACGATAAGGTGCGAATGCCTGACAATGTATAATCAAAAGAGGGAGCAGAGGTTTTCGGCTACAAGAAGGTTTGAACGTCTGACCATAGTTTGGAAAAAGCGGGTAAGAAAAGGTTCGAATGCCCGAACATACACCATCAAAGGAGGGAGCGGAGGTGTTCCGCTGTAAGAAGGTGTGAATGTCCGACCATAGTTGGTAAAAAGTGGGTAAGAAAAGGTTAAAATACCCGACTGTACACAATCAGTAGCGGGTGCGGAGTTGTTCGGCTACTAAAAGGTGTGAAAGTCCGACCATGGTTTGTAAAAAGCGGGTAAGAAAAGGTGCGAATGCACGAAAATGTATGATCAAAAGAGGGAGCGGAGGTGTTTGGCTGCAAGAAGGTGTGAATGTACACCCATAATTACTGAAAAATGGGTAAGAAAAGGTGCGAATGCCCAAATATACATAATCAAAAGCAGGAGTGGATGTGTTCGGCTCCAAGAAGGGTTGAATGTCTGACCATAGTTTGTAAAAAGCAGGTAAGAAAAGGTTTGACTGCCCGAACATACACCATCAAAAGAGGGAGCGGAGGTGTTCCGCTGTAAGAAGGTGTGAATGTCCGACCATAGTTGGTAAAAAGCGGGTAAGAAAAGGTTAAAATACCCGACTGTACACAATCAATAGTGGGAGCGGAGTTGTTCGGCTACAAGAAGGTGTGAAAGTCCAACCATCGTTTGTCAAAAGCTGGTAAGAAAAGGTTCGAATGCCCGAATATATACCATCAAAAGCGGAAGCGGAGGTGTTCGGCTGCAAGAAGGTGTGAACGTCCGACCAAAGTTGGCAAAAAGCGGGTGAGAAAAGGTGCGAATGTGCAACCATACATGATCAAAACAGGGAGCGGAGGTGTTTGGCTGTGACAAGGTGTGAATGTCCACCCAAAATTAATGAAAAGCGGGCAAAAAGTAGGTTTGAATGCCCAACCATACATCATCAAAAGCAGGAGTGGATATGTTCGGCTACAAGAACGTTTGAACGTCTGACCATAGTTTGTTAAAAGCGGGTAAGAAAAGGTTCGAATGCCCAAACTTACACCATCAAAAGAGGGAGCGGAGGTGTTCCGCTGTAAGAAGGTGTGAATGTCCGACCATAGTTGGTAAAAAGTGGGTAAGAAAAGGTTAAAATACCCGACTGTACACAATCAATAGGGGGAGCGTAGTTGTTCGGCTACAAGAAGTTGTGAAAGTCCAACCATGGTTTGTAAAAAGCGGGTAAGAAAAGGTGCGAATGCCCGAAAATGTATGATCAAAAGAGGGAGCGGAGGTGTTCGGCTGCAAGAAGGTGTGAATGTACACCCATAATTACTGAAAAATAGGTAAGAAAAGGTGCGAATGCCCAACTATACATAATCAAAAGCAGGAGTGGATGTGTTGGGCTCCAAGAAGGGTTGAATGTCTGACCATAGTTTGTAAAAAGCAGGTAAGAAAAGGTTTGACTGCCCGAACATACACCATCAAAAGAGGGAGTGGAGGTGTTCCGCTGTAAGAAGGTGTGAATGTCCGACCATAGTTGGTAAAAAGCGGGTAAGAAAAGGTTAAAATACCCGATTGTACACAATCAATAGCGGGAGCGGAGTTGTTCGGCTACAAGAAGGTGTGAAAGTCCAACCATCGTTTGTCAAAAGCTGGTAAGAAAAGGTTCGAATGCCCGAATATATACCATCAAAAGCGGAAGCGGAGGTGTTCGGCTGCAAGAAGGTGTGAACGTCCGACCAAAGTTGGCAAAAAGCAGTAAAGAAAAGGTTCGAATATCCAAACATAATTAAAAGCGAGAGAGATTGTGTTCAGCTGCAAGTAGGTGTGAATATCCAGCCATGATTACTCACAAATGGGTAAGAAAATGTAGTATTGCCAGACCATACATGATCAAAACAGGGAGCGGAGGTGGTTTAGCTGCAAAAAGGGGTGAATGTCCAACTAAAGTTCAAATATATTAACAAAAGCGGGAGGAGAGGTCTTCGGATTAGAGTGGTTGAAATTTCCAACCATAATCTATAAAATGCGGTGAAAAAAAAAAGGTGTGAAGGAATGAATTTTATAGCAAAATCCGAAATCATGCATAACTCCGCAAAAGGAACGTATTGCTCAACCAAAGGGATGCTTCTTTCTCATTCAGGGTAATATGAGGAACTTTATGCTTGATACATTTTAGACACGGATAACTATGAAGGACAAAGCAATTTTAACTTGGTTTGAGCAAAGCAATTCATTTTATAGGAAAATCCGAAATCGTGCAGGACTCATGAAAGTAAGCTTATTCTCGGATTCCTGATCCTCCAGTGTTGCTCTTTCCTATACTGCAAAATACAGCCTTGTTCTTTGTTGAAATCGATATAGACATTGATAAATATGAAGGACAAAGCAGTTTCCACTTTGTTTGAGTGAAGGAAATAATTTTATAGCAAAATCCCAAATCAAGCAGAACGTATGAAAATAAGCGTGTTTTCGGATTCCTGATCCTTCAGTGTTGCTATTTCTTCTACTGCAAAATACAATGTTGTTCTTTGTAGAAGTCAATCTAGACATTGATAAATATGAAGGACAAAGCAGTTTTAACATAGTTTGAGTAAAGGAATTCATTTTATACATAAAATCCCAAATCATGCAGAACGTATGAAAATAAGCTTATTCTCGGATTCCTGTTCCTTCAAGTGTTGCTCTTTCTACTACTGCAAAATACAATGTTGTTCTTTGTTGAAGTAAATCTAGACATTGATAAATATGAAGGACAAAGCAGTTTTCACTTGGTTTGAGTGAAGGAATTCATTTTATACATAAAATCCCAAATCATTCAAAACGTATGAAAAGAAGCTTATTCTCGGATTCCTGATCCTTCAGTGTTGCTTTTTCTTCTACTGCAAAATACAATGTTGTTCTTTGTTGAAGTCGATCTAGACATTGATATATATGAAGGACAAAGCAGTTTTAACTTGGTTTGAGTGAAGGAATTCATTTTATACATAAAATCCCAAATCATGCAGAACGTATGAAAATAAGCTTATTCTCGGATTACTGATCCTTCAGTGATGCTCTTTCTTCTACTGCAAAATCCAGTGTTGTTCTTTGTTGAAGTCAATCTAGACATTGATAAATATGAAGGACAAAGCAGTTTTCACTTGGTTTGAGTGAAGGATTTGCAGCTGAAAACCTCCCGCTCCCGCTTTTGATTGTGTATAGTCGGGCTTTCGAGCCTTTTCTTACCCGGTTTTTAGAAATTATGGTTAGACATTCAGACCTTGCAGCCGAAGACCTCCACTCCCTCTTTTGATCATACATTGTCGGGCATTCGCACCTTGTCTTACCCGCTTTTTACAAACTATAGTCAGACATTCACATCTTGCAGCTGAACCACCTCAGCTCCCTGTTTTGATCATGTATGGTCTGGCAATACTACCTTTTCTTACCCGTTTGTGAGTAATTATGGCTGGACATTCACACCTACTTGCAGTCGAACAGCTCTGCTCTCGCTTTTGATGGTATATATTCGGGCATTCGAACCTTTTCTTAACTGCATTTTGCAAACTTTGGTCGGACGTTCACACCTTCTTGCAGCCGAACACCTCCGCTTCCGCTTTTGATGGTATATATTCGGGCATTCGAACCTTTTCTTAGCAGCTTTTTACAAACCATGGTTGAACTTTCACACCTTCTTGTAGCCGAACACCTCCGCTCCCGCTTTTGATGGTGTATAGTCAGGCATTTGAACCTTTTCTTTCCCGCTTTTTACAAACTATGGTCGGACATTCAAACCTTCTTGTAGCCGAAAACCTCCGCTCCCTCTTTTGATCATACATTGTCGGGCATTCGCACCTTTTCTTACCCGTTTTTTACAAACCATGGTCGGACTGTCACACATTCTTGTAGCCAAACACATCCGCTCCCGCTATTGATTGTGTACAGTCGGGTATTTTAACCTTTTCTTACCCGTTTTTTACCAACTATGGTCGGACATTCACACCTTCTTACAGCGGAACACCTCCGCTCCCTCTTTTGATGTTGTATGTTTGGGCATTCGAACCTTTTCTTACCCGCTTTTTACAAACTATGCTCGGACATTCAAACCTTCTTGTAGCCGAACACATCCACTCCTGCTTTTGATGATGTATGGTTGGGCATTCAAACCTACTTGTTGCCCGCTTTTCATTAATTTTTGTGGACATTCACACCTTGTCACAGCCAAACACCTCCGCTCCCTGTTTTGATCATGTATGGTTGGACATTCGCTCCTTTTCTCACCCGTTTTTTGCCAACTATGGTCGGCTGTTCACAGCTTCCTCTCCACCATACTTGGTGGGATATTCACACCCACTTGCATCCGAAGACCTTTTGTTGATATTTAGTCGGTCATTCGCAGCTTACCCGCTTATGGCAAACTATGGCCTTCATGCAGCCAAACACCTCTGATCTCGCTTTTGATGATGTAAGGTTGGGCATTCAGACCTTGCTTCACCTGCTTTTCACCAAATATAGTTACAATACATTCACACCTTCTTGCAGCCGAACACTTCCGCTCCACCTTTTAGTGTTCTATCACACCTTTTTTTTCACCGCATTTTATAGATTATGGTTGGAAATTCTCAACCACTCTCATCCGAAGACCTCTCCTCCCGCTTTTGTTAATATATTTGAACTTTAGTCGGACATTCACACCTTCTTGCAGCTGAACCACCTCCGCTCCCTGTTTTGATCATGTATGGTCTGGCAATACTACCTTTTCTTACCCGTTTGTTAGTAATTATGGCTGGACATTCACACCTACTTGCAGCCGAACACCACCTCTCCCGCTTTTGATGATGTATGGACGGGCATTCTTACCTTTTCTAACACATTTTTCAGCAATTATGGTCGGAGATTCACACTTACTCACAGCCGAACAACTCCGCTCCCGCATTTGTTGGTGTATAGTCGGGCATTCTCACCCTTTCTCATCAGCTTTTTGCAAATTATGATCTGACATTCACACCTGCTTTTGATAATGTATGGTTTGGCATTCGCACCTTTTCTTACCCATTTTTCAGTAATTATGGGTGGACATTCACACCTTCTTGCAGCTGAACACCTCCTCTCCCGCTATTGATTGTGTACAGTCGGGTATTTTAACCTTTTCTTACCCGCTTTTTACCAAATATGGTCGGACATTCACACCGTCTTACAGCGGAACACCTCTGCTCCCGCTTTTGATGGTGTATAGTCAGGCATTTGAACCTTTTCTTACCCGCTTTTTACAAACTATGGTCGGACATTCAAACCTTCTTGTAGCCGAAAACCTCCGCTCCCTCTTTTGATTATACATTGTTGGGCATTCGCACCTTATTTACAAACTATAGTCAGACATTCACACCTTGCAGCTGAGCCACCTCAGCTCCCTGTTTTGATAGTGTATGTTCGGGCATTCGAACCTATTCTTACCCCCTTTTTACAAACTATGCTCGGAGATTCACACCTACTCACAGCCGAACAACTCCGCTCCCGCATTTGATAATGTCTTGTCCGGCATTCTAGTCTCTTCTAACACATTTTTCAGCAATTATTGTTGGACATTCACACCTACTCACAGCCGAACACTTCCGCTCCCACATTTGATGGTGTATAGCCGGGCATTTTCACCCTTTCTCATCAGCTTTTTGCAAATTATGATCTGACATTCACACCTACTTGCAGTCGAACAGCTCTGCTCCCGCTTTTGATTATGTTTGGTTGGATATTCGAACCTTTTCTTAACTGCTTTTTACAAACTTTGGTCGGACGTTCACACCTTCTTGCAGCCGAACACATCCACTTCCACTTTTGATGGTATATATTCGGGCATTCGAACCTTTTCTTACCCGCTTTTTACAAACCGTGGTCGGACTTTCACACCTTCTTGTAGCCAAACAACTCCGCTCCCGCTATTGATTGTGTACAGTCGGGTATTTTAACCTTTTCTTACCCGCTTTTTACCAACTATGGTCGGACATTTACACCTTCTTACAGCGGAACACCTCCGCTCCCTCTTTTGATGGTCTATGTTCGGGCATTCGAACCTTTTCTTACCCGCTTTTTACAACCTATGGTCGGACATTCAAACTTTCTTGTAGCCGAACACATCCACTCCTGCTTTTGATGATGTATGGTTGGGCATTTTCACCTTTTCTTACCCATTTTTCAGTAATTATGGGTGGACATTCACACCTTCTTGCAGCTGAACAACTCCTCTCCCGCTTATGATCATGTGCGGTTTGATATTTGAAAATTTTCTTTCATGTTTTAAAGCAATTATTGATGGACATTCAAATCTTCTTGTAGCCGAACACATCCACTCCTGCTTTTGATGATGTATGGTAAGCTTTTCTTACCCGCTTTTTACAAACTATGGTCGGACATTCAAACCTTCTTGTAGCCAAAACCCTCCGCTCCCTCTTTTGATCATACATTGTTGGGCATTCGCACCTTATCTTACCCGCTTTTTACAAACTATAGTCAGACATTCATACCTTGCAGCTGAACCACCTCCGCTCCCTGTTTTGATCATGTATGGTCTGGCAATACTACCTTTTCTTACCCGTTTGTGAGTAATTAATCCCAAAATATTGAGCATAAAATAAGTCTTTATGCTGATGATGTATTACTTTTCCTTCAGAACTCACAGACGTCTCTCAGTCACACGATCACACTCATAAATAAATTCTCAGCACTTTCTGACTACTCTATCAACTGGTCTAAGACCACAGTTCTGCCCATTAACTGTAGGGTCCATAATATACCTGCGATCACTTTACAGTCAGGAAATATTAGATATTTAGGCATAAACATTTCCTCCAGGCTCTCAGAGCTAACAAAGCTAAATTATGTGCAATTATTAAAGACAGTAGAGGACGATCTCTCGTTGGAAGTCCTTACCTATATCACTTATGGGGAGAGTTACATCCATTAAAATGATGATACTACCAAAAGTTAACTATTTGTTCTCAATGATCCCCATAAAACAATCTGCTACTTGGTTTAAGTCACTAGATTCATGCATCTCCAAATTTCTGTGGAAAAACAAACCACCACGTATTAGTTTAAAAACCCTACAGAAGACCAAGGACAGTGGTGGATTAGATTTACCTCATTTTCAGCACTATTCCTTAGACAATAGGTTACAATATATATCAAAATGGTTTAAACCTTGTTGTTGTCACAGTTCCCAGAGACGTTGTAATCGTTGAGGATTCTATATTCACCCCCTCATTAGAGGCACGTAATGCAGATTGATGACACTGAATCTTCTTCTCTGTTCATTGCTGGCATCATTCCCAGCATCGTAAGTGTTCGTGGCATTGTTAGCCTCTTCTTCTTGATCTTGATATCGAGAATCCTTTTGTATTTCTGGTTTGTCAGTCCTCTGTCTTCGTTCACCGGAGTCTTTGTCTTTTTGTCCTTGAGTTTGGTGATTTTTTCTTCTTTTGATGCCTTGACACAATGTGACAGGTGATACCACGTGGGAGATCCTGTAACTTGGATTGCTGTCCCTGTGCTGCGAAATGGCTGTGCTGCTCAAATGGTCTCTCCTTCATCATGGTTACATGCTGCCATTCCGACATCTCGCCATTCCGACATGGGTCTCCAATTGTCGGAATGGCGACACTTAATTTTTTATCAAACGTCCCACCATTCCGACACTTTTTTCCTCCTATGGTCGGAATGGCGGTATGTTTTTTGTTTTTTTTAACATACCGCCATTCCGACAGTTCCTTTTAATAGCCTATTTTTTACCCAAAACATTTTGCACTAATGATATGCCGGCGCAAATACGCCCTAAAGTTTGGCGCACAAGCTTTGCACATGCAGAGGCCACAGCCTCGCAAACAAACTTTAATAATCTATTATCAAAATCCCCTGAATTTCAAATATAAAAATACAGATATTAATATAACTCTGGCGAGACTGAAACTGATTAAGCAGAAATACAGTGTCAGTGAGCTGTCACAGCAGCCAGCTGGAGCGGAGCTCTCCACAGAGCCCATGCGTCTTTTGCACGCTGTCATCATATGCAAAAGTAATAATTGCAATTACAGATATCACGGCTACTGCACAGGACACAGTTGCGAGCACTCTGCCTTGCCTTGCCAATAGAAGAAGATAGAAATGACAGCATAGAACGTATAAAACACAACAAAATGCAGTAAAAACGTTTATTCATGTTATTCACGTGATTTATGAGTACTCACTCCAATTTTGGGAAGCGCGGATGGGTTTTGCGCATTTGGCACAAACACACAGCCGCAACGGTTGTAGCTTTATACAGCCTGTTGATATCTTAAGGACCTAACTGGTCACACCTGGGACTAAATGTCATGTAGAGATTGTTTTTACATGACATTACAGCTGAACATATAGCTTTCATCCACAAACCAACGTGGGAGAGCCCGAAGACGCATGTGCCAGACGCACATAGGCATGCGTAAAACCAATTTTGACCACTTCATACTGTTTATTTGCTTTCTTTTAGTTAACTTTCGTTTCTTTTGGATTCTTGTGCGTGTTATGGAGCCGTTTTGGTCCATGTTTGTAAGCCTTTTTTTCCTGGATTAAATTTTCGGAAGTTGAAACAAGTGGCATTGGAGTGTGTGATTGAAAACCACCGCGGACTGCTTCTCCTCCTCCAGTTGCCGAGACTTTGTGTTTTTAATAACGCTTGTCTATAAACATGTTAAACATATAAATTGCATGAACAGAAAGAAGGGACTCACCTGTTGAGTAACACACATTTCCTTATACGGAAAGCCTTGTCGGAATGGTGGGACATTTGAACGTCAGAATAGCGGGATGTCGCAATGGTGGGATGTCGGAATGGTGGGACGTTTGCATGTCGGAATGGTGGTATGTCGGAATGGTGGTATGTCGGAATGGTGGGATGTCGGAATAGCGGGATGTCGGAATGGCGGGATTTCGGAATGGGTGTTGCCACCCCCTTCATCATATACACAGTTATTTATACATCACCTTCCACCATGAAGCGTTGTCCCTTTTTGTTTCTCTCTTTGTTCTTAAAATGCTGTTATGCATGTCTAAACCAATCCATTAAATTAGATCATTTTGGCAGTAAAGCGATCTACAATGTGCTTGGTCGCAAAGCTGCTCATCTGTGGTAAACAGCTCTTCAGAAAGGCATTCTTCAATTGATTTCACTAATTCTATGTAATAATTTTGTGATTTCCTACAAAACTACACTTCTTCTCCCATCTGTCTGAGTATTTAATATTGTCTGGGTCCCGTTAAAACATGTATTTTTCCCATCTAATTCCTTGTTTGCTTTAAAACAAGTATTCCCCATTTTCTATCCCTTCAGTAGCCAACCAGTTTGTATGGAGTACACTGGAGCAACTTGACTGATCAGTAAAACACTGCTTTTGTTGTCACCGCAAGGCTTCCCCCGTCGGTTGTTTCACTGAGACACTACTGAGTAACTATAACTCAACACAGTTTATACACATAACATTCATATACATACTAACAAACAAACAAACAATTATTTATCGCAATTTTCTCATCTCTGTTTGAACGTACACCCAGGTAAATATTCCTGTAGTCTTCTCATACCGACTATGGACCCATTCATTGTTTAACTTCACTGTTTTGCAAATCCTAATTGAATATTACACATTGACATTGAACTTTACTTGATAAGCAGGTCTTCATTGCATTCAGCAGCCTATATGTGAGCATCTATGTGTAAGCTGTTCTTCTTTGCATTTATCAGCAGCAAGCAATTCTTCATTGCACATGCATATGAAAATAGTAAAACAATTCCAATGCGTTAGCGAAACCTTCTATATCAGGAGTGTCCATCATGATGCTGGGAATAGAACCTCTTTCCCAGAATAGTTCAACCTTCATTACTCAACTGATCATAACTCCGCAATGAGCACATTTCAAAGTATCATTCCTCTACATATATTCAAAAATCTATGTGTAAATGTTTAATATTTCTTATATTTGTTGATGTCATTCTGTGTGCATGTGGCCTAAACCCAATCTCTGTGTGGCAATTTTAATTTAAACAAGTTGAACTCTGCCTCTGATCATTTAAAAAAGGTGTGTACCAATATCAACCTTTCTCAGGTAATTACTGATCCTACAAAACCAAAGATATCCTTCAAGGTTGTCCCTGATTGGCTCAATCTTAACAAATCAAAGGTAGAAAATCCGCAGTATCTGAACTTGGTGTTAGTTATCACTGCTCAATAGCCTGTATCAGAATTGCAAAAATGAAAACATTAGGTCCACGCTTGGTATCCAGATCCTGAAACATCTCCATGAGCAGGCTTTTTTTTAACTGATCTGTTGAATAGTTATATGACACTGTTAAAATCCCAGATGAAGATCTAGCACTTGACCATTTTTGTAAATCTTCTAATTCCATAGTTGATAAACACGCCCCTTTTAAAAAGTATAGAACTTAGAACAGGTCTATCCCTGGCTTTCGGCAGAACTGTCTTCTTTACTTTTTTTTCCCCTTGTCCTGTTCAGCATTATGTCAGAAGAATTGTAGTCTGAATACCTATGATGCCAAACAGATTTGTTTTGCCAAGGGAAGTTTTATAAATGTAAAGCTCCCCTTGATGCCCATTTATTTATTTCTTTTTACAATATATGACATGAACTGAACTGAACCGGACCGGGGGACAAGGAAAGAAGAAGAGGAAAGAAGAGGAAACAGAAAAAAAATAGAAACAAAAACCAGACAACCAGCTGCTACACCTGTAAAAAACAAAACAGACAACAATCCATGGCCTATGAGGGGAATCCAGCCTTAGCGCCAAGAGGAGCACCTGAAAGCAGACAAGCAGAGAAAAAACAAACACACAAACAAACAAAAACAAGCACAAGAAGCGGCAATCGCATACAACACAGCTGTGGATATAGATGACCTGAGACGACATGATAATACATCAACTGCTTAGTGACCATGCTACTGGACTAATGAATGTGTGTGTGTGTGTGTGTGTGTGAGAACATGCAACACCCATGGCACAGGACCTACATGATAACCGTGCTTAGTTATGAGTGTATAAGCGTACAGGGCCACAATCCACAGCCCCCCAAACAATCAGAAGCAGGCAGAGAGGGCCACAAGACCCAGGCCACCAGCAGCCCCCACAGAGCACAGAACCCAGGTAGCCCACCGCAGGGGCAACCACGCATCCACCCAGAAGACTGCAGAGGAAGCCCCCGGAAAGAGCCCCCATAAGCATAGGGCAGAGGCACTCCGGGAACCAGGGGCAACAGCCCACCGACCCCGCCAGGCCCCAGCCGCCCAGACATGGGCCGTGCACTGGACCTGGGCCCCAGGAGCCCGAGCGCCCCCAAACCCCCCGGCAGAGGCCCCACCCAATACCCAGGAGGGCCAAGCGCCCCAGACAGCCACAAAGTGGGTCAGCGCCTGCCCCAGCGCCCCTGGCCAAGTGCCCTGGGAGTCAAGACGTGCCCACAGGTGGGTGAAGTCGTGAGCAGTGGGGAGAGGCAACGCTGATGCCCCATCGGGAGAAACACAGGCAGGCCAGGCGACAGCAAGTCCCAGATCCAGGCCCAATCATTACCACACACACTTTCACGTCCCATACATCCACACATCCACACATCCTACCTCCCTCGACTCTGCTGGGGTGTAGTGCAGCGGGCACACCAGGAGGCCAGCAACCCCCCAGCCACCACAGACCCCGAACCAGCAGAACAATTAATTAATCCTCCTGGCCCCTCCTGCCCCGAGCAGACACCAGGAAGCAGGGGTGTGCGAAGAAGACCCCTCCCCTCACCCTTCTGGCTCTTCAATATTTTCTAATAGTGAGCAATTAAAATTGAGGGGCAGCCAAACTTGTAGAACTGGGAGCGCGGCACTCTGGGCAGCCTACATACCCAAAGAGCCCCGCCCACCAGATGCCACTCAGTGTAACCACCCCCCAAGACCTAATGTGTGTGTGTGAGTGTGTTTGATAAGTACTAATGTCTAAGGTGTAATTAAAACAGGGGCAGGGAACTGCAGAGTGCAACCAAAGGGGACCACCTACGTGGCCCCATCCACTACACCCCACCGAACACACACGCCCCCAAAACCCTTCATGTGTGAGTGTGTGCTGTGTACAGGAGCCAGAAGGGAGAGGGGTATGGGGATATATACCGGGGGAGCTACTCTCCCCCAGAGAGGGCAGCCAGGGACTGGCTGCAATAGGCATCCCCGCTACCTGGGAGCCAGCAATGGGCAGGAGGGCCTGATGTCCACCAGGCTCGGGGCCTGCAGCGACCATATTCCGGGAGCTACTGTACCCCCAGAAGGTACCCATCCCGCCCCACCCCACTCAACCCAACCCCACCCCGGAGGACCTCTACAAAAAACAAACAAACAAACCACACGGTCACACCAGTCGCAGCAGCCCGGGCCTGAGACCCACCATCACCCAGCAACCCACCACCACCACTATGTAATAAAACTAATCAGAGGGGACCAGAGAGAATGAAATTCAGCCAATTGATCTTTTGAGGAGGCAGACATTGTTTCCATGCTAATATAATCTAAAAGAAAATTTCTAAACTGGTTAATACACAGATTGTTCTTCGCTTTCCAGTTCATGAGAATAGTTTTCTTTGCGATACATAACACTGTGACAACCATGTGTGCTGAGTTAATTTCCATGTTGATGTTGTCTAAGTCACCCAGTATGCACAGTGTGGGGCATGCAGGGATGCTACACTTTAGCCATGTTGATAGGTCCTCACAGACTTCAAGCCAGAACTTCTGGACAGGCGCAGAAAACCACAAAGCGTGTACATAATCATCAGGTGTGTTATCTGTGCAATGTGAGCAGATGTTTGAGTGTGTTAGACCCATCCTGAACATCCTTTGTCCTGTATAGTGTGTTCTATGAAGGATTTTGTATTGTATGAGCTGTAAATTAGGATTTCGAGTCTTTATGAAGGTGTTCAAACATATTTGTGGTTAGAAGCTATGACCAGAACTGATGGATAAATCTGCCTCCCATTTTGAGGATGGAAGAGACATTGTGTCATCTATCTTAGACAATAATTTATATATTTTTGATAGTAGTTTTGGGGTACAGATGCTTAGAAATTCTGCTACCCTAGTCGGGGGTTGTAAGTCTGGTTGGTGGAGGATATATCCATCCATCCATCCATCATCTGCTGCTTATCCGGGGGTCGGGTCGCGGGGGCAGCAGCTTGAGCAGAGAAACCCAGACGTCTCTGTCCCCGGCCACTTCCTCCAGCTCTTCCGGGGGGACCCCGAGGCGTTCCCAGGCCAGCCGAGAGACATAGTCTCTCCAACGTGTCCTGGGTCTCCCCCGGGGTCTCCTCCCAGTGGGACGTGCCCGGAACACCTCCCCAGGGAGGCGCCCAGGGGGCATCCTAACCAGATGCCCGAGCCACCTCATCTGACTCCTCTCAATGCGGAGGAGCAGCGGTTCTACTCCGAGCCCCTCCCGGATGACTGAGCTTCTCACCCTATCTCTAAGGGAGAGCCCAGACACCCTGCGGAGGAAACCCATTTCGGCCGCTTGTATTCGCGATCTTGTTCTTTCGGTCACTACCCACAACTCGTGACCATAGGTGAGGATGGGAACGTAGATTGACCAGTAAGTAGAGGCACCGGTCATACAGAGACCGAACGGCCCCTATCAAGGGGTCCGGCACTCCATATTCCCGGAGCACCCCCCACAGGACTCCACGAGGGACACGGTCGAACGCTTTCTCCAAGTCCACAAAACACATGTAGACTGGTTGGGCGAACTCCCATGCACCCTCCAGGATCCTGCCGAGGGTATAGAGCTGGTCCACTGTTCCACGGCCAGGACGAAAGCCACACTGCATCTCCTGAATCCGAGGCTCGATTATCCGACGGATCCTCCTCTCCAATACCCCCGAATAGACCTTACCAGGGAGGCTGAGGAGTGTGATACCCCTATAGTTGGAACACACCCTCCGGTCCCCCTTTTTAAAGAGGGGGACCACCACCCCAATCTGCCAGTCCAGAGGCACTGTCCCCGATGTCCACGCGATACTGCAGAGGCGTGTCAGCCAAGACAGCCCTACAACATCCAGAGCCTTGAGAAACTCAGGACGGACCTCATCCACCCCCGGGGCCTTGCCACCAAGGAACTTTTTAACCACCTCGGCAACCTCAGCCCCAGAAATGGGAGGCCCCGTCTCCGAGCTCTCCGACTCTGCCTCTTCCGAGCACGTGTTGGTAGGATTGAGGAGTTCCTCGAAGTACTCCCCCCACCGACTCACAACATCCCTAGTTGAGGTCAGCAAAGCCCCGTCCGCACTGTAAACAGTGTTGACTGTGAGCCGCTTCCCCCCCCTGAGATGCCGGATGGTGGACCAGAATCTTTTCGAGGCCGTCCGGAAATCGTTCTCCATGGTCTCACCGAACTCCTCCCAGGCCCGAGTTTTTGCCTCAGCAACCGCCGAAGCCGTGGCCCGTCTGGCCCGTCGGTACCTATCAGCTTCTTCCAGGGTCCCACTGGCCAAAAAGGCCCGATAGGACTCCTTCTTCAGCTTGACGGCTTCCCTCACCACTGGTGTCCACCAGCAGGTTCGAGGGTTGCCGCCACGACAGGCACCGACCACCTTACGGCCACAACTCCGACCAGCTGCCTCGGCAATGGAGTCACGGAACATGGCCCATTCAATGTCCCCCACCTCAAATATGGTTGAAGCTCTGCCGGAGGTGGGAGTTAAAGCTCCTTCTGACGGGGGATTCTGACAAACGCTCCCAGCAGACCCTCACAATACGTTTGGGCCTGCCAGGTCTGATCGGCATCCTCCCCCACCAGCGGAGCCAACTCACCACCAGGTGGTGATCAGTTGACAGCTCCGCCCCTCTCTTCACCCGAGTGTCCAGGACATACGGCCGCAAGTCCGATGATACAACCACAAAGTCGATCATCGAACTGCGGCCAAGGGTGTCCTGGTGCCAAGTGCACATATGGACACCCTTATGCCTGAACATGGTGTTCGTTATGGACAGTCTATGACTGGAACAGAAGTCCAACAACATAACACCACTCTGATTCAGATCGGGGGGGCCGTTCCTCCCAATCACACCCCTCCAGGTCTCACTGTCATTGCCCACGTGAGCATTGAAGTCCCCCAGCAGAATGAGGGAGTCTCCGGTAGGAGCATTCTCCAGTGCCTCCCCCAGAGACTCCAAAAAGAGTAGGTACTCTGAACTGCTGTTTGGCGCATAGGCACAAACAACAGTCAGGACTCGTCCCCCCACCCAAGGCGGAGGGAGGCTACCCTCTCGTTCACTGGGGTAAACCCCAATGTACTGGCACACAGCCGGGGGGGCAATAAGTATGCCCACACCTGCTCTGCGCCTCTCACCACGGGCAACTCCAGAGTGGAAGAGAGTCCAACCCCTCTCAAGAGTACTGGTTCCAGATCCCAAGCCGTGCGTCGAGGTGAGTCCGACTATATCTAACGGTCTGATGAAGTTTCAACAATAAACAACAAACTTTGTATTATGAGAAAGAACCAGACTCATTCTTTAGGAATCCGAAAATAAGCTCTATTTTACGAGTTATGCACGAATTCGGATTCTCCTATAAAACGAATTCCTTAACTCAAACCAAGTTAAGACTGCTTTGTCCTTCATATTTATTCATGTCTAATCAAGTTTCAATGATAAACAACGTTGTACTTTGTAGAATGAGAAAGAACTTCTTCAGCAATAAGCATCTCTCGACAAATGACGAAATACAGATTTTGCTATAAAATTAATTGCTATCAGCCTGACTTAAAACTGTTTGTCTTCCTTATTTATCCACTTCAAATCAAGTTTCAACAATTAAAAATTTTTTGTAGTTTGAGAAAGAACAACTTAATCTTGAGCAATCAGTATAAAAAGAAGGTAAGCAAAGGTGCGAATGTCAAACCATACATGATCAAAACAGGGAGCGGAGGTGTTTGGCTGAGAAAAGGTGTGAATGTCCACCCATAATTAATGAAAAGCGGGCAACAAGTAGGTTCGAATGCCCAACCATACATCATCAAAAGCAAGAGTGGATATGTTCAGCTACAAGAAGGTTTGAACGTCTGACCATAGTTTGTAAAAAGCGGGTAAGAAAAGGTTCGAATGCCCGAACATACACCATCAAAGGAGGGAGCGGAGGTGTTCCGCTGTAAGAAGGTGTGAATGTCCGACCATAGTTGGTAAAAAACGGGTAAGAAAAGGTTAAAATACCCGACTGTACACAATCAGTAGCGGGTGCGGAGTTGTTCGGCTACTAAAAGGTGTGAAAGTCCAACCATGGTTTGTAAAAAGCGGGTAAGAAAAGGTGCGAATGCCCGAAAATGTATGATCAAAAGAGGGAGCGGAGGTGTTCGGCTGCAAGAAGGTGTGAATGTACACCCATAATTAATGAAAAATGGGTAAGAAAAGGTGCGAATGCCCAACTATACATAATCAAAAGCAGGAGTGGATGTGTTCGGCTCCAAGAAGGGTTGAATGTCTGACCATAGTTTGTAAAAAGCAGGTAAGAAAAGGTTTGACTGCCCGAACATACACCATCAAAAGAGGGAGCGGAGGTGTTCCGCTGTAAGAAGGTGTGAATGTCCGACCATAGTTGGTAAAAAGCGGGTAAGAAAAGGTTAAAATACCCGATTGTACACAATCAATAGCGGGAGCGGAGTTGTTCGGCTACTAAAAGATGTGAAAGTCCGACTATGGTTTGTAAAAAGCGGGTAAGAAAAGGTGCTAATGCCCGACAATGTATGATCAAAAGAAGGAGTGGAGGTTTTCGGCTGTAAGAAGGTCTGAATGTCCAACTATAATTTGTAAAAACCGGGTAAGAAAAGGCTTGAAAGCCCGACTATACACCATCATAAGCGGGAGAGGAGGTGTTCAGCTGTAAGAAGGTGTGAATGTCCACCCATAATTACTGAAAAATGGGTAAGAAAAGGTGCGAATGCCCAAACATACATCATCAAAAGCAGGAGTGGATGTGTTGGGCTACAAGAAGGTTTGAAAGTCCGACCATGGTTTGTAAAAAACGGGTAAGAAAAGGTGCGAATGCCCGACAATGTATATTCAAAAGAGGGAGCGGAGGTTTTTGGCTACAAGAAGGTTTGAATGTCCGACCATAGTTTGTAAAAAGCGGGTAAGAAAAGGTTCAAATGCCTGACAATACACCATCAAAAGCGTGAGCGGAGGTGTTCCGCTGTAAGACGGTGTGAATGTCCGACCATAGTTGGTAAAAAGCGGGTAAGAAAAGGTTAAAATACCCGACTGTACACAATCAATAGCGGGAGCGGAGTTGTTCGGCTACTAAAAGATGTGAAAGTCCGACTATGGTTTGTAAAAAGCGGGTAAGAAAAGGTGCTAATGCCCGACAATGTATGATCAAAAGAGGGAGCAGAGGTGTTCGGCTGCAAGAAGGTCTGAATGTCCAACCATAATTTGTATAAACCGGGAAGGAAAGTTTCGAAAGCCCGACTATACACCATCAAAAGCGGGAGCAGAGTTGTTCAGCTGCAAGAAGGTCTGAATGTCCATCAATAATTGCTTTAAAACATGAAAGAAAATTTTCGAATATCATCCGCACATGATCATAAGAAGGAGAGGAGGTGTTCAGCTGCAAGAAGGTGTGAATGTCCACCCATAATTCCTGAAAAATGGGTAAAAAAAGGTGCGAATGCTCAACCATACATTATCAAAAGCAGGTGTGAATGTCAGATCATAATTTGCAAAAAGCTGATGAGAAAGGGTTAGAATGCCCGACTATACACCATCAAATGCGGGAGCGGAGGTGTTCGGCTCTGAGTAGGTGTGAATGTCCGACCATAATTGCTGAAAAATGTGTTAGAAAAGGAAAGAATGCCGGACCATACATCATCAAAAGCGAGAGAGGTGGTGTTCGGCTGCAAAAAGGTGTAAATGTTCGACTAAAGTTTGTAAAAAGCGGGTAAGACATGGTGCGAATGCCTGACAAGGTATGATCAAAAGCAGGAGCGGAGGTGTTCAGCTGCAAGAAGGTCTAAATGTCCATCAATAATTGCTAGAAAACATGAAAGAAAATTTTCGAAAATCAAACCGCACATGATCATAAGTGGGAGAGGAGGTGTTCAGCTGCAAGAAGGTGTGAATGTCCACCCATTATTCCTGACAAATGGGTAAGAAAAGGTGCGAATGCCAAACCATACATTATCAAAAGCAGGTGTGAATGTCAGATCATAATTTGCAAAAAGCTGATGAGAAAGGGTGAGAATGTCCGACTGCACACCATCAAATGCGGGAGCGGAGTTGTTCGGCTGTGAGTAGGTGTGAATCTCCGACCGTAATTTCTGAAAAATGTGTTAGAAAAGGTAAGAATGCCGGTCCATACATCATCAAAAGCGAGAGAGGTGGTGTTCGGCTGCAAGTAGGTGTGAATGTCCAGCCATAATTACTCACAAACGGGTAAGAAAAGGTAGTATTGCCAGACCATACATGATCAAAACAGGGAGTGGAGGTGGTTCAGCTGCAAGAAGGTGTGAATGTCTCACTAAAGTTCAAATATATTAACAAAAGCGGGAGGAGAGGTCTTCGGATGAGAGTGGTTGAGAATTTCCAACCATAATCTATAAAATTCGGTGAAAAAAAGGTGTGATAGAACACTAAAAGTTGGAGCGGAAGTGTTCGGCTGCAAGAAGGTGTGAATGTCCGACTATATTTGGTGAAAAGCAGGTGAAGCAAGGTCTGAATGCCCAACCTTACATTATCAAAAGCGAGATCAGAGGTGTTTGGCTGCAAGAAGGCCATAGTTTGCCAAAAGCGGGTAAGCTGCGAATGACCAACTAAATATCAACAAAAGTGGGGGCGGAGGTCTTCGGATGCAACTGGGTGTGAACATCCCACCATACAAGTATGGTGGAGAGGAAGCTGTGAACAGCCGACCATAGTTTGCAAAAAGCGGGTGAGAAAAGGTGCGAATGTGCAACCATACATGATCAAAACAGGGAGCGGAGGTGTTTGGCTGTGACAAGGTGTGAATGTCCACCCAAAATTAATGAAAAGCGGGCAAAAAGTAGGTTTGAATGCCCAACCATACATCATCAAAAGCAGGAGTGGATATGTTCGGCTACAAGAACGTTTGAACGTCTGACCATAGTTTGTAAAAAGCGGGTAAGAAAAGGTTCGAATGCCCAAACATACACCATCAAAAGAGGGAGCGGAGGTGTTCCGCTGTAAGAAGGTGTGAATGTCCGACCATAGTTGGTAAAAAGTGGGTAAGAAAAGGTTAAAATACCCGACTGTACACAATCAATAGGGGGAGCGTAGTTGTTCGGCTACAAGAAGTTGTGAAAGTCCAACCATGGTTTGTAAAAAGCGGGTAAGAAAAGGTGCGAATGCCCGAAAATGTATGATCAAAAGAGGGAGCGGAGGTGTTCGGCTGCAAGAAGGTGTGAATGTACACCCATAATTACTGAAAAATGGGTAAGAAAAGGTGCGAATGCCCAACTATACATAATCAAAAGCAGGAGTGGATGTGTTCGGCTCCAAGAAGGGTTGAATGTCTGACCATAGTTTGTAAAAAGCAGGTAAGAAAAGGTTTGACTGCCCGAACATACACCATCAAAAGAGGGAGTGGAGGTGTTCCGCTGTAAGAAGGTGTGAATGTCCGACCATAGTTGGTAAAAAGCGGGTAAGAAAAGGTTAAAATACCCGATTGTACACAATCAATAGCGGGAGCGGAGTTGTTCGGCTACAAGAAGGTGTGAAAGTCCAACCATCGTTTGTCAAAAGCTGGTAAGAAAAGGTTCGAATGCCCGAATATATACCATCAAAAGCGGAAGCGGAGGTGTTCGGCTGCAAGAAGGTGTGAACGTCCGACCAAAGTTGGCAAAAAGCAGTAAAGAAAAGGTTCGAATATCCAAACATAATTAAAAGCGAGAGAGATTGTGTTCAGCTGCAAGTAGGTGTGAATATCCAGCCATAATTACTCACAAACGGGTAAGAAAATGTAGTATTGCCAGACCATACATGATCAAAACAGGGAGCGGAGGTGGTTTAGCTGCAAAAAGGGGTGAATGTCCAACTAAAGTTCAAATATATTAACAAAAGCGGGAGGAGAGGTCTTCGGATTAGAGTGGTTGAAATTTCCAACCATAATCTATAAAATGCGGTGAAAAAAAAAAGGTGTGAAGGAATGAATTTTATAGCAAAATCCGAAATCATGCATAACTCCGCAAAAGGAACGTATTGCTCAACCAAAGGGATTCTCATTCAGGGTAATATGAGGAACTTTATGCTTGATACATTTTAGACACGGATAACTATGAAGGACAAAGCAATTTTAACTTGGTTTGAGCAAAGCAATTCATTTTATAGGAAAATCCGAAATCGTGCAGGACTCATGAAAGTAAGCTTATTCTCGGATTCCTGATCCTCCAGTGTTGCTCTTTCCTATACTGCAAAATACAGCCTTGTTCTTTGTTGAAATCGATATAGACATTGATAAATATGAAGGACAAAGCAGTTTCCACTTTGTTTGAGTGAAGGAAATAATTCTATAGCAAAATCCCAAATCAAGCAGAACGTATGAAAATAAGCGTGTTTTCGGATTCCTGATCCTTCAGTGTTGCTATTTCTTCTACTGCAAAATACAATGTTGTTCTTTGTTGAAGTCAATCTAGACATTGATAAATATGAAGGACAAAGCAGTTTTAACATAGTTTGAGTAAAGGAATTCATTTTATACATAAAATCCCAAATCATGCAGAACGTATGAAAAGAAGCTTATTCTCGGATTCCTGATCCTTCAGTGTTGCTTTTTCTTCTACTGCAAAATACAATGTTGTTCTTTGTTGAAGTCGATCTAGACATTGATAAATATGAAGGACAAATCAGTTTTAACTTGGTTTGAGTGAAGGAATTCATTTTATACATAAAATCCCAAATCATGCAGAACGTATGAAAATAAGCTTATTCTCGGATTACTGATCCTTCAGTGATGCTCTTTGTTCTACTGCAAAATCCAGTGTTGTTCTTTGTTGAAGTCAATCTAGACATTGATAAATATGAAGGACAAAGCAGTTTTCACTTGGTTTGAGTGAAGGATTTGCAGCTGAAAACCTCCCGCTCCCGCTTTTGATTGTGTATAGTCGGGCTTTCGAGCCTTTTCTTACCCGGTTTTTAGAAATTATGGTTAGACATTCAGACCTTGCAGCCGAAGACCTCCACTCCCTCTTTTGATCATACATTGTCGGGCATTCGCACCTTGTCTTACCCGCTTTTTACAAACTATAGTCAGACATTCACATCTTGCAGCTGAACCACCTCAGCTCCCTGTTTTGATCATGTATGGTCTGGCAATACTACCTTTTCTTACCCGTTTGTGAGTAATTATGGCTGGACATTCACACCTACTTGCAGTCGAACAGCTCTGCTCTCGCTTTTGATGGTATATATTCGGGCATTCGAACCTTTTCTTAACTGCTTTTTGCAAACTTTGGTCGGACGTTCACACCTTCTTGCAGCCGAACACCTCCGCTTCCGCTTTTGATGGTATATATTCGGGCATTCGAACCTTTTCTTAGCAGCTTTTTACAAACCATGGTTGAACTTTCACACCTTCTTGTAGCCGAACACCTCCGCTCCCGCTTTTGATGGTGTATAGTCAGGCATTTGAACCTTTTCTTTCCCGCTTTTTACAAACTATGGTCGGACATTCAAACCTTCTTACAGCGGAACACCTCCGCTCCCTCTTTTGATGGTGTTTGTTTGGGCATTCGAACCTTTTCTTACCCGCTTTTTACAAACTATGCTCGGACATTCAAACCTTCTTGTAGCCGAACATATCCACTCCTTCTTTTGATGATGTATGCTTGGGCATTCAAACCTACTTTTTACCCGCTTTTCATTAATTTTGGGTGGACATTCACACCTTGTCACAGCCAAACACCTCCGCTCCCTCTTTTGATGGTGTTTGTTTGGGCATTCAAACCTTTTCTTACCCGCTTTTTACAAACTATGCTCGGACATTCAAACCTTCTTGTAGCCGAACACATCCACTCCTTCTTTTGATGATGTATGCTTGGGCATTCAAACCTACTTTTTGCCCGCTTTTCATTAATTTTGGGTGGACATTCACACCTTGTCACAGCCAAACACCTCCGCTCCCTGTTTTGATCATGTATGGTTGGACATTCGCACCTTGTCTCACCCGCTTTTTGCAAACTATGGTCGGCTGTTCACAGCTTCCTCTCCACCATACTTGTATGGTGGGATATTCACACCCACTTGCATCCGAAGACCTTTTGTTGATATTTAGTCGGTCATTCGCAGCTTACCCGCTTTTTACAAACTATAGTCAGACATTCACACCGTGGTGCTGAACCACCTCAGCTCCCTGTTTTGATCATGTATGGTCTGGCAATACTACCTTTTTTTACCCGTTTGTGAGTAATTATGGCTGGACATTCACACCTACTTGCAGTCGAACAGCTCTGCTCCCGCTTTTGATTATGTTTGGTTGGATATTCGAACCTTTTCTTAACTGCTTTTTACAAACTTTGGTCGGACGTTCACACCTTCTTGCAGCCGAACACCTCCGCTTCCGCTTTTGATGGTATATATTCGGGCATTCGAACCTTTTCTTAGCAGCTTTTTACAAACCATGGTTGGACTTTCACACCTTCTTGTAGCCGAACAACTCCGCTCCCGCTATTGATTGTGTACAGTCGGGTATTTTAACCTTTTCTTACCCGCTTTTTACCAACTATGGTCGGACATTCACACCGTCTTACAGCGGAACACCTCCGCTCACGCTTTTGATGGTGTATTGTCAGGCATTTGAACCTTTTCTTACCCGCTTTTTACAAACTATGGTCGGACATTCAAACCTTCTTGTAGCCAAAAACCTCCGCTCCCTCTTTTGAATATACATTGTCGGGCATTCGCACCTTTTCTTACCCGTTTTTTACAAACCATGGTCGGACTTTCAAACCTTCTTGTAGCCCAACACATCCACTCCTGCTTTTGATGATGTATGTTTGGGCATTCGCACCTTTTCTTACCCATTTTTCAGTAATTATGGGTGGACATTCACACCTTCTTACAGCTGAACACCTCCTCTCCCGCTTATGATGGTGTATAGTCGGGCTTTCAAGCCTTTTCTTACCCGGTTTTTACAAATTATAGTTGGACATTCAGACCTTCTTACAGCCGAAAACCTCCACTCCCTCTTTTGATCATACATTGTCGGGCATTAGCACCTTTTCTTACCCGCTTTTTACAAACCATAGTCGGACTTTCACATCTTTTAGTAGCCGAACAACTCCGCTCCCGCTATTGATTGTGTACAGTCGGGTATTTTAACCTTTTCTTACCCGCTTTTTACCAACTATGGTCGGACATTCACACCTTCTTACAGCGGAACACCTCCGCTCCCTCTTTTGATGGTGTATGTTCGGGCAGTCAAACCTTTTCTTACCTGCTTTTTACAAACTATGGTCAGACATTCAACCCTTCTTGGAGCCGAACACATCCAATCCTGCTTTTGATTATGTATAGTTGGGCATTCGCACCTTTTCTTACCCATTTTTCAGTAATTATGGGTGTACATTCACACCTTCTTGCAGCCGAACACCTCCGCTCCCTCTTTTGATCATACATTTTCGGGCATTCGCACCTTTTCTTACCCGCTTTTTACAAACCATGGTTGGACTTTCACACCTTTTAGTAGCCGAACAACTCCGCACCCGCTACTGATTGTGTACAGTCGGGTATTTTAACCTTTTCTTACCCGTTTTTTACCAACTATGGTCGGACATTCACACCTTCTTACAGCGGAACACCTCCGCTCCCTCCTTTGATGGTGTATGTTCGGGCATTCGAACCTTTTCTTACCCGCTTTTTACAAACTATGGTCAGACGTTCAAACCTTCTTGTAGCTGAACATATCCACTCTTGCTTTTGATGATGTATGGTTGGGCATTCGAACCTACTTGTTGCCCGCTTTTCATTAATTATGGGTGGACATTCACACCTTGTCTCAGCCAAACACCTCCGCTCCCTGTTTTGATCATGTATGGTTTGACATTCGCACCTTTGCTTACCTTCTTTTTATACTGATTGCTCAAGATTAAGTTGTTCTTTCTCAAACTACAAAAAATTTTTAATTGTTGAAACTTGATTTGAAGTGGATAAATAAGGAAGACAAACAGTTTTAAGTCAGGCTGATAGCAATTAATTTTATAGCAAAATCTGTATTTCGTCATTTGTCGAGAGATGCTTATTGCTGAAGAAGTTCTTTCTCATTCTACAAAGTACAACGTTGTTTATCATTGAAACTTGATTAGACATGAATAAATATGAAGGACAAAGCAGTCTTAACTTGGTTTGAGTTAAGGAATTCGTTTTATAGGAGAATCCGAATTCGTGCATAACTCGTAAAATAGAGCTTATTTTCGGATTCCTAAAGAATGAGTCTGGTTCTTTCTCATAATACAAAGTTTGTTGTTTATTGTTGAAACTTCATCAGACCGTTAGATATAGTCGGACTCACCTCGACGCACGGCTTGGGATCTGGAACCAGTACTCTTGAGAGGGGTTGGACTCTCTTCCACTCTGGAGTTGCCCGTGGTGAGAGGCGCAGAGCAGGTGTGGGCATACTTATTGCCCCCCCGGCTGTGTGCCAGTACATTGGGGTTTACCCCAGTGAACGAGAGGGTAGCCTCCCTCCGCCTTGGGTGGGGGGACGAGTCCTGACTGTTGTTTGTGCCTATGCGCCAAACAGCAGTTCAGAGTACCTACTCTTTTTGGAGTCTCTGGGGGAGGCACTGGAGAATGCTCCTACCGGAGACTCCCTCATTCTGCTGGGGGACTTCAATGCTCACGTGGGCAATGACAGTGAGACCTGGAGGGGTGTGATTGGGAGGAACGGCCCCCCCGATCTGCAGACATTGAATGGGCCATGTTCCGTGACTCCATTGCCGAGGCAGCTGGTCGGAGTTGTGGCCGTAAGGTGGTCGGTGCCTGTCGTGGCGGCAACCCTCGAACCTGCTGGTGGACACCAGTGGTGAGGGAAGCCGTCAAGCTGAAGAAGGAGTCCTATCGGGCCTTTTTGGCCAGTGGGACCCTGGAAGAAGCTGATAGGTACCGACGGGCCAGACGGGCCACGGCTTCGGCGGTTGCTGAGGCAAAAACTCGGGCCTGGGAGGAGTTCGGTGAGACCATGGAGAACGATTTCCGGACGGCCTCGAAAAGATTCTGGTCCACCATCCGGCATCTCAGGGGGGGGAAGCGGCTCACAGTCAACACTGTTTACAGTGCGGACGGGGCTTTGCTGACCTCAACTAGGGATGTTGTGAGTCGGTGGGGGGAGTACTTCGAGGAACTCCTCAATCCTACCAACACGTGCTCGGAAGAGGCAGAGTCGGAGAGCTCGGAGACGGGGCCTCCCATTTCTGGGGCTGAGGTTGCCGAGGTGGTTAAAAAGTTCCTTGGTGGCAAGGCCCCGGGGGTGGATGAGGTCCGTCCTGAGTTTCTCAAGGCTCTGGATGTTGTAGGGCTGTCTTGGCTGACACGCCTCTGCAGTATCGCGTGGACATCGGGGACAGTGCCTCTGGACTGGCAGATTGGGGTGGTGGTCCCCCTTTTTAAAAAGGGGGACCGGAGGGTGTGTTCCAACTATAGGGGTATCACACTCCTCAGCCTCCCTGGTAAGGTCTATTCGGGGGTAGTGGAGAGGAGGATCCGTCGGATAATCGAGCCTCGGATTCAGGAGATGCAGTGTGGCTTTCGTCCTGGCCGTGGAACAGTGGACCAGCTCTATACCCTCGGCAGGATCCTGGAGGGTGCATGGGAGTTCGCCCAACCAGTCTACATGTGTTTTGTGGACTTGGAGAAAGCGTTCGACCGTGTCCCTCGTGGAGTCCTGTGGGGGGTGCTCCGGGAATATGGAGTGCCGGACCCCTTGATAGGGGCCGTTCGGTCTCTGTATGACCGGTGCCTCTACTTACTGGTCAATCTACGTTCCCATCCTCACCTATGGTCACGAGTTGTGGGTAGTGACCGAAAGAACAAGATCGCGAATACAAGCGGCCGAAATGGGTTTCCTCCGCAGGGTGTCTGGGCTCTCCCTTAGAGATAGGGTG
Source organism: Leuresthes tenuis (assembly GCF_036924035.1). Classification (NCBI taxonomy): domain Eukaryota; kingdom Metazoa; phylum Chordata; class Actinopteri; order Atheriniformes; family Atherinopsidae; genus Leuresthes; species Leuresthes tenuis. The sequence continues at coordinate 29,842,917 of NW_027325365.1, read as the reverse complement.
AGAAGCTCAGTCATCCGGGAGGGGCTCGGAGTAGAACCGCTGCTCCTCCGCATTGAGAGGAGTCAGATGAGGTGGCTCGGGCATCTGGTTAGGATGCCCCCTGGGCGCCTCCCTGGGGAGGTGTTCCGGGCACGTCCCACTGGGAGGAGACCCCGGGGGAGACCCAGGACACGTTGGAGAGACTATGTCTCTCGGCTGGCCTGGGAACGCCTCGGGGTCCCCCCGGAAGAGCTGGAGGAAGTGGCCGGGGACAGAGACGTCTGGGTTTCTCTGCTCAAGCTGCTGCCCCCGCGACCCGACCCCCGGATAAGCGGCAGATGATGGATGGATGGATGGATATATCCTCCACCAACCAGACTTACAACCCCCGACTAGGGTAGCAGAATTTCTAAGCATCTGTACCCCAAAACTACTATCAAAAATATATAAATTATTGTCTAAGATAGATGACACAATGTCTCTTCCATCCTCAAAATGGGAGGCAGATTTATCCATCAGTTCTGGTCATAGCTTCTAACCACAAATATGTTTGAACACCTTCATAAAGACTCGAAATCCTAATTTACAGCTCATACAATACAAAATCCTTCATAGAACACACTATACAGGACAAAGGATGTTCAGGATGGGTCTAACACACTCAAACATCTGCTCACATTGCACAGATAACACACCTGATGATTATGTACACGCTTTGTGGTTTTCTGCGCCTGTCCAGAAGTTCTGGCTTGAAGTCTGTGAGGACCTATCAACATGGCTAAAGTGTAGCATCCCTGCATGCCCCACACTGTGCATACTGGGTGACTTACACAACATCAACATGGAAATTAACTCAGCACACATGGTTGTCACAGTGTTATGTATCGCAAAGAAAACTATTCTCATGAACTGGAAAGCGAAGAACAATCTGTGTATTAACCAGTTTAGAAATTTTCTTTTAGATTATATTAGCATGGAAACAATGTCTGCCTCCTCAAAACATCAATTGGCTGAATTTCATTCTCTCTGGTCCCCTCTGATTAGTTTTATCACATAGTGGTGGTGGTGGGTTGCTGGGTGATGGTGGGTCTCAGGCCCGGGCTGCTGCGACTGGTGTGACCGTGTGGTTTGTTTGTTTGTTTTTTGTAGAGGTCCTCCGGGGTGGGGTTGGGTTGAGTGGGGTGGGGCGGGATGGGTACCTTCTGGGGGTACAGTAGCTCCCGGAATATGGTCGCTGCAGGCCCCGAGCCTGGTGGACATCAGGCCCTCCTGCCCATTGCTGGCTCCCAGGTAGCGGGGATGCCTATTGCAGCCAGTCCCTGGCTGCCCTCTCTGGGGGAGAGTAGCTCCCCCGGTATATATCCCCATACCCCTCTCCCTTCTGGCTCCTGTAAACAGCACACACTCACACATGAAGGGTTTTGGGGGCGTGTGTGTTCGGTGGGGTGTAGTGGATGGGGCCACGTAGGTGGTCCCCTTTGGTTGCACTCTGCAGTTCCCTGCCCCTGTTTTAATTACACCTTAGACATTAGTACTTATCAAACACACTCACACACACACATTAGGTCTTGGGGGGTGGTTACACTGAGTGGCATCTGGTGGGCGGGGCTCTTTGGGTATGTAGGCTGCCCAGAGTGCCGCGCTCCCAGTTCTACAAGTTTGGCTGCCCCTCAATTTTAATTGCTCACTATTAGAAAATATTGAAGAGCCAGAAGGGTGAGGGGAGGGGTCTTCTTCGCACACCCCTGCTTCCTGGTGTCTGCTCGGGGCAGGAGGGGCCAGGAGGATTAATTAATTGTTCTGCTGGTTCGGGGTCTGTGGTGGCTGGGGGGTTGCTGGCCTCCTGGTGTGCCCGCTGCACTATACCCCAGCAGAGTCGAGGGAGGTAGGATGTGTGGATGTGTGGATGTATGGGACGTGAAAGTGTGTGTGGTAATGATTGGGCCTGGATCTGGGACTTGCTGTCGCCTGGCCTGCCTGTGTTTCTCCCGATGGGGCATCAGCGTTGCCTCTCCCCACTGCTCGTGACTTCACCCACCTGTGGGCACGTCTTGACTCCCAGGGCACTTGGCCAGGGGCGCTGGGGCAGGCGCTGACCCACTTTGTGGCTGTCTGGGGCGCTTGGCCCTCCTGGGTATTGGGTGGGGCCTCTGCCGGGGGGTTTGGTGGCGCTCGGGCTCCTGGGGCCCAGGTCCAGTGCACGGCCCATGTCTGGGCGGCTGGGGCCTGGCGGGGTCGGTGGGCTGTTGCCCCTGGTTCCCGGAGTGCCTCTGCCCTATGCTTATGGGGGCTCTTTCCGGGGGCTTCCTCTGCAGTCTTCTGGGTGGATACGTGGTTGCCCCTGCGGTGGGCTACCTGGGTTCTGTGCTCTGTGGGGGCTGCTGGTGGCCTGGGTCTTGTGGCCCTCTCTGCCTGCTTCTGATTGTTTGGGGGGCTGTGGATTGTGGCCCTGTATGCTTATACACTCATAACTAAGCACGGTTATCATGTAGGTCCTGTGCCATGGGTGTTGCATGTTCTCACACACACACACACACACACACACACACACATTCATTAGTCCAGTAGCATGGTCACTAAGCAGTTGATGTATTATCATGTCGTCTCAGGTCATCTATATCCACAGCTGTGTTGTATGCGATTACCGCTTCTTGTGCTTGTTTTTGTTTGTTTGTGTGTTTGTTTTTTCTCTGCTTGTCTGCTTTCAGGTGCTCCTCTTGGCGCTAAGGCTGGATTCCCCTCATAGGCCATGGATTGTTGTCTGTTTTGTTTTTTACAGGTGTAGCAGCTGGTTGTCTGGTTTTTGTTTCTATTTTTTTTCTGTTTCCTCTTCTTTCCTCTTCTTCTTTCCTTGTCCCCCGGTCCGGTTCAGTTCAGTTCATGTCATATATTGTAAAAAGAAATGAATAAATGGGCATCAAGGGGAGCTTTACATTTATAAAACTTCCCTTGGCAAAACAAATCTGTTTGGCATCATAGGTATTCAGACTACAATTCTTCTGACATAATGTTGAACAGGACAAGGGGAAAAAAAGTAAAGAAGACAGTTCTGCCGAAAGCCAGGGATAGACCTGTTCTAAGTTCCATACTTTTTAAAAGGGGCGTGTTTATCAACTATGGAATTAGAAGATTTACAAAAATGGTCAAGTGCTAGATCTTCATCTGGGATTTTAACAGTGTCATATAACTATTCAACAGATCAGTTAAAAAAAAGCCTGCTCATGGAGATGTTTCAGGATCTGGATACCAAGCGTGGACCTAATGTTTTCATTTTTGCAATTCTGATACAGGCTATTGAGCAGTGATAACTAACACCAAGTTCAGATACTGCGGATTTTCTACCTTTGATTTGTTAAGATTGAGCCAATCAGGGACAACCTTGAAGGATCTCTTTGGTTTTGTAGGATCAGTAATTACCTGAGAAAGGTTGATATTGGTACACACCTTTTTTAAATGATCAGAGGCAGAGTTCAACTTGTTTAAATTAAAATTGCCACACAGAGATTGGGTTTAGGCCACATGCACACAGAATGACATCAACAAATATAAGAAATATTAAACATTTACACATAGATTTTTGAATATATGTAGAGGAATGATACTTTGAAATGTGCTCATTGCGGAGTTATGATCAGTTGAGTAATGAAGGTTGAACTATTCTGGGAAAGAGGTTCTATTCCCAGCATCATGATGGACACTCCTGATATAGAAGGTTTCGCTAACGCATTGGAATTGTTTTACTATTTTCATATGCATGTGCAATGAAGAATTGCTTGCTGCTGATAAATGCAAAGAAGAACAGCTTACACATAGATGCTCACATATAGGCTGCTGAATGCAATGAAGACCTGCTTATCAAGTAAAGTTCAATGTCAATGTGTAATATTCAATTAGGATTTGCAAAACAGTGAAGTTAAACAATGAATGGGTCCATAGTCGGTATGAGAAGACTACAGGAATATTTACCTGGGTGTACGTTCAAACAGAGATGAGAAAATTGCGATAAATAATTGTTTGTTTGTTTATTAGTATGTATATGAATGTTATGTGTATAAACTGTGTTGAGTTATAGTTACTCAGTAGTGTCTCAGTGAAACAACCGACGGGAGAAGCCTTGCGGTGACAACAAAAGCAGTGTTTTACTGATCAGTCAAGTTGCTCCAGTGTACTCCATACAAACTGGTTGGCTACTGAAGGGATAGAAAATGGGGAATACTTGTTTTAAAGCAAACAAGGAATTAGATGGGAAAAATACATGTTTTAACGGGACCCAGACAATATTAAATACTCAGACAGATGGGAGAAGAAGTGTAGTTTTGTAGGAAATCACAAAATTATTACATAGAATTAGTGAAATCAATTGAAGAATGCCTTTCTGAAGAGCTGTTTACCACAGATGAGCAGCTTTGCGACCAAGCACATTGTAGATCGCTTTACTGCCAAAATGATCTAATTTAATGGATTGGTTTAGACATGCATAACAGCATTTTAAGAACAAAGAGAGAAACAAAAAGGGACAACGCTTCATGGTGGAAGGTGATGTATAAATAACTGTGTATATGATGAAGGGGGTGGCAACACCCATTCCGAAATCCCGCCATTCCGACATCCCGCTATTCCGACATCCCACCATTCCGACATACCACCATTCCGACATACCACCATTCCGACATGCAAACGTCCCACCATTCCGACATCCCACCATTGCGACATCCCGCTATTCTGACGTTCAAATGTCCCACCATTCCGACAAGGCTTTCCGTATAAGGAAATGTGTGTTACTCAACAGGTGAGTCCCTTCTTTCTGTTCATGCAATTTATATGTTTAACATGTTTATAGACAAGCGTTATTAAAAACACAAAGTCTCGGCAACTGGAGGAGGAGAAGCAGTCCGCGGTGGTTTTCAATCACACACTCCAATGCCACTTGTTTCAACTTCCGAAAATTTAATCCAGGAAAAAAAGGCTTACAAACATGGACCAAAACGGCTCCATAACACGCACAAGAATCCAAAAGAAACGAAAGTTAACTAAAAGAAAGCAAATAAACAGTATGAAGTGGTCAAAATTGGTTTTACGCATGCCTATGTGCGTCTGGCACATGCGTCTTCGGGCTCTCCCACGTTGGTTTGTGGATGAAAGCTATATGTTCAGCTGTAATGTCATGTAAAAACAATCTCTACATGACATTTAGTCCCAGGTGTGACCAGTTAGGTCCTTAAGATATCAACAGGCTGTATAAAGCTACAACCGTTGTGGCTGTGTGTTTGTGCCAAATGCGCAAAACCCATCCGCGCTTCCCAAAATTGGAGTGAGTACTCATAAATCACGTGAATAACATGAATAAACGTTTTTACTGCATTTTGTTGTGTTTTATACGTTCTATGCTGTCATTTCTATCTTCTTCTATTGGCAAGGCAAGGCAGAGTGCTCGCAACTGTGTCCTGTGCAGTAGCCGTGATATCTGTAATTGCAATTATTACTTTTGCATATGATGACAGCGTGCAAAAGACGCATGGGCTCTGTGGAGAGCTCCGCTCCAGCTGGCTGCTGTGACAGCTCACTGACACTGTATTTCTGCTTAATCAGTTTCAGTCTCGCCAGAGTTATATTAATATCTGTATTTTTATATTTGAAATTCAGGGGATTTTGATAATAGATTATTAAAGTTTGTTTGCGAGGCTGTGGCCTCTGCATGTGCAAAGCTTGTGCGCCAAACTTTAGGGCGTATTTGCGCCGGCATATCATTAGTGCAAAATGTTTTGGGTAAAAAATAGGCTATTAAAAGGAACTGTCGGAATGGCGGTATGTTAAAAAAAACAAAAAACATACCGCCATTCCGACCATAGGAGGAAAAAAGTGTCGGAATGGTGGGACGTTTGATAAAAAATTAAGTGTCGCCATTCCGACAATTGGAGACCCATGTCGGAATGGCGAGATGTCGGAATGGCAGCATGTAACCATGATGAAGGAGAGACCATTTGAGCAGCACAGCCATTTCGCAGCACAGGGACAGCAATCCAAGTTACAGGATCTCCCACGTGGTATCACCTGTCACATTGTGTCAAGGCATCAAAAGAAGAAAAAATCACCAAACTCAAGGACAAAAAGACAAAGACTCCGGTGAACGAAGACAGAGGACTGACAAACCAGAAATACAAAAGGATTCTCGATATCAAGATCCAGAAGAAGAGGCTAACAATGCCACGAACACTTACGATGCTGGGAATGATGCCAGCAATGAACAGAGAAGAAGATTCAGTGTCATCAATCTGCATTACGTGCCTCTAATGAGGGGGTGAATATAGAATCCTCAACGATTACAACGTCTCTGGGAACTGTGACAACAACAAGGTTTAAACCATTTTGATATATATTGTAACCTATTGTCTAAGGAATAGTGCTGAAAATGAGGTAAATCTAATCCACCACTGTCCTTGGTCTTCTGTAGGGTTTTTAAACTAATACGTGGTGGTTTGTTTTTCCACAGAAATTTGGAGATGCATGAATCTAGTGACTTAAACCAAGTAGCAGATGGTTTTATGGGGATCATTGAGAACAAATAGTTAACTTTTGGTAGTATCATCATTTTAATGGATGTAACTCTCCCCATAAGTGATATAGGTAAGGACTTCCAACGAGAGATCGTCCTCTACTGTCTTTAATAATTGCACATAATTTAGCTTTGTTAGCTCTGAGAGCCTGGAGGAAATGTTTATGCCTAAATATCTAATATTTCCTGACTGTAAAGTGATCGCAGGTATATTATGGACCCTACAGTTAATGGGCAGAACTGTGGTCTTAGACCAGTTGATAGAGTAGTCAGAAAGTGCTGAGAATTTATTTATGAGTGTGATCGTGTGACTGAGAGACGTCTGTGAGTTCTGAAGGAAAAGTAATACATCATCAGCATAAAGACTTATTTTATGCTCAATATTTTGGGATTAATTACTCACAAACGGGTAAGAAAAGGTAGTATTGCCAGACCATACATGATCAAAACAGGGAGCGGAGGTGGTTCAGCTGCAAGGTATGAATGTCTGACTATAGTTTGTAAAAAGCGGGTAAGATAAGGTGCGAATGCCCAACGATGTATGATCAAAAGAGGGAGCGGAGGGTTTTGGCTACAAGAAGGTTTGAATGTCCGACCATAGTTTGTAAAAAGCGGGTAAGAAAAGCTTACCATACATCATCAAAAGCAGGAGTGGATGTGTTCGGCTACAAGAAGATTTGAATGTCCATCAATAATTGCTTTAAAACATGAAAGAAAATTTTCAAATATCAAACCGCACATGATCATAAGCGGGAGAGGAGTTGTTCAGCTGCAAGAAGGTGTGAATGTCCACCCATAATTACTGAAAAATGGGTAAGAAAAGCTGAAAATGCCCAACCATACATCATCAAAAGCAGGAGTGGATGTGTTCGGCTACAAGAAAGTTTGAATGTCCGACCATAGTTTGTAAAAAGCAGGTAAGAAAAGGTTCGAATGCCCGAACATAGACCATCAAAAGAGGGAGCGGAGGTGTTCCGCTGTAAGAAGGTGTAAATGTCCGACCATAGTTGGTAAAAAGCGGGTAAGAAAAGGTTAAAATACCCGACTGTACACAATCAATAGCGGGAGCGGAGTTGTTTGGCTACAAGAAGGTGTGAAAGTCCGACCACGGTTTGTAAAAAGCGGGTAAGAAAAGGTTCGAATGCCCGAATATATACCATCAAAAGTGGAAGTGGATGTGTTCGGCTGCAAGAAGGTGTGAACGTCCGACCAAAGTTTGTAAAAAGCAGTTAAGAAAAGGTTCGAATATCCAACCAAACATAATCAAAAGCGGGAGCAGAGCTGTTCGACTGCAAGTAGGTGTGAATGTCAGATCATAATTTGCAAAAAGCTGATGAGAAAGGGTGAAAATGCCCGGCTATACACCATCAAATGTGGGAGCGGAAGTGTTCGGCTGTGAGTAGGTGTGAATGTCCAACCATAATTGCTGAAAAATGTGTTAGAAGAGACTAGAATGCCGGACAAGATATTATCAAATGCGGGAGCGGAGTTGTTCGGCTGTGAGTAGGTGTGAATCTCCGAGCATAGTTTGTAAAAAGGGGGTAAGAATAGGTTCGAATGCCCGAACATACACTATCAAAACAGGGAGCTGAGGTGGCTCAGCTGCAAGGTGTGAATGTCTGACTATAGTTTGTAAATAAGGTGCGAATGCCCAACAATGTATAATCAAAAGAGGGAGCGGAGGTTTTCGGCTACAAGAAGGTTTGAATGTCCGACCATAGTTTGTAAAAAGCGGGTAAGAAAAGGTTCAAATGCCTGACTATACACCATCAAAAGCGGGAGCAGAGGTGTTCCGCTGTAAGACGGTGTGAATGTCCGACCATATTTGGTAAAAAGCGGGTAAGAAAAGGTTAAAATACCCGACTGTACACAATCAATAGCGGGAGAGGAGGTGTTCAGCTGCAAGAAGGTGTGAATGTCCACCCATAATTACTGAAAAATGGGTAAGAAAAGGTGCGAATGCCAAACCATACATTATCAAAAGCAGGTGTGAATGTCAGATCATAATTTGCAAAAAGCTGATGAGAAAGGGTGAGAATGCCCGACTATACACCATCAAATGCGGGAGCGGAGTTGTTCGGCTGTGAGTAAGTGTGAATCTCCGACCATAATTGCTGAAAAATGTGTTAGAAAAGGTAAGAATGCCCGTCCATACATCATCAAAAGCGGGAGAGGTGGTGTTCGGCTGCAAGTAGGTGTGAATGTCCAGCCATAATTACTAACAAACGGGTAAGAAAAGGTAGTATTGCCAGACCATACATGATCAAAACAGGGAGCGGAGGTGGTTCAGCTGCAAGAAGGTGTGAATGTCCGACTAAAGTTCAAATATATTAACAAAAGCGGGAGGAGAGGTCTTCGGATGAGAGTGGTTGAGAATTTCCAACCATAATCTATAAAATGCGGTGAAAAAAAAGGTGTGATAGAACACTAAAAGGTGGAGCGGAAGTGTTCGGCTGCAAGAAGGTGTGAATGTCCGACTATATTTGGTGAAAAGCAGGTGAAGCAAGGTCTGAATGCCCAACCTTACATCATCAAAAGCGAGATCAGAGGTGTTTGGCTGCATGAAGGCCATAGTTTGCCAAAAGCGGGTAAGCTGCGAATGACCGACTAAATATCAACAAAAGGTCTTCGGATGCAAGTGGGTGTGAATATCCCACCAAGTATGGTGGAGAGGAAGCTGTGAACAGCCGACCATAGTTGGCAAAAAACGGGTGAGAAAAGGAGCGAATGTCCAACCATACATGATCAAAACAGGGAGCGGAGGTGTTTGGCTGTGACAAGGTGTGAATGTCCACAAAAATTAATGAAAAGCGGGCAACAAGTAGGTTTGAATGCCCAACCATACATCATCAAAAGCAGGAGTGGATGTGTTCGGCTACAAGAAGGTTTGAATGTCCGAGCATAGTTTGTAAAAAGAGGGTAAGAAAAGGTTCGAATGCCCAAACATACAACATCAAAAGAGGGAGCGGAGGTGTTCCGCTGTAAGAAGGTGTGAATGTCCGACCATAGTTGGTAAAAAACAGGTAAGAAAAGGTTAAAATACCCGACTGTACACAATCAATAGCGGGAGCGGATGTGTTTGGCTACAAGAATGTGTGACAGTCCAACCATGGTTTGTAAAAAACGGGTAAGAAAAGGTGCGAATGCCCAACAATGTATGATCAAAAGAGGGAGCGGAGGTTTTCGGCTACAAGAAGGTTTGAATGTCCGACCATAGTTTGTAAAAAGCGGGAAAGAAAAGGTTCAAATGCCTGACTATACACCATCAAAAGCGGGAGCGGAGGTGTTCGGCTACAAGAAGGTGTGAAAGTTCAACCAAAGTTTGCAAAAAGCAGTTAAGAAAAGGTTCGAATGCCCGAATATATACCATCAAAAGCGAGAGCAGAGCTGTTCGACTGCAAGTAGGTGTGAATGTCCAGCCATAATTACTCACAAACGGGTAAGAAAAGGTAGTATTGCCAGACCATACATGATCAAAACAGGGAGCTGAGGTGGTTCAGCTGCAAGATGTGAATGTCTGACTATAGTTTGTAAAAAGCGGGTAAGACAAGGTGCGAATGCCCGACAATGTATGATCAAAAGAGGGAGTGGAGGTCTTCGGCTGCAAGGTCTGAATGTCTAACCATAATTTCTAAAAACCGGGTAAGAAAAGGCTCGAAAGCCCGACTATACACAATCAAAAGCGGGAGCGGGAGGTTTTCAGCTGCAAATCCTTCACTCAAACCAAGTGAAAACTGCTTTGTCCTTCATATTTATCAATGTCTAGATTTACTTCAACAAAGAACAACATTGTATTTTGCAGTAGTAGAAAGAGCAACACTTGAAGGAACAGGAATCCGAGAATAAGCTTATTTTCATACCTTCTGCATGATTTGGGATTTTATGTATAAAATGAATTCCTTCACTCAAACCAAGTTAAAACTGCTTTGTCCTTCATATTTATCAATGTCTAGATCGACTTCAACAAAGAACAACATTGTATTTTGCAGTAGAAGAAATAGCAACACTGAAGGATCAGGAATCCGAAAACACGCTTATTTTCATACGTTCTGCTTGATTTGGGATTTTGCTATAAAATTATTTCCTTCACTCAAACAAAGTGGAAACTGCTTTGTCCTTCATATTTATCAATGTCTATATCGATTTCAACAAAGAACAAGGCTGTATTTTGCAGTATAGGAAAGAGCAACACTGGAGGATCAGGAATCCGAGAATAAGCTTACTTTCATGAGTCCTGCACGATTTCGGATTTTCCTATAAAATGAATTGCTTTGCTCAAACCAAGTTAAAATTGCTTTGTCCTTCATAGTTATCCGTGTCTAAAATGTATCAAGCATAAAGTTCCTCATATTACCCTGAATGAGAAAGAAGCATCCCTTTGGTTGAGCAATACGTTCCTTTTGCGGAGTTATGCATGATTTCGGATTTTGCTATAAAATTCATTCCTTCACACCTTTTTTTTTTCACCGCATTTTATAGATTATGGTTGGAAATTTCAACAACTCTAATCCGAAGACCTCTCTTCCCGCTTTTGTTAATATATTTGAACTTTAGTTGGACATTCACCCCTTTTTGCAGCTAAACCATCTCCGCTCCCTGTTTTGATCATGTATGGTCTGGCAATACTACATTTTCTTACCCGTTTGTGAGTAATTATGGCTGGATATTCACACCTACTTGCAGCTGAACACAATCTCTCTCGCTTTTAATTATGTTTGGATATTCGAACCTTTTCTTTACTGCTTTTTGCCAACTTTGGTCGGACGTTCACACCTTCTTGCAGCCGAACACCTCCGCTTCCGCTTTTGATGGTATATATTCGGGCATTCGAACCTTTTCTTACCAGCTTTTGACAAACGATGGTTGGACTTTCACACCTTCTTGTAGCCGAACAACTCCGCTCCCGCTATTGATTGTGTACAGTCGGGTATTTTAACCTTTTCTTACCCGCTTTTTACCAACTATGGTCGGACATTCACACCTTCTTACAGCGGAACACCTCCACTCCCTCTTTTGATGGTGTATGTTCGGGCAGTCAAACCTTTTCTTACCTGCTTTTTACAAACTATGGTCAGACATTCAACCCTTCTTGGAGCCGAACACATCCACTCCTGCTTTTGATTATGTATAGTTGGGCATTCGCACCTTTTCTTACCCATTTTTCAGTAATTATGGGTGTACATTCACACCTTCTTGCAGCCGAACACCTCCGCTCCCTCTTTTGATCATACATTTTCGGGCATTCGCACCTTTTCTTACCCGCTTTTTACAAACCATGGTTGGACTTTCACAACTTCTTGTAGCCGAACAACTACGCTCCCCCTATTGATTGTGTACAGTCGGGTATTTTAACCTTTTCTTACCCACTTTTTACCAACTATGGTCGGACATTCACACCTTCTTACAGCGGAACACCTCCGCTCCCTCTTTTGATGGTGTATGTTTGGGCATTCGAACCTTTTCTTACCCGCTTTTTACAAACTATGGTCAGACGTTCAAACCTTCTTGTAGCCGAACATATCCACTCCTGCTTTTGATGATGTATGGTTGGGCATTCAAACCTACTTTTTGCCCGCTTTTCATTAATTTTGGGTGGACATTCACACCTTGTCACAGCCAAACACCTCCGCTCCCTGTTTTGATCATGTATGGTTGCACATTCGCACCTTTTCTCACCCGCTTTTTGCAAACTATGGTCGGCTGTTCACAGCTTCCTCTCCACCATACTTGTATGGTGGGATGTTCACACCCAGTTGCATCCGAAGACCTCCGCCCCCACTTTTGTTGATATTTAGTTGGTCATTCGCAGCTTACCCGCTTTTGGCAAACTATGGCCTTCTTGCAGCCAAACACCTCTGATCTCGCTTTTGATAATGTAAGGTTGGGCATTCAGACCTTGCTTCACCTGCTTTTCACCAAATATAGTCGGACATTCACACCTTCTTGAAGCCGAACACTTCCGCTCCACCTTTTAGTGTTCTATCACACCTTTTTTTCACCGAATTTTATAGATTATGGTTGGAAATTCTCAACCACTCTCATCCGAAGACCTCTCCTCCCGCTTTTGTTAATATATTTGAACTTTAGTGAGACATTCACACCTTCTTGCAGCTGAACCACCTCCGCTCCCTGTTTTGATCATGTATGGTCTGGCAATACTACCTTTTCTTACCCGTTTGTGAGTAATTATGGCTGGACATTCACACCTACTTGCAGCCGAACACCACCTCTCTCGCTTTTGATGATGTATGGACCGGCATTCTTACCTTTTCTAACACATTTTTCAGAAATTACGGTCGGAGATTCACACCTACTCACAGCCGAACAACTCCGCTCCCGCATTTGATGGTGTGCAGTCGGACATTCTCACCCTTTCTCATCAGCTTTTTGCAAATTATGATCTGACATTCACACCTGCTTTTGATAATGTATGGTTTGGCATTCGCACCTTTTCTTACCCATTTGTCAGGAATAATGGGTGGACATTCACACCTTCTTGCAGCTGAACACCTCCTCTCCCACTTATGATCATGTGCGGTTTGATTTTCGAAAATTTTCTTTCATGTTTTCTAGCAATTATTGATGGACATTTAGACCTTCTTGCAGCTGAACACCTCCGCTCCTGCTTTTGATCATACCTTGTCAGGCATTCGCACCATGTCTTACCCGCTTTTTACAAACTTTAGTCGAACATTTACACCTTTTTGCAGCCGAACACCACCTCTCTCGCTTTTGATGATGTATGGTCCGGCATTCTTTCCTTTTCTAACACATTTTTCAGCAATTATGGTCGGACATTCACACCTACTCAGAGCCGAACACCTCCGCTCCCGCATTTGATGGTGTATAGTCGGGCATTCTCACCCTTTCTCATCAGCTTTTTGCAAATTATGATCTGACATTCACACCTGCTTTTGATAATGTATGGTTGGGCATTCGCACCTTTTTTTACCCATTTTTCAGGAATTATGGGTGGACATTCACACCTTCTTGCAGCTGAACACCTCCTCTCCTTCTTATGATCATGTGCGGATGATATTCGAAAATTTTCTTTCATGTTTTAAAGCAATTATTGATGGACATTCAGACCTTCTTGCAGCTGAACCACTCTGCTCCCGCTTTTGATGGTGTATAGTCGGGCTTTCGAAACTTTCCTTCCCGGTTTATACAAATTATGGTTGGACATTCAGACCTTCTTGCAGCCGAACACCTCTGCTCCCTCTTTTGATCATACATTGTCGGGCATTAGCACCTTTTCTTACCCGCTTTTTACAAACCATAGTCGGACTTTCACATCTTTTAGTAGCCGAACAACTCCGCTCCCGCTATTGATTGTGTACAGTCGGGTATTTTAACCTTTTCTTACCCGCTTTTTACCAACTATGGTCGGACATTCACACCTTCTTACAGCGGAACACCTCCGCTCCGTCTTTTGATGGTGTATGTTCGGGCAGTCAAACCTTTTCTTACCTGCTTTTTACAAACTATGGTCAGACATTCAACCCTTCTTGGAGCCGAACACATCCACTCCTGCTTTTGATTATGTATATTTGGGCATTCGCACCTTTTCTTACCCATTTTTCAGTAATTATGGGTGTACATTCACACCTTCTTGCAGCCAAACACCTCCGCTCCCTCTTTTGATCATACATTTTCGGGCATTCGCACCTTTTCTTACCCGCTTTTTACAAACCATGGTCGGACTTTCACACCTTTTAGTAGCCGAACACCTCCGCTCCCTCCTTTGATGGTGTATGTTCGGGCATTCAAACCTTTTCTTACCCGCTTTTTACAAACTATGGTCAGACGTTCAAACCTTCTTGTAGCCGAAAACCTCTGCTCCCTCTTTTGATTATACATGGTCAGGCATTCGCACCTTATCGTACCCGCTTTTTACAAACTATAGTCAGACATTCATACCTTGCAGCTGAACCACCTCCGCTCCCTGTTTTGATCATGTATGGTCTGGCAATACTACCTTTTCTTACCCGTTTGTGAGTAATTATGGCTGGACATTCACACCTACTTGCAGTCGAACAGCTCTGCTCCCGCTTTTGATTTTGTTTGGTTGGATATTCGAACCTTTTCTTAACTGCTTTTTACAAACTTTGGTTAGACGTTCACACCTTCTTGCAGCCGAACACCTCCGCTTCCGCTTTTGATGGTATATATTCGGGCATTCGAACCTTTTCTTACCAGCTTTTTACAAACCATGGTTGGACTTTCACACCTTTTTGTAGCCGAACAACTCCGCTCCCCCTATTGATTGTGTACAGTCGGGTATTTTAACCTTTTCTTACCCACTTTTTACCAACTATGGTCGGACATTCACACCTTCTTACAGCGGAACACCTCCGCTCCCTCTTTTGATGGTGTTTGTTTGGGCATTCAAACCTTTTCTTACCCGCTTTTTACAAACTATGCTCGGACATTCAAACCTTCTTGTAGCCGAACACATCCACTCCTTCTTTTGATGATGTATGCTTGGGCATTCAAACCTACTTTTTGCCCGCTTTTCATTAATTTTGGGTGGACATTCACACCTTGTCACAGCCAAACACCTCCGCTCCCTCTTTTGATGGTGTTTGTTTGGGCATTCGAACCTTTTCTTACCCGCTTTTTACAAACTATGCTCGGACATTCAAACCTTCTTGTAGCCGAACACATCCACTCCTTCTTTTGATGATGTATGCTTGGGCATTCAAACCTACTTTTTGCCCGCTTTTCATTAATTTTGGGTGGACATTCACACCTTGTCACAGCCAAACACCTCCGCTCCCTCTTTTGATGGTGTTTGTTTGGGCATTCGAACCTTTTCTTACCCGCTTTTTACAAACTATGCTCGGACATTCAAACCTTCTTGTAGCCGAACACATCCACTCCTTCTTTTGATGATGTATGCTTGGGCATTCAAACCTACTTTTTGCCCGCTTTTCATTAATTTTGGGTGGACATTCACACCTTGTCACAGCCAAACACCTCCGCTCCCTCTTTTGATGGTGTTTGTTTGGGCATTCGAACCTTTTCTTACCCGCTTTTTACAAACTATGCTCGGACATTCAAACCTTCTTGTAGCCGAACACATCCACTCCTTCTTTTGATGATGTATGCTTGGGCATTCAAACCTACTTTTTGCCCGCTTTTCATTAATTTTGGGTGGACATTCACACCTTGTCACAGCCAAACACCTCCGCTCCCTGTTTTGATCATGTATGGTTGGACATTCGCACCTTGTCTCACCCGCTTTTTGCAAACTATGGTCGGCTGTTCACAGCTTCCTCTCCACCATACTTGTATGGTGGGATATTCACACCCACTTGCATCCGAAGACCTTTTGTTGATATTTAGTCGGTCATTCGCAGCTTACCCGCTTTTTACAAACTATAGTCAGACATTCACACCTTGGTGCTGAACCACCTCAGCTCCCTGTTTTGATCATGTATGGTCTGGCAATACTACCTTTTTTTACCCGTTTGTGAGTAATTATGGCTGGACATTCACACCTACTTGCAGTCGAACAGCTCTGCTCCCGCTTTTGATTATGTTTGGTTGGATATTCGAACCTTTTCTTAACTGCTTTTTACAAACTTTGGTCGGACGTTCACACCTTCTTGCAGCCGAACACCTCCGCTTCCGCTTTTGATGGTATATATTCGGGCATTCGAACCTTTTCTTAGCAGCTTTTTACAAACCATGGTTGGACTTTCACACCTTCTTGTAGCCGAACAACTCCGCTCCCGCTATTGATTGTGTACAGTCGGGTATTTTAACCTTTTCTTACCCGCTTTTTACCAACTATGGTCGGACATTCACACCGTCTTACAGCGGAACACCTCCGCTAACGCTTTTGATGGTGTATTGTCAGGCATTTGAACCTTTTCTTACCCGCTTTTTACAAACTATGGTCGGACATTCAAACCTTCTTGTAGCCAAAAACCTCCGCTCCCTCTTTTGAATATACATTGTCGGGCATTCGCACCTTTTCTTACCCGTTTTTTACAAACCATGGTCGGACTTTCAAACCTTCTTGTAGCCCAACACATCCACTCCTGCTTTTGAGGATGTATGTTTGGGCATTCGCACCTTTTCTTACCCATTTTTCAGTAATTATGGGTGGACATTCACACCTTCTTACAGCTGAACACCTCCTCTCCCGCTTATGATGGTGTATAGTCGGGCTTTCAAGCCTTTTCTTACCCGGTTTTTACAAATTATAGTTGGACATTCAGACCTTCTTACAGCCGAAAACCTCCACTCCCTCTTTTGATCATACATTGTCGGGCATTAGCACCTTTTCTTACCCGCTTTTTACAAACCATAGTCGGACTTTCACATCTTTTAGTAGCCGAACAACTCCGCTCCCGCTATTGATTGTGTACAGTCGGGTATTTTAACCTTTTCTTACCCGCTTTTTACCAACTATGGTCGGACATTCACACCTTCTTACAGCGGAACACCTCCGCTCCCTCTTTTGATGGTGTATGTTCGGGCAGTCAAACCTTTTCTTACCTGCTTTTTACAAACTATGGTCAGACATTCAACCCTTCTTGGAGCCGAACACATCCACTCCTGCTTTTGATTATGTATAGTTGGGCATTCGCACCTTTTCTTACCCATTTTTCAGTAATTATGGGTGTACATTCACACCTTCTTGCAGCCGAACACCTCCGCTCCCTCTTTTGATCATACATTTTCGGGCATTCGCACCTTTTCTTACCCGCTTTTTACAAACCATGGTTGGACTTTCACACCTTTTAGTAGCCGAACAACTCCGCACCCGCTACTGATTGTGTAAAGTCGGGTATTTTATCCTTTTCTTACCCGTTTTTTACCAACTATGGTCGGACATTCACACCTTCTTACAGCGGAACACCTCCGCTCCCTCCTTTGATGGTGTATGTTCGGGCATTCAAACCTTTTCTTACCCGCTTTTTACAAACTATGGTCAGACGTTCAAACCTTCTTGTAGCTGAACATATCCACTCTTGCTTTTGATGATGTATGGTTGGGCATTCGAACCTACTTGTTGCCCGCTTTTCATTAATTATGGGTGGACATTCACACCTTGTCTCAGCCAAACACCTCCGCTCCCTGTTTTGATCATGTATGGTTTGACATTCGCACCTTTGCTTACCTTCTTTTTATACTGATTGCTCAAGATTAAGTTGTTCTTTCTCAAACTACAAAAAATTTTTAATTGTTGAAACTTGATTTGAAGTGGATAAATAAGGAAGACAAACAGTTTTAAGTCAGGCTGATAGCAATTAATTTTATAGCAAAATCTGTATTTCGTCATTTGTCGAGAGATGCTTATTGCTGAAGAAGTTCTTTCTCATTCTACAAAGTACAACGTTGTTTATCATTGAAACTTGATTAGACATGAATAAATATGAAGGACAAAGCAGTCTTAACTTGGTTTGAGTTAAGGAATTCGTTTTATAGGAGAATCCGAATTCGTGCATAACTCGTAAAATAGAGCTTATTTTCGGATTCCTAAAGAATGAGTCTGGTTCTTTCTCATAATACAAAGTTTGTTGTTTATTGTTGAAACTTCATCAGACCGTTAGATATAGTCGGACTCACCTCGACGCACGGCTTGGGATCTGGAACCAGTACTCTTGAGAGGGGTTGGACTCTCTTCCACTCTGGAGTTGCCCGTGGTGAGAGGCGCAGAGCAGGTGTGGGCATACTTATTGCCCCCCCGGCTGTGTGCCAGTACATTGGGGTTTACCCCAGTGAACGAGAGGGTAGCCTCCCTCCGCCTTGGGTGGGGGGACGAGTCCTGACTGTTGTTTGTGCCTATGCGCCAAACAGCAGTTCAGAGTACCTACTCTTTTTGGAGTCTCTGGGGGAGGCACTGGAGAATGCTCCTACCGGAGACTCCCTCATTCTGCTGGGGGACTTCAATGCTCACTTGGGCAATGACAGTGAGACCTGGAGGGGTGTGATTGGGAGGAACGGCCCCCCCGATCTGAATCAGAGTGGTGTTATGTTGTTGGACTTCTGTGCCAGTCATAGACTGTCCATAACGAACACCATGTTCAGGCATAAGGGTGTCCATATGTGCACTTGGCACCAGGACACCCTTGGCCGCAGTTCGATGATCGACTTTGTGGTTGTATCATCGGACTTGCGGCCGTATGTCCTGGACACTCGGGTGAAGAGAGGGGCGGAGCTGTCAACTGATCACCACCTGGTGGTGAGTTGGCTCCGCTGGTGGGGGAGGATGCCGATCAGACCTGGCAGGCCCAAACGTATTGTGAGGGTCTGCTGGGAGCGTTTGTCAGAATCCCCCGTCAGAAGGAGCTTTAACTCACACCTCCGGCAGAGCTTCAACCATATTTGAGGTGGGGGACATTGAATGGGCCATGTTCCGTGACTCCATTGCCGAGGCAGCTGGTCGGAGTTGTGGCCGTAAGGTGGTCGGTGCCTGTCGTGGCGGCAACCCTCGAACCTGCTGGTGGACACCAGTGGTGAGGGAAGCCGTCAAGCTGAAGAAGGAGTCCTATCGGGCCTTTTTGGCCAGTGGGACCCTGGAAGAAGCTGATAGGTACCGACGGGCCAGACGGGCCACGGCTTCGGCGGTTGCTGAGGCAAAAACTCGGGCCTGGGAGGAGTTCGGTGAGACCATGGAGAACGATTTCCGGACGGCCTCGAAAAGATTCTGGTCCACCATCCGGCATCTCAGGGGGGGGAAGCGGCTCACAGTCAACACTGTTTACAGTGCGGACGGGGCTTTGCTGACCTCAACTAGGGATGTTGTGAGTCGGTGGGGGGAGTACTTCGAGGAACTCCTCAATCCTACCAACACGTGCTCGGAAGAGGCAGAGTCGGAGAGCTCGAAGACGGGGCCTCCCATTTCTGGGGCTGAGGTTGCCGAGGTGGTTAAAAAGTTCCTCGGTGGCAAGGCCCCGGGGGTGGATGAGGTCCGTCCTGAGTTTCTCAAGGCTCTGGATGTTGTAGGGCTGTCTTGGCTGACACGCCTCTGCAGTATCGCGTGGACATCGGGGACAGTGCCTCTGGACTGGCAGATTGGGGTGGTGGTCCCCCTCTTTAAAAAGGGGGACCGGAGGGTGTGTTCCAACTATAGGGGTATCACACTCCTCAGCCTCCCTGGTAAGGTCTATTCGGGGGTATTGGAGAGGAGGATCCGTCGGATAATCGAGCCTCGGATTCAGGAGATGCAGTGTGGCTTTCGTCCTGGCCGTGGAACAGTGGACCAGCTCTATACCCTCGGCAGGATCCTGGAGGGTGCATGGGAGTTCGCCCAACCAGTCTACATGTGTTTTGTGGACTTGGAGAAAGCGTTCGACCGTGTCCCTCGTGGAGTCCTGTGGGGGGTGCTCCGGGAATATGGAGTGCCGGACCCCTTGATAGGGGCCGTTCGGTCTCTGTATGACCGGTGCCTCTACTTACTGGTCAATCTACGTTCCCATCCTCACCTATGGTCACGAGTTGTGGGTAGTGACCGAAAGAACAAGATCGCGAATACAAGCGGCCGAAATGGGTTTCCTCCGCAGGGTGTCTGGGCTCTCCCTTAGAGATAGGGTGAGAAGCTCAGTCATCCGGGAGGGGCTCGGAGTAGAACCGCTGCTCCTCCGCATTGAGAGGAGTCAGATGAGGTGGCTCGGGCATCTGGTTAGGATGCCCCCTGGGCGCCTCCCTGGGGAGGTGTTCCGGGCACGTCCCACTGGGAGGAGACCCCGGGGGAGACCCAGGACACGTTGGAGAGACTATGTCTCTCGGCTGGCCTGGGAACGCCTCGGGGTCCCCCCGGAAGAGCTGGAGGAAGTGGCCGGGGACAGAGACGTCTGGGTTTCTCTGCTCAAGCTGCTGCCCCCGCGACCCGACCCCCGGATAAGCGGCAGATGATGGATGGATGGATGGATATATCCTCCACCAACCAGACTTACAACCCCCGACTAGGGTAGCAGAATTTCGAAGCATCTGTACCCCAAAACTACTATCAAAAACATATAAATTATTGTCTAAGATAGATGACACAATGTCTCTTCCATCCTCAAAATGGGAGGCAGATTTATCCATCAGTTCTGGTCATAGCTTCTAACCACAAATATGTTTGAACACCTTCATAAAGACTCGAAATCCTAATTTACAGCTCATACAATACAAAATCCTTCATAGAACACACTATACAGGACAAAGGATGTTCAGGATGGGTCTAACACACTCAAACATCTGCTCACATTGCACAGATAACACACCTGATGATTATGTACACGCTTTGTGGTTTTCTGCGCCTGTCCAGAAGTTCTGGCTTGAAGTCTGTGAGGACCTATCAACATGGCTAAAGTGTAGCATCCCTGCATGCCCCACACTGTGCATACTGGGTGACTTAGACAACATCAACATGGAAATTAACTCAGCACACATGGTTGTCACAGTGTTATGTATCGCAAAGAAAACTATTCTCATGAACTGGAAAGCGAAGAACAATCTGTGTATTAACCAGTTTAGAAATTTTCTTTTAGATTATATTAGCATGGAAACAATGTCTGCCTCCTCAAAACATCAATTGGCTGAATTTCATTCTCTCTGGTCCCCTCTGATTAGTTTTATCACATAGTGGTGGTGGTGGGTTGCTGGGTGATGGTGGGTCTCAGGCCCGGGCTGCTGCGACTGGTGTGACCGGGTGGTTTGTTTGTTTGTTTTTTGTAGAGGTCCTCCGGGGTGGGGTTGGGTTGAGTGGGGTGGGGCGGGATGGGTACCTTCTGGGGGTACAGTAGCTCCCGGAATATGGTCGCTGCAGGCCCCGAGCCTGGTGGACATCAGGCCCTCCTGCCCATTGCTGGCTCCCAGGTAGCGGGGATGCCTATTGCAGCCAGTCCCTGGCTGCCCTCTCTGGGGGAGAGTAGCTCCCCCGGTATATATCCCCATACCCCTCTCCCTTCTGGCTCCTGTACACAGCACACACTCACACATGAAGGGTTTTGGGGGCGTGTGTGTTCGGTGGGGTGTAGTGGATGGGGCCACGTAGGTGGTCCCCTTTGGTTGCACTCTGCAGTTCCCTGCCCCTGTTTTAATTACACCTTAGACATTAGTACTTATCAAACACACTCACACACACACATTAGGTCTTGGGGGGTGGTTACACTGAGTGGCATCTGGTGGGCGGGGCTCTTTGGGTATGTAGGCTGCCCAGAGTGCCGCGCTCCCAGTTCTACAAGTTTGGCTGCCCCTCAATTTTAATTGCTCACTATTAGAAAATATTGAAGAGCCAGAAGGGTGAGGGGAGGGGTCTTCTTCGCACACCCCTGCTTCCTGGTGTCTGCTCGGGGCAGGAGGGGCCAGGAGGATTAATTAATTGTTCTGCTGGTTCGGGGTCTGTGGTGGCTGGGGGGTTGCTGGCCTCCTGGTGTGCCCGCTGCACTACACCCCAGCAGAGTCGAGGGAGGTAGGATGTGTGGATGTGTGGATGTATGGGACGTGAAAGTGTGTGTGGTAATGATTGGGCCTGGATCTGGGACTTGCTGTCGCCTGGCCTGCCTGTGTTTCTCCCGATGGGGCATCAGCGTTGCCTCTCCCCACTGCTCGCGACTTCACCCACCTGTGGGCACGTCTTGACTCCCAGGGCACTTGGCCAGGGGCACTGGGGCAGGCGCTGACCCACTTTGTGGCTGTCTGGGGCGCTTGGCCCTCCTGGGTATTGGGTGGGGCCTCTGCCGGGGGGTTTGGGGGCGCTCGGGCTCCTGGGGCCCAGGTCCAGTGCACGGCCCATGTCTGGGCGGCTGGGGCCTGGCGGGGTCGGTGGGCTGTTGCCCCTGGTTCCCGGAGTGCCTCTGCCCTATGCTTATGGGGGCTCTTTCCGGGGGCTTCCTCTGCAGTCTTCTGGGTGGATGCGTGGTTGCCCCTGCGGTGGGCTACCTGGGTTCTGTGCTCTGTGGGGGCTGCTGGTGGCCTGGGTCTTGTGGCCCTCTCTGCCTGCTTCTGATTGTTTGGGGGGCTGTGGATTGTGGCCCTGTACGCTTATACACTCATAACTAAGCACGGTTATCATGTAGGTCCTGTGCCATGGGTGTTGCATGTTCTCACACACACACACACACACACACACATTCATTAGTCCAGTAGCATGGTCACTAAGCAGTTGATTTATTATCATGTCGTCTCAGGTCATCTATATCCACAGCTGTGTTGTATGCGATTGCCGCTTCTTGTGCTTGTTTTTGTTTGTTTGTGTGTTTGTTTTTTCTCTGCTTGTCTGCTTTCAGGTGCTCCTCTTGGCGCTAAGGCTGGATTCCCCTCATAGGCCATGGATTGTTGTCTGTTTTGTTTTTTACAGGTGTAGCAGCTGGTTGTCTGGTTTTTGTTTCTATTTTTTTTCTGTTTCCTCTTCTTTCCTCTTCTTCTTTCCTTGTCCCCCGGTCCGGTTCAGTTCAGTTCATGTCATATATTGTAAAAAGAAATAAATAAATGGGCATCAAGGGGAGCTTTACATTTATAAAACTTCCCTTGGCAAAACAAATCTGTTTGGCATCATAGGTATTCAGACTACAATTCTTCTGACATAATGCTGAACAGGACAAGGGGAAAAAAAAGTAAAGAAGACAGTTCTGCCGAAAGCCAGGGATAGACCTGTTCTAAGTTCTATACTTTTTAAAAGGGGCGTGTTTATCAACTATGGAATTAGAAGATTTACAAAAATGGTCAAGTGCTAGATCTTCATCTGGGATTTTAACAGTGTCATATAACTATTCAACAGATCAGTTAAAAAAAAGCCTGCTCATGGAGATGTTTCAGGATCTGGATACCAAGCGTGGACCTAATGTTTTAATTTTTGCAATTCTGATACAGGCTATTGAGCAGTGATAACTAACACCAAGTTCAGATACTGAGGATTTTCTACCTTTGATTTGTTAAGATTGAGCCAATCAGGGACAACCTTGAAGGATCTCTTTGGTTTTGTAGGATCAGTAATTACCTGAGAAAGGTTGATATTGGTACACACCTTTTTTAAATGATCAGAGGCAGAGTTCAACTTGTTTAAATTAAAATTGCCACACAGAGATTGGGTTTAGGCCACATGCACACAGAATGACATCAACAAATATAAGAAATATTAAACATTTACACATAGATTTTTGAATATATGTAGAGGAATGATACTTTGAAATGTGCTCATTGCGGAGTTATGATCAGTTGAGTAATGAAGGTTGAACTATTCTGGGAAAGAGGTTCTATTCCCAGCATCATGATGGACACTCCTGATATAGAAGGTTTCGCTAACGCATTGGAATTGTTTTACTATTTTCATATGCATGTGCAATGAAGAATTGCTTGCTGCTGATAAATGCAAAGAAGAACAGCTTACACATAGATGCTCACATATAGGCTGCTGAATGCAATGAAGACCTGCTTATCAAGTAAAGTTCAATGTCAATGTGTAATATTCAATTAGGATTTGCAAAACAGTGAAGTTAAACAATGAATGGGTCCATAGTCGGTATGAGAAGACTACAGGAATATTTACCTGGGTGTACGTTCAAACAGAGATGAGAAAATTGCGATAAATAATTGTTTGTATGTTTGTTAGTATGTATATGAATGTTATGTGTATAAACTGTGTTGAGTTATAGTTACTCAGTAGTGTCTCAGTGAAACAACCGACGGGGGAAGCCTTGCGGTGACAACAAAAGCAGTGTTTTACTGATCAGTCAAGTTGCTCCAGTGTACTCCATACAAACTGGTTGGCTACTGAAGGGATAGAAAATGGGGAATACTTGTTTTAAAGCAAACAAGGAATTAGATGGGAAAAATACATGTTTTAACGGGACCCAGACAATATTAAATACTCAGACAGATGGGAGAAGAAGTGTAGTTTTGTAGGAAATCACAAAATTATTACATAGAATTAGTGAAATCAATTGAAGAATGCCTTTCTGAAGAGCTGTTTACCACAGATGAGCAGCTTTGCGACCAAGCACATTGTAGATCGCTTTACTGCCAAAATGATCTAATTTAATGGATTAGTTTAGACATGCATAACAGCATTTTAAGAACAAAGAGAGAAACAAAAAGGGACAACGCTTCATGGTGGAAGGTGATGTATAAATAACTGTGTATATGATGAAGGGGGTGGCAACACCCATTCCGAAATCCCGCCATTCCGACATCCCGCTATTCCGACATCCCGCTATTCCGACATCCCACCATTCCGACATACCACCATTCCGACATGCAAACGTCCCACCATTCCGACATCCCACCATTGCGACATCCCGCTATTCTGACGTTCAAATGTCCCACCATTCCGACAAGGCTTTCCGTATAAGGAAATGTGTGTTACTCAACAGGTGAGTCCCTTCTTTCTGTTCATGCAATTTATATGTTTAACATGTTTATAGACAAGCGTTATTAAAAACACAAAGTCTCGGCAACTGGAGGAGGAGAAGCAGTCCGCGGTGGTTTTAAATCACACACTCCAATGCCACTTGTTTCAACTTCCGAAAATTTAATCCAGGAAAAAAAGGCTTACAAACATGGACCAAAACGGCTCCATAACACGCACAAGAATCCAAAAGAAACGAAAGTTAACTAAAAGAAAGCAAATAAACAGTATGAAGTGGTCAAAATTGGTTTTACGCATGCCTATGTGCGTCTGGCACATGCGTCTTCGGGCTCTCCCACGTTGGTTTGTGGATGAAAGCTATATGTTCAGCTGTAATGTCATGTAAAAACAATCTCTACATGACATTTAGTCCCAGGTGTGACCAGTTAGGTCCTTAAGATATCAACAGGCTGTATAAAGCTACAACCGTTGCGGCTGTGTGTTTGTGCCAAATGCGCAAAACCCATCCGCGCTTCCCAAAATTGGAGTGAGTACTCATAAATCACGTGAATAACATGAATAAACGTTTTTACTGCATTTTGTTGTGTTTTATACGTTCTATGCTGTCATTTCTATCTTCTTCTATTGGCAAGGCAAGGCAGAGTGCTCGCAACTGTGTCCTGTGCAGTAGCCGTGATATCTGTAATTGCAATTATTACTTTTGCATATGATGACAGCGTGCAAAAGACGCATGGGCTCTGTGGAGAGCTCCGCTCCAGCTGGCTGCTGTGACAGCTCACTGACACTGTATTTCTGCTTAATCAGTTTCAGTCTCGCCAGAGTTATATTAATATCTGTATTTTTATATTTGAAATTCAGGGGATTTTGATAATAGATTATTAAAGTTTGTTTGCGAGGCTGTGGCCTCTGCATGTGCAAAGCTTGTGCGCCAAACTTTAGGGCGTATTTGCGCCGGCATATCATTAGTGCAAAATGTTTTGGGTAAAAAATAGGCTATTAAAAGGAACTGTCGGAATGGCGGTATGTTAAAAAAAACAAAAAACATACCGCCATTCCGACCATAGGAGGAAAAAAGTGTCGGAATGGTGGGACGTTTGATAAAAAATTAAGTGTCGCCATTCCGACAATTGGAGACCCATGTCGGAATGGCGAGATGTCGGAATGGCAGCATGTAACCATGATGAAGGAGAGACCATTTGAGCAGCACAGCCATTTCGCAGCACAGGGACAGCAATCCAAGTTACAGGATCTCCCACGTGGTATCACCTGTCACATTGTGTCAAGGCATCAAAAGAAGAAAAAATCACCAAACTCAAGGACAAAAAGACAAAGACTCCGGTGAACGAAGACAGAGGACTGACAAACCAGAAATACAAAAGGATTCTCGATATCAAGATCCAGAAGAAGAGGCTAACAATGCCACGAACACTTACGATGCTGGGAATGATGCCAGCAATGAACAGAGAAGAAGATTCAGTGTCATCAATCTGCATTACGTGCCTCTAATGAGGGGGTGAATATAGAATCCTCAACGATTACAACGTCTCTGGGAACTGTGACAACAACAAGGTTTAAACCATTTTGATATATATTGTAACCTATTGTCTAAGGAATAGTGCTGAAAATGAGGTAAATCTAATCCACCACTGTCCTTGGTCTTCTGTAGGGTTTTTAAACTAATACGTGGTGGTTTGTTTTTCCACAGAAATTTGGAGATGCATGAATCTAGTGACTTAAACCAAGTAGCAGATGGTTTTATGGGGATCATTGAGAACAAATAGTTAACTTTTGGTAGTATCATCATTTTAATGGATGTAACTCTCCCCATAAGTGATATAGGTAAGGACTTCCAACGAGAGATCGTCCTCTACTGTCTTTAATAATTGCACATAATTTAGCTTTGTTAGCTCTGAGAGCCTGGAGGAAATGTTTATGCCTAAATATCTAATATTTCCTGACTGTAAAGTGATCGCAGGTATATTATGGACCCTACAGTTAATGGGCAGAACTGTGGTCTTAGACCAGTTGATAGAGTAGTCAGAAAGTGCTGAGAATTTATTTATGAGTGTGATCGTGTGACTGAGAGACGTCTGTGAGTTCTGAAGGAAAAGTAATACATCATCAGCATAAAGACTTATTTTATGCTCAATATTTTGGGATTAATTACTCACAAACGGGTAAGAAAAGGTAGTATTGCCAGACCATACATGATCAAAACAGGGAGCGGAGGTGGTTCAGCTGCAAGGTATGAATGTCTGACTATAGTTTGTAAAAAGCGGGTAAGATAAGGTGCGAATGCCCAACAATGTATGATCAAAAGAGGGAGCGGAGGGTTTTGGCTACAAGAAGGTTTGAATGTCCGACCATAGTTTGTAAAAAGCGGGTAAGAAAAGCTTACCATACATCATCAAAAGCAGGAGTGGATGTGTTCGGCTACAAGAAGATTTGAATGTCCATCAATAATTGCTTTAAAACATGAAAGAAAATTTTCAAATATCAAACCGCACATGATCATAAGCGGGAGAGGAGTTGTTCAGCTGCAAGAAGGTGTGAATGTCCACCCATAATTACTGAAAAATGGGTAAGAAAAGGTGAAAATGCCCAACCATACATCATCAAAAGCAGGAGTGGATGTGTTCGGCTACAAGAAAGTTTGAATGTCCGACCATAGTTTGTAAAAAGCGGGTAAGAAAAGGTTCGAATGCCCGAACATAGACCATCAAAAGAGGGAGCGGAGGTGTTCCGCTGTAAGAAGGTGTAAATGTCCGACCATAGTTGGTAAAAAGCGGGTAAGAAAAGGTTAAAATACCCGACTGTACACAATCAATAGCGGGAGCGGAGTTGTTTGGCTACAAGAAGGTGTGAAAGTCCGACCACGGTTTGTAAAAAGCGGGTAAGAAAAGGTTCGAATGCCCGAATATATACCATCAAAAGTGGAAGTGGATGTGTTCGGCTGCAAGAAGGTATGAACGTCCGACCAAAGTTTGTAAAAAGCAGTTAAGAAAAGGTTCGAATATCCAACCAAACATAATCAAAAGCGGGAGCAGAGCTGTTCGACTGCAAGTAGGTGTGAATGTCAGATCATAATTTGCAAAAAGCTGATGAGAAAGGATGAAAATGCCCGGCTATACACCATCAAATGTGGGAGCGGAAGTGTTCGGCTGTGAGTAGGTGTGAATGTCCAACCATAATTGCTGAAAAATGTGTTAGAAGAGACTAGAATGCCGGACAAGACATTATCAAATGCGGGAGCGGAGTTGTTCGGCTGTGAGTAGGTGTGAATCTCCGAGCATAGTTTGTAAAAAGGGGGTAAGAATAGGTTCGAATGCCCGAACATACACTATCAAAACAGGGAGCTGAGGTGGCTCAGCTGCAAGGTGTGAATGTCTGACTATAGTTTGTAAATAAGGTGCGAATGCCCAACAATGTATAATCAAAAGAGGGAGCGGAGGTTTTCGGATACAAGAAGGTTTGAATGTCTGACCATAGTTTGTAAAAAGCGGGTAAGAAAAGGTTCAAATGCCTGACTATACACCATCAAAAGCGGGAGCAGAGGTGTTCCGCTGTAAGACGGTGTGAATGTCCGACCATATTTGGTAAAAAGCGGGTAAGAAAAGGTTAAAATACCCGACTGTACACAATCAATAGCGGGAGAGGAGGTGTTCAGCTGCAAGAAGGTGTGAATGTCCACCCATAATTACTGAAAAATGGGTAAGAAAAGGTGCGAATGCCAAACCATACATTATCAAAAGCAGGTGTGAATGTCAGATCATAATTTGCAAAAAGCTGATGAGAAAGGGTGAGAATGCCCGACTATACACCATCAAATGCGGGAGCGGAGTTGTTCGGCTGTGAGTAAGTGTGAATCTCCGACCATAATTGCTGAAAAATGTGTTAGAAAAGGTAAGAATGCCCGTCCATACATCATCAAAAGCGGGAGAGGTGGTGTTCGGCTACAAGTAGGTGTGAATGTCCAGCCATAATTACTAACAAACGGGTAAGAAAAGGTAGTATTGCCAGACCATACATGATTAAAACAGGGAGCGGAGGTGGTTCAGCTGCAAGAAGGTGTGAATGTCTCACTAAAGTTCAAATATATTAACAAAAGCGGGAGGAGAGGTCTTCGGATGAGAGTGGTTGAGAATTTCCAACCATAATCTATAAAATGCGGTGAAAAAAAAGGTGTGATAGAACACTAAAAGGTGGAGCGGAAGTGTTCGGCTGCAAGAAGGTGTGAATGTCCGACTATATTTGGTGAAAAGCAGGTGAAGCAAGGTCTGAATGCCCAACCTTACATCATCAAAAGCGAGATCAGAGGTGTTTGGCTGCATGAAGGCCATAGTTTGCCAAAAGCGGGTAAGCTGCGAATGACCGACTAAATATCAACAAAAGGTCTTCGGATGCAAGTGGGTGTGAATATCCCACCAAGTATGGTGGAGAGGAAGCTGTGAACAGCCGACCATAGTTGGCAAAAAACGGGTGAGAAAAGGAGCGAATGTCCAACCATACATGATCAAAACAGGGAGCGGAGGTGTTTGGCTGTGACAAGGTGTGAATGTCCACAAAAATTAATGAAAAGCGGGCAACAAGTAGGTTTGAATGCCCAACCATACATCATCAAAAGCAGGAGTGGATGTGTTCGGCTACAAGAAGGTTTGAATGTCCGAGCATAGTTTGTAAAAAGCGGGTAAGAAAAGGTTCGATTGCCCAAACATACAACATCAAAAGAGGGAGCGGAGGTGTTCCGCTGTAAGAAGGTGTGAATGTCCGACCATAGTTGGTAAAAAACGGGTAAGAAAAGGTTAAAATACCCGACTGTACACAATCAATAGCGGGAGCGGATGTGTTTGGCTACAAGAATGTGTGACAGTCCGACCATGGTTTGTAAAAAACGGGTAAGAAAAGGTGCGAATGCCCGACAATGTATGATCAAAAGAGGGAGCGGAGGTTTTCGGCTACAAGAAGGTTTGAATGTCCGACCATAGTTTGTAAAAAGCGGGAAAGAAAAGGTTCAAATGCCTGACTATACACCATCAAAAGCGGGAGCGGATGTGTTCGGCTACAAGAAGGTGTGAAAGTTCAACCATGGTTTGTAAAAAGCTGCTAAGAAAAGGTTCGAATGCCCGAATATATACCATCAAAAGCGGAAGCGGAGGTGTTCGGCTGCAAGAAGGTGTAAACGTCCGACCAAAGTTTGCAAAAAGCAGTTAAGAAAAGGTTCGAATGCCCGAATATATACCATCAAAAGCGAGAGCAGAGCTGTTCGACTGCAAGTAGGTGTGAATGTCCAGCCATAATTACTCACAAACGGGTAAGAAAAGGTAGTATTGCCAGACCATACATGATCAAAACAGGGAGCTGAGGTGGTTCGGCTGCAAGGTCTGAATGTCTAACCATAATTTCTAAAAACCGGGTAAGAAAAGGCTCGAAAGCCCGACTATACACAATCAAAAGCGGGAGCGGGAGGTTTTCAGCTGCAAATCCTTCACTCAAACCAATTGAAAACTGCTTTGTCCTTCATATTTATCAATGTCTAGATTGACTTCAACAAAGAACAACACTGGATTTTGCAGTAGAAGAAAGAGCATCACTGAAGGATCAGTAATCCGAGAATAAGCTTATTTTCATACGTTCTGCATGATTTGGGATTTTATGTATAAAATGAATTCCTTCACTCAAACCAAGTTAAAACTGCTTTGTCCTTCATATTTATCAATGTCTAGATCGACTTCAACAAAGAACAACGTTGTATTTTGCAGTAGAAGAAAAAGCAACACTGAAGGATCAGGAATCCGAGAATAAGCTTCTTTTCATACGTTTTGAATGATTTGGGATTTTATGTATAAAATGAATTCCTTCACTCAAACCAAGTGAAAACTGCTTTGTCCTTCATATTTATCAATGTCTAGATTTACTTCAACAAAGAACAACATTGTATTTTGCAGTAGTAGAAAGAGCAACACTTGAAGGAACAGGAATCCGAGAATAAGCTTATTTTCATACGTTCTGCATGATTTGGGATTTTATGTATAAAATGAATTCCTTTACTCAAACTATGTTAAAACTGCTTTGTCCTTCATATTTATCAATGTCTAGATTGACTTCAACAAAGAACAACATTGTATTTTGCAGTAGAAGAAATAGCAACACTGAAGGATCAGGAATCCGAAAACACGCTTATTTTCATACGTTCTGCTTGATTTGGGATTTTGCTATAAAATTATTTCCTTCACTCAAACAAAGTGGAAACTGCTTTGTCCTTCATATTTATCAATGTCTATATCGATTTCAACAAAGAACAAGGCTGTATTTTGCAGTATAGGAAAGAGCAACACTGGAGGATCAGGAATCCGAGAATAAGCTTACTTTCATGAGTCCTGCACGATTTCGGATTTTCCTATAAAATGAATTGCTTTGCTCAAACCAAGTTAAAATTGCTTTGTCCTTCATAGTTATCCGTGTCTAAAATGTATCAAGCATAAAGTTCCTCATATTACCCTGAATGAGAAAGAAGCATCCCTTTGGTTGAGCAATACGTTCCTTTTGCGGAGTTATGCATGATTTCGGATTTTGCTATAAAATTCATTCCTTCACACCTTTTTTTTTTCACCGCATTTTATAGATTATGGTTGGAAATTTCAACCACTCTAATCCGAAGACCTCTCCTCCCGCTTTTGTTAATATATTTGAACTTTAGTTGGACATTCACCCCTTTTTGCAGCTAAACCACCTCCGCTCCCTGTTTTGATCATGTATGGTCTGGCAATACTACATTTTCTTACCCGTTTGTGAGTAATTATGGCTGGATATTCACACCTACTTGCAGCTGAACACAATCTCTCTCGCTTTTAATTATGTTTGGATATTCGAACCTTTTCTTTACTGCTTTTTGCCAACTTTGGTCGGACGTTCACACCTTCTTGCAGCCGAACACCTCCGCTTCCGCTTTTGATGGTATATATTCGGGCATTCGAACCTTTTCTTACCAGCTTTTGACAAACGATGGTTGGACTTTCACACCTTCTTGTAGCCGAACAACTCCGCTCCCGCTATTGATTGTGTACAGTCGGGTATTTTAACCTTTTCTTACCCGCTTTTTACCAACTATGGTCGGACATTCACACCTTCTTACAGCGGAACACCTCCACTCCCTCTTTTGATGGTGTATGTTCGGGCAGTCAAACCTTTTCTTACCTGCTTTTTACAAACTATGGTCAGACATTCAACCCTTCTTGGAGCCGAACACATCCACTCCTGCTTTTGATTATGTATAGTTGGGCATTCGCACCTTTTCTTACCCATTTTTCAGTAATTATGGGTGTACATTCACACCTTCTTGCAGCCGAACACCTCCGCTCCCTCTTTTGATCATACATTTTTGGGCATTCGCACCTTTTCTTACCCGCTTTTTACAAACCATGGTTGGACTTTCACAACTTCTTGTAGCCGAACAACTACGCTCCCCCTATTGATTGTGTACAGTCGGGTATTTTAACCTTTTCTTACCCACTTTTTACCAACTATGGTCGGACATTCACACCTTCTTACAGCGGAACACCTCCGCTCCCTCTTTTGATGGTGTATGTTTGGGCATTCGAACCTTTTCTTACCCGCTTTTTACAAACTATGGTCAGACGTTCAAACCTTCTTGTAGCCGAACATATCCACTCCTGCTTTTGATGATGTATGGTTGGGCATTCAAACCTACTTTTTGCCCGCTTTTCATTAATTTTGGGTGGACATTCACACCTTGTCACAGCCAAACACCTCCGCTCCCTGTTTTGATCATGTATGGTTGCACATTCGCACCTTTTCTCACCCGCTTTTTGCAAACTATGGTCGGCTGTTCACAGCTTCCTCTCCACCATACTTGTATGGTGGGATGTTCACACCCAGTTGCATCCGAAGACCTCCGCCCCCACTTTTGTTGATATTTAGTTGGTCATTCGCAGGTTACCCGCTTTTGGCAAACTATGGCCTTCTTGCAGCCAAACACCTCTGATCTCGCTTTTGATAATGTAAGGTTGGGCATTCAGACCTTGCTTCACCTGCTTTTCACCAAATATAGTCGAACATTCACATCTTCTTGCAGCCGAACACTTCCGCTCCACCTTTTAGTGTTCTATCACACCTTTTTTTCACCGAATTTTATAGATTATGGTTGGAAATTCTCAACCACTCTCATCCGAAGACCTCTTCTCCCGCTTTTGTTAATATATTTGAACTTTAGTGAGACATTCACACCTTCTTGCAGCTGAACCACCTCCGCTCCCTGTTTTGATCATGTATGGTCTGGCAATACTACCTTTTCTTACCCGTTTGTGAGTAATTATGGCTGGACATTCACACCTACTTGCAGCCGAACACCACCTCTCTCGCTTTTGATGATGTATGGACCGGCATTCTTACCTTTTCTAACACATTTTTCAGAAATTACGGTCGGAGATTCACACCTACTCACAGCCGAACAACTCCGCTCCCGCATTTGATGGTGTGCAGTCGGACATTCTCACCCTTTCTCATCAGCTTTTTGCAAATTATGATCTGACATTCACACCTGCTTTTGATAATGTATGGTTTGGCATTCGCACCTTTTCTTACCCATTTGTCAGGAATAATGGGTGGACATTCACACCTTCTTGCAGCTGAACACCTCCTCTCCCACTTATGATCATGTGCGGTTTGATTTTCGAAAATTTTCTTTCATGTTTTCTAGCAATTATTGATGGACATTTAGACCTTCTTGCAGCTGAACACCTCCGCTCCTGCTTTTGATCATACCTTGTCAGGCATTCGCACCATGTCTTACCCGCTTTTTACAAACTTTAGTCGAACATTTACACCTTTTTGCAGCCGAACACCACCTCTCTCGCTTTTGATGATGTATGGTCCGGCATTCTTTCCTTTTCTAACACATTTTTCAGCAATTATGGTCGGACATTCACACCTACTCAGAGCCGAACACCTCCGCTCCCGCATTTGATGGTGTATAGTCGGGCATTCTCACCCTTTCTCATCAGCTTTTTGCAAATTATGATCTGACATTCACACCTGCTTTTGATAATGTATGGTTGGGCATTCGCACCTTTTTTTACCCATTTTTCAGGAATTATGGGTGGACATTCACACCTTCTTGCAGCTGAACACCTCCTCTCCTTCTTATGATCATGTGCGGATGATATTCGAAAATTTTCTTTCATGTTTTAAAGCAATTATTGATGGACATTCAGACCTTCTTGCAGCTGAACCACTCTGCTCCCGCTTTTGATGGTGTATAGTCGGGCTTTCGAAAGTTTCCTTCCCGGTTTATACAAATTATGGTTGGACATTCAGACCTTCTTGCAGCCGAACACCTCTGCTCCCTCTTTTGATCATACATTGTCGGGCATTAGCACCTTTTCTTACCCGCTTTTTACAAACCATAGTCGGACTTTCACATCTTTTAGAAGCCGAACAACTCCGCTCCCGCTATTGATTGTGTACAGTCGGGTATTTTAACCTTTTCTTACCCGCTTTTTACCAACTATGGTCGGACATTCACACCTTCTTACAGCGGAACACCTCCGCTCCCTCTTTTGATGGTGTATGTTCGGGCAGTCAAACCTTTTCTTACCTGCTTTTTACAAACTATGGTCAGACATTCAACCCTTCTTGGAGCCGAACACATCCACTCCTGCTTTTGATTATGTATATTTGGGCATTCGCACCTTTTCTTACCCATTTTTCAGTAATTATGGGTGTACATTCACACCTTCTTGCAGCCAAACACCTCCGCTCCCTCTTTTGATCATACATTTTCGGGCATTCGCACCTTTTCTTACCCGCTTTTTACAAACCATGGTCGGACTTTCACACCTTTTAGTAGCCGAACAACTCCGCACCCGCTACTGATTGTGTACAGTCGGGTATTTTAACCTTTTCTTACCCGTTTTTTACCAACTATGGTCGGACATTCACACCTTCTTACAGCGGAACACCTCCGCTCCCTCCTTTGATGGTGTATGTTCGGGCATTCGAACCTTTTCTTACCCGCTTTTTACAAACTATGGTCAGACGTTCAAACCTTCTTGTAGCCGAAAACCTCTGCTCCCTCTTTTGATTATACATTGTCAGGCATTCGCACCTTATCGTACCCGCTTTTTACAAACTATAGTCAGACATTCACACCTTGGTGCTGAACCACCTCAGCTCCCTGTTTTGATCATGTATGGTCTGGCAATACTACCTTTTCTTACCCGTTTGTGAGTAATTATGGCTGGACATTCACACCTACTTGCAGTCGAACAGCTCTGCTCCCGCTTTTGATTTTGTTTGGTTGGATATTCGAACCTTTTCTTAACTGCTTTTTACAAACTTTGGTCGGACGTTCACACCTTCTTGCAGCCGAACACCTCCGCTTCCGCTTTTGATGGTATATATTCGGGCATTCGAACCTTTTCTTACCAGCTTTTTACAAACCATGGTTGGACTTTCACACCTTCTTGTAGCCGAACAACTCCGCTCCCCCTATTGATTGTGTACAGTCGGGTATTTTCACCTTTTCTTACCCACTTTTTACCAACTATGGTCGGACATTCACACCTTCTTACAGCGGAACACCTCCGCTCCCTCTTTTGATGGTGTTTGTTTGGGCATTCGAACCTTTTCTTACCCGCTTTTTACAAACTATGCTCGGACATTCAAACCTTCTTGTAGCCGAACACATCCACTCCTTCTTTTGATGATGTATGCTTGGGCATTCAAACCTACTTTTTGCCCGCTTTTCATTAATTTTGGGTGGACATTCACACCTTGTCACAGCCAAACACCTCCGCTCCCTCTTTTGATGGTGTTTGTTTGGGCATTCGAACCTTTTCTTACCCGCTTTTTACAAACTATGCTCGGACATTCAAACCTTCTTGTAGCCGAACACATCCACTCCTTCTTTTGATGATGTATGCTTGGGCATTCAAACCTACTTTTTGCCCGCTTTTCATTAATTTTGGGTGGACATTCACACCTTGTCACAGCCAAACACCTCCGCTCCCTGTTTTGATCATGTATGGTTGGACATTCGCACCTTGTCTCACCCGCTTTTTGCAAACTATGGTCGGCTGTTCACAGCTTCCTCTCCACCATACTTGTATGGTGGGATATTCACACCCACTTGCATCCGAAGACCTTTTGTTGATATTTAGTCGGTCATTCGCAGCTTACCCGCTTTTTACAAACTATAGTCAGACATTCACACCTTGGTGCTGAACCACCTCAGCTCCCTGTTTTGATCATGTATGGTCTGGCAATACTACCTTTTTTTACCCGTTTGTGAGTAATTATGGCTGGACATTCACACCTACTTGCAGTCGAACAGCTCTGCTCCCGCTTTTGATTATGTTTGGTTGGATATTCGAACCTTTTCTTAACTGCTTTTTACAAACTTTGGTCGGACGTTCACACCTTCTTGCAGCCGAACACCTCCGTTTCCGCTTTTGATGGTATATATTCGGGCATTCGAACCTTTTCTTAGCAGCTTTTTACAAACCATGGTTGGACTTTCACACCTTCTTGTAGCCGAACAACTCCGCTCCCGCTATTGATTGTGTACAGTCGGGTATTTTAACCTTTTCTTACCCGCTTTTTACCAACTATGGTCGGACATTCACACCGTCTTACAGCGGAACACCTCCGCTCACGCTTTTGATGGTGTATTGTCAGGCATTTGAACCTTTTCTTACCCGCTTTTTACAAACTATGGTCTGACATTCAAACCTTCTTGTAGCCAAAAACCTCCGCTCCCTCTTTTGAATATACATTGTCGGGCATTCGCACCTTTTCTTACCCGTTTTTTACAAACCATGGTCGGACTTTCAAACCTTCTTGTAGCCCAACACATCCACTCCTGCTTTTGATGATGTATGTTTGGGCATTCGCACCTTTTCTTACCCATTTTTCAGTAATTATGGGTGGACATTCACACCTTCTTACAGCTGAACACCTCCTCTCCCGCTTATGATGGTGTATAGTCGGGCTTTCAAGCCTTTTCTTACCCGGTTTTTACAAATTATAGTTGGACATTCAGATCTTCTTACAGCCGAAAACCTCCACTCCCTCTTTTGATCATACATTGTCGGGCATTAGCACCTTTTCTTACCCGCTTTTTACAAACCATAGTCGGACTTTCACATCTTTTAGTAGCCGAACAACTCCGCTCCCGCTATTGATTGTGTACAGTCGGGTATTTTAACCTTTTCTTACCCGCTTTTTACCAACTATGGTCGGACATTCACACCTTCTTACAGCGGAACACCTCCGCTCCCTCTTTTGATGGTGTATGTTCGGGCAGTCAAACCTTTTCTTACCTGCTTTTTACAAACTATGGTCAGACATTCAACCCTTCTTGGAGCCGAACACATCCACTCCTGCTTTTGATTATGTATAGTTGGGCATTCGCACCTTTTCTTACCCATTTTTCAGTAATTATGGGTGTACATTCACACCTTCTTGCAGCCGAACACCTCCGCTCCCTCTTTTGATCATACATTTTCGGGCATTCGCACCTTTTCTTACCCGCTTTTTACAAACCATGGTTGGACTTTCACACCTTTTAGTAGCCGAACAACTCCGCACCCGCTACTGATTGTGTACAGTCGGGTATTTTAACCTTTTCTTACCCGTTTTTTACCAACTATGGTCGGACATTCACACCTTCTTACTGCGGAACACCTCCGCTCCCTCCTTTGATGGTGTATGTTCGGGCATTCGAACCTTTTCTTACCCGCTTTTTACAAACTATGGTCAGACGTTCAAACCTTCTTGTAGCTGAACATATCCACTCTTGCTTTTGATGATGTATGGTTGGGCATTCGAACCTACTTGTTGCCCGCTTTTCATTAATTATGGGTGGACATTCACACCTTGTCTCAGCCAAACACCTCCGCTCCCTGTTTTGATCATGTATGGTTTGACATTCGCACCTTTGCTTACCTTCTTTTTATACTGATTGCTCAAGATTAAGTTGTTCTTTCTCAAACTACAAAAATTTTTTAATTGTTGAAACTTGATTTGAAGTGGATAAATAAGGAAGACAAACAGTTTTAAGTCAGGCTGATAGCAATTAATTTTATAGCAAAATCTGTATTTCGTCATTTGTCGAGAGATGCTTATTGCTGAAGAAGTTCTTTCTCATTCTACAAAGTACAACGTTGTTTATCATTGAAACTTGATTAGACATGAATAAATATGAAGGACAAAGCAGTCTTAACTTGGTTTGAGTTAAGGAATTCGTTTTATAGGAGAATCCGAATTCGTGCATAACTCGTAAAATAGAGCTTATTTTCGGATTCCTAAAGAATGAGTCTGGTTCTTTCTCATAATACAAAGTTTGTTGTTTATTGTTGAAACTTCATCAGACCGTTAGATATAGTCGGACTCACCTCGACGCACGGCTTGGGATCTGGAACCAGTACTCTTGAGAGGGGTTGGACTCTCTTCCACTCTGGAGTTGCCCGTGGTGAGAGGCGCAGAGCAGGTGTGGGCATACTTATTGCCCCCCCGGCTGTGTGCCAGTACATTGGGGTTTACCCCAGTGAACGAGAGGGTAGCCTCCCTCCGCCTTGGGTGAGGGGGGCGAGTCCTGACTGTTGTTTGTGCCTATGCGCCAAACAGCAGTTCAGAGTACCTACTCTTTTTGGAGTCTCTGGGGGAGGCACTGGAGAATGCTCCTTCCGGAGACTCCCTCATTCTGCTGGGGGACTTCAATGCTCACGTGGGCAATGACAGTGAGACCTGGAGGGGTGTGATTGGGAGGAACGGCCCCCCCGATCTGAATCAGAGTGGTGTTATGTTGTTGGACTTCTGTGCCAGTCATAGACTGTCCATAACGAACACCATGTTCAGGCATAAGGGTGTCCATATGTGCACTTGGCACCAGGACACCCTTGGCCGCAGTTCGATGATCGATTTTGTGGTTGTATCATCGGACTTGCGGCCGTATGTCCTGGACACTCGGGTGAAGAGAGGGGCGGAGCTGTCAACTGATCACCACCTGGTGGTGAGTTGGCTCCGCTGGTGGGGGAGGATGCCGATCAGACCTGGCAGGCCCAAACGTATTGTGAGGGTCTGCTGGGAGCGTTTGTCAGAATCCCCCGTCAGAAGGAGCTTTAACTCCCACCTCCGGCAGAGCTTCAACCATATTTGAGGTGGGGGACATTGAATGGGCCATGTTCCGTGACTCCATTGCCGAGGCAGCTGGTCGGAGTTGTGGCCGTAAGGTGGTCGGTGCCTGTCGTGGCGGCAACCCTCGAACCTGCTGGTGGACACCAGTGGTGAGGGAAGCCGTCAAGCTGAAGAAGGAGTCCTATCGGGCCTTTTTGGCCAGTGGGACCCTGGAAGAAGCTGATAGGTACCGACGGGCCAGACGGGCCACGGCTTCGGCGGTTGCTGAGGCAAAAACTCGGGCCTGGGAGGAGTTCGGTGAGACCATGGAGAACGATTTCCGGACGGCCTCGAAAAGATTCTGGTCCACCATCCGGCATCTCAGGGGGGGGAAGCGGCTCACAGTCAACACTGTTTACAGTGCGGACGGGGCTTTGCTGACCTCAACTAGGGATGTTGTGAGTCGGTGGGGGGAGTACTTCGAGGAACTCCTCAATCCTACCAACACGTGCTCGGAAGAGGCAGAGTCGGAGAGCTCGGAGACGGGGCCTCCCATTTCTGGGGCTGAGGTTGCCGAGGTGGTTAAAAAGTTCCTCGGTGGCAAGGCCCCGGGGGTGGATGAGGTCCGTCCTGAGTTTCTCAAGGCTCTGGATGTTGTAGGGCTGTCTTGGCTGACACGCCTCTGCAGTATCGCGTGGACATCGGGGACAGTGCCTCTGGACTGGCAGATTGGGGTGGTGGTCCCCCTCTTTAAAAAGGGGGACCGGAGGGTGTGTTCCAACTATAGGGGTATCACACTCCTCAGCCTCCCTGGTAAGGTCTATTCGGGGGTATTGGAGAGGAGGATCCGTCGGATAATCGAGCCTCGGATTCAGGAGATGCAGTGTGGCTTTCGTCCTGGCCGTGGAACAGTGGACCAGCTCTATACCCTCGGCAGGATCCTGGAGGGTGCATGGGAGTTCGCCCAACCAGTCTACATGTGTTTTGTGGACTTGGAGAAAGCGTTCGACCGTGTCCCTCGTGGAGTCCTGTGGGGGGTGCTCCGGGAATATGGAGTGCCGGACCCCTTGATAGGGGCCGTTCGGTCTCTGTATGACCGGTGCCTCTACTTACTGGTCAATCTACGTTCCCATCCTCACCTATGGTCACGAGTTGTGGGTAGTGACCGAAAGAACAAGATCGCGAATACAAGCGGCCGAAATGGGTTTCCTCCGCAGGGTGTCTGGGCTCTCCCTTAGAGATAGGGTGAGAAGCTCAGTCATCCGGGAGGGGCTCGGAGTAGAACCGCTGCTCCTCCGCATTGAGAGGAGTCAGATGAGGTGGCTCGGGCATCTGGTTAGGATGCCCCCTGGGCGCCTCCCTGGGGAGGTGTTCCGGGCACGTCCCACTGGGAGGAGACCCCGGGGGAGACCCAGGACACGTTGGAGAGACTATGTCTCTCGGCTGGCCTGGGAACGCCTCGGGGTCCCCCCGGAAGAGCTGTAGGAAGTGGCCGGGGACAGAGACGTCTGGGTTTCTCTGCTCAAGCTGCTGCCCCCGCGACCCGACCCCCGGATAAGCGGCAGATGATGGATGGATGGATGGATATATCCTCCACCAACCAGACTTACAACCCCCGACTAGGGTAGCAGAATTTCTAAGCATCTGTACCCCAAAACTACTATCAAAAATATATAAATTATTGTCTGAGATAGATGACACAATGTCTCTTCCATCCTCAAAATGGGAGGCAGATTTATCCATCAGTTCTGGTCATAGCTTCTAACCACAAATATGTTTGAACACCTTCATAAAGACTCGAAATCCTAATTTACAGCTCATACAATACAAAATCCTTCATAGAACACACTATACAGGACAAAGGATGTTCAGGATGGGTCTAACACACTCAAACATCTGCTCACATTGCACAGATAACACACCTGATGATTATGTACACGCTTTGT
Source organism: Leuresthes tenuis (assembly GCF_036924035.1). NCBI lineage: Eukaryota > Metazoa > Chordata > Actinopteri > Atheriniformes > Atherinopsidae > Leuresthes > Leuresthes tenuis. The sequence goes on along the minus strand of NW_027325365.1, from coordinate 29,801,996 downwards.
GGTTTTCTGCGCCTGTCCAGAAGTTCTGGCTTGAAGTCTGTGAGGACCTATCAACATGGCTAAAGTGTAGCATCCCTGCATGCCCCACACTGTGCATACTGGGTGACTTAGACAACATCAACATGGAAATTAACTCAGCACACATGGTTGTCACAGTGTTATGTATCGCAAAGAAAACTATTCTCATGAACTGGAAAGCGAAGAACAATCTGTGTATTAACCAGTTTAGAAATTTTCTTTTAGATTATATTAGCATGGAAACAATGTCTGCCTCCTCAAAACATCAATTGGCTGAATTTCATTCTCTCTGGTCCCCTCTGATTAGTTTTATCACATAGTGGTGGTGGTGGGTTGCTGGGTGATGGTGGGTCTCAGGCCCGGGCTGCTGCGACTGGTGTGACCGGGTGGTTTGTTTGTTTGTTTTTTGTAGAGGTCCTCCGGGGTGGGGTTGGGTTGAGTGGGGTGGGGCGGGATGGGTACCTTCTGGGGGTACAGTAGCTCCCGGAATATGGTCGCTGCAGGCCCCGAGCCTGGTGGACATCAGGCCCTCCTGCCCATTGCTGGCTCCCAGGTAGCGGGGATGCCTATTGCAGCCAGTCCCTGGCTGCCCTCTCTGGGGGAGAGTAGCTCCCCCGGTATATATCCCCATACCCCTCTCCCTTCTGGCTCCTGTACACAGCACACACTCACACATGAAGGGTTTTGGGGGCGTGTGTGTTCGGTGGGGTGTAGTGGATGGGGCCACGTAGGTGGTCCCCTTTGGTTGCACTCTGCAGTTCCCTGCCCCTGTTTTAATTACACCTTAGACATTAGTACTTATCAAACACACTCACACACACACATTAGGTCTTGGGGGGTGGTTACACTGAGTGGCATCTGGTGGGCGGGGCTCTTTGGGTATGTAGGCTGCCCAGAGTGCCGCGCTCCCAGTTCTACAAGTTTGGCTGCCCCTCAATTTTAATTGCTCACTATTAGAAAATATTGAAGAGCCAGAAGGGTGAGGGGAGGGGTCTTCTTCGCACACCCCTGCTTCCTGGTGTCTGCTCGGGGCAGGAGGGGCCAGGAGGATTAATTAATTGTTCTGCTGGTTCGGGGTCTGTGGTGGCTGGGGGGTTGCTGGCCTCCTGGTGTGCCCGCTGCACTACACCCCAGCAGAGTCGAGGGAGGTAGGATGTGTGGATGTGTGGATGTATGGGACGTGAAAGTGTGTGTGGTAATGATTGGGCCTGGATCTGGGACTTGCTGTCGCCTGGCCTGCCTGTGTTTCTCCCGATGGGGCATCAGCGTTGCCTCTCCCCACTGCTCGCGACTTCACCCACCTGTGGGCACGTCTTGACTCCCAGGGCACTTGGCCAGGGGCGCTGGGGCAGGCGCTGACCCACTTTGTGGCTGTCTGGGGCGCTTGGCCCTCCTGGGTATTGGGTGGGGCCTCTGCCGGGGGGTTTGGGGGCGCTCGGGCTCCTGGGGCCCAGGTCCAGTGCACGGCCCATGTCTGGGCGGCTGGGGCCTGGCGGGGTCGGTGGGCTGTTGCCCCTGGTTCCCGGAGTGCCTCTGCCCTATGCTTATGGGGGCTCTTTCCGGGGGCTTCCTCTGCAGTCTTCTGGGTGGATGCGTGGTTGCCCCTGCGGTGGGCTACCTGGGTTCTGTGCTCTGTGGGGGCTGCTGGTGGCCTGGGTCTTGTGGCCCTCTCTGCCTGCTTCTGATTGTTTGGGGGGCTGTGGATTGTGGCCCTGTACGCTTATACACTCATAACTAAGCACGGTTATCATGTAGGTCCTGTGCCATGGGTGTTGCATGTTCTCACACACACACACACACACACACATTCATTAGTCCAGTAGCATGGTCACTAAGCAGTTGATGTATTATCATGTCGTCTCAGGTCATCTATATCCACAGCTGTGTTGTATGCGATTGCCGCTTCTTGTGCTTGTTTTTGTTTGTTTGTGTGTTTGTTTTTTCTCTGCTTGTCTGCTTTCAGGTGCTCCTCTTGGCGCTAAGGCTGGATTCCCCTCATAGGCCATGGATTGTTGTCTGTTTTGTTTTTTACAGGTGTAGCAGCTGGTTGTCTGGTTTTTGTTTCTATTTTTTTTCTGTTTCCTCTTCTTTCCTCTTCTTCTTTCCTTGTCCCCCGGTCCGGTTCAGTTCAGTTCATGTCATATATTGTAAAAAGAAATAAATAAATGGGCATCAAGGGGAGCTTTACATTTATAAAACTTCCCTTGGCAAAACAAATCTGTTTGGCATCATAGGTATTCAGACTAGAATTCTTCTGACATAATGCTGAACAGGACAAGGGGAAAAAAAAGTAAAGAAGACAGTTCTGCCGAAAGCCAGGGATAGACCTGTTCTAAGTTCTATACTTTTTAAAAGGGGCGTGTTTATCAACTATGGAATTAGAAGATTTACAAAAATGGTCAAGTGCTAGATCTTCATCTGGGATTTTAACAGTGTCATATAACTATTCAACAGATCAGTTAAAAAAAAGCCTGCTCATGGAGATGTTTCAGGATCTGGATACCAAGCATGGACCTAATGTTTTCATTTTTGCAATTCTGATACAGGCTATTGAGCAGTGATAACTAACACCAAGTTCAGATACTGCGGATTTTCTACCTTTGATTTGTTAAGATTGAGCCAATCAGGGACAACCTTGAAGGATCTCTTTGGTTTTGTAGGATCAGTAATTACCTGAGAAAGGTTGATATTGGTACACACCTTTTTTAAATGATCAGAGGCAGAGTTCAACTTGTTTAAATTAAAATTGCCACACAGAGATTGGGTTTAGGCCACATGCACACAGAATGACATCAACAAATATAAGAAATATTAAACATTTACACATAGATTTTTGAATATATGTAGAGGAATGATACTTTGAAATGTGCTCATTGCGGAGTTATGATCAGTTGAGTAATGAAGGTTGAACTATTCTGGGAAAGAGGTTCTATTCCCAGCATCATGATGGACACTCCTGATATAGAAGGTTTCGCTAACGCATTGGAATTGTTTTACTATTTTCATATGCATGTGCAATGAAGAATTGCTTGCTGCTGATAAATGCAAAGAAGAACAGCTTACACATAGATGCTCACATATAGGCTGCTGAATGCAATGAAGACCTGCTTATCAAGTAAAGTTCAATGTCAATGTGTAATATTCAATTAGGATTTGCAAAACAGTGAAGTTAAACAATGAATGGGTCCATAGTCGGTATGAGAAGACTACAGGAATATTTACCTGGGTGTACGTTCAAACAGAGATGAGAAAATTGCGATAAATAATTGTTTGTTTGTTTGTTAGTATGTATATGAATGTTATGTGTATAAACTGTGTTGAGTTATAGTTACTCAGTAGTGTCTCAGTGAAACAACCGACGGGGGAAGCCTTGCGGTGACAACAAAAGCAGTGTTTTACTGATCAGTCAAGTTGCTCCAGTGTACTCCATACAAACTGGTTGGCTACTGAAGGGATAGAAAATGGGGAATACTTGTTTTAAAGCAAACAAGGAATTAGATGGGAAAAATACATGTTTTAACGGGACCCAGACAATATTAAATACTCAGACAGATGGGAGAAGAAGTGTAGTTTTGTAGGAAATCACAAAATTATTACATAGAATTAGTGAAATCAATTGAAGAATGCCTTTCTGAAGAGCTGTTTACCACAGATGAGCAGCTTTGCGACCAAGCACATTGTAGATCGCTTTACTGCCAAAATGATCTAATTTAATGGATTGGTTTAGACATGCATAACAGCATTTTAAGAACAAAGAGAGAAACAAAAAGGGACAACGCTTCATGGTGGAAGGTGATGTATAAATAACTGTGTATATGATGAAGGGGGTGGCAACACCCATTCCGAAATCCCGCCATTCCGACATCCCGCTATTCCGACATCCCACCATTCCGACATACCACCATTCCGACATACCACCATTCCGACATGCAAACGTCCCACCATTCCGACATCCCACCATTGCGACATCCCGCTATTCTGACGTTCAAATGTCCCACCATTCCGACAAGGCTTTCCGTATAAGGAAATGTGTGTTACTCAACAGGTGAGTCCCTTCTTTCTGTTCATGCAATTTATATGTTTAACATGTTTATAGACAAGCGTTATTAAAAACACAAAGTCTCGGCAACTGGAGGAGGAGAAGCAGTCCGCGGTGGTTTTCAATCACACACTCCAATGCCACTTGTTTCAACTTCCGAAAATTTAATCCAGGAAAAAAAGGCTTACAAACATGGACCAAAACGGCTCCATAACACGCACAAGAATCCAAAAGAAACGAAAGTTAACTAAAAGAAAGCAAATAAACAGTATGAAGTGGTCAAAATTGGTTTTACGCATGCCTATGTGCGTCTGGCACATGCGTCTTCGGGCTCTCCCACGTTGGTTTGTGGATGAAAGCTATATGTTCAGCTGTAATGTCATGTAAAAACAATCTCTACATGACATTTAGTCCCAGGTGTGACCAGTTAGGTCCTTAAGATATCAACAGGCTGTATAAAGCTACAACCGTTGCGGCTTGTGTGTTTGTGCCAAATGCGCAAAACCCATCCGCGCTTCCCAAAATTGGAGTGAGTACTCATAAATCCCGTGAATAACATGAATAAACGTTTTTACTGCATTTTGTTGTGTTTTATACGTTCTATGCTGTCATTTCTATCTTCTTCTATTGGCAAGGCAAGGCAGAGTGCTCGCAACTGTGTCCTGTGCAGTAGCCGTGATATCTGTAATTGCAATTATTACTTTTGCATATGATGACAGCGTGCAAAAGACGCATGGGCTCTGTGGAGAGCTCCGCTCCAGCTGGCTGCTGTGACAGCTCACTGACACTGTATTTCTGCTTAATCAGTTTCAGTCTCGCCAGAGTTACATTAATATCTGTATTTTTATATTTTAAATTCAGGGGATTTTGATAATAGATTATTAAAGTTTGTTTGCGAGGCTGTGGCCTCTGCATGTGCAAAGCTTGTGCGCCAAACTTTAGGGCGTATTTGCGCCGGCATATCATTAGTGCAAAATGTTTTGGGTAAAAAATAGGCTATTAAAAGGAACTGTCGGAATGGCGGTATGTTAAAAAAAACAAAAAACATACCGCCATTCCGACCATAGGAGGAAAAAAGTGTCGGAATGGTGGGACGTTTGATAAAAAATTAAGTGTCGCCATTCCGACAATTGGACACCCATGTCGGAATGGCGAGATGTCGGAATGGCAGCATGTAACCATGATGAAGGAGAGACCATTTGAGCAGCACAGCCATTTCGCAGCACAGGGACAGCAATCCAAGTTACAGGATCTCCCACGTGGTATCACCTGTCACATTGTGTCAAGGCATCAAAAGAAGAAAAAATCACCAAACTCAAGGACAAAAAGACAAAGACTCCGGTGAACGAAGACAGAGGACTGACAAACCAGAAATACAAAAGGATTCTCGATATCAAGATCCAGAAGAAGAGGCTAACAATGCCACGAACACTTACGATGCTGGGAATGATGCCAGCAATGAACAGAGAAGAAGATTCAGTGTCATCAATCTGCATTACGTGCCTCTAATGAGGGGGTGAATATAGAATCCTCAACGATTACAACGTCTCTGGGAACTGTGACAACAACAAGGTTTAACCCATTTTGATATATATTGTAACCTATTGTCTAAGGAATAGTGCTGAAAATGAGGTAAATCTAATCCACCACTGTCCTTGGTCTTCTGTAGGGTTTTTAAACTAATACGTGGTGGTTTGTTTTTCCACAGAAATTTGGAGATGCATGAATCTAGTGACTTAAACCAAGTAGCAGATGGTTTTATGGGGATCATTGAGAACAAATAGTTAACTTTTGGTAGTATCATCATTTTAATGGATGTAACTCTCCCCATAAGTGATATAGGTAAGGACTTCCAACGAGAGATCGTCCTCTACTGTCTTTAATAATTGCACATAATTTAGCTTTGTTAGCTCTGAGAGCCTGGAGGAAATGTTTATGCCTAAATATCTAATATTTCCTGACTGTAAAGTGATCGCAGGTATATTATGGACCCTACAGTTAATGGGCAGAACTGTGGTCTTAGACCAGTTGATAGAGTAGTCAGAAAGTGCTGAGAATTTATTTATGAGTGTGATCGTGTGACTGAGAGACGTCTGTGAGTTCTGAAGGAAAAGTAATACATCATCAGCATAAAGACTTATTTTATGCTCAATATTTTGGGATTAATTACTCACAAACGGGTAAGAAAAGGTAGTATTGCCAGACCATACATGATCAAAACAGGGAGCGGAGGTGGTTCAGCTGCAAGGTATGAATGTCTGACTATAGTTTGTAAAAAGCGGGTAAGATAAGGTGCGAATGCCCAACAATGTATGATCAAAAGAGGGAGCGGAGGGTTTTGGCTACAAGAAGGTTTGAATGTCCGACCATAGTTTGTAAAAAGCGGGTAAGAAAAGCTTACCATACATCATCAAAAGCAGGAGTGGATGTGTTCGGCTACAAGAAGATTTGAATGTCCATCAATAATTGCTTTAAAACATGAAAGAAAATTTTCAAATATCAAACCGCACATGATCATAAGCGGGAGAGGAGTTGTTCAGCTGCAAGAAGGTGTGAATGTCCACCCATAATTACTGAAAAATGGGTAAGAAAAGGTGAAAATGCCCAACCATACATCATCAAAAGCAGGAGTGGATGTGTTCGGCTACAAGAAAGTTTGAATGTCCGACCATAGTTTGTAAAAAGCGGGTAAGAAAAGGTTCGAATGCCCGAACATAGACCATCAAAAGAGGGAGCGGAGGTGTTCCGCTGTAAGAAGGTGTAAATGTCCGACCATAGTTGGTAAAAAGCGGGTAAGAAAAGGTTAAAATACCCGACTGTACACAATCAATAGCGGGAGCGGAGTTGTTTGGCTACAAGAAGGTGTGAAAGTCCGACCACGGTTTGTAAAAAGCGGGTAAGAAAAGGTTCGAATGCCCGAATATATACCATCAAAAGTGGAAGTGGATGTGTTCGGCTGCAAGAAGGTGTGAACGTCCGACCAAAGTTTGTAAAAAGCAGTTAAGAAAAGGTTCGAATATCCAACCAAACATAATCAAAAGCGGGAGCAGAGCTGTTCGACTGCAAGTAGGTGTGAATGTCAGATCATAATTTGCAAAAAGCTGATGAGAAAGGGTGAAAATGCCCGGCTATACACCATCAAATGTGGGAGCGGAAGTGTTCGGCTGTGAGTAGGTGTGAATGTCCAACCATAATTGCTGAAAAATGTGTTAGAAGAGACTAGAATGCCGGACAAGACATTATCAAATGCGGGAGCGGAGTTGTTCGGCTGTGAGTAGGTGTGAATCTCCGAGCATAGTCTGTAAAAAGGGGGTAAGAATAGGTTCGAATGCCCGAACATACACTATCAAAACAGGGAGCTGAGGTGGCTCAGCTGCAAGGTGTGAATGTCTGGCTGTGTGAATGTCCACAAAAATTAATGAAAAGTGGGCAACAAGTAGGTTTGAATGCCCAACCATACATCATCAAAAGCAGGAGTGGATGTGTTCGGCTACAAGAAGGTTTGAATGTCCGACCAAAGTTTGCAAAAAGCAGTTAAGAAAAGGTTCGAATGCCCGAATATATACCATCAAAAGCGAGAGCAGAGCTGTTCGACTGCAAGTAGGTGTGAATGTCCAGCCATAATTACTCACAAACGGGTAAGAAAAGGTAGTATTGCCAGACCATACATGATCAAAACAGGGAGCTGAGGTGGTTCAGCTGCAAGATGTGAATGTCTGACTATAGTTTGTAAAAAGCGGGTAAGACAAGGCTCGAAAGCCCGACTATACACAATCAAAAGCGGGAGCGGGAGGTTTTCAGCTGCAAATCCTTCACTCAAACCAAGTGAAAACTGCTTTGTCCTTCATATTTATCAATGTCTAGATTGACTTCAACAAAGAACAACACTGGATTTTGCAGTAGAAGAAAGAGCATCACTGAAGGATCAGTAATCCGAGAATAAGCTTATTTTCATACGTTCTGCATGATTTGGGATTTTATGTATAAAATGAATTCCTTCACTCAAACCAAGTTAAAACTGCTTTGTCCTTCATATTTATCAATGTCTAGATCGACTTCAACAAAGAACAACATTGTATTTTGCAGTAGAAGAAAAAGCAACACTGAAGGATCAGGAATCCGAGAATAAGCTTCTTTTCATACGTTTTGAATGATTTGGGATTTTATGTATAAAATGAATTCCTTCACTCAAACCAAGTGAAAACTGCTTTGTCCTTCATATTTATCAATGTCTAGATTTACTTCAACAAAGAACAACATTGTATTTTGCAGTAGAAGAAAAAGCAACACTGAAGGATCAGGAATCCGAGAATAAGCTTCTTTTCATACGTTTTGAATGATTTGGGATTTTATGTATAAAATGAATTCCTTCACTCAAACCAAGTGAAAACTGCTTTGTCCTTCATATTTATCAATATCTAGATTTACTTCAACAAAGAACAACATTGTATTTTGCAGTAGTAGAAAGAGCAACACTTGAAGGAACAGGAATCCGAGAATAAGCTTATTTTCATACGTTTTGAATGATTTGGGATTTTATGTATAAAATGAATTCCTTTACTCAAACTATGTTAAAACTGCTTTGTCCTTCATATTTATCAATGTCTAGATTGACTTCAACAAAGAACAACATTGTATTTTGCAGTAGAAGAAATAGCAACACTGAAGGATCAGGAATCCGAAAACACGCTTATTTTCATACGTTCTGCTTGATTTGGGATTTTGCTATAAAATTATTTCCTTCACTCAAACAAAGTGGAAACTGCTTTGTCCTTCATATTTATCAATGTCTATATCGATTTCAACAAAGAACAAGGCTGTATTTTGCAGTATAGGAAAGAGCAACACTGGAGGATCTGGAATCCGAGAATAAGCTTACTTTCATGAGTCCTGCACGATTTCGGATTTTCCTATAAAATGAATTGCTTTGCTCAAACCAAGTTAAAATTGCTTTGTCCTTCATAGTTATCCGTGTCTAAAATGTATCAAGCATAAAGTTCCTCATATTACCCTGAATGAGAAAGAAGCATCCCTTTGGTTGAGCAATACGTTCCTTTTGCGGAGTTATGCATGATTTCGGATTTTGCTATAAAATTCATTCCTTCACACCTTTTTTTTTTCACCGCATTTTATAGATTATGGTTGGAAATTTCAACCACTCTAATCCGAAGACCTCTCCTCCCGCTTTTGTTAATATATTTGAACTTTAGTTGGACATTCACCCCTTTTTGCAGCTAAACCACCTCCGCTCCCTGTTTTGATCATGTATGGTCTGGCAATACTACATTTTCTTACCCGTTTGTGAGTAATTATGGCTGGATATTCACACCTACTTGCAGCTGAACACAATCTCTCTCGCTTTTAATTATGTTTGGATATTCGAACCTTTTCTTTACTGCTTTTTGCCAACTTTGGTCGGACGTTCACACCTTCTTGCAGCCGAACACCTCCGCTTCCGCTTTTGATGGTATATATTCGGGCATTCGAACCTTTTCTTACCAGCTTTTGACAAACGATGGTTGGACTTTCACACCTTCTTGTAGCCGAACAACTCCGCTCCCGCTATTGATTGTGTACAGTCGGGTATTTTAACCTTTTCTTACCCGCTTTTTACCAACTATGGTCGGACATTCACACCTTCTTACAGCGGAACACCTCCACTCCCTCTTTTGATGGTGTATGTTCGGGCAGTCAAACCTTTTCTTACCTGCTTTTTACAAACTATGGTCAGACATTCAACCCTTCTTGGAGCCGAACACATCCACTCCTGCTTTTGATTATGTATAGTTGGGCATTCGCACCTTTTCTTACCCGCTTTTTACAAACCATGGTTGGACTTTCACAACTTCTTGTAGCCGAACAACTACGCTCCCCCTATTGATTGTGTACAGTCGGGTATTTTAACCTTTTCTTACCCACTTTTTACCAACTATGGTCGGACATTCACACCTTCTTACAGCGGAACACCTCCGCTCCCTCTTTTGATGGTGTATGTTTGGGCATTCGAACCTTTTCTTTCCCGCTTTTTACAAACTATGGTCAGACGTTCAAACCTTCTTGTAGCCGAACATATCCACTCCTGCTTTTGATGATGTATGGTTGGGCATTCAAACCTACTTTTTGCCCGCTTTTCATTAATTTTGGGTGGACATTCACACCTTGTCACAGCCAAACACCTCCGTTCCCTGTTTTGATCATGTATGGTTGCACATTCGCACCTTTTCTCACCCGCTTTTTTCAAACTATGGTCGGCTGTTCACAGCTTCCTCTCCACCATACTTGTATGGTGGGATGTTCACACCCAGTTGCATCCGAAGACCTCCGCCCCCACTTTTGTTGATATTTAGTTGGTCATTCGCAGCTTACCCGCTTTTGGCAAACTATGGCCTTCTTGCAGCCAAACACCTCTGATCTCGCTTTTGATAATGTAAGGTTGGGCATTCAGACCTTGCTTCACCTGCTTTTCACCAAATATAGTCGGACATTCACACCTTCTTGCAGCCGAACACTTCCGCTCCACCTTTTAGTGTTCTATCACACCTTTTTTTCACCGAATTTTATAGATTATGGTTGGAAATTCTCAACCACTCTCATCCGAAGACCTCTCCTCCCGCTTTTGTTAATATATTTGAACTTTAGTGAGACATTCACACCTTCTTGCAGCTGAACCACCTCCGCTCCCTGTTTTGATCATGTATGGTCTGGCAATACTACCTTTTCTTACCCGTTTGTGAGTAATTATGGCTGGACATTCACACCTACTTGCAGCCGAACACCAACTCTCTCGCTTTTGATGATGTATGGACCGGCATTCTTACCTTTTCTAACACATTTTTCAGAAATTACGGTCGGAGATTCACACCTACTCACAGCCGAACAACTCCGCTCCCGCATTTGATGGTGTGCAGTCGGATATTCTCACCCTTTCTCATCAGCTTTTTGCAAATTATGATCTGACATTCACACCTGCTTTTGATAATGTATGGTTTGGCATTCGCACCTTTTCTTACCCATTTGTCAGGAATAATGGGTGGACATTCACACCTTCTTGCAGCTGAACACCTCCTCTCCCACTTATGATCATGTGCGGTTTGATTTTCGAAAATTTTCTTTCATGTTTTCTAGCAATTATTGATGGACATTTAGACCTTCTTGCAGCTGAACACCTCCGCTCCTGCTTTTGATCATACCTTGTCAGGCATTCGCACCATGTCTTACCCGCTTTTTACAAACTTTAGTCGAACATTTACACCTTTTTGCAGCCGAACACCACCTCTCTCGCTTTTGATGATGTATGGTCCGGCATTCTTTCCTTTTCTAACACATTTTTCAGCAATTATGGTCGGACATTCACACCTACTCAGAGCCGAACACCTCCGCTCCCGCATTTGATGGTGTATAGTCGGGCATTCTCACCCTTTCTCATCAGCTTTTTGCAAATTATGATCTGACATTCACACCTGCTTTTGATAATGTATGGTTGGGCATTCGCACCTTTTTTTACCCATTTTTCAGGAATTATGGGTGGACATTCACACCTTCTTGCAGCTGAACACCTCCTCTCCTTCTTATGATCATGTGCGGATGATATTCGAAAATTTTCTTTCATGTTTTAAAGCAATTATTGATGGACATTCAGACCTTCTTGCAGCTGAACCACTCTGCTCCCGCTTTTGATGGTGTATAGTCGGGCTTTCGAAACTTTCCTTCCCAGTTTATACAAATTATGGTTGGACATTCAGACCTTCTTGCAGCCGAACACCTCTGCTCCCTCTTTTGATCATACATTGTCGGGCATTAGCACCTTTTCTTACCCGCTTTTTACAAACCATAGTCGGACTTTCACATCTTTTAGTAGCCGAACAACTCCGCTCCCGCTATTGATTGTGTACAGTCGGGTATTTTAACCTTTTCTTACCCGCTTTTTACCAACTATGGTCGGACATTCACACCTTCTTACAGCGGAACATCTCCGCTCCCTCTTTTGATGGTGTATGTTCGGGCAGTCAAACCTTTTCTTACCTGCTTTTTACAAACTATGGTCAGACATTCAACCCTTCTTGGAGCCGAACACATCCACTCCTGCTTTTGATTATGTATATTTGGGCATTCGCATCTTTTCTTACCCATTTTTCAGTAATTATGGGTGTACATTCACACCTTCTTGCAGCCAAACACCTCCGCTCCCTCTTTTGATCATACATTTTCGGGCATTCGCACCTTTTCTTACCCGCTTTTTACAAACCATGGTCGGACTTTCACACCTTTTAGTAGCCGAACAACTCCGCACCCACTACTGATTGTGTACAGTCGGGTATTTTAACCTTTTCTTACCCGTTTTTTACCAACTATGGTCGGACATTCACACCTTCTTACAGCGGAACACCTCCGCTCCCTCCTTTGATGGTGTATGTTCGGGCATTCAAACCTTTTCTTACCCGCTTTTTACAAACTATGGTCAGACGTTCAAACCTTCTTGTAGCCGAAAACCTCTGCTCCCTCTTTTGATTATACATTGTCAGGCATTCGCACCTTATCGTACCCGCTTTTTACAAACTATAGTCAGACATTCATACCTTGCAGCTGAACCACCTCCGCTCCCTGTTTTGATCATGTATGGTCTGGCAATACTACCTTTTCTTACCCGTTTGTGAGTAATTATGGCTGGACATTCACACCTACTTGCAGTCGAACAGCTCTGCTCCCGCTTTTGATTTTGTTTGGTTGGATATTCGAACCTTTTCTTAACTGCTTTTTACAAACTTTGGTCGGACGTTCACACCTTCTTGCAGCCGAACACCTCCGCTTCCGCTTTTGATGGTATATATTCGGGCATTCGAACCTTTTCTTACCAGCTTTTTACAAACCATGGTTGGACTTTCACACCTTCTTGTAGCCGAACAACTCCGCTCCCCCTATTGATTGTGTACAGTCGGGTATTTTAACCTTTTCTTACCCACTTTTTACCAACTATGGTCGGACATTCACACCTTCTTACAGCGGAACACCTCCGCTCCCTCTTTTGACGGTGTTTGTTTGGGCATTCGAACCTTTTCTTACCCGCTTTTTACAAACTATGCTCGGACATTCAAACCTTCTTGTAGCCGAACACATCCACTCCTTCTTTTGATGATGTATGCTTGGGCATTCAAACCTACGTTTTGCCCGCTTTTCATGAATTTTGGGTGGACATTCACACCTTGTCACAGCCAAACACCTCCGCTCCCTCTTTTGATGGTGTTTGTTTGGGCATTCGAACCTTTTCTTACCAGCTTTTTACAAACTATGCTCGGACATTCAAACCTTCTTGTAGCCGAACACATCCACTCCTTCTTTTGATGATGTATGCTTGGGCATTCAAACCTACTTTTTGCCCGCTTTTCATTAATTTTGGGTGGACATTCACACCTTGTCACAGCCAAACACCTCCGCTCCCTCTTTTGATGGTGTTTGTTTGGGCATTCGAACCTTTTCTTACCCGCTTTTTACAAACTATGCTCGGACATTCAAACCTTCTTGTAGCCGAACACATCCACTCCTTTTGATGATGTATGCTTGGGCATTCAAACCTACTTTTTGCCCGCTTTTCATTAATTTTGGGTGGACATTCACACCTTGTCACAGCCAAACACCTCCGCTCCCTCTTTTGATGGTGTTTGTTTGGGCATTCGAACGTTTTCTTACCCGCTTTTTACAAACTATGCTCGGACATTCAAACCTTCTTGTAGCCGAACACATCCACTCCTTCTTTTGATGATGTATGCTTGGGCATTCAAACCTACGTTTTGCCCGCTTTTCATTAATTTTGGGTGGACATTCACACCTTGTCACAGCCAAACACCTCCGCTCCCTCTTTTGATGGTGTTTGTTTGGGCATTCGAACCTTTTCTTACCCGCTTTTTACAAACTATGCTCGGACATTCAAACCTTCTTGTAGCCGAACACATCCACTCCTTCTTTTGATGATGTATGCTTGGGCATTCAAACCTACTTTTTGCCCGCTTTTCATTAATTTTGGGTGGACATTCAAACCTTGTCACAGCCAAACACCTCCGCTCCCTCTTTTGATGGTGTTTGTTTGGGCATTCGAACCTTTTCTTACCCGCTTTTTACAAACTATGCTCGGACATTCAAACCTTCTTGTAGCCGAACACATCCACTCCTTCTTTTGATGATGTATGCTTGGGCATTCAAACCTACTTTTTGCCCGCTTTTCATTAATTTTGGGTGGACATTCACACCTTGTCACAGCCAAACACCTCCGCTCCCTCTTTTGATGGTGTTTGTTTGGGCATTCGAACCTTTTCTTACCCGCTTTTTACAAACTATGCTCGGACATTCAAACCTTCTTGTAGCCGAACACATCCACTCCTTCTTTTGATGATGTATGCTTGGGCATTCAAACCTACTTTTTGCCCGCTTTTCATTAATTTTGGGTGGACATTCACACCTTGTCACAGCCAAACACCTCCGCTCCCTGTTTTGATCATGTATGGTTGGACATTCGCACCTTGTCTCACCCGCTTTTTGCAAACTATGGTCGGCTGTTCACAGCTTCCTCTCCACCATACTTGTATGGTGGGATATTCACACCCACTTGCATCCGAAGACCTTTTGTTGATATTTAGTCGGTCATTCGCAGCTTACCCGCTTTTTACAAACTATAGTCAGACATTCACACCTTGGTGCTGAACCACCTCAGCTCCCTGTTTTGATCATGTATGGTCTGGCAATACTACCTTTTTTTACCCGTTTGTGAGTAATTATGGCTGGACCTTCACACCTACTTGCAGTCTAACAGCTCTGCTCCCGCTTTTGATTATGTTTGGTTGGATATTCGAACCTTTTCTTAACTGCTTTTTACAAACTTTGGTCGGACGTTCACACCTTCTTGCAGCCGAACACCTCCGCTTCCGCTTTTGATGGTATATATTCGGGCATTCGAACCTTTTCTTAGCAGCTTTTTACAAACCATGGTTGGACTTTCACACCTTCTTGTAGCCGAACAACTCCGCTCCCGCTATTGATTGTGTACAGTCGGGTATTTTAACCTTTTCTTACCCGCTTTTTACCAACTATGGTCGGACATTCACACCGTCTTACAGCGGAACACCTCCGCTCACGCTTTTGATGGTGTATTGTCAGGCATTTGAACCTTTTCTTACCCGCTTTTTACAAACTATGGTCGGACATTCAAACCTTCTTGTAGCCAAAAACCTCCGCTCCCTCTTTTGAATATACATTGTCGGGCATTCGCACCTTTTCTTACCCGTTTTTTACAAACCATGGTCGGACTTTCAAACCTTCTTGTAGCCCAACACATCCACTCCTGCTTTTGATGATGTATGTTTGGGCATTCGCACCTTTTCTTACCCATTTTTCAGTAATTATGGGTGGACATTCACACCTTCTTACAGCTGAACACCTCCTCTCCCGCTTATGATGGTGTATAGTCGGGCTTTCAAGCCTTTTCTTACCCGGTTTTTACAAATTATAGTTGGACATTCAGACCTTCTTACAGCCGAACACCTCCGCTTCCGCTTTTGATGGTATATATTCGGGCATTCGAACCTTTTCTTAGCAGCTTTTTACAAACCATGGTTGGACTTTCACACCTTCTTGTAGCCGAACAACTCCGCTCCCGCTATTGATTGTGTACAGTCGGGTATTTTAACCTTTTCTTACCCGCTTTTTACCAACTATGGTCGGACATTCACACCGTCTTACAGCGGAACACCTCCGCTCACGCTTTTGATGGTGTATTGTCAGGCATTTGAACCTTTTCTTACCCGCTTTTTACAAACTATGGTCGGACATTCAAACCTTGTAGCCAAAAACCTCCGCTCCCTCTTTTGAATATACATTGTCGGGCATTCGCACCTTTTCTTACCCGTTTTTTACAAACCATGGTCGGACTTTCAAACCTTCTTGTAGCCCAACACATCCACTCCTGCTTTTGATGATGTATGTTTGGGCATTCGCACCTTTTCTTACCCATTTTTCAGTAATTATGGGTGGACATTCACACCTTCTTACAGCTGAACACCTCCTCTCCCGCTTATGATGGTGTATAGTCGGGCTTTCAAGCCTTTTCTTACCCGGTTTTTACAAATTATAGTTGGACATTCAGACCTTCTTACAGCCGAAAACCTCCACTCCCTCTTTTGATCATACATTGTCGGGCATTAGCACCTTTTCTTACCCGCTTTTTACAAACCATAGTCGGACTTTCACATCTTTTAGTAGCCGAACAACTCCGCTCCCGCTATTGATTGTGTACAGTCGGGTATTTTAACCTTTTCTTACCCGCTTTTTACCAACTATGGTCGGACATTCACACCTTCTTACAGCGGAACACCTCCGCTCCCTCTTTTGATGGTGTATGTTCGGGCAGTCAAACCTTTTCTTACCTGCTTTTTACAAACTATGGTCAGACATTCAACCCTTCTTGGAGCCGAACACATCCACTCCTGCTTTTGATTATGTATAGTTGGGCATTCGCACCTTTTCTTACCCATTTTTCAGTAATTATGGGTGTACATTCACACCTTCTTGCAGCCGAACACCTCCGCTCCCTCTTTTGATCATACATTTTCGGGCATTCGCACCTTTTCTTACCCGCTTTTTACAAACCATGGTTGGACTTTCACACCTTTTAGTAGCCGAACAACTCCGCACCCGCTACTGATTGTGTACAGTCGGGTATTTTAACCTTTTCTTACCCGTTTTTTACCAACTATGGTCGGACATTCACACCTTCTTACAGCGGAACACCTCCGCTCCCTCCTTTGATGGTGTATGTTCGGGCATTCGAACCTTTTCTTACCCGCTTTTTACAAACTATGGTCAGACGTTCAAACCTTCTTGTAGCTGAACATATCCACTCTTGCTTTTGATGATGTATGGTTGGGCATTCGAACCTACTTGTTGCCCGCTTTTCATTAATTATGGGTGGACATTCACACCTTGTCTCAGCCAAACACCTCCGCTCCCTGTTTTGATCATGTATGGTTTGACATTCGCACCTTTGCTTACCTTCTTTTTATACTGATTGCTCAAGATTAAGTTGTTCTTTCTCAAACTACAAAAAATTTTTAATTGTTGAAACTTGATTTGAAGTGGATAAATAAGGAAGACAAACAGTTTTAAGTCAGGCTGATAGCAATTAATTTTATAGCAAAATCTGTATTTCGTCATTTGTCGAGAGATGCTTATTGCTGAAGAAGTTCTTTCTCATTCTACAAAGTACAACGTTGTTTATCATTGAAACTTGATTAGACATGAATAAATATGAAGGACAAAGCAGTCTTAACTTGGTTTGAGTTAAGGAATTCGTTTTATAGGAGAATCCGAATTCGTGCATAACTCGTAAAATAGAGCTTATTTTCGGATTCCTAAAGAATGAGTCTGGTTCTTTCTCATAATACAAAGTTTGTTGTTTATTGTTGAAACTTCATCAGACCGTTAGATATAGTCGGACTCACCTCGACGCACGGCTTGGGATCTGGAACCAGTACTCTTGAGAGGGGTTGGACTCTCTTCCACTCTGGAGTTGCCCGTGGTGAGAGGCGCAGAGCAGGTGTGGGCATACTTATTGCCCCCCCGGCTGTGTGCCAGTACATTGGGGTTTACCCCAGTGAACGAGAGGGTAGCCTCCCTCCGCCTTGGGTGGGGGGACGAGTCCTGACTGTTGTTTGTGCCTATGCGCCAAACAGCAGTTCAGAGTACCTACTCTTTTTGGAGTCTCTGGGGGAGGCACTGGAGAATGCTCCTACCGGAGACTCCCTCATTCTGCTGGGGGACTTCAATGCTCACGTGGGCAATGACAGTGAGACCTGGAGGGGTGTGATTGGGAGGAACGGCCCCCCCGATCTGCAGACATTGAATGGGCCATGTTCCGTGACTCCATTGCCGAGGCAGCTGGTCGGAGTTGTGGCCGTAAGGTGGTCGGTGCCTGTCGTGGCGGCAACCCTCGAACCTGCTGGTGGACACCAGTGGTGAGGGAAGCCGTCAAGCTGAAGAAGGAGTCCTATCGGGCCTTTTTGGCCAGTGGGACCCTGGAAGAAGCTGATAGGTACCGACGGGCCAGACGGGCCACGGCTTCGGCGGTTGCTGAGGCAAAAACTCGGGCCTGGGAGGAGTTCGGTGAGACCATGGAGAACGATTTCCGGACGGCCTCGAAAAGATTCTGGTCCACCATCCGGCATCTCAGGGGGGGGAAGCGGCTCACAGTCAACACTGTTTACAGTGCGGACGGGGCTTTGCTGACCTCAACTAGGGATGTTGTGAGTCGGTGGGGGGAGTACTTCGAGGAACTCCTCAATCCTACCAACACGTGCTCGGAAGAGGCAGAGTCGGAGAGCTCGGAGACGGGGCCTCCCATTTCTGGGGCTGAGGTTGCCGAGGTGGTTAAAAAGTTCCTCGGTGGCAAGGCCCCGGGGGTGGATGAGGTCCGTCCTGAGTTTCTCAAGGCTCTGGATGTTGTAGGGCTGTCTTGGCTGACACGCCTCTGCAGTATCGCGTGGACATCGGGGACAGTGCCTCTGGACTGGCAGATTGGGGTGGTGGTCCCCCTCTTTAAAAAGGGGGACCGGAGGGTGTGTTCCAACTATAGGGGTATCACACTCCTCAGCCTCCCTGGTAAGGTCTATTCGGGGGTATTGGAGAGGAGGATCCGTCGGATAATCGAGCCTCGGATTCAGGAGATGCAGTGTGGCTTTCGTCCTGGCCGTGGAACAGTGGACCAGCTCTATACCCTCGGCAGGATCCTGGAGGGTGCATGGGAGTTCGCCAAACCAGTCTACATGTGTTTTGTGGACTTGGAGAAAGCGTTCGACCGTGTCCCTCGTGGAGTCCTGTGGGGGGTGCTCCGGGAATATGGAGTGCCGGACCCCTTGATAGGGGCCGTTCGGTCTCTGTATGACCGGTGCCTCTACTTACTGGTCAATCTACGTTCCCATCCTCACCTATGGTCACGAGTTGTGGGTAGTGACCGAAAGAACAAGATCGCGAATACAAGCGGCCGAAATGGGTTTCCTCCGCAGGGTGTCTGGGCTCTCCCTTAGAGATAGGGTGAGAAGCTCAGTCATCCGGGAGGGGCTCGGAGTAGAACCGCTGCTCCTCCGCATTGAGAGGAGTCAGATGAGGTGGCTCGGGCATCTGGTTAGGATGCCCCCTGGGCGCCTCCCTGGGGAGGTGTTCCGGGCACGTCCCACTGGGAGGAGACCCCGGGGGAGACCCAGGACACGTTGGAGAGACTATGTCTCTCGGCTGGCCTGGGAACGCCTCGGGGTCCCCCCGGAAGAGCTGTAGGAAGTGGCCGGGGACAGAGACGTCTGGGTTTCTCTGCTCAAGCTGCTGCCCCCGCGACCCGACCCCCGGATAAGCGGCAGATGATGGATGGATGGATGGATATATCCTCCACCAACCAGACTTACAACCCCCGACTAGGGTAGCAGAATTTCTAAGCATCTGTACCCCAAAACTACTATCAAAAATATATAAATTATTGTCTAAGATAGATGACACAATGTCTCTTCCATCCTCAAAATGGGAGGCAGATTTATCCATCAGTTCTGGTCATAGCTTCTAACCACAAATATGTTTGAACACCTTCATAAAGACTCGAAATCCTAATTTACAGCTCATACAATACAAAATCCTTCATAGAACACACTATACAGGACAAAGGATGTTCAGGATGGGTCTAACACACTCAAACATCTGCTCACATTGCACAGATAACACACCTGATGATTATGTACACGCTTTGTGGTTTTCTGCGCCTGTCCAGAAGTTCTGGCTTGAAGTCTGTGAGGACCTATCAACATGGCTAAAGTGTAGCATCCCTGCATGCCCCACACTGTGCATACTGGGTGACTTAGACAACATCAACATGGAAATTAACTCAGCACACATGGTTGTCACAGTGTTATGTATCGCAAAGAAAACTATTCTCATGAACTGGAAAGCGAAGAACAATCTGTGTATTAACCAGTTTAGAAATTTTCTTTTAGATTATATTAGCATGGAAACAATGTCTGCCTCCTCAAAACATCAATTGGCTGAATTTCATTCTCTCTGGTCCCCTCTGATTAGTTTTATCACATAGTGGTGGTGGTGGGTTGCTGGGTGATGGTGGGTCTCAGGCCCGGGCTGCTGCGACTGGTGTGACCGGGTGGTTTGTTTGTTTGTTTTTTGTAGAGGTCCTCCGGGGTGGGGTTGGGTTGAGTGGGGTGGGGCGGGATGGGTACCTTCTGGGGGTACAGTAGCTCCCGGAATATGGTCGCTGCAGGCCCCGAGCCTGGTGGACATCAGGCCCTCCTGCCCATTGCTGGCTCCCAGGTAGCGGGGATGCCTATTGCAGCCAGTCCCTGGCTGCCCTCTCTGGGGGAGAGTAGCTCCCCCGGTATATATCCCCATACCCCTCTCCCTTCTGGCTCCTGTACACAGCACACACTCACACATGAAGGGTTTTGGGGGCGTGTGTGTTCGGTGGGGTGTAGTGGATGGGGCCACGTAGGTGGTCCCCTTTGGTTGCACTCTGCAGTTCCCTGCCCCTGTTTTAATTACACCTTAGACATTAGTACTTATCAAACACACTCACACACACACATTAGGTCTTGGGGGGTGGTTACACTGAGTGGCATCTGGTGGGCGGGGCTCTTTGGGTATGTAGGCTGCCCAGAGTGCCGCGCTCCCAGTTCTACAAGTTTGGCTGCCCCTCAATTTTAATTGCTCACTATTAGAAAATATTGAAGAGCCAGAAGGGTGAGGGGAGGGGTCTTCTTCGCACACCCCTGCTTCCTGGTGTCTGCTCGGGGCAGGAGGGGCCAGGAGGATTAATTAATTGTTCTGCTGGTTCGGGGTCTGTGGTGGCTGGGGGGTTGCTGGCCTCCTGGTGTGCCCGCTGCACTACACCCCAGCAGAGTCGAGGGAGGTAGGATGTGTGGATGTGTGGATGTATGGGACGTGAAAGTGTGTGTGGTAATGATTGGGCCTGGATCTGGGACTTGCTGTCGCCTGGCCTGCCTGTGTTTCTCCCGATGGGGCATCAGCGTTGCCTCTCCCCACTGCTCGCGACTTCACCCACCTGTGGGCACGTCTTGACTCCCAGGGCACTTGGCCAGGGGCGCTGGGGCAGGCGCTGATCCACTTTGTGGCTGTCTGGGGCGCTTGGCCCTCCTGGGTATTGGGTGGGGCCTCTGCCGGGGGGTTTGGGGGCGCTCGGGCTCCTGGGGCCCAGGTCCAGTGCACGGCCCATGTCTGGGCGGCTGGGGCCTGGCGGGGTCGGTGGGCTGTTGCCCCTGGTTCCCGGAGTGCCTCTGCCCTATGCTTATGGGGGCTCTTTCCGGGGGCTTCCTCTGCAGTCTTCTGGGTGGATGCGTGGTTGCCCCTGCGGTGGGCTACCTGAGTTCTGTGCTCTGTGGGGGCTGCTGGTGGCCTGGGTCTTGTGGCCCTCTCTGCCTGCTTCTGATTGTTTGGGGGGCTGTGGATTGTGGCCCTGTACGCTTATACACTCATAACTAAGCACGGTTATCATGTAGGTCCTGTGCCATGGGTGTTGCATGTTCTCACACACACACACACACACACACATTCATTAGTCCAGTAGCATGGTCACTAAGCAGTTGATGTATTATCATGTCGTCTCAGGTCATCTATATCCACAGCTGTGTTGTATGCGATTGCCGCTTCTTGTGCTTGTTTTTGTTTGTTTGTGTGTTTGTTTTTTCTCTGCTTGTCTGCTTTCAGGTGCTCCTCTTGGCGCTAAGGCTGGATTCCCCTCATAGGCCATGGATTGTTGTCTGTTTTGTTTTTTACAGGTGTAGCAGCTGGTTGTCTGGTTTTTGTTTCTATTTTTTTTCTGTTTCCTCTTCTTTCCTCTTCTTCTTTCCTTGTCCCCCGGTCCGGTTCAGTTCAGTTCATGTCATATATTGTAAAAAGAAATAAATAAATGGGCATCAAGGGGAGCTTTACATTTATAAAACTTCCCTTGGCAAAACAAATCTGTTTGGCATCATAGGTATTCAGACTACAATTCTTCTGACATAATGCTGAACAGGACAAGGGGAAAAAAAAGTAAAGAAGACAGTTCTGCCGAAAGCCAGGGATAGACCTGTTCTAAGTTCTATACTTTTTAAAAGGGGCGTGTTTATCAACTATGGAATTAGAAGATTTACAAAAATGGTCAAGTGCTAGATCTTCATCTGGGATTTTAACAGTGTCATATAACTATTCAACAGATCAGTTAAAAAAAAGCCTGCTCATGGAGATGTTTCAGGATCTGGATACCAAGCGTGGACCTAATGTTTTTTTCATTTTTGCAATTCTGATACAGGCTATTGAGCAGTGATAACTAACACCAAGTTCAGATACTGCGGATTTTCTACCTTTGATTTGTTAAGATTGAGCCAATCAGGGACAACCTTGAAGGATCTCTTTGGTTTTGTAGGATCAGTAATTACCTGAGAAAGGTTGATATTGGTACACACCTTTTTTAAATGATCAGAGGCAGAGTTCAACTTGTTTAAATTAAAATTGCCACACAGAGATTGGGTTTAGGCCACATGCACACAGAATGACATCAACAAATATAAGAAATATTAAACATTTACACATAGATTTTTGAATATATGTAGAGGAATGATACTTTGAAATGTGCTCATTGCGGAGTTATGATCAGTTGAGTAATGAAGGTTGAACTATTCTGGGAAAGAGGTTCTATTCCCAGCATCATGATGGACACTCCTGATATAGAAGGTTTCGCTAACGCATTGGAATTGTTTTACTATTTTCATATGCATGTGCAATGAAGAATTGCTTGCTGCTGATAAATGCAAAGAAGAACAGCTTACACATAGATGCTCACATATAGGCTGCTGAATGCAATGAAGACCTGCTTATCAAGTAAAGTTCAATGTCAATGTGTAATATTCAATTAGGATTTGCAAAACAGTGAAGTTAAACAATGAATGGGTCCATAGTCGGTATGAGAAGACTACAGGAATATTTACCTGGGTGTACGTTCAAACAGAGATGAGAAAATTGCGATAAATAATTGTTTGTTTGTTTGTTAGTATGTATATGAATGTTATGTGTATAAACTGTGTTGAGTTATAGTTACTCAGTAGTGTCTCAGTGAAACAACCGACGGGGGAAGCCTTGCGGTGACAACAAAAGCAGTGTTTTACTGATCAGTCAAGTTGCTCCAGTGTACTCCATACAAACTGGTTGGCTACTGAAGGGATAGAAAATGGGGAATACTTGTTTTAAAGCAAACAAGGAATTAGATGGGAAAAATACATGTTTTAACGGGACCCAGACAATATTAAATACTCAGACAGATGGGAGAAGAAGTGTAGTTTTGTAGGAAATCACAAAATTATTACATAGAATTAGTGAAATCAATTGAAGAATGCCTTTCTGAAGAGCTGTTTACCACAGATGAGCAGCTTTGCGACCAAGCACATTGTAGATCGCTTTACTGCCAAAATGATCTAATTTAATGGATTGGTTTAGACATGCATAACAGCATTTTAAGAACAAAGAGAGAAACAAAAAGGGACAACGCTTCATGGTGGAAGGTGATGTATAAATAACTGTGTATATGATGAAGGGGGTGGCAACACCCATTCCGAAATCCCGCCATTCCGACATCCCGCTATTCCGACATCCCACCATTCCGACATACCACCATTCCGACATACCACCATTCCGACATGCAAACGTCCCACCATTCCGACATCCCACCATTGCGACATCCCGCTATTCTGACGTTCAAATGTCCCACCATTCCGACAAGGCTTTCCGTATAAGGAAATGTGTGTTACTCAACAGGTGAGTCCCTTCTTTCTGTTCATGCAATT
Source organism: Leuresthes tenuis (assembly GCF_036924035.1). NCBI lineage: Eukaryota > Metazoa > Chordata > Actinopteri > Atheriniformes > Atherinopsidae > Leuresthes > Leuresthes tenuis. The sequence continues at coordinate 29,778,071 of NW_027325365.1, read as the reverse complement.
TATATGTTTAACATGTTTATAGACAAGCGTTATTAAAAACACAAAGTCTCGGCAACTGGAGGAGGAGAAGCAGTCCGCGGTGGTTTTCAATCACACACTCCAATGCCACTTGTTTCAACTTCCGAAAATTTAATCCAGGAAAAAAAGGCTTACAAACATGGACCAAAACGGCTCCATAACACGCACAAGAATCCAAAAGAAACGAAAGTTAACTAAAAGAAAGCAAATAAACAGTATGAAGTGGTCAAAATTGGTTTTACGCATGCCTATGTGCGTCTGGCACATGCGTCTTCGGGCTCTCCCACGTTGGTTTGTGGATGAAAGCTATATGTTCAGCTGTAATGTCATGTAAAAACAATCTCTACATGACATTTAGTCCCAGGTGTGACCAGTTAGGTCCTTAAGATATCAACAGGCTGTATAAAGCTACAACCGTTGCGGCTGTGTGTTTGTGCCAAATGCGCAAAACCCATCCGCGCTTCCCAAAATTGGAGTGAGTACTCATAAATCACGTGAATAACATGAATAAACGTTTTTACTGCATTTTGTTGTGTTTTATACGTTCTATGCTGTCATTTCTATCTTCTTCTATTGGCAAGGCAAGGCAGAGTGCTCGCAACTGTGTCCTGTGCAGTAGCCGTGATATCTGTAATTGCAATTATTACTTTTGCATATGATGACAGCGTGCAAAAGACGCATGGGCTCTGTGGAGAGCTCCGCTCCAGCTGGCTGCTGTGACAGCTCACTGACACTGTATTTCTGCTTAATCAGTTTCAGTCTCGCCAGAGTTATATTAATATCTGTATTTTTATATTTGAAATTCAGGGGATTTTGATAATAGATTATTAAAGTTTGTTTGCGAGGCTGTGGCCTCTGCATGTGCAAAGCTTGTGCGCCAAACTTTAGGGCGTATTTGCGCCGGCATATCATTAGTGCAAAATGTTTTGGATAAAAAATAGGCTATTAAAAGGAACTGTCGGAATGGCGGTATGTTAAAAAAAACAAAAAACATACCGCCATTCCGACCATAGGAGGAAAAAAGTGTCGGAATGGTGGGACGTTTGATAAAAAATTAAGTGTCGCCATTCCGACAATTGGAGACCCATGTCGGAATGGCGAGATGTCGGAATGGCAGCATGTAACCATGATGAAGGAGAGACCATTTGAGCAGCACAGCCATTTCGCAGCACAGGGACAGCAATCCAAGTTACAGGATCTCCCACGTGGTATCACCTGTCACATTGTGTCAAGGCAACAAAAGAAGAAAAAATCACCAAACTCAAGGACAAAAAGACAAAGACTCCGGTGAACGAAGACAGAGGACTGACAAACCAGAAATACAAAAGGATTCTCGATATCAAGATCCAGAAGAAGAGGCTAACAATGCCACGAACACTTACGATGCTGGGAATGATGCCAGCAATGAACAGAGAAGAAGATTCAGTGTCATCAATCTGCATTACGTGCCTCTAATGAGGGGGTGAATATAGAATCCTCAACGATTACAACGTCTCTGGGAACTGTGACAACAACAAGGTTTAAACCATTTTGATATATATTGTAACCTATTGTCTAAGGAATAGTGCTGAAAATGAGGTAAATCTAATCCACCACTGTCCTTGGTCTTCTGTAGGGTTTTTAAACTAATACGTGGTGGTTTGTTTTTCCACAGAAATTTGGAGATGCATGAATCTAGTGACTTAAACCAAGTAGCAGATGGTTTTATGGGGATCATTGAGAACAAATAGTTAACTTTTGGTAGTATCATCATTTTAATGGATGTAACTCTCCCCATAAGTGATATAGGTAAGGACTTCCAACGAGAGATCGTCCTCTACTGTCTTTAATAATTGCACATAATTTAGCTTTGTTAGCTCTGAGAGCCTGGAGGAAATGTTTATGCCTAAATATCTAATATTTCCTGACTGTAAAGTGATCGCAGGTATATTATGGACCCTACAGTTAATGGGCAGAACTGTGGTCTTAGACCAGTTGATAGAGTAGTCAGAAAGTGCTGAGAATTTATTTATGAGTGTGATCGTGTGACTGAGAGACGTCTGTGAGTTCTGAAGGAAAAGTAATACATCATCAGCATAAAGACTTATTTTATGCTCAATATTTTGGGATTAATTACTCACAAACGGGTAAGAAAAGGTAGTATTGCCAGACCATACATGATCAAAACAGGGAGCGGAGGTGGTTCAGCTGCAAGGTATGAATGTCTGACTATAGTTTGTAAAAAGCGGGTAAGATAAGGTGCGAATGCCCAACAATGTATGATCAAAAGAGGGAGCGGAGGTTTTTGGCTACAACAAGGTTTGAATGTCCGACCATAGTTTGTAAAAAGCGGGTAAGAAAAGGTTCAAATGCCTGACAATACACCATCAAAAGCGTGAGCGGAGGTGTTCCGCTGTAAGACGGTGTGAATGTCCGACCATAGTTGGTAAAAAGCGGGTAAGAAAAGGTTAAAATACCCGACTGTACACAATCAATAGCGGGAGCGGAGTTGTTCGGCTACAAGAAGGTGTGAAAGTCCAACCATGGTTTGTAAAAAGCTGCTAAGAAAAGGTTCGAATGCCCGAATATATACCATCAAAAGCGGAAGCGGAGGTGTTCGGCTGCAAGAAGGTGTGAACGTCCGACCAAAGTTTGTAAAAAGCAGTTAAGAAAAGGTTCGAATATCCAACCAAACATAATCAAAAGCGGGAGCAGAGCTGTTCGACTGCAAGTAGGTGTGAATGTCCAGCCATAATTACTCACAAACGGGTAAAAAAAGGTAGTATTGCCAGACCATACATGATCAAAACAGGGAGCTGAGGTGTTTGGCTGTGACAAGGTGTGAATGTCCACCCAAAATTAATGAAAAGCGGGCAAAAAGTAGGTTTGAATGCCCAAGCATACATCATCAAAAGAAGGAGTGGATGTGTTCGGCTACAAGAAGGTTTGAATGTCCGAGCATAGTTTGTAAAAAGCGGGTAAGAAAAGGTTCGAATGCCCAAACAAACACCATCAAAAGAGGGAGCGGAGGTGTTTGGCTGTGACAAGGTGTGAATGTCCACCCAAAATTAATGAAAAGCGGGCAAAAAGTAGGTTTGAATGCCCAAGCATACATCATCAAAAGAAGGAGTGGATGTGTTCGGCTACAAGAAGGTTTGAATGTCCGAGCATAGTTTGTAAAAAGCGGGTAAGAAAAGGTTCGAATGCCCAAACAAACACCATCAAAAGAGGGAGCGGAGGTGTTCCGCTGTAAGAAGGTGTGAATGTCCGACCATAGTTGGTAAAAAGTGGGTAAGAAAAGGTTAAAATACCCGACTGTACACAATCAATAGGGGGAGCGGAGTTGTTCGGCTACAAGAAGGTGTGAAAGTCCAACCATGGTTTGTAAAAAGCTGCTAAGAAAAGGTTCGAATGCCCGAATATATACCATCAAAAGCGGAAGCGGAGGTGTTCGGCTGCAAGAAGGTGTGAACGTCCGACCAAAGTTTGTAAAAAGCAGTTAAGAAAAGGTTCGAATATCCAACCAAACATAATCAAAAGCGGGAGCAGAGCTGTTCGACTGCAAGTAGGTGTGAATGTCCAGCCATAATTACTCACAAACGGGTAAAAAAAGGTAGTATTGCCAGACCATACATGATCAAAACAGGGAGCTGAGGTGTTTGGCTGTGACAAGGTGTGAATGTCCACCCAAAATTAATGAAAAGCGGGCAAAAAGTAGGTTTGAATGCCCAAGCATACATCATCAAAAGAAGGAGTGGATGTGTTCGGCTACAAGAAGGTTTGAATGTCCGAGCATAGTTTGTAAAAAGCGGGTAAGAAAAGGTTCGAATGCCCAAACAAACACCATCAAAAGAGGGAGCGGAGGTGTTTGGCTGTGACAAGGTGTGAATGTCCACCCAAAATTAATGAAAAGCGGGCAAAAAGTAGGTTTGAATGCCCAAGCATACATCATCAAAAGAAGGAGTGGATGTGTTCGGCTACAAGAAGGTTTGAATGTCCGAGCATAGTTTGTAAAAAGCGGGTAAGAAAAGGTTCGAATGCCCAAACAAACACCATCAAAAGAGGGAGCGGAGGTGTTCCGCTGTAAGAAGGTGTGAATGTCCGACCATAGTTGGTAAAAAGTGGGTAAGAAAAGGTTAAAATACCCGACTGTACACAATCAATAGGGGGAGCGGAGTTGTTCGGCTACAAGAAGGTGTGAAAGTCCAACCATGGTTTGTAAAAAGCTGGTAAGAAAAGGTTCGAATGCCCGAATATATACCATCAAAAGCGGAAGCGGAGGTGTTCGGCTGCAAGAAGGTGTGAACGTCCGACCAAAGTTTGTAAAAAGCAGTTAAGAAAAGGTTCGAATATCCAACCAAACAAAATCAAAAGCGGGAGCAGAGCTGTTCGACTAAAAGTAGGTGTGAATGTCCAGCCATAATTACTCACAAACGGGTAAGAAAAGGTAGTATTGCCAGACCATACATGATCAAAACAGGGAGCTGAGGTGGTTCAGCACCAAGGTGTGAATGTCTGACTATAGTTTGTAAAAAGCGGGTACGATAAGGTGCGAATGCCTGACAATGTATAATCAAAAGAGGGAGCAGAGGTTTTCGGCTACAAGAAGGTTTGAACGTCTGACCATAGTTTGTAAAAAGCGGGTAAGAAAAGGTTCGAATGCCCGAACATACACCATCAAAGGAGGGAGCGGAGGTGTTCCGCTGTAAGAAGGTGTGAATGTCCGACCATAGTTGGTAAAAAACGGGTAAGAAAAGGTTAAAATACCCGACTGTACACAATCAGTAGCGGGTGCGGAGTTGTTCGGCTACTAAAAGGTGTGAAAGTCCGACCATGGTTTGTAAAAAGCGGGTAAGAAAAGGTGCGAATGCCCGAAAATGTATGATCAAAAGAGGGAGCGGAGGTGTTTGGCTGCAAGAAGGTGTGAATGTACACCCATAATTACTGAAAAATGGGTAAGAAAAGGTGCGAATGCCCAAATATACATAATCAAAAGCAGGAGTGGATGTGTTCGGCTCCAAGAAGGGTTGAATGTCTGACCATAGTTTGTAAAAAGCAGGTAAGAAAAGGTTTGACTGCCCGAACATACACCATCAAAAGAGGGAGCGGAGGTGTTCCGCTGTAAGAAGGTGTGAATGTCCGACCATAGTTGGTAAAAAGCGGGTAAGAAAAGATTAAAATACCCGACTGTACACAATCAATAGCGGGAGCGGAGTTGTTCGGCTACTAAAAGATGTGAAAGTCCGACTATGGTTTGTAAAAAGCGGGTAAGAAAAGGTGCTAATGCCCGAAAATGTATGATCAAAAGAGGGAGCAGAGGTGTTCGGCTGCAAGAAGGTCTGAATGTCCAACCATAATTTGTATAAACCGGGAAGGAAAGTTTCGAAAGCCCGACTATACACCATCAAAAGCGGGAGCAGAGTGGTTCAGCTGCAAGAAGGTCTGAATGTCCATCAATAATTGCTTTAAAACATGAAAGAAAATTTTCGAATATCATCCGCACATGATCATAAGAAGGAGAGGAGGTGTTCAGCTGCAAGAAGGTGTGAATGTCCACCCATAATTCCTGAAAAATGGGTAAAAAAAGGTGCGAATGCTCAACCATACATTATCAAAAGCAGGTGTGAATGTCAGATCATAATTTGCAAAAAGCTGATGAGAAAGGGTGAGAATGCCCGACTATACACCATCAAATGCGGGAGCGGAGGTGTTCGGCTCTGAGTAGGTGTGAATGTCCGACCATAATTGCTGAATAATGTGTTAGAAAAGGAAAGAATGCCGGACCATACATCATCAAAAGCGAGAGAGGTGGTGTTCGGCTGCAAAAAGGTGTAAATGTTCGACTAAAGTTTGTAAAAAGCGGGTAAGACATGGTGGGAATGCCTGACAAGGTATGATCAAAAGCAGGAGCGGAGGTGTTCAGCTGCAAGAAGGTCTAAATGTCCATCAATAATTGCTAGAAAACATGAAAGAAAATTTTCGAAAATCAAACCGCACATGATCATAAGTGGGAGAGGAGGTGTTCAGCTGCAAGAAGGTGTGAATGTCCACCCATTATTCCTGACAAATGGGTAAGAAAAGGTGCGAATGCCAAACCATACATTATCAAAAGCAGGTGTGAATGTCAGATCATAATTTGCAAAAAGCTGATGAGAAAGGGTGAGAATGTCCGACTGCACACCATCAAATGCGGGAGCGGAGTTGTTCGGCTGTGAGTAGGTGTGAATCTCCGACCGTAATTTCTGAAAAATGTGTTAGAAAAGGTAAGAATGCCGGTCCATACATCATCAAAAGCGAGAGAGGTGGTGTTCGGCTGCAAGTAGGTGTGAATGTCCAGCCATAATTACTCACAAACGGGTAAGAAAAGGTAGTATTGCCAGACCATACATGATCAAAACAGGGAGCGGAGGTGGTTCAGCTGCAAGAAGGTGTGAATGTCTCACTAAAGTTCAAATATATTAACAAAAGCGGGAGGAGAGGTCTTCGGATGAGAGTGGTTGAGAATTTCCAACCATAATCTATAAAATTCGGTGAAAAAAAGGTGTGATAGAACACTAAAAGGTGGAGCGGAAGTGTTCGGCTGCAAGAAGGTGTGAATGTCCAACTATATTTGGTGAAAAGCAGGTGAAGCAAGGTCTGAATGCCCAACCTTACATTATAAAAAGCGAGATCAGAGGAGTTTGGCTGCAAGAAGGCCATAGTTTGCCAAAAGCGGGTAAGCTGCGAATGACCAACTAAATATCAACAAAAGTGGGGGCGGAGGTCTTCGGATGCAACTGGGTGTGAACATCCCACCATACAAGTATGGTGGAGAAGAAGCTGTGAACAGCCGACCATAGTTTGCAAAAAGCGGGTGAGAAAAGGTGCGAATGTGCAACCATACATGATCAAAACAGGGAGCGGAGGTGTTTGGCTGTGACAAGGTGTGAATGTCCACCCAAAATTAATGAAAAGCGGGCAAAAAGTAGGTTTGAATGCCCAACCATACATCATCAAAAGCAGGAGTGGATATGTTCGGCTACAAGAACGTTTGAACGTCTGACCATAGTTTGTAAAAAGCGGGTAAGAAAAGGTTCGAATGCCCAAACATACACCATCAAAAGAGGGAGCGGAGGTGTTCCGCTGTAAGAAGGTGTGAATGTCCGACCATAGTTGGTAAAAAGTGGGTAAGAAAAGGTTAAAATACCCGACTGTACACAATCAATAGGGGGAGCGTAGTTGTTCGGCTACAAGAAGTTGTGAAAGTCCAACCATGGTTTGTAAAAAGCGGGTAAGAAAAGGTGCGAATGCCCGAAAATGTATGATCAAAAGAGGGAGCGGAGGTGTTTGGCTGCAAGTAGGTGTGAATGTCCAGCCATAATTACTCACAAACGGGTAAAAAAAGGTAGTATTGCCAGACCATACATGATCAAAACAGGGAGCTGAGGTGTTTGGCTGTGACAAGGTGTGAATGTCCACCCAAAATTAATGAAAAGCGGGCAAAAAGTAGGTTTGAATGCCCAAGCATACATCATCAAAAGAAGGAGTGGATGTGTTCGGCTACAAGAAGGTTTGAATGTCCGAGCATAGTTTGTAAAAAGCGGGTAAGAAAAGGTTCGAATGCCCAAACAAACACCATCAAAAGAGGGAGCGGAGGTGTTTGGCTGTGACAAGGTGTGAATGTCCACCCAAAATTAATGAAAAGCGGGCAAAAAGTAGGTTTGAATGCCCAAGCATACATCATCAAAAGAAGGAGTGGATGTGTTCGGCTACAAGAAGGTTTGAATGTCCGAGCATAGTTTGTAAAAAGCGGGTAAGAAAAGGTTCGAATGCCCAAACAAACACCATCAAAAGAGGGAGCGGAGGTGTTCCGCTGTAAGAAGGTGTGAATGTCCGACCATAGTTGGTAAAAAGTGGGTAAGAAAAGGTTAAAATACCCGACTGTACACAATCAATAGGGGGAGCGGGGTTGTTCGGCTACAAGAAGGTGTGAAAGTCCAACCATGGTTTGTAAAAAGCTGGTAAGAAAAGGTTCGAATGCCCGAATATATACCATCAAAAGCGGAAGCGGAGGTGTTCGGCTGCAAGAAGGTGTGAACGTCCGACCAAAGTTTGTAAAAAGCAGTTAAGAAAAGGTTCGAATATCCAACCAAACAAAATCAAAAGCGGGAGCAGAGCTGTTCGACTAAAAGTAGGTGTGAATGTCCAGCCATAATTACTCACAAACGGGTAAGAAAAGGTAGTATTGCCAGACCATACATGATCAAAACAGGGAGCTGAGGTGGTTCAGCACCAAGGTGTGAATGTCTGACTATAGTTTGTAAAAAGCGGGTACGATAAGGTGCGAATGCCTGACAATGTATAATCAAAAGAGGGAGCAGAGGTTTTCGGCTACAAGAAGGTTTGAACGTCTGACCATAGTTTGTAAAAAGCGGGTAAGAAAAGGTTCGAATGCCCGAACATACACCATCAAAGGAGGGAGCGGAGGTGTTCCGCTGTAAGAAGGTGTGAATGTCCGACCATAGTTGGTAAAAAACGGGTAAGAAAAGGTTAAAATACCCGACTGTACACAATCAGTAGCGGGTGCGGAGTTGTTCGGCTACTAAAAGGTGTGAAAGTCCGACCATGGTTTGTAAAAAGCGGGTAAGAAAAGGTGCGAATGCCCGAAAATGTATGATCAAAAGAGGGAGCGGAGGTGTTTGGCTGCAAGAAGGTGTGAATGTACACCCATAATTACTGAAAAATGGGTAAGAAAAGGTGCGAATGCCCAAATATACATAATCAAAAGCAGGAGTGGATGTGTTCGGCTCCAAGAAGGGTTGAATGTCTGACCATAGTTTGTAAAAAGCAGGTAAGAAAAGGTTTGACTGCCCGAACATACACCATCAAAAGAGGGAGCGGAGGTGTTCCGCTGTAAGAAGGTGTGAATGTCCGACCATAGTTGGTAAAAAGCGGGTAAGAAAAGATTAAAATACCCGACTGTACACAATCAATAGCGGGAGCGGAGTTGTTCGGCTACTAAAAGATGTGAAAGTCCGACTATGGTTTGTAAAAAGCGGGTAAGAAAAGGTGCTAATGCCCGAAAATGTATGATCAAAAGAGGGAGCAGAGGTGTTCGGCTGCAAGAAGGTCTGAATGTCCAACCATAATTTGTATAAACCGGGAAGGAAAGTTTCGAAAGCCCGACTATACACCATCAAAAGCGGGAGCAGAGTGGTTCAGCTGCAAGAAGGTCTGAATGTCCATCAATAATTGCTTTAAAACATGAAAGAAAATTTTCGAATATCATCCGCACATGATCATAAGAAGGAGAGGAGGTGTTCAGCTGCAAGAAGGTGTGAATGTCCACCCATAATTCCTGAAAAATGGGTAAAAAAAGGTGCGAATGCTCAACCATACATTATCAAAAGCAGGTGTGAATGTCAGATCATAATTTGCAAAAAGCTGATGAGAAAGGGTGAGAATGCCCGACTATACACCATCAAATGCGGGAGCGGAGGTGTTCGGCTCTGAGTAGGTGTGAATGTCCGACCATAATTGCTGAATAATGTGTTAGAAAAGGAAAGAATGCCGGACCATACATCATCAAAAGCGAGAGAGGTGGTGTTCGGCTGCAAAAAGGTGTAAATGTTCGACTAAAGTTTGTAAAAAGCGGGTAAGACATGGTGGGAATGCCTGACAAGGTATGATCAAAAGCAGGAGCGGAGGTGTTCAGCTGCAAGAAGGTCTAAATGTCCATCAATAATTGCTAGAAAACATGAAAGAAAATTTTCGAAAATCAAACCGCACATGATCATAAGTGGGAGAGGAGGTGTTCAGCTGCAAGAAGGTGTGAATGTCCACCCATTATTCCTGACAAATGGGTAAGAAAAGGTGCGAATGCCAAACCATACATTATCAAAAGCAGGTGTGAATGTCAGATCATAATTTGCAAAAAGCTGATGAGAAAGGGTGAGAATGTCCGACTGCACACCATCAAATGCGGGAGCGGAGTTGTTCGGCTGTGAGTAGGTGTGAATCTCCGACCGTAATTTCTGAAAAATGTGTTAGAAAAGGTAAGAATGCCGGTCCATACATCATCAAAAGCGAGAGAGGTGGTGTTCGGCTGCAAGTAGGTGTGAATGTCCAGCCATAATTACTCACAAACGGGTAAGAAAAGGTAGTATTGCCAGACCATACATGATCAAAACAGGGAGCGGAGGTGGTTCAGCTGCAAGAAGGTGTGAATGTCTCACTAAAGTTCAAATATATTAACAAAAGCGGGAGGAGAGGTCTTCGGATGAGAGTGGTTGAGAATTTCCAACCATAATCTATAAAATTCGGTGAAAAAAAGGTGTGATAGAACACTAAAAGGTGGAGCGGAAGTGTTCGGCTGCAAGAAGGTGTGAATGTCCAACTATATTTGGTGAAAAGCAGGTGAAGCAAGGTCTGAATGCCCAACCTTACATTATAAAAAGCGAGATCAGAGGTGTTTGGCTGCAAGAAGGCCATAGTTTGCCAAAAGCGGGTAAGCTGCGAATGACCAACTAAATATCAACAAAAGTGGGGGCGGAGGTCTTCGGATGCAACTGGGTGTGAACATCCCACCATACAAGTATGGTGGAGAAGAAGCTGTGAACAGCCGACCATAGTTTGCAAAAAGCGGGTGAGAAAAGGTGCGAATGTGCAACCATACATGATCAAAACAGGGAGCGGAGGTGTTTGGCTGTGACAAGGTGTGAATGTCCACCCAAAATTAATGAAAAGCGGGCAAAAAGTAGGTTTGAATGCCCAACCATACATCATCAAAAGCAGGAGTGGATATGTTCGGCTACAAGAACGTTTGAACGTCTGACCATAGTTTGTAAAAAGCGGGTAAGAAAAGGTTCGAATGCCCAAACATACACCATCAAAAGAGGGAGCGGAGGTGTTCCGCTGTAAGAAGGTGTGAATGTCCGACCATAGTTGGTAAAAAGTGGGTAAGAAAAGGTTAAAATACCCGACTGTACACAATCAATAGGGGGAGCGTAGTTGTTCGGCTACAAGAAGTTGTGAAAGTCCAACCATGGTTTGTAAAAAGCGGGTAAGAAAAGGTGCGAATGCCCGAAAATGTATGATCAAAAGAGGGAGCGGAGGTGTTCGGCTGCAAGAAGGTGTGAATGTACACCCATAATTACTGAAAAATGGGTAAGAAAAGGTGCGAATGCCCAACTATACATAATCAAAAGCAGGAGTGGATGTGTTCGGCTCCAAGAAGGGTTGAATGTCTGACCATAGTTTGTAAAAAGCAGGTAAGAAAAGGTTTGACTGCCCGAACATACACCATCAAAAGAGGGAGTGGAGGTGTTCCGCTGTAAGAAGGTGTGAATGTCCGACCATAGTTGGTAAAAAGCGGGTAAGAAAAGGTTAAAATACCCGATTGTACACAATCAATAGCGGGAGCGGAGTTGTTCGGCTACAAGAAGGTGTGAAAGTCCAACCATCGTTTGTCAAAAGCTGGTAAGAAAAGGTTCGAATGCCCGAATATATACCATCAAAAGCGGAAGCGGAGGTGTTCGGCTGCAAGAAGGTGTGAACGTCCGACCAAAGTTGGCAAAAAGCAGTAAAGAAAAGGTTCGAATATCCAAACATAATTAAAAGCGAGAGAGATTGTGTTCAGCTGCAAGTAGGTGTGAATATCCAGCCATAATTACTCACAAACGGGTAAGAAAATGTAGTATTGCCAGACCATACATGATCAAAACAGGGAGCGGAGGTGGTTTAGCTGCAAAAAGGGGTGAATGTCCAACTAAAGTTCAAATATATTAACAAAAGCGGGAGGAGAGGTCTTCGGATTAGAGTGGTTGAAATTTCCAACCATAATCTATAAAATGCGGTGAAAAAAAAAGGTGTGAAGGAATGAATTTTATAGCAAAATCCGAAATCATGCATAACTCCGCAAAAGGAACGTATTGCTCAACCAAAGGGATTCTCATTCAGGGTAATATGAGGAACTTTATGCTTGATACATTTTAGACACGGATAACTATGAAGGACAAAGCAATTTTAACTTGGTTTGAGCAAAGCAATTCATTTTATAGGAAAATCCGAAATCGTGCAGGACTCATGAAAGTAAGCTTATTCTCGGATTCCTGATCCTCCAGTGTTGCTCTTTCCTATACTGCAAAATACAGCCTTGTTCTTTGTTGAAATCGATATAGACATTGATAAATATGAAGGACAAAGCAGTTTCCACTTTGTTTGAGTGAAGGAAATAATTCTATAGCAAAATCCCAAATCAAGCAGAACGTATGAAAATAAGCGTGTTTTCGGATTCCTGATCCTTCAGTGTTGCTATTTCTTCTACTGCAAAATACAATGTTGTTCTTTGTTGAAGTCAATCTAGACATTGATAAATATGAAGGACAAAGCAGTTTTAACATAGTTTGAGTAAAGGAATTCATTTTATACATAAAATCCCAAATCATGCAGAACGTATGAAAAGAAGCTTATTCTCGGATTCCTGATCCTTCAGTGTTGCTTTTTCTTCTACTACAAAATACAATGTTGTTCTTTGTTGAAGTCGATCTAGACATTGATAAATATGAAGGACAAATCAGTTTTAACTTGGTTTGAGTGAAGGAATTCATTTTATACATAAAATCCCAAATCATGCAGAACGTATGAAAATAAGCTTATTCTCGGATTACTGATCCTTCAGTGATGCTCTTTCTTCTACTGCAAAATCCAGTGTTGTTCTTTGTTGAAGTCAATCTAGACATTGATAAATATGAAGGACAAAGCAGTTTTCACTTGGTTTGAGTGAAGGATTTGCAGCTGAAAACCTCCCGCTCCCGCTTTTGATTGTGTATAGTCGGGCTTTCGAGCCTTTTCTTACCCGGTTTTTAGAAATTATGGTTAGACATTCAGACCTTGCAGCCGAAGACCTCCACTCCCTCTTTTGATCATACATTGTCGGGCATTCGCACCTTGTCTTACCCGCTTTTTACAAACTATAGTCAGACATTCACATCTTGCAGCTGAACCACCTCAGCTCCCTGTTTTGATCATGTATGGTCTGGCAATACTACCTTTTCTTACCCGTTTGTGAGTAATTATGGCTGGACATTCACACCTACTTGCAGTCGAACAGCTCTGCTCTCGCTTTTGATGGTATATATTCGGGCATTCGAACCTTTTCTTAACTGCTTTTTGCAAACTTTGGTCGGACGTTCACACCTTCTTGCAGCCGAACACCTCCGCTTCCGCTTTTGATGGTATATATTCGGGCATTCGAACCTTTTCTTAGCAGCTTTTTACAAACCATGGTTGAACTTTCACACCTTGTAGCCGAACACCTCCGCTCCCGCTTTTGATGGTGTATAGTCAGGCATTTGAACCTTTTCTTTCCCGCTTTTTACAAACTATGGTCGGACATTCAAACCTTCTTGTAGCCGAAAACCTCCGCTCCCTCTTTTGATCATACATTGTCGGGCATTTGCACCTTTTCTTACCCGTTTTTTACAAACCATGGTCGGACTGTCACACATTCTTGTAGCCAAACACATCCGCTCCCGCTATTGATTGTGTACAGTCGGGTATTTTAACCTTTTCTTACCTGTTTTTTACCAACTGTGGTCGGACATTCACACCTTCTTACAGCGGAACACCTCCGCTCCCTCTTATGATGTTGTATGTTTGGGCATTCGAAACTTTTCTTACCCGCTTTTTACAAACTATGGTCGGACATTCAAACCTTCTTGTAGCCGAACACATCCACTCCTGCTTTTGATGATGTATGGTTGGGCATTCAAACCTACTTGTTGCCCGCTTTTCATTAATTTTTGTGGACATTCACACCTTGTCACAGCCAAACACCTCCGCTCCCTGTTTTGATCATGTATGGTTGGACATTCGCTCCTTTTCTCACCCGTTTTTTGCCAACTATGGTCGGCTGTTCACAGCTTCCTCTCCACCATACTTGGTGGGATATTCACACCCACTTGCATCCGAAGACCTTTTGTTGATATTTAGTTGGTCATTCGCAGCTTACCCGCTTTTGGCAAACTATGGCCTTCATGCAGCCAAACACCTCTGATCTCGCTTTTGATGATGTAAGGTTGGGCATTCAGACCTTGCTTCACCTGCTTTTCACCAAATATAGTCGGACATTCACACCTTCTTGCAGCCGAACACTTCCGCTCCACCTTTTAGTGTTCTATCACACCTTTTTTTTCACCGCATTTTATAGATTATGGTTGGAAATTCTCAACCACTCTCATCCGAAGACCTCTCCTCCCGCTTTTGTTAATATATTTGAACTTTAGTCGGACATTCACACCTTCTTGCAGCTGAACCACCTCCGCTCCCTGTTTTGATCATGTATGGTCTGGCAATACTACCTTTTCTTACCCGTTTGTTAGTAATTATGGCTGGACATTCACACCTACTTGCAGCCGAACACCACCTCTCCCGCTTTTGATGATGTATGGACGGGCATTCTTACCTTTTCTAACACATTTTTCAGCAATTATGGTCGGAGATTCACACTTACTCACAGCCGAACAACTCCGCTCCCGCATTTGATGGTGTATAGTCGGGCATTCTCACCCTTTCTCATCAGCTTTTTGCAAATTATGATCTGACATTCACACCTGCTTTTGATAATGTATGGTTTGGCATTCGCACCTTTTCTTACCCATTTTTCAGTAATTATGGGTGGACATTCACACCTTCTTGCAGCTGAACACCTCCTCTCCCGCTATTGATTGTGTACAGTCGGGTATTTTAACCTTTTCTTACCCGCTTTTTACCAAATATGGTCGGACATTCACACCGTCTTACAGCGGAACACCTCTGCTCCCGCTTTTGATGGTGTATAGTCAGGCATTTGAACCTTTTCTTACCCGCTTTTTACAAACTATGGTCGGACATTCAAACCTTCTTGTAGCCGAAAACCTCCGCTCCCTCTTTTGATTATACATTGTTGGGCATTCGCACCTTATTTACAAACTATAGTCAGACATTCACACCTTGCAGCTGAGCCACCTCAGCTCCCTGTTTTGATAGTGTATGTTCGGGCATTCGAACCTATTCTTACCCCCTTTTTACAAACTATGCTCGGAGATTCACACCTACTCACAGCCGAACAACTCCGCTCCCGCATTTGATAATGTCTTGTCCGGCATTCTAGTCTCTTCTAACACATTTTTCAGCAATTATGGTTGGACATTCACACCTACTCACAGCCGAACACTTCCGCTCCCACATTTGATGGTGTATAGCCGGGCATTCTCACCCTTTCTCATCAGCTTTTTGCAAATTATGATCTGACATTCACACCTACTTGCAGTCGAACAGCTCTGCTCCCGCTTTTGATTATGTTTGGTTGGATATTCGAACCTTTTCTTAACTGCTTTTTACAAACTTTGGTCGGACGTTCACACCTTCTTGCAGCCGAACACATCCACTTCCACTTTTGATGGTATATATTCGGGCATTCGAACCTTTTCTTACCCGCTTTTTACAAACTGTGGTCGGACTTTCACACCTTCTTGTAGCCAAACAACTCCGCTCCCGCTATTGATTGTGTACAGTCGGGTATTTTAACCTTTTCTTACCCGCTTTTTACCAACTATGGTCGGACATTTACACCTTCTTACAGCGGAACACCTCCGCTCCCTCTTTTGATGGTCTATGTTCGGGCATTCGAACCTTTTCTTACCCGCTTTTTACAAACTATGGTCGGACATTCAAACTTTCTTGTAGCCGAACACATCCACTCCTGCTTTTGATGATGTATGGTTGGGCATTTTCACCTTTTCTTACCCATTTTTCAGTAATTATGGGTGGACATTCACACCTTCTTGCAGCTGAACAACTCCTCTCCCGCTTATGATCATGTGCGGTTTGATATTTGAAAATTTTCTTTCATGTTTTAAAGCAATTATTGATGGACATTCAAATCTTCTTGTAGCCAAACACATCCACTCCTGCTTTTGATGATGTATGGTAAGCTTTTCTTACCCGCTTTTTACAAACTATGGTCGGGCATTCAAACCTTCTTGTAGCCAAAACCCTCCGCTCCCTCTTTTGATCATACATTGTTGGGCATTCGCACCTTATCTTACCCGCTTTTTACAAACTATAGTCAGACATTCATACCTTGCAGCTGAACCACCTCCGCTCCCTGTTTTGATCATGTATGGTCTGGCAATACTACCTTTTCTTACCCGTTTGTGAGTAATTAATCCCAAAATATTGAGCATAAAATAAGTCTTTATGCTGATGATGTATTACTTTTCCTTCAGAACTCACAGACGTCTCTCAGTCACACGATCACACTCATAAATAAATTCTCAGCACTTTCTGACTACTCTATCAACTGGTCTAAGACCACAGTTCTGCCCATTAACTGTAGGGTCCATAATATACCTGCGATCACTTTACAGTCAGGAAATATTAGATATTTAGGCATAAACATTTCCTCCAGGCTCTCAGAGCTAACAAAGCTAAATTATGTGCAATTATTAAAGACAGTAGAGGACGATCTCTCGTTGGAAGTCCTTACCTATATCACTTATGGGGAGAGTTACATCCATTAAAATGATGATACTACTTTGTTCTCAATGATCCCCATAAAACCATCTGCTACTTGGTTTAAGTCACTAGATTCATGCATCTCCAAATTTCTGTGGAAAAACAAACCACCACGTATTAGTTTAAAAACCCTACAGAAGACCAAGGACAGTGGTGGATTAGATTTACCTCATTTTCAGCACTATTCCTTAGACAATAGGTTACAATATATATATAAATGGTTTAAACCTTGTTGTTGTCACAGTTCCCAGAGACGTTGTAATCGTTGAGGATTCTATATTCACCCCCTCATTAGAGGCACGTAATGCAGATTGATGACACTGAATCTTCTTCTCTGTTCATTGCTGGCATCATTCCCAGCATCGTAAGTGTTCGTGGCATTGTTAGCCTCTTCTTCTGGATCTTGATATCGAGAATCCTTTTGTATTTCTGGTTTGTCAGTCCTCTGTCTTCGTTCACCGGAGTCTTTGTCTTTTTGTCCTTGAGTTTGGTGATTTTTTCTTCTTTTGATGCCTTGACACAATGTGACAGGTGATACCACGTGGGAGATCCTGTAACTTGGATTGCTGTCCCTGTGCTGCGAAATGGCTGTGCTGCTCAAATGGTCTCTCCTTCATCATGGTTACATGCTGCCATTCCGACATCTCGCCATTCCGACATGGGTCTCCAATTGTCGGAATGGCGACACTTAATTTTTTATCAAACGTCCCACCATTCCGACACTTTTTTCCTCCTATGGTCGGAATGGCGGTATGTTTTTTGTTTTTTTTAACATACCGCCATTCCGACAGTTCCTTTTAATAGCCTATTTTTTACCCAAAACATTTTGCACTAATGATATGCCGGCGCAAATACGCCCTAAAGTTTGGCGCACAAGCTTTGCACATGCAGAGGCCACAGCCTCGCAAACAAACTTTAATAATCTATTATCAAAATCCCCTGAATTTCAAATATAAAAATACAGATATTAATATAACTCTGGCGAGACTGAAACTGATTAAGCAGAAATACAGTGTCAGTGAGCTGTCACAGCAGCCAGCTGGAGCGGAGCTCTCCACAGAGCCCATGCGTCTTTTGCACGCTGTCATCATATGCAAAAGTAATAATTGCAATTACAGATATCACGGCTACTGCACAGGACACAGTTGCGAGCACTCTGCCTTGCCTTGCCAATAGAAGAAGATAGAAATGACAGCATAGAACGTATAAAACACAACAAAATGCAGTAAAAACGTTTATTCATGTTATTCACGTGATTTATGAGTACTCACTCCAATTTTGGGAAGCGCGGATGGGTTTTGCGCATTTGGCACAAACACACAGCCGCAACGGTTGTAGCTTTATACAGCCTGTTGATATCTTAAGGACCTAACTGGTCACACCTGGGACTAAATGTCATGTAGAGATTGTTTTTACATGACATTACAGCTGAACATATAGCTTTCATCCACAAACCAACGTGGGAGAGCCCGAAGACGCATGTGCCAGACGCACATAGGCATGCGTAAAACCAATTTTGACCACTTCATACTGTTTATTTGCTTTCTTTTAGTTAACTTTCGTTTCTTTTGGATTCTTGTGCGTGTTATGGAGCCGTTTTGGTCCATGTTTGTAAGCCTTTTTTTCCTGGATTAAATTTTCGGAAGTTGAAACAAGTGGCATTGGAGTGTGTGATTGAAAACCACCGCGGACTGCTTCTCCTCCTCCAGTTGCCGAGACTTTGTGTTTTTAATAACGCTTGTCTATAAACATGTTAAACATATAAATTGCATGAACAGAAAGAAGGGACTCACCTGTTGAGTAACACACATTTCCTTATACGGAAAGCCTTGTCGGAATGGTGGGACATTTGAACGTCAGAATAGCGGGATGTCGCAATGGTGGGATGTCGGAATGGTGGGACGTTTGCATGTCGGAATGGTGGTATGTCGGAATGGTGGTATGTCGGAATGGTGGGATGTCGGAATAGCGGGATGTCGGAATGGCGGGATTTCGGAATGGGTGTTGCCACCCCCTTCATCATATACACAGTTATTTATACATCACCTTCCACCATGAAGCGTTGTCCCTTTTTGTTTCTCTCTTTGTTCTTAAAATGCTGTTATGCATGTCTAAACCAATCCATTAAATTAGATCATTTTGGCAGTAAAGCGATCTACAATGTGCTTGGTCGCAAAGCTGCTCATCTGTGGTAAACAGCTCTTCAGAAAGGCATTCTTCAATTGATTTCACTAATTCTATGTAATAATTTTGTGATTTCCTACAAAACTACACTTCTTCTCCCATCTGTCTGAGTATTTAATATTGTCTGGGTCCCGTTAAAACATGTATTTTTCCCATCTAATTCCTTGTTTGCTTTAAAACAAGTATTCCCCATTTTCTATCCCTTCAGTAGCCAACCAGTTTGTATGGAGTACACTGGAGCAACTTGACTGATCAGTAAAACACTGCTTTTGTTGTCACCGCAAGGCTTCCCCCGTCGGTTGTTTCACTGAGACACTACTGAGTAACTATAACTCAACACAGTTTATACACATAACATTCATATACATACTAACAAACAAACAAACAATTATTTATCGCAATTTTCTCATCTCTGTTTGAACGTACACCCAGGTAAATATTCCTGTAGTCTTCTCATACCGACTATGGACCCATTCATTGTTTAACTTCACTGTTTTGCAAATCCTAATTGAATATTACACATTGACATTGAACTTTACTTGATAAGCAGGTCTTCATTGCATTCAGCAGCCTATATGTGAGCATCTATGTGTAAGCTGTTCTTCTTTGCATTTATCAGCAGCAAGCAATTCTTCATTGCACATGCATATGAAAATAGTAAAACAATTCCAATGCGTTAGCGAAACCTTCTATATCAGGAGTGTCCATCATGATGCTGGGAATAGAACCTCTTTCCCAGAATAGTTCAACCTTCATTACTCAACTGATCATAACTCCGCAATGAGCACATTTCAAAGTATCATTCCTCTACATATATTCAAAAATCTATGTGTAAATGTTTAATATTTCTTATATTTGTTGATGTCATTCTGTGTGCATGTGGCCTAAACCCAATCTCTGTGTGGCAATTTTAATTTAAACAAGTTGAACTCTGCCTCTGATCATTTAAAAAAGGTGTGTACCAATATCAACCTTTCTCAGGTAATTACTGATCCTACAAAACCAAAGAGATCCTTCAAGGTTGTCCCTGATTGGCTAAATCTTAACAAATCAAAGGTAGAAAATCCGCAGTATCTGAACTTGGTGTTAGTTATCACTGCTCAATAGCCTGTATCAGAATTGCAAAAATGAAAAAAACATTAGGTCCACGCTTGGTATCCAGATCCTGAAACATCTCCATGAGCAGGCTTTTTTTTAACTGATCTGTTGAATAGTTATATGACACTGTTAAAATCCCAGATGAAGATCTAGCACTTGACCATTTTTGTAAATCTTCTAATTCCATAGTTGATAAACACGCCCCTTTTAAAAAGTATAGAACTTAGAACAGGTCTATCCCTGGCTTTCGGCAGAACTGTCTTCTTTACTTTTTTTTCCCCTTGTCCTGTTCAGCATTATGTCAGAAGAATTGTAGTCTGAATACCTATGATGCCAAACAGATTTGTTTTGCCAAGGGAAGTTTTATAAATGTAAAGCTCCCCTTGATGCCCATTTATTTATTTCTTTTTACAATATATGACATGAACTGAACTGAACCGGACCGGGGGACAAGGAAAGAAGAAGAGGAAAGAAGAGGAAACAGAAAAAAAATAGAAACAAAAACCAGACAACCAGCTGCTACACCTGTAAAAAACAAAACAGACAACAATCCATGGCCTATGAGGGGAATCCAGCCTTAGCGCCAAGAGGAGCACCTGAAAGCAGACAAGCAGAGAAAAAACAAACACACAAACAAACAAAAACAAGCACAAGAAGCGGCAATCGCATACAACACAGCTGTGGATATAGATGACCTGAGACGACATGATAATACATCAACTGCTTAGTGACCATGCTACTGGACTAATGAATGTGTGTGTGTGTGTGTGTGTGTGAGAACATGCAACACCCATGGCACAGGACCTACATGATAACCGTGCTTAGTTATGAGTGTATAAGCGTACAGGGCCACAATCCACAGCCCCCCAAACAATCAGAAGCAGGCAGAGAGGGCCACAAGACCCAGGCCACCAGCAGCCCCCACAGAGCACAGAACCCAGGTAGCCCACCGCAGGGGCAACCACGCATCCACCCAGAAGACTGCAGAGGAAGCCCCCGGAAAGAGCCCCCATAAGCATAGGGCAGAGGCACTCCGGGAACCAGGGGCAACAGCCCACCGACCCCGCCAGGCCCCAGCCGCCCAGACATGGGCCGTGCACTGGACCTGGGCCCCAGGAGCCCGAGCGCCCCCAAACCCCCCGGCAGAGGCCCCACCCAATACCCAGGAGGGCCAAGCGCCCCAGACAGCCACAAAGTGGGTCAGCGCCTGCCCCAGCGCCCCTGGCCAAGTGCCCTGGGAGTCAAGACGTGCCCACAGGTGGGTGAAGTCGCGAGCAGTGGGGAGAGGCAACGCTGATGCCCCATCGGGAGAAACACAGGCAGGCCAGGCGACAGCAAGTCCCAGATCCAGGCCCAATCATTACCACACACACTTTCACGTCCCATACATCCACACATCCACACATCCTACCTCCCTCGACTCTGCTGGGGTGTAGTGCAGCGGGCACACCAGGAGGCCAGCAACCCCCCAGCCACCACAGACCCCGAACCAGCAGAACAATTAATTAATCCTCCTGGCCCCTCCTGCCCCGAGCAGACACCAGGAAGCAGGGGTGTGCGAAGAAGACCCCTCCCCTCACCCTTCTGGCTCTTCAATATTTTCTAATAGTGAGCAATTAAAATTGAGGGGCAGCCAAACTTGTAGAACTGGGAGCGCGGCACTCTGGGCAGCCTACATACCCAAAGAGCCCCGCCCACCAGATGCCACTCAGTGTAACCACCCCCCAAGACCTAATGTGTGTGTGTGAGTGTGTTTGATAAGTACTAATGTCTAAGGTGTAATTAAAACAGGGGCAGGGAACTGCAGAGTGCAACCAAAGGGGACCACCTACGTGGCCCCATCCACTACACCCCACCGAACACACACGCCCCCAAAACCCTTCATGTGTGAGTGTGTGCTGTGTACAGGAGCCAGAAGGGAGAGGGGTATGGGGATATATACCGGGGGAGCTACTCTCCCCCAGAGAGGGCAGCCAGGGACTGGCTGCAATAGGCATCCCCGCTACCTGGGAGCCAGCAATGGGCAGGAGGGCCTGATGTCCACCAGGCTCGGGGCCTGCAGCGACCATATTCCGGGAGCTACTGTACCCCCAGAAGGTACCCATCCCGCCCCACCCCACTCAACCCAACCCCACCCCGGAGGACCTCTACAAAAAACAAACAAACAAACCACCCGGTCACACCAGTCGCAGCAGCCCGGGCCTGAGACCCACCATCACCCAGCAACCCACCACCACCACTATGTGATAAAACTAATCAGAGGGGACCAGAGAGAATGAAATTCAGCCAATTGATGTTTTGAGGAGGCAGACATTGTTTCCATGCTAATATAATCTAAAAGAAAATTTCTAAACTGGTTAATACACAGATTGTTCTTCGCTTTCCAGTTCATGAGAATAGTTTTCTTTGCGATACATAACACTGTGACAACCATGTGTGCTGAGTTAATTTCCATGTTGATGTTGTCTAAGTCACCCAGTATGCACAGTGTGGGGCATGCAGGGATGCTACACTTTAGCCATGTTGATAGGTCCTCACAGACTTCAAGCCAGAACTTCTGGACAGGCGCAGAAAACCACAAAGCGTGTACATAATCATCAGGTGTGTTATCTGTGCAATGTGAGCAGATGTTTGAGTGTGTTAGACCCATCCTGAACATCCTTTGTCCTGTATAGTGTGTTCTATGAAGGATTTTGTATTGTATGAGCTGTAAATTAGGATTTCGAGTCTTTATGAAGGTGTTCAAACATATTTGTGGTTAGAAGCTATGACCAGAACTGATGGATAAATCTGCCTCCCATTTTGAGGATGGAAGAGACATTGTGTCATCTATCTTAGACAATAATTTATATATTTTTGATAGTAGTTTTGGGGTACAGATGCTTAGAAATTCTGCTACCCTAGTCGGGGGTTGTAAGTCTGGTTGGTGGAGGATATATCCATCCATCCATCCATCATCTGCCGCTTATCCGGGGGTCGGGTCGCGGGGGCAGCAGCTTGAGCAGAGAAACCCAGACGTCTCTGTCCCCGGCCACTTCCTACAGCTCTTCCGGGGGGACCCCGAGGCGTTCCCAGGCCAGCCGAGAGACATAGTCTCTCCAACGTGTCCTGGGTCTCCCCCGGGGTCTCCTCCCAGTGGGACGTGCCCGGAACACCTCCCCAGGGAGGCGCCCAGGGGGCATCCTAACCAGATGCCCGAGCCACCTCATCTGACTCCTCTCAATGCGGAGGAGCAGCGGTTCTACTCCGAGCCCCTCCCGGATGACTGAGCTTCTCACCCTATCTCTAAGGGAGAGCCCAGACACCCTGCGGAGGAAACCCATTTCGGCCGCTTGTATTCGCGATCTTGTTCTTTCGGTCACTACCCACAACTCGTGACCATAGGTGAGGATGGGAACGTAGATTGACCAGTAAGTAGCACCGGTCATACAGAGACCGAACGGCCCCTATCAAGGGGTCCGGCACTCCATATTCCCGGAGCACCCCCCACAGGACTCCACGAGGGACACGGTCGAACGCTTTCTCCAAGTCCACAAAACACATGTAGACTGGTTGGGCGAACTCCCATGCACCCTCCAGGATCCTGCCGAGGGTATAGAGCTGGTCCACTGTTCCACGGCCAGGACGAAAGCCACACTGCATCTCCTGAATCCGAGGCTCGATTATCCGACGGATCCTCCTCTCCAATACCCCCGAATAGACCTTACCAGGGAGGCTGAGGAGTGTGATACCCCTATAGTTGGAACACACCCTCCGGTCCCCCTTTTTAAAGAGGGGGACCACCACCCCAATCTGCCAGTCCAGAGGCACTGTCCCCGATGTCCACGCGATACTGCAGAGGCGTGTCAGCCAAGACAGCCCTACAACATCCAGAGCCTTGAGAAACTCAGGACGGACCTCATCCACCCCCGGGGCCTTGCCACCGAGGAACTTTTTAACCACCTCGGCAACCTCAGCCCCAGAAATGGGAGGCCCCGTCTCCGAGCTCTCCGACTCTGCCTCTTCCGAGCACGTGTTGGTAGGATTGAGGAGTTCCTCGAAGTACTCCCCCCACCGACTCACAACATCCCTAGTTGAGGTCAGCAAAGCCCCGTCCGCACTGTAAACAGTGTTGACTGTGAGCCGCTTCCCCCCCCTGAGATGCCGGATGGTGGACCAGAATCTTTTCGAGGCCGTCCGGAAATCGTTCTCCATGGTCTCACCGAACTCCTCCCAGGCCCGAGTTTTTGCCTCAGCAACCGCCGAAGCCGTGGCCCGTCTGGCCCGTCGGTACCTATCAGCTTCTTCCAGGGTCCCACTGGCCAAAAAGGCCCGATAGGACTCCTTCTTCAGCTTGACGGCTTCCCTCACCACTGGTGTCCACCAGCAGGTTCGAGGGTTGCCGCCACGACAGGCACCGACCACCTTACGGCCACAACTCCGACCAGCTGCCTCGGCAATGGAGTCACGGAACATGGCCCATTCAATGTCTGCAGATCGGGGGGGCCGTTCCTCCCAATCACACCCCTCCAGGTCTCACTGTCATTGCCCACGTGAGCATTGAAGTCCCCCAGCAGAATGAGGGAGTCTCCGGTAGGAGCATTCTCCAGTGCCTCCCCCAGAGACTCCAAAAAGAGTAGGTACTCTGAACTGCTGTTTGGCGCATAGGCACAAACAACAGTCAGGACTCGTCCCCCCACCCAAGGCGGAGGGAGGCTACCCTCTCGTTCACTGGGGTAAACCCCAATGTACTGGCACACAGCCGGGGGGGCAATAAGTATGCCCACACCTGCTCTGCGCCTCTCACCACGGGCAACTCCAGAGTGGAAGAGAGTCCAACCCCTCTCAAGAGTACTGGTTCCAGATCCCAAGCCGTGCGTCGAGGTGAGTCCGACTATATCTAACGGTCTGATGAAGTTTCAACAATAAACAACAAACTTTGTATTATGAGAAAGAACCAGACTCATTCTTTAGGAATCCGAAAATAAGCTCTATTTTACGAGTTATGCACGAATTCGGATTCTCCTATAAAACGAATTCCTTAACTCAAACCAAGTTAAGACTGCTTTGTCCTTCATATTTATTCATGTCTAATCAAGTTTCAATGATAAACAACGTTGTACTTTGTAGAATGAGAAAGAACTTCTTCAGCAATAAGCATCTCTCGACAAATGACGAAATACAGATTTTGCTATAAAATTAATTGCTATCAGCCTGACTTAAAACTGTTTGTCTTCCTTATTTATCCACTTCAAATCAAGTTTCAACAATTAAAAATTTTTTGTAGTTTGAGAAAGAACAACTTAATCTTGAGCAATCAGTATAAAAAGAAGGTAAGCAAAGGTGCGAATGTCAAACCATACATGATCAAAACAGGGAGCGGAGGTGTTTGGCTGAGACAAGGTGTGAATGTCCACCCATAATTAATGAAAAGCGGGCAACAAGTAGGTTCGAATGCCCAACCATACATCATCAAAAGCAAGAGTGGATATGTTCAGCTACAAGAAGGTTTGAACGTCTGACCATAGTTTGTAAAAAGCGGGTAAGAAAAGGTTCGAATGCCCGAACATACACCATCAAAGGAGGGAGCGGAGGTGTTCCGCTGTAAGAAGGTGTGAATGTCCGACCATAGTTGGTAAAAAACGGGTAAGAAAAGGTTAAAATACCCGACTGTACACAATCAGTAGCGGGTGCGGAGTTGTTCGGCTACTAAAAGGTGTGAAAGTCCAACCATGGTTTGTAAAAAGCGGGTAAGAAAAGGTGCGAATGCCCGAAAATGTATGATCAAAAGAGGGAGCGGAGGTGTTCGGCTGCAAGAAGGTGTGAATGTACACCCATAATTACTGAAAAATGGGTAAGAAAAGGTGCGAATGCCCAACTATACATAATCAAAAGCAGGAGTGGATGTGTTCGGCTCCAAGAAGGGTTGAATGTCTGACCATAGTTTGTAAAAAGCAGGTAAGAAAAGGTTTGACTGCCCGAACATACACCATCAAAAGAGGGAGCGGAGGTGTTCCGCTGTAAGAAGGTGTGAATGTCCGACCATAGTTGGTAAAAAGCGGGTAAGAAAAGGTTAAAATACCCGACTGTACACAATCAATAGCGGGAGCGGAGTTGTTCGGCTACTAAAAGATGTGAAAGTCCGACTATGGTTTGTAAAAAGCGGGTAAGAAAAGGTGCTAATGCCCGACAATGTATGATCAAAAGAGGGAGTGGAGGTTTTCGGCTGTAAGAAGGTCTGAATGTCCAACTATAATTTGTAAAAACCGGGTAAGAAAAGGCTTGAAAGCCCGACTATACACCATCATAAGCGGGAGAGGAGGTGTTCAGCTGTAAGAAGGTGTGAATGTCCACCCATAATTACTGAAAAATGGGTAAGAAAAGGTGCGAATGCCCAAACATACATCATCAAAAGCAGGAGTGGATGTGTTGGGCTACAAGAAGGTTTGAAAGTCCGACCATGGTTTGTAAAAAACGGGTAAGAAAAGGTGCGAATGCCCGACAATGTATATTCAAAAGAGGGAGCGGAGGTTTTTGGCTACAAGAAGGTTTGAATGTCCGACCATAGTTTGTAAAAAGCGGGTAAGAAAAGGTTCAAATGCCTGACAATACACCATCAAAAGCGTGAGCGGAGGTGTTCCGCTGTAAGACGGTGTGAATGTCCGACCATAGTTGGTAAAAAGCGGGTAAGAAAAGGTTA
Organism: Leuresthes tenuis; assembly: GCF_036924035.1. Taxonomy (NCBI): domain Eukaryota; kingdom Metazoa; phylum Chordata; class Actinopteri; order Atheriniformes; family Atherinopsidae; genus Leuresthes; species Leuresthes tenuis. The sequence goes on along the minus strand of NW_027325365.1, from coordinate 29,751,577 downwards.
AAATACCCGACTGTACACAATCAATAGCGGGAGCGGAGTTGTTCGGCTACAAGAAGGTGTGAAAGTCCAACCATGGTTTGTAAAAAGCTGCTAAGAAAAGGTTCGAATGCCCGAATATATACCATCAAAAGCGGAAGCGGAGGTGTTCGGCTGCAAGAAGGTGTGAACGTCCGACCAAAGTTTGTAAAAAGCAGTTAAGAAAAGGTTCGAATATCCAACCAAACATAATCAAAAGCGGGAGCAGAGCTGTTAGACTGCAAGTAGGTGTGAAGGTCCAGCCATAATTACTCACAAACGGGTAAAAAAAGGTAGTATTGCCAGACCATACATGATCAAAACAGGGAGCTGAGGTGGTTCAGCACCAAGGTGTGAATGTCTGACTATAGTTTGTAAAAAGCGGGTAAGCTGCGAATGACCGACTAAATATCAACAAAAGGTCTTCGGATGCAAGTGGGTGTGAATATCCCACCATACAAGTATGGTGGAGAGGAAGCTGTGAACAGCCGACCATAGTTTGCAAAAAGCGGGTGAGACAAGGTGCGAATGTCCAACCATACATGATCAAAACAGGGAGCGGAGGTGTTTGGCTGTGACAAGGTGTGAATGTCCACCCAAAATTAATGAAAAGCGGGCAAAAAGTAGGTTTGAATGCCCAAGCATACATCATCAAAAGAAGGAGTGGATGTGTTCGGCTACAAGAAGGTTTGAATGTCCGAGCATAGTTTGTAAAAAGCGGGTAAGAAAAGGTTCGAATGCCCAAACAAACACCATCAAAAGAGGGAGTGGAGGTGTTTGGCTGTGACAAGGTGTGAATGTCCACCCAAAATTAATGAAAAGCGGGCAAAAAGTAGGTTTGAATGCCCAAGCATACATCATCAAAAGAAGGAGTGGATGTGTTCGGCTACAAGAAGGTTTGAATGTCCGACCATAGTTTGTAAAAAGCGGGTAAGAAAAGGTTCGAATGCCCAAACAAACACCATCAAAAGAGGGAGCGGAGGTGTTTGGCTGTGACAAGGTTTGAATGTCCACTCAAAATTAATGAAAAGCGGGCAAAAAGTAGGTTTGAATGCCCAAGCATACATCATCAAAAGAAGGAGTGGATGTGTTCGGCTACAAGAAGGTTTGAATGTCCGAGCATAGTTTGTAAAAAGCGGGTAAGAAAAGGTTCGAATGCCCAAACAAACACCATCAAAAGAGGGAGCGGAGGTGTTTGGCTGTGACAAGGTGTGAATGTCCACCCAAAATTAATGAAAAGCGGGCAAAACGTAGGTTTGAATGCCCAAGCATACATCATCAAAAGAAGGAGTGGATGTGTTCGGCTACAAGAAGGTTTGAATGTCCGAGCATAGTTTGTAAAAAGCGGGTAAGAAAAGGTTCGAATGCCCAAACAAACACCATCAAAAGAGGGAGCGGAGGTTTTCGGCTGTAAGAAGGTCTGAATGTCCAACTATAATTTGTAAACCCGGGTAAGAAAAGGCTTGAAAGCCCGACTATACACCATCATAAGCGGGAGAGGAGGTGTTCAGCTGTAAGAAGGTGTGAATGTCCACCCATAATTACTGAAAAATGGGTAAGAAAAGGTGCGAATGCCCAAACATACATCATCAAAAGCAGGAGTGGATGTGTTGGGCTACAAGGAGGTTTGAAAGTCCGACCATGGTTTGTAAAAAACGGGTAAGAAAAGGTGCGAATGCCCGACAATGTATATTCAAAAGAGGGAGCGGAGGTTTTTGGCTACAAGAAGGTTTGAATGTCCGACCATAGTTTGTAAAAAGCGGGTAAGAAAAGGTTCAAATGCCTGACAATACACCATCAAAAGCGTGAGCGGAGGTGTTCCGCTGTAAGACGGTGTGAATGTCCGACCATAGTTGGTAAAAAGCGGGTAAGAAAAGGTTAAAATACCCGACTGTACACAATCAATAGCGGGAGCGGAGTTGTTCGGCTACAAGAAGGTGTGAAAGTCCAACCATGGTTTGTAAAAAGCTGCTAAGAAAAGGTTCGAATGCCCGAATATATACCATCAAAAGCGGAAGCGGAGGTGTTCGGCTGCAAGAAGGTGTGAACGTCCGACCAAAGTTTGTAAAAAGCAGTTAAGAAAAGGTTCGAATATCCAACCAAACATAATCAAAAGCGGGAGCAGAGCTGTTCGACTGCAAGTAGGTGTGAATGTCCAGCCATAATTACTCACAAACGGGTAAAAAAAGGTAGTATTGCCAGACCATACATGATCAAAACAGGGAGCTGAGGTGTTTGGCTGTGACAAGGTGTGAATGTCCACCCAAAATTAATGAAAAGCGGGCAAAAAGTAGGTTTGAATGCCCAAGCATACATCATCAAAAGAAGGAGTGGATGTGTTCGGCTACAAGAAGGTTTGAATGTCCGAGCATAGTTTGTAAAAAGCGGGTAAGAAAAGGTTCGAATGCCCAAACAAACACCATCAAAAGAGGGAGCGGAGGTGTTTGGCTGTGACAAGGTGTGAATGTCCACCCAAAATTAATGAAAAGCGGGCAAAAAGTAGGTTTGAATGCCCAAGCATACATCATCAAAAGAAGGAGTGGATGTGTTCGGCTACAAGAAGGTTTGAATGTCCGAGCATAGTTTGTAAAAAGCGGGTAAGAAAAGGTTCGAATACCCGACTGTACACAATCAATAGGGGGAGCGGAGTTGTTCGGCTACAAGAAGGTGTGAAAGTCCAACCATGGTTTGTAAAAAGCTGGTAAGAAAAGGTTCGAATGCCCGAATATATACCATCAAAAGCGGAAGCGGAGGTGTTCGGCTGCAAGAAGGTGTGAACGTCCGACCAAAGTTTGTAAAAAGCAGTTAAGAAAAGGTTCGAATATCCAACCAAACAAAATCAAAAGCGGGAGCAGAGCTGTTCGACTGCAAGTAGGTGTGAATGTCCAGCCATAATTACTCACAAACGGGTAAGAAAAGGTAGTATTGCCAGACCATACATGATCAAAACAGGGAGCTGAGGTGGTTCAGCACCAAGGTGTGAATGTCTGACTATAGTTTGTAAAAAGCGGGTACGATAAGGTGCGAATGCCTGACAATGTATAATCAAAAGAGGGAGCAGAGGTTTTCGGCTACAAGAAGGTTTGAACGTCTGACCATAGTTTGTAAAAAGCGGGTAAGAAAAGGTTCGAATGCCCGAACATACACCATCAAAGGAGGGAGCGGAGGTGTTCCGCTGTAAGAAGGTGTGAATGTCCGACCATAGTTGGTAAAAAACGGGTAAGAAAAGGTTAAAATACCCGACTGTACACAATCAGTAGCGGGTGCGGAGTTGTTCGGCTACTAAAAGGTGTGAAAGTCCGACCATGGTTTGTAAAAAGCGGGTAAGAAAAGGTGCGAATGCCCGAAAATGTATGATCAAAAGACGGAGCGGAGGTGTTTGGCTGCAAGAAGGTGTGAATGTACACCCATAATTACTGAAAAATGGGTAAGAAAAGGTGCGAATGCCCAAATATACATAATCAAAAGCAGGAGTGGATGTGTTCGGCTCCAAGAAGGGTTGAATGTCTGACCATAGTTTGTAAAAAGCAGGTAAGAAAAGGTTTGACTGCCCGAACATACACCATCAAAAGAGGGAGCGGAGGTGTTCCGCTGTAAGAAGGTGTGAATGTCCGACCATAGTTGGTAAAAAGCGGGTAAGAAAAGATTAAAATACCCGACTGTACACAATCAATAGCGGGAGCGGAGTTGTTCGGCTACTAAAAGATGTGAAAGTCCGACTATGGTTTGTAAAAAGCGGGTAAGAAAAGGTGCTAATGCCCGACAATGTATGATCAAAAGAGGGAGCAGAGGTGTTCGGCTGCAAGAAGGTCTGAATGTCCAACCATAATTTGTATAAACCGGGAAGGAAAGTTTCGAAAGCCCGACTATACACCATCAAAAGCGGGAGCAGAGTGGTTCAGCTGCAAGAAGGTCTGAATGTCCATCAATAATTGCTTTAAAACATGAAAGAAAATTTTCGAATATCATCCGCACATGATCATAAGAAGGAGAGGAGGTGTTCAGCTGCAAGAAGGTGTGAATGTCCACCCATAATTCCTGAAAAATGGGTAAAAAAAGGTGCGAATGCTCAACCATACATTATCAAAAGCAGGTGTGAATGTCAGATCATAATTTGCAAAAAGCTGATGAGAAAGGGTGAGAATGCCCGACTATACACCATCAAATGCGGGAGCGGAGGTGTTCGGCTCTGAGTAGGTGTGAATGTCCGACCATAATTGCTGAAAAATGTGTTAGAAAAGGAAAGAATGCCGGACCATACATCATCAAAAGCGAGAGAGGTGGTGTTCGGCTGCAAAAAGGTGTAAATGTTCGACTAAAGTTTGTAAAAAGCGGGTAAGACATGGTGCGAATGCCTGACAAGGTATGATCAAAAGCAGGAGCGGAGGTGTTCAGCTGCAAGAAGGTCTAAATGTCCATCAATAATTGCTAGAAAACATGAAAGAAAATTTTCGAAAATCAAACCGCACATGATCATAAGTGGGAGAGGAGGTGTTCAGCTGCAAGAAGGTGTGAATGTCCACCCATTATTCCTGACAAATGGGTAAGAAAAGGTGCGAATGCCAAACCATACATTATCAAAAGCAGGTGTGAATGTCAGATCATAATTTGCAAAAAGCTGATGAGAAAGGGTGAGAATGTCCGACTGCACACCATCAAATGCGGGAGCGGAGTTGTTCGGCTGTGAGTAGGTGTGAATCTCCGACCGTAATTTCTGAAAAATGTGTTAGAAAAGGTAAGAATGCCGGACCATACATCATCAAAAGCGAGAGAGGTGGTGTTCGGCTGCAAGTAGGTGTGAATGTCCAGCCATAATTACTCACAAACGGGTAAGAAAAGGTAGTATTGCCAGACCATACATGATCAAAACAGGGAGCGGAGGTGGTTCAGCTGCAAGAAGGTGTGAATGTCTCACTAAAGTTCAAATATATTAACAAAAGCGGGAGGAGAGGTCTTCGGATGAGAGTGGTTGAGAATTTCCAACCATAATCTATAAAATTCGGTGAAAAAAAGGTGTGATAGAACACTAAAAGGTGGAGCGGAAGTGTTCGGCTGCAAGAAGGTGTGAATGTCCGACTATATTTGGTGAAAAGCAGGTGAAGCAAGGTCTGAATGCCCAACCTTACATTATCAAAAGCGAGATCAGAGGTGTTTGGCTGCAAGAAGGCCATAGTTTGCCAAAAGCGGGTAAGCTGCGAATGACCAACTAAATATCAACAAAAGTGGGGGCGGAGGTCTTCGGATGCAACTGGGTGTGAACATCCCACCATACAAGTATGGTGGAGAGGAAGCTGTGAACAGCCGACCATAGTTTGCAAAAAGCGGGTGAGAAAAGGTGCGAATGTGCAACCATACATGATCAAAACAGGGAGCGGAGATGTTTGGCTGTGACAAGGTGTGAATGTCCACCCAAAATTAATGAAAAGCGGGCAAAAAGTAGGTTTGAATGCCCAACCATACATCATCAAAAGCAGGAGTGGATATGTTCGGCTACAAGAACGTTTGAACGTCTGACCATAGTTTGTAAAAAGCGGGTAAGAAAAGGTTCGAATGCCCAAACATACACCATCAAAAGAGGGAGCGGAGGTGTTCCGCTGTAAGAAGGTGTGAATGTCCGACCATAGTTGGTAAAAAGTGGGTAAGAAAAGGTTAAAATACCCGACTGTACACAATCAATAGGGGGAGCGTAGTTGTTCGGCTACAAGAAGTTGTGAAAGTCCAACCATGGTTTGTAAAAAGCGGGTAAGAAAAGGTGCGAATGCCCGAAAATGTATGATCAAAAGAGGGAGCGGAGGTGTTCGGCTGCAAGAAGGTGTGAATGTACACCCATAATTACTGAAAAATGGGTAAGAAAAGGTGCGAATGCCCAACTATACATAATCAAAAGCAGGAGTGGATGTGTTCGGCTCCAAGAAGGGTTGAATGTCTGACCATAGTTTGTAAAAAGCAGGTAAGAAAAGGTTTGACTGCCCGAACATACACCATCAAAAGAGGGAGTGGAGGTGTTCCGCTGTAAGAAGGTGTGAATATCCGACCATAGTTGGTAAAAAGCGGGTAAGAAAAGGTTAAAATACCCGACTGTACACAATCAATAGCGGGAGCGGAGTTGTTCGGCTACAAGAAGGTGTGAAAGTCCAACCATCGTTTGTCAAAAGCTGGTAAGAAAAGGTTCGAATGCCCGAATATATACCATCAAAAGCGGAAGCGGAGGTGTTCGGCTGCAAGAAGGTGTGAACGTCCGACCAAAGTTGGCAAAAAGCAGTAAAGAAAAGGTTCGAATATCCAAACATAATTAAAAGCGAGAGAGATTGTGTTCAGCTGCAAGTAGGTGTGAATATCCAGCCATAATTACTCACAAACGGGTAAGAAAATGTAGTATTGCCAGACCATACATGATCAAAACAGGGAGCGGAGGTGGTTTAGCTGCAAAAAGGGGTGAATGTCCAACTAAAGTTCAAATATATTAACAAAAGCGGGAGGAGAGGTCTTCGGATTAGAGTGGTTGAAATTTCCAACCATAATCTATAAAATGCGGTGAAAAAAAAAAGGTGTGAAGGAATGAATTTTATAGCAAAATCCGAAATCATGCATAACTCCGCAAAAGGAACGTATTGCTCAACCAAAGGGATTCTCATTCATGGTAATATGAGGAACTTTATGCTTGATACATTTTAGACACGGATAACTATGAAGGACAAAGCAATTTTAACTTGGTTTGAGCAAAGCAATTCATTTTATAGGAAAATCCGAAATCGTGCAGGACTCATGAAAGTAAGCTTATTCTCGGATTCCTGATCCTCCAGTGTTGCTCTTTCCTATACTGCAAAATACAGCCTTGTTCTTTGTTGAAATCGATATAGACATTGATAAATATGAAGGACAAAGCAGTTTCCACTTTGTTTGAGTGAAGGAAATAATTCTATAGCAAAATCCCAAATCAAGCAGAACGTATGAAAATAAGCGTGTTTTCGGATTCCTGATCCTTCAGTGTTGCTATTTCTTCTACTGCAAAATACAATGTTGTTCTTTGTTGAAGTCAATCTAGACATTGATAAATATGAAGGACAAAGCAGTTTTAACATAGTTTGAGTAAAGGAATTCATTTTATACATAAAATCCCAAATCATGCAGAACGTATGAAAAGAAGCTTATTCTCGGATTCCTGATCCTTCAGTGTTGCTTTTTCTTCTACTGCAAAATACAATGTTGTTCTTTGTTGAAGTCGATCTAGACATTGATAAATATGAAGGACAAATCAGTTTTAACTTGGTTTGAGTGAAGGAATTCATTTTATACATAAAATCCCAAATCATGCAGAACGTATGAAAATAAGCTTATTCTCGGATTACTGATCCTTCAGTGATGCTCTTTCTTCTACTGCAAAATCCAGTGTTGTTCTTTGTTGAAGTCAATCTAGACATTGATAAATATGAAGGACAAAGCAGTTTTCACTTGGTTTGAGTGAAGGATTTGCAGCTGAAAACCTCCCGCTCCCGCTTTTGATTGTGTATAGTCGGGCTTTCGAGCCTTTTCTTACCCGGTTTTTAGAAATTATGGTTAGACATTCAGACCTTGCAGCCGAAGACCTCCACTCCCTCTTTTGATCATACATTGTCGGGCATTCGCACCTTGTCTTACCCGCTTTTTACAAACTATAGTCAGACATTCACATCTTGCAGCTGAACCACCTCAGCTCCCTGTTTTGATCATGTATGGTCTGGCAATACTACCTTTTCTTACCCGTTTGTGAGTAATTATGGCTGGACATTCACACCTACTTGCAGTCGAACAGCTCTGCTCTCGCTTTTGATGGTATATATTCGGGCATTCGAACCTTTTCTTAACTGCTTTTTGCAAACTTTGGTCGGACGTTCACACCTTCTTGCAGCCGAACACCTCCGCTTCCGCTTTTGATGGTATATATTCGGGCATTCGAACCTTTTCTTAGCAGCTTTTTACAAACCATGGTTGAACTTTCACACCTTCTTGTAGCCGAACACCTCCGCTCCCGCTTTTGATGGTGTATAGTCAGGCATTTGAACCTTTTCTTTCCCGCTTTTTACAAACTATGGTCGGACATTCAAACCTTCTTGTAGCCGAAAACCTCCGCTCCCTCTTTTGATCATACATGGTCGGGCATTCGCACCTTTTCTTACCCGTTTTTTACAAACCATGGTCGGACTGTCACACATTCTTGTAGCCAAACACATCCGCTCCCGCTATTGATTGTGTACAGTCGGGTATTTTAACCTTTTCTTACCTGTTTTTTACCAACTATGGTCGGACATTCACACCTTCTTACAGCGGAACACCTCCGCTCCCTCTTTTGATGTTGTATGTTTGGGCATTCGAACCTTTTCTTACCCGCTTTTTACAAACTATGCTCGGACATTCAAACCTTCTTGTAGCCGAACACATCCACTCCTGCTTTTGATGATGTATGGTTGGGCATTCAAACCTACTTGTTGCCCGCTTTTCATTAATTTTTGTGGACATTCACACCTTGTCACAGCCAAACACCTCCGCTCCCTGTTTTGATCATGTATGGTTGGACATTCGCTCCTTTTCTCACCCGTTTTTTGCCAACTATGGTCGGCTGTTCACAGCTTCCTCTCCACCATACTTGGTGGGATATTCACACCCACTTGCATCCGAAGACCTTTTGTTGATATTTAGTTGGTCATTCGCAGCTTACCCGCTTTTGGCAAACTATGGCCTTCATGCAGCCAAACACCTCTGATCTCGCTTTTGATGATGTAAGGTTGGGCATTCAGACCTTGCTTCACCTGCTTTTCACCAAATATAGTCGGACATTCACACCTTCTTGCAGCCGAACACTTCCGCTCCACCTTTTAGTGTTCTATCACACCTTTTTTTTCACCGCATTTTATAGATTATGGTTGGAAATTCTCAACCACTCTCATCCGAAGACCTCTCCTCCCGCTTTTGTTAATATATTTGAACTTTAGTCGGACATTCACACCTTCTTGCAGCTGAACCACCTCCGCTCCCTGTTTTGATCATGTATGGTCTGGCAATACTACCTTTTCTTACCCGTTTGTTAGTAATTATGGCTGGACATTCACACCTACTTGCAGCCGAACACCACCTCTCCCGCTTTTGATGATGTATGGACGGGCATTCTTACCTTTTCTAACACATTTTTCAGCAATTATGGTCGGAGATTCACACTTACTCACAGCCGAACAACTCCGCTCCCGCATTTGATGGTGTATAGTCGGGCATTCTCACCCTTTCTCATCAGCTTTTTGCAAATTATGATCTGACATTCACACCTGCTTTTGATAATGTATGGTTTGGCATTCGCACCTTTTCTTACCCATTTTTCAGTAATTATGGGTGGACATTCACACCTTCTTGCAGCTGAACACCTCCTCTCCCGCTATTGATTGTGTACAGTCGGGTATTTTAACCTTTTCTTACCCGCTTTTTACCAAATATGGTCGGACATTCACACCGTCTTACAGCGGAACACCTCTGCTCCCGCTTTTGATGGTGTATAGTCAGGCATTTGAACCTTTTCTTACCCGCTTTTTACAAACTATGGTCGGACATTCAAACCTTCTTGTAGCCGAAAACCTCCGCTCCCTCTTTTGATTATACATTGTTGGGCATTCGCACCTTATTTACAAACTATAGTCAGACATTCACACCTTGCAGCTGAGCCACCTCAGCTCCCTGTTTTGATAGTGTATGTTCGGGCATTCGAACCTATTCTTACCCCCTTTTTACAAACTATGCTCGGAGATTCACACCTACTCACAGCCGAACAACTCCGCTCCCGCATTTGATAATGTCTTGTCCGGCATTCTAGTCTCTTCTAACACATTTTTCAGCAATTATGGTTGGACATTCACACCTACTCACAGCCGAACACTTCCGCTCCCACATTTGATGGTGTATAGCCGGGCATTCTCACCCTTTCTCATCAGCTTTTTGCAAATTATGATCTGACATTCACACCTACTTGCAGTCGAACAGCTCTGCTCCCGCTTTTGATTTTGTTTGGTTGGATATTCGAACCTTTTCTTAACTGCTTTTTACAAACTTTGGTCGGACGTTCACACCTTCTTGCAGCCGAACACCTCCGCTTCCGCTTTTGATGGTATATATTCGGGCATTCGAACCTTTTCTCACCAGCTTTTTACAAACCATGGTTGGACTTTCACACCTTCTTGTAGCCGAACAACTCCGCTCCCCCTATTGATTGTGTACAGTCGGGTATTTTAACCTTTTCTTACCCACTTTTTACCAACTATGGTCGGACATTCACACCTTCTTACAGCGGAACACCTCCGCTCCCTCTTTTGATGGTGTTTGTTTGGGCATTCGAACTTTTTCTTACCCGCTTTTTACAAACTATGCTCGGACATTCAAACCTTCTTGTAGCCGAACACATCCACTCCTTCTTTTGATGATGTATGCTTGGGCATTCAAACCTACTTTTTGCCCGCTTTTCATTAATTTTGGGTGGACATTCACACCTTGTCACAGCCAAACACCTCCGCTCCCTGTTTTGATCATGTATGGTTGGACATTCGCACCTTGTCTCACCCGCTTTTTGCAAACTATGGTCGGCTGTTCACAGCTTCCTCTCCACCATACTTGTATGGTGGGATATTCACACCCACTTGCATCCGAAGACCTTTTGTTGATATTTAGTCGGTCATTCGCAGCTTACCCGCTTTTTACAAACTATAGTCAGACATTCACACCTTGGTGCTGAACCACCTCAGCTCCCTGTTTTGATCATGTATGGTCTGGCAATACTACCTTTTTTTACCCGTTTGTGAGTAATTATGGCTGGACATTCACACCTACTTGCAGTCGAACAGCTCTGCTCCCGCTTTTGATTATGTTTGGTTGGATATTCGAACCTTTTCTTAACTGCTTTTTACAAACTTTGGTCGGACGTTCACACCTTCTTGCAGCCGAACACCTCCGCTTCCGCTTTTGATGGTATATATTCGGGCATTCGAACCTTTTCTTAGCAGCTTTTTACAAACCATGGTTGGACTTTCACACCTTCTTGTAGCCGAACAACTCCGCTCCCGCTATTGATTGTGTACAGTCGGGTATTTTAACCTTTTCTTACCCGCTTTTTACCAACTATGGTCGGACATTGACACCGTCTTACAGCGGAACACCTCCGCTCACGCTTTTGATGGTGTATTGTCAGGCATTTGAACCTTTTCTTACCCGCTTTTTACAAACTATGGTCGGACATTCAAACCTTCTTGTAGCCAAAAACCTCCGCTCCCTCTTTTGAATATACATTGTCGGGCATTCGCACCTTTTCTTACCCGTTTTTTACAAACCATGGTCGGACTTTCAAACCTTCTTGTAGCCCAACACATCCACTCCTGCTTTTGATGATGTATGTTTGGGCATTCGCACCTTTTCTTACCCATTTTTCAGTAATTATGGGTGGACATTCACACCTTCTTACAGCTGAACACCTCCTCTTCCGCTTATGATGGTGTATAGTCGGGCTTTCAAGCCTTTTCTTACCCGGTTTTTACAAATTATAGTTGGACATTCAGACCTTCTTACAGCCGAAAACCTCCACTCCCTCTTTTGATCATACATTGTCGGGCATTAGCACCTTTTCTTACCCGCTTTTTACAAACCATAGTCGGACTTTCACATCTTTTAGTAGCCGAACAACTCCGCTCCCGCTATTGATTGTGTACAGTCGGGTATTTTAACCTTTTCTTACCCGCTTTTTACCAACTATGGTCGGACATTCACACCTTCTTACAGCGGAACACCTCCGCTCCCTCTTTTGATGGTGTATGTTCGGGCAGTCAAACCTTTTCTTACCTGCTTTTTACAAACTATGGTCAGACATTCAACCCTTCTTGGAGCCGAACACATCCACTCCTGCTTTTGATTATGTATAGTTGGGCATTCGCACCTTTTCTTACCCATTTTTCAGTAATTATGGGTGTACATTCACACCTTCTTGCAGCCGAACACCTCCGCTCCCTCTTTTGATCATACATTTTTGGGCATTCGCACCTTTTCTTACCCGCTTTTTACAAACCATGGTTGGACTTTCACACCTTTTAGTAGCCGAACAACTCCGCACCCGCTACTGATTGTGTACAGTCGGGTATTTTAACCTTTTCTTACCCGTTTTTTACCAACTATGGTCGGACATTCACACCTTCTTACAGCGGAACACCTCCGCTCCCTCCTTTGATGGTGTATGTTCGGGCATTCGAACCTTTTCTTACCCGCTTTTTACAAACTATGGTCAGACGTTCAAACCTTCTTGTAGCTGGACATATCCACTCTTGCTTTTGATGATGTATGGTTGGGCATTCGAACCTACTTGTTGCCCGCTTTTCATTAATTATGGGTGGACATTCACACCTTGTCTCAGCCAAACACCTCCGCTCCCTGTTTTGATCATGTATGGTTTGACATTCGCACCTTTGCTTACCTTCTTTTTATACTGATTGCTCAAGATTAAGTTGTTCTTTCTCAAACTACAAAAAATTTTTAATTGTTGAAACTTGATTTGAAGTGGATAAATAAGGAAGACAAACAGTTTTAAGTCAGGCTGATAGCAATTAATTTTATAGCAAAATCTGTATTTCGTCATTTGTCGAGAGATGCTTATTGCTGAAGAAGTTCTTTCTCATTCTACAAAGTACAACGTTGTTTATCATTGAAACTTGATTAGACATGAATAAATATGAAGGACAAAGCAGTCTTAACTTGGTTTGAGTTAAGGAATTCGTTTTATAGGAGAATCCGAATTCGTGCATAACTCGTAAAATAGAGCTTATTTTCGGATTCCTAAAGAATGAGTCTGGTTCTTTCTCATAATACAAAGTTTGTTGTTTATTGTTGAAACTTCATCAGACCGTTAGATATAGTCGGACTCACCTCGACGCACGGCTTGGGATCTGGAACCAGTACTCTTGAGAGGGGTTGGACTCTCTTCCACTCTGGAGTTGCCCGTGGTGAGAGGCGCAGAGCAGGTGTGGGCATACTTATTGCCCCCCCGGCTGTGTGCCAGTACATTGGGGTTTACCCCAGTGAACGAGAGGGTAGCCTCCCTCCGCCTTGGGTGGGGGGACGAGTCCTGACTGTTGTTTGTGCCTATGCGCCAAACAGCAGTTCAGAGTACCTACTCTTTTTGGAGTCTCTGGGGGAGGCACTGGAGAATGCTCCTACCGGAGACTCCCTCATTCTGCTGGGGGACTTCAATGCTCACGTGGGCAATGACAGTGAGACCTGGAGGGGTGTGATTGGGAGGAACGGCCCCCCCGATCTGAATCAGAGTGGTGTTATGTTGTTGGACTTCTGTGCCAGTCATAGACTGTCCATAACGAACACCATGTTCAGGCATAAGGGTGTCCATATGTGCACTTGGCACCAGGACACCCTTGGCCGCAGTTCGATGATCGACTTTGTGGTTGTATCATCGGACTTGCGGCCGTATGTCCTGGACACTCGGGTGAAGAGAGGGGCGGAGCTGTCAACTGATCACCACCTGGTGGTGAGTTGGCTCCGCTGGTGGGGGAGGATGCCGATCAGACCTGGCAGGCCCAAACGTATTGTGAGGGTCTGCTGGGAGCGTTTGTCAGAATCCCCCGTCAGAAGGAGCTTTAACTCCCACCTCCGGCAGAGCTTCAACCATATTTGAGGTGGGGGACATTGAATGGGCCATGTTCCGTGACTCCATTGCTGAGGCAGCTGGTCGGAGTTGTGGCCGTAAGGTGGTCGGTGCCTGTCGTGGTGGCAACCCTCGAACCTGCTGGTGGACACCAGTGGTGAGGGAAGCCGTCAAGCTGAAGAAGGAGTCCTATCGGGCCTTTTTGGCCAGTGGGACCCTGGAAGAAGCTGATAGGTACCGACGGGCCAGACGGGCCACGGCTTCGGCGGTTGCTGAGGCAAAAACTCGGGCCTGGGAGGAGTTCGGTGAGACCATGGAGAACGATTTCCGGACGGCCTCGAAAAGATTCTGGTCCACCATCCGGCATCTCAGGGGGGGGAAGCGGCTCACAGTCAACACTGTTTACAGTGCGGACGGGGCTTTGCTGACCTCAACTAGGGATGTTGTGAGTCGGTGGGGGGAGTACTTCGAGGAACTCCTCAATCCTACCAACACGTGCTCGGAAGAGGCAGAGTCGGAGAGCTCGGAGACGGGGCCTCCCATTTCTGGGGCTGAGGTTGCCGAGGTGGTTAAAAAGTTCCTCGGTGGCAAGGCCCCGGGGGTGGATGAGGTCCGTCCTGAGTTTCTCAAGGCTCTGGATGTTGTAGGGCTGTCTTGGCTGACACGCCTCTGCAGTATCGCGTGGACATCGGGGACAGTGCCTCTGGACTGGCAGATTGGGGTGGTGGTCCCCCTCTTTAAAAAGGGGGACCGGAGGGTGTGTTCCAACTATAGGGGTATCACACTCCTCAGCCTCCCTGGTAAGGTCTATTCGGGGGTATTGGAGAGGAGGATCCGTCGGATAATCGAGCCTCGGATTCAGGAGATGCAGTGTGGCTTTCGTCCTGGCCGTGGAACAGTGGACCAGCTCTATACCCTCGGCAGGATCCTGGAGGGTGCATGGGAGTTCGCCCAACCAGTCTACATGTGTTTTGTGGACTTGGAGAAAGCGTTCGACGGTGTCCCTCGTGGAGTCCTGTGGGGGGTGCTCCGGGAATATGGAGTGCCGGACCCCTTGATAGGGGCCGTTTGGTCTCTGTATGACCGGTGCCTCTACTTACTGGTCAATCTACGTTCCCATCCTCACCTATGGTCACGAGTTGTGGGTAGTGACCGAAAGAACAAGATCGCGAATACAATGGGTTTCCTCCGCAGGGTGTCTGGGCTCTCCCTTAGAGATAGGGTGAGAAGCTCAGTCATCCGGGAGGGGCTCGGAGTAGAACCGCTGCTCCTCCGCATTGAGAGGAGTCAGATGAGGTGGCTCGGGCATCTGGTTAGGATGCCCCCTGGGCGCCTCCCTGGGGAGGTGTTCCGGGCACGTCCCACTGGGAGGAGACCCCGGGGGAGACCCAGGACACGTTGGAGAGACTATGTCTCTCGGCTGGCCTGGGAACGCCTCGGGGTCCCCCCGGAAGAGCTGGAGGAAGTGGCCGGGGACAGAGACGTCTGGGTTTCTCTGCTCAAGCTGCTGCCCCCGCGACCCGACCCCCGGATAAGCGGCAGATGATGGATGGATGGATGGATATATCCTCCACCAACCAGACTTACAACCCCCGACTAGGGTAGCAGAATTTCTAAGCATCTGTACCCCAAAACTACTATCAAAAATATATAAATTATTGTCTAAGATAGATGACACAATGTCTCTTCCATCCTCAAAATGGGAGGCAGATTTATCCATCAGTTCTGGTCATAGCTTCTAACCACAAATATGTTTGAACACCTTCATAAAGACTCGAAATCCTAATTTACAGCTCATACAATACAAAATCCTTCATAGAACACACTATACAGGACAAAGGATGTTCAGGATGGGTCTAACACACTCAAACATCTGCTCACATTGCACAGATAACACACCTGATGATTATGTACACGCTTTGTGGTTTTCTGCGCCTGTCCAGAAGTTCTGGCTTGAAGTCTGTGAGGACCTATCAACATGGCTAAAGTGTAGCATCCCTGCATGCCCCACACTGTGCATACTGGGTGACTTAGACAACATCAACATGGAAATTAACTCAGCACACATGGTTGTCACAGTGTTATGTATCGCAAAGAAAACTATTCTCATGAACTGGAAAGCGAAGAACAATCTGTGTATTAACCAGTTTAGAAATTTTCTTTTAGATTATATTAGCATGGAAACAATGTCTGCCTCCTCAAAACATCAATTGGCTGAATTTCATTCTCTCTGGTCCCCTCTGATTAGTTTTATCACATAGTGGTGGTGGTGGGTTGCTGGGTGATGGTGGGTCTCAGGCCCGGGCTGCTGCGACTGGTGTGACCGGGTGGTTTGTTTGTTTGTTTTTTGTAGAGGTCCTCCGGGGTGGGGTTGGGTTGAGTGGGGTGGGGCGGGATGGGTACCTTCTGGGGGTACAGTAGCTCCCGGAATATGGTCGCTGCAGGCCCCGAGCCTGGTGGACATCAGGCCCTCCTGCCCATTGCTGGCTCCCAGGTAGCGGGGATGCCTATTGCAGCCAGTCCCTGGCTGCCCTCTCTGGGGGAGAGTAGCTCCCCCGGTATATATCCCCATACCCCTCTCCCTTCTGGCTCCTGTAAACAGCACACACTCACACATGAAGGGTTTTGGGGGCGTGTGTGTTCGGTGGGGTGTAGTGGATGGGGCCACGTAGGTGGTCCCCTTTGGTTGCACTCTGCAGTTCCCTGCCCCTGTTTTAATTACACCTTAGACATTAGTACTTATCAAACACACTCACACACACACATTAGGTCTTGGGGGGTGGTTACACTGAGTGGCATCTGGTGGGCGGGGCTCTTTGGGTATGTAGGCTGCCCAGAGTGCCGCGCTCCCAGTTCTACAAGTTTGGCTGCCCCTCAATTTTAATTGCTCACTATTAGAAAATATTGAAGAGCCAGAAGGGTGAGGGGAGGGGTCTTCTTCGCACACCCCTGCTTCCTGGTGTCTGCTCGGGGCAGGAGGGGCCAGGAGGATTAATTAATTGTTCTGCTGGTTCGGGGTCTGTGGTGGCTGGGGGGTTGCTGGCCTCCTGGTGTGCCCGCTGCACTACACCCCAGCAGAGTCGAGGGAGGTAGGATGTGTGGATGTGTGGATGTATGGGACGTGAAAGTGTGTGTGGTAATGATTGGGCCTGGATCTGGGACTTGCTGTCGCCTGGCCTGCCTGTGTTTCTCCCGATGGGGCATCAGCGTTGCCTCTCCCCACTGCTCGCGACTTCACCCACCTGTGGGCACGTCTTGACTCCCAGGGCACTTGGCCAGGGGCGCTGGGGCAGGCGCTGACCCACTTTGTGGCTGTCTGGGGCGCTTGGCCCTCCTGGGTATTGGGTGGGGCCTCTGCCGGGGGGTTTGGGGGCGCTCGGGCTCCTGGGGCCCAGGTCCAGTGCACGGCCAATGTCTGGGCGGCTGGGGCCTGGCGGGGTCGGTGGGCTGTTGCCCCTGGTTCCCGGAGTGCCTCTGCCCTATGCTTATGGGGGCTCTTTCCGGGGGCTTCCTCTGCAGTCTTCTGGGTGGATACGTGGTTGCCCCTGCGGTGGGCTACCTGGGTTCTGTGCTCTGTGGGGGCTGCTGGTGGCCTGGGTCTTGTGGCCCTCTCTGCCTGCTTCTGATTGTTTGGGGGGCTGTGGATTGTGGCCCTGTACGCTTATACACTCATAACTAAGCACGGTTATCATGTAGGTCCTGTGCCATGGGTGTTGCATGTTCTCACACACACACACACACACACACATTCATTAGTCCAGTAGCATGGTCACTAAGCAGTTGATGTATTATCATGTCGTCTCAGGTCATCTATATCCACAGCTGTGTTGTATGCGATTGCCGCTTCTTGTGCTTGTTTTTGTTTGTTTGTGTGTTTGTTTTTTCTCTGCTTGTCTGCTTTCAGGTGCTCCTCTTGGCGCTAAGGCTGGATTCCCCTCATAGGCCATGGATTGTTGTCTGTTTTGTTTTTTACAGGTGTAGCAGCTGGTTGTCTGGTTTTTGTTTCTATTTTTTTTCTGTTTCCTCTTCTTTCCTCTTCTTCTTTCCTTGTCCCCCGGTCCGGTTCAGTTCAGTTCATGTCATATATTGTAAAAAGAAATGAATAAATGGGCATCAAGGGGAGCTTTACATTTATAAAACTTCCCTTGGCAAAACAAATCTGTTTGGCATCATAGGTATTCAGACTACAATTCTTCTGACATAATGCTGAACAGGACAAGGGGAAAAAAAGTAAAGAAGACAGTTCTGCCGAAAGCCAGGGATAGACCTGTTCTAAGTTCTATACTTTTTAAAAGGGGCGTGTTTATCAACTATGGAATTAGAAGATTTACAAAAATGGTCAAGTGCTAGATCTTCATCTGGGATTTTAACAGTGTCATATAACTATTCAACAGATCAGTTAAAAAAAAGCCTGCTCATGGAGATGTTTCAGGATCTGGATACCAAGCGTGGACCTAATGTTTTCATTTTTGCAATTCTGATACAGGCTATTGAGCAGTGATAACTAACACCAAGTTCAGATACTGCGGATTTTCTACCTTTGATTTGTTAAGATTGAGCCAATCAGGGACAACCTTGAAGGATCTCTTTGGTTTTGTAGGATCAGTAATTACCTGAGAAAGGTTGATATTGGTACACACCTTTTTTAAATGATCAGAGGCAGAGTTCAACTTGTTTAAATTAAAATTGCCACACAGAGATTGGGTTTAGGCCACATGCACACAGAATGACATCAACAAATATAAGAAATATTAAACATTTACACATAGATTTTTGAATATATGTAGAGGAATGATACTTTGAAATGTGCTCATTGCGGAGTTATGATCAGTTGAGTAATGAAGGTTGAACTATTCTGGGAAAGAGGTTCTATTCCCAGCATCATGATGGACACTCCTGATATAGAAGGTTTCGCTAACGCATTGGAATTGTTTTACTATTTTCATATGCATGTGCAATGAAGAATTGCTTGCTGCTGATAAATGCAAAGAAGAACAGCTTACACATAGATGCTCACATATAGGCTGCTGAATGCAATGAAGACCTGCTTATCAAGTAAAGTTCAATGTCAATGTGTAATATTCAATTAGGATTTGCAAAACAGTGAAGTTAAACAATGAATGGGTCCATAGTCGGTATGAGAAGACTACAGTAATATTTACCTGGGTGTACGTTCAAACAGAGATGAGAAAATTGCTATAAATAATTGTTTGTTTGTTTGTTAGTATGTATATGAATGTTATGTGTATAAACTGTGTTGAGTTATAGTTACTCAGTAGTGTCTCAGTGAAACAACCGACGGGGGAAGCCTTGCGGTGACAACAAAAGCAGTGTTTTACTGATCAGTCAAGTTGCTCCAGTGTACTCCATACAAACTGGTTGGCTACTGAAGGGATAGAAAATGGGGAATACTTGTTTTAAAGCAAACAAGGAATTAGATGGGAAAAATACATGTTTTAACGGGACCCAGACAATATTAAATACTCAGACAGATGGGAGAAGAAGTGTAGTTTTGTAGGAAATCACAAAATTATTACATAGAATTAGTGAAATCAATTGAAGAATGCCTTTCTGAAGAGCTGTTTACCACAGATGAGCAGCTTTGCGACCAAGCACATTGTAGATCGCTTTACTGCCAAAATGATCTAATTTAATGGATTGGTTTAGACATGCATAACAGCATTTTAAGAACAAAGAGAGAAACAAAAAGGGACAACGCTTCATGGTGGAAGGTGATGTATAAATAACTGTGTATATGATGAAGGGGGTGGCAACACCCATTCCGAAATCCCGCCATTCCGACATCCCGCTATTCCGACATCCCACCATTCCGACATACCACCATTCCGACATACCACCATTCCGACATGCAAACGTCCCACCATTCCGACATCCCACCATTGCGACATCCCGCTATTCTGACGTTCAAATGTCCCACCATTCCGACAAGGCTTTCCGTATAAGGAAATGTGTGTTACTCAACAGGTGAGTCCCTTCTTTCTGTTCATGCAATTTATATGTTTAACATGTTTATAGACAAGCGTTATTAAAAACACAAAGTCTCGGCAACTGGAGGAGGAGAAGCAGTCCGCGGTGGTTTTCAATCACACACTCCAATGCCACTTGTTTCAACTTCCGAAAATTTAATCCAGGAAAAAAAGGCTTACAAACATGGACCAAAACGGCTCCATAACACGCACAAGAATCCAAAAGAAACGAAAGTTAACTAAAAGAAAGCAAATAAACAGTATGAAGTGGTCAAAATTGGTTTTACGCATGCCTATGTGCGTCTGGCACATGCGTCTTCGGGCTCTCCCACTTTGGTTTGTGGATGAAAGCTATATGTTCAGCTGTAATGTCATGTAAAAACAATCTCTACATGACATTTAGTCCCAGGTGTGACCAGTTAGGTCCTTAAGATATCAACAGGCTGTATAAAGCTACAACCGTTGCGGCTGTGTGTTTGTGCCAAATGCGCAAAACCCATCCGCGCTTCCCAAAATTGGAGTGAGTACTCATAAATCACGTGAATAACATGAATAAACGTTTTTACTGCATTTTGTTGTGTTTTATACGTTCTATGCTGTCATTTCTATCTTCTTCTATTGGCAAGGCAAGGCAGAGTGCTCGCAACTGTGTCCTGTGCAGTAGCCGTGATATCTGTTATTGCAATTATTACTTTTGCATATGATGACAGCGTGCAAAAGACGCATGGGCTCTGTGGAGAGCTCCGCTCCAGCTGGCTGCTGTGACAGCTCACTGACACTGTATTTCTGCTTAATCAGTTTCAGTCTCGCCAGAGTTATATTAATATCTGTATTTTTATATTTGAAATTCAGGGGATTTTGATAATAGATTATTAAAGTTTGTTTGCGAGGCTGTGGCCTCTGCATGTGCAAAGCTTGTGCGCCAAACTTTAGGGCGTATTTGCGCCGGCATATCATTAGTGCAAAATGTTTTGGGTAAAAAATAGGCTATTAAAAGGAACTGTCGGAATGGCGGTATGTTAAAAAAAACAAAAAACATACCGCCATTCCGACCATAGGAGGAAAAAAGTGTCGGAATGGTGGGACGTTTGATAAAAGATTAAGTGTCGCCATTCCGACAATTGGAGACCCATGTCGGAATGGCGAGATGTCGGAATGGCAGCATGTAACCATGATGAAGGAGAGACCATTTGAGCAGCACAGCCATTTCGCAGCACAGGGACAGCAATCCAAGTTACAGGATCTCCCACGTGGTATCACCTGTCACATTGTGTCAAGGCATCAAAAGAAGAAAAAATCACCAAACTCAAGGACAAAAAGACAAAGACTCCGGTGAACGAAGACAGAGGACTGACAAACCAGAAATACAAAAGGATTCTCGATATCAAGATCCAGAAGAAGAGGCTAACAATGCCACGAACACTTACGATGCTGGGAATGATGCCAGCAATGAACAGAGAAGAAGATTCAGTGTCATCAATCTGCATTACGTGCCTCTAATGAGGGGGTGAATATAGAATCCTCAACGATTACAACGTCTCTGGGAACTGTGACAACAACAAGGTTTAAACCATTTTGATATATATTGTAACCTATTGTCTAAGGAATAGTGCTGAAAATGAGGTAAATCTAATCCACCACTGTCCTTGGTCTTCTGTAGGGTTTTTAAACTAATACGTGGTGGTTTGTTTTTCCACAGAAATTTGGAGATGCATGAATCTAGTGACTTAAACCAAGTAGCAGATGGTTTTATGGGGATCATTGAGAACAAATAGTTAACTTTTGGTAGTATCATCATTTTAATGGAGGTAACTCTCCCCATAAGTGATATAGGTAAGGACTTCCAACGAGAGATCGTCCTCTACTGTCTTTAATAATTGCACATAATTTAGCTTTGTTAGCTCTGAGAGCCTGGAGGAAATGTTTATGCCTAAATATCTAATATTTCCTGACTGTAAAGTGATCGCAGGTATATTATGGACCCTACAGTTAATGGGCAGAACTGTGGTCTTAGACCAGTTGATAGAGTAGTCAGAAAGTGCTGAGAATTTATTTATGAGTGTGATCGTGTGACTGAGAGACGTCTGTGAGTTCTGAAGGAAAAGTAATACATCATCAGCATAAAGACTTATTTTATGCTCAATATTTTGGGATTAATTACTCACAAACGGGTAAGAAAAGGTAGTATTGCCAGACCATACATGATCAAAACAGGGAGCGGAGGTGGTTCAGCTGCAAGGTATGAATGTCTGACTATAGTTTGTAAAAAGCGGGTAAGATAAGGTGCGAATGCCCAACAATGTATGATCAAAAGAGGGAGCGGAGGGTTTTGGCTACAAGAAGGTTTGAATGTCCGACCATAGTTTGTAAAAAGCGGGTAAGAAAAGCTTACCATACATCATCAAAAGCAGGAGTGGATGTGTTCGGCTACAAGAAGATTTGAATGTCCATCAATAATTGCTTTAAAACATGAAAGAAAATTTTCAAATATCAAACCGCACATGATCATAAGCGGGAGAGGAGTTGTTCAGCTGCAAGAAGGTGTGAATGTCCACCCATAATTACTGAAAAATGGGTGAGAAAAGGTGAAAATGCCCAACCATACATCATCAAAAGCAGGAGTGGATGTGTTCGGCTACAAGAAAGTTTGAATGTCCGACCATAGTTTGTAAAAAGCGGGTAAGAAAAGGTTCGAATGCCCGAACATAGACCATCAAAAGAGGGAGCGGAGGTGTTCCGCTGTAAGAAGGTGTAAATGTCCGACCATAGTTGGTAAAAAGCGGGTAAGAAAAGGTTAAAATACCCGACTGTACACAATCAATAGCGGGAGCGGAGTTGTTTGGCTACAAGAAGGTGTGAAAGTCCGACCACGGTTTGTAAAAAGCGGGTAAGAAAAGGTTCGAATGCCCGAATATATACCATCAAAAGTGGAAGTGGATGTGTTCGGCTGCAAGAAGGTGTGAACGTCCGACCAAAGTTTGTAAAAAGCAGTTAAGAAAAGGTTCGAATATCCAACCAAACATAATCAAAAGCGGGAGCAGAGCTGTTCGACTGCAAGTAGGTGTGAATGTCAGATCATAATTTGCAAAAAGCTGATGAGAAAGGGTGAAAATGCCCGGCTATACACCATCAAATGTGGGAGCGGAAGTGTTCGGCTGTGAGTAGGTGTGAATGTCCAACCATAATTGCTGAAAAATGTGTTAGAAGAGACTAGAATGCCGGACAAGACATTATCAAATGCGGGAGCGGAGTTGTTCGGCTGTGAGTAGGTGTGAATCTCCGAGCATAGTTTGTAAAAAGGGGGTAAGAATAGGTTCGAATGCCCGAACATACACTATCAAAACAGGGAGCTGAGGTGGCTCAGCTGCAAGGTGTGAATGTCTGACTATAGTTTGTAAATAAGGTGCGAATGCCCAACAATGTATAATCAAAAGAGGGAGCGGAGGTTTTCGGCTACAAGAAGGTTTGAATGTCCGACCATAGTTTGTAAAAAGCGGGTAAGAAAAGGTTCAAATGCCTGACTATACACCATCAAAAGCGGGAGCAGAGGTGTTCCGCTGTAAGACGGTGTGAATGTCCGACCATATTTGGTAAAAAGCGGGTAAGAAAAGGTTAAAATACCCGACTGTACACAATCAATAGCGGGAGAGGAGGTGTTCAGCTGCAAGAAGGTGTGAATGTCCACCCATAATTACTGAAAAATGGGTAAGAAAAGGTGCGAATGCCAAACCATACATTATCAAAAGCAGGTGTGAATGTCAGATCATAATTTGCAAAAAGCTGATGAGAAAGGGTGAGAATGCCCGACTATACACCATCAAATGCGGGAGCGGAGTTGTTCGGCTGTGAGTAAGTGTGAATCTCCGACCATAATTGCTGAAAAATGTGTTAGAAAAGGTAAGAATGCCCGTCCATACATCATCAAAAGCGGGAGAGGTGGTGTTCGACTGCAAGTAGGTGTGAATGTCCAGCCATAATTACTAACAAACGGGTAAGAAAAGGTAGTATTGCCAGACCATACATGATCAAAACAGTGAGCGGAGGTGGTTCAGCTGCAAGAAGGTGTGAATGTCCGACTAAAGTTCAAATATATTAACAAAAGCGGGAGGAGAGGTCTTCGGATGAGAGTGGTTGAGAATTTCCAACCATAATCTATAAAATGCGGTGAAAAAAAAGGTGTGATAGAACACTAAAAGGTGGAGCGGAAGTGTTCGGCTGCAAGAAGGTGTGAATGTCCGACTATATTTGGTGAAAAGCAGGTGAAGCAAGGTCTGAATGCCCAACCTTACATCATCAAAAGCGAGATCAGAGGTGTTTGGCTGCATGAAGGCCATAGTTTGCCAAAAGCGGGTAAGCTGCGAATGACCGACTAAATATCAACAAAAGGTCTTCGGATGCAAGTGGGTGTGAATATCCCACCAAGTATGGTGGAGAGGAAGCTGTGAACAGCCGACCATAGTTGGCAAAAAACGGGTGAGAAAAGGAGCGAATGTCCAACCATACATGATCAAAACAGGGAGCGGAGGTGTTTGGCTGTGACAAGGTGTGAATGTCCACAAAAATTAATGAAAAGCGGGCAACAAGTAGGTTTGAATGCCCAACCATACATCATCAAAAGCAGGAGTGGATGTGTTCGGCTACAAGAAGGTTTGAATGTCCGAGCATAGTTTGTAAAAAGCGGGTAAGAAAAGGTTCGAATGCCCAAACATACAACATCAAAAGAGGGAGCGGAGGTGTTCCGCTGTAAGAAGGTGTGAATGTCCGACCATAGTTGGTAAAAAACGGGTAAGAAAAGGTTAAAATACCCGACTGTACACAATCAATAGCGGGAGCGGATGTGTTTGGCTACAAGAATGTGTGACAGTCCGACCATGGTTTGTAAAAAACGGGTAAGAAAAGGTGCGAATGCCCGACAATGTATGATCAAAAGAGGGAGCGGAGGTTTTCGGCTACAAGAAGGTTTGAATGTCCGACCATAGTTTGTAAAAAGCGGGAAAGAAAAGGTTCAAATGCCTGACTATACACCATCAAAAGCGGGAGCGGAGGTGTTCGGCTACAAGAAGGTGTGAAAGTTCAACCATGGTTTGTAAAAAGCTGCTAAGAAAAGGTTCGAATGCCCGAATATATACCATCAAAAGCGGAAGCGGAGGTGTTCGGCTGCAAGAAGGTGTGAACGTCCGACCAAAGTTTGCAAAAAGCAGTTAAGAAAAGGTTCGAATGCCCGAATATATACCATCAAAAGCGAGAGCAGAGCTGTTCGACTGCAAGTAGGTGTGAATGTCCAGCCATAATTACTCACAAACGGGTAAGAAAAGGTAGTATTGCCAGACCATACATGATCAAAACAGGGAGCTGAGGTGGTTCAGCTGCAAGATGTGAATGTCTGACTATAGTTTGTAAAAAGCGGGTAAGACAAGGTGCGAATGCCCGACAATGTATGATAAAAAGAGGGAGTGGAGGTCTTCGGCTGCAAGGTCTGAATGTCTAACCATAATTTCTAAAAACCGGGTAAGAAAAGGCTCGAAAGCCCGACTATACACAATCAAAAGCGGGAGCGGGAGGTTTTCAGCTGCAAATCCTTCACTCAAACCAAGTGAAAACTGCTTTGTCCTTCATATTTATCAATGTCTAGATTGACTTCAACAAAGAACAACACTGGATTTTGCAGTAGAAGAAAGAGCATCACTGAAGGATCAGTAATCCGAGAATAAGCTTATTTTCATACGTTCTGCATGATTTGGGATTTTATGTATAAAATGAATTCCTTCACTCAAACCAAGTTAAAACTGATTTGTCCTTCATATTTATCAATGTCTAGATCGACTTCAACAAAGAACAACATTGTATTTTGCAGTAGAAGAAAAAGCAACACTGAAGGATCAGGAATCCGAGAATAAGCTTCTTTTCATACGTTTTGAATGATTTGGGATTTTATGTATAAAATGAATTCCTTCACTCAAACCAAGTGAAAACTGCTTTGTCCTTCATATTTATCAATGTCTAGATTTACTTCAACAAAGAACAACATTGTATTTTGCAGTAGTAGAAAGAGCAACACTTGAAGGAACAGGAATCCGAGAATAAGCTTATTTTCATACGTTCTGCATGATTTGGGATTTTATGTATAAAATGAATTCCTTCACTCAAACCAAGTTAAAACTACTTTGTCCTTCATATTTATCAATGTCTAGATCGACTTCAACAAAGAACAACATTGTATTTTGCAGTAGAAGAAAAAGCAACACTGAAGGATCAGGAATCCGAGAATAAGCTTCTTTTCATACGTTTTGAATGATTTGGGATTTTATGTATAAAATGAATTCCTTCACTCAAACCAAGTGAAAACTGCTTTGTCCTTCATATTTATCAATGTCTAGATTTACTTCAACAAAGAACAACATTGTATTTTGCAGTAGTAGAAAGAGCAACACTTGAAGGAACAGGAATCCGAGAATAAGCTTATTTTCATACGTTCTGCATGATTTGGGATTTTATGTATAAAATGAATTCCTTTACTCAAACTATGTTAAAACTGCTTTGTCCTTCATATTTATCAATGTCTAGATTGACTTCAACAAAGAACAACATTGTATTTTGCAGTAGAAGAAATAGCAACACTGAAGGATCAGGAATCCGAAAACACGCTTATTTTCATACGTTCTGCTTGATTTGGGATTTTGCTATAAAATTATTTCCTTCACTCAAACAAAGTGGAAACTGCTTTGTCCTTCATATTTATCAATGTCTATATCGATTTCAACAAAGAACAAGGCTGTATTTTGCAGTATAGGAAAGAGCAACACTGGAGGATCAGGAATCCGAGAATAAGCTTACTTTCATGAGTCCTGCACGATTTCGGATTTTCCTATAAAATGAATTGCTTTGCTCAAACCAAGTTAAAATTGCTTTGTCCTTCATAGTTATCCGTGTCTAAAATGTATCAAGCATAAAGTTCCTCATATTACCCTGAATGAGAAAGAAGCATCCCTTTGGTTGAGCAATACGTTCCTTTTGCGGAGTTATGCATGATTTCGGATTTTGCTATAAAATTCATTCCTTCACACCTTTTTTTTTTCACCGCATTTTATAGATTATGGTTGGAAATTTCAACCACTCTAATCCGAAGACCTCTCCTCCCGCTTTTGTTAATATATTTGAACTTTAGTTGGACATTCACCCCTTTTTGCAGCTAAACCACCTCCGCTCCCTGTTTTGATCATGTATGGTCTGGCAATACTACATTTTCTTACCCGTTTGTGAGTAATTATGGCTGGATATTCACACCTTCTTGCAGCTGAACACAATCTCTCTCGCTTTTAATTATGTTTGGATATTCGAACCTTTTCTTTACTGCTTTTTGCCAACTTTGGTCGGACGTTCACACCTTCTTGCAGCCGAACACCTCCGCTTCCGCTTTTGATGGTATATATTCGGGCATTCGAACCTTTCCTTACCAGCTTTTGACAAACGATGGTTGGACTTTCACACCCTCTTGTAGCCGAACAACTCCGCTCCCGCTATTGATTGTGTACAGTCGGGTATTTTAACCTTTTCTTACCCGCTTTTTACCAACTATGGTCGGACATTCACACCTTCTTACAGCGGAACACCTCCACTCCCTCTTTTGATGGTGTATGTTCGGGCAGTCAAACCTTTTCTTACCTGCTTTTTACAAACTATGGTCAGACATTCAACCCTTCTTGGAGCCGAACACATCCACTCCTGCTTTTGATTATGTATAGTTGGGCATTCGCACCTTTTCTTACCCATTTTTCAGTAATTATGGGTGTACATTCACACCTTCTTGCAGCCGAACACCTCCGCTCCCTCTTTTGATCATACATTTTCGGGCATTCGCACCTTTTCTTACCCGCTTTTTACAAACCATGGTTGGACTTTCACAACTTCTTGTAGCCGAACAACTACGCTCCCCCTATTGATTGTGTACAGTCGGGTATTTTAACCTTTTCTTACCCACTTTTTACCAACTATGGTCGGACATTCACACCTTCTTACAGCGGAACACCTCCGCTCCCTCTTTTGATGGTGTATGTTTGGGCATTCGAACCTTTTCTTACCCGCTTTTTACAAACTATGGTCAGACGTTCAAACCTTCTTGTAGCCGAACATATCCACTCCTGCTTTTGATGATGTATGGTTGGGCATTCAAACCTACTTTTTGCCCGCTTTTCATTAATTTTGGGTGGACATTCACACCTTGTCACAGCCAAACACCTCCGCTCCCTGTTTTGATCATGTATGGTTGCACATTCGCACCTTTTCTCACCCGCTTTTTGCAAACTATGGTCGGCTGTTCACAGCTTCCTCTCCACCATACTTGTATGGTGGGATGTTCACACCCAGTTGCATCCGAAGACCTCCGCCCCCACTTTTGTTGATATTTAGTTGGTCATTCGCAGCTTACCCGCTTTTGGCAAACTATGGCCTTCTTGCAGCCAAACACCTCTGATCTCGCTTTTGATAATGTAAGGTTGGGCATTAAGACCTTGCTTCACCTGCTTTTCACCAAATATAGTCGGACATTCACACCTTCTTGCAGCCGAACACTTCCGCTCCACCTTTTAGTGTTCTATCACACCTTTTTTTCACCGAATTTTATAGATTAGGTTGGAAATTCTCAACCACTCTCATCCGAAGACCTCTCCTCCCGCTTTTGTTAATATATTTGAACTTTAGTGAGACATTCACACCTTCTTGCAGCTGAACCACCTCCGCTCCCTGTTTTGATCATGTATGGTCTGGCAATACTACCTTTTCTTACCCGTTTGTGAGTAATTATGGCTGGACATTCACACCTACTTGCAGCCGAACACCACCTCTCTCGCTTTTGATGATGTATGGACCGGCATTCTTACCTTTTCTAACACATTTTTCAGAAATTACGGTCGGAGATTCACACCTACTCACAGCCGAACAACTCCGCTCCCGCATTTGATGGTGTGCAGTCGGACATTCTCACCCTTTCTCATCAGCTTTTTGCAAATTATGATCTGACATTCACACCTGCTTTTGATAATGTATGGTTTGGCATTCGCACCTTTTCTTACCCATTTGTCAGGAATAATGGGTGGACATTCACACCTTCTTGCAGCTGAACACCTCCTCTCCCACTTATGATCATGTGCGGTTTGATTTTCGAAAATTTTCTTTCATGTTTTCTAGCAATTATTGATGGACATTTAGACCTTCTTGCAGCTGAACACCTCCGCTCCTGCTTTTGATCATACCTTGTCAGGCATTCGCACCATGTCTTACCCGCTTTTTACAAACTTTAGTCGAACATTTACACCTTTTTGCAGCCGAACACCACCTCTCTCGCTTTTGATGATGTATGGTCCGGCATTCTTTCCTTTTCTAACACATTTTTCAGCAATTATGGTCGGACATTCACACCTACTCAGAGCCGAACACCTCCGCTCCCGCATTTGATGGTGTATAGTCGGGCATTCTCACCCTTTCTCATCAGCTTTTTGCAAATTATGATCTGACATTCACACCTGCTTTTGATAATGTATGGTTGGGCATTCGCACCTTTTTTTACCCATTTTTCAGGAATTATGGGTGGACATTCACACCTTCTTGCAGCTGAACACCTCCTCTCCTTCTTATGATCATGTGCGGATGATATTCGAAAATTTTCTTTCATGTTTTAAAGCAATTATTGATGGACATTCAGACCTTCTTGCAGCTGAACCACTCTGCTCCAGCTTTTGATGGTGTATAGTCGGGCTTTCGAAACTTTCCTTCCCGGTTTATACAAATTATGGTTGGACATTCAGACCTTCTTGCAGCCGAACACCTCTGCTCCCTCTTTTGATCATACATTGTCGGGCATTAGCACCTTTTCTTACCCGCTTTTTACAAACCATAGTCGGACTTTCACATCTTTTAGTAGCCGAACAACTCCGCTCCCGCTATTGATTGTGTACAGTCGGGTATTTTAACCTTTTCTTACCCGCTTTTTACCAACTATGGTCGGACATTCACACCTTCTTACAGCGGAACACCTCCGCTCCCTCTTTTGATGGTGTATGTTCGGGCAGTCAAACCTTTTCTTACCTGCTTTTTACAAACTATGGTCAGACATTCAACCCTTCTTGGAGCCGAACACATCCACTCCTGCTTTTGATTATGTATATTTGGGCATTCGCACCTTTTCTTACCCATTTTTCAGTAATTATGGGTGTACATTCACACCTTCTTGCAGCCAAACACCTCCGCTCCCTCTTTTGATCATACATTTTCGGGCATTCGCACCTTTTCTTACCCGCTTTTTACAAACCATGGTCGGACTTTCACACCTTTTAGTAGCCGAACAACTCCGCACCCGCTACTGATTGTGTACAGTCGGGTATTTTAACCTTTTCTTACCCGTTTTTTACCAACTATGGTCGGACATTCACACCTTCTTACAGCGGAACACCTCCGCTCCCTCCTTTGATGGTGTATGTTCGGGCATTCGAACCTTTTCTTACCCGCTTTTTACAAACTATGGTCAGACGTTCAAACCTTCTTGTAGCCGAAAACCTCTGGTCCCTCTTTTGATTATACATTGTCAGGCATTCGCACCTTATCGTACCCGCTTTTTACAAACTATAGTCAGACATTCACACCTTGGTGCTGAACCACCTCAGCTCCCTGTTTTGATCATGTATGGTCTGGCAATACTACCTTTTCTTACCCGTTTGTGAGTAATTATGGCTGGACATTCACACCTACTTGCAGTCGAACAGCTCTGCTCCCGCTTTTGATTTTGTTTGGTTGGATATTCGAACCTTTTCTTAACTGCTTTTTACAAACTTTGGTCGGACGTTCACACCTTCTTGCAGCCGGACACCTCCACTTCCGCTTTTGATGGTATATATTCGGGCATTCGAACCTTTTCTTACCAGCTTTTTACAAACCATGGTTGGACTTTCACACCTTCTTGTAGCCGAACAACTCCGCTCCCCCTATTGATTGTGTACAGTCGGGTATTTTAACCTTTTCTTACCCACTTTTTACCAACTATGGTCGGACATTCACACCTTCTTACAGTGGAACACCTCCGCTCCCTCTTTTGATGGTGTTTGTTTGGGCATTCGAACCTTTTCTTACCCGCTTTTTACAAACTATGCTCGGACATTCAAACCTTCTTGTAGCCGAACACATCCACTCCTTCTTTTGATGATGTATGCTTGGGCATTCAAACCTACTTTTTGCCCGCTTTTCATTAATTTTGGGTGGACATTCACACCTTGTCACAGCCAAACACCTCCGCTCCCTCTTTTGATGGTGTTTGTTTGGGCATTCGAACCTTTTCTTACCCGCTTTTTACAAACTATGCTCGGACATTCAAACCTTCTTGTAGCCGAACACATCCACTCCTTCTTTTGATGATGTATGCTTGGGCATTCAAACCTACTTTTTGCCCGCTTTTCATTAATTTTGGGTGGACATTCACACCTTGTCACAGCCAAACACCTCCGCTCCCTGTTTTGATCATGTATGGTTGGACATTCGCACCTTGTCTCACCCGCTTTTTGCAAACTATGGTCGGCTGTTCACAGCTTCCTCTCCACCATACTTGTATGGTGGGATATTCACACCCACTTGCATCCGAAGACCTTTTGTTGATATTTAGTCGGTCATTCGCAGCTTACCCGCTTTTTACAAACTATAGTCAGACATTCACACCTTGGTGCTGAACCACCTCAGCTCCCTGTTTTGATCATGTATGGTCTGGCAATACTACCTTTTTTTACCCGTTTGTGAGTAATTATGGCTGGACATTCACACCTACTTGCAGTCGAACAGCTCTGCTCCCGCTTTTGATTATGTTTGGTTGGATATTCGAACCTTTTCTTAACTGCTTTTTACAAACTTTGGTCGGACGTTCACACCTTCTTGCAGCCGAACACCTCCGCTTCCGCTTTTGATGGTATATATTCGGGCATTCGAACCTTTTCTTAGCAGCTTTTTACAAACCATGGTTGGACTTTCACACCTTCTTGTAGCCGAACAACTCCGCTCCCGCTATTGATTGTGTACAGTCGGGTATTTTAACCTTTTCTTACCCGCTTTTTACCAACTATGGTTGGACATTCACACCGTCTTACAGCGGAACACCTCCGCTCACGCTTTTGATGGTGTATTGTCAGGCATTTGAACCTTTTCTTACCCGCTTTTTACAAACTATGGTCGGACATTCAAACCTTCTTGTAGCCAAAAACCTCCGCTCCCTCTTTTGAATATACATTGTCGGGCATTCGCACCTTTTCTTACCCGTTTTTTACAAACCATGGTCGGACTTTCAAACCTTCTTGTAGCCCAACACATCCACTCCTGCTTTTGATGATGTATGTTTGGGCATTCGCACCTTTTCTTACCCATTTTTCAGTAATTATGGGTGGACATTCACACCTTCTTACAGCTGAACACCTCCTCTCCCGCTTATGATGGTGTATAGTCGGGCTGTCAAGCCTTTTCTTACCCGGTTTTTACAAATTATAGTTGGACATTCAGACCTTCTTACAGCCGAAAATCTCCACTCCCTCTTTTGATCATACATTGTCGGGCATTAGCACCTTTTCTTACCCGCTTTTTACAAACCATAGTCGGACTTTCACATCTTTTAGTAGCCGAACAACTCCGCTCCCGCTATTGATTGTGTACAGTCGGGTATTTTAACCTTTTCTTACCCGCTTTTTACCAACTATGGTCGGACATTCACACCTTCTTACAGCGGAACACCTCCGCTCCCTCTTTTGATGGTGTATGTTCGGGCAGTCAAACCTTTTCTTACCTGCTTTTTACAAACTATGGTCAGACATTCAACCCTTCTTGGAGCCGAACACATCCACTCCTGCTTTTGATTATGTATAGTTGGGCATTCGCACCTTTTCTTACCCATTTTTCAGTAATTATGGGTGTACATTCACACCTTCTTGCAGCCGAACACCTCCGCTCCCTCTTTTGATCATACATTTTCGGGCATTCGCACCTTTTCTTACCCGCTTTTTACAAACCATGGTTGGACTTTCACACCTTTTAGTAGCCGAACAACTCCGCACCCGCTACTGATTGTGTACAGTCGGGTATTTTAACCTTTTCTTACCCGTTTTTTACCAACTATGGTCGGACATTCACACCTTCTTACAGCGGAACACCTCCGCTCCCTCCTTTGATGGTGTTTGTTTGGGCATTCGAACCTTTTCTTACCCGCTTTTTACAAACTATGCTCGGACATTCAAACCTTCTTGTAGCCGAACACATCCACTCCTTCTTTTGATGATGTATGCTTGGGCATTCAAACCTACTTTTTGCCCGCTTTTCATTAATTTTGGGTGGACATTCACACCTTGTCACAGCCAAACACCTCCGCTCCCTGTTTTGATCATGTATGGTTGGACATTCGCACCTTGTCTCACCCGCTTTTTGTAAACTATGGTCGGCTGTTCACAGCTTCCTCTCCACCATACTTGTATGGTGGGATATTCACACCCACTTGCATCCGAAGACCTTTTGTTGATACTTAGTCGGTCATTCGCAGCTTACCCGCTTTTTACAAACTATAGTCAGACATTCACACCTTGGTGCTGAACCACCTCAGCTCCCTGTTTTGATCATGTATGGTCTGGCAATACTACCTTTTTTTACCCGTTTGTGAGTAATTATGGCTGGACATTCACACCTACTTGCAGTCGAACAGCTCTGCTCCCGCTTTTGATTATGTTTGGTTGGATATTCGAACCTTTTCTTAACTGCTTTTTACAAACTTTGGTCGGACGTTCACACCTTCTTGCAGCCGAACACCTCCGCTTCCGCTTTTGATGGTATATATTCGGGCATTCGAACCTTTTCTTAGCAGCTTTTTACAAACCATGGTTGGACTTTCACACCTTCTTGTAGCCGAACAACTCCGCTCCCGCTATTGATTGTGTACAGTCGGGTATTTTAACCTTTTCTTACCCGCTTTTTACCAACTATGGTCGGACATTCACACCGTCTTACAGCGGAACACCTCCGCTCACGCTTTTGATGGTGTATTGTCAGGCATTTGAACCTTTTCTTACCCGCTTTTTACAAACTATGGTCGGACATTCAAACTTTCTTGTAGCCAAAAACCTCCGCTCCCTCTTTTGAATATACATTGTCGGGCATTCGCACCTTTTCTTACCCGTTTTTTACAAACCATGGTCGGACTTTCAAACCTTCTTGTAGCCCAACACATCCACTCCTGCTTTTGATGATGTATGTTTGGGCATTCGCACCTTTTCTTACCCATTTTTCAGTAATTATGGGTGGACATTCACACCTTCTTACAGCTGAACACCTCCTCTCCCGCTTATGATGGTGTATAGTCGGGCTTTCAAGCCTTTTCTTACCCGGTTTTTACAAATTATAGTTTGACATTCAGACCTTCTTACAGCCGAAAACCTCCACTCCCTCTTTTGATCATACATTGTCGGGCATTAGCACCTTTTCTTACCCGCTTTTTACAAACCATAGTCGGACTTTCACATCTTTTAGTAGCCGAACAACTCCGCTCCCGCTATTGATTGTGTACAGTCGGGTATTTTAACCTTTTCTTACCCGCTTTTTACCAACTATGGTCGGACATTCACACCTTCTTACAGCGGAACACCTCCGCTCCCTCTTTTGATGGTGTATGTTCGGGCAGTCAAACCTTTTCTTACCTGCTTTTTACAAACTATGGTCAGACATTCAACCCTTCTTGGAGCCGAACACATCCACTCCTGCTTTTGATTATGTATAGTTGGGCATTCGCACCTTTTCTTACCCATTTTTCAGTAATTATGGGTGTACATTCACACCTTCCTGCAGCCGAACACCTCCGCTCCCTCTTTTGATCATACATTTTCGGGCATTCGCACCTTTTCTTACCCGCTTTTTACAAACCATGGTTGGACTTTCACACCTTTTAGTAGCCGAACAACTCCGCACCCGCTACTGATTGTGTACAGTCGGGTATTTTAACCTTTTCTTACCCGTTTTTTACCAACTATGGTCGGACATTCACACCTTCTTACAGCGGAACACCTCCGCTCCCTCCTTTGATGGTGTATGTTCGGGCATTCAAACCTTTTCTTACCCGCTTTTTACAAACTATGGTCAGACGTTCAAACCTTCTTGTAGCTGAACATATCCACTCTTGCTTTTGATGATGTATGGTTGGGCATTCGAACCTACTTGTTGCCCGCTTTTCATTAATTATGGGTGGACATTCACACCTTGTCTCAGCCAAACACCTCCGCTCCCTGTTTTGATCATGTATGGTTTGACATTCGCACCTTTGCTTACCTTCTTTTTATACTGATTGCTCAAGATTAAGTTGTTCTTTCTCAAACTACAAAAAATTTTTAATTGTTGAAACTTGATTTGAAGTGGATAAATAAGGAAGACAAACAGTTTTAAGTCAGGCTGATAGCAATTAATTTTATAGCAAAATCTGTATTTCGTCATTTGTCGAGAGATGCTTATTGCTGAAGAAGTTCTTTCTCATTCTACAAAGTACAACGTTGTTTATCATTGAAACTTGATTAGACATGAATAAATATGAAGGACAAAGCAGTCTTAACTTGGTTTGAGTTAAGGAATTCGTTTTATAGGAGAATCCGAATTCGTGCATAACTCGTAAAATAGAGCTTATTTTCGGATTCCTAAAGAATGAGTCTGGTTCTTTCTCATAATACAAAGTTTGTTGTTTATTGTTGAAACTTCATCAGACCGTTAGATATAGTCGGACTCACCTCGACGCACGGCTTGGGATCTGGAACCAGTACTCTTGAGAGGGGTTGGACTCTCTTCCACTCTGGAGTTGCCCGTGGTGAGAGGCGCAGAGCAGGTGTGGGCATACTTATTGCCCCCCCGGCTGTGTGCCAGTACATTGGGGTTTACCCCAGTGAACGAGAGGGTAGCCTCCCTCCGCCTTGGGTGGGGGGACGAGTCCTGACTGTTGTTTGTGCCTATGCGCCAAACAGCAGTTCAGAGTACCTACTCTTTTTGGAGTCTCTGGGGGAGGCACTGGAGAATGCTCCTACCGGAGACTCCCTCATTCTGCTGGGGGACTTCAATGCTCACGTGGGCAATGACAGTGAGACCTGGAGGGGTGTGATTGGGAGGAACGGCCCCCCCAATCTGAATCAGAGTGGTGTTATGTTGTTGGACTTCTGTGCCAGTCATAGACTGTCCATAACGAACACCATGTTCAGGCATAAGGGTGTCCATACTTGGCACCAGGACACCCTTGGCCGCAGTTCGATGATCGACTTTGTGGTTGTATCATCGGACTTGCGGCCGTATGTCCTGGACACTCGGGTGAAGAGAGGGGCGGAGCTGTCAACTGATCACCACCTGGTGGTGAGTTGGCTCCGCTGGTGGGGGAGGATGCCGATCAGACCTGGCAGGCCCAAACGTATTGTGAGGGTCTGCTGGGAGCGTTTGTCAGAATCCCCCGTCAGAAGGAGCTTTAACTCCCACCTCCGGCAGAGCTTCAACCATATTTGAGGTGGGGGATATTGAATGGGCCATGTTCCGTGACTCCATTGCTGAGGCAGCTGGTCGGAGTTGTGGCCGTAAGGTGGTCGGTGCCTGTCGTGGCGGAAACCCTCGAACCTGCTGGTGGACACCAGTGGTGAGGGAAGCCGTCAAGCTGAAGAAGGAGTCCTATCGGGCCTTTTTGGCCAGTGGGACCCTGGAAGAAGCTGATAGGTACCGACGGGCCAGACGGGCCACGGCTTCGGCGGTTGCTGAGGCAAAAACTCGGGCCTGGGAGGAGTTCGGTGAGACCATGGAGAACGATTTCCGGACGGCCTCGAAAAGATTCTGGTCCACCATCCGGCATCTCAGGGGGGGGAAGCGGCTCACAGTCAACACTGTTTACAGTGCGGACGGGGCTTTGCTGACCTCAACTAGGGATGTTGTGAGTCGGTGGGGGGAGTACTTCGAGGAACTCCTCAATCCTACCAACACGTGCTCGGAAGAGGCAGAGTCGGAGAGCTCGGAGACGGGGCCTCCCATTTCTGGGGCTGAGGTTGCCGAGGTGGTTAAAAAGTTCCTCGGTGGCAAGGCCCCGGGGGTGGATGAGGTCCGTCCTGAGTTTCTCAAGGCTCTGGATGTTGTAGGGCTGTCTTGGCTGACACGCCTCTGCAGTATCGCGTGGACATCGGGGACAGTGCCTCTGGACTGGCAGATTGGGGTGGTGGTCCCCCTCTTTAAAAAGGGGGACCGGAGGGTGTGTTCCAACTATAGGGGTATCACACTCCTGAGCCTCCCTGGTAAGGTCTATTCGGGGGTATTGGAGAGGAGGATCCGTCGGATAATCGAGCCTCGGATTCAGGAGATGCAGTGTGACCAGCTCTATACCCTCGGCAGGATCCTGGAGGGTGCATGGGAGTTCGCCCAACCAGTCTACATGTGTTTTGTGGACTTGGAGAAAGCGTTCGACCGTGTCCCTCGTGGAGTCCTGTGGGGGGTGCTCCGGGAATATGGAGTGCCGGACCCCTTGATAGGGGCCGTTCGGTCTCTGTATGACCGGTGCCTCTACTTACTGGTCAATCTACGTTCCCATCCTCACCTATGGTCACGAGTTGTGGGTAGTGACCGAAAGAACAAGATCGCGAATACAAGCGGCCGAAATGGGTTTCCTCCGCAGGGTGTCTGGGCTCTCCCTTAGAGATAGGGTGAGAAGCTCAGTCATCCGGGAGGGGCTCGGAGTAGAACCGCTGCTCCTCCGCATTGAGAGGAGTCAGATGAGGTGGCTCGGGCATCTGGTTAGGATGCCCCCTGGGCGCCTCCCTGGGGAGGTGTTCCGGGCACGTCCCACTGGGAGGAGACCCCGGGGGAGACCCAGGACACGTTGGAGAGACTATGTCTCTCGGCTGGCCTGGGAACGCCTCGGGGTCCCCCCGGAAGAGCTGGAGGAAGTGGCCGGGGACAGAGACGTCTGGGTTTCTCTGCTCAAGCTGCTGCCCCCGCGACCCGACCCCCGGATAAGCGGCAGATGATGGATGGATGGATGGATATATCCTCCACCAACCAGACTTACAACCCCCGACTAGGGTAGCAGAATTTCTAAGCATCTGTACCCCAAAACTACTATCAAAAATATATAAATTATTGTCTAAGATAGATGACACAATGTCTCTTCCATCCTCAAAATGGGAGGCAGATTTATCCATCAGTTCTGGTCATAGCTTCTAACCACAAATATGTTTGAACACCTTCATAAAGACTCGAAATCCTAATTTACAGCTCATACAATACAAAATCCTTCATAGAACACACTATACAGGACAAAGGATGTTCAGGATGGGTCTAACACACTCAAACATCTGCTCACATTGCACAGATAACACACCTGATGATTATGTACACGCTTTGTGGTTTTCTGCGCCTGTCCAGAAGTTCTGGCTTGAAGTCTGTGAGGACCTATCAACATGGCTAAAGTGTAGCATCCCTGCATGCCCCACACTGTGCATACTGGGTGACTTAGACAACATCAACATGGAAATTAACTCAGCACACATGGTTGTCACAGTGTTATGTATCGCAAAGAAAACTATTCTCATGAACTGGAAAGCGAAGAACAATCTGTGTATTAACCAGTTTAGAAATTTTCTTTTAGATTATATTAGCATGGAAACAATGTCTGCCTCCTCAAAACATCAATTGGCTGAATTTCATTCTCTCTGGTCCCCTCTGATTAGTTTTATCACATAGTGGTGGTGGTGGGTTGCTGGGTGATGGTGGGTCTCAGGCCCGGGCTGCTGCGACTGGTGTGACCGGGTGGTTTGTTTGTTTGTTTTTTGTAGAGGTCCTCCGGGGTGGGGTTGGGTTGAGTGGAGTGGGGCGGGATGGGTACCTTCTGGGGGTACAGTAGCTCCCGGAATATGGTCGCTGCAGGCCCCGAGCCTGGTGGACATCAGGCCCTCCTGCCCATTGCTGGCTCCCAGGTAGCGGGGATGCCTATTGCAGCCAGTCCCTGGCTGCCCTCTCTGGGGGAGAGTAGCTCCCCCGGTATATATCCCCATACCCCTCTCCCTTCTGGCTCCTGTACACAGCACACACTCACACATGAAGGGTTTTGGGGGCGTGTGTGTTCGGTGGGGTGTAGTGGATGGGGCCACGTAGGTGGTCCCCTTTGGTTGCACTCTGCAGTTCCCTGCCCCTGTTTTAATTACACCTTAGACATTAGTACTTATCAAACACACTCACACACACACATTAGGTCTTGGGGGGTGGTTACACTGAGTGGCATCTGGTGGGCGGGGCTCTTTGGGTATGTAGGCTGCCCAGAGTGCCGCGCTCCCAGTTCTACAAGTTTGGCTGCCCCTCAATTTTAATTGCTCACTATTAGAAAATATTGAAGAGCCAGAAGGGTGAGGGGAGGGGTCTTCTTCGCACACCCCTGCTTCCTGGTGTCTGCTCGGGGCAGGAGGGGCCAGGAGGATTAATTAATTGTTCTGCTGGTTCGGGGTCTGTGGTGGCTGGGGGGTTGCTGGCCTCCTGGTGTGCCCGCTGCACTACACCCCAGCAGAGTCGAGGGAGGTAGGATGTGTGGATGTGTGGATGTATGGGACGTGAAAGTGTGTGTGGTAATGATTGGGCCTGGATCTGGGACTTGCTGTCGCCTGGCCTGCCTGTGTTTCTCCCGATGGGGCATCAGCGTTGCCTCTCCCCACTGCTCGCGACTTCACCCACCTGTGGGCACGTCTTGACTCCCAGGGCACTTGGCCAGGGGCGCTGGGGCAGGCGCTGACCCACTTTGTGGCTGTCTGGGGCGCTTGGCCCTCCTGGGTATTGGGTGGGGCCTCTGCCGGGGGGGTTTGGGGGCGCTCGGGCTCCTGGGGCCCAGGTCCAGTGCACGGCCCATGTCTGGGCGGCTGGGGCCTGGCGGGGTCGGTGGGCTGTTGCCCCTGGTTCCCGGAGTGCCTCTGCCCTATGCTTATGGGGGCTCTTTCCGGGGGCTTCCTCTGCAGTCTTCTGGGTGGATGCGTGGTTGCCCCTGCGGTGGGCTACCTGGGTTCTGTGCTCTGTGGGGGCTGCTGGTGGCCTGGGTCTTGTGGCCCTCTCTGCCTGCTTCTGATTGTTTGGGGGGCTGTGGATTGTGGCCCTGTACGCTTATACACTCATAACTAAGCACGGTTATCATGTAGGTCCTGTGCCATGGGTGTTGCATGTTCTCACACACACACACACACACACACATTCATTAGTCCAGTAGCATGGTCACTAAGCAGTTGATGTATTATCATGTCGTCTCAGGTCATCTATATCCACAGCTGTGTTGTATGCGATTGCCGCTTCTTGTGCTTGTTTTTGTTTGTTTGTGTGTTTGTTTTTTCTCTGCTTGTCTGCTTTCAGGTGCTCCTCTTGGCGCTAAGGCTGGATTCCCCTCATAGGCCATGGATTGTTGTCTGTTTTGTTTTTTACAGGTGTAGCAGCTGGTTGTCTGGTTTTTGTTTCTATTTTTTTTCTGTTTCCTCTTCTTTCCTCTTCTTCTTTCCTTGTCCCCCGGTCCGGTTCAGTTCAGTTCATGTCATATATTGTAAAAAGAAATAAATAAATGGGCATCAAGGGGAGCTTTACATTTATAAAACTTCCCTTGGCAAAACAAATCTGTTTGGCATCATAGGTATTCAGACTACAATTCTTCTGACATAATGCTGAACAGGACAAGGGGAAAAAAAAGTAAAGAAGACAGTTCTGCCGAAAGCCAGGGATAGACCTGTTCTAAGTTCTATACTTTTTAAAAGGGGCGTGTTTATCAACTATAGAATTAGAAGATTTACAAAAATGGTCAAGTGCTAGATCTTCATCTGGGATTTTAACAGTGTCATATAACTATTCAACAGATCAGTTAAAAAAAAGCCTGCTCATGGAGATGTTTCAGGATCTGGATACCAAGCGTGGACCTAATGTTTTCATTTTTGCAATTCTGATACAGGCTATTGAGCAGTGATAACTAACACCAAGTTCAGATACTGCGGATTTTCTACCTTTGATTTGTTAAGATTGAGCCAATCAGGGACAACCTTGAAGGATCTCTTTGGTTTTGTAGGATCAGTAATTACCTGAGAAAGGTTGATATTGGTACACACCTTTTTTAAATGATCAGAGGCAGAGTTCAACTTGTTTAAATTAAAATTGCCACACAGAGATTGGGTTTAGGCCACATGCACACAGAATGACATCAACAAATATAAGAAATATTAAACATTTACACAGAGATTTTTGAATATATGTAGAGGAATGATACTTTGAAATGTGCTCATTGCGGAGTTATGATCAGTTGAGTAATGAAGGTTGAACTATTCTGGGAAAGAGGTTCTATTCCCAGCATCATGATGGACACTCCTGATATAGAAGGTTTCGCTAACGCATTGGAATTGTTTTACTATTTTCATATGCATGTGCAATGAAGAATTGCTTGCTGCTGATAAATGCAAAGAAGAACAGCTTACACATAGATGCTCACATATAGGCTGCTGAATGCAATGAAGACCTGCTTATCAAGTAAAGTTCAATGTCAATGTGTAATATACAATTAGGATTTGCAAAACAGTGAAGTTAAACAATGAATGGGTCCATAGTCGGTATGAGAAGACTACAGGAATATTTACCTGGGTGTACGTTCAAACAGAGATGAGAAAATTGCGATAAATAATTGTTTGTTTGTTTGTTAGTATGTATATGAATGTTATGTGTATAAACTGTGTTGAGTTATAGTTACTCAGTAGTGTCTCAGTGAAACAACCGACGGGGGAAGCCTTGCGGTGACAACAAAAGCAGTGTTTTACTGATCAGTCAAGTTGCTCCAGTGTACTCCATACAAACTGGTTGGCTACTGAAGGGATAGAAAATGGGGAATACTTGTTTTAAAGCAAACAAGGAATTAGATGGGAAAAATACATGTTTTAACGGGACCCAGACAATATTAAATACTCAGACAGATGGGAGAAGAAGTGTAGTTTTGTAGGAAATCACAAAATTATTACATAGAATTAGTGAAATCAATTGAAGAATGCCTTTCTGAAGAGCTGTTTACCACAGATGAGCAGCTTTGCGACCAAGCACATTGTAGATCGCTTTACTGCCAAAATGATCTAATTTAATGGATTGGTTTAGACATGCATAACAGCATTTTAAGAACAAAGAGAGAAACAAAAAGGGACAACGCTTCATGGTGGAAGGTGATGTATAAATAACTGTGTATATGATGAAGGGGGTGGCAACACCCATTCCGAAATCCCGCCATTCCGACATCCCGCTATTCCGACATCCCACCATTCCGACATACCACCATTCCGACATACCACCATTCCGACATGCAAACGTCCCACCATTCCGACATCCCACCATTGCGACATCCCGCTATTCTGACGTTCAAATGTCCCACCATTCCGACAAGGCTTTCCGTATAAGGAAATGTGTGTTACTCAACAGGTGAGTCCCTTCTTTCTGTTCATGCAATTTATATGTTTAACATGTTTATAGACAAGCGTTATTAAAAACACAAAGTCTCGGCAACTGGAGGAGGAGAAGCAGTCCGCGGTGGTTTTCAATCACACACTCCAATGCCACTTGTTTCAACTTCCGAAAATTTAATCCAGGAAAAAAAGGCTTACAAACATGGACCAAAACGGCTCCATAACACGCACAAGAATCCAAAAGAAACGAAAGTTAACTAAAAGAAAGCAAATAAACAGTATGAAGTGGTCAAAATTGGTTTTACGCATGCCTATGTGCGTCTGGCACATGCGTCTTCGGGCTCTCCCACGTTGGTTTGTGGATGAAAGCTATATGTTCAGCTGTAATGTCATGTAAAAACAATCTCTACATGACATTTAGTCCCAGGTGTGACCAGTTAGGTCCTTAAGATATCAACAGGCTGTATAAAGCTACAACCGTTGCGGCTGTGTGTTTGTGCCAAATGCGCAAAACCCATCCGCGCTTCCCAAAATTGGAGTGAGTACTCATAAATCACGTGAATAACATGAATAAACGTTTTTACTGCATTTTGTTGTGTTTTATACGTTCTATGCTGTCATTTCTATCTTCTTCTATTGGCAAGGCAAGGCAGAGTGCTCGCAACTGTGTCCTGTGCAGTAGCCGTGATATCTGTAATTGCAATTATTACTTTTGCATATGATGACAGCGTGCAAAAGACGCATGGGCTCTGTGGAGAGCTCCGCTCCAGCTGGCTGCTGTGACAGCTCACTGACACTGTATTTCTGCTTAATCAGTTTCAGTCTCGCCAGAGTTATATTAATATCTGTATTTTTATATTTGAAATTCAGGGGATTTTGATAATAGATTATTAAAGTTTGTTTGCGAGGCTGTGGCCTCTGCATGTGCAAAGCTTGTGCGCCAAACTTTAGGGCGTATTTGCGCCGGCATATCATTAGTGCAAAATGTTTTGGGTAAAAAATAGGCTATTAAAAGGAACTGTCGGAATGGCGGTATGTTAAAAAAAACAAAAAACATACCGCCATTCCGACCATAGGAGGAAAAAAGTGTCGGAATGGTGGGACGTTTGATAAAAAATTAAGTGTCGCCATTCCGACAATTGGAGACCCATGTCGGAATGGCGAGATGTCGGAATGGCAGCATGTAACCATGATGAAGGAGAGACCATTTGAGCAGCACAGCCATTTCGCAGCACAGGGACAGCAATCCAAGTTACAGGATCTCCCACGTGGTATCACCTGTCACATTGTGTCAAGGCATCAAAAGAAGAAAAAATCACCAAACTCAAGGACAAAAAGACAAAGACTCCGGTGAACGAAGACAGAGGACTGACAAACCAGAAATACAAAAGGATTCTCGATATCAAGATCCAGAAGAAGAGGCTAACAATGCCACGAACACTTACGATGCTGGGAATGATGCCAGCAATGAACAGAGAAGAAGATTCAGTGTCATCAATCTGCATTACGTGCCTCTAATGAGGGGGTGAATATAGAATCCTCAACGATTACAACGTCTCTGGGAACTGTGACAACAACAAGGTTTAAACCATTTTGATATATATTGTAACCTATTGTCTAAGGAATAGTGCTGAAAATGAGGTAAATCTAATCCACCACTGTCCTTGGTCTTCTGTAGGGTTTTTAAACTAATACGTGGTGGTTTGTTTTTCCACAGAAATTTGGAGATGCATGAATCTAGTGACTTAAACCAAGTAGCAGATGGTTTTATGGGGATCATTGAGAACAAATAGTTAACTTTTGGTAGTATCATCATTTTAATGGATGTAACTCTCCCCATAAGTGATATAGGTAAGGACTTCCAACGAGAGATCGTCCTCTACTGTCTTTAATAATTGCACATAATTTAGCTTTGTTAGCTCTGAGAGCCTGGAGGAAATGTTTATGCCTAAATATCTAATATTTCCTGACTGTAAAGTGATCGCAGGTATATTATGGACCCTACAGTTAATGGGCAGAACTGTGGTCTTAGACCAGTTGATAGAGTAGTCAGAAAGTGCTGAGAATTTATTTATGAGTGTGATCGTGTGACTGAGAGACGTCTGTGAGTTCTGAAGGAAAAGTAATACATCATCAGCATAAAGACTTATTTTATGCTCAATATTTTGGGATTAATTACTCACAAACGGGTAAGAAAAGGTAGTATTGCCAGACCATACATGATCAAAACAGGGAGCGGAGGTGGTTCAGCTGCAAGGTATGAATGTCTGACTATAGTTTGTAAAAAGCGGGTAAGATAAGGTGCGAATGCCCAACAATGTATGATCAAAAGAGGGAGCGGAGGGTTTTGGCTACAAGAAGGTTTGAATGTCCGACCATAGTTTGTAAAAAGCGGGTAAGAAAAGCTTACCATACATCATCAAAAGCAGGAGTGGATGTGTTCGGCTACAAGAAGATTTGAATGTCCATCAATAATTGCTTTAAAACATGAAAGAA
Source organism: Leuresthes tenuis (assembly GCF_036924035.1). NCBI lineage: Eukaryota > Metazoa > Chordata > Actinopteri > Atheriniformes > Atherinopsidae > Leuresthes > Leuresthes tenuis. The sequence continues at coordinate 29,706,974 of NW_027325365.1, read as the reverse complement.
AATTTTCAAATATCAAACCGCACATGATCATAAGCGGGAGAGGAGTTGTTCAGCTGCAAGAAGGTGTGAATGTCCACCCATAATTACTGAAAAATGGGTAAGAAAAGGTGAAAATGCCCAACCATACATCATCAAAAGCAGGAGTGGATGTGTTCGGCTACAAGAAAGTTTGAATGTCCGACCATAGTTTGTAAAAAGCGGGTAAGAAAAGGTTCGAATGCCCGAACATAGACCATCAAAAGAGGGAGCGGAGGTGTTCCGCTGTAAGAAGGTGTAAATGTCCGACCATAGTTGGTAAAAAGCGGGTAAGAAAAGGTTAAAATACCCGACTGTACACAATCAATAGCGGGAGCGGAGTTGTTTGGCTACAAGAAGGTGTGAAAGTCCGACCACGGTTTGTAAAAAGCGGGTAAGAAAAGGTTCGAATGCCCGAATATATACCATCAAAAGTGGAAGTGGATGTGTTCGGCTGCAAGAAGGTGTGAACGTCCGACCAAAGTTTGTAAAAAGCAGTTAAGAAAAGGTTCGAATATCCAACCAAACATAATCAAAAGCGGGAGCAGAGCTGTTCGACTGCAAGTAGGTGTGAATGTCAGATCATAATTTGCAAAAAGCTGATGAGAAAGGGTGAGAATGCCCGGCTATACACCATCAAATGTGGGAGCGGAAGTGTTCGGCTGTGAGTAGGTGTGAATGTCCAACCATAATTGCTGAAAAATGTGTTAGAAGAGACTAGAATGCCGGACAAGACATTATCAAATGCGGGAGCGGAGTTGTTCGGCTGTGAGTAGGTGTGAATCTCCGAGCATAGTTTGTAAAAAGGGGGTAAGAATAGGTTCGAATGCCCGAACATACACTATCAAAACAGGGAGCTGAGGTGGCTCAGCTGCAAGGTGTGAATGTCTGACTATAGTTTGTAAATAAGGTGCGAATGCCCAACAATGTATAATCAAAAGAGGGAGCGGAGGTTTTCGGCTACAAGAAGGTTTGAATGTCCGACCATAGTTTGTAAAAAGCGGGTAAGAAAAGGTTCAAATGCCTGACTATACACCATCAAAAGCGGGAGCAGAGGTGTTCCGCTGTAAGACGGTGTGAATGTCCGACCATATTTGGTAAAAAGCGGGTAAGAAAAGGTTAAAATACCCGACTGTACACAATCAATAGCGGGAGAGGAGGTGTTCAGCTGCAAGAAGGTGTGAATGTCCACCCATAATTACTGAAAAATGGGTAAGAAAAGGTGCGAATGCCAAACCATACATTATCAAAAGCAGGTGTGAATGTCAGATCATAATTTGCAAAAAGCTGATGAGAAAGGGTGAGAATGCCCGACTATACACCATCAAATGCGGGAGCGGAGTTGTTCGGCTGTGAGTAAGTGTGAATCTCCGACCATAATTGCTGAAAAATGTGTTAGAAAAGGTGAGAATGCCCGTCCATACATCATCAAAAGCGGGAGAGGTGGTGTTCGGCTGCAAGTAGGTGTGAATGTCCAGCCATAATTACTAACAAACGGGTAAGAAAAGGTAGTATTGCGAGACCATACATAATCAAAACAGGGAGCGGAGGTGGTTCAGCTGCAAGAAGGTGTGAATGTCCGACTAAAGTTCAAATATATTAACAAAAGCGGGAGGAGAGGTCTTCGGATGAGAGTGGTTGAGAATTTCCAACCATAATCTATAAAATGCGGTGAAAAAAAAGGTGTGATAGAACACTAAAAGGTGGAGCGGAAGTGTTCGGCTGCAAGAAGGTGTGAATGTCCGACTATATTTGGTGAAAAGCAGGTAAAGCAAGGTCTGAATGCCCAACCTTACATCATCAAAATCGAGATCAGAGGTGTTTGGCTGCATGAAGGCCATAGTTTGCCAAAAGCGGGTAAGCTGCGAATGACCAACTAAATATCAACAAAAGGTCTTCGGATGCAAGTGGGTGTGAATATCCCACCAAGTATGGTGGAGAGGAAGCTGTGAACAGCCGACCATAGTTGGCAAAAAACGGGTGAGAAAAGGAGCGAATGTCCAACCATACATGATCAAAACAGGGAGCGGAGGTGTTTGGCTGTGACAAGGTGTGAATGTCCACAAAAATTAATGAAAAGCGGGCAACAAGTAGGTTTGAATGCCCAACCATACATCATCAAAAGCAGGAGTGGATGTGTTCGGCTACAAGAAGGTTTGAATGTCCGAGCATAGTTTGTAAAAAGCGGGTAAGAAAAGGTTCGAATGCCCAAACATACAACATCAAAAGAGGGAGCGGAGGTGTTCCGCTGTAAGAAGGTGTGAATGTCCGACCATAGTTGGTAAAAAACGGGTAAGAAAAGGTTAAAATACCCGACTGTACACAATCAATAGCAGGAGCGGATGTGTTTGGCTACAAGAATGTGTGACAGTCCGACCATGGTTTGTAAAAAACGGGTAAGAAAAGGTGCGAATGCCCGACAATGTATGATCAAAAGAGGGAGCGGAGGTTTTCGGCTACAAGAAGGTTTGAATGTCCGACCATAGTTTGTAAAAAGCGGGAAAGAAAAGGTTCAAATGCCTGACTATACACCATCAAAAGCGGGAGCGGAGGTGTTCGGCTACAAGAAGGTGTGAAAGTTCAACCATGGTTTGTAAAAAGCTGCTAAGAAAAGGTTCGAATGCCCGAATATATACCATCAAAAGCGGAAGCGGAGGTGTTCGGCTGCAAGAAGGTGTGAACGTCCGACCAAAGTTTGCAAAAAGCAGTTAAGAAAAGGTTGGAATGCCCGAATATATACCATCAAAAGCGAGAGCAGAGCTGTTCGACTGCAAGTAGGTGTGAATGTCCAGCCATAATTACTCACAAACGGGTAAGAAAAGGTAGTATTGCCAGACCATACATGATCAAAACAGGGAGCTGAGGTGGTTCAGCTGCAAGATGTGAATGTCTGACTATAGTTTGTAAAAAGCGGGTAAGACAAGGTGCGAATGCCCGACAATGTATGATCAAAAGAGGGAGTGGAGGTCTTCGGCTGCAAGGTCTGAATGTCTAACCATAATTTCTAAAAACCGGGTAAGAAAAGGCTCGAAAGCGCGACTATACACAATCAAAAGCGGGAGCGGGAGGTTTTCAGCTGCAAATCCTTCACTCAAACCAAGTGAAAACTGCTTTGTCCTTCATATTTATCAATGTCTAGATTGACTTCAACAAAGAACAACACTGGATTTTGCAGTAGAAGAAAGAGCATCACTGAAGGATCAGTAATCCGAGAATAAGCTTATTTTCATACGTTCTGCATGATTTGGGATTTTATGTATAAAATGAATTCCTTCACTCAAACCAAGTTAAAACTGCTTTGTCCTTCATATTTATCAATGTCTAGATCGACTTCAACAAAGAACAACATTGTATTTTGCAGTAGAAGAAAAAGCAACACTGAAGGATCAGGAATCCGAGAATAAGCTTCTTTTCATACGTTTTGAATGATTTGGGATTTTATGTATAAAATGAATTCCTTCACTCAAACCAAGTGAAAACTGCTTTGTCCTTCATATTTATCAATGTCTAGATTTACTTCAACAAAGAACAACATTGTATTTTGCAGTAGTAGAAAGAGCAACACTTGAAGGAACAGGAATCCGAGAATAAGCTTATTTTCATACGTTCTGCATGATTTGGGATTTTATGTATAAAATGAATTCCTTTACTCAAACTATGTTAAAACTACTTTGTCCTTCATATTTATCAATGTCTAGATTGACTTCAACAAAGAACAACATTGTATTTTGCAGTAGAAGAAATAGCAACACCGAAGGATCAGGAATCCGAAAACACGCTTATTTTCATACGTTCTGCTTGATTTGGGATTTTGCTATAAAATTATTTCCTTCACTCAAACAAAGTGGAAACTGCTTTGTCCTTCATATTTATCAATGTCTATATCGATTTCAACAAAGAACAAGGCTGTATTTTGCAGTATAGGAAAGAGTATAGGAAAGAGGAGGATCAGGAATCCGAGAATAAGCTTACTTTCATGAGTCCTGCACGATTTCGGATTTTCCTATAAAATGAATTGCTTTGCTCAAACCAAGTTAAAATTGCTTTGTCCTTCATAGTTATCCGTGTCTAAAATGTATCAAGCATAAAGTTCCTCATATTACCCTGAATGAGAAAGAAGCATCCCTTTGGTTGAGCAATACGTTCCTTTTGCGGAGTTATGCATGATTTCGGATTTTGCTATAAAATTCATTCCTTCACACCTTTTTTTTTTCACCGCATTTTATAGATTATGGTTGGAAATTTCAACCACTCTAATCCGAAGACCTCTCCTCCCACTTTTGTTAATATATTTGAACTTTAGTTGGACATTCACCCCTTTTTGCAGCTAAACCACCTCCGCTCCCTGTTTTGATCATGTATGGTCTGGCAATACTACATTTTCTTACCCGTTTGTGAGTAATTATGGCTGGATATTCACACCTACTTGCAGCTGAACACAATCTCTCTCGCTTTTAATTATGTTTGGATATTCGAACCTTTTCTTTACTGCTTTTTGCCAACTTTGGTCGGACGTTCACACCTTCTTGCAGCCGAACACCTCCGCTTCCGCTTTTGATGGTATATATTCGGGCATTCGAACCTTTTCTTACCAGCTTTTGACAAACGATGGTTGGACTTTCACACCTTCTTGTAGCCGAACAACTCTGCTCCCGCTATTGATTGTGTACAGTCGGGTATTTTAACCTTTTCTTACCCGCTTTTTACCAACTATGGTCGGACATTCACACCTTCTTACAGCGGAACACCTCCACTCCCTCTTTTGATGGTGTATGTTCGGGCAGTCAAACCTTTTCTTACCTGCTTTTTACAAACTATGGTCAGACATTCAACCCTTCTTGGAGCCGAACACATCCACTCCTGCTTTTGATTATGTATAGTTGGGCATTCGCACCTTTTCTTACCCATTTTTCAGTAATTATGGGTGTACATTCACACCTTCTTGCAGCCGAACACCTCCGCTCCCTCTTTTGATCATACATTTTCGGGCATTCGCACCTTTTCTTACCCGCCTTTTACAAACCATCGTTGGACTTTCACAACTTCTTGTAGCCGAACAACTACGCTCCCCCTATTGATTGTGTACAGTCGGGTATTTTAACCTTTTCTTACCCACTTTTTACCAACTATGGTCGGACATTCACACCTTCTTACAGCGGAACACCTCCGCTCCCTCTTTTGATGGTGTATGTTTGGGCATTCGAACCTTTTCTTACCCGCTTTTTACAAACTATGGTCAGACGTTCAAACCTTCTTGTAGCCGAACATATCCACTCCTGCTTTTGATGATATATGGTTGGGCATTCAAACCTACTTTTTGCCCGCTTTTCATTAATTTTGGGTGGACATTCACACCTTGTCACAGCCAAACACCTCCGCTCCCTGTTTTGATCATGTATGGTTGCACATTCGCACCTTTTCTCACCCGCTTTTTGCAAACTATGGTCGGCTGTTCACAGCTTCCTCTCCACCATACTTGTATGGTGGGATGTTCACACCCAGTTGCATCCGAAGACCTCCGCCCCCACTTTTGTTGATATTTAGTTGGTCATTCGCAGCTTACCCGCTTTTGGCAAACTATGGCCTTCTTGCAGCCAAACACCTCTGATCTCGCTTTTGATAATGTAAGGTTGGGCATTCAGACCTTGCTTCACCTGCTTTTCACCAAATATAGTCGGACATTCACACCTTCTTGCAGCCGAACACTTCCGCTCCACCTTTTAGTGTTCTATCACACCTTTTTTTCACCGAATTTTATAGATTATGGTTGGAAATTCTCAACCACTCTCATCCGAAGACCTCTCCTCCCGCTTTTGTTAATATATTTGAACTTTAGTGAGACATTCACACCTTCTTGCAGCTGAACCACCTCCGCTCCCTGTTTTGATCATGTATGGTCTGGCAATACTACCTTTTCTTACCCGTTTGTGAGTAATTATGGCTGGACATTCACACCTACTTGCAGCCGAACACCACCTCTCTCGCTTTTGATGATGTATGGACCGGCATTCTTACCTTTTCTAACACATTTTTCAGAAATTACGGTCGGAGATTCACACCTACTCACAGCCGAACAACTCCGCTCCCGCATTTGATGGTGTGCAGTCGGACATTCTCACCCTTTCTCATCAGCTTTTTGCAAATTATGATCTGACATTCACATCTGCTTTTGATAATGTATGGTTTGGCATTCGCACCTTTTCTTACCCATTTGTCAGGAATAATGGGTGGACATTCACACCTTCTTGCAGCTGAACACCTCCTCTCCCACTTATGATCATGTGCGGTTTGATTTTCGAAAATTTTCTTTCATGTTTTCTAGCAATTATTGATGGACATTTAGACCTTCTTGCAGCTGAACACCTCCGCTCCTGCTTTTGATCATACCTTGTCAGGCATTCGCACCATGTCTTACCCGCTTTTTACAAACTTTAGTCGAACATTTACACCTTTTTGCAGCCGAACACCACCTCTCTCGCTTTTGATGATGTATGGTCCGGCATTCTTTCCTTTTCTAACACATTTTTCAGCAATTATGGTCGGACATTCACACCTACTCAGAGCCGAACACCTCCGCTCCCGCATTTGATGGTGTATAGTCGGGCATTCTCACCCTTTCTCATCAGCTTTTTGCAAATTATGATCTGACATTCACACCTGCTTTTGATAATGTATGGTTGGGCATTCGCACCTTTTTTTACCCATTTTTCAGGAATTATGGGTGGACATTCACACCTTCTTGCAGCTGAACACCTCCTCTCCTTCTTATGATCATGTGCGGATGATATTCGAAAATTTTCTTTCATGTTTTAAAGCAATTATTGATGGACATTCAGACCTTCTTGCAGCTGAACCACTCTGCTCCCGCTTTTGATGGTGTATAGTCGGGCTTTCGAAACTTTCCTTCCCGGTTTATACAAATTATGGTTGGACATTCAGACCTTCTTGGAGCCGAACACATCCACTCCTGCTTTTGATTATGTATATTTGGGCATTCGCACCTTTTCTTACCCATTTTTCAGTAATTATGGGTGTACATTCACACCTTCTTGCAGCCAAACACCTCCGCTCCCTCTTTTGATCATACATTTTCGGGCATTCGCACCTTTTCTTACCCGCTTTTTACAAACCATGGTCGGACTTTCACACCTTTTAGTAGCCAAACAACTCCGCACCCGCTACTGATTGTGTACAGTCGGGTATTTTAACCTTTTCTTACCCGTTTTTTACCAACTATGGTCGGACATTCACACCTTCTTACAGCGGAACACCTCCGCTCCCTCCTTTGATGGTGTATGTTCGGGCATTCGAACCTTTTCTTACCCGCTTTTTACAAACTATGGTCAGACGTTCAAACCTTCTTGTAGCCGAAAACCTCTGCTCCCTCTTTTGATTATACATTGTCAGGCATTCGCACCTTATCGTACCCGCTTTTTACAAACTATAGTCAGACATTCACACCTTGGTGCTGAACCACCTCAGCTCCCTGTTTTGATCATGTATGGTCTGGCAATACTACCTTTTCTTACCCGTTTGTGAGTAATTATGGCTGGACATTCACACCTACTTGCAGTCGAACAGCTCTGCTCCCGCTTTTGATTTTGTTTGGTTGGATATTCGAACCTTTTCTTAACTGCTTTTTACAAACTTTGGTCGGACGTTCACACCTTCTTGCAGCCGAACACCTCCGCTTCCGCTTTTGATGGTATATATTCGGGCATTCGAACCTTTTCTTACCAGCTTTTTACAAACCATGGTTGGACTTTCACACCTTCTTGTAGCCGAACAACTCCGCTCCCCCTATTGATTGTGTACAGTCGGGTATTTTAACCTTTTCTTACCCACTTTTTACCAACTATGGTCGGACATTCACACCTTCTTACAGCGGAACACCTCCGCTCCCTCTTTTGATGGTGTTTGTTTGGGCATTCGAACCTTTTCTTACCCGCTTTTTACAAACTATGCTCGGACATTCAAACCTTCTTGTAGCCGAACACATCCACTCCTTCTTTTGATGATGTATGCTTGGGCATTCAAACCTACTTTTTGCCCGCTTTTCATTAATTTTGGGTGGACATTCACACCTTGTCACAGCCAAACACCTCCGCTCCCTCTTTTGATGGTGTTTGTTTGGGCATTCGAACCTTTTCTTACCCGCTTTTTACAAACTATGCTCGGACATTCAAACCTTCTTGTAGCCGAACACATCCACTCCTTCTTTTGATGATGTATGCTTGGGCATTCAAACCTACTTTTTGCCCGCTTTTCATTAATTTTGGCTGGACATTCACACCTTGTCACAGCCAAACACCTCCGCTCCCTGTTTTGATCATGTATGGTTGGACATTCGCACCTTGTCTCACCCGCTTTTTGCAAACTATGGTCGGCTGTTCACAGCTTCCTCTCCACCATACTTGTATGGTGGGATATTCACACCCACTTGCATCCGAAGACCTTTTGTTGATATTTAGTCGGTCATTCGCAGCTTACCCGCTTTTTACAAACTATAGTCAGACATTCACACCTTGGTGCTGAACCACCTCAGCTCCCTGTTTTGATCATGTATGGTCTGGCAATACTACCTTTTTTTACCCGTTTGTGAGTAATTATGGCTGGATATTCACACCTACTTGCAGTCGAACAGCTCTGCTCCCGCTTTTGATTATGTTTGGTTGGATATTCGAACCTTTTCTTAACTGCTTTTTACAAACTTTGGTCGGACGTTCACACCTTCTTGCAGCCGAACACCTCCGCTTCCGCTTTTGATGGTATATATTCGGGCATTCGAACCTTTTCTTAGCAGCTTTTTACAAACCATGGTTGGACTTTCACACCTTCTTGTAGCCGAACAACTCCGCTCCCGCTATTGATTGTGTACAGTCGGGTATTTTAACCTTTTCTTACCCGCTTTTTACCAACTATGGTCGGACATTCACACCGTCTTACAGCGGAACACCTCCGCTCACGCTTTTGATGGTGTATTGTCAGGCATTTGAACCTTTTCTTACCCGCTTTTTACAAACTATGGTCGGACATTCAAACCTTCTTGTAGCCAAAAACCTCCGCTCCCTCTTTTGAATATACATTGTCGGGCATTCGCACCATGTCTTACCCGCTTTTTACAAACTTTAGTCGGACATTCACACCGTCTTACAGCGGAACACCTCCGCTCACGCTTTTGATGGTGTATTGTCAGGCATTTGAACCTTTTCTTACCCGCTTTTTACAAACTATGGTCGGACATTCAAACCTTCTTGTAGCCAAAAACCTCCGCTCCCTCTTTTGAATATACATTGTCGGGCATTCGCACCTTTTCTTACCCGTTTTTTACAAACCATGGTCGGACTTTCAAACCTTCTTGTAGCCCAACACATCCACTCCTGCTTTTGATGATGTATGTTTGGGCATTCGCACCTTTTCTTACCCCATTTTTCAGTAATTATGGGTGGACATTCACACCTTCTTACAGCTGAACACCTCCTCTCCCGCTTATGATGGTGTATAGTCGGGCTTTCAAGCCTTTTCTTACCCGGTTTTTACAAATTATAGTTGGACATTCAGACCTTACAGCCGAAAACCTCCACTCCCTCTTTTGATCATACATTGTCGGGCATTAGCACCTTTTCTTACCCGCTTTTTACAAACCATAGTCGGACTTTCACATCTTTTAGTAGCCGAACAACTCCGCTCCCGCTATTGATTTTGTACAGTCGGGTATTTTAACCTTTTCTTACCCGCTTTTTACCAACTATGGTCGGACATTCACACCTTCTTACAGCGGAACACCTCCGCTCCCTCTTTTGATGGTGTATGTTCGGGCAGTCAAACCTTTTCTTACCTGCTTTTTACAAACTATGGTCAGACATTCAACCCTTCTTGGAGCCGAACACATCCACTCCTGCTTTTGATTATGTATAGTTGGGCATTCGCACCTTTTCTTACCCATTTTTCAGTAATTATGGGTGTACATTCACACCTTCTTGCAGCCGAACACCTCCGCTCCCTCTTTTGATCATACATTTTCGGGCATTCGCACCTTTTCTTACCCGCTTTTTACAAACCATGGTTGGACTTTCACACCTTTTAGTAGCCGAACAACTCCGCACCCGCTACTGATTGTGTACAGTCGGGTATTTTAACCTTTTCTTACCCGTTTTTTACCAACTATGGTCGGACATTCACACCTTCTTACAGCGGAACACCTCCGCTCCCTCCTTTGATGGTGTATGTTCGGGCATTCGAACCTTTTCTTACCCGCTTTTTACAAACTGTGGTCAGACGTTCAAACCTTCTTGTAGCTGAACATATCCACTCTTGCTTTTGATGATGTATGGTTGGGCATTCGAACCTACTTGTTGCCCGCTTTTCATTAATTATGGGTGGACATTCACACCTTGTCTCAGCCAAACACCTCCGCTCCCTGTTTTGATCATGTATGGTTTGACATTCGCACCTTTGCTTACCTTCTTTTTATACTGATTGCTCAAGATTAAGTTGTTCTTTCTCAAACTACAAAAATTTTTTAATTGTTGAAACTTGATTTGAAGTGGATAAATAAGGAAGACAAACAGTTTTAAGTCAGGCTGATAGCAATTAATTTTATAGCAAAATCTGTATTTCGTCATTTGTCGAGAGATGCTTATTGCTGAAGAAGTTCTTTCTCATTCTACAAAGTACAACGTTGTTTATCATTGAAACTTGATTAGACATGAATAAATATGAAGGACAAAGCAGTCTTAACTTGGTTTGAGTTAAGGAATTCGTTTTATAGGAGAATCCGAATTCGTGCATAACTCGTAAAATAGAGCTTATTTTCGGATTCCTAAAGAATGAGTCTGGTTCTTTCTCATAATACAAAGTTTGTTGTTTATTGTTGAAACTTCATCAGACCGTTAGATATAGTCGGACTCACCTCGACGCACGGCTTGGGATCTGGAACCAGTACTCTTGAGAGGGGTTGGACTCTCTTCCACTCTGGAGTTGCCCGTGGTGAGAGGCGCAGAGCAGGTGTGGGCATACTTATTGCCCCCCCGGCTGTGTGCCAGTACATTGGGGTTTACCCCAGTGAACGAGAGGGTAGCCTCCCTCCGCCTTGGGTGGGGGGACGAGTCCTGACTGTTGTTTGTGCCTATGCGCCAAACAGCAGTTCAGAGTACCTACTCTTTTTGGAGTCTCTGGGGGAGGCACTGGAGAATGCTCCTACCGGAGACTCCCTCATTCTGCTGGGGGACTTCAATGCTCACGTGGGCAATGACAGTGAGACCTGGAGGGGTGTGATTGGGAGGAACGGCCCCCCCGATCTGAATCAGAGTGGTGTTATGTTGTTGGACTTCTGTGCCAGTCATAGACTGTCCATAACGAACACCATGTTCAGGCATGAGGGTGTCCATATGTGCACTTGGCACCAGGACACCCTTGGCCGCAGTTCGATGATCGACTTTGTGGTTGTATCATCGGACTTGCGGCCGTATGTCCTGGACACTCGGGTGAAGAGAGGGGCGGAGCTGTCAACTGATCACCACCTGGTGGTGAGTTGGCTCCGCTGGTGGGGGAGGATGCCGATCAGACCTGGCAGGCCCAAACGTATTGTGAGGGTCTGCTGGGAGCGTTTGTCAGAATCCCCCGTCAGAAGGAGCTTTAACTCCCACCTCCGGCAGAGCTTCAACCATATTTGAGGTGGGGGACATTGAATGGGCCATGTTCCGTGACTCCATTGCCGAGGCAGCTGGTCGGAGTTGTGGCCGTAAGGTGGTCGGTGCCTGTCGTGGCGGCAACCCTCGAACCTGCTGGTGGACACCAGTGGTGAGGGAAGCCGTCAAGCTGAAGAAGGAGTCCTATCGGGCCTTTTTGGCCAGTGGGACCCTGGAAGAAGCTGATAGGTACCGACGGGCCAGACGGGCCACGGCTTCGGCGGTTGCTGAGGCAAAAACTCGGGCCTGGGAGGAGTTCGGTGAGACCATGGAGAACGATTTCCGGACGGCCTCGAAAAGATTCTGGTCCACCATCCGGCATCTCAGGGGGGGGAAGCGGCTCACAGTCAACACTGTTTACAGTGCGGACGGGGCTTTGCTGACCTCAACTAGGGATGTTGTGAGTCGGTGGGGGGAGTACTTCGAGGAACTCCTCAATCCTACCAACACGTGCTCGGAAGAGGCAGAGTCGGAGAGCTCGGAGACGGGGCCTCCCATTTCTGGGGCTGAGGTTGCCGAGGTGGTTAAAAAGTTCCTCGGTGGCAAGGCCCCGGGGGTGGATGAGGTCCGTCCTGAGTTTCTCAAGGCTCTGGATGTTGTAGGGCTGTCTTGGCTGACACGCCTCTGCAGTATCGCGTGGACATCGGGGACAGTGCCTCTGGACTGGCAGATTGGGGTGGTGGTCCCCCTCTTTAAAAAGGGGGACCGGAGGGTGTGTTCCAACTATAGGGGTATCACACTCCTCAGCCTCCCTGGTAAGGTCTATTCGGGGGTATTGGAGAGGAGGATCCGTCGGATAATCGAGCCTCGGATTCAGGAGATGCAGTGTGGCTTTCGTCCTGGCCGTGGAACAGTGGACCAGCTCTATACCCTCGGCAGGATCCTGGAGGGTGCATGGGAGTTCGCCCAACCAGTCTACATGTGTTTTGTGGACTTGGAGAAAGCGTTCGACCGTGTCCCTCGTGGAGTCCTGTGGGGGGTGCTCCGGGAATATGGAGTGCCGGACCCCTTGATAGGGGCCGTTCGGTCTCTGTATGACCGGTGCCTCTACTTACTGGTCAATCTACGTTCCCATCCTCACCTATGGTCACGAGTTGTGGGTAGTGACCGAAAGAACAAGATCGCGAATACAAGCGGCCGAAATGGGTTTCCTCCGCAGGGTGTCTGGGCTCTCCCGCAGAGATAGGGTGAGAAGCTCAGTCATCCGGGAGGGGCTCGGAGTAGAACCGCTGCTCCTCCGCATTGAGAGGAGTCAGATGAGGTGGCTCGGGCATCTGGTTAGGATGCCCCCTGGGCGCCTCCCTGGGGAGGTGTTCCGGGCACGTCCCACTGGGAGGAGACCCCGGGGGAGACCCAGGACACGTTGGAGAGACTATGTCTCTCGGCTGGCCTGGGAACGCCTCGGGGTCCCCCCGGAAGAGCTGGAGGAAGTGGCCGGGGACAGAGACGTCTGGGTTTCCCTGCTCAAGCTGCTGCCCCCGCGACCCGACCCCCGGATAAGCGGCAGATGATGGATGGATGGATGGATATATCCTCCACCAACCAGACTTACAACCCCTGACTAGGGTAGCAGAATTTCTAAGCATCTGTACCCCAAAACTACTATCAAAAATATATAAATTATTGTCTAAGATAGATGACACAATGTCTCTTCCATCCTCAAAATGGGAGGCAGATTTATCCATCAGTTCTGGTCATAGCTTCTAACCACAAATATGTTTGAACACCTTCATAAAGACTCGAAATCCTAATTTACAGCTCATACAATACAAAATCCTTCATAGAACACACTATACAGGACAAAGGATGTTCAGGATGGGTCTAACACACTCAAACATCTGCTCACATTGCACAGATAACACACCTGATGATTATGTACACGCTTTGTGGTTTTCTGCGCCTGTCCAGAAGTTCTGGCTTGAAGTCTGTGAGGACCTATCAACATGGCTAAAGTGTAGCATCCCTGCATGCCCCACACTGTGCATACTGGGTGACTTAGACAACATCAACATGGAAATTAACTCAGCACACATGGTTGTCACAGTGTTATGTATCGCAAAGAAAACTATTCTCATGAACTGGAAAGCGAAGAACAATCTGTGTATTAACCAGTTTAGAAATTTTCTTTTAGATTATATTAGCATGGAAACAATGTCTGCCTCCTCAAAACATCAATTGGCTGAATTTCATTCTCTCTGGTCCCCTCTGATTAGTTTTATCACATAGTGGTGGTGGTGGGTTGCTGGGTGATGGTGGGTCTCAGGCCCGGGCTGCTGCGACTGGTGTGACCGGGTGGTTTGTTTGTTTGTTTTTTGTAGAGGTCCTCCGGGGTGGGGTTGGGTTGAGTGGGGTGGGGCGGGATGGGTACCTTCTGGGGGTACAGTAGCTCCCGGAATATGGTCGCTGCAGGCCCCGAGCCTGGTGGACATCAGGCCCTCCTGCCCATTGCTGGCTCCCAGGTAGCGGGGATGCCTATTGCAGCCAGTCCCTGGCTGCCCTCTCTGGGGGAGAGTAGCTCCCCCGGTATATATCCCCATACCCCTCTCCCTTCTGGCTCCTGTACACAGCACACACTCACACATGAAGGGTTTTGGGGGCGTGTGTGTTCGGTGGGGTGTAGTGGATGGGGCCACGTAGGTGGTCCCCTTTGGTTGCACTCTGCAGTTCCCTGCCCCTGTTTTAATTACACCTTAGACATTAGTACTTATCAAACACACTCACACACACACATTAGGTCTTGGGGGGTGGTTACACTGAGTGGCATCTGGTGGGCGGGGCTCTTTGGGTATGTAGGCTGCCCAGAGTGCCGCGCTCCCAGTTCTACAAGTTTGGCTGCCCCTCAATTTTAATTGCTCACTATTAGAAAATATTGAAGAGCCAGAAGGGTGAGGGGAGGGGTCTTCTTCGCACACCCCTGCTTCCTGGTGTCTGCTCGGGGCAGGAGGGGCCAGGAGGATTAATTAATTGTTCTGCTGGTTCGGGGTCTGTGGTGGCTGGGGGGTTGCTGGCCTCCTGGTGTGCCCGCTGCACTACACCCCAGCAGAGTCGAGGGAGGTAGGATGTGTGGATGTGTGGATGTATGGGACGTGAAAGTGTGTGTGGTAATGATTGGGCCTGGATCTGGGACTTGCTGTCGCCTGGCCTGCCTGTGTTTCTCCCGATGGGGCATCAGCGTTGCCTCTCCCCACTGCTCGCGACTTCACCCACCTGTGGGCACGTCTTGACTCCCAGGGCACTTGGCCAGGGGCGCTGGGGCAGGCGCTGACCCACTTTGTGGCTGTCTGGGGCGCTTGGCCCTCCTGGGTATTGGGTGGGGCCTCTGCCGGGGGGGTTTGGGGGCGCTCGGGCTCCTGGGGCCCAGGTCCAGTGCACGGCCCATGTCTGGGCGGCTGGGGCCTGGCGGGGTCGGTGGGCTGTTGCCCCTGGTTCCCGGAGTGCCTCTGCCCTATGCTTATGGGGGCTCTTTCCGGGGGCTTCCTCTGCAGTCTTCTGGGTGGATGCGTGGTTGCCCCTGCGGTGGGCTACCTGGGTTCTGTGCTCTGTGGGGGCTGCTGGTGGCCTGGGTCTTGTGGCCCTCTCTGCCTGCTTCTGATTGTTTGGGGGGCTGTGGATTGTGGCCCTGTACGCTTATACACTCATAACTAAGCACGGTTATCATGTAGGTCCTGTGCCATGGGTGTTGCATGTTCTCACACACACACACACACACACACATTCATTAGTCCAGTAGCATGGTCACTAAGCAGTTGATGTATTATCATGTCGTCTCAGGTCATCTATATCCACAGCTGTGTTGTATGCGATTGCCGCTTCTTGTGCTTGTTTTTGTTTGTTTGTGTGTTTGTTTTTTCTCTGCTTGTCTGCTTTCAGGTGCTCCTCTTGGCGCTAAGGCTGGATTCCCCTCATAGGCCATGGATTGTTGTCTGTTTTGTTTTTTACAGGTGTAGCAGCTGGTTGTCTGGTTTTTGTTTCTATTTTTTTTCTGTTTCCTCTTCTTTCCTCTTCTTCTTTCCTTGTCCCCCGGTCCGGTTCAGTTCAGTTCATGTCATATATTGTAAAAAGAAATAAATAAATGGGCATCAAGGGGAGCTTTACATTTATAAAACTTCCCTTGGCAAAACAAATCTGTTTGGCATCATAGGTATTCAGACTACAATTCTTCTGACATAATGCTGAACAGGACAAGGGGAAAAAAAAGTAAAGAAGACAGTTCTGCCGAAAGCCAGGGATAGACCTGTTCTAAGTTCTATACTTTTTAAAAGGGGCGTGTTTATCAACTATAGAATTAGAAGATTTACAAAAATGGTCAAGTGCTAGATCTTCATCTGGGATTTTAACAGTGTCATATAACTATTCAACAGATCAGTTAAAAAAAAGCCTGCTCATGGAGATGTTTCAGGATCTGGATACCAAGCGTGGACCTAATGTTTTCATTTTTGCAATTCTGATACAGGCTATTGAGCAGTGATAACTAACACCAAGTTCAGATACTGCGGATTTTCTACCTTTGATTTGTTAAGATTGAGCCAATCAGGGACAACCTTGAAGGATCTCTTTGGTTTTGTAGGATCAGTAATTACCTGAGAAAGGTTGATATTGGTACACACCTTTTTTAAATGATCAGAGGCAGAGTTCAACTTGTTTAAATTAAAATTGCCACACAGAGATTGGGTTTAGGCCACATGCACACAGAATGACATCAACAAATATAAGAAATATTAAACATTTACACAGAGATTTTTGAATATATGTAGAGGAATGATACTTTGAAATGTGCTCATTGCGGAGTTATGATCAGTTGAGTAATGAAGGTTGAACTATTCTGGGAAAGAGGTTCTATTCCCAGCATCATGATGGACACTCCTGATATAGAAGGTTTCGCTAACGCATTGGAATTGTTTTACTATTTTCATATGCATGTGCAATGAAGAATTGCTTGCTGCTGATAAATGCAAAGAAGAACAGCTTACACATAGATGCTCACATATAGGCTGCTGAATGCAATGAAGACCTGCTTATCAAGTAAAGTTCAATGTCAATGTGTAATATTCAATTAGGATTTGCAAAACAGTGAAGTTAAACAATGAATGGGTCCATAGTCGGTATGAGAAGACTACAGGAATATTTACCTGGGTGTACGTTCAAACAGAGATGAGAAAATTGCGATAAATAATTGTTTGTTTGTTTGTTAGTATGTATATGAATGTTATGTGTATAAACTGTGTTGAGTTATAGTTACTCAGTAGTGTCTCAGTGAAACAACCGACGGGGGAAGCCTTGCGGTGACAACAAAAGCAGTGTTTTACTGATCAGTCAAGTTGCTCCAGTGTACTCCATACAAACTGGTTGGCTACTGAAGGGATAGAAAATGGGGAATACTTGTTTTAAAGCAAACAAGGAATTAGATGGGAAAAATACATGTTTTAACGGGACCCAGACAATATTAAATACTCAGACAGATGGGAGAAGAAGTGTAGTTTTGTAGGAAATCACAAAATTATTACATAGAATTAGTGAAATCAATTGAAGAATGCCTTTCTGAAGAGCTGTTTACCACAGATGAGCAGCTTTGCGACCAAGCACATTGTAGATCGCTTTACTGCCAAAATGATCTAATTTAATGGATTGGTTTAGACATGCATAACAGCATTTTAAGAACAAAGAGAGAAACAAAAAGGGACAACGCTTCATGGTGGAAGGTGATGTATAAATAACTGTGTATATGATGAAGGGGGTGGCAACACCCATTCCGAAATCCCGCCATTCCGACATCCCGCTATTCCGACATCCCACCATTCCGACATACCACCATTCCGACATACCACCATTCCGACATGCAAACGTCCCACCATTCGGACATCCCACCATTGCGACATCCCGCTATTCTGACGTTCAAATGTCCCACCATTCCGACAAGGCTTTCCGTATAAGGAAATGTGTGTTACTCAACAGGTGAGTCCCTTCTTTCTGTTCATGCAATTTATATGTTTAACATGTTTATAGACAAGCGTTATTAAAAACACAAAGTCTCGGCAACTGGAGGAGGAGAAGCAGTCCGCGGTGGTTATCAATCACACACTCCAATGCCACTTGTTTCAACTTCCGAAAATTTAATCCAGGAAAAAAAGGCTTACAAACATGGACCAAAACGGCTCCATAACACGCACAAGAATCCAAAAGAAACGAAAGTTAACTAAAAGAAAGCAAATAAACAGTATGAAGTGGTCAAAATTGGTTTTACGCATGCCTATGTGCGTCTGGCACATGCGTCTTCGGGCTCTCCCACGTTGGTTTGTGGATGAAAGCTATATGTTCAGCTGTAATGTCATGTAAAAACAATCTCTACATGACATTTAGTCCCAGGTGTGACCAGTTAGGTCCTTAAGATATCAACAGGCTGTATAAAGCTACAACCGTTGCGGCTGTGTGTTTGTGCCAAATGCGCAAAACCCATCCGCGCTTCCCAAAATTGGAGTGAGTACTCATAAATCACGTGAATAACATGAATAAACGTTTTTACTGCATTTTGTTGTGTTTTATACGTTCTATGCTGTCATTTCTATCTTCTTCTATTGGCAAGGCAAGGCAGAGTGCTCGCAACTGTGTCCTGTGCAGTAGCCATGATATCTGTAATTGCAATTATTACTTTTGCATATGATGACAGCGTGCAAAAGACGCATGGGCTCTGTGGAGAGCTCCGCTCCAGCTGGCTGCTGTGACAGCTCACTGACACTGTATTTCTGCTTAATCAGTTTCAGTCTCGCCAGAGTTATATTAATATCTGTATTTTTATATTTGAAATTCAGGGGATTTTGATAATAGATTATTAAAGTTTGTTTGCGAGGCTGTGGCCTCTGCATGTGCAAAGCTTGTGCGCCAAACTTTAGGGCGTATTTGCGCCGGCATATCATTAGTGCAAAATGTTTTGGGTAAAAAATAGGCTATTAAAAGGAACTGTCGGAATGGCGGTATGTTAAAAAAAACAAAAAACATACCGCCATTCCGACCATAGGAGGAAAAAAGTGTCGGAATGGTGGGACGTTTGATAAAAAATTAAGTGTCGCCATTCCGACAATTGGAGACCCATGTCGGAATGGCGAGATGTCGGAATGGCAGCATGTAACCATGATGAAGGAGAGACCATTTGAGCAGCACAGCCATTTCGCAGCACAGGGACAGCAATCCAAGTTACAGGATCTCCCACGTGGTATCACCTGTCACATTGTGTCAAGGCATCAAAAGAAGAAAAAATCACCAAACTCAAGGACAAAAAGACAAAGACTCCGGTGAACGAAGACAGAGGACTGACAAACCAGAAATACAAAAGGATTCTCAATATCAAGATCCAGAAGAAGAGGCTAACAATGCCACGAACACTTACGATGCTGGGAATGATGCCAGCAATGAACAGAGAAGAAGATTCAGTGTCATCAATCTGCATTACGTGCCTCTAATGAGGGGGTGAATATAGAATCCTCAACGATTACAACGTCTCTGGGAACTGTGACAACAACAAGGTTTAAACCATTTTGATATATATTGTAACCTATTGTCTAAGGAATAGTGCTGAAAATGAGGTAAATCTAATCCACCACTGTCCTTGGTCTTCTGTAGGGTTTTTAAACTAATACGTGGTGGTTTGTTTTTCCACAGAAATTTGGAGATGCATGAATCTAGTGACTTAAACCAAGTAGCAGATGGTTTTATGGGGATCATTGAGAACAAATAGTTAACTTTTGGTAGTATCATCATTTTAATGGATGTAACTCTCCCCATAAGTGATATAGGTAAGGACTTCCAACGAGAGATCGTCCTCTACTGTCTTTAATAATTGCACATAATTTAGCTTTGTTAGCTCTGAGAGCCTGGAGGAAATGTTTATGCCTAAATATCTAATATTTCCTGACTGTAAAGTGATCGCAGGTATATTATGGACCCTACAGTTAATGGGCAGAACTGTGGTCTTAGACCAGTTGATAGAGTAGTCAGAAAGTGCTGAGAATTTATTTATGAGTGTGATCGTGTGACTGAGAGACGTCTGTGAGTTCTGAAGGAAAAGTAATACATCATCAGCATAAAGACTTATTTTATGCTCAATATTTTGGGATTAATTACTCACAAACGGGTAAGAAAAGGTAGTATTGCCAGACCATACATGATCAAAACAGGGAGCGGAGGTGGTTCAGCTGCAAGGTATGAATGTCTGACTATAGTTTGTAAAAAGCGGGTAAGATAAGGTGCGAATGCCCAACAATGTATGATCAAAAGAGGGAGCGGAGGGTTTTGGCTACAAGAAGGTTTGAATGTCCGACCATAGTTTGTAAAAAGCGGGTAAGAAAAGCTTACCATACATCATCAAAAGCAGGAGTGGATGTGTTCGGCTACAAGAAGATTTGAATGTCCATCAATAATTGCTTTAAAACATGAAAGAAAATTTTCAAATATCAAACCGCACATGATCATAAGCGGGAGAGGAGTTGTTCAGCTGCAAGAAGGTGTGAATGTCCACCCATAATTACTGAAAAATGGGTAAGAAAAGCTGAAAATGCCCAACCATACATCATCAAAAGCAGGAGTGGATGTGTTCGGCTACAAGAAAGTTTGAATGTCCGACCATAGTTTGTAAAAAGCAGGTAAGAAAAGGTTCGAATGCCCGAACATAGACCATCAAAAGAGGGAGCGGAGGTGTTCCGCTGTAAG
The DNA here is from genome assembly GCF_036924035.1 of Leuresthes tenuis. NCBI lineage: Eukaryota > Metazoa > Chordata > Actinopteri > Atheriniformes > Atherinopsidae > Leuresthes > Leuresthes tenuis. Next base: position 29,686,569 of record NW_027325365.1, on the reverse strand, counting down.
AAGGTGTAAATGTCCGACCATAGTTGGTAAAAAGCGGGTAAGAAAAGGTTAAAATACCCGACTGTACACAATCAATAGCGGGAGCGGAGTTGTTTGGCTACAAGAAGGTGTGAAAGTCCGACCACGGTTTGTAAAAAGCGGGTAAGAAAAGGTTCGAATGCCCGAATATATACCATCAAAAGTGGAAGTGGATGTGTTCGGCTGCAAGAAGGTGTGAACGTCCGACCAAAGTTTGTAAAAAGCAGTTAAGAAAAGGTTCGAATATCCAACCAAACATAATCAAAAGCGGGAGCAGAGCTGTTCGACTGCAAGTAGGTGTGAATGTCAGATCATAATTTGCAAAAAGCTGATGAGAAAGGGTGAAAATGCCCGGCTATACACCATCAAATGTGGGAGCGGAAGTGTTCGGCTGTGAGTAGGTGTGAATGTCCAACCATAATTGCTGAAAAATGTGTTAGAAGAGACTAGAATGCCGGACAAGACATTATCAAATGCGGGAGCGGAGTTGTTCGGCTGTGAGTAGGTGTGAATCTCCGAGCATAGTTTGTAAAAAGGGGGTAAGAATAGGTTCGAATGCCCGAACATACACTATCAAAACAGGGAGCTGAGGTGGCTCAGCTGCAAGGTGTGAATGTCTGACTATAGTTTGTAAATAAGGTGCGAATGCCCAACAATGTATAATCAAAAGAGGGAGCGGAGGTTTTCGGCTACAAGAAGGTTTGAATGTCCGACCATAGTTTGTAAAAAGCGGGTAAGAAAAGGTTCAAATGCCTGACTATACACCATCAAAAGCGGGAGCAGAGGTGTTCCGCTGTAAGACGGTGTGAATGTCCGACCATATTTGGTAAAAAGCGGGTAAGAAAAGGTTAAAATACCCGACTGTACACAATCAATAGCGGGAGAGGAGGTGTTCAGCTGCAAGAAGGTGTGAATGTCCACCCATAATTACTGAAAAATGGGTAAGAAAAGGTGCGAATGCCAAACCATACATTATCAAAAGCAGGTGTGAATGTCAGATCATAATTTGCAAAAAGCTGATGAGAAAGGGTGAGAAACCCGACTATACACCATCAAATGCGGGAGCGGAGTTGTTCGGCTGTGAGTAAGTGTGAATCTCCGACCATAATTGCTGAAAAATGTGTTAGAAAAGGTAAGAATGCCCGTCCATACATCATCAAAAGCGGGAGAGGTGGTGTTCGGCTGCAAGTAGGTGTGAATGTCCAGCCATAATTACTAACAAACGGGTAAGAAAAGGTAGTATTGCCAGACCATACATGATCAAAACAGGGAGCGGAGGTGGTTCAGCTGCAAGAAGGTGTGAATGTCCGACTAAAGTTCAAATATATTAACAAAAGCGGGAGGAGAGGTCTTCGGATGAGAGTGGTTGAGAATTTCCAACCATAATCTATAAAATGCGGTAAAAAAAAAGGTGTGATAGAACACTAAAAGGTGGAGCGGAAGTGTTCGGCTGCAAGAAGGTGTGAATGTCCGACTATATTTGGTGAAAAGCAGGTGAAGCAAGGTCTGAATGCCCAACCTTACATCATCAAAAGCGAGATCAGAGGTGTTTGGCTGCATGAAGGCCATAGTTTGCCAAAAGCGGGTAAGCTGCGAATGACCGACTAAATATCAACAAAAGGTCTTCGGATGCAAGTGGGTGTGAATATCCCACCAAGTATGGTGGAGAGGAAGCTGTGAATAGCCGACCATAGTTGGCAAAAAACGGGTGAGAAAAGGAGCGAATGTCCAACCATACATGATCAAAACAGGGAGCGGAGGTGTTTGGCTGTGACAAGGTGTGAATGTCCACAAAAATTAATGAAAAGCGGGCAACAAGTAGGTTTGAATGCCCAACCATACATCATCAAAAGCAGGAGTGGATGTGTTCGGCTACAAGAAGGTTTGAATGTCCGAGCATAGTTTGTAAAAAGAGGGTAAGAAAAGGTTCGAATGCCCAAACATACAACATCAAAAGAGGGAGCGGAGGTGTTCCGCTGTAAGAAGGTGTGAATGTCCGACCATAGTTGGTAAAAAACGGGTAAGAAAAGGTTAAAATACCCGACTGTACAAAATCAATAGCGGGAGCGGATGTGTTTGGCTACAAGAATGTGTGACAGTCCGACCATGGTTTGTAAAAAACGGGTAAGAAAAGGTGCGAATGCCCAACAATGTATGATCAAAAGAGGGAGCGGAGGTTTTCGGCTACAAGAAGGTTTGAATGTCCGACCATAGTTTGTAAAAAGCGGGAAAGAAAAGGTTCAAATGCCTGACTATACACCATCAAAAGCGGGAGTGGAGGTGTTCGGCTACAAGAAGGTGTGAAAGTTCAACCAAAGTTTGCAAAAAGCAGTTAAGAAAAGGTTCGAATGCCCGAATATATACCATCAAAAGCGAGAGCAGAGCTGTTCGACTGCAAGTAGGTGTGAATGTCCAGCCATAATTACTCACAAACGGGTAAGAAAAGGTAGTATTGCCAGACCATACATTATCAAAACAGGGAGCTGAGGTGGTTCAGCTGCAAGATGTGAATGTCTGACTATAGTTTGTAAAAAGCGGGTAAGACAAGGTGCGAATGCCCGACAATGTATGATCAAAAGAGGGAGTGGAGGTCTTCGGCTGCAAGGTCTGAATGTCTAACCATAATTTCTAAAAACCGGGTAAGAAAAGGCTCGAAAGCCCGACTATACACAATCAAAAGCGGGAGCGGGAGGTTTTCAGCTGCAAATCCTTCACTCAAACCAAGTGAAAACTGCTTTGTCCTTCATATTTATCAATGTCTAGATTGACTTCAACAAAGAACAACACTGGATTTTGCAGTAGAAGAAAGAGCATCACTGAAGGATCAGTAATCCGAGTATAAGCTTATTTTCATACGTTCTGCATGATTTGGGATTTTATGTATAAAATGAATTCCTTCACTCAAACCAAGTTAAAACTGCTTTGTCCTTCATATTTATCAATGTCTAGATCGACTTCAACAAAGAACAACATTGTATTTTGCAGTAGAAGAAAAAGCAACACTGAAGGATCAGGAATCCGAGAATAAGCTTCTTTTCATACGTTTTGAATGATTTGGGATTTTATGTATAAAATGAATTCCTTCACTCAAACCAAGTGAAAACTGCTTTGTCCTTCATATTTATCAATGTCTAGATTTACTTCAACAAAGAACAACATTGTATTTTGCAGTAGTAGAAAGAGCAACACTTGAAGGAACAGGAATCCGAGAATAAGCTTATTTTCATACGTTCTGCATGATTTGGGATTTTATGTATAAAATGAATTCCTTCACTCAAACCAAGTTAAAACTGCTTTGTCCTTCATATTTATCAATGTCTAGATCGACTTCAACAAAGAACAACATTGTATTTTGCAGTAGAAGAAAAAGCAACACTGAAGGATCAGGAATCCGAGAATAAGCTTCTTTTCATACGTTTTGAATGATTTGGGATTTTATGTATAAAATTAATTCCTTCACTCAAACCAAGTGAAAACTGCTTTGTCCTTCATATTTATCAATATCTAGATTTACTTCAACAAAGAACAACATTGTATTTTGCAGTAGTAGAAAGAGCAACACTTGAAGGAACAGGAATCCGAGAATAAGCTTATTTTCATACGTTCTGCATGATTTGGGATTTTATGTATAAAATGAATTCCTTTACTCAAACTATGTTAAAACTGCTTTGTCCTTCATATTTATCAATGTCTAGATTGACTTCAACAAAGAACAACATTGTATTTTGCAGTAGAAGAAATAGCAACACTGAAGGATCAGGAATCCGAAAACACGCTTATTTTCATACGTTCTGCTTGATTTGGGATTTTGCTATAAAATTATTTCCTTCACTCAAACAAAGTGGAAACTGCTTTGTCCTTCATATTTATCAATGTCTATATCGATTTCAACAAAGAACAAGGCTGTATTTTGCAGTATAGGAAAGAGCAACACTGGAGGATCAGGAATCCGAGAATAAGCTTACTTTCATGAGTCCTGCACGATTTCGGATTTTCCTATAAAATGAATTGCTTTGCTCAAACCAAGTTAAAATTGCTTTGTCCTTCATAGTTATCCGTGTCTAAAATGTATCAAGCATAAAGTTCCTCATATTACCCTGAATGAGAAAGAAGCATCCCTTTGGTTGAGCAATACGTTCCTTTTGCGGAGTTATGCATGATTTCGGATTTTGCTATAAAATTCATTCCTTCACACCTTTTTTTTTTCACCGCATTTTATAGATTATGGTTGGAAATTTCAACCACTCTAATCCGAAGACCTCTCTTCCCGCTTTTGTTAATATATTTGAACTTTAGTTGGACATTCACCCCTTTTTGCAGCTAAACCACCTCCGCTCCCTGTTTTGATCATGTATGGTCTGGCAATACTACATTTTCTTACCCGTTTGTGAGTAATTATGGCTGGATATTCACACCTACTTGCAGCTGAACACAATCTCTCTCGCTTTTAATTATGTTTGGATATTCGAACCTTTTCTTTACTGCTTTTTGCCAACTTTGGTCGGACGTTCACACCTTCTTGCAACCGAACACCTCCGCTTCCACTTTTGATGGTATATATTCGGGCATTCGAACCTTTTCTTACCAGCTTTTGACAAACGATGGTTGGACTTTCACACCTTCTTGTAGCCGAACAACTCCGCTCCCGCTATTGATTGTGTACAGTCGGGTATTTTAACCTTTTCTTACCCGCTTTTTACCAACTATGGTCGGACATTCACACCTTCTTACAGCGGAACACCTCCACTCCCTCTTTTGATGGTGTATGTTCGGGCAGTCAAACCTTTTCTTACCTGCTTTTTACAAACTATGGTCGGACATTCAACCCTTCTTGGAGCCGAACACATCCACTCCTGCTTTTGATTATGTATAGTTGGGCATTCGCACCTTTTCTTACCCATTTTTCAGTAATTATGGGTGTACATTCACACCTTCTTGCAGCCGAATACCTCCGCTCCCTCTTTTGATCATACATTTTCGGGCATTCGCACCTTTTCTTACCCGCTTTTTACAAACCATGGTTGGACTTTCACAACTTCTTGTAGCCGAACAACTACGCTCCCCCTATTGATTGTGTACAGTCGGGTATTTTAACCTTTTCTTACCCACTTTTTACCAACTATGGTCGGACATTCACACCTTCTTACAGCGGAACACCTCCGCTCCCTCTTTTGATGGTGTATGTTTGGGCATTCGAACCTTTTGTTACCCGCTTTTTACAAACTATGGTCAGACGTTCAAACCTTCTTGTAGCCGAACATATCCACTCCTGCTTTTGATGATTTATGGTTGGGCATTCAAACCTACTTTTTGCCCGCTTTTCATTAATTTTGGGTGGACATTCACACCTTGTCACAGCCAAACACCTCCGCTCCCTGTTTTGATCATGTATGGTTGCACATTCGCACCTTTTCTCACCCGCTTTTTGCAAACTATGGTCGGCTGTTCACAGCTTCCTCTCCACCATACTTGTATGGTGGGATGTTCACACCCAGTTGCATCCGAAGACCTCCGCCCCCACTTTTGTTGATATTTAGTTGGTCATTCGCAGCTTACCCGCTTTTGGCAAACTATGGCCTTCTTGCAGCCAAACACCTCTGATCTCGCTTTTGATAATGTAAGGTTGGGCATTCAGACCTTGCTTCACCTGCTTTTCACCAAATATAGTCGGACATTCACACCTTCTTGCAGCCGAACACTTCCGCTCCACCTTTTAGTGTTCTATCACACCTTTTTTTCACCGAATTTTATAGATTATGGTTGGAAATTCTCAACCACTCTCATCCGAAGACCTCTCCTCCCGCTTTTGTTAATATATTTGAACTTTAGTGAGACATTCACACCTTCTTGCAGCTGAACCACCTCCGCTCCCTGTTTTGATCATGTATGGTCTTGGCAATACTACCTTTTCTTACCCGTTTGTGAGTAATTATGGCTGGACATTCACACCTACTTGCAGCCGAACACCACCTCTCTCGCTTTTGATGATGTATGGACCGGCATTCTTACCTTTTCTAACACATTTTTCAGAAATTACGGTCGGAGATTCACACCTACTCACAGCCGAACAACTCCGCTCCCGCATTTGATGGTGCGCAGTCGGACATTCTCACCCTTTCTCATCAGCTTTTTGCAAATTATGATCTGACATTCACACCTGCTTTTGATAATGTATGGTTTGGCATTCGCACCTTTTCTTACCCATTTGTCAGGAATAATGGGTGGACATTCACACCTTCTTGCAGCTGAACACCTCCTCTCCCACTTATGATCATGTGCGGTTTGATTTTCGAAAATTTTCTTTCATGTTTTCTAGCAATTATTGATGGACATTTAGACCTTCTTGCAGCTGAACACCTCCGCTCCTGCTTTTGATCATACCTTGTCAGGCATTCGCACCATGTCTTACCCGCTTTTTACAAACTTTAGTCGAACATTTACACCTTTTTGCAGCCGAACACCACCTCTCTCGCTTTTGATGATGTATGGTCCGGCATTCTTTCCTTTTCTAACACATTTTTCAGCAATTATGGTCGGACATTCACACCTACTCAGAGCCGAACACCTCCGCTCCCGCATTTGATGGTGTATAGTCGGGCATTCTCACCCTTTCTCATCAGCTTTTTGCAAATTATGATCTGACATTCACACCTGCTTTTGATAATGTATGGTTGGGCATTCGCACCTTTTTTTACCCATTTTTCAGGAATTATGGGTGGACATTCACACCTTCTTGCAGCTGAACACCTCCTCTCCTTCTTATGATCATGTGCGGATGATATTCGAAAATTTTCTTTCATGTTTTAAAGCAATTATTGATGGACATTTAGACCTTCTTGCAGCTGAACCACTCTGCTCCCGCTTTTGATGGTGTATAGTCGGGCTTTCAAAACTTTCCTTCCCGGTTTATACAAATTATGGTTGGACATTCAGACCTTCTTGCAGCCGAACACCTCTGCTCCCTCTTTTGATCATACATTGTCGGGCATTAGCACCTTTTCTTACCCGCTTTTTACAAACCATAGTCGGACTTTCACATCTTTTAGTAGCCGAACAACTCCGCTCCCGCTATTGATTGTGTACAGTCGGGTATTTTAACCTTTTCTTACCCGCTTTTTACCAACTATGGTCGGACATTCACACCTTCTTACAGCGGAACACCTCCGCTCCCTCTTTTGATGGTGTATGTTCGGGCAGTCAAACCTTTTCTTACCTGCTTTTTACAAACTATGGTCAGACATTCAACCCTTCTTGGAGCCGAACACATCCACTCCTGCTTTTGATTATGTATATTTGGGCATTCGCACCTTTTCTTACCCATTTTTCAGTAATTATGGGTGTACATTCACACCTTCTTGCAGCCAAACACCTCCGCTCCCTCTTTTGATCATACATTTTCGGGCATTCGCACCTTTTCTTACCCGCTTTTTACAAACCATGGTCGGACTTTCACACCTTTTAGTAGCCGAACAACTCCGCACCCGCTACTGATTGTGTACAGTCGGGTATTTTAACCTTTTCTTACCCGTTTTTTACCAACTATGGTCGGACATTCACACCTTCTTACAGCGGAACACCTCCGCTCCCTCCTTTGATGGTGTATGTTCGGGCATTCAAACCTTTTCTTACCCGCTTTTTACAAACTATGGTCAGACGTTCAAACCTTCTTGTAGCCGAAAACCTCTGCTCCCTCTTTTGATTATACATGGTCAGGCATTCGCACCTTATCGTACCCGCTTTTTACAAACTATAGTCAGACATTCATACCTTGCAGCTGAACCACCTCCGCTCCCTGTTTTGATCATGTATGGTCTGGCAATACTACCTTTTCTTACCCGTTTGTGAGTAATTATGGCTGGACATTCACACCTACTTGCAGTCGAACAGCTCTGCTCCCGCTTTTGATTTTGTTTGGTTGGATATTCAAACCTTTTCTTAACTGCTTTTTACAAACTTTGGTCGGACGTTCACACCTTCTTGCAGCCGAACACCTCCGCTTCCGCTTTTGATGGTATATATTCGGGCATTCGAACCTTTTCTTACCAGCTTTTTACAAACCATGGTTGGACTTTCACACCTTTTTGTAGCCGAACAACTCCGCTCCCCCTATTGATTGTGTACAGTCGGGTATTTTAACCTTTTCTTACCCACTTTTTACCAACTATGGTCGGACATTCACACCTTCTTACAGCGGAACACCTCCGCTCCCTCTTTTGATGGTGTTTGTTTGGGAATTCAAACCTTTTCTTACCCGCTTTTTACAAACTATGCTCGGACATTCAAAACTTCTTGTAGCCGAACACATCCACTCCTTCTTTTGATGATGTATGCTTGGGCATTCAAACCTACTTTTTGCCCGCTTTTCATTAATTTTGGGTGGACATTCACACCTTGTCACAGCCAAACACCTCCGCTCCCTCTTTTGATGGTGTTTGTTTGGGCATTCGAACCTTTTCTTACCCGCTTTTTACAAACTATGCTCGGACATTCAAACCTTCTTGTAGCCGAACACATCCACTCCTTCTTTTGATGATGTATGCTTGGGCATTCAAACCTACTTTTTGCCCGCTTTTCATTAATTTTGGGTGGACATTCACACCTTGTCACAGCCAAACACCTCCGCTCCCTCTTTTGATGGTGTTTGTTTGGGCATTCGAACCTTTTCTTACCCGCTTTTTACAAACTATGCTCGGACATTCAAACCTTCTTGTAGCCGAACACATCCACTCCTTCTTTTGATGATGTATGCTTGGGCATTCAAACCTACTTTTTGCCCGCTTTTCATTAATTTTGGGTGGACATTCACACCTTGTCACAGCCAAACACCTCCGCTCCCTCTTTTGATGGTGTTTGTTTGGGCATTCGAACCTTTTCTTACCCGCTTTTTACAAACTATGCTCGGACATTCAAACCTTCTTGTAGCCGAACACATCCACTCCTTCTTTTGATGATGTATGCTTGGGCATTCAAACGTACTTTTTGCCCGCTTTTCATTAATTTTGGGTGGACATTCACACCTTGTCACAGCCAAACACCTCCGCTCCCTGTTTTGATCATGTATGGTTGGACATTCGCACCTTGTCTCACCCGCTTTTTGCAAACTATGGTCGGCTGTTCACAGCTTCCTCTCCACCATACTTGTATGGTGGGATATTCACACCCACTTGCATCCGAAGACCTTTTGTTGATATTTAGTCGGTCATTCGCAGCTTACCCGCTTTTTACAAACTATATTCAGACATTCACACCTTGGTGCTGAACCACCTCAGCTCCCTGTTTTGATCATGTATGGTCTGGCAATACTACCTTTTTTTACCCGTTTGTGAGTAATTATGGCTGGACATTCACACCTACTTGCAGTCGAACAGCTCTGCTCCCGCTTTTGATTATGTTTGGTTGGATATTCGAACCTTTTCTTAACTGCTTTTTACAAACTTTGGTCGGACGTTCACACCTTCTTGCAGCCGAACACCTCCGCTTCCGCTTTTGATGGTATATATTCGGGCATTCGAACCTTTTCTTACCAGCTTTTGACAAACGATGGTTGGACTTTCACACCTTCTTGTAGCCGAACAACTCCGCTCCCGCTATTGATTGTGTACAGTCGGGTATTTTAACCTTTTCTTACCCGCTTTTTACCAACTATGGTCGGACATTCACACCTTCTTACAGCGGAACACCTCCACTCCCTCTTTTGATGGTGTATGTTCGGGCATTTAAACCTTTTCTTACCTGCTTTTTACAAACTATGGTCAGACATTCAACCCTTCTTGGAGCCGAACACATCCACTCCTGCTTTTGATTATGTATAGTTGGGCATTCGCACCTTTTCTTACCCATTTTTCAGTAATTATGGGTGTACATTCACACCTTCTTGCAGCCGAACACCTCCGCTCCCTCTTTTGATCATACATTTTCGGGCATTCGCACCTTTTCTTACCCGCTTTTTACAAACCATGGTTGGACTTTCACAACTTCTTGTAGCCGAACAACTACGCTCCCCCTATTGATTGTGTACAGTCGGGTATTTTAACCTTTTCTTACCCACTTTTTACCAACTATGGTCGGACATTCACACCTTCTTACAGCGGAACACCTCCGCTCCCTCTTTTGATTGTGTATGTTTGGGCATTCGAACCTTTTCTTACCCGCTTTTTACAAACTATGGTCAGACGTTCAAACCTTCTTGTAGCCGAACATATCCACTCCTGCTTTTGATGATGTATGGTTGGGCATTCAAACCTACTTTTTGCCCGCTTTTCATTAATTTTGGGTGGACATTCACACCTTGTCACAGCCAAACACCTCCGCTCCCTGTTTTGATCATGTATGGTTGCACATTCGCACCTTTTCTCACCCGCTTTTTGCAAACTATGGTCGGCTGTTCACAGCTTCCTCTCCACCATACTTGTATGGTGGGATGTTCACACCCAGTTGCATCCGAAGACCTCCGCCCCCACTTTTGTTGATATTTAGTTGGTCATTCGCAGCTTACCCGCTTTTGGCAAACTATGGCCTTCTTGCAGCCAAACACCTCTGATCTCGCTTTTGATAATGTAAGGTTGGGCATTCAGACCTTGCTTCACCTGCTTTTCACCAAATATAGTCGGACATTCACACCTTCTTGCAGCCGAACACTTCCGCTCCACCTTTTAGTGTTCTATCACACCTTTTTTTCACCGAATTTTATAGATTATGGTTGGAAATTCTCAACCACTCTCATCCGAAGACCTCTCCTCCCGCTTTTGTTAATATATTTGAACTTTAGTGAGACATTCACACCTTCTTGCAGCTGAACCACCTCCGCTCCCTGTTTTGATCATGTATGGTCTGGCAATACTACCTTTTCTTACCCGTTTGTGAGTAATTATGGCTGGACATTCACACCTACTTGCAGCCGAACACCACCTCTCTCGCTTTTGATGATGTATGGACCGGCATTCTTACCTTTTCTAACACATTTTTCAGAAATTACGGTCGGAGATTCACACCTACTCAGAGCCGAACACCTCCGCTCCCGCATTTGATGGTGTATAGTCGGGCATTCTCACCCTTTCTCATCAGCTTTTTGCAAATTATGATCTGACATTCACACCTGCTTTTGATAACGTATGGTTGGGCATTCGCACCTTTTTTTACCCATTTTTCAGGAATTATGGGTGGACATTCACACCTTCTTGCAGCTGAACACCTCCTCTCCTTCTTATGATCATGTGCGGATGATATTCGAAAATTTTCTTTCATGTTTTAAAGCAATTATTGATGGACATTCAGACCTTCTTGCAGCTGAACCACTCTGCTCCCGCTTTTGATGGTGTATAGTCGGGCTTTCGAAACTTTCCTTCCCGGTTTATACAAATTATGGTTGGACATTCAGACCTTCTTGCAGCCGAACACCTCTGCTCCCTCTTTTGATCATACATTGTCGGGCATTAGCACCTTTTCTTACCCGCTTTTTACAAACCATAGTCGGACTTTCACATCTTTTAGTAGCCGAACAACTCCGCTCCCGCTATTGATTGTGTACAGTCGGGTATTTTAACCTTTTCTTACCCGCTTTTTACCAACTATGGTCGGACATTCACACCTTCTTACAGCGGAACACCTCCGCTCCCTCTTTTGATGGTGTATGTTCGGGCAGTCAAACCTTTTCTTACCTGCTTTTTACAAACTATGGTCAGACATTCAACCCTTCTTGGAGCCGAACACATCCACTCCTGCTTTTGATTATGTATATTTGGGCATTCGCACCTTTTCTTACCCATTTTTCAGTAATTATGGGTGTACATTCACACCTTCTTGCAGCCAAACACCTCCGCTCCCTCTTTTGATCATACATTTTCGGGCATTCGCACCTTTTCTTACCCGCTTTTTACAAACCATGGTCGGACTTTCACACCTTTTAGTAGCCGAACAACTCCGCACCCGCTACTGATTGTGTACAGTCGGGTATTTTAACCTTTTCTTACCCGTTTTTTACCAACTATGGTCGGACATTCACACCTTCTTACAGCGGAACACCTCCGCTCCCTCCTTTGATGGTGTATGTTCGGGCATTCAAACCTTTTCTTACCCGCTTTTTACAAACTATGGTCAGACGTTCAAACCTTCTTGTAGCCGAAAACCTCTGCTCCCTCTTTTGATTATACATGGTCAAGCATTCGCACCTTATCGTACCCGCTTTTTACAAACTATAGTCAGACATTCATACCTTGCAGCTGAACCACCTCCGCTCCCTGTTTTGATCATGTATGGTCTGGCAAAACTACCTTTTCTTACCCGTTTGTGAGTAATTATGGCTGGACATTCACACCTACTTGCAGTCGAACAGCTCTGCTCCCGCTTTTGATTTTGTTTGGTTGGATATTCGAACCTTTTCTTAACTGCTTTTTACAAACTTTGGTCGGACGTTCACACCTTCTTGCAGCCGAACACCTCCGCTTCCGCTTTTGATGGTATATATTCGGGCATTCGAACCTTTTCTTACCAGCTTTTTACAAACCATGGTTGGACTTTCACACCTTTTTGTAGCCGAACAACTCCGCTCCCCCTATTGATTGTGTACAGTCGGGTATTTTAACCTTTTCTTACCCACTTTTTACCAACTATGGTCGGACATTCACACCTTCTTACAGCGGAACACCTCCGCTCCCTCTTTTGATGGTGTTTGTTTGGGCATTCGAACCTTTTCTTACCCGCTTTTTACAAACTATGCTCGGACATTCAAACCTTCTTGTAGCCGAACACATCCACTCCTTCTTTTGATGATGTATGCTTGGGCATTCAAACCTACTTTTTGCCCGCTTTTCATTAATTTTGGGTGGACATTCACACCTTGTCACAGCCAAACACCTCCGCTCCCTCTTTTGATGGTGTTTGTTTGGGCATTCGAACCTTTTCTTACCCGCTTTTTACAAACTATGCTCGGACATTCAAACCTTCTTGTAGCCGAACACATCCACTCCTTCTTTTGATGATGTATGCTTGGGCATTCAAACCTACTTTTTGCCCGCTTTTCATTAATTTTGGCTGGACATTCACACCTTGTCACAGCCAAACACCTCCGCTCCCTGTTTTGATCATGTATGGTTGGACATTCGCACCTTGTCTCACCCGCTTTTTGCAAACTATGGTCGGCTGTTCACAGCTTCCTCTCCACCATACTTGTATGGTGGGATATTCACACCCACTTGCATCCGAAGACCTTTTGTTGATATTTAGTCGGTCATTCGCAGCTTACCCGCTTTTTACAAACTATAGTCAGACATTCACACCTTGGTGCTGAACCACCTCAGCTCCCTGTTTTGATCATGTATGGTCTGGCAATACTACCTTTTTTTACCCGTTTGTGAGTAATTATGGCTGGACATTCACACCTACTTGCAGTCGAACAGCTCTGCTCCCGCTTTTGATTATGTTTGGTTGGATATTCGAACCTTTTCTTAACTGCTTTTTACAAACTTTGGTCGGACGTTCACACCTTCTTGCAGCCGAACACCTCCGCTTCCGCTTTTGATGGTATATATTCGGGCATTCGAACCTTTTCTTAGCAGCTTTTTACAAACCATGGTTGGACTTTCACACCTTCTTGTAGCCGAACAACTCCGCTCCCGCTATTGATTGTGTACAGTCGGGTATTTTAACCTTTTCTTACCCGCTTTTTACCAACTATGGTCGGACATTCACACCGTCTTACAGCGGAACACCTCCGCTCACGCTTTTGATGGTGTATTGTCAGGCATTTGAACCTTTTCTTACCCGCTTTTTACAAACTATGGTCGGACATTCAAACCTTCTTGTAGCCAAAAACCTCCGCTCCCTCTTTTGAATATACATTGTCGGGCATTCGCACCTTTTCTTACCCGTTTTTTACAAACCATGGTCGGACTTTCAAACCTTCTTGTAGCCCAACACATCCACTCCTGCTTTTGATGATGTATGTTTGGGCATTCGCACCTTTTCTTACCCATTTTTCAGTAATTATGGGTGGACATTCACACCTTCTTACAGCTGAACACCTCCTCTCCCGCTTATGATGGTGTATAGTCGGGCTTTCAAGCCTTTTCTTACCCGGTTTTTACAAATTATAGTTGGACATTCAGACCTTCTTACAGCCGAAAACCTCCACTCCCTCTTTTGATCATACATTGTCGGGCATTAGCACCTTTTCTTACCCGCTTTTTACAAACCATAGTCGGACTTTCACATCTTTTAGTAGCCGAACAACTCCGCTCCCGCTATTGATTGTGTACAGTCGGGTATTTTAACCTTTTCTTACCCGCTTTTTACCAACTATGGTCGGACATTCAAACCTTACAGCGGAACACCTCCGCTCCCTCTTTTGATGGTGTATGTTCGGGCAGTCAAACCTTTTCTTACCTGCTTTTTACAAACTATGGTCAGACATTCAACCCTTCTTGGAGCCGAACACATCCACTCCTGCTTTTGATTATGTATAGTTGGGCATTCGCACCTTTTCTTACCCATTTTTCAGTAATTATGGGTGTACATTCACACCTTCTTGCAGCCGAACACCTCCGCTCCCTCTTTTGATCATACATTTTCGGGCATTCGCACCTTTTCTTACCCGCTTTTTACAAACCATGGTTGGACTTTCACACCTTTTAGTAGCCGAACAACTCCGCACCCACTACTGATTGTGTACAGTCGGGTATTTTAACCTTTTCTTACCCGTTTTTTACCAACTATGGTCGGACATTCACACCTTCTTACAGCGGAACACCTCCGCTCCCTCCTTTGATGGTGTATGTTCGGGCATTCGAACCTTTTCTTACCCGCTTTTTACAAACTATGGTCAGACGTTCAAACCTTCTTGTAGCTGAACATATCCACTCTTGCTTTTGATGATGTATGGTTGGGCATTCGAACCTACTTGTTGCCCGCTTTTCATTAATTATGGGTGGACATTCACACCTTGTCTCAGCCAAACACCTCCGCTCCCTGTTTTGATCATGTATGGTTTGACATTCGCACCTTTGCTTACCTTCTTTTTATACTGATTGCTCAAGATTAAGTTGTTCTTTCTCAAACTACAAAAATTTTTTAATTGTTGAAACTTGATTTGAAGTGGATAAATAAGGAAGACAAACAGTTTTAAGTCAGGCTGATAGCAATTAATTTTATAGCAAAATTAGTATTTCGTCATTAGTCGAGAGATGCTTATTGCTGAAGAAGTTCTTTCTCATTCTACAAAGTACAACGTTGTTTATCATTGAAACTTGATTAGACATGAATAAATATGAAGGACAAAGCAGTCTTAACTTGGTTTGAGTTAAGGAATTCGTTTTATAGGAGAATCCGAATTCGTGCATAACTCGTAAAATAGAGCTTATTTTCGGATTCCTAAAGAATGAGTCTGGTTCTTTCTCATCATACAAAGTTTGTTGTTTATTGTTGAAACTTCATCAGACCGTTAGATATAGTCGGACTCACCTCGATGCACGGCTTGGGATCTGGAACCAGTACTCTTGAGAGGGGTTGGACTCTCTTCCACTCTGGAGTTGCCCGTGGTGAGAGGCGCAGAGCAGGTGTGGGCATACTTATTGCCCCCCCGGCTGTGTGCCAGTACATTGGGGTTTACCCCAGTGAACGAGAGGGTAGCCTCCCTCCGCCTTGGGTGGGGGGACGAGTCCTGACTGTTGTTTGTGCCTATGCGCCAAACAGCAGTTCAGAGTACCTACTCTTTTTGGAGTCTCTGGGGGAGGCACTGGAGAATGCTGCTACGGGAGACTCCCTCATTCTGCTGGGGGACTTCAATGCTCACGTGGGCAATGACAGTGAGACCTGGAGGGGTGTGATTGGGAGGAACGGCCCCCCCGATCTGAATCAGAGTGGTGTTATGTTGTTGGACTTCTGTGCCAGTCATAGACTGTCCATAACGAACACCATGTTCAGGCATGAGGGTGTCCATATGTGCACTTGGCACCAGGACACCCTTGGCCGCAGTTCGATGATCGACTTTGTGGTTGTATCATCGGACTTGCGGCCGTATGTCCTGGACACTCGGGTGAAGAGAGGGGCGGAGCTGTCAACTGATCACCACCTGGTGGTGAGTTGGCTCCGCTGGTGGGGGAGGATGCCGATCAGACCTGGCAGGCCCAAACGTATTGTGAGGGTCTGCTGGGAGCGTTTGTCAGAATCCCCCGTCAGAAGGAGCTTTAACTCCCACCTCCGGCAGAGCTTCAACCATATTTGAGGTGGGGGACATTGAATGGGCCATGTTCCGTGACTCCATTGCCGAGGCAGCTGGTCGGAGTTGTGGCCGTAAGGTGGTCGGTGCCTGTCGTGGCGGCAACCCTCGAACCTGCTGGTGGACACCAGTGGTGAGGGAAGCCGTCAAGCTGAAGAAGGAGTCCTATCGGGCCTTTTTGGCCAGTGGGACCCTGGAAGAAGCTGATAGGTACCGACGGGCCAGACGGGCCACGGCTTCGGCGGTTGCTGAGGCAAAAACTCGGGCCTGGGAGGAGTTCGGTGAGACCATGGAGAACGATTTCCGGACGGCCTCGAAAAGATTCTGGTCCACCATCCGGCATCTCAGGGGGGGGAAGCGGCTCACAGTCAACACTGTTTACAGTGCGGACGGGGCTTTGCTGACCTCAACTAGGGATGTTGTGAGTCGGTGGGGGGAGTACTTCGAGGAACTCCTCAATCCTACCAACACGTGCTCGGAAGAGGCAGAGTCGGAGAGCTCGGAGACGGGGCCTCCCATTTCTGGGGCTGAGGTTGCCGAGGTGGTTAAAAAGTTCCTCGGTGGCAAGGCCCCGGGGGTGGATGAGGTCCGTCCTGAGTTTCTCAAGGCTCTGGATGTTGTAGGGCTGTCTTGGCTGACACGCCTCTGCAGTATCGCGTGGACATCGGGGACAGTGCCTCTGGACTGGCAGATTGGGGTGGTGGTCCCCCTCTTTAAAAAGGGGGACCGGAGGGTGTGTTCCAACTATAGAGGTATCACACTCCTCAGCCTCCCTGGTAAGGTCTATTCGGGGGTATTGGAGAGGAGGATCCGTTGGATAATCGAGCCTCGGATTCAGGAGATGCAGTGTGGCTTTCGTCCTGGCCGTGGAACAGTGGACCAGCTCTATACCCTCGGCAGGATCCTGGAGGGTGCATGGGAGTTCGCCCAACCAGTCTACATGTGTTTTGTGGACTTGGAGAAAGCGTTCGACCGTGTCCCTCGTGGAGTCCTGTGGGGGGTGCTCCGGGAATATGGAGTGCCGGACCCCTTGATAGGGGCCGTTCGGTCTCTGTATGACCGGTGCCTCTACTTACTGGTCAATCTACGTTCCCATCCTCACCTATGGTCACGAGTTGTGGGTAGTGACCGAAAGAACAAGATCGCGAATACAAGCGGCCGAAATGGGTTTCCTCCGCAGGGTGTCTGGGCTCTCCCTTAGAGATAGGGTGAGAAGCTCAGTCATCCGGGAGGGGCTCGGAGTAGAACCGCTGCTCCTCCGCATTGAGAGGAGTCAGATGAGGTGGCTCGGGCATCTGGTTAGGATGCCCCCTGGGCGCCTCCCTGGGGAGGTGTTCCGGGCACGTCCCACTGGGAGGAGACCCCGGGGGAGACCCAGGACACGTTGGAGAGACTATGTCTCTCGGCTGGCCTGGGAACGCCTCGGGGTCCCCCCGGAAGAGCTGGAGGAAGTGGCCGGGGACAGAGACGTCTGGGTTTCTCTGCTCAAGCTGCTGCCCCCGCGACCCGACCCCCGGATAAGCGGCAGATGATGGATGGATGGATGGATATATCCTCCACCAACCAGACTTACAACCCCCTGACTAGGGTAGCAGAATTTCTAAGCATCTGTACCCCAAAACTACTATCAAAAACATATAAATTATTGTCTAAGATAGATGACACAATGTCTCTTCCATCCTCAAAATGGGAGGCAGATTTATCCATCAGTTCTGGTCATAGCTTCTAACCACAAATATGTTTGAACACCTTCATAAAGACTCGAAATCCTAATTTACAGCTCATACAATACAAAATCCTTCATAGAACACACTATACAGGACAAAGGATGTTCAGGATGGGTCTAACACACACAAACATCTGCTCACATTGCACAGATAACACACCTGATGATTATGTACACGCTTTGTGGTTTTCTGCGCCTGTCCAGAAGTTCTGGCTTGAAGTCTGTGAGGACCTATCAACATGGCTAAAGTGTAGCATCCCTGCATGCCCCACACTGTGCATACTGGGTGACTTAGACAACATCAACATGGAAATTAACTCAGCACACATGGTTGTCACAGTGTTATGTATCGCAAAGAAAACTATTCTCATGAACTGGAAAGCGAAGAACAATCTGTGTATTAACCAGTTTAGAAATTTTCTTTTAGATTATATTAGCATGGAAACAATGTCTGCCTCCTCAAAACATCAATTGGCTGAATTTCATTCTCTCTGGTCCCCTCTGATTAGTTTTATCACATAGTGGTGGTGGTGGGTTGCTGGGTGATGGTGGGTCTCAGGCCCGGGCTGCTGCGACTGGTGTGACCGGGTGGTTAGTTTGTTTGTTTTTTGTAGAGGTCCTCCGGGGTGGGGTTGGGTTGAGTGGGGTGGGGCGGGATGGGTACCTTCTGGGGGTATAGTAGCTCCCGGAATATGGTCGCTGCAGGCCCCGAGCCTGGTGGACATCAGGCCCTCCTGCCCATTGCTGGCTCCCAGGTAGCGGGGATGCCTATTGCAGCCAGTCCCTGGCTGCCCTCTCTGGGGGAGAGTAGCTCCCCCGGTATATATCCCCATACCCCTCTCCCTTCTGGCTCCTGTACACAGCACACACTCACACATGAAGGGTTTTGGGGGCGTGTGTGTTCGGTGGGGTGTAGTGGATGGGGCCACGTAGGTGGTCCCCTTTGGTTGCACTCTGCAGTTCCCTGCCCCTGTTTTAATTACACCTTAGACATTAGTACTTATCAAACACACTCACACACACACATTAGGTCTTGGGGGGTGGTTACACTGAGTGGCATCTGGTGGGCGGGGCTCTTTGGGTATGTAGGCTGCCCAGAGTGCCGCGCTCCCAGTTCTACAAGTTTGGCTGCCCCTCAATTTTAATTGCTCACTATTAGAATATATTGAAGAGCCAGAAGGGTGAGGGGAGGGGTCTTCTTCGCACACCCCTGCTTCCTGGTGTCTGCTCGGGGCAGTAGGGGCCAGGAGGATTAATTAATTGTTCTGCTGGTTCGGGGTCTGTGGTGGCTGGGGGGTTGCTGGCCTCCTGGTGTGCCCGCTGCACTACACCCCAGCAGAGTCGAGGGAGGTAGGATGTGTGGATGTGTGGATGTATGGGACGTGAAAGTGTGTGTGGTAATGATTGGGCCTGGATCTGGGACTTGCTGTCGCCTGGCCTGCCTGTGTTTCTCCCGATGGGGCATCAGCGTTGCCTCTCCCCACTGCTCGCGACTTCACCCACCTGTGGGCACGTCTTGACTCCCAGGGCACTTGGCCAGGGGCGCTGGGGCAGGCGCTGACCCACTTTGTGGCTGTCTGGGGCGCTTGGCCCTCCTGGGTATTGGGTGGGGCCTCTGCCGGGGGGTTTGGGGGCGCTCGGGCTCCTGGGGCCCAGGTCCAGTGCACGGCCCATGTCTGGGCGGCTGGGGCCTGGCGGGGTCGGTGGGCTGTTGCCCCTGGTTCCCGGAGTGCCTCTGCCCTATGCTTATGGGGGCTCTTTCCGGGGGCTTCCTCTGCAGTCTTCTGGGTGGATGCGTGGTTGCCCCTGCGGTGGGCTACCTGGGTTCTGTGCTCTGTGGGGGCTGCTGGTGGCCTGGGTCTTGTGGCCCTCTCTGCCTGCTTCTGATTGTTTGGGGGGCTGTGGATTGTGGCCCTGTACGCTTATACACTCATAACTAAG
Source organism: Leuresthes tenuis (assembly GCF_036924035.1). Classification (NCBI taxonomy): domain Eukaryota; kingdom Metazoa; phylum Chordata; class Actinopteri; order Atheriniformes; family Atherinopsidae; genus Leuresthes; species Leuresthes tenuis. The sequence goes on along the minus strand of NW_027325365.1, from coordinate 29,666,674 downwards.
CACGGTTATCATGTAGGTCCTGTGCCATGGGTGTTGCATGTTCTCACACACACACACACACACACACACATTCATTAGTCCAGTAGCATGGTCACTAAGCAGTTGATGTATTATCATGTCGTCTCAGGTCATCTATATCCACAGCTGTGTTGTATGCGATTGCCGCTTCTTGTGCTTGTTTTTGTTTGTTTGTGTGTTTGTTTTTTCTCTGCTTGTCTGCTTTCAGGTGCTCCTCTTGGCGCTAAGGCTGGATTCCCCTCATAGGCCATGGATTGTTGTCTGTTTTGTTTTTTACAGGTGTAGCAGCTGGTTGTCTGGTTTTTGTTTCTATTTTTTTTCTGTTTCCTCTTCTTTCCTCTTCTTCTTTCCTTGTCCCCCGGTCCGGTTCAGTTCAGTTCATGTCATATATTGTAAAAAGAAATAAATAAATGGGCATCAAGGGGAGCTTTACATTTATAAAACTTCCCTTGGCAAAACAAATCTGTTTGGCATCATAGGTATTCAGACTACAATTCTTCTGACATAATGCTGAACAGGACAAGGGGAAAAAAAAGTAAAGAAGACAGTTCTGCCGAAAGCCAGGGATAGACCTGTTCTAAGTTCTATACTTTTTAAAAGGGGCGTGTTTATCAACTATGGAATTAGAAGATTTACAAAAATGGTCAAGTGCTAGATCTTCATCTGGGATTTTAACAGTGTCATATAACTATTCAACAGATCAGTTAAAAAAAAGCCTGCTCATGGAGATGTTTCAGGATCTGGATACCAAGCGTGGACCTAATGTTTTCATTTTTGCAATTCTGATACAGGCTATTGAGCAGTGATAACTAACACCAAGTTCAGATACTGCGGATTTTCTACCTTTGATTTGTTAAGATTGAGCCAATCAGGGACAACCTTGAAGGATCTCTTTGGTTTTGTAGGATCAGTAATTACCTGAGAAAGGTTGATATTGGTACACACCTTTTTTAAATGATCAGAGGCAGAGTTCAACTTGTTTAAATTAAAATTGCCACACAGAGATTGGGTTTAGGCCACATGCACACAGAATGACATCAACAAATATAAGAAATATTAAACATTTACACATAGATTTTTGAATATATGTAGAGGAATGATACTTTGAAATGTGCTCATTGCGGAGTTATGATCAGTTGAGTAATGAAGGTTGAACTATTCTGGGAAAGAGGTTCTATTCCCAGCATCATGATGGACACTCCTGATATAGAAGGTTTCGCTAACGCATTGGAATTGTTTTACTATTTTCATATGCATGTGCAATGAAGAATTGCTTGCTGCTGATAAATGCAAAGAAGAACAGCTTACACATAGATGCTCACATATAGGCTGCTGAATGCAATGAAGACCTGCTTATCAAGTAAAGTTCAATGTCAATGTGTAATATTCAATTAGGATTTGCAAAACAGTGAAGTTAAACAATGAATGGGTCCATAGTCGGTATGAGAAGACTACAGGAATATTTACCTGGGTGTACGTTCAAACAGAGATGAGAAAATTGCGATAAATAATTGTTTGTATGTTTGTTAGTATGTATATGAATGTTATGTGTATAAACTGTGTTGAGTTATAGTTACTCAGTAGTGTCTCAGTGAAACAACCGACGGGGGAAGCCTTGCGGTGACAACAAAAGCAGTGTTTTACTGATCAGTCAAGTTGCTCCAGTGTACTCCATACAAACTGGTTGGCTACTGAAGGGATAGAAAATGGGGAATACTTGTTTTAAAGCAAACAAGGAATTAGATGGGAAAAATACATGTTTTAACGGGACCCAGACAATATTAAATACTCAGACAGATGGGAGAAGAAGTGTAGTTTTGTAGGAAATCACAAAATTATTACATAGAATTAGTGAAATCAATTGAAGAATGCCTTTCTGAAGAGCTGTTTACCACAGATGAGCAGCTTTGCGACCAAGCACATTGTAGATCGCTTTACTGCCAAAATGATCTAATTTAATGGATTGGTTTAGACATGCATAACAGCATTTTAAGAACAAAGAGAGAAACAAAAAGGGACAACGCTTCATGGTGGAAGGTGATGTATAAATAACTGTGTATATGATGAAGGGGGTGGCAACACCCATTCCGAAATCCCGCCATTCCGACATCCCGCTATTCCGACATCCCGCTATTCCGACATCCCACCATTCCGACATACCACCATTCCGACATACCACCATTCCGACATGCAAACGTCCCACCATTCCGACATCCCACCATTGCGACATCCCGCTATTCTGACGTTCAAATGTCCCACCATTCCGACAAGGCTTTCCGTATAAGGAAATGTGTGTTACTCAACAGGTGAGTCCCTTCTTTCTGTTCATGCAATTTATATGTTTAACATGTTTATAGACAAGCGTTATTAAAAACACAAAGTCTCGGCAACTGGAGGAGGAGAAGCAGTCCGCGGTGGTTTTCAATCACACACTCCAATGCCACTTGTTTCAACTTCCGAAAATTTAATCCAGGAAAAAAAGGCTTACAAACATGGACCAAAACGGCTCCATAACACGCACAAGAATCCAAAAGAAACGAAAGTTAACTAAAAGAAAGCAAATAAACAGTATGAAGTGGTCAAAATTGGTTTTACGCATGCCTATGTGCGTCTGGCACATGCGTCTTCGGGCTCTCCCACGTTGGTTTGTGGATGAAAGCTATATGTTCAGCTGTAATGTCATGTAAAAACAATCTCTACATGACATTTAGTCCCAGGTGTGACCAGTTAGGTCCTTAAGATATCAACAGGCTGTATAAAGCTACAACCGTTGCGGCTGTGTGTTTGTGCCAAATGCGCAAAACCCATCCGCGCTTCCCAAAATTGGAGTGAGTACTCATAAATCACGTGAATAACATGAATAAACGTTTTTACTGCATTTTGTTGTGTTTTATACGTTCTATGCTGTCATTTCTATCTTCTTCTATTGGCAAGGCAAGGCAGAGTGCTCGCAACTGTGTCCTGTGCAGTAGCCGTGATATCTGTAATTGCAATTATTACTTTTGCATATGATGACAGCGTGCAAAAGACGCATGGGCTCTGTGGAGAGCTCCGCTCCAGCTGGCTGCTGTGACAGCTCACTGACACTGTATTTCTGCTTAATCAGTTTCAGTCTCGCCAGAGTTATATTAATATCTGTATTTTTATATTTGAAATTCAGGGGATTTTGATAATAGATTATTAAAGTTTGTTTGCGAGGCTGTGGCCTCTGCATGTGCAAAGCTTGTGCGCCAAACTTTAGGGCGTATTTGCGCCGGCATATCATTAGTGCAAAATGTTTTGGGTAAAAAATAGGCTATTAAAAGGAACTGTCGGAATGGCGGTATGTTAAAAAAAACAAAAAACATACCGCCATTCCGACCATAGGAGGAAAAAAGTGTCGAAATGGTGGGACGTTTGATAAAAAATTAAGTGTCGCCATTCCGACAATTGGAGACCCATGTCGGAATGGCGAGATGTCGGAATGGCAGCATGTAACCATGATGAAGGAGAGACCATTTGAGCAGCACAGCCATTTCGCAGCACAGGGACAGCAATCCAAGTTACAGGATCTCCCACGTGGTATCACCTGTCACATTGTGTCAAGGCATCAAAAGAAGAAAAAATCACCAAACTCAAGGACAAAAAGACAAAGACTCCGGTGAACGAAGACAGAGGACTGACAAACCAGAAATACAAAAGGATTCTCGATATCAAGATCCAGAAGAAGAGGCTAACAATGCCACGAACACTTACGATGCTGGGAATGATGCCAGCAATGAACAGAGAAGAAGATTCAGTGTCATCAATCTGCATTACGTGCCTCTAATGAGGGGGTGAATATAGAATCCTCAACGATTACAACGTCTCTGGGAACTGTGACAACAACAAGGTTTAAACCATTTTGATATATATTGTAACCTATTGTCTAAGGAATAGTGCTGAAAATGAGGTAAATCTAATCCACCACTGTCCTTGGTCTTCTGTAGGGTTTTTAAACTAATACGTGGTGGTTTGTTTTTCCACAGAAATTTGGAGATGCATGAATCTAGTGACTTAAACCAAGTAGCAGATGGTTTTATGGGGATCATTGAGAACAAATAGTTAACTTTTGGTAGTATCATCATTTTAATGGATGTAACTCTCCCCATAAGTGATATAGGTAAGGACTTCCAACGAGAGATCGTCCTCTACTGTCTTTAATAATTGCACATAATTTAGCTTTGTTAGCTCTGAGAGCCTGGAGGAAATGTTTATGCCTAAATATCTAATATTTCCTGACTGTAAAGTGATCGCAGGTATATTATGGACCCTACAGTTAATGGGCAGAACTGTGGTCTTAGACCAGTTGATAGAGTAGTCAGAAAGTGCTGAGAATTTATTTATGAGTGTGATCGTGTGACTGAGAGACATCTGTGAGTTCTGAAGGAAAAGTAATACATCATCAGCATAAAGACTTATTTTATGCTCAATATTTTGGGATTAATTACTCACAAACGGGTAAGAAAAGGTAGTATTGCCAGACCATACATGATCAAAACAGGGAGCGGAGGTGGTTCAGCTGCAAGGTATGAATGTCTGACTATAGTTTGTAAAAAGCGGGTAAGATAAGGTGCGAATGCCCAACAATGTATGATCAAAAGAGGGAGCGGAGGGTTTTGGCTACAAGAAGGTTTGAATGTCCGACCATAGTTTGTAAAAAGCGGGTAAGAAAAGCTTACCATACATCATCAAAAGCAGGAGTGGATGTGTTCGGCTACAAGAAGATTTGAATGTCCATCAATAATTGCTTTAAAACATGAAAGAAAATTTTCAAATATCAAACCGCACATGATCATAAGCGGGAGAGGAGTTGTTCAGCTGCAAGAAGGTGTGAATGTCCACCCATAATTACTGAAAAATGGGTAAGAAAAGGTGAAAATGCCCAACCATACATCATCAAAAGCAGGAGTGGATGTGTTCGGCTACAAGAAAGTTTGAATGTCCGACCATAGTTTGTAAAAAGCGGGTAAGAAAAGGTTCGAATGCCCGAACATAGACCATCAAAAGAGGGAGCGGAGGTGTTCCGCTGTAAGAAGGTGTAAATGTCCGACCATAGTTGGTAAAAAGCGGGTAAGAAAAGGTTAAAATACCCGACTGTACACAATCAATAGCGGGAGCGGAGTTGTTTGGCTACAAGAAGGTGTGAAAGTCCGACCACGGTTTGTAAAAAGCGGGTAAGAAAAGGTTCGAATGCCCGAATATATACCATCAAAAGTGGAAGTGGATGTGTTCGGCTGCAAGAAGGTGTGAACGTCCGACCAAAGTTTGTAAAAAGCAGTTAAGAAAAGGTTCGAATATCCAACCAAACATAATCAAAAGCGGGAGCAGAGCTGTTCGACTGCAAGTAGGTGTGAATGTCAGATCATAATTTGCAAAAAGCTGATGAGAAAGGGTGAAAATGCCCGGCTATACACCATCAAATGTGGGAGCGGAAGTGTTCGGCTGTGAGTAGGTGTGAATGTCCAACCATAATTGCTGAAAAATGTGTTAGAAGAGACTAGAATGCCGGACAAGACATTATCAAATGCGGGAGCGGAGTTGTTCGGCTGTGAGTAGGTGTGAATCTCCGAGCATAGTTTGTAAAAAGGGGGTAAGAATAGGTTCGAATGCCCGAACATACACTATCAAAACAGGGAGCTGAGGTGGCTCAGCTGCAAGGTGTGAATGTCTGACTATAGTTTGTAAATAAGGTGCGAATGCCCAACAATGTATAATCAAAAGAGGGAGCGGAGGTTTTCGGCTACAAGAAGGTTTGAATGTCTGACCATAGTTTGTAAAAAGCGGGTAAGAAAAGGTTCAAATGCCTGACTATACACCATCAAAAGCGGGAGCAGAGGTGTTCCGCTGTAAGACGGTGTGAATGTCCGACCATATTTGGTAAAAAGCGGGTAAGAAAAGGGTAAAATACCCGACTGTACACAATCAATAGCGGGAGAGGAGGTGTTCAGCTGCAAGAAGGTGTGAATGTCCACCCATAATTACTGAAAAATGGGTAAGAAAAGGTGCGAATGCCAAACCATACATTATCAAAAGCAGGTGTGAATGTCAGATCATAATTTGCAAAAAGCTGATGAGAAAGGGTGAGAATGCCCGACTATACACCATCAAATGCGGGAGCGGAGTTGTTCGGCTGTGAGTAAGTGTGAATCTCCGACCATAATTGCTGAAAAATGTGTTAGAAAAGGTAAGAATGCCCGTCCATACATCATCAAAAGCGGGAGAGGTGGTGTTCGGCTGCAAGTAGGTGTGAATGTCCAGCCATAATTACTAACAAACGGGTAAGAAAAGGTAGTATTGCCAGACCATACATGATCAAAACAGGGAGCGGAGGTGGTTCAGCTGCAAGAAGGTGTGAATGTCTCACTAAAGTTCAAATATATTAACAAAAGCGGGAGGAGAGGTCTTCGGATGAGAGTGGTTGAGAATTTCCAACCATAATCTATAAAATGCGGTGAAAAAAAAGGTGTGATAGAACACTAAAAGGTGGAGCGGAAGTGTTCGGCTGCAAGAAGGTGTGAATGTCCGACTATATTTGGTGAAAAGCAGGTGAAGCAAGGTCTGAATGCCCAACCTTACATCATCAAAAGCGAGATCAGAGGTGTTTGGCTGCATGAAGGCCATAGTTTGCCAAAAGCGGGTAAGCTGCGAATGACCGACTAAATATCAACAAAAGGTCTTCGGATGCAAGTGGGTGTGAATATCCCACCAAGTATGGTGGAGAGGAAGCTGTGAACAGCCGACCATAGTTGGCAAAAAACGGGTGAGAAAAGGAGCGAATGTCCAACCATACATGATCAAAACAGGGAGCGGAGGTGTTTGGCTGTGACAAGGTGTGAATGTCCACAAAAATTAATGAAAAGCGGGCAACAAGTAGGTTTGAATGCCCAACCATACATCATCAAAAGCAGGAGTGGATGTGTTCGGCTACAAGAAGGTTTGAATGTCCGAGCATAGTTTGTAAAAAGCGGGTAAGAAAAGGTTCGATTGCCCAAACATACAACATCAAAAGAGGGAGCGGAGGTGTTCCGCTGTAAGAAGGTGTGAATGTCCGACCATAGTTGGTAAAAAACGGGTAAGAAAAGGTTAAAATACCCGACTGTACACAATCAATAGCGGGAGCGGATGTGTTTGGCTACAAGAATGTGTGACAGTCCGACCATGGTTTGTAAAAAACGGGTAAGAAAAGGTGCGAATGCCCGACAATGTATGATCAAAAGAGGGAGCGGAGGTTTTCGGCTACAAGAAGGTTTGAATGTCCGACCATAGTTTGTAAAAAGCGGGAAAGAAAAGGTTCAAATGCCTGACTATACACCATCAAAAGCGGGAGCGGATGTGTTCGGCTACAAGAAGGTGTGAAAGTTCAACCATGGTTTGTAAAAAGCTGCTAAGAAAAGGTTCGAATGCCCGAATATATACCATCAAAAGCGGAAGCGGAGGTGTTCGGCTGCAAGAAGGTGTGAACGTCCGACCAAAGTTTGCAAAAAGCAGTTAAGAAAAGGTTCGAATGCCCGAATATATACCATCAAAAGCGAGAGCAGAGCTGTTCGACTGCAAGTAGGTGTGAATGTCCAGCCATAATTACTCACAAACGGGTAAGAAAAGGTAGTATTGCCAGACCATACATGATCAAAACAGGGAGCTGAGGTGGTTCAGCTGCAAGATGTGAATGTCTGACTATAGTTTGTAAAAAAGCGGGTAAGACAAGGTGCGAATGCCCGACTATACACAATCAAAAGCGGGAGCGGGAGGTTTTCAGCTGCAAATCCTTCACTCAAACCAAGTGAAAACTGCTTTGTCCTTCATATTTATCAATGTCTAGATTGACTTCAACAAAGAACAACACTGGATTTTGCAGTAGAAGAAAGAGCATCACTGAAGGATCAGTAATCCGAGAATAAGCTTATTTTCATACGTTCTGCATGATTTGGGATTTTATGTATAAAATGAATTCCTTCACTCAAACCAAGTTAAAACTGCTTTGTCCTTCATATTTATCAATGTCTAGATCGACTTCAACAAAGAACAACGTTGTATTTTGCAGTAGAAGAAAAAGCAACACTGAAGGATCAGGAATCCAAGAATAAGCTTCTTTTCATACGTTTTGAATGATTTGGGATTTTATGTATAAAATGAATTCCTTCACTCAAACCAAGTGAAAACTGCTTTGTCCTTCATATTTATCAACGTCTAGATTTACTTCAACAAAGAACAACATTGTATTTTGCAGTAGTAGAAAGAGCAACACTTGAAGGAACAGGAATCCGAGAATAAGCTTATTTTCATACGTTCTGCATGATTTGGGATTTTATGTATAAAATGAATTCCTTTACTCAAACTATGTTAAAACTGCTTTGTCCTTCATATTTATCAATGTCTAGATTGACTTCAACAAAGAACAACATTGTATTTTGCAGTAGAAGAAATAGCAACACTGAAGGATCAGGAATCCGAAAACACGCTTATTTTCATACGTTCTGCTTGATTTGGGATTTTGCTATAAAATTATTTCCTTCACTCAAACAAAGTGGAAACTGCTTTGTCCTTCATATTTATCAATGTCTATATCGATTTCAACAAAGAACAAGGCTGTATTTTGCAGTATAGGAAAGAGCAACACTGGAGGATCAGGAATCCGAGAATAAGCTTACTTTCATGAGTCCTGCACGATTTCGGATTTTCCTATAAAATGAATTGCTTTGCTCAAACCAAGTTAAAATTGCTTTGTCCTTCATAGTTATCCGTGTCTAAAATGTATCAAGCATAAAGTTCCTCATATTACCCTGAATGAGAAAGAAGCATCCCTTTGGTTGAGCAATACGTTCCTTTTGCGGAGTTATGCATGATTTCGGATTTTGCTATAAAATTCATTCCTTCACACCTTTTTTTTTTCACCGCATTTTATAGATTATGGTTGGAAATTTCAACCACTCTAATCCGAAGACCTCTCTTCCCGCTTTTGTTAATATATTTGAACTTTAGTTGGACATTCACCCCTTTTTGCAGCTAAACCACCTCCGCTCCCTGTTTTGATCATGTATGGTCTGGCAATACTACATTTTCTTACCCGTTTGTGAGTAATTATGGCTGGATATTCACACCTACTTGCAGCTGAACACAATCTCTCTCGCTTTTAATTATGTTTGGATATTCGAACCTTTTCTTTACTGCTTTTTGCCAACTTTGGTCGGACGTTCACACCTTCTTGCAGCCGAACACCTCCGCTTCCGCTTTTGATGGTATATATTCGGGCATTCGAACCTTTTCTTACCAGCTTTTGACAAACGATGGTTGGACTTTCACACCTTCTTGTAGCCGAACAACTCCGCTCCCGCTTTTGATTGTGTACAGTCGGGTATTTTAACCTTTTCTTACCCGCTTTTTACCAACTATGGTCGGACATTCACACCTTCTTACAGCGGAACACCTCCACTCCCTCTTTTGATGGTGTATGTTCGGGCAGTCAAACCTTTTCTTACCTGCTTTTTACAAACTATGGTCAGACATTCAACCCTTCTTGGAGCCGAACACATCCACTCCTGCTTTTGATTATGTATAGTTGGGCATTCGCACCTTTTCTTACCCATTTTTCAGTAATTATGGGTGTACATTCACACCTTCTTGCAGCCGAACACCTCCGCTCCCTCTTTTGATCATACATTTTCGGGCATTCGCACCTTTTCTTACCCGCTTTTTACAAACCATGGTTGGACTTTCACAACTTCTTGTAGCCGAACAACTACGCTCCCCCTATTGATTGTGTACAGTCGGGTATTTTAACCTTTTCTTACCCACTTTTTACCAACTATGGTCGCACATTCACACCTTCTTACAGCGGAACACCTCCGCTCCCTCTTTTGATGGTGTATGTTTGGGCATTCGAACCTTTTCTTACCCGCTTTTTACAAACTATGGTCAGACGTTCAAACCTTCTTGTAGCCGAACATATCCACTCCTGCTTTTGATGATGTATGGTTGGGCATTCAAACCTACTTTTTGCCCGCTTTTCATTCATTTTGGGTGGACATTCACACCTTGTCACAGCCAAACACCTCCGCTCCCTGTTTTGATCATGTATGGTTGCACATTCGCACCTTTTCTCACCCGCTTTTTGCAAACTATGGTCGGCTGTTCACAGCTTCCTCTCCACCATACTTGTATGGTGGGATGTTCACACCCAGTTGCATCCGAAGACCTCCGCCCCCACTTTTGTTGATATTTAGTTGGTCATTCGCAGCTTACCCGCTTTTGGCAAACTATGGCCTTCTTGCAGCCAAACACCTCTGATCTCGCTTTTGATAATGTAAGGTTGGGCATTCAGACCTTGCTTCACCTGCTTTTCACCAAATATAGTCGGACATTCACACCTTCTTGCAGCCGAACACTTCCGCTCCACCTTTTAGTGTTCTATCACACCTTTTTTTCACCGAATTTTATAGATTATGGTTGGAAATTCTCAACCACTCTCATCCGAAGACCTCTCCTCCCGCTTTTGTTAATATATTTGAACTTTAGTGAGACATTCACACCTTCTTGCAGCTGAACCACCTCCGCTCCCTGTTTTGATCATGTATGGTCTGGCAATACTACCTTTTCTTACCCGTTTGTGAGTAATTATGGCTGGACATTCACACCTACTTGCAGCCGAACACCACCTCTCTCGCTTTTGATGATGTATGGACCGGCATTCTTACCTTTTCTAACACATTTTTCAGAAATTACGGTCGGAGATTCACACCTACTCACAGCCGAACAACTCCGCTCCCGCATTTGATGGTGTGCAGTCGGACATTCTCACCCTTTCTCATCAGCTTTTTGCAAATTATGATCTGACATTCACACCTGCTTTTGATAATGTATGGTTTGGCATTCGCACCTTTTCTTACCCATTTGTCAGGAATAATGGGTGGACATTCACACCTTCTTGCAGCTGAACACCTCCTCTCCCACTTATGATCATGTGCGGTTTGATTTTCGAAAATTTTCTTTCATGTTTTCTAGCAATTATTGATGGACATTTAGACCTTCTTGCAGCTGAACACCTCCGCTCCTGCTTTTGATCATACCTTGTCAGGCATTCGCACCATGTCTTACCCGCTTTTTACAAACTTTAGTCGAACATTTACACCTTTTTGCAGCCGAACACCACCTCTCTCGCTTTTGATGATGTATGGTCCGGCATTCTTTCCTTTTCTAACACATTTTTCAGCAATTATGGTCGGACATTCACACCTACTCAGAGCCGAACACCTCCGCTCCCGCATTTGATGGTGTATAGTCGGGCATTCTCACCCTTTCTCATCAGCTTTTTGCAAATTATGATCTGACATTCACACCTGCTTTTGATAATGTATGGTTGGGCATTCGCACCTTTTTTTACCCATTTTTCAGGAATTATGGGTGGACATTCACACCTTCTTGCAGCTGAACACCTCCTCTCCTTCTTATGATCATGTGCGGATGATATTCGAAAATTTTCTTTCATGTTTTAAAGCAATTATTGATGGACATTCAGACCTTCTTGCAGCTGAACCACTCTGCTCCCGCTTTTGATGGTGTATAGTCGGGCTTTCGAAACTTTCCTTCCCGGTTTATACAAATTATGGTTGGACATTCAGACCTTCTTGCAGCCGAACACCTCTGCTCCCTCTTTTGATCATACATTGTCGGGCATTAGCACCTTTTCTTACCCGCTTTTTACAAACCATAGTCGGACTTTCACATCTTTTAGTAGCCGAACAACTCCGCTCCCGCTATTGATTGTGTACAGTCGGGTATTTTAACCTTTTCTTACCCGCTTTTTACCAACTATGGTCGGACATTCACACCTTCTTACAGCGGAACACCTCCGCTCCCTCTTTTGATGGTGTATGTTCGGGCAGTCAAACCTTTTCTTACCTGCTTTTTACAAACTATGGTCAGACATTCAACCCTTCTTGGAGCCGAACACATCCACTCCTGCTTTTGATTATGTATATTTGGGCATTCGCACCTTTTCTTACCCATTTTTCAGTAATTATGGGTGTACATTCACACCTTCTTGCAGCCAAACACCTCCGCTCCCTCTTTTGATCATACATTTTCGGGCATTCGCACCTTTTCTTACCCGCTTTTTACAAACCATGGTCGGACGTTCAAACCTTCTTGTAGCCGAAAACCTCTGCTCCCTCTTTTGATTATACATTGTCAGGCATTCGCACCTTATCGTACCCGCTTTTTACAAACTATAGTCAGACATTCACACCTTGGTGCTGAACCACCTCAGCTCCCTGTTTTGATCATGTATGGTCTGGCAATACTACCTTTTCTTACCCGTTTGTGAGTAATTATGGCTGGACATTCACACCTACTTGCAGTCGAACAGCTCTGCTCCCGCTTTTGATTTTGTTTGGTTGGATATTCGAACCTTTTCTTAACTGCTTTTTACAAACTTTGGTCGGACGTTCACACCTTCTTGCAGCCGAACACCTCCGCTTCCGCTTTTGATGGTATATATTCGGGCATTCGAACCTTTTCTTACCAGCTTTTTACAAACCATGGTTGGACTTTCACACCTTCTTGTAGCCGAACAACTCCGCTCCCCCTATTGATTGTGTACAGTCGGGTATTTTAACCTTTTCTTACCCACTTTTTACCAACTATGGTCGGACATTCACACCTTCTTACAGCGGAACACCTCCGCTCCCTCTTTTGATGGTGTTTGTTTGGGCATTCGAACCTTTTCTTACCCGCTTTTTACAAACTATGCTCGGACATTCAAACCTTCTTGTAGCCGAACACATCCACTCCTTCTTTTGATGATGTATGCTTGGGCATTCAAACCTACTTTTTGCCCGCTTTTCATTAATTTTGGGTGGACATTCACGCCTTGTCACAGCCAAACACCTCCGCTCCCTGTTTTGATCATGTATGGTTGGACATTCGCACCTTGTCTCACCCGCTTTTTGCAAACTATGGTCGGCTGTTCACAGCTTCCTCTCCACCATACTTGTATGGTGGGATATTCACACCCACTTGCATCCGAAGACCTTTTGTTGATATTTAGTCGGTCATTCGCAGCTTACCCGCTTTTTACAAACTATAGTCAGACATTCACACCTTGGTGCTGAACCACCTCAGCTCCCTGTTTTGATCATGTATGGTCTGGCAATACTACCTTTTTTTACCCATTTGTGAGTAATTATGGCTGGACATTCACACCTACTTGCAGTCGAACAGCTCTGCTCCCGCTTTTGATTATGTTTGGTTGGATATTCGAACCTTTTCTTAACTGCTTTTTACAAACTTTGGTCGGACGTTCACACCTTCTTGCAGCCGAACACCTCGGTTTCCGCTTTTGATGGTATATATTCGGGCATTCGAACCTTTTCTTAGCAGCTTTTTACAAACCATGGTTGGACTTTCACACCTTCTTGTAGCCGAACAACTCCGCTCCCGCTATTGATTGTGTACAGTCGGGTATTTTAACCTTTTCTTACCCGCTTTTTACCAACTATGGTCGGACATTCACACCGTCTTACAGCGGAACACCTCCGCTCACGCTTTTGATGGTGTATTGTCAGGCATTTGAACCTTTTCTTACCCGCTTTTTACAAACTATGGTCTGACATTCAAACCTTCTTGTAGCCAAAAACCTCCGCTCCCTCTTTTGAATATACATTGTCGGGCATTCGCACCTTTTCTTACCCGTTTTTTACAAACCATGGTCGGACTTTCAAACCTTCTTGTAGCCCAACACATCCACTCCTGCTTTTGATGATGTATGTTTGGGCATTCGCACCTTTTCTTACCCATTTTTCAGTAATTATGGGTGGACATTCACACCTTCTTACAGCTGAACACCTCCTCTCCCGCTTATGATGGTGTATAGTCGGGCTTTCAAGCCTTTTCTTACCCGGTTTTTACAAATTATAGTTGGACATTCAGACCTTCTTACAGCCGAAAACCTCCACTCCCTCTTTTGATCATACATTGTCGGGCATTAGCACCTTTTCTTACCCGCTTTTTACAAACCATAGTCGGACTTTCACATCTTTTAGTAGCCGAACAACTCCGCTCCCGCTATTGATTGTGTACAGTCGGGTATTTTAACCTTTTCTTACCCGCTTTTTACCAACTATGGTCGGACATTCACACCTTCTTACAGCGGAACACCTCCGCTCCCTCTTTTGATGGTGTATGTTCGGGCAGTCAAACCTTTTCTTACCTGCTTTTTACAAACTATGGTCAGACATTCAACCCTTCTTGGAGCCGAACACATCCACTCCTGCTTTTGATTATGTATAGTTGGGCATTCGCACCTTTTCTTACCCATTTTTCAGTAATTATGGGTGTACATTCACACCTTCTTGCAGCCGAACACCTCCGCTCCCTCTTTTGATCATACATTTTCGGGCATTCGCACCTTTTCTTACCCGCTTTTTACAAACCATGGTTGGACTTTCACACCTTTTAGTAGCCGAACAACTCCGCACCCGCTACTGATTGTGTACAGTCGGGTATTTTAACCTTTTCTTACCCGTTTTTTACCAACTATGGTCGGACATTCACACCTTCTTACTGCGGAACACCTCCGCTCCCTCCTTTGATGGTGTATGTTCGGGCATTCGAACCTTTTCTTACCCGCTTTTTACAAACTATGGTCAGACGTTCAAACCTTCTTGTAGCTGAACATATCCACTCTTGCTTTTGATGATGTATGGTTGGGCATTCGAACCTACTTGTTGCCCGCTTTTCATTAATTATGGGTGGACATTCACACCTTGTCTCAGCCAAACACCTCCGCTCCCTGTTTTGATCATGTATGGTTTGACATTCGCACCTTTGCTTACCTTCTTTTTATACTGATTGCTCAAGATTAAGTTGTTCTTTCTCAAACTACAAAAATTTTTTAATTGTTGAAACTTGATTTGAAGTGGATAAATAAGGAAGACAAACAGTTTTAAGTCAGGCTGATAGCAATTAATTTTATAGCAAAATCTGTATTTCGTCATTTGTCGAGAGATGCTTATTGCTGAAGAAGTTCTTTCTCATTCTACAAAGTACAACGTTGTTTATCATTGAAACTTGATTAGACATGAATAAATATGAAGGACAAAGCAGTCTTAACTTGGTTTGAGTTAAGGAATTCGTTTTATAGGAGAATCCGAATTCGTGCATAACTCGTAAAATAGAGCTTATTTTCGGATTCCTAAAGAATGAGTCTGGTTCTTTCTCATAATACAAAGTTTGTTGTTTATTGTTGAAACTTCATCAGACCGTTAGATATAGTCGGACTCACCTCGATGCACGGCTTGGGATCTGGAACCAGTACTCTTGAGAGGGGTTGGACTCTCTTCCACTCTGGAGTTGCCCGTGGTGAGAGGCGCAGAGCAGGTGTGGGCATACTTATTGCCCCCCCGGCTGTGTGCCAGTACATTGGGGTTTACCCCAGTGAACGAGAGGGTAGCCTCCCTCCGCCTTGGGTGAGGGGGGCGAGTCCTGACTGTTGTTTGTGACTATGCGCCAAACAGCAGTTCAGAGTACCTACTCTTTTTGGAGTCTCTGGGGGAGGCACTGGAGAATGCTCCTACCGGAGACTCCCTCATTCTGCTGGGGGACTTCAATGCTCACGTGGGCAATGACAGTGAGACCTGGAGGGGTGTGATTGGGAGGAACGGCCCCCCCGATCTGAATCAGAGTGGTGTTATGTTGTTGGACTTCTGTGCCAGTCATAGACTGTCCATAACGAACACCATGTTCAGGCATAAGGGTGTCCATATGTGCACTTGGCACCAGGACACCCTTGGCCGCAGTTCGATGATCGACTTTGTGGTTGTATCATCGGACTTGCGGCCGTATGTCCTGGACACTCGGGTGAAGAGAGGGGCGGAGCTGTCAACTGATCACCACCTGGTGGTGAGTTGGCTCCGCTGGTGGGGGAGGATGCCGATCAGACCTGGCAGGCCCAAACGTATTGTGAGGGTCTGCTGGGAGCGTTTGTCAGAATCCCCCGTCAGAAGGAGCTTTAACTCCCACCTCCGGCAGAGCTTCAACCATATTTGAGGTGGGGGACATTGAATGGGCCATGTTCCGTGACTCCATTGCCGAGGCAGCTGGTCGGAGTTGTGGCCGTAAGGTGGTCGGTGCCTGTCGTGGCGGCAACCCTCGAACCTGCTGGTGGACACCAGTGGTGAGGGAAGCCGTCAAGCTGAAGAAGGAGTCCTATCGGGCCTTTTTGGCCAGTGGGACCCTGGAAGAAGCTGATAGGTACCGACGGGCCAGACGGGCCACGGCTTCGGCGGTTGCTGAGGCAAAAACTCGGGCCTGGGAGGAGTTCGGTGAGACCATGGAGAACGATTTCCGGACGGCCTCGAAAAGATTCTGGTCCACCATCCGGCATCTCAGGGGGGGGAAGCGGCTCACAGTCAACACTGTTTACAGTGCGGACGGGGCTTTGCTGACCTCAACTAGGGATGTTGTGAGTCGGTGGGGGGAGTACTTCGAGGAACTCCTCAATCCTACCAACACGTGCTCGGAAGAGGCAGAGTCGGAGAGCTCGGAGACGGGGCCTCCCATTTCTGGGGCTGAGGTTGCCGAGGTGGTTAAAAAGTTCCTCGGTGGCAAGGCCCCGGGGGTGGATGAGGTCCGTCCTGAGTTTCTCAAGGCTCTGGATGTTGTAGGGCTGTCTTGGCTGACACGCCTCTGCAGTATCGCGTGGACATCGGGGACAGTGCCTCTGGACTGGCAGATTGGGGTGGTGGTCCCCCTCTTTAAAAAGGGGGACCGGAGGGTGTGTTCCAACTATAGGGGTATCACACTCCTCAGCCTCCCTGGTAAGGTCTATTCGGGGGTATTGGAGAGGAGGATCCGTTGGATAATCGAGCCTCGGATTCAGGAGATGCAGTGTGGCTTTCGTCCTGGCCGTGGAACAGTGGACCAGCTCTATACCCTCGGCAGGATCCTGGAGGGTGCATGGGAGTTCGCCCAACCAGTCTACATGTGTTTTGTGGACTTGGAGAAAGCGTTCGACCGTGTCCCTCGTGGAGTCCTGTGGGGGGTGCTCCGGGAATATGGAGTGCCGGACCCCTTGATAGGGGCCGTTCGGTCTCTGTATGACCGGTGCTACTTACTGGTCAATCTACGTTCCCATCCTCACCTATGGTCACGAGTTGTGGGTAGTGACCGAAAGAACAAGATCGCGAATACAAGCGGCCGAAATGGGTTTCCTCCGCAGGGTGTCTGGGCTCTCCCTTAGAGATAGGGTGAGAAGCTCAGTCATCCGGGAGGGGCTCGGAGTAGAACCGCTGCTCCTCCGCATTGAGAGGAGTCAGATGAGGTGGCTCGGGCATCTGGTTAGGATGCCCCCTGGGCGCCTCCCTGGGGAGGTGTTCCGGGCACGTCCCACTGGGAGGAGACCCCGGGGGAGACCCAGGACACGTTGGAGAGACTATGTCTCTCGGCTGGCCTGGGAACGCCTCGGGGTCCCCCCGGAAGAGCTGGAGGAAGTGGCCGGGGACAGAGACGTCTGGGTTTCTCTGCTCAAGCTGCTGCCCCCGCGACCCGACCCCCGGATAAGCGGCAGATGATGGATGGATGGATGGATATATCCTCCACCAACCAGACTTACAACCCCCGACTAGGGTAGCAGAATTTCTAAGCATCTGTACCCCAAAACTACTATCAAAAATATATAAATTATTGTCTAAGATAGATGACACAATGTCTCTTCCATCCTCAAAATGGGAGGCAGATTTATCCATCAGTTCTGGTCATAGCTTCTAACCACAAATATGTTTGAACACCTTCATAAAGACTTGAAATCCTAATTTACAGCTCATACAATACAAAATCCTTCATAGAACACACTATACAGGACAAAGGATGTTCAGGATGGGTCTAACACACTCAAACATCTGCTCACATTGCACAGATAACACACCTGATGATTATGTACACGCTTTGTGGTTTTCTGCGCCTGTCCAGAAGTTCTGGCTTGAAGTCTGTGAGGACCTATCAACATGGCTAAAGTGTAGCATCCCTGCATGCCCCACACTGTGCATACTGGGTGACTTAGACAACATCAACATGGAAATTAACTCAGCACACATGGTTGTCACAGTGTTATGTATCGCAAAGAAAACTATTCTCATGAACTGGAAAGCGAAGAACAATCTGTGTATTAACCAGTTTAGAAATTTTCTTTTAGATTATATTAGCATGGAAACAATGTCTGCCTCCTCAAAACATCAATTGGCTGAATTTCATTCTCTCTGGTCCCCTCTGATTAGTTTTATCACATAGTGGTGGTGGTGGGTTGCTGGGTGATGATGGGTCTCAGGCCCGGGCTGCTGCGACTGGTGTGACCGGGTGGTTTGTTTGTTTGTTTTTTGTAGAGGTCCTCCGGGGTGGGGTTGGGTTGAGTGGGGTGGGGCGGGATGGGTACCTTCTGGGGGTACAGTAGCTCCCGGAATATGGTCGCTGCAGGCCCCGAGCCTGGTGGACATCAGGCCCTCCTGCCCATTGCTGGCTCCCAGGTAGCGGGGATGCCTATTGCAGCCAGTCCCTGGCTGCCCTCTCTGGGGGAGAGTAGCTCCCCCGGTATATATCCCCATACCCCTCTTCCTTCTGGCTCCTGTACACAGCACACACTCACACATGAAGGGTTTTGGGGGCGTGTGTGTTCGGTGGGGTGTAGTGGATGGGGCCACGTAGGTGGTCCCCTTTGGTTGCACTCTGCAGTTCCCTGCCCCTGTTTTAATTACACCTTAGACATTACTACTTATCAAACACACTCACACACACACATTAGGTCTTGGGGGGTGGTTACACTGAGTGGCATCTGGTGGGCGGGGCTCTTTGGGTATGTAGGCTGCCCAGAGTGCCGCGCTCCCAGTTCTACAAGTTTGGCTGCCCCTCAATTTTAATTGCTCACTATTAGAAAATATTGAAGAGCCAGAAGGGTGAGGGGAGGGGTCTTCTTCGCACACCCCTGCTTCCTGGTGTCTGCTCGGGGCAGGAGGGGCCAGGAGGATTAATTAATTGTTCTGCTGGTTCGGGGTCTGTGGTGGCTGGGGGGTTGCTGGCCTCCTGATGTGCCCGCTGCACTACACCCCAGCAGAGTCGAGGGAGGTAGGATGTGTGGATGTATGGGACGTGAAAGTGTGTGTGGTAATGATTGGGCCTGGATCTGGGACTTGCTGTCGCCTGGCCTGCCTGTGTTTCTCCCGATGGGGCATCAGCGTTGCCTCTCCCCACTGCTCGCGACTTCACCCACCTGTGGGCACGTCTTGACTCCCAGGGCACTTGGCCAGGGGCGCTGGGGCAGGCGCTGACCCACTTTGTGGCTGTCTGGGGCGCTTGGCCCTCCTGGGTATTGGGTGGGGCCTCTGCCGGGGGGTTTGGGGGCGCTCGGGCTCCTGGGGCCCAGGTCCAGTGCACGGCCCATGTCTGGGCGGCTGGGGCCTGGCGGGGTCGGTGGGCTGTTGCCCCTGGTTCCCGGAGTGCCTCTGCCCTATGCTTATGGGGGCTCTTTCCGGGGGCTTCCTCTGCAATCTTCTGGGTGGATGCGTGGTTGCCCCTGCGGTGGGCTACCTGGGTTCTGTGCTCTGTGGGGGCTGCTGGTGGCCTGGGTCTTGTGGCCCTCTCTGCCTGCTTCTGATTGTTTGGGGGGCTGTGGATTGTGGCCCTGTACGCTTATACACTCATAACTAAGCACGGTTATCATGTAGGTCCTGTGCCATGGGTGTTGCATGTTCTCACACACACACACACACACACACATTCATTAGTCCAGTAGCATGGTCACTAAGCAGTTGATGTATTATCATGTCGTCTCAGGTCATCTATATCCACAGCTGTGTTGTATGCGATTGCCGCTTCTTGTGCTTGTTTTTGTTTGTTTGTGTGTTTGTTTTTTCTCTGCTTGTCTGCTTTCAGGTGCTCCTCTTGGCGCTAAGGCTGGATTCCCCTCATAGGCCATGGATTGTTGTCTGTTTTGTTTTTTACAGGTGTAGCAGCTGGTTGTCTGGTTTTTGTTTCTATTTTTTTTCTGTTTCCTCTTCTTTCCTCTTCTTCTTTCCTTGTCCCCCGGTCCGGTTCAGTTCAGTTCATGTCATATATTGTAAAAAGAAATAAATAAATGGGCATCAAGGGGAGCTTTACATTTATAAAACTTCCCTTGGCAAAACAAATCTGTTTGGCATCATAGGTATTCAGACTACAATTCTTCTGACATAATGCTGAACAGGACAAGGGGAAAAAAAAGTAAAGAAGACAGTTCTGCCGAAAGCCAGGGATAGACCTGTTCTAAGTTCTATACTTTTTAAAAGGGGCGTGTTTATCAACTATGGAATTAGAAGATTTACAAAAATGGTCAAGTGCTAGATCTTCATCTGGGATTTTAACAGTGTCATATAACTATTCAACAGATCAGTTAAAAAAAAGCCTGCTCATGGAGATGTTTCAGGATCTGGATACCAAGCGTGGACCTAATGTTTTCATTTTTGCAATTCTGATACAGGCTATTGAGCAGTGATAACTAACACCAAGTTCAGATACTGCGGATTTTCTACCTTTGATTTGTTAAGATTGAGCCAATCAGGGACAACCTTGAAGGATCTCTTTGGTTTTGTAGGATCAGTAATTACCTGAGAAAGGTTGATATTGGTACACACCTTTTTTAAATGATCAGAGGCAGAGTTCAACTTGTTTAAATTAAAATTGCCACACAGAGATTGGGTTTAGGCCACATGCACACAGAATGACATCAACAAATATAAGAAATATTAAACATTTACACATAGATTTTTGAATATATGTAGAGGAATGATACTTTGAAATGTGCTCATTGCGGAGTTATGATCAGTTGAGTAATGAAGGTTGAACTATTCTGGGAAAGAGGTTCTATTCCCAGCATCATGATGGACACTCCTGATATAGAAGGTTTCGCTAACGCATTGGAATTGTTTTACTATTTTCATATGCATGTGCAATGAAGAATTGCTTGCTGCTGATAAATGCAAAGAAGAACAGCTTACACATAGATGCTCACATATAGGCTGCTGAATGCAATGAAGACCTGCTTATCAAGTAAAGTTCAATGTCAATGTGTAATATTCAATTAGGATTTGCAAAACAGTGAAGTTAAACAATGAATGGGTCCATAGTCGGTATGAGAAGACTACAGGAATATTTACCTGGGTGTACGTTCAAACAGAGATGAGAAAATTGCGATAAATAATTGTTTGTTTGTTTGTTAGTATGTATATGAATGTTATGTGTATAAACTGTGTTGAGTTATAGTTACTCAGTAGTGTCTCAGTGAAACAACCGGCGGGGGAAGCCTTGCGGTGACAACAAAAGCAGTGTTTTACTGATCAGTCAAGTTGCTCCAGTGTACTCCATACAAACTGGTTGGCTACTGAAGGGATAGAAAATGGGGAATACTTGTTTTAAAGCAAACAAGGAATTAGATGGGAAAAATACATGTTTTAACGGGACCCAGACAATATTAAATACTCAGACAGATGGGAGAAGAAGTGTAGTTTTGTAGGAAATCACAAAATTATTACATAGAATTAGTGAAATCAATTGAAGAATGCCTTTCTGAAGAGCTGTTTACCACAGATGAGCAGCTTTGCGACCAAGCACATTGTAGATCGCTTTACTGCCAAAATGATCTAATTTAATGGATTGGTTTAGACATGCATAACAGCATTTTAAGAACAAAGAGAGAAACAAAAAGGGACAACGCTTCATGGTGGAAGGTGATGTATAAATAACTGTGTATATGATGAAGGGGGTGGCAACACCCATTCCGAAATCCCGCCATTCCGACATCCCGCTATTCCGACATCCCACCATTCCGACATACCACCATTCCGACATACCACCATTCCGACATGCAAACGTCCCACCATTCCGACATCCCACCATTGCGACAACCCGCTATTCTGACGTTCAAATGTCCCACCATTCCGACAAGGCTTTCCGTATAAGGAAATGTGTGTTACTCAACAGGTGAGTCCCTTCTTTCTGTTCATGCAATTTATATGTTTAACATGTTTATAGACAAGTGTTATTAAAAACACAAAGTCTCGGCAACTGGAGGAGGAGAAGCAGTCCGCGGTGGTTTTCAATCACACACTCCAATGCCACTTGTTTCAACTTCCGAAAATTTAATCCAGGAAAAAAAGGCTTACAAACATGGACCAAAACGGCTCCATAACACGCACAAGAATCCAAAAGAAACGAAAGTTAACTAAAAGAAAGCAAATAAACAGTATGAAGTGGTCAAAATTGGTTTTACGCATGCCTATGTGCGTCTGGCACATGCGTCTTCGGGCTCTCCCACGTTGGTTTGTGGATGAAAGCTATATGTTCAGCTGTAATGTCATGTAAAAACAATCTCTACATGACATTTAGTCCCAGGTGTGACCAGTTAGGTCCTTAAGATATCAACAGGCTGTATAAAGCTACAACCGTTGCGGCTGTGTGTTTGTGCCAAATGCGCAAAACCCATCCGCGCTTCCCAAAATTGGAGTGAGTACTCATAAATCACGTGAATAACATGAATAAACGTTTTTACTGCATTTTGTTGTGTTTTATACGTTCTATGCTGTCATTTCTATCTTCTTCTATTGGCAAGGCAAGGCAGAGTGCTTGCAACTGTGTCCTGTGCAGTAGCCGTGATATCTGTAATTGCAATTATTACTTTTGCATATGATGACAGCGTGCAAAAGACGCATGGGCTCTGTGGAGAGCTCCGCTCCAGCTGGCTGCTGTGACAGCTCACTGACACTGTATTTCTGCTTAATCAGTTTCAGTCTCGCCAGAGTTATATTATTATCTGTATTTTTATATTTGAAATTCAGGGGATTTTGATAATAGATTATTAAAGTTTGTTTGCGAGGCTGTGGCCTCTGCATGTGCAAAGCTTGTGCGCCAAACTTTAGGGCGTATTTGCGCCGGCATATCATTAGTGCAAAATGTTTTGGGTAAAAAATAGGCTATTAAAAGGAACTGTCGGAATGGCGGTATGTTAAAAAAAACAAAAAACATACCGCCATTCCGACCATAGGAGGAAAAAAGTGTCGGAATGGTGGGACGTTTGATAAAAAATTATGTGTCGCCATTCCGACAATTGGAGACCCATGTCGGAATGGCGAGATGTCGGAATGGCAGC
This sequence comes from Leuresthes tenuis, assembly GCF_036924035.1. Taxonomy (NCBI): domain Eukaryota; kingdom Metazoa; phylum Chordata; class Actinopteri; order Atheriniformes; family Atherinopsidae; genus Leuresthes; species Leuresthes tenuis. Next base: position 29,643,474 of record NW_027325365.1, on the reverse strand, counting down.
ATGTAACCAAGATGAAGGAGAGACCATTTGAGCAGCACAGCCATTTCGCAGCACAGGGACAGCAATCCAAGTTACAGGATCTCCCACGTGGTATCACCTGTCACATTGTGTCAAGGCATCAAAAGAAGAAAAAATCACCAAACTCAAGGACAAAAAGACAAAGACTCCGGTGAACGAAGACAGAGGACTGACAAACCAGAAATACAAAAGGATTCTCGATATCAAGATCCAGAAGAAGAGGCTAACAATGCCATGAACACTTACGATGCTGGGAATGATGCCAGCAATGAACAGAGAAGAAGATTCAGTGTCATCAATCTGCATTACGTGCCTCTAATGAGGGGGTGAATATAGAATCCTCAACGATTACAACGTCTCTGGGAACTGTGACAACAACAAGGTTTAAACCATTTTGATATATATTGTAACCTATTGTCTAAGGAATAGTGCTGAAAATGAGGTAAATCTAATCCACCACTGTCCTTGGTCTTCTGTAGGGTTTTTAAACTAATACGTGGTGGTTTGTTTTTCCACAGAAATTTGGAGATGCATGAATCTAGTGACTTAAACCAAGTAGCAGATGGTTTTATGGGGATCATTGAGAACAAATAGTTAACTTTTGGTAGTATCATCATTTTAATGGATGTAACTCTCCCCATAAGTGATATAGGTAAGGACTTCCAACGAGAGATCGTCCTCTACTGTCTTTAATAATTGCACATAATTTAGCTTTGTTAGCTCTGAGAGCCTGGAGGAAATGTTTATGCCTAAATATCTAATATTTCCTGACTGTAAAGTGATCGCAGGTATATTATGGACCCTACAGTTAATGGGCAGAACTGTGGTCTTAGACCAGTTGATAGAGTAGTCAGAAAGTGCTGAGAATTTATTTATGAGTGTGATCGTGTGACTGAGAGACGTCTGTGAGTTCTGAAGGAAAAGTAATACATCATCAGCATAAAGACTTATTTTATGCTCAATATTTTGGGATTAATTACTCACAAACGGGTAAGAAAAGGTAGTATTGCCAGACCATACATGATCAAAACAGGGAGCGGAGGTGGTTCAGCTGCAAGGTATGAATGTCTGACTATAGTTTGTAAAAAGCGGGTAAGATAAGGTGCGAATGCCCAACAATGTATGATCAAAAGAGGGAGCGGAGGGTTTTGGCTACAAGAAGGTTTGAATGTCCGACCATAGTTTGTAAAAAGCGGGTAAGAAAAGCTTACCATACATCATCAAAAGCAGGAGTGGATGTGTTCGGCTACAAGAAGATTTGAATGTCCATCAATAATTGCTTTAAAACATGAAAGAAAATTTTCAAATATCAAACCGCACATGATCATAAGCGGGAGAGGAGTTGTTCAGCTGCAAGAAGGTGTGAATGTCCACCCATAATTACTGAAAAATGGGTAAGAAAAGGTGAAAATGCCCAACCATACATCATCAAAAGCAGGAGTGGATGTGTTCGGCTACAAGAAAGTTTGAATGTCCGACCATAGTTTGTAAAAAGCGGGTAAGAAAAGGTTCGAATGCCCGAACATAGACCATCAAAAGAGGGAGCGGAGGTGTTCCGCTGTAAGAAGGTGTAAATGTCCGACCATAGTTGGTAAAAAGCGGGTAAGAAAAGGTTAAAATACCCGACTGTACACAATCAATAGCGGGAGCGGAGTTGTTTGGCTACAAGAAGGTGTGAAAGTCCGACCACGGTTTGTAAAAAGCGGGTAAGAAAAGGTTCGAATGCCCGAATATATACCATCAAAAGTGGAAGTGGATGTGTTCGGCTGCAAGAAGGTGTGAACGTCCGACCAAAGTTTGTAAAAAGCAGTTAAGAAAAGGTTCGAATATCCAACCAAACATAATCAAAAGCGGGAGCAGAGCTGTTCGACTGCAAGTAGGTGTGAATGTCAGATCATAATTTGCAAAAAGCTGATGAGAAAGGGTGAAAATGCCCGGCTATACACCATGAAATGTGGGAGCGGAAGTGTTCGGCTGTGAGTAGGTGTGAATGTCCAACCATAATTGCTGAAAAATGTGTTAGAAGAGACTAGAATGCCGGACAAGACATTATCAAATGCGGGAGCGGAGTTGTTCGGCTGTGAGTAGGTGTGAATCTCCGAGCATAGTTTGTAAAAAGGGGGTAAGAATAGGTTCGAATGCCCGAACATACACTATCAAAACAGGGAGCTGAGGTGGCTCAGCTGCAAGGTGTGAATGTCTGACTATAGTTTGTAAATAAGGTGCGAATGCCCAACAATGTATAATCAAAAGAGGGAGCGGAGGTTTTCGGGCTACAAGAAGGTTTGAATGTCCGACCATAGTTTGTAAAAAGCGGGTAAGAAAAGGTTCAAATGCCAGACTATACACCATCAAAAGCGGGAGCAGAGGTGTTCCGCTGTAAGACGGTGTGAATGTCCGACCATATTTGGTAAAAAGCGGGTAAGAAAAGGTTAAAATACCCGACTGTACACAATCAATAGCGGGAGAGGAGGTGTTCAGCTGCAAGAAGGTGTGAATGTCCACCCATAATTACTGAAAAATGGGTAAGAAAAGGTGCGAATGCCAAACCATACATTATCAAAAGCAGGTGTGAATGTCAGATCATAATTTGCAAAAAGCTGATGAGAAAGGGTGAGAATGCCCGACTATACACCATCAAATGCGGGAGCGGAGTTGTTCGGCTGTGAGTAAGTGTGAATCTCCGACCATAATTGCTGAAAAATGTGTTAGAAAAGGTAAGAATGCCCGTCCATACATCATCAAAAGCGGGAGAGGTGGTGTTCGGCTGCAAGTAGGTGTGAATGTCCAGCCATAATTACTAACAAACGGGTAAGAAAAGGTAGTATTGCCAGACCATACATGATCAAAACAGGGAGCGGAGGTGGTTCAGCTGCAAGAAGGTGTGAATGTCCGACTAAAGTTCAAATATATTAACAAAAGCGGGAGGAGAGGTCTTCGGATGAGAGTGGTTGAGAATTTCCAACCATAATCTATAAAATGCGGTGAAAAAAAAGGTGTGATAGAACACTAAAAGGTGGAGCGGAAGTGTTCGGCTGCAAGAAGGTGTGAATGTCCGACTATATTTGGTGAAAAGCAGGTGAAGCAAGGTCTGAATGCCCAACCTTACATCATCAAAAGCGAGATCAGAGGTGTTTGGCTGCATGAAGGCCATAGTTTGCCAAAAGCGGGTAAGCTGCGAATGACCGACTAAATATCAACAAAAGGTCTTCGGATGCAAGTGGGTGTGAATATCCCACCAAGTATGGTGGAGAGGAAGCTGTGAACAGCCGACCATAGTTGGCAAAAAACGGGTGAGAAAAGGAGCGAATGTCCAACCATACATGATCAAAACAGGGAGCGGAGGTGTTTGGCTGTGACAAGGTGTGAATGTCCACAAAAATTAATGAAAAGCGGGCAACAAGTAGGTTTGAATGCCCAACCATACATCATCAAAAGCAGGAGTGGATGTGTTCGGCTACAAGAAGGTTTGAATGTCCGAGCATAGTTTGTAAAAAGCGGGTAAGAAAAGGTTCGAATGCCCAAACATACAACATCAATAGAGGGAGCGGAGGTGTTCCGCTGTAAGAAGGTGTGAATGTCCGACCATAGTTGGTAAAAAACGGGTAAGAAAAAGTTAAAATACCCGACTGTACACAATCAATAGCGGGAGCGGATGTGTTTGGCTACAAGAATGTGTGACAGTCCGACCATGGTTTGTAAAAAACGGGTAAGAAAAGGTGCGAATGCCCGACAATGTATGATCAAAAGAGGGAGCGGAGGTTTTCGGCTACAAGAAGGTTTGAATGTCCGACCATAGTTTGTAAAAAGCGGGAATGAAAAGGTTCAAATGCCTGACTATACACCATCAAAAGCGGGAGCGGAGGTGTTCGGCTACAAGAAGGTGTGAAAGTTCAACCATGGTTTGTAAAAAGCTGCTAAGAAAAGGTTCGAATGCCCGAATATATACCATCAAAAGCGGAAGCGGAGGTGTTCGGCTGCAAGAAGGTGTGAACGTCCGACCAAAGTTTGCAAAAAGCAGTTAAGAAAAGTTCGAATGCCCGAATATATACCATCAAAAGCGAGAGCAGAGCTGTTCGACTGCAAGTAGGTGTGAATGTCCAGCCATAATTACTCACAAACGCGTAAGAAAAGGTAGTATTGCCAGACCATACATGATCAAAACAGGGAGCTGAGGTGGTTCAGCTGCAAGTTGTGAATGTCTGACTATAGTTTGTAAAAAGCGGGTAAGACAAGGTGCGAATGCCCGACAATGTATGATCAAAAGAGGGAGTGGAGGTCTTCGGCTGCAAGGTCTGAATGTCTAACCATAATTTCTAAAAACCGGGTAAGAAAAGGCTCGAAAGCCCGACTATACACAATCAAAAGCGGGAGCGGGAGGTTTTCAGCTGCAAATCCTTCACTCAAACCAAGTGAAAACTGCTTTGTCCTTCATATTTATCAATGTCTAGATTGACTTCAACAAAGAACAACACTGCATTTTGCAGTAGAAGAAAGAGCATCACTGAAGGATCAGTAATCCGAGAATAAGCTTATTTTCATACGTTCTGCATGATTTGGGATTTTATGTATAAAATGAATTCCTTCACTCAAACCAAGTTAAAACTGCTTTGTCCTTCATATTTATCAATGTCTAGATCGACTTCAACAAAGAACAACATTGTATTTTGCAGTAGAAGAAAAAGCAACACTGAAGGATCAGGAATCCGAGAATAAGCTTCTTTTCATACGTTTTGAATGATTTGGGATTTTATGTATAAAATGAATTCCTTCACTCAAACCAAGTGAAAACTGCTTTGTCCTTCATATTTATCAATGTCTAGATTTACTTCAACAAAGAACAACATTGTATTTTGCAGTAGTAGAAAGAGCAACACTTGAAGGAACAGGAATCCGAGAATAAGCTTATTTTCATACGTTCTGCATGATTTGGGATTTTATGTATAAAATGAATTCCTTTACTCAAACTATGTTAAAACTGCTTTGTCCTTCATATTTATCAATGTCTAGATTGACTTCAACAAAGAACAACATTGTATTTTGCAGTAGAAGAAATAGCAACACTGAAGGATCAGGAATCCGAAAACACGCTTATTTTCATACGTTCTGCTTGATTTGGGATTTTGCTATAAAATTATTTCCTTCACTCAAACAAAGTGGAAACTGCTTTGTCCTTCATATTTATCAATGTCTATATCAATTTCAACAAAGAACAAGGCTGTATTTTGCAGTATAGGAAAGAGCAACACTGGAGGATCAGGAATCCGAGAATAAGCTTACTTTCATGAGTCCTGCACGATTTCGGATTTTCCTATAAAATGAATTGCTTTGCTCAAACCAAGTTAAAATTGCTTTGTCCTTCATAGTTATCCGTGTCTAAAATGTATCAAGCATAAAGTTCCTCATATTACCCTGAATGAGAAAGAAGCATCCCTTTGGTTGAGCAATACGTTCCTTTTGCGGAGTTATGCATGATTTCGGATTTTGCTATAAAATTCATTCCTTCACACCTTTTTTTTTTCACCGCATTTTATAGATTATGGTTGGAAATTTCAACCACTCTAATCCGAAGACCTCTCCTCCCGCTTTTGTTAATATATTTGAACTTTAGTTGGACATTCACCCCTTTTTGCAGCTAAACCACCTCCGCTCCCTGTTTTGATCATGTATGGTCTGGCAATACTACATTTTCTTACCCGTTTGTGAGTAATTATGGCTGGATATTCACACCTACTTGCAGCTGAACACAATCTCTCTCGCTTTTAATTATGTTTGGATATTCGAACCTTTTCTTTACTGCTTTTTGCCAACTTTGGTCGGACGTTCACACCTTCTTGCAGCCGAACACCTCCGCTTCCGCTTTTGATGGTATATATTCGGGCATTCGAACCTTTTCTTACCAGCTTTTGACAAACGATGGTTGGACTTTCACACCTTCTTGTAGCCGAACAACTCCGCTCCCGCTATTGATTGTGTACAGTCGGGTATTTTAACCTTTTCTTACCCGCTTTTTACCAACTATGGTCGGACATTCACACCTTCTTACAGCGGAACACCTCCACTCCCTCTTTTGATGGTGTATGTTCGGGCAGTCAAACCTTTTCTTACCTGCTTTTTACAAACTATGGTCAGACATTCAACCCTTCTTGGAGCCGAACACATCCACTCCTGCTTTTGATTATGTATAGTTGGGCATTCGCACCTTTTCTTACCCATTTTTCAGTAATTATGGGTGTACATTCACACCTTCTTGCAGCCGAACACCTCCGCTCCCTCTTTTGATCATACATTTTCGGGCATTCGCACCTTTTCTTACCCGCTTTTTACAAACCATGGTTGGACTTTCACAACTTCTTGTAGCCGAACAACTACGCTCCCCCTATTGATTGTGTACAGTCGGGTATTTTAACCTTTTCTTACCCACTTTTTACCAACTATGGTCGGACATTCACACCTTCTTACAGCGGAACACCTCCGCTCCCTCTTTTGATGGTGTATGTTTGGGCATTCGAACCTTTTCTTACCCGCTTTTTACAAACTATGGTCAGACGTTCAAACCTTCTTGTAGCCGAACATATCCACTCCTGCTTTTGATGATGTATGGTTGGGCATTCAAACCTACTTTTTGCCCGCTTTTCATTAATTTTGGGTGGACATTCACACCTTGTCACAGCCAAACACCTCCGCTCCCTGTTTTGATCATGTATGGTTGCACATTCGCACCTTTTCTCACCCGCTTTTTGCAAACTATGGTCGGCTGTTCACAGCTTCCTCTCCACCATACTTGTATGGTGGGATGTTCACACCCAGTTGCATCCGAAGACCTCCGCCCCCACTTTTGTTGATATTTAGTTGGTCATTCGCAGCTTACCCGCTTTTGGCAAACTATGGCCTTCTTGCAGCCAAACACCTCTGATCTCGCTTTTGATAATGTAAGGTTGGGCATTCAGACCTTGCTTCACCTGCTTTTCACCAAATATAGTCGGACATTCACACCTTCTTGCAGCCGAACACTTCCGCTCCACCTTTTAGTGTTCTATCACACCTTTTTTTCACCGAATTTTATAGATTATGGTTGGAAATTCTCAACCACTCTCATCCGAAGACCTCTCCTCCCGCTTTTGTTAATATATTTGAACTTTAGTGAGACATTCACACCTTCTTGCAGCTGAACCACCTCCGCTCCCTGTTTTGATCATGTATGGTCTGGCAATACTACCTTTTCTTACCCGTTTGTGAGTAATTATGGCTGGACATTCACACCTACTTGCAGCCGAACACCACCTCTCTCGCTTTTGATGATGTATGGACCGGCATTCTTACCTTTTCTAACACATTTTTCAGAAATTACGGTCGGAGATTCACACCTACTCACAGCCGAACAACTCCGCTCCCGCATTTGATGGTGTGCAGTCGGACATTCTCACCCTTTCTCATCAGCTTTTTGCAAATTATGATCTGACATTCACACCTGCTTTTGATAATGTATGGTTTGGCATTCGCACCTTTTCTTACCCATTTGTCAGGAATAATGGGTGGACATTCACACCTTCTTGCAGCTGAACACCTCCTCTCCCACTTATGATCATGTGCGGTTTGATTTTCGAAAATTTTCTTTCATGTTTTCTAGCAATTATTGATGGACATTTAGACCTTCTTGCAGCTGAACACCTCCGCTCCTGCTTTTGATCATACCTTGTCAGGCATTCGCACCATGTCTTACCCGCTTTTTACAAACTTTAGTCGAACATTTACACCTTTTTTGCAGCCGAACACCACCTCTCTCGCTTTTGATGATGTATGGTCCGGCATTCTTTCCTTTTCTAACACATTTTTCAGCAATTATGGTCGGACATTCACACCTACTCAGAGCCGAACACCTCCGCTCCCGCATTTGATGGTGTATAGTCGGGCATTCTCACCCTTTCTCATCAGCTTTTTGCAAATTATGATCTGACATTCACACCTGCTTTTGATAATGTATGGTTGGGCATTCGCACCTTTTTTTACCCATTTTTCAGGAATTATGGGTGGACATTCACACCTTCTTGCAGCTGAACACCTCCTCTCCTTCTTATGATCATGTGCGGATGATATTCGAAAATTTTCTTTCATGTTTTAAAGCAATTATTGATGGACATTCAGACCTTCTTGCAGCTGAACCACTCTGCTCCCGCTTTTGATGGTGTATAGTCGGGCTTTCGAAACTTTCCTTCCCGGTTTATACAAATTATGGGTGGACATTCAGACCTTCTTGCAGCCGAACACCTCTGCTCCCTCTTTTGATCATACATTGTCGGGCATTAGCACCTTTTCTTACCCGCTTTTTACAAACCATAGTCGGACTTTCACATCTTTTAGTAGCCGAACAACTCCGCTCCCGCTATTGATTGTGTACAGTCGGGTATTTTAACCTTTTCTTACCCGCTTTTTACCAACTATGGTCGGACATTCACACTTTCTTACAGCGGAACACCTCCGCTCCCTCTTTTGATGGTGTATGTTCGGGCAGTCAAACCTTTTCTTACCTGCTTTTTACAAACTATGGTCAGACATTCAACCCTTCTTGGAGCCGAACACATCCACTCCTGCTTTTGATTATGTATAGTTGGGCATTCGCACCTTTTCTTACCCATTTTTCAGTAATTATGGGTGTACATTCACACCTTCTTGCAGCCGAACACCTCCGCTCCCTCTTTTGATCATACATTTTCGGGCATTCGCACCTTTTCTTACCCGCTTTTTACAAACCATGGTTGGACTTTCACAACTTCTTGTAGCCGAACAACTACGCTCCCCCTATTGATTGTGTACAGTCGGGTATTTTAACCTTTTCTTACCCACTTTTTACCAACTATGGTCGGACATTCACACCTTCTTACAGCAGAACACCTCCGCTCCCTCTTTTGATGGTGTATGTTTGGGCATTCAAACCTTTTCTTACCCGCTTTTTACAAACTATGGTCAGACGTTCAAACCTTCTTGTAGCCGAACATATCCACTCCTGCTTTTGATGATGTATGGTTGGGCATTCAAACCTACTTTTTGCCCGCTTTTCATTAATTTTGGGTGGACATTCACACCTTGTCACAGCCAAACACCTCCGCTCCCTGTTTTGATCATGTATGGTTGCACATTCGCACCTTTTCTCACCCGCTTTTTGCAAACTATGGTCGGCTGTTCACAGCTTCCTCTCCACCATACTTGTATGGTGGGATGTTCACACCCAGTTGCATCCGAAGACCTCCGCCCCCACTTTTGTTGATATTTAGTTGGTCATTCGCAGCTTACCCGCTTTTGGCAAACTATGGCCTTCTTGCAGCCAAACACCTCTGATCTCGCTTTTGATAATGTAAGGTTGGGCATTCAGACCTTGCTTCACCTGCTTTTCACCAAATATAGTCGGACATTCACACCTTCTTGCAGCCGAACACTTCCGCTCCACCTTTTAGTGTTCTATCACACCTTTTTTTCACCGAATTTTATAGATTATGGTTGGAAATTCTCAACCACTCTCATCCGAAGACCTCTCCTCCCGCTTTTGTTAATATATTTGAACTTTAGTGAGACATTCACACCTTCTTGCAGCTGAACCACCTCCGCTCCCTGTTTTGATCATGTATGGTCTGGCAATACTACCTTTTCTTACCCGTTTGTGAGTAATTATGGCTGGATATTCACACCTACTTGCAGCCGAACACCACCTCTCTCGCTTTTGATGATGTATGGACCGGCATTCTTACCTTTTCTAACACATTTTTCAGAAATTACGGTCGGAGATTCACACCTACTCACAGCCGAACAACTCCGCTCCCGCATTTGATGGTGTGCAGTCGGACATTCTCACCCTTTCTCATCAGCTTTTTGCAAATTATGATCTGACATTCACACCTGCTTTTGATAATGTATGGTTTGGCATTCGCACCTTTTCTTACCCATTTGTCAGGAATAATGGGTGGACATTCACACCTTCTTGCAGCTGAACACCTCCTCTCCCACTTATGATCATGTGCGGTTTGATTTTTGAAAATTTTCTTTCATGTTTTCTAGCAATTATTGATGGACATTTAGACCTTCTTGCAGCTGAACACCTCCGCTCCTGCTTTTGATCATACCTTGTCAGGCATTCGCACCATGTCTTACCCGCTTTTTACAAACTTTAGTCGAACATTTACACCTTTTTGCAGCCGAACACCACCTCTCTCGCTTTTGATGATGTATGGTCCGGCATTCTTTCCTTTTCTAACACATTTTTCAGCAATTATGGTCGGACATTCACACCTACTCAGAGCCGAACACCTCCGCTCCCGCATTTGATGGTGTATAGTCGGGCATTCTCACCCTTTCTCATCAGCTTTTTGCAAATTATGATCTGACATTCACACCTGCTTTTGATAATGTATGATTGGGCATTCGCACCTTTTTTTACCCATTTTTCAGGAATTATGGGTGGACATTCACACCTTCTTGCAGCTGAACACCTCCTCTCCTTCTTATGATCATGTGCGGATGATATTCGAAAATTTTCTTTCATGTTTTAAAGCAATTATTGATGGACATTCAGACCTTCTTGCAGCTGAACCACTCTGCTCCCGCTTTTGATGGTGTATAGTCGGGCTTTCGAAACTTTCCTTCCCGGTTTATACAAATTATGGGTGGACATTCAGACCTTCTTGCAGCCGAACACCTCTGCTCCCTCTTTTGATCATACATTGTCGGGCATTAGCACCTTTTCTTACCCGCTTTTTACAAACCATAGTCGGACTTTCACATCTTTTAGTAGCCGAACAACTCCGCTCCCGCTATTGATTGTGTACAGTCGGGTATTTTAACCTTTTCTTACCCGCTTTTTACCAACTATGGTCGGACATTCACACCTTCTTACAGCGGAACACCTCCGCTCCCTCTTTTGATGGTGTATGTTCGGGCAGTCAAACCTTTTCTTACCTGCTTTTTACAAACTATGGTCAGACATTCAACCCTTCTTGGAGCCGAACACATCCACTCCTGCTTTTGATTATGTATATTTGGGCATTCGCACCTTTTCTTACCCATTTTTCAGTAATTATGGGTGTACATTCACACCTTCTTGCAGCCAAACACCTCCGCTCCCTCTTTTGATCATACATTTTCGGGCATTCGCACCTTTTCTTACCCGCTTTTTACAAATCATGGTCGGACTTTCACACCTTTTAGTAGCCGAACAACTCCGCACCCGCTACTGATTGTGTACAGTCGGGTATTTTAACCTTTTCTTACCCGTTTTTTACCAACTATGGTCGGACATTCACACCTTCTTACAGCGGAACACCTCCGCTCCCTCCTTTGATGGTGTATGTTCGGGCATTCGAACCTTTTCTTACCCGCTTTTTACAAACTATGGTCAGATGTTCAAACCTTCTTGTAGCCGAAAACCTCTGCTCACTCTTGATTATACATTGTCAGGCATTCGCACCTTATCGTACCCGCTTTTTACAAACTATAGTCAGACATTCACACCTTGGTGCTGAACCACCTCAGCTCCCTGTTTTGATCATGTATGGTCTGGCAATACTACCTTTTCTTACCCGTTTGTGAGTAATTATGGCTGGACATTCACACCTACTTGCAGTCGAACAGCTCTGCTCCCGCTTTTGATTTTGTTTGGTTGGATATTCGAACCTTTTCTTAACTGCTTTTTACAAACTTTGGTCGGACGTTCACACCTTCTTGCAGCCGAACACCTCCGCTTCCGCTTTTGATGGTATATATTCGGGCATTCGAACCTTTTCTTACCAGCTTTTTACAAACCATGGTTGGACTTTCACAACTTCTTGTAGCCGAACAACTCCGCTCCCCCTATTGATTGTGTACAGTCGGGTATTTTAACCTTTTCTTACCCACTTTTTACCAACTATGGTCGGACATTCACACCTTCTTACAGCGGAACACCTCCGCTCCCTCTTTTGATGGTGTTTGTTTGGGCATTCGAACCTTTTCTTACCCGCTTTTTACAAACTATGGTCAGACATTCAAACCTTCTTGTAGCCGAACACATCCACTCCTTCTTTTGATGATGTATGCTTGGGCATTCAAACCTACTTTTTGCCCGCTTTTCATTAATTTTGGGTGGACATTCACACCTTGTCACAGCCAAACACCTCCGCTCCCTCTTTTGATGGTGTTTGTTTGGGCATTCGAACCTTTTCTTACCCGCTTTTTAAAAACTATGCTCTGACATTCAAACCTTCTTGTAGCCGAACACATCCACTCCTTCTTTTGATGATGTATGCTTGGGCATTCAAACCTACTTTTTGCCCGCTTTTCATTAATTTTGGGTGGACATTCACACCTTGTCACAGCCAAACACCTCCGCTCCCTGTTTTGATCATGTATGGTTGGACATTCGCACCTTGTCTCACCCGCTTTTTGCAAACTATGGTCGGCTGTTCACAGCTTCCTCTCCACCATACTTGTATGGTGGGATATTCACACCCACTTGCATCCGAAGACCTTTTGTTGATATTTAGTCGGTCATTCGCAGCTTACCCGCTTTTTACAAACTATAGTCAGACATTCACACCTTGGTGCTGAACCACCTCAGCTCCCTGTTTTGATCATGTATGGTCTGGCAATACTACCTTTTTTTACCCGTTTGTGAGTAATTATGGCTGGACATTCACACCTACTTGCAGTCGAACAGCTCTGCTCCCGCTTTTGATTATGTTTGGTTGGATATTCGAACCTTTTCTTAACTGCTTTTTACAAACTTTGGTCGGACGTTCACACCTTCTTGCAGCCGAACACCTCCGCTTCCGCTTTTGATGGTATATATTCGGGCATTCGAACCTTTTCTTAGCAGCTTTTTACAAACCATGGTTGGACTTTCACACCTTCTTGTAGCCGAACAACTCCGCTCCCGCTATTGATTGTGTACAGTCGGGTATTTTAACCTTTTCTTACCCGCTTTTTACCAACTATGGTCGGACATTCACACCGTCTTACAGCGGAACACCTCCGCTCACGCTTTTGATGGTGTATTGTCAGGCATTTGAACCTTTTCTTACCCGCTTTTTACAAACTATGGTCGGACATTCAAACCTTCTTGTAGCCAAAAACCTCCGCTCCCTCTTTTGAATATACATTGTCGGGCATTCGCACCTTTTCTTACCCGTTTTTTACAAACCATGGTCGGACTTTCAAACCTTCTTGTAGCCCAACACATCCACTCCTGCTTTTGATGATGTATGTTTGGGCATTCGCACCTTTTCTTACCCATTTTTCAGTAATTATGGGTGGACATTCACACCTTCTTACAGCTGAACACCTCCTCTCCCGCTTATGATGGTGTATAGTCGGGCTTTCAAGCCTTTTCTTACCCGGTTTTTACAAATTATAGTTGGACATTCAGACCTTCTTACAGCCGAAAACCTCCACTCCCTCTTTTGATCATACATTGTCGGGCATTAGCACCTTTTCTTACCCGCTTTTTACAAACCATAGTCGGACTTTCACATCTTTTAGTAGCCGAACAACTCCGCTCCCGCTATTGATTGTGTACAGTCGGGTATTTTAACCTTTTCTTACCCGCTTTTTACCAACTATGGTCGGACATTCACACCGTCTTACAGCGGAACACCTCCGCTCACGCTTTTGATGGTGTATTGTCAGGCATTTGAACCTTTTCTTACCCGCTTTTTACAAATTATAGTTGGACATTCAGACCTTCTTACAGCCGAAAACCTCCACTCCCTCTTTTGATCATACATTGTCGGGCATTAGCACCTTTTCTTACCCGCTTTTTACAAACCATAGTCGGACTTTCACATCTTTTAGTAGCCGAACAACTCCGCTCCCGCTATTGATTGTGTACAGTCGGGTATTTTAACCTTTTCTTACCCGCTTTTTACCAACTATGGTCGGACATTCACACCTTCTTACAGCGGAACCTCCGCTCCCTCTTTTGATGGTGTATGTTCGGGCAGTCAAACCTTTTCTTACCTGCTTTTTACAAACTATGGTCAGACATTCAACCCTTCTTGGAGCCGAAAACATCCACTCCTGCTTTTGATTATGTATAGTTGGGCATTCGCACCTTTTCTTACCCATTTTTCAGTAATTATGGGTGTACATTCACACCTTCTTGCAGCCGAACACCTCCGCTCCCTCTTTTGATCATACATTTTCGGGCATTCGCACCTTTTCTTACCCGCTTTTTACAAACCATGGTTGGACTTTCACACCTTTTAGTAGCCGAACAACTCCGCACCCGCTACTGATTGTGTACAGTCGGGTATTTTAACCTTTTCTTACCCGTTTTTTACCAACTATGGTCGGACATTCACACCTTCTTACAGCGGAACACCTCCGCTCCCTCCTTTGATGGTGTATGTTCGGGCATTCGAACCTTTTCTTACCCGCTTTTTACAAACTATGGTCAGACGTTCAAACCTTCTTGTAGCTGAACATATCCACTCTTGCTTTTGATGATGTATGGTTGGGCATTCGAACCTACTTGTTGCCCGCTTTTCATTAATTATGGGTGGACATTCACACCTTGTCTCAGCCAAACACCTCCGCTCCCTGTTTTGATCATGTATGGTTTGACATTCGCACCTTTGCTTACCTTCTTTTTATACTGATTGCTCAAGATTAAGTTGTTCTTTCTCAAACTACAAAAAATTTTTAATTGTTGAAACTTGATTTGAAGTGGATAAATAAGGAAGACAAACAGTTTTAAGTCAGGCTGATAGCAATTAATTTTATAGCAAAATCTGTATTTCGTCATTTGTCGAGAGATGCTTATTGCTGAAGAAGTTCTTTCTCATTCTACAAAGTACAACGTTGTTTATCATTGAAACTTGATTAGACATGAATAAATATGAAGGACAAAGCAGTCTTAACTTGGTTTGAGTTAAGGAATTCGTTTTATAGGAGAATCCGAATTCGTGCATAACTCGTAAAATAGAGCTTATTTTCGGATTCCTAAAGAATGAGTCTGGTTCTTTCTCATAATACAAAGTTTGTTGTTTATTGTTGAAACTTCATCAGACCGTTAGATATAGTCGGACTCACCTCGACGCACGGCTTGGGATCTGGAACCAGTACTCTTGAGAGGGGTTGGACTCTCTTCCACTCTGGAGTTGCCCGTGGTGAGAGGCGCAGAGCAGGTGTGGGCATACTTATTGCCCCCCCGGCTGTGTGCCAGTACATTGGGGTTTACCCCAGTGAACGAGAGGGTAGCCTCCCTCCGCCTTGGGTGGGGGGACGAGTCCTGACTGTTGTTTGTGCCTATGCGCCAAACAGCAGTTCAGAGTACCTACTCTTTTTGGAGTCTCTGGGGGAGGCACTGGAGAATGCTCCTACCGGAGACTCCCTCATTCTGCTGGGGGACTTCAATGCTCACGTGGGCAATGACAGTGAGACCTGGAGGGGTGTGATTGGGAGGAACGGCCCCCCCGATCTGAATCAGAGTGGTGTTATGTTGTTGGACTTCTGTGCCAGTCATAGACTGTCCATAACGAACACCATGTTCAGGCATAAGGGTGTCCATACTTGGCACCAGGACACCCTTGGCCGCAGTTCGATGATCGACTTTGTGGTTGTATCATCGGACTTGCGGCCGTATGTCCTGGACACTCGGGTGAAGAGAGGGGCGGAGCTGTCAACTGATCACCACCTGGTGGTGAGTTGGCTCCGCTGGTGGGGGAGGATGCCGATCAGACCTGGCAGGCCCAAACGTATTGTGAGGGTCTGCTGGGAGCGTTTGTCAGAATCCCCCGTCAGAAGGAGCTTTAACTCCCACCTCCGGCAGAGCTTCAACCATATTTGAGGTGGGGGACATTGAATGGGCCATGTTCCGTGACTCCATTGCCGAGGCAGCTGGTCGGAGTTGTGGCCGTAAGGTGGTCGGTGCCTGTCGTGGCGGCAACCCTCGAACCTGCTGGTGGACACCAGTGGTGAGGGAAGCCGTCAAGCTGAAGAAGGAGTCCTATCGGGCCTTTTTGGCCAGTGGGACCCTGGAAGAAGCTGATAGGTACCGAAGGGCCAGACGGGCCACGGCTTCGGCGGTTGCTGAGGCAAAAACTCGGGCCTGGGAGGAGTTCGGTGAGACCATGGAGAACGATTTCCGGACGGCCTCGAAAAGATTCTGGTCCACCATCCGGCATCTCAGGGGGGGGAAGCGGCTCACAGTCAACACTGTTTACAGTGCGGACGGGGCTTTGCTGACCTCAACTAGGGATGTTGTGAGTCGGTGGGGGGAGTACTTCGAGGAACTCCTCAATCCTACCAACACGTGCTCGGAAGAGGCAGAGTCGGAGAGCTCGGAGACGGGGCCTCCCATTTCTGGGGCTGAGGTTGCCGAGGTGGTTAAAAAGTTCCTCGGTGGCAAGGCCCCGGGGGTGGTTGAGGTCCGTCCTGAGTTTCTCAAGGCTCTGGATGTTGTAGGGCTGTCTTGGCTGACACGCCTCTGCAGTATCGCGTGGACATCGGGGACAGTGCCTCTGGACTGGCAGATTGGGGTGGTGGTCCCCCTCTTTAAAAAGGGGGACCGGAGGGTGTGTTCCAACTATAGGGGTATCACACTCCTCAGCCTCCCTGGTAAGGTCTATTCGGGGGTATTGGAGAGGAGGATCCGTCGGATAATCGAGCCTCGGATTCAGGAGATGCAGTGTGGCTTTCGTCCTGGCCGTGGAACAGTGGACCAGCTCTATACCCTCGGCAGGATCCTGGAGGGTGCATGGGAGTTCGCCCAACCAGTCTACATGTGTTTTGTGGACTTGGAGAAAGCGTTCGACCGTGTCCCTCGTGGAGTCCTGTGGGGGGTGCTCCGGGAATATGGAGTGCCGGACCCCTTGATAGGGGCCGTTCGGTCTCTGTATGACCGGTGCCTCTACTTACTGGTCAATCTACGTTCCCATCCTCACCTATGGTCACGAGTTGTGGGTAGTGACCGAAAGAACAAGATCGCGAATACAAGCGGCCAAAATGGGTTTCCTCCGCAGGGTGTCTGGGCTCTCCCTTAGAGATAGGGTGAGAAGCTCAGTCATCCGGGAGGGGCTCGGAGTAGAACCGCTGCTCCTCCGCATTGAGAGGAGTCAGATGAGGTGGCTCGGGCATCTGGTTAGGATGCCCCCTGGGCGCCTCCCTGGGGAGGTGTTCCGGGCACGTCCCACTGGGAGGAGACCCCGGGGGAGACCCAGGACACGTTGGAGAGACTATGTCTCTCGGCTGGCCTGGGAACGCCTCGGGGTCCCCCCGGAAGAGCTGGAGGAAGTGGCCGGGGACAGAGACGTCTGGGTTTCTCTGCTCAAGCTGCTGCCCCCGCGACCCGACCCCCGGATAAGCGGCAGATGATGGATGGATGGATGGATATATCCTCCACCAACCAGACTTACAACCCCCGACTAGGGTAGCAGAATTTCTAAGCATCTGTACCCCAAAACTACTATCAAAAATATATAAATTATTGTCTAAGATAGATGACACAATGTCTCTTCCATCCTCAAAATGGGAGGCAGATTTATCCATCAGTTCTGGTCATAGCTTCTAACCACAAATATGTTTGAACACCTTCATAAAGACTCGAAATCCTAATTTACAGCTCATACAATACAAAATCCTTCATAGAACACACTATACAGGACAAAGGATGTTCAGGATGGGTCTAACACACTCAAACATCTGCTCACATTGCACAGATAACACACCTGATGATTATGTACACGCTTTGTGGTTTTCTGCGCCTGTCCAGAAGTTCTGGCTTGAAGTCTGTGAGGACCTATCAACATGGCTAAAGTGTAGCATCCCTGCATGCCCCACACTGTGCATACTGGGTGACTTAGACAACATCAACATGGAAATTAACTCAGCACACATGGTTGTCACAGTGTTATGTATCGCAAAGAAAACTATTCTCATGAACTGGAAAGCGAAGAACAATCTGTGTATTAACCAGTTTAGAAATTTTCTTTTAGATTATATTAGCATGGAAACAATGTCTGCCTCCTCAAAACATCAATTGGCTGAATTTCATTCTCTCTGGTCCCCTCTGATTAGTTTTATCACATAGTGGTGGTGGTGGGTTGCTGGGTGATGGTGGGTCTCAGGCCCGGGCTGCTGCGACTGGTGTGACCGGGTGGTTTGTTTGTTTGTTTTTTGTAGAGGTCCTCCGGGGTGGGGTTGGGTTGAGTGGGGTGGGGCGGGATGGGTACCTTCTGGGGGTACAGTAGCTCCCGGAATATGGTCGCTGCAGGCCCCGAGCCTGGTGGACATCAGGCCCTCCTGCCCATTGCTGGCTCCCAGGTAGCGGGGATGCCTATTGCAGCCAGTCCCTGGCTGCCCTCTCTGGGGGAGAGTAGCTCCCCCGGTATATATCCCCATACCCCTCTCCCTTCTGGCTCCTGTACACAGCACACACTCACACATGAAGGGTTTTGGGGGCGTGTGTGTTCGGTGGGGTGTAGTGGATGGGGCCACGTAGGTGGTCCCCTTTGGTTGCACTCTGCAGTTCCCTGCCCCTGTTTTGATTACACCTTAGACATTAGTACTTATCAAACACACTCACACACACATTAGGTCTTGGGGGGTGGTTACACTGAGTGGCATCTGGTGGGCGGGGCTCTTTGGGTATGTAGGCTGCCCAGAGTGCCGCGCTCCCAGTTCTACAAGTTTGGCTGCCCCTCAATTTTAATTGCTCACTATTAGAAAATATTGAAGAGCCAGAAGGGTGAGGGGAGGGGTCTTCTTCGCACACCCCTGCTTCCTGGTGTCTGCTCGGGGCAGGAGGGGCCAGGAGGATTAATTAATTGTTCTGCTGGTTCGGGGTCTGTGGTGGCTGGGGGGTTGCTGGCCTCCTGGTGTGCCCGCTGCACTACACCCCAGCAGAGTCGAGGGAGGTAGGATGTGTGGATGTGTGGATGTATGGGACGTGAAAGTGTGTGTGGTAATGATTGGGCCTGGATCTGGGACTTGCTGTCGCCTGGCCTGCCTGTGTTTCTCCCGATGGGGCATCAGCGTTGCCTCTCCCCACTGCTCGCGACTTCACCCACCTGTGGGCACGTCTTGACTCCCAGGGCACTTGGCCAGGGGCGCTGGGGCAGGCGCTGACCCACTTTGTGGCTGTCTGGGGCGCTTGGCCCTCCTGGGTATTGGGTGGGGCCTCTGCCGGGGGGTTTGGGGGCGCTCGGGCTCCTGGGGCCCAGGTCCAGTGCACGGCCCATGTCTGGGCGGCTGGGGCCTGGCGGGGTCGGTGGGCTGTTGCCCCTGGTTCCCGGAGTGCCTCTGCCCTATGCTTATGGGGGCTCTTTCCGGGGGCTTCCTCTGCAGTCTTCTGGGTGGATGCGTGGTTGCCCCTGCGGTGGGCTACCTGGGTTCTGTGCTCTGTGGGGGCTGCTGGTGGCCTGGGTCTTGTGGCCCTCTCTGCCTGCTTCTGATTGTTTGGGGGGCTGTGGATTGTGGCCCTGTACGCTTATACACTCATAACTAAGCACGGTTATCATGTAGGTCCTGTGCCATGGGTGTTGCATGTTCTCACACACACACACACACACACACACACATTCATTAGTCCAGTAGCATGGTCACTAAGCAGTTGATGTATTATCATGTCGTCTCAGGTCATCTATATCCACAGCTGTGTTGTATGCGATTGCCGCTTCTTGTGCTTGTTTTTGTTTGTTTGTGTGTTTGTTTTTTCTCTGCTTGTCTGCTTTCAGGTGCTCCTCTTGGCGCTAAGGCTGGATTCCCCTCATAGGCCATGGATTGTTGTCTGTTTTGTTTTTTACAGGTGTAGCAGCTGGTTGTCTGGTTTTTGTTTCTATTTTTTTTCTGTTTCCTCTTCTTTCCTCTTCTTCTTTCCTTGTCCCCCGGTCCGGTTCAGTTCAGTTCATGTCATATATTGTAAAAAGAAATAAATAAATGGGCATCAAGGGGAGCTTTACATTTATAAAACTTCCCTTGGCAAAACAAATCTGTTTGGCATCATAGGTATTCAGACTACAATTCTTCTGACATAATGCTGAACAGGACAAGGGGAAAAAAAAGTAAAGAAGACAGTTCTGCCGAAAGCCAGGGATAGACCTGTTCTAAGTTCTATACTTTTTAAAAGGGGCGTGTTTATCAACTATGGAATTAGAAGATTTACAAAAATGGTCAAGTGCTAGATCTTCATCTGGGATTTTAACAGTGTCATATAACTATTCAACAGATCAGTTAAAAAAAAGCCTGCTCATGGAGATGTTTCAGGATCTGGATACCAAGCGTGGACCTAATGTTTTCATTTTTGCAATTCTGATACAGGCTATTGAGCAGTGATAACTAACACCAAGTTCAGATACTGCGGATTTTCTACCTTTGATTTGTTAAGATTGAGCCAATCAGGGACAACCTTGAAGGATCTCTTTGGTTTTGTAGGATCAGTAATTACCTGAGAAAGGTTGATATTGGTACACACCTTTTTTAAATGATCAGAGGCAGAGTTCAACTTGTTTAAATTAAAATTGCCACACAGAGATTGGGTTTAGGCCACATGCACACAGAATGACATCAACAAATATAAGAAATATTAAACATTTACACATAGATTTTTGAATATATGTAGAGGAATGATACTTTGAAATGTGCTCATTGCGGAGTTATGATCAGTTGAGTAATGAAGGTTGAACTATTCTGGGAAAGAGGTTCTATTCCCAGCATCATGATGGACACTCCTGATATAGAAGGTTTCGCTAACGCATTGGAATTGTTTTACTATTTTCATATGCATGTGCAATGAAGAATTGCTTGCTGCTGATAAATGCAAAGAAGAACAGCTTACACATAGATGCTCACATATAGGCTGCTGAATGCAATGAAGACCTGCTTATCAAGTAAAGTTCAATGTCAATGTGTAATATTCAATTAGGATTTGCAAAACAGTGAAGTTAAACAATGAATGGGTCCATAGTCGGTATGAGAAGACTACAGGAATATTTACCTGGGTGTACGTTCAAACAGAGATGAGAAAATTGCGATAAATAATTGTTTGTTTGTTTGTTAGTATGTATATGAATGTTATGTGTATAAACTGTGTTGAGTTATAGTTACTCAGTAGTGTCTCAGTGAAACAACCGACGGGGGAAGCCTTGCGGTGACAACAAAAGCAGTGTTTTACTGATCAGTCAAGTTGCTCCAGTGTACTCCATACAAACTGGTTGGCTACTGAAGGGATAGAAAATGGGGAATACTTGTTTTAAAGCAAACAAGGAATTAGATGGGAAAAATACATGTTTTAACGGGACCCAGACAATATTAAATACTCAGACAGATGGGAGAAGAAGTGTAGTTTTGTAGGAAATCACAAAATTATTACATAGAATTAGTGAAATCAATTGAAGAATGCCTTTCTGAAGAGCTGTTTACCACAGATGAGCAGCTTTGCGACCAAGCACATTGTAGATCGCTTTACTGCCAAAATGATCTAATTTAATGGATTGGTTTAGACATGCATAACAGCATTTTAAGAACAAAGAGAGAAACAAAAAGGGACAACGCTTCATGGTGGAAGGTGATGTATAAATAACTGTGTATATGATGAAGGGGGTGGCAACACCCATTCCGAAATCCCGCCATTCCGACATCCCGCTATTCCGACATCCCACCATTCCGACATACCACCATTCCGACATACCACCATTCCGACATGCAAACGTCCCACCATTCCGACATCCCACCATTGCGACATCCCGCTATTCTGACGTTCAAATGTCCCACCATTCCGACAAGGCTTTCCGTATAAGGAAATGTGTGTTACTCAACAGGTGAGTCCCTTCTTTCTGTTCATGCAATTTATATGTTTAACATGTTTATAGACAAGCGTTATTAAAAACACAAAGTCTCGGCAACTGGAGGAGGAGAAGCAGTCCGCGGTGGTTTTCAATCACACACTCCAATGCCACTTGTTTCAACTTCCGAAAATTTAATCCAGGAAAAAAAGGCTTACAAACATGGACCAAAACGGCTCCATAACACGCACAAGAATCCAAAAGAAACGAAAGTTAACTAAAAGAAAGCAAATAAACAGTATGAAGTGGTCAAAATTGGTTTTACGCATGCCTATGTGCGTCTGGCACATGCGTCTTCGGGCTCTCCCACGTTGGTTTGTGGATGAAAGCTATATGTTCAGCTGTAATGTCATGTAAAAACAATCTCTACATGACATTTAGTCCCAGGTGTGACCAGTTAGGTCCTTTAGATATCAACAGGCTGTATAAAGCTACAACCGTTGCGGCTGTGTGTTTGTGCCAAATGCGCAAAACCCATCCGCGCTTCCCAAAATTGGAGTGAGTACTCATAAATCACGTGAATAACATGAATAAACGTTTTTACTGCATTTTGTTGTGTTTTATACGTTCTATGCTGTCATTTCTATCTTCTTCTATTGGCAAGGCAAGGCAGAGTGCTCGCAACTGTGTCCTGTGCAGTAGCCGTGATATCTGTAATTGCAATTATTACTTTTGCATATGATGACAGCGTGCAAAAGACGCATGGGCTCTGTGGAGAGCTCCGCTCCAGCTGGCTGCTGTGACAGCTCACTGACACTGTATTTCTGCTTAATCAGTTTCAGTCTCGCCAGAGTTATATTAATATCTGTATTTTTATATTTGAAATTCAGGGGATTTTGATAATAGATTATTAAAGTTTGTTTGCGAGGCTATGGCCTCTGCATGTGCAAAGCTTGTGCGCCAAACTTTAGGGCGTATTTGCGCCGGCATATCATTAGTGCAAAATGTTTTGGGTAAAAAATAGGCTATTAAAAGGAACTGTCGGAATGGCGGTATGTTAAAAAAAACAAAAAACATACCGCCATTCCGACCATAGGAGGAAAAAAGTGTCGGAATGGTGGGACGTTTGATAAAAAATTAAGTGTCGCCATTCCGACAATTGGAGACCCATGTCGGAATGGCGAGATGTCGGAATGGCAGCATGTAACCATGATGAAGGAGAGACCATTTGAGCAGCACAGCCATTTCGCAGCACAGGGACAGCAATCCAAGTTACAGGATCTCCCACGTGGTATCACCTGTCACATTGTGTCAAGGCATCAAAAGAAGAAAAAATCACCAAACTCAAGGACAAAAAGACAAAGACTCCGGTGAACGAAGACAGAGGACTGACAAACCAGAAATACAAAAGGATTCTCGATATCAAGATCCAGAAGAAGAGGTTAACAATGCCACGAACACTTACGATGCTGGGAATGATGCCAGCAATGAACAGAGAAGAAGATTCAGTGTCATCAATCTGCATTACGTGCCTCTAATGAGGGGGTGAATATAGAATCCTCAACGATTACAACGTCTCTGGGAACTGTGACAACAACAAGGTTTAAACCATTTTGATATATATTGTAACCTATTGTCTAAGGAATAGTGCTGAAAATGAGGTAAATCTAATCCACCACTGTCCTTGGTCTTCTGTAGGGTTTTTAAACTAATACGTGGTGGTTTGTTTTTCCACAGAAATTTGGAGATGCATGAATCTAGTGACTTAAACCAAGTAGCAGATGGTTTTATGGGGATCATTGAGAACAAATAGTTAACTTTTGGTAGTATCATCATTTTAATGGATGTAACTCTCCCCATAAGTGATATAGGTAAGGACTTCCAACGAGAGATCGTCCTCTACTGTCTTTAATAATTGCACATAATTTAGCTTTGTTAGCTCTGAGAGCCTGGAGGAAATGTTTATGCCTAAATATCTAATATTTCCTGACTGTAAAGTGATCGCAGGTATATTATGGACCCTACAGTTAATGGGCAGAACTGTGGTCTTAGACCAGTTGATAGAGTAGTCAGAAAGTGCTGAGAATTTATTTATGAATGTGATCGTGTGACTGAGAGACGTCTGTGAGTTCTGAAGGAAAAGTAATACATCATCAGCATAAAGACTTATTTTATGCTCAATATTTTGGGATTAATTACTCACAAACGGGTAAGAAAAGGTAGTATTGCCAGACCATACATGATCAAAACAGGGAGCGGAGGTGGTTCAGCTGCAAGGTATGAATGTCTGACTATAGTTTGTAAAAAGCGGGTAAGATAAGGTGCGAATGCCCAACAATGTATGATCAAAAGAGGGAGCGGAGGGTTTTGGCTACAAGAAGGTTTGAATGTCCGACCATAGTTTGTAAAAAGCGGGTAAGAAAAGCTTACCATACATCATCAAAAGCAGGAGTGGATGTGTTCGGCTACAAGAAGATTTGAATGTCCATCAATAATTGCTTTAAAACATGAAAGAAAATTTTCAAATATCAAACCGCACATGATCATAAGCGGGAGAGGAGTTGTTCAGCTGCAAGAAGGTGTGAATGTCCACCCATAATTACTGAAAAATGGGTAAGAAAAGGTGAAAATGCCCAACCATACATCATCAAAAGCAGGAGTGGATGTGTTCGGCTACAAGAAAGTTTGAATGTCCGACCATAGTTTGTAAAAAGCGGGTAAGAAAAGGTTCGAATGCCCGAACATAGACCATCAAAAGAGGGAGCGGAGGTGTTCCGCTGTAAGAAGGTGTAAATGTCCGACCATAGTTGGTAAAAAGCGGGTAAGAAAAGGTTAAAATACCCGACTGTACACAATCAATAGCGGGAGCGGAGTTGTTTGGCTACAAGAAGGTGTGAAAGTCCGACCACGGTTTGTAAAAAGCGGGTAAGAAAAGGTTCGAATGCCCGAATATATACCATCAAAAGTGGAAGTGGATGTGTTCGGCTGCAAGAAGGTGTGAACGTCCGACCAAAGTTTGTAAAAAGCAGTTAAGAAAAGGTTCGAATATCCAACCAAACATAATCAAAAGCGGGAGCAGAGCTGTTCGACTGCAAGTAGGTGTGAATGTCAGATCATAATTTGCAAAAAGCTGATGAGAAAGGGTGAAAATGCCCGGCTATACACCATCAAATGTGGGAGCGGAAGTGTTCGGCTGTGAGTAGGTGTGAATGTCCAACCATAATTGCTGAAAAATGTGTTAGAAGAGACTAGAATGCCGGACAAGACATTATCAAATGCGGGAGCGGAGTTGTTCGGCTGTGAGTAGGTGTGAATCTCCGAGCATAGTTTGTAAAAAGGGGGTAAGAATAGGTTCGAATGCCCGAACATACACTATCAAAACAGGGAGCTGAGGTGGCTCAGCTGCAAGGTGTGAATGTCTGACTATAGTTTGTAAATAAGGTGCGAATGCCCAACAATGTATAATCAAAAGAGGGAGCGGAGGTTTTCGGCTACAAGAAGGTTTGAATGTCCGACCATAGTTTGTAAAAAGCGGGTAAGAAAAGGTTCAAATGCCTGACTATACACCATCAAAAGCGGGAGCAGAGGTGTTCCGCTGTAAGACGGTGTGAATGTCCGACCATATTTGGTAAAAAGCGGGTAAGAAAAGGTTAAAATACCCGACTGTACACAATCAATAGCGGGAGAGGAGGTGTTCAGCTGCAAGAAGGTGTGAATGTCCACCCATAATTACTGAAAAATGGGTAAGAAAAGGTGCGAATGCCAAACCATACATTATCAAAAGCAGGTGTGAATGTCAGATCATAATTTGCAAAAAGCTGATGAGAAAGGGTGAGAATGCCCGACTATACACCATCAAATGCGGGAGCGGAGTTGTTCGGCTGTGAGTAAGTGTGAATCTCCGACCATAATTGCTGAAAAATGTGTTAGAAAAGGTAAGAATGCCCGTCCATACATCATCAAAAGCGGGAGAGGTGGTGTTCGGCTGCAAGTAGGTGTGAATGTCCAGCCATAATTACTAACAAACGGGTAAGAAAAGGTAGTATTGCCAGACCATACATGATCAAAACAGGGAGCGGAGGTGGTTCAGCTGCAAGAAGGTGTGAATGTCCGACTAAAGTTCAAATATATTAACAAAAGCGGGAGGAGAGGTCTTCGGATGAGAGTGGTTGAGAATTTCCAACCATAATCTATAAAATGCGGTGAAAAAAAAGGTGTGATAGAACACTAAAAGGTGGAGCGGAAGTGTTCGGCTGCAAGAAGGTGTGAATGTCCGACTATATTTGGTGAAAAGCAGGTGAAGCAAGGTCTGAATGCCCAACCTTACATCATCAAAAGCGAGATCAGAGGTGTTTGGCTGCATGAAGGCCATAGTTTGCCAAAAGCGGGTAAGCTGCGAATGACCGACTAAATATCAACAAAAGGTCTTCGGATGCAAGTGGGTGTGAATATCCCACCAAGTATGGTGGAGAGGAAGCTGTGAACAGCCGACCATAGTTGGCAAAAAACGGGTGAGAAAAGGAGCGAATGTCCAACCATACATGATCAAAACAGGGAGCGGAGGTGTTTGGCTGTGACAAGGTGTGAATGTCCACAAAAATTAATGAAAAGCGGGCAACAAGTAGGTTTGAATGCCCAACCATACATCATCAAAAGCAGGAGTGGATGTGTTCGGCTACAAGAAGGTTTGAATGTCCGAGCATAGTTTGTAAAAAGAGGGTAAGAAAAGGTTCGAATGCCAAAACATACAACATCAAAAGAGGGAGCGGAGGTGTTCCGCTGTAAGAAGGTGTGAATGTCCGACCATAGTTGGTAAAAAACGGGTAAGAAAAGGTTAAAATACCCGACTGTACACAATCAATAGCGGGAGCGGATGTGTTTGGCTACAAGAATGTGTGACAGTCCGACCATGGTTTGTAAAAAACGGGTAAGAAAAGGTGCGAATGCCCGACAATGTATGATCAAAAGAGGGAGCGGAGGTTTTCGGCTACAAGAAGGTTTGAATGTCCGACCATAGTTTGTAAAAAGCGGGAAAGAAAAGGTTCAAATGCCTGACTATACACCATCAAAAGCGGGAGCGGAGGTGTTCGGCTACAAGAAGGTGTGAAAGTTCAACCATGGTTTGTAAAAAGCTGCTAAGAAAAGGTTTGAATGCCCGAATATATACCATCAAAAGCGGAAGCGGAGGTGTTCGGCTGCAAGAAGGTGTGAACGTCCGACCAAAGTTTGCAAAAAGCAGTTAAGAAAAGGTTCGAATGCCCGAATATATACCATCAAAAGCGAGAGCAGAGCTGTTCGACTGCAAGTAGGTGTGAATGTCCAGCCATAATTACTCACAAACGGGTAAGAAAAGGTAGTATTGCCAGACCATACATGATCAAAACAGGGAGCTGAGGTGGTTCAGCTGCAAGATGTGAATGTCTGACTATAGTTTGTAAAAAGCGGGTAAGACAAGGTGCGAATGCCCGACAATGTATGATCAAAAGAGGGAGTGGAGGTCTTCGGCTGCAAGGTCTGAATGTCTAACCATAATTTCTAAAAACCGGGTAAGAAAAGGCTCGAAAGCCCGACTATACACAATCAAAAGCGGGAGCGGGAGGTTTTCAGCTGCAAATCCTTCACTCAAACCAAGTGAAAACTGCTTTGTCCTTCATATTTATCAATGTCTAGATTGACTTCAACAAAGAACAACACTGGATTTTGCAGTAGAAGAAAGAGCATCACTGAAGGATCAGTAATCCGAGAATAAGCTTATTTTCATACGTTCTGCATGATTTGGGATTTTATGTATAAAATGAATTCCTTCACTCAAACCAAGTTAAAACTGCTTTGTCCTTCATATTTATCAATGTCTAGATCGACTTCAACAAAGAACAACATTGTATTTTGCAGTAGAAGAAAAAGCAACACTGAAGGATCAGGAATCCGAGAATAAGCTTCTTTTCATACGTTTTGAATGATTTGGGATTTTATGTATAAAATGAATTCCTTCACTCAAACCAAGTGAAAACTGCTTTGTCCTTCATATTTATCAATGTCTAGATTTACTTCAACAAAGAACAACATTGTATTTTGCAGTAGTAGAAAGAGCAACACTTGAAGGAACAGGAATCCGAGAATAAGCTTATTTTCATACGTTCTGCATGATTTGGGATTTTATGTATAAAATGAATTCCTTTACTCAAACTATGTTAAAACTGCTTTGTCCTTCATATTTATCAATGTCTAGATTGACTTCAACAAAGAACAACATTGTATTTTGCAGTAGAAGAAATAGCAACACTGAAGGATCAGGAATCCGAAAACACGCTTATTTTCATACGTTCTGCTTGATTTGGGATTTTGCTATAAAATTATTTCCTTCACTCAAACAAAGTGGAAACTGCTTTGTCCTTCATATTTATCAATGTCTATATCGATTTCAACAAAGAACAAGGCTGTATTTTGCAGTATGGGAAAGAGCAACACTGGAGGATCAGGAATCCGAGAATAAGCTTACTTTCATGAGTCCTGCACGATTTCGGATTTTCCTATAAAATGAATTGCTTTGCTCAAACCAAGTTAAAATTGCTTTGTCTTTCATAGTTATCCGTGTCTAAAATGTATCAAGCATAAAGTTCCTCATATTACCCTGAATGAGAAAGAAGCATCCCTTTGGTTGAGCAATACGTTCCTTTTGCGGAGTTATGCATGATTTCGGATTTTGCTATAAAATTCATTCCTTCACACCTTTTTTTTTTCACCGCATTTTATAGATTATGGTTGGAAATTTCAACCACTCTAATCCGAAGACCTCTCCTCCCGCTTTTGTTAATATATTTGAACTTTAGTTGGACATTCACCCCTTTTTGCAGCTAAACCACCTCCGCTCCCTGTTTTGATCATGTATGGTCTGGCAATACTACATTTTCTTACCCGTTTGTGAGTAATTATGGCTGGATATTCACACCTACTTGCAGCTGAACACAATCTCTCTCGCTTTTAATTATGTTTGGATATTCGAACCTTTTCTTAACTGCTTTTTGCCAACTTTGGTCGGACGTTCACACCTTCTTGCAGCCGAACACCTCCGCTTCCGCTTTTGATGGTATATATTCGGGCATTCGAACCTTTTCTTACCAGCTTTTGACAAACGATGGTTGGACTTTCACACCTTCTTGTAGCCGAACAACTCCGCTCCCGCTATTGATTGTGTACAGTCGGGTATTTTAACCTTTTCTTACCCGCTTTTTACCAACTATGGTCGGACATTCACACCTTCTTACAGCGGAACACCTCCACTCCCTCTTTTGATGGTGTATGTTCGGGCAGTCAAACCTTTTCTTACCTGCTTTTTACAAACTATGGTCAGACATTCAACCCTTCTTGGAGCCGAACACATCCACTCCTGCTTTTGATTATGTATAGTTGGGCATTCGCACCTTTTCTTACCCATTTTTCAGTAATTATGGGTGTACATTCACACCTTCTTGCAGCCGAACACCTCCGCTCCCTCTTTTGATCATACATTTTCGGGCATTCGCACCTTTTCTTACCCGCTTTTTACAAACACTGGTTGGACTTTCACAACTTCTTGTAGCCGAACAACTACGCTCCCCCTATTGATTGTGTACAGTCGGGTATTTTAACCTTTTCTTACCCACTTTTTACCAACTATGGTCGGACATTCACACCTTCTTACAGCGGAACACCTCCGCTCCCTCTTTTGATGGTGTATGTTTGGGCATTCGAACCTTTTCTTACCCGCTTTTTACAAACTATGGTCAGACGTTCAAACCTTCTTGTAGCCGAACATATCCACTCCTGCTTTTGATGATGTATGGTTGGGCATTCAAACCTACTTTTTGCCCGCTTTTCATTAATTTTGGGTGGACATTCACACCTTGTCACAGCCAAACACCTCCGCTCCCTGTTTTGATCATGTATGGTTGCACATTCGCACATTTTCTCACCCGCTTTTTGCAAACTATGGTCGGCTGTTCACAGCTTCCTCTCCACCATACTTGTATGGTGGGTTGTTCACACCCAGTTGCATCCGAAGACCTCCGCCCCCACTTTTGTTGATATTTAGTTGGTCATTCGCAGCTTACCCGCTTTTGGCAAACTATGGCCTTCTTGCAGCCAAACACCTCTGATCTCGCTTTTGATAATGTAAGGTTGGGCATTCAGACCTTGCTTCACCTGCTTTTCACCAAATATAGTCGGACATTCACACCTTCTTGCAGCCGAACACTTCCGCTCCACCTTTTAGTGTTCTATCACACCTTTTTTTCACCGAATTTTATAGATTATGGTTGGAAATTCTCAACCACTCTCATCCGAAGACCTCTCCTCCCGCTTTTGTTAATATATTTGAACTTTAGTGAGACATTCACACCTTCTTGCAGCTGAACCACCTCCGCTCCCTGTTTTGATCATGTATGGTCTGGCAATACTACCTTTTCTTACCCGTTTGTGAGTAATTATGGCTGGACATTCACACCTACTTGCAGCCGAACACCACCTCTCTCGCTTTTGATGATGTATGGACCGGCATTCTTACCTTTTCTAACACATTTTTCAGAAATTACGGTCGGAGATTCACACCTACTCACAACCGAACAACTCCGCTCCCGCATTTGATGGTGTGCAGTCGGACATTCTCACCCTTTCTCATCAGCTTTTTGCAAATTATGATCTGACATTCACACCTGCTTTTGATAATGTATGGTTTGGCATTCGCACCTTTTCTTACCCATTTGTCAGGAATAATGGGTGGACATTCACACCTTCTTGCAGCTGAACACCTCCTCTCCCACTTATGATCATGTGCGGTTTGATTTTCGAAAATTTTCTTTCATGTTTTCTAGCAATTATTGATGGACATTTAGACCTTCTTGCAGCTGAACACCTCCGCTCCTGCTTTTGATCATACCTTGTCAGGCATTCGCACCATGTCTTACCCGCTTTTTACAAACTTTAGTCGAACATTTACACCTTTTTGCAGCCGAACACCACCTCTCTCGCTTTTGATGATGTATGGTCCGGCATTCTTTCCTTTTCTAACACATTTTTCAGCAATTATGGTCGGACATTCACACCTACTCAGAGCCGAACACCTCCGCTCCCGCATTTGATGGTGTATAGTCGGGCATTCTCACCCTTTCTCATCAGCTTTTTGCAAATTATGATCTGACATTCACACCTGCTTTTGATAATGTATGGTTGGGCATTCGCACCTTTTTTTACCCATTTTTCAGGAATTATGGGTGGACATTCACACCTTCTTGCAGCTGAAAACCTCCTCTCCTTCTTATGATCATGTGCGGATGATATTCGAAAATTTTCTTTCATGTTTTAAAGCAATTATTGATGGACATTCAGACCTTCTTGCAGCTGAACCACTCTGCTCCCGCTTTTGATGGTGTATAGTCGGGCTTTCGAAACTTTCCTTCCCGGTTTATACAAATTATGGTTGGACATTCAGACCTTCTTGCAGCCGAACACCTCTGCTCCCTCTTTTGATCATACATTGTCGGGCATTAGCACCTTTTCTTACCCGCTTTTTACAAACCATAGTCGGACTTTCACATCTTTTAGTAGCCGAACAACTCCGCTCCCGCTATTGATTGTGTACAGTCGGGTATTTTAACCTTTTCTTACCCGCTTTTTACCAACTATGGTCGGACATTCACACCTTCTTACAGCGGAACACCTCCGCTCCCTCTTTTGATGGTGTATGTTCGGGCAGTCAAACCTTTTCTTACCTGCTTTTTACAAACTATGGTCAGACATTCAACCCTTCTTGGAGCCGAACACATCCACTCCTGCTTTTGATTATGTATATTTGGGCATTCGCACCTTTTCTTACCCATTTTTCAGTAATTATGGGTGTACATTCACACCTTCTTGCAGCCAAACACCTCCGCTCCCTCTTTTGATCATACATTTTCGGGCATTCGCACCTTTTCTTACCCGCTTTTTACAAACCATGGTCGGACTTTCACACCTTTTAGTAGCCGAACAACTCCGCACCCGCTACTGATTGTGTACAGTCGGGTATTTTAACCTTTTCTTACCCGTTTTTTACCAACTATGGTCGGACATTCACACCTTCTTACAGCGGAACACCTCCGCTCCCTCCTTTGATGGTGTATGTTCGGGCATTCGAACCTTTTCTTACCCGCTTTTTACAAACTATGGTCAGACGTTCAAACCTTCTTGTAGCCGAAAACCTCTGCTCCCTCTTTTGATTATACATTGTCAGGCATTCGCACCTTATCGTACCCGCTTTTTACAAACTATAGTCAGACATTCACACCTTGGTGCTGAACCACCTCAGCTCCCTGTTTTGATCATGTATGGTCTGGCAATACTACCTTTTCTTACCCGTTTGTGAGTAATTATGGCTGGACATTCACACCTACTTGCAGTCGAACAGCTCTGCTCCCGCTTTTGATTTTGTTTGGTTGGATATTCGAACCTTTTCTTAACTGCTTTTTACAAACTTTGGTCGGACGTTCACACCTTCTTGCAGCTGAAAACCTCCTCTCCTTCTTATGATCATGTGCGGATGATATTCGAAAATTTTCTTTCATGTTTTAAAGCAATTATTGATGGACATTCAGACCTTCTTGCAGCTGAACCACTCTGCTCCCGCTTTTGATGGTGTATAGTCGGGCTTTCGAAACTTTCCTTCCCGGTTTATACAAATTATGGTTGGACATTCAGACCTTCTTGCAGCCGAACACCTCTGCTCCCTCTTTTGATCATACATTGTCGGGCATTAGCACCTTTTCTTACCCGCTTTTTACAAACCATAGTCGGACTTTCACATCTTTTAGTAGCCGAACAACTCCGCTCCCGCTATTGATTGAGTACAGTCGGGTATTTTAACCTTTTCTTACCCGCTTTTTACCAACTATGGTCGGACATTCACACCTTCTTACAGCGGAACACCTCCGCTCCCTCTTTTGATGGTGTATGTTCGGGCAGTCAAACCTTTTCTTACCTGCTTTTTACAAACTATGGTCAGACATTCAACCCTTCTTGGAGCCGAACACATCCACTCCTGCTTTTGATTATGTATATTTGGGCATTCGCACCTTTTCTTACCCATTTTTCAGTAATTATGGGTGTACATTCACACCTTCTTGCAGCCAAACACCTCCGCTCCCTCTTTTGATCATACATTTTCGGGCATTCGCACCTTTTCTTACCCGCTTTTTACAAACCATGGTCGGACTTTCACACCTTTTAGTAGCCGAACAACTCCGCACCCGCTACTGATTGTGTACAGTCGGGTATTTTAACCTTTTCTTACCCGTTTTTTACCAACTATGGTCGGACATTCACACCTTCTTACAGCGGAACACCTCCGCTCCCTCCTTTGATGGTGTATGTTCGGGCATTCGAACCTTTTCTTACCCGCTTTTTACAAACTATGGTCAGACGTTCAAACCTTCTTGTAGCCGAAAACCTCTGCTCCCTCTTTTGATTATACATTGTCAGGCATTCGCACCTTATCGTACCCGCTTTTTACAAACTATAGTCAGACATTCACACCTTGGTGCTGAACCACCTCAGCTCCCTGTTTTGATCATGTATGGTCTGGCAATACTACCTTTTCTTACCCGTTTGTGAGTAATTATGGCTGGACATTCACACCTACTTGCAGTCGAACAGCTCTGCTCCCGCTTTTGATTTTGTTTGGTTGGATATTCGAACCTTTTCTTAACTGCTTTTTACAAACTTTGGTCGGACGTTCACACCTTCTTGCAGCCGAACACCTCCGCTTCCGCTTTTGATGGTATATATTCGGGCATTCGAACCTTTTCTTACCAGCTTTTTACAAACCATGGTTGGACTTTCACACCTTCTTGTAGCCGAACAACTCCGCTCCCCCTATTGATTGTGTACAGTCGGGTATTTTAACCTTTTCTATCCCACTTTTTACCAACTATGGTTGGACATTCACACCTTCTTACAGCGG
Organism: Leuresthes tenuis; assembly: GCF_036924035.1. Taxonomy (NCBI): domain Eukaryota; kingdom Metazoa; phylum Chordata; class Actinopteri; order Atheriniformes; family Atherinopsidae; genus Leuresthes; species Leuresthes tenuis. The sequence goes on along the minus strand of NW_027325365.1, from coordinate 29,609,742 downwards.
AACACCTCCGCTCCCTCTTTTGATGGTGTTTGTTTGGGCATTCGAACCTTTTCTTACCCGCTTTTTACAAACTATGCTCGGACATTCAAACCTTCTTGTAGCCGAACACATCCACTCCTTCTTTTTATGATGTATGCTTGGGCATTCAAACCTACTTTTTGCCCGCTTTTCATTAATTTTGGGTGGACATTCACACCTTGTCACAGCCAAACACCTCCGCACCCTCTTTTGATGGTGTTTGTTTGGGCATTCGAACCTTTTCTTACCCGCTTTTTACAAACTATGCTCGGACATTCAAACCTTCTTGTAGCCGAACACATCCACTCCTTCTTTTTATGATGTATGCTTGGGCATTCAAACCTACTTTTTGCCCGCTTTTCATTAATTTTGGGTGGACATTCACACCTTGTCACAGCCAAACACCTCCGCACCCTCTTTTGATGGTGTTTGTTTGGGCATTCGAACCTTTTCTTACCCGCTTTTTACAAACTATGCTCGGACATTCAAACCTTCTTGTAGCCGAACACATCCACTCCTTCTTTTGATGATGTATGCTTGGGCATTCAAACCTACTTTTTGCCCGCTTTTCATTAATTTTGGGTGGACATTCACACCTTGTCACAGCCAAACACTTCCGCTCCCTGTTTTGATCATGTATGGTTGGACATTCGCACCTTGTCTCACCCGCTTTTTGCAAACTATGGTCGGCTGTTCACAGCTTCCTCTCCACCATACTTGTATGGTGGGATATTCACACCCACTTGCATCCGAAGACCTTTTGTCTATATTTAGTCGGTCATTCGCAGCTTACCCGCTTTTTACAAACTATAGTCAGACATTCACACCTTGGTGCTGAACCACCTCAGCTCCCTGTTTTGATCATGTATGGTCTGGCAATACTACCTTTTTTTACCCGTTTGTGAGTAATTATGGCTGGACATTCACACCTACTTGCAGTCGAACAGCTCTGCTCCCGCTTTTGATTATGTTTGGTTGGATATTCGAACCTTTTCTTAACTGCTTTTTACAAACTTTGGTCGGACGTTCACACCTTCATGCAGCCGAACACCTCCGCTTCCGCTTTTGATGGTATATATTCGGGCATTCGAACCTTTTCTTAGCAGCTTTTTACAAACCATGGTTGGACTTTCACACCTTCTTGTAGCCGAACAACTCCGCTCCCGCTATTGATTGTGTACAGTCGGGTATTTTAACCTTTTCTTACCCGCTTTTTACCAACTATGGTCGGACATTCACACCGTCTTACAGCGGAACACCTCCGCTCACGCTTTTGATGGTGTATTGTCAGGCATTTGAACCTTTTCTTACCCGCTTTTTACAAACTATGGTCGGACATTCAAACCTTCTTGTAGCCAAAAACCTCCGCTCCCTCTTTTGAATATACATTGTCGGGCATTCGCACCTTTTCTTACCCGTTTTTTACAAACCATGGTCGGACTTTCAAACCTTCTTGTAGCCCAACACATCCACTCTTGCTTTTGATGATGTATGTTTGGGCATTCGCACCTTTTCTTACCCATTTTTCAGTAATTATGGGTGTACATTCACACCTTCTTGCAGCCGAACACCTCCGCTCCCTCTTTTGATCATACATTTTCGGGCATTCGCACCTTTTCTTACCCGCTTTTTACAAACCATGGTTGGACTTTCACACCTTTTAGTAGCCGAACAACTCCGCACCCGCTACTGATTGTGTACAGTCGGGTATTTTAACCTTTTCTTACCCGCTTTTTACCAACTATGGTCGGACATTCACACCTTCTTACAGCGGAACACCTCCACTCCCTCTTTTGATGGTGTATGTTCGGGCAGTCAAACCTTTTCTTACCTGCTTTTTACAAACTATGATTAGACATTCAACCCTTCTTGGAGCCGAACACATCCACTCCTGCTTTTGATTATGTATAGTTGGGCATTCGCACCTTTTCTTACCCATTTTTCAGTAATTATGGGTGTACATTCACACCTTCTTGCAGCCGAACACCTCCGCTCCCTCTTTTGATCATACATTTTCGGGCATTCGCACCTTTTCTTACCCGCTTTTTACAAACCATGGTTGGACTTTCACAACTTCTTGTAGCCGAACAACTACGCTCCCCCTATTGATTGTGTACAGTCGGGTATTTTAACCTTTTCTTACCCACTTTTTACCAACTATGGTCGGACATTCACACCTTCTTACAGCGGAACACCTCCGCTCCCTCTTTTGATGGTGTATGTTTGGGCATTCGAACCTTTTCTTACCCGCTTTTTACAAACTATGGTCAGACGTTCAAACCTTCTTGTAGCCGAACATATCCACTCCTGCTTTTGATGATGTATGGTTGGGCATTCAAACCTACTTTTTGCCCGCTTTTCATTAATTTTGGGTGGACATTCACACCTTGTCACAGCCAAACACCTCCGCTCCCTGTTTTGATCATGTATGGTTGCACATTCGCACCTTTTCTCACCCGCTTTTTGCAAACTATGGTCGGCTGTTCACAGCTTCCTCTCCACCATACTTGTATGGTGGGATGTTCACACCCAGTTGCATCCGAAGACCTCCGCCCCCACTTTTGTTGATATTTAGTTGGTCATTCGCAGCTTACCCGCTTTTGGCAAACTATGGCCTTCTTGCAGCCAAACACCTCTGATCTCGCTTTTGATAATGTAAGGTTGGGCATTCAGACCTTGCTTCACCTGCTTTTCACCAAATATAGTCGGACATTCACACCTTCTTGCAGCCGAACACTTCCGCTCCACCTTTTAGTGTTCTATCACACCTTTTTTTCACCGAATTTTATAGATTATGGTTGGAAATTCTCAACCACTCTCATCCGAAGACCTCTCCTCCCGCTTTTGTTAATATATTTGAACTTTAGTGAGACATTCACACCTTCTTGCAGCTGAACCACCTCCGCTCCCTGTTTTGATCATGTATGGTCTGGCAATACTACCTTTTCTTACCCGTTTGTGAGTAATTATGGCTGGACATTCACACCTACTTGCAGCCGAACACCACCTCTCTCGCTTTTGATGATGTATGGACCGGCATTCTTACCTTTTCTAACACATTTTTCAGAAATTACGGTCGGAGATTCACACCTACTCACAGCCGAACAACTCCGCTCCCGCATTTGATGGTGTGCAGTCGGACATTCTCACCCTTTCTCATCAGCTTTTTGCAAATTATGATCTGACATTCACACCTGCTTTTGATAATGTATGGTTTGGCATTCGCACCTTTTCTTACCCATTTGTCAGGAATAATGGGTGGACATTCACACCTTCTTGCAGCTGAACACCTCCTCTCCCACTTATGATCATGTGCGGTTTGATTTTCGAAAATTTTCTTTCATGTTTTCTAGCAATTATTGATGGACATTTAGACCTTCTTGCAGCTGAACACCTCCGCTCCTGCTTTTGATCATACCTTGTCAGGCATTCGCACCATGTCTTACCCGCTTTTTACAAACTTTAGTCGAACATTTACACCTTTTTGCAGCCGAACACCACCTCTCTCGCTTTTGATGATGTATGGTCCGGCATTCTTTCCTTTTCTAACACATTTTTCAGCAATTATGGTCGGACATTCACACCTACTCAGAGCCGAACACCTCCGCTCCCGCATTTGATGGTGTATAGTCGGGCATTCTCACCCTTTCTCATCAGCTTTTTGCAAATTATGATCTGACATTCACACCTGCTTTTGATAATGTATGGTTGGGCATTCGCACCTTTTTTTACCCATTTTTCAGGAATTATGGGTGGACATTCACACCTTCTTGCAGCTGAAAACCTCCTCTCCTTCTTATGATCATGTGCGGATGATATTCGAAAATTTTCTTTCATGTTTTAAAGCAATTATTGATGGACATTCAGACCTTCTTGCAGCTGAACCACTCTGCTCCCGCTTTTGATGGTGTATAGTCGGGCTTTCGAAACTTTCCTTCCCGGTTTATACAAATTATGGTTGGACATTCAGACCTTCTTGCAGCCGAACACCTCTGCTCCCTCTTTTGATCATACATTGTCGGGCATTAGCACCTTTTCTTACCCGCTTTTTACAAACCATAGTCGGACTTTCACATCTTTTAGTAGCCGAACAACTCCGCTCCCGCTATTGATTGTGTACAGTCGGGTATTTTAACCTTTTCTTACCCGCTTTTTACCAACTATGGTCGGACATTCACACCTTCTTACAGCGGAACACCTCCGCTCCCTCTTTTGATGGTGTATGTTCGGGCAGTCAAACCTTTTCTTACCTGCTTTTTACAAACTATGGTCAGACATTCAACCCTTCTTGGAGCCGAACACATCCACTCCTGCTTTTGATTATGTATATTTGGGCATTCGCACCTTTTCTTACCCATTTTTCAGTAATTATGGGTGTACATTCACACCTTCTTGCAGCCAAACACCACCGCTCCCTCTTTTGATCATACATTTTCGGGCATTCGCACCTTTTCTTACCCGCTTTTTACAAACCATGGTCGGACTTTCACACCTTTTAGTAGCCGAACAACTCTGCACCCGCTACTGATTGTGTACAGTCGGGTATTTTAACCTTTTCTTACCCGTTTTTTACCAACTATGGTCGGACATTCACACCTTCTTACAGCGGAACACCTCCGCTCCCTCCTTTGATGGTGTATGTTCGGGCATTCGAACCTTTTCTTACCCGCTTTTTACAAACTATGGTCAGACGTTCAAACCTTCTTGTAGCCGAAAACCTCTGCTCCCTCTTTTGATTATACATTGTCAGGCATTCGCACCTTATCGTACCCGCTTTTTACAAACTATAGTCAGACATTCACACCTTGGTGCTGAACCACCTCAGCTCCCTGTTTTGATCATGTATGGTCTGGCAATACTACCTTTTCTTACCCGTTTGTGAGTAATTATGGCTGGACATTCACACCTACTTGCAGTCGAACAGCTCTGCTCCCGCTTTTGATTTTGTTTGGTTGGATATTCGAACCTTTTCTTAACTGCTTTTTACAAACTTTGGTCGGACGTTCACACCTTCTTGCAGCCGAACACCTCCGCTTCCGCTTTTGATGGTATATATTCGGGCATTCGAACCTTTTCTTACCCGCTTTTTACAAACTATGGTCAGACGTTCAAACCTTCTTGTAGCTGAACATATCCACTCTTGCTTTTAATGATGTATGGTTGGGCATTCGAACCTACTTGTTGCCCGCTTTTCATTAATTATGGGTGGACATTCACACCTTGTCTCAGCCAAACACCTCCGCTCCCTGTTTTGATCATGTATGGTTTGACATTCGCACCTTTGCTTACCTTCTTTTTATACTGATTGCTCAAGATTAAGTTGTTCTTTCTCAAACTACAAAAATTTTTTAATTGTTGAAACTTGATTTGAAGTGGATAAATAAGGAAGACAAACAGTTTTAAGTCAGGCTGATAGCAATTAATTTTATAGCAAAATCTGTATTTCGTCATTTGTCGAGAGATGCTTATTGCTGAAGAAGTTCTTTCTCATTCTACAAAGTACAACGTTGTTTATCATTGAAACTTGATTAGACATGAATAAATATGAAGGACAAAGCAGTCTTAACTTGGTTTGAGTTAAGGAATTCGTTTTATAGGAGAATCCGAATTCGTGCATAACTCGTAAAATAGAGCTTATTTTCGGATTCCTAAAGAATGAGTCTGGTTCTTTCTCATAATACAAAGTTTGTTGTTTATTGTTGAAACTTCATCAGACCGTTAGATATAGTCGGACTCACCTCGACGCACGGCTTGGGATCTGGAACCAGTACTCTTGAGAGGGGTTGGACTCTCTTCCACTCTGGAGTTGCCCGTGGTGAGAGGCGCAGAGCAGGTGTGGGCATACTTATTGCCCCCCCGGCTGTGTGCCAGTACATTGGGGTTTACCCCAGTGAACGAGAGGGTAGCCTCCCTCCGCCTTGGGTGGGGGGACGAGTCCTGACTGTTGTTTGTGCCTATGCGCCAAACAGCAGTTCAGAGTACCTACTCTTTTTGGAGTCTCTGGGGGAGGCACTGGAGAATGCTCCTACGGGAGACTCCCTCATTCTGCTGGGGGACTTCAATGCTCACGTGGGCAATGACAGTGAGACCTGGAGGGGTGTGATTGGGAGGAACGGCCCCCCCGATCTGAATCAGAGTGGTGTTATGTTGTTGGACTTCTGTGCCAGTCATAGACTGTCCATAACGAACACCATGTTCAGGCATAAGGGTGTCCATATGTGCACTTGGCACCAGGACACCCTTGGCCGCAGTTCGATGATCGACTTTGTGGTTGTATCATCGGACTTGCGGCCGTATGTCCTGGACACTCGGGTGAAGAGAGGGGCGGAGCTGTCAACTGATCACCACCTGGTGGTGAGTTGGCTCCGCTGGTGGGGGAGGATGCCGATCAGACCTGGCAGGCCCAAACGTATTGTGAGGGTCTGCTGGGAGCGTTTGTCAGAATCCCCCGTCAGAAGGAGCTTTAACTCCCACCTCCGGCAGAGCTTCAACCATATTTGAGGTGGGGGACATTGAATGGGCCATGTTCCGTGACTCCATTGCCGAGGCAGCTGGTCGGAGTTGTGGCCGTAAGGTGGTCGGTGCCTGTCGTGGCGGCAACCCTCGAACCTGCTGGTGGACACCAGTGGTGAGGGAAGCCGTCAAGCTGAAGAAGGAGTCCTATCGGGCCTTTTTGGCCAGTGGGACCCTGGAAGAAGCTGATAGGTACCGACGGGCCAGACGGGCCACGGCTTCGGCGGTTGCTGAGGCAAAAACTCGGGCCTGGGAGGAGTTCGGTGAGACCATGGAGAACGATTTCCGGACGGCCTCGAAAAGATTCTGGTCCACCATCCGGCATCTCAGGGGGGGGAAGCGGCTCACAGTCAACACTGTTTACAGTGCGGACGGGGCTTTGCTGACCTCAACTAGGGATGTTGTGAGTCGGTGGGGGGAGTACTTCGAGGAACTCCTCAATCCTACCAACACGTGCTCGGAAGAGGCAGAGTCGGAGAGCTCGGAGACGGGGCCTCCCATTTCTGGGGCTGAGGTTGCCGAGGTGGTTAAAAAGTTCCTCGGTGGCAAGGCCCCGGGGCTGGATGAGGTCCGTCCTGAGTTTCTCAAGGCTCTGGATGTTGTAGGGCTGTCTTGGCTGACACGCCTCTGCAGTATCGCGTGGACATCGGGGACAGTGCCTCTGGACTGGCAGATTGGGGTGGTGGTCCCCCTCTTTAAAAAGGGGGACCGGAGGGTGTGTTCCAACTATAGGGGTATCACACTCCTCAGCCTCCCTGGTAAGGTCTATTCGGGGGTATTGGAGAGGAGGATCCGTCGGATAATCGAGCCTCGGATTCAGGAGATGCAGTGTGGCTTTCGTCCTGGCCGTGGAACAGTGGACCAGCTCTATACCCTCGGCAGGATCCTGGAGGGTGCATGGGAGTTCGCCCAACCAGTCTACATGTGTTTTGTGGACTTGGAGAAAGCGTTTCGACCGTGTCCCTCGTGGAGTCCTGTGGGGGGTGCTCCGGGAATATGGAGTGCCGGACCCCTTGATAGGGGCCGTTCGGTCTCTGTATGACCGGTGCCTCTACTTACTGGTCAATCTACGTTCCCATCCTCACCTATGGTCACGAGTTGTGGGTAGTGACCGAAAGAACAAGATCGCGAATACAAGCGGCCGAAATGGGTTTCCTCCGCAGGGTGTCTGGGCTCTCCCTTAGAGATAGGGTGAGAAGCTCAGTCATCCGGGAGGGGCTCGGAGTAGAACCGCTGCTCCTCCGCAATGAGAGGAGTCAGATGAGGTGGCTCGGGCATCTGGTTAAGATGCCCCCTGGGCGCCTCCCTGGGGAGGTGTTCCGGGCACGTCCCACTGGGAGGAGACCCCGGGGGAGACCCAGGACACGTTGGAGAGACTATGTCTCTCGGCTGGCCTGGGAACGCCTCGGGGTCCCCCCGGAAGAGCTGGAGGAAGTGGCCGGGGACAGAGACGTCTGGGTTTCTCTGCTCAAGCTGCTGCCCCCGCGACCCGACCCCCGGATAAGCGGCAGATGATGGATGGATGGATGGATATATCCTCCACCAACCAGACTTACAACCCCCGACTAGGGTAGCAGAATTTCTAAGCATCTGTACCCCAAAACTACTATCAAAAATATATAAATTATTGTCTAAGATAGATGACACAATGTCTCTTCCATCCTCAAAATCGGAGGCAGATTTATCCATAAGTTCTGGTCATAGCTTCTAACCACAAATATGTTTGAACACCTTCATAAAGACTCGAAATCCTAATTTACAGCTCATACAATACAAAATCCTTCATAGAACACACTATAAAGGACAAAGGATGTTCAGGATGGGTCTAACACACTCAAACATCTGCTCACATTGCACAGATAACACACCTGATGATTATGTACACGCTTTGTGGTTTTCTGCGCCTGTCCAGAAGTTCTGGCTTGAAGTCTGTGAGGACCTATCAACATGGCTAAAGTGTAGCATCCCTGCATGCCCCACACTGTGCATACTGGGTGACTTAGACAACATCAACATGGAAATTAACTCAGCACACATGGTTGTCACAGTGTTATGTATCGCAAAGAAAACTATTCTCATGAACTGGAAAGCGAAGAACAATCTGTGTATTAACCAGTTTAGAAATTTTCTTTTAGATTATATTAGCATGGAAACAATGTCTGCCTCCTCAAAACATCAATTGGCTGAATTTCATTCTCTCTGGTCCCCTCTGATTAGTTTTATCACATAGTGGTGGTGGTGGGTTGCTGGGTGATGGTGGGTCTCAGGCCCGGGCTGCTGCGACTGGTGTGACCGGGTGGTTTGTTTGTTTGTTTTTTGTAGAGGTCCTCCGGGGTGGGGTTGGGTTGAGTGGGGTGGGGCGGGATGGATACCTTCTGGGGGTACAGTAGCTCCCGGAATATGGTCGCTGCAGGCCCCGAGCCTGGTGGACATCAGGCCCTCCTGCCCATTGCTGGCTCCCAGGTAGCGGGGATGCCTATTGCAGCCAGTCCCTGGCTGCCCTCTCTGGGGGAGAGTAGCTCCCCCGGTATATATCCCCATACCCCTCTTCCTTCTGGCTCCTGTACACAGCACACACTCACACATGAAGGGTTTTGGGGGCGTGTGTGTTCGGTGGGGTGTAGTGGATGGGGCCACGTAGGTGGTCCCCTTTGGTTGCACTCTGCAGTTCCCTGCCCCTGTTTTAATTACACCTTAGACATTAGTACTTATCAAACACACTCACACACACACATTAGGTCTTGGGGGGTGGTTACACTGAGTGGCATCTGGTGGGCGGGGCTCTTTGGGTATGTAGGCTGCCCAGAGTGCCGCGCTCCCAGTTCTACAAGTTTGGCTGCCCCTCAATTTTAATTGCTCACTATTAGAAAATATTGAAGAGCCAGAAGGGTGAGGGGAGGGGTCTTCTTCGCACACCCCTGCTTCCTGGTGCCAGGAGGATTAATTAATGGTTCTGCTGGTTCGGGGTCTGTGGTGGCTGGGGGGTTGCTGGCCTCCTGGTGTGCCCGCTGCACTACACCCCAGCAGAGTCGAGGGAGGTAGGATGTGTGGATGTATGGGACGTGAAAGTGTGTGTGGTAATGATTGGGCCTGGATCTGGGACTTGCTGTCGCCTGGCCTGCCTGTGTTTCTCCCGATGGGGCATCAGCGTTGCCTCTCCCCACTGCTCGCGACTTCACCCACCTGTGGGCACGTCTTGACTCCCAGGGCACTTGGCCAGGGGCGCTGGGGCAGGCGCTGACCCACTTTGTGGCTGTCTGGGGCGCTTGGCCCTCCTGGGTATTGGGTGGGGCCTCTGCCGGGGGGTTTGGGGGCGCTCGGGCTCCTGGGGCCCAGGTCCAGTGCACGGCCCATGTCTGGGCGGCTGGGGCCTGGCGGGGTCGGTGGGCTGTTGCCCCTGGTTCCCGGAGTGCCTCTGCCCTATGCTTATGGGGGCTCTTTCCGGGGGCTTCCTCTGCAGTCTTCTGGGTGGATGCGTGGTTGCCCCTGCGGTGGGCTACCTGGGTTCTGTGCTCTGTGGGGGCTGCTGGTGGCCTGGGTCTTGTGGCCCTCTCTGCCTGCTTCTGATTGTTTGGGGGGCTGTGGATTGTGGCCCTGTACGCTTATACACTCATAACTAAGCACGGTTATCATGTAGGTCCTGTGCCATGGGTGTTGCATGTTCTCACACACACACACACACACACACACACATTCATTAGTCCAGTAGCATGGTCACTAAGCAGTTGATGTATTATCATGTCGTCTCAGGTCATCTATATCCACAGCTGTGTTGTATGCGATTGCCGCTTCTTGTGCTTGTTTTTGTTTGTTTGTGTGTTTGTTTTTTCTCTGCTTGTCTGCTTTCAGGTGCTCCTCTTGGCGCTAAGGCTGGATTCCCCTCATAGGCCATGGATTGTTGTCTGTTTTGTTTTTTACAGGTGTAGCAGCTGGTTGTCTGGTTTTTGTTTCTATTTTTTTTCTGTTTCCTCTTCTTTCCTCTTCTTCTTTCCTTGTCCCCCGGTCCGGTTCAGTTCAGTTCATGTCATATATTGTAAAAAGAAATAAATAAATGGGCATCAAGGGGAGCTTTACATTTATAAAACTTCCCTTGGCAAAACAAATCTGTTTGGCATCATAGGTATTCAGACTACAATTCTTCTGACATAATGCTGAACAGGACAAGGGGAAAAAAAAGTAAAGAAGACAGTTCTGCCGAAAGCCAGGGATAGACCTGTTCTAAGTTCTATACTTTTTAAAAGGGGCGTGTTTATCAACTATGGAATTAGAAGATTTACAAAAATGGTCAAGTGCTAGATCTTCATCTGGGATTTTAACAGTGTCATATAACTATTCAACAGATCAGTTAAAAAAAAGCCTGCTCATGGAGATGTTTCAGGATCTGGATACCAAGCGTGGACCTAATGTTTTCATTTTTGCAATTCTGATACAGGCTATTGAGCAGTGATAACTAACACCAAGTTCAGATACTGCGGATTTTCTACCTTTGATTTGTTAAGATTGAGCCAATCAGGGACAACCTTGAACTCTTTGGTTTTGTAGGATCAGTAATTACCTGAGAAAGGTTGATATTGGTACACACCTTTTTTAAATGATCAGAGGCAGAGTTCAACTTGTTTAAATTAAAATTGCCACACAGAGATTGGGTTTAGGCCACATGCACACAGAATGACATCAACAAATATAAGAAATATTAAACATTTACACATAGATTTTTGAATATATGTAGAGGAATGATACTTTGAAATGTGCTCATTGCGGAGTTATGATCAGTTGAGTAATGAAGGTTGAACTATTCTGGGAAAGAGGTTCTATTCCCAGCATCATGATGGACACTCCTGATATAGAAGGTTTCGCTAACGCATTGGAATTGTTTTACTATTTTCATATGCATGTGCAATGAAGAATTGCTTGCTGCTGATAAATGCAAAGAAGAACAGCTTACACATAGATGCTCACATATAGGCTGCTGAATGCAATGAAGACCTGCTTATCAAGTAAAGTTCAATGTCAATGTGTAATATTCAATTAGGATTTGCAAAACAGTGAAGTTAAAAAATGAATGGGTCCATAGTCGGTATGAGAAGACTACAGGAATATTTACCTGGGTGTACGTTCAAACAGAGATGAGAAAATTGCGATAAATAATTGTTTGTTTGTTTGTTAGTATGTATATGAATGTTATGTGTATAAACTGTGTTGAGTTATAGTTACTCAGTAGTGTCTCAGTGAAACAACCGACGGGGGAAGCCTTGCGGTGACAACAAAAGCAGTGTTTTACTGATCAGTCAAGTTGCTCCAGTGTACTCCATACAAACTGGTTGGCTACTGAAGGGATAGAAAATGGGGAATACTTGTTTTAAAGCAAACAAGGAATTAGATGGGAAAAATACATGTTTTAACGGGACCCAGACAATATTAAATACTCAGACAGATGGGAGAAGAAGTGTAGTTTTGTAGGAAATCACAAAATTATTACATAGAATTAGTGAAATCAATTGAAGAATGCCTTTCTGAAGAGCTGTTTACCACAGATGAGCAGCTTTGCGACCAAGCACATTGTAGATCGCTTTACTGCCAAAATGATCTAATTTAATGGATTGGTTTAGACATGCATAACAGCATTTTAAGAACAAAGAGAGAAACAAAAAGGGACAACGCTTCATGGTGGAAGGTGATGTATAAATAACTGTGTATATGATGAAGGGGGTGGCAACACCCATTCCGAAATCCCGCCATTCCGACATCCCGCTATTCCGACATCCCACCATTCCGACATACCACCATTCCGACATACCACCATTCCGACATGCAAACGTCCCACCATTCCGACATCCCACCATTGCGACATCCCGCTATTCTGACGTTCAAATGTCCCACCATTCCGACAAGGCTTTCCGTATAAGGAAATGTGTGTTACTCAACAGGTGAGTCCCTTCTTTCTGTTCATGCAATTTATATGTTTAACATGTTTATAGACAAGCGTTATTAAAAACACAAAGTCTCGGCAACTGGAGGAGGAGAAGCCGTCCGCGGTGGTTTTCAATCACACACTCCAATGCCACTTTTTTCAACTTCCGAAAATTTAATCCAGGAAAAAAAGGCTTACAAACATGGACCAAAACGGCTCCATAACACGCACAAGAATCCAAAAGAAACGAAAGTTAACTAAAAGAAAGCAAATAAACAGTATGAAGTGGTCAAAATTGGTTTTACGCATGCCTATGTGCGTCTGGCACATGCGTCTTCGGGCTCTCCCACGTTGGTTTGTGGATGAAAGCTATATGTTCAGCTGTAATGTCATGTAAAAACAATCTCTACATGACATTTAGTCCCAGGTGTGACCAGTTAGGTCCTTAAGATATCAACAGGCTGTATAAAGCTACAACCGTTGCGGCTTGTGTGTTTGTGCCAAATGCGCAAAACCCATCCGCGCTTCCCAAAATTGGAGTGAGTACTCATAAATCACGTGAATAACATGAATAAACGTTTTTACTGCATTTTGTTGTGTTTTATACGTTCTATGCTGTCATTTCTATCTTCTTCTATTGGCAAGGCAAGGCAGAGTGCTCGCAACTGTGTCCTGTGCAGTAGCCGTGATATCTGTAATTGCAATTATTACTTTTGCATATGATGACAGCGTGCAAAAGACGCATGGGCTCTGTGGAGAGCTCCGCTCCAGCTGGCTGCTGTGACAGCTCACTGACACTGTATTTCTGCTTAATCAGTTTCAGTCTCGCCAGAGTTATATTAATATCTGTATTTTTATATTTGAAATTCAGGGGATTTTGATAATAGATTATTAAAGTTTGTTTGCGAGGCTGTGGCCTCTGCATGTGCAAAGCTTGTGCGCCAAACTTTAGGGCGTATTTGCGCCGGCATATCATTAGTGCAAAATGTTTTGGGTAAAAAATAGGCTATTAAAAGGAACTGTCGGAATGGCGGTATGTTAAAAAAAACAAAAAACATACCGCCATTCCGACCATAGGAGGAAAAAAGTGTCGGAATGGTGGGACATTTGATAAAAAATTAAGTGTCGCCATTCCGACAATTGGAGACCCATGTCGGAATGGCGAGATGTCGGAATGGCAGCATGTAACCATGATGAAGGAGAGACCATTTGAGCAGCACAGCCATTTCGCAGCACAGGGACAGCAATCCAAGTTACAGGATCTCCCACGTGGTATCACCTGTCACATTGTGTCAAGGCATCAAAAGAAGAAAAAATCACCAAACTCAAGGACAAAAAGACAAAGACTCCGGTGAACGAAGACAGAGGACTGACAAACCAGAAATACAAAAGGATTCTCGATATCAAGATCCAGAAGAAGAGGCTAACAATGCCACGAACACTTACGATGCTGGGAATGATGCCAGCAATGAACAGAGAAGAAGATTCAGTGTCATCAATCTGCATTACGTGCCTCTAATGAGGGGGTGAATATAGAATCCTCAACGATTACAACGTCTCTGGGAACTGTGACAACAACAAGGTTTAAACCATTTTGATATATATTGTAACCTATTGTCTAAGGAATAGTGCTGAAAATGAGGTAAATCTAATCCACCACTGTCCTTGGTCTTCTGTAGGGTTTTTAAACTAATACGTGGTGGTTTGTTTTTCCACAGAAATTTGGAGATGCATGAATCTAGTGACTTAAACCAAGTAGCAGATGGTTTTATGGGGATCATTGAGAACAAATAGTTAACTTTTGGTAGTATCATCATTTTAATGGATGTAACTCTCCCCATAAGTGATATAGGTAAGGACTTCCAACGAGAGATCGTCCTCTACTGTCTTTAATAATTGCACATAATTTAGCTTTGTTAGCTCTGAGAGCCTGGAGGAAATGTTTATGCCTAAATATCTAATATTTCCTGACTGTAAAGTGATCGCAGGTATATTATGGACCCTACAGTTAATGGGCAGAACTGTGGTCTTAGACCAGTTGATAGAGTAGTCAGAAAGTGCTGAGAATTTATTTATGAGTGTGATCGTGTGACTGAGAGACGTCTGTGAGTTCTGAAGGAAAAGTAATACATCATCAGCATAAAGACTTATTTTATGCTCAATATTTTGGGATTAATTACTCACAAACGGGTAAGAAAAGGTAGTATTGCCAGACCATACATGATCAAAACAGGGAGCGGAGCTGGTTCAGCTGCAAGGTATGAATGTCTGACTATAGTTTGTAAAAAGCGGGTAAGATAAGGTGCGAATGCCCAACAATGTATGATCAAAAGAGGGAGCGGAGGGTTTTGGCTACAAGAAGGTTTGAATTTCCGACCATAGTTTGTAAAAAGCGGGTAAGAAAAGCTTACCATACATCATCAAAAGCAGGAGTGGATGTGTTCGGCTACAAGAAGATTTGAATGTCCATCAATAATTGCTTTAAAACATGAAAGAAAATTTTCAAATATCAAACCGCACATGATCATAAGCGGGAGAGGAGTTGTTCAGCTGCAAGAAGGTGTGAATGTCCACCCATAATTACTGAAAAATGGGTAAGAAAAGGTGAAAATGCCCAACCATACATCATCAAAAGCAGGAGTGGATGTGTTCGGCTACAAGAAAGTTTGAATGTCCGACCATAGTTTGTAAAAAGCGGGTAAGAAAAGGTTCGAATGCCCGAACATAGACCATCAAAAGAGGGAGCGGAGGTGTTCCGCTGTAAGAAGGTGTAAATGTCCGACCATAGTTGGTAAAAAGCGGGTAAGAAAAGGTTAAAATACCCGACTGTACACAATCAATAGCGGGAGCGGAGTTGTTTGGCTACAAGAAGGTGTGAAAGTCCGACCACGGTTTGTAAAAAGCGGGTAAGAAAAGGTTTGAA
Organism: Leuresthes tenuis; assembly: GCF_036924035.1. Classification (NCBI taxonomy): domain Eukaryota; kingdom Metazoa; phylum Chordata; class Actinopteri; order Atheriniformes; family Atherinopsidae; genus Leuresthes; species Leuresthes tenuis. The sequence goes on along the minus strand of NW_027325365.1, from coordinate 29,594,377 downwards.
TGCCCGAATATATACCATCAAAAGTGGAAGTGGATGTGTTCGGCTGCAAGAAGGTGTGAACATCCGACCAAAGTTTGTAAAAAGCAGTTAAGAAAAGGTTCGAATATCCAACCAAACATAATCAAAAGCGGGAGCAGAGCTGTTCGACTGCAAGTAGGTGTGAATGTCAGATCATAATTTGCAAAAAGCTGATGAGAAAGGGTGAAAAAACCCGGCTATACACCATCAAATGTGGGAGCGGAAGTTTTCGGCTGTGAGTAGGTGTGAATGTCCAACCATAATTGCTGAAAAATGTGTTAGAAGAGACTAGAATGCCGGACAAGACATTATCAAATGCGGGAGCGGAGTTGTTCGGCTGTGAGTAGGTGTGAATCTCCGAGCATAGTTTGTAAAAAGGGGGTAAGAATAGGTTTGAATGCCCGAACATACACTATCAAAACAGGGAGCTGAGGTGGCTCAGCTGCAAGGTGTGAATGTCTGACTATAGTTTGTAAATAAGGTGCGAATGCCCAACAATGTATAATCAAAAGAGGGAGCGGAGGTTTTCGGCTACAAGAAGGTTTGAATGTCCGACCATAGTTTGTAAAAAGCGGGTAAGAAAAGGTTCAAATGCCTGACTATACACCATCAAAAGCGGGAGCAGAGGTGTTCCGCTGCAAGAAGGTGTGAATGTCCACCCATAATTACTGAAAAATGGGTAAGAAAAGGTGCGAATGCCAAACCATACATTATCAAAAGCAGGTGTGAATGTCAGATCATAATTTGCAAAAAGCTGATGAGAAAGGGTGAGAATGCCCGACTATACACCATCAAATGCGGGAGCGGAGTTGTTCGGCTGTGAGTAAGTGTGAATCTCCGACCATAATTGCTGAAAAATGTGTTAGAAAAGGTAAGAATGCCCGTCCATACATCATCAAAAGCGGGAGAGGTGGTGTTCGGCTGCAAGTAGGTGTGAATGTCCAGCCATAATTACTAACAAACGGGTAAGAAAAGGTAGTATTGCCAGACCATACATGATCAAAACAGGGAGCGGAGGTGGTTCAGCTGCAAGAAGGTGTGAATGTCCGACTAAAGTTCAAATATATTAACAAAAGCGGGAGGAGAGGTCTTCGGATGAGAGTGGTTGAGAATTTCCAACCATAATCTATAAAATGCGGTGAAAAAAAAGGTGTGATAGAACACTAAAAGGTGGAGCGGAAGTGTTCGGCTGCAAGAAGGTGTGAATGTCCGACTATATTTGGTGAAAAGCAGGTGAAGCAAGGTCTGAATGCCCAACCTTACATCATCAAAAGCGAGATCAGAGGTGTTTGGCTGCATGAAGGCCATAGTTTGCCAAAAGCGGGTAAGCTGCGAATGACCGACTAAATATCAACAAAAGGTCTTCGGATGCAAGTGGGTGTAAATATCCCACCAAGTATGGAGGAGAGGAAGCTGTGAACAGCCGACCATAGTTGGCAAAAAACGGGTGAGAAAAGGAGCGAATGTCCAACCATACATGATCAAAACAGGGAGCGGAGGTGTTTGGCTGTGACAAGGTGTGAATGTCCACAAAAATTAATGAAAAGCGGGCAACAAGTAGGTTTGAATGCCCAACCATACATCATCAAAAGCAGGAGTGGATGTGTTCGGCTACAAGAAGGTTTGAATGTCCGAGCATAGTTTGTAAAAAGCGGGTAAGAAAAGGTTCGAATGCCCAAACATACAACATCAAAAGAGGGAGCGGAGGTGTTCCGCTGTAAGAAGGTGTGAATGTCCGACCATAGTTGGTAAAAAACGGGTAAGAAAAGGTTAAAATACCCGACTGTACACAATCAATAGCGGGAGCGGATGTGTTTGGCTACAAGAATGTGTGACAGTCCGACCATGGTTTGTAAAAAACGGGTAAGAAAAGGTGCGAATGCCCGACAATGTATGATCAAAAGAGGGAGCGGAGGTTTTCGGCTACAAGAAGGTTTGAATGTCCGACCATAGTTTGTAAAAAGCGGGAAAGAAAAGGTTCAAATGCCTGACTATACACCATCAAAAGCGGGAGCGGAGGTGTTCGGCTACAAGAAGGTGTGAAAGTTCAACCATGGTTTGTAAAAAGCTGCTAAGAAAAGGTTCGAATGCCCGAATATATACCATCAAAAGCGGAAGCGGAGGTGTTCGGCTGCAAGAAGGTGTGAACGTCCGACCAAAGTTTGCAAAAAGCAGTTAAGAAAAGGTTCGAATGCCCGAATATATACCATCAAAAGCGAGAGCAGAGCTGTTCGACTGCAAGTAGGTGTGAATGTCCAGCCATAATTACTCACAAACGGGTAAGAAAAGGTAGTATTGCCAGACCATACATGATCAAAACAGGGAGCTGAGGTGGTTCAGCTGCAAGATGTGAATGTCTGACTATAGTTTGTAAAAAGCGGGTAAGACAAGGTGCGAATGCCCGACAATGTATGATCAAAAGAGGGAGTGGAGGTCTTCGGCTGCAAGGTCTGATTGTCTAACCATAATTTCTAAAAACCGGGTAAGAAAAGGCTCGAAAGCCCGACTATACACAATCAAAAGCGGGAGCGGGAGGTTTTCAGCTGCAAATCCTTCACTCAAACCAAGTGAAAACTGCTTTGTCCTTCATATTTATCAATGTCTAGATTGACTTCAACAAAGAACAACACTGGATTTTGCAGTAGAAGAAAGAGCATCACTGAAGGATCAGTAATCCGAGAATAAGCTTATTTTCATACGTTCTGCATGATTTGGGATTTTATGTATAAAATGAATTCCTTCACTCAAACCAAGTTAAAACTGCTTTGTCCTTCATATTTATCAATGTCTAGATCGACTTCAACAAAGAACAACATTGTATTTTGCAGTAGAAGAAAAAGCAACACTGAAGGATCAGGAATCCGAGAATAAGCTTCTTTTCATACGTTTTGAATGATTTGGGATTTTATGTATAAAATGAATTCCTTCACTCAAACCAAGTGAAAACTGCTTTGTCCTTCATATTTATCAATGTCTAGATTTACTTCAACAAAGAACAACATTGTATTTTGCAGTAGTAGAAAGAGCAACACTTGAAGGAACAGGAATCCGAGAATAAGCTTATTTTCATACGTTCTGCATGATTTGGGATTTTATGTATAAAATGAATTCCTTTACTCAAACTATGTTAAAACTGCTTTGTCCTTCATATTTATCAATGTCTAGATTGACTTCAACAAAGAACAACATTGTATTTTGCAGTAGAAGAAATAGCAACACTGAAGGATCAGGAATCCGAAAACACGCTTATTTTCATACGTTCTGCTTGATTTGGGATTTTGCTATAAAATTATTTCCTTCACTCAAACAAAGTGGAAACTGCTTTGTCCTTCATATTTATCAATGTCTATATCGATTTCAACAAAGAACAAGGCTGTATTTTGCAGTATAGGAAAGAGCAACACTGGAGGATCAGGAATCCGAGAATAAGCTTACTTTCATGAGTCCTGCACGATTTCGGATTTTCCTATAAAATGAATTGCTTTGCTCAAACCAAGTTAAAATTGCTTTGTCCTTCATAGTTATCCGTGTCTAAAATGTATCAAGCATAAAGTTCCTCATATTACCCTGAATGAGAAAGAAGCATCCCTTTGGTTGAGCAATACGTTCCTTTTGCGGAGTTATGCATGATTTCGGATTTTGCTATAAAATTCATTCCTTCACACCTTTTTTTTTTCACCGCATTTTATAGATTATGGTTGGAAATTTCAACCACTCTAATCCGAAGACCTCTCCTCCCGCTTTTGTTAATATATTTGAACTTTAGTTGGACATTCACCCCTTTTTGCAGCTAAACCACCTCCGCTCCCTGTTTTGATCATGTATGGTCTGGCAATACTACATTTTCTTACCCGTTTGTGAGTAATTATGGCTGGATATTCACACCTACTTGCAGCTGAACACAATCTCTCTCGCTTTTAATTATGTTTGGATATTCGAACCTTTTCTTTACTGCTTTTTGCCAACTTTGGTCGGACGTTCACACCTTCTTGCAGCCGAACACCTCCGCTTCCGCTTTTGATGGTATATATTCGGGCATTCGAACCTTTTCTTACCAGCTTTTGACAAACGATGGTTGGACTTTCACACCTTCTTGTAGCCGAACAACTCCGCTCCCGCTATTGATTGTGTACAGTCGGGTATTTTAACCTTTTCTTACCCGCTTTTTACCAACTATGGTCGGACATTCACACCTTCTTACAGCGGAACACCTCCACTCCCTCTTTTGATGGTGTATGTTCGGGCAGTCAAACCTTTTCTTACCTGCTTTTTACAAACTATGGTCAGACATTCAATCCTTCTTGGAGCCGAACACATCCACTCCTGCTTTTGATTATGTATATTTGGGCATTCGCACCTTTTCTTACCCATTTTTCAGTAATTATGGGTGTACATTCACACCTTCTTGCAGCCAAACACCTCCGCTCCCTCTTTTGATCATACATTTTCGGGCATTCGCACCTTTTCTTACCCGCTTTTTACAAACCATGGTCGGACTTTCACACCTTTTAGTAGCCGAACAACTCCGCACCCGCTACTGATTGTGTACAGTAGGGGATTTTAACCTTTTCTTACCCGTTTTTTACCAACTATGGTCGGACATTCACACCTTCTTACAGCGGAACACCTCCGCTCCCTCCTTTGATGGTGTATGTTCGGGCATTCGAACCTTTTCTTACCCGCTTTTTACAAACTATGGTCAGACGTTCAAACCTTCTTGTAGCCGAAAACCTCTGCTCCCTCTTTTGATTATACATTGTCAGGCATTCGCACCTTATCGTACCCGCTTTTTACAAACTATAGTCAGACATTCACACCTTGGTGCTGAACCACCTCAGCTCCCTGTTTTGATCATGTATGGTCTGGCAATACTACCTTTTCTTACCCGTTTGTGAGTAATTATGGCTGGACATTCACACCTACTTGCAGTCAAACAGCTCTGCTCCCGCTTTTGATTTTGTTTGGTTGGATATTCGAACCTTTTCTTAACTGCTTTTTACAAACTTTGGTCGGACGTTCACACCTTCTTGCAGCCGAACACCTCCGCTTCCGCTTTTGATGGTATATATTCGGGCATTCGAACCTTTTCTTACCAGCTTTTTACAAACCATGGTTGGACTTTCACACCTTCTTGTAGCCGAACAACTCCGCTCCCCCTATTGATTGTGTACAGTCGGGTATTTTAACCTTTTCTTACCCACTTTTTACCAACTATGGTCGGACATTCACACCTTCTTACAGCGGAACACCTCCGCTCCCTCTTTTGATGGTGTTTGTTTGGGCATTCGAACCTTTTCTTACCCGCTTTTTACAAACTATGCTCGGACATTCAAACCTTCTTGTAGCCGAACACATCCACTCCTTCTTTTGATGATGTATGCTTGGGCATTCAAACCTACTTTTTGCCCGCTTTTCATTAATTTTGGGTGGACATTCACACCTTGTCACAGCCAAACACCTCCGCTCCCTGTTTTGATCATGTATGGTTGGACATTCGCACCTTGTCTCACCCGCTTTTTGCAAACTATGGTCGGCTGTTCACAGCTTCCTCTCCACCATACTTGTATGGTGGGATATTCACACCCACTTGCATCCGAAGACCTTTTGTTGATATTTAGTCGGTCATTCGCAGCTTACCCGCTTTTTACAAACTATAGTCAGACATTCACACCTTGGTGCTGAACCACCTCAGCTCCCTGTTTTGATCATGTATGGTCTGGCAATACTACCTTTTTTTACCCGTTTGTGAGTAATTATGGCTGGACATTCACACCTACTTGCAGTCGAACAGCTCTGCTCCCGCTTTTGATTATGTTTGGTTGGATATTCGAACCTTTTCTTAACTGCTTTTTACAAACTTTGGTCGGACGTTCACACCTTCTTGCAGCCGAACACCTCCGCTTCCGCTTTTGATGGTATATATTCGGGCATTCGAACCTTTTCTTAGCAGCTTTTTACAAACCATGGTTGGACTTTCACACCTTCTTGTAGCCGAACAACTCCGCTCCCGCTATTGATTGTGTACAGTCGGGTATTTTAACCTTTTCTTACCCGTTTTTTACCAACTATGGTCGGACATTTACACCGTCTTACAGCGGAACACCTCCGCTCACGCTTTTGATGGTGTATTGTCAGGCATTTGAACCTTTTCTTACCCGCTTTTTACAAACTATGGTCGGACATTCAAACCTTCTTGTAGCCAAAAACCTCCGCTCCCTCTTTTGAATATACATTGTCGGGCATTCGCACCTTTTCTTACCCGTTTTTTACAAACCATGGTCGGACTTTCAAACCTTCTTGTAGCCCAACACATCCACTCCTGCTTTTGATGATGTATGTTTGGGCATTCGCACCTTTTCTTACCCATTTTTCAGTAATTATGGGTGGACATTCACACCTTCTTACAGCTGAACACCTCCTCTCCCGCTTATGATGGTGTATAGTCGGGCTTTCAAGCCTTTTCTTACCCGGTTTTTACAAATTATAGTTGGACATTCAGACCTTCTTACAGCCGAAAACCTCCACTCCCTCTTTTGATCATACATTGTCGGGCATTAGCACCTTTTCTTACCCGCTTTTTACAAACCATAGTCGGACTTTCACATCTTTTAGTAGCCGAACAACTCCGCTCCCGCTATTGATTGTGTACAGTCGGGTATTTTAACCTTTTCTTACCCGCTTTTTACCAACTATGGTCGGACATTCACACCTTCTTACAGCGGAACACCTCCGCTCCCTCTTTTGATGGTGTATGTTCGGGCAGTCAAACCTTTTCTTACCTGCTTTTTACAAACTATGGTCAGACATTCAACCCTTCTTGGAGCCGAACACATCCATTCCTGCTTTTGATTATGTATAGTTGGGCATTCGCACCTTTTCTTACCCATTTTTCAGTAATTATGGGTGTACATTCACACCTTCTTGCAGCCGAACACCTCCGCTCCCTCTTTTGATCATACATTTTCGGGCATTCGCACCTTTTCTTACCCGCTTTTTACAAACCATGGTTGGACTTTCACACCTTTTAGTAGCCGAACAACTCCGCACCCACTACTGATTGTGTACAGTCGGGTATTTTAACCTTTTCTTACCCGTTTTTTACCAACTATGGTCGGACATTCACACCTTCTTACAGCGGAACACCTCCGCTCCCTCCTTTGATGGTGTATGTTCGGGCATTCGAACCTTTTATTACCCGCTTTTTACAAACTATGGTCAGACGTTCAAACCTTCTTGTAGCTGAACATATCCACTCTTGCTTTTGATGATGTATGGTTGGGCATTCGAACCTACTTGTTGCCCGCTTTTCATTAATTATGGGTGGACATTCACACCTTGTCTCAGCCAAACACCTCCGCTCCCTGTTTTGATCATGTATGGTTTGACATTCGCACCTTTGCTTACCTTCTTTTTATACTGATTGCTCAAGATTAAGTTGTTCTTTCTCAAACTACAAAAATTTTTTAATTGTTGAAACTTGATTTGAAGTGGATAAATAAGGAAGACAAACAGTTTTAAGTCAGGCTGATAGCAATTAATTTTATAGCAAAATCTGTATTTCGTCATTTGTCGAGAGATGCTTATTGCTGAAGAAGTTCTTTCTCATTCTACAAAGTACAACGTTGTTTATCATTGAAACTTGATTAGACATGAATAAATATGAAGGACAAAGCAGTCTTAACTTGGTTTGAGTTAAGGAATTCGTTTTATAGGAGAATCCGAATTCGTGCATAACTCGTAAAATAGAGCTTATTTTCGGATTCCTAAAGAATGAGTCTGGTTCTTTCTCATAATACAAAGTTTGTTGTTTATTGTTGAAACTTCATCAGACCGTTAGATATAGTCGGACTCACCTCGATGCACGGCTTGGGATCTGGAACCAGTACTCTTGAGAGGGGTTGGACTCTCTTCCACTCTGGAGTTGCCCGTGGTGAGAGGCGCAGAGCAGGTGTGGGCATACTTATTGCCCCCCCGGCTGTGTGCCAGTACATTGGGGTTTACCCCAGTGAACGAGAGGGTAGCCTCCCTCCGCCTTGGGTGGGGGGACGAGTCCTGACTGTTGTTTGTGCCTATGCGCCAAACAGCAGTTCAGAGTACCTACTCTTTTTGGAGTCTCTGGGGGAGGCACTGGAGAATGCTCCTACCGGAGACTCCCTCATTCTGCTGGGGGACTTCAATGCTCACGTGGGCAATGACAGTGAGACCTGGAGGGGTGTGATTGGGAGGAACGGCCCCCCCGATCTGAATCAGAGTGGTGTTATGTTGTTGGACTTCTGTGCCAGTCATAGACTGTCCATAACGAACACCATGTTCAGGCATAAGGGTGTCCATATGTGCACTTGGCACCAGGACACCCTTGGCCGCAGTTCGATGATCGACTTTGTGGTTGTATCATCGGACTTGCGGCCGTATGTCCTGGACACTCGGGTGAAGAGAGGGGCGGAGCTGTCAACTGATCACCACCTGGTGGTGAGTTGGCTCCGCTGGTGGGGGAGGATGCCGATCAGACCTGGCAGGCCCAAACGTATTGTGAGGGTCTGCTGGGAGCGTTTGTCAGAATCCCCCGTCAGAAGGAGCTTTAACTCCCACCTCCGGCAGAGCTTCAACCATATTTGAGGTGGGGGACATTGAATGGGCCATGTTCCGTGACTCCATTGCCGAGGCAGCTGGTCGGAGTTGTGGCCGTAAGGTGGTCGGTGCCTGTCGTGGCGGCAACCCTCGAACCTGCTGGTGGACACCAGTGGTGAGGGAAGCCGTCAAGCTGAAGAAGGAGTCCTATCGGGCCTTTTTGGCCAGTGGGACCCTGGAAGAAGCTGATAGGTACCGACGGGCCAGACGGGCCACGGCTTCGGCGGTTGCTGAGGCAAAAACTCGGGCCTGGGAGGAGTTCGGTGAGACCATGGAGAACGATTTCCGGACGGCCTCGAAAAGATTCTGGTCCACCATCCGGCATCTCAGGGGGGGGAAGCGGCTCACAGTCAACACTGTTTACAGTGCGGACGGGGCTTTGCTGACCTCAACTAGGGATGTTGTGAGTCGGTGGGGGGAGTACTTCGAGGAACTCCTCAATCCTACCAACACGTGCTCGGAAGAGGCAGAGTCGGAGAGCTCGGAGACGGGGCCTCCCATTTCTGGGGCTGAGGTTGCCAAGGTGGTTAAAAAGTTCCTCGGTGGCAAGGCCCCGGGGGTGGATGAGGTCCGTCCTGAGTTTCTCAAGGCTCTGGATGTTGTAGGGCTGTCTTGGCTGACACGCCTCTGCAGTATCGCGTGGACATCGGGGACAGTGCCTCTGGACTGGCAGATTGGGGTGGTGGTCCCCCTCTTTAAAAAGGGGGACCGGAGGGTGTGTTCCAACTATAGGGGTATCACACTCCTCAGCCTCCCTGGTAAGGTCTATTCGGGGGTATTGGAGAGGAGGATCCGTCGGATAATCGAGCCTCGGATTCAGGAGATGCAGTGTGGCTTTCGTCCTGGCCGTGGAACAGTGGACCAGCTCTATACCCTCGGCAGGATCCTGGAGGGTGCATGGGAGTTCGCCCAACCAGTCTACATGTGTTTTGTGGACTTGGAGAAAGCGTTCGACCGTGTCCCTCGTGGAGTCCTGTGGGGGGTGCTCCGGGAATATGGAGTGCCGGACCCCTTGATAGGGGCCGTTCGGTCTCTGTATGACCGGTGCTACTTACTGGTCAATCTACGTTCCCATCCTCACCTATGGTCACGAGTTGTGGGTAGTGACCGAAAGAACAAGATCGCGAATACAAGCGGCCGAAATGGGTTTCCTCCGCAGGGTGTCTGGGCTCTCCCTTAGAGATAGGGTGAGAAGCTCAGTCATCCGGGAGGGGCTCGGAGTAGAACCGCTGCTCCTCCGCATTGAGAGGAGTCAGATGAGGTGGCTCGGGCATCTGGTTAGGATGCCCCCTGGGGAGGTGTTCCGGGCACGTCCCACTGGGAGGAGACCCCGGGGGAGACCCAGGACACGTTGGAGAGACTATGTCTCTCGGCTGGCCTGGGAACGCCTCGGGGTCCCCCCGGAAGAGCTGGAGGAAGTGGCCGGGGACAGAGACGTCTGGGTTTCTCTGCTCAAGCTGCTGCCCCCGCGACCCGACCCCCGGATAAGCGGCAGATGATGGATGGATGGATGGATATATCCTCCACCAACCAGACTTACAACCCCCGACTAGGGTAGCAGAATTTCTAAGCATCTGTACCCCAAAACTACTATCAAAAATATATAAATTATTGTCTAAGATAGATGACACAATGTCTCTTCCATCCTCAAAATGGGAGGCAGATTTATCCATCAGTTCTGGTCATAGCTTCTAACCACAAATATGTTTGAACACCTTCATAAAGACTCGAAATCCTAATTTACAGCTCATACAATACAAAATCCTTCATAGAACACACTATACAGGACAAAGGATGTTCAGGATGGGTCTAACACACTCAAACATCTGCTCACATTGCACAGATAACACACCTGATGATTATGTACACGCTTTGTGGTTTTCTGCGCCTGTCCAGAAGTTCTGGCTTGAAGTCTGTGAGGACCTATCAACATGGCTAAAGTGTAGCATCCCTGCATGCCCCACACTGTGCATACTGGGTGACTTAGACAACATCAACATGGAAATTAACTCAGCACACATGGTTGTCACAGTGTTATGTATCGCAAAGAAACCTATTCTCATGAACTGGAAAGCGAAGAACAATCTGTGTATTAACCAGTTTAGAAATTTTCTTTTAGATTATATTAGCATGGAAACAATGTCTGCCTCCTCAAAACATCAATTGGCTGAATTTCATTCTCTCTGGTCCCCTCTGATTAGTTTTATCACATAGTGGTGGTGGTGGGTTGCTGGGTGATGGTGGGTCTCAGGCCCGGGCTGCTGCGACTGGTGTGACCGGGTGGTTTGTTTGTTTGTTTTTTGTAGAGGTCCTCCGGGGTGGGGTTGGGTTGAGTGGGGTGGGGCGGGATGGGTACCTTCTGGGGGTACAGTAGCTCCCGGAATATGGTCGCTGCAGGCCCCGAGCCTGGTGGACATCAGGCCCTCCTGCCCATTGCTGGCTCCCAGGTAGCGGGGATGCCTATTGCAGCCAGTCCCTGGCTGCCCTCTCTGGGGGAGAGTAGCTCCCCCGGTATATATCCCCATACCCCTCTTCCTTCTGGCTCCTGTACACAGCACACACTCACACATGAAGGGTTTTGGGGGCGTGTGTGTTCGGTGGGGTGTAGTGGATGGGGCCACGTAGGTGGTCCCCTTTGGTTGCACTCTGCAGTTCCCTGCCCCTGTTTTAATTACACCTTAGACATTAGTACTTATCAAACACACTCACACACACACATTAGGTCTTGGGGGGTGGTTACACTGAGTGGCATCTGGTGGGCGGGGCTCTTTGGGTATGTAGGCTGCCCAGAGTGCCGCGCTCCCAGTTCTACAAGTTTGGCTGCCCCTCAATTTTAATTGCTCACTATTAGAAAATATTGAAGAGCCAGAAGGGTGAGGGGAGGGGTCTTCTTCGCACACCCCTGCTTCCTGGTGTCTGCTCGGGGCAGGAGGGGCCAGGAGGATTAATTAATTGTTCTGCTGGTTCGGGGTCTGTGGTGGCTGGGGGGTTGCTGGCCTCCTGGTGTGCCCGCTGCACTACACCCCAGCAGAGTCGAGGGAGGTAGGATGTGTGGATGTGTGGATGTATGGGACGTGAAAGTGTGTGTGGTAATGATTGGGCCTGGATCTGGGACTTGCTGTCGCCTGGCCTGCCTGTGTTTCTCCCGATGGGGCATCAGCGTTGCCTCTCCCCACTGCTCGCGACTTCACCCACCTGTGGGCACGTCTTGACTCCCAGGGCACTTGGCCAGGGGCGCTGGGGCAGGCGCTGACCCACTTTGTGGCTGTCTGGGGCGCTTGGCCCTCCTGGGTATTGGGTGGGGCCTCTGCCGGGGGGTTTGGGGGCGCTCGGGCTCCTGGGGCCCAGGTCCAGTGCACGGCCCATGTCTGGGCGGCTGGGGCCTGGCGGGGTCGGTGGGCTGTTGCCCCTGGTTCCCGGAGTGCCTCTGCCCTATGCTTATGGGGGCTCTTTCCGGGGGCTTCCTCTGCAGTCTTCTGGGTGGATGCGTGGTTGTCCCTGCGGTGGGCTACCTGGGTTCTGTGCTCTGTGGGGGCTGCTGGTGGCCTGGGTCTTGTGGCCCTCTCTGCCTGCTTCTGATTGTTTGGGGGGCTGTGGATTGTGGCCCTGTACGCTTATACACTCATAACTAAGCACGGTTATCATGTAGGTCCTGTGCCATGGGTGTTGCATGTTCTCACACATGTTTTTTACAGGTGTAGCAGCTGGTTGTCTGGTTTTTGTTTCTATTTTTTTTCTGTTTCCTCTTCTTTCCTCTTCTTCTTTCCTTGTCCCCCGGTCCGGTTCAGTTCAGTTCATGTCATATATTGTAAAAAGAAATAAATAAATGGGCATCAAGGGGAGCTTTACATTTATAAAACTTCCCTTGGCAAAACAAATCTGTTTGGCATCATAGGTATTCAGACTACAATTCTTCTGACATAATGCTGAACAGGACAAGGGGAAAAAAAAGTAAAGAAGACAGTTCTGCCGAAAGCCAGGGATAGACCTGTTCTAAGTTCTATACTTTTTAAAAGGGGCGTGTTTATCAACTATGGAATTAGAAGATTTACAAAAATGGTCAAGTGCTAGATCTTCATCTGGGATTTTAACAGTGTCATATAACTATTCAACAGATCAGTTAAAAAAAAGCCTGCTCATGGAGATGTTTCAGGATCTGGATACCAAGCGTGGACCTAATGTTTTCATTTTTGCAATTCTGATACAGGCTATTGAGCAGTGATAACTAACACCAAGTTCAGATACTGCGGATTTTCTACCTTTGATTTGTTAAGATTGAGACAATCAGGGACAACCTTGAAGGATCTCTTTGGTTTTGTAGGATCAGTAATTACCTGAGAAAGGTTGATATTGGTACACACCTTTTTTAAATGATCAGAGGCAGAGTTCAACTTGTTTAAATTAAAATTGCCACACAGAGATTGGGTTTAGGCCACATGCACACAGAATGACATCAACAAATATAAGAAATATTTAACATTTACACATAGATTTTTGAATATATGTAGAGGAATGATACTTTGAAATGTGCTCATTGCGGAGTTATGATCAGTTGAGTAATGAAGGTTGAACTATTCTGGGAAAGAGGTTCTATTCCCAGCATCATGATGGACACTCCTGATATAGAAGGTTTCGCTAACGCATTGGAATTGTTTTACTATTTTCATATGCATGTGCAATGAAGAATTGCTTGCTGCTGATAAATGCAAAGAAGAACAGCTTACACATAGATGCTCACATATAGGCTGCTGAATGCAATGAAGACCTGCTTATCAAGTAAAGTTCAATGTCAATGTGTAATATTCAATTAGGATTTGCAAAACAGTGAAGTTAAACAATGAATGGGTCCATAGTCGGTATGAGAAGACTACAGGAATATTTACCTGGGTGTACGTTCAAACAGAGATGAGAAAATTGCGATAAATAATTGTTTGTTTGTTTGTTAGTATGTATATGAATGTTATGTGTATAAACTGTGTTGAGTTATAGTTACTCAGTAGTGTCTCAGTGAAACAACCGACGGGGGAAGCCTTGCGGTGACAACAAAAGCAGTGTTTTACTGATCAGTCAAGTTGCTCCAGTGTACTCCATACAAACTGGTTGGCTACTGAAGGGATAGAAAATGGGGAATACTTGTTTTAAAGCAAACAAGGAATTAGATGGGAAAAATACATGTTTTAACGGGACCCAGATAATATTAAATACTCAGACAGATGGGAGAAGAAGTGTAGTTTTGTAGGAAATCACAAAATTATTACATAGAATTAGTGAAATCAATTGAAGAATGCCTTTCTGAAGAGCTGTTTACCACAGATGAGCAGCTTTGCGACCAAGCACATTGTAGATCGCTTTACTGCCAAAATGATCTAATTTAATGGATTGGTTTAGACATGCATAACAGCATTTTAAGAACAAAGAGAGAAACAAAAAGGGACAACGCTTCATGGTGGAAGGTGATGTATAAATAACTGTGTATATGATGAAGGGGGTGGCAACACCCATTCCGAAATCCCGCCATTCCGACATCCCGCTATTCCGACATCCCACCATTCCGACATACCACCATTCCGACATACCACCATTCCGACATGCAAACGTCCCACCATTCCGACATCCCACCATTGCGACATCCCGCTATTCTGACGTTCAAATGTCCCACCATTCCGACAAGGCTTTCCGTATAAGGAAATGTGTGTTACTCAACAGGTGAGTCCCTTCTTTCTGTTCATGCAATTTATATGTTTAACATGTTTATAGACAAGCGTTATTAAAAACACAAAGTCTCGGCAACTGGAGGAGGAGAAGCAGTCCGCGGTGGTTTTCAATCACACACTCCAATGCCACTTGTTTCAACTTCCGAAAATTTAATCCAGGAAAAAAAGGCTTACAAACATGGACCAAAACGGCTCCATAACACGCACAAGAATCCAAAAGAAACGAAAGTTAACTAAAAGAAAGCAAATAAACAGTATGAAGTGGTCAAAATTGGTTTTACGCATGCCTATGTGCGTCTGGCACATGCGTCTTCGGGCTCTCCCACGTTGGTTTGTGGATGAAAGCTATATGTTCAGCTGTAATGTCATGTAAAAACAATCTCTACATGACATTTAGTCCCAGGTGTGACCAGTTAGGTCCTTAAGATATCAACAGGCTGTATAAAGCTACAACCGTTGCGGCTTGTGTGTTTGTGCCAAATGCGCAAAACCCATCCGCGCTTCCCAAAATTGGAGTGAGTACTCATAAATCACGTGAATAACATGAATAAACGTTTTTACTGCATTTTGTTGTGTTTTATACGTTCTATGCTGTCATTTCTATCTTCTTCTATTGGCAAGGCAAGGCAGAGTGCTCGCAACTGTGTCCTGTGCAGTAGCCGTGATATCTGTAATTGCAATTATTACTTTTGCATATGATGACAGCGTGCAAAAGACGCATGGGCTCTGTGGAGAGCTCCGCTCCAGCTGGCTGCTGTGACAGCTCACTGACACTGTATTTCTGCTTAATCAGTTTCAGTCTCGCCAGAGTTATATTAATATCTGTATTTTTATATTTGAAATTCAGGGGATTTTGATAATAGATTATTAAAGTTTGTTTGCGAGGCTGTGGCCTCTGCATGTGCAAAGCTTGTGCGCCAAACTTTAGGGCGTATTTGCGCCGGCATATCATTAGTGCAAAATGTTTTGGGTAAAAAATAGGCTATTAAAAGGAACTGTCGGAATGGCGGTATGTTAAAAAAAACAAAAAACATACCGCCATTCCGACCATAGGAGGAAAAAAGTGTCGGAATGGTGGGACGTTTGATAAAAAATTAAGTGTCGCCATTCCGACAATTGGAGACCCATGTCGGAATGGCGAGATGTCGGAATGGCAGCATGTAACCATGATGAAGGAGAGACCATTTGAGCAGCACAGCCATTTCGCAGCACAGGGACAGCAATCCAAGTTACAGGATCTCCCACGTGGTATCACCTGTCACATTGTGTCAAGGCATCAAAAGAAGAAAAAATCACCAAACTCAAGGACAAAAAGACAAAGACTCCGGTGAACGAAGACAGAGGACTGACAAACCAGAAATACAAAAGGATTCTCGATATCAAGATCCAGAAGAAGAGGCTAACAATGCCACGAACACTTACGATGCTGGGAATGATGCCAGCAATGAACAGAGAAGAAGATTCAGTGTCATCAATCTGCATTACGTGCCTCTAATGAGGGGGTGAATATAGAATCCTCAACGATTACAACGTCTCTGGGAACTGTGACAACAACAAGGTTTAAACCATTTTGATATATATTGTAACCTATTGTCTAAGGAATAGTGCTGAAAATGAGGTAAATCTAATCCACCACTGTCCTTGGTCTTCTGTAGGGTTTTTAAACTAATACGTGGTGGTTTGTTTTTCCACAGAAATTTGGAGATGCATGAATCTAGTGACTTAAACCAAGTAGCAGATGGTTTTATGGGGATCATTGAGAACAAATAGTTAACTTTTGGTAGTATCATCATTTTAATGGATGTAACTCTCCCCATAAGTGATATAGGTAAGGACTTCCAACGAGAGATCGTCCTCTACTGTCTTTAATAATTGCACATAATTTAGCTTTGTTAGCTCTGAGAGCCTGGAGGAAATGTTTATGCCTAAATATCTAATATTTCCTGACTGTAAAGTGATCGCAGGTATATTATGGACCCTACAGTTAATGGGCAGAACTGTGGTCTTAGACCAGTTGATAGAGTAGTCAGAAAGTGCTGAGAATTTATTTATGAGTGTGATCGTGTGACTGAGAGACGTCTGTGAGTTCTGAAGGAAAAGTAATACATCATCAGCATAAAGACTTATTTTATGCTCAATATTTTGGGATTAATTACTCACAAACGGGTAAGAAAAGGTAGTATTGCCAGACCATACATGATCAAAACAGGGAGCGGAGCTGGTTCAGCTGCAAGGTATGAATGTCTGACTATAGTTTGTAAAAAGCGGGTAAGATAAGGTGCGAATGCCCAACAATGTATGATCAAAAGAGGGAGCGGAGGGTTTTGGCTACAAGAAGGTTTGAATGTCCGACCATAGTTTTTAAAAAGCGGGTAAGAAAAGCTTACCATACATCATCAAAAGCAGGAGTGGATGTGTTCGGCTACAAGAAGATTTGAATGTCCATCAATAATTGCTTTAAAACATGAAAGAAAATTTTCAAATATCAAACCGCACATGATCATAAGCGGGAGAGGAGTTGTTCAGCTGCAAGAAGGTGTGAATGTCCACCCATAATTACTGAAAAATGGGTAAGAAAAGGTGAAAATGCCCAACCATACATCATCAAAAGCAGGAGTGGATGTGTTCGGCTACAAGAAAGTTTGAATGTCCGACCATAGTTTGTAAAAAGCGGGTAAGAAAAGGTTCGAATGCCCGAACATAGACCATCAAAAGAGGGAGCGGAGGTGTTCCGCTGTAAGAAGGTGTAAATGTCCGACCATAGTTGGTAAAAAGCGGGTAAGAAAAGGTTAAAATACCCGACTGTACACAATCAATAGCGGGAGCGGAGTTGTTTGGCTACAAGAAGGTGTGAAAGTCCGACCACGGTTTGTAAAAAGCGGGTAAGAAAAGGTTTGAATGCCCGAATATATACCATCAAAAGTGGAAGTGGATGTGTTCGGCTGCAAGAAGGTGTGAACGTCCGACCAAAGTTTGTAAAAAGCAGTTAAGAAAAGGTTCGAATATCCAACCAAACATAATCAAAAGCGGGAGCAGAGCTGTTCGACTGCAAGTAGGTGTGAATGTCAGATCATAATCTGCAAAAAGCTGATGAGAAAGGGTGAAAATGCCCAGCTATACACCATCAAATGTGGGAGCGGAAGTGTTCGGCTGTGAGTAGGTGTGAATGTCCAACCATAATTGCTGAAAAATGTGTTAGAAGAGACTAGAATGCCGGACAAGACATTATCAAATGCGGGAGCGGAGTTGTTCGGCTGTGAGTAGGTGTGAATCTCCGAGCATAGTTTGTAAAAAGGGGGTAAGAATAGGTTCGAATGCCCGAACATACACTATCAAAACAGGGAGCTGAGGTGGCTCAGCTGCAAGGTGTGAATGTCTGGCTGTGTGAATGTCCACAAAAATTAATGAAAAGCGGGCAACAAGTAGGTTTGAATGCCCAACCATACATCATCAAAAGCAGGAGTGGATGTGTTCGGCTACAAGAAGGTTTGAACGTCCGACCAAAGTTTGCAAAAAGCAGTTAAGAAAAGGTTCGAATGCCCGAATATATACCATCAAAAGCGAGAGCAGAGCTGTTCGACTGCAAGTAGGTGTGAATGTCCAGCCATAATTACTCACAAACGGGTAAGAAAAGGTAGTATTGCCAGACCATACATGATCAAAACAGGGAGCTGAGGTGGTTCAGCTGCAAGATGTGAATGTCTGACTATAGTTTGTAAAAAGCGGGTAAGCTGCGAATGACCGACTAAATATCAACAAAAGGTCTTCGGATGCAAGTGGGTGTGAATATCCCACCATACAAGTATGGTGGAGAGGAAGCTGTGAACAGCCGACCATAGTTTGCAAAAAGCGGGTGAGACAAGGTGCGAATGTCCAACCATACATGATCAAAACAGGGAGCGGAGGTGTTTGGCTGTGACAAGGTGTGAATGTACACCCATAATTACTGAAAAATGGGTAAGAAAAGGTGCGAATGCCCAAATATACATAATCAAAAGCAGGAGTGGATGTGTTCGGCTCCAAGAAGGGTTGAATGTCTGACCATAGTTTGTAAAAAGCAGGTAAGAAAAGGTTTGACTGCCCGAACATACACCATCAAAAGAGGGAGCGGAGTTGTTCCGCTGTAAGAAGGTGTGAATGTCCGACCATAGTTGGTAAAAAGCGGGTAAGAAAAGGTTAAAATACCCGACTGTACACAATCAATAGCGGGAGCGGAGTTGTTCGGCTACTAAAAGATGTGAAAGTCCGACTATGGTTTGTAAAAAGCGGGTAAGAAAAGGTGCTAATGCCCGACAATGTATGATCAAAAGAGGGAGCAGAGGTGTTCGGCTGCAAGAAGGTCTGAATGTCCAACCATAATTTGTATAAACCGGGAAGGAAAGTTTCGAAAGCCCGACTATACACCATCAAAAGCGGGAGCAGAGTGGTTCAGCTGCAAGAAGGTCTGAATGTCCATCAATAATTGCTTTAAAACATGAAAGAAAATTTTCGAATATCATCCGCACATGATCATAAGAAGGAGAGGAGGTGTTCAGCTGCAAGAAGGTGTGAATGTCCACCCATAATTCCTGAAAAATGGGTAAAAAAAGGTGCGAATGCCCAACCATACATTATCAAAAGCAGGTGTGAATGTCAGATCATAATTTGCAAAAAGCTGATGAGAAAGGGTGAGAATGCCCGACTATACACCATCAAATGCGGGAGCGGAGGTGTTCGGCTCTGAGTAGGTGTGAATGTCCGACCATAATTGCTGAAAAATGTGTTAGAAAAGGAAAGAATGCCGGACCATACATCATCAAAAGCGAGAGAGGTGGTGTTCGGCTGCAAAAAGGTGTAAATGTTCGACTAAAGTTTGTAAAAAGCGGGTAAGACATGGTGCGAATGCCTGACAAGGTATGATCAAAAGCAGGAGCGGAGGTGTTCAGCTGCAAGAAGGTCTAAATGTCCATCAATAATTGCTAGAAAACATGAAAGAAAATTTTCGAAAATCAAACCGCACATGATCATAAGTGGGAGAGGAGGTGTTCAGCTGCAAGAAGGTGTGAATGTCCACCCATTATTCCTGACAAATGGGTAAGAAAAGGTGCGAATGCCAAACCATACATTATCAAAAGCAGGTGTGAATGTCAGATCATAATTTGCAAAAAGCTGA
The DNA here is from genome assembly GCF_036924035.1 of Leuresthes tenuis. Taxonomy (NCBI): domain Eukaryota; kingdom Metazoa; phylum Chordata; class Actinopteri; order Atheriniformes; family Atherinopsidae; genus Leuresthes; species Leuresthes tenuis. The sequence goes on along the minus strand of NW_027325365.1, from coordinate 29,574,865 downwards.
TGAGAAAGGGTGAGAATGTCCGACTGCACACCATCAAATGCGGGAGCGGAGTTGTTCGGCTGTGAGTAGGTGTGAATCTCCGACCGTAATTTCTGAAAAATGTGTTAGAAAAGGTAAGAATGCCGGTCCATACATCATCAAAAGCGAGAGAGGTGGTGTTCGGCTGCAAGTAGGTGTGAATGTCCAGCCATAATTACTCACAAACGGGTAAGAAAAGGTAGTATTGTTAGACCATACATGATCAAAACAGGGAGCGGAGGTGGTTCAGCTGCAAGAAGGTGTGAATGTCTCACTAAAGTTCAAATATATTAACAAAAGCGGGAGGAGAGGTCTTCGGATGAGAGTGGTTGAGAATTTCCAACCATAATCTATAAAATTCGGTGAAAAAAAGGTGTGATAGAACACTAAAAGGTGGAGCGGAAGTGTTCGGCTGCAAGAAGGTGTGAATGTCCGACTATATTTGGTGAAAAGCAGGTGAAGCAAGGTCTGAATGCCCAACCTTACATTATCAAAAGCGAGATCAGAGGTGTTTGGCTGCAAGAAGGCCATAGTTTGCCAAAAGCGGGTAAGCTGCGAATGACCAACTAAATATCAACAAAAGTGGGGGCGGAGGTCTTCGGATGCAACTGGGTGTGAACATCCCACCATACAAGTATGGTGGAGAGGAAGCTGTGAACAGCCGACCATAGTTTGCAAAAAGCGGGTGAGAAAAGGTGCGAATGTGCAACCATACATGATCAAAACAGGGAGCGGAGGTGTTTGGCTGTGACAAGGTGTGAATGTCCACCCAAAATTAATGAAAAGCGGGCAAAAAGTAGGTTTGAATGCCCAACCATACATCATCAAAAGCAGGAGTGGATATGTTCGGCTACAAGAACGTTTGAACGTCTGACCATAGTTTGTAAAAAGCGGGTAAGAAAAGGTTCGAATGCCCAAACATACACCATCAAAAGAGGGAGCGGAGGTGTTCCGCTGTAAGAAGGTGTGAATGTCCGACCATAGTTGGTAAAAAGTGGGTAAGAAAAGGTTAAAATACCCGACTGTACACAATCAATAGGGGGAGCGTAGTTGTTCGGCTACAAGAAGTTGTGAAAGTCCAACCATGGTTTGTAAAAAGCGGGTAAGAAAAGGTGCGAATGCCCGAAAATGTATGATCAAAAGAGGGAGCGGAGGTGTTCGGCTGCAAGAAGGTGTGAATGTACACCCATAATTACTGAAAAATGGGTAAGAAAAGGTGCGAATGCCCAACTATACATAATCAAAAGCAGGAGTGGATGTGTTCGGCTCCAAGAAGGGTTGAATGTCTGACCATAGTTTGTAAAAAGCAGGTAAGAAAAGGTTTGACTGCCCGAACATACACCATCAAAAGAGGGAGTGGAGGTGTTCCGCTGTAAGAAGGTGTGAATGTCCGACCATAGTTGGTAAAAAGCGGGTAAGAAAAGGTTAAAATACCCGATTGTACACAATCAATAGCGGGAGCGGAGTTGTTCGGCTACAAGAAGGTGTGAAAGTCCAACCATCGTTTGTCAAAAGCTGGTAAGAAAAGGTTCGAATGCCCGAATATATACCATCAAAAGCGGAAGCGGAGGTGTTCGGCTGCAAGAAGGTGTGAACGTCCGACCAAAGTTGGCAAAAAGCAGTAAAGAAAAGGTTCGAATATCCAAACATAATTAAAAGCGAGAGAGATCGTGTTCAACTGCAAGTAGGTGTGAATATCCAGCCATAATTACTCACAAACGGGTAAGAAAATGTAGTATTGCCAGACCATACATGATCAAAACAGGGAGCGGAGGTGGTTTAGCTGCAAAAAGGGGGAGGAGAGGTCTTCGGATTAGAGTGGTTGAAATTTCCAACCATAATCTATAAAATGCGGTGAAAAAAAAAAGGTGTGAAGGAATGAATTTTATAGCAAAATCCGAAATCATGCATAACTCCGCAAAAGGAACGTATTGCTCAACCAAAGGGATTCTCATTCAGGGTAATATGAGGAACTTTATGCTTGATACATTTTAGACACGGATAACTATGAAGGACAAAGCAATTTTAACTTGGTTTGAGCAAAGCAATTCATTTTATAGGAAAATCCGAAATCGTGCAGGACTCATGAAAGTAAGCTTATTCTCGGATTCCTGATCCTCCAGTGTTGCTCTTTCCTATACTGCAAAATACAGCCTTGTTCTTTGTTGAAATCGATATAGACATTGATAAATATGAAGGACAAAGCAGTTTCCACTTTGTTTGAGTGAAGGAAATAATTCTATAGCAAAATCCCAAATCAAGCAGAACGTATGAAAATAAGCGTGTTTTCGGATTCCTGATCCTTCAGTGTTGCTATTTCTTCTACTGCAAAATACAATGTTGTTCTTTGTTGAAGTCAATCTAGACATTGATAAATATGAAGGACAAAGCAGTTTTAACATAGTTTGAGTAAAGGAATTCATTTTATACATAAAATCCCAAATCATGCAGAACGTATGAAAAGAAGCTTATTCTCGGATTCCTGATCCTTCAGTGTTGCTTTTTCTTCTACTGCAAAATACAATGTTGTTCTTTGTTGAAGTCGATCTAGACATTGATAAATATGAAGGACAAATCAGTTTTAACTTGGTTTGAGTGAAGGAATTCATTTTATACATAAAATCCCAAATCATGCAGAACGTATGAAAATAAGCTTATTCTCGGATTACTGATCCTTCAGTGATGCTCTTTCTTCTACTGCAAAATCCAGTGTTGTTCTTTGTTGAAGTCAATCTAGACATTGATAAATATGAAGGACAAAGCAGTTTTCACTTGGTTTGAGTGAAGGATTTGCAGCTGAAAACCTCCCGCTCCCGCTTTTGATTGTGTATAGTCGGGCTTTCGAGCCTTTTCTTACCCGGTTTTTAGAAATTATGGTTAGACATTCAGACCTTGCAGCCGAAGACCTCCACTCCCTCTTTTGATCATACATTGTCGGGCATTCGCACCTTGTCTTACCCGCTTTTTACAAACTATAGTCAGACATTCACATCTTGCAGCTGAACCACCTCAGCTCCCTGTTTTGATCATGTATGGTCTGGCAATACTACCTTTTCTTACCCGTTTGTGAGTAATTATGGCTGGACATTCACACCTACTTGCAGTCGAACAGCTCTGCTCTCGCTTTTGATGGTATATATTCGGGCATTCGAACCTTTTCTTAACTGCTTTTTGCAAACTTTGGTCGGACGTTCACACCTTCTTGCAGCCGAACACCTCCGCTTCCGCTTTTGATGGTATATATTCGGGCATTCGAACCTTTTCTTAGCAGCTTTTTACAAACCATGGTTGAACTTTCACACCTTCTTGTAGCCGAACACCTGCGCTCCCGCTTTTGATGGTGTATAGTAAGGCATTTGAACCTTTTCTTTCCCGCTTTTTACAAACTATGGTCGGACATTCAAACCTTCTTGTAGCCGAAAACCTCCGCTCCCTCTTTTGATCATACATTGTCGGGCATTCGCACCTTTTCTTACCCGTTTTTTACAAACCATGGTCGGACTGTCACACATTCTTGTAGCCAAACACATCCGCTCCCGCTATTGATTGTGTACAGTCGGGTATTTTAACCTTTTCTTACCTGTTTTTTACCAACTATGGTCGGACATTCACACCTTCTTACAGCGGAACACCTCCGCTCCCTCTTATGATGTTGTATGTTTGGGCATTCGAACCTTTTCTTACCCGCTTTTTACAAACTATGCTCGGACATTCAAACCTTCTTGTAGCCGAACACATCCACTCCTGCTTTTGATGATGTATGGTTGGGCATTCAAACCTACTTGTTGCCCGCTTTTCATTAATTTTTGTGGACATTCACACCTTGTCACAGCCAAACACCTCCGCTCCCTGTTTTGATCATGTATGGTTGGACATTCGCTCCTTTTCTCACCCGTTTTTTGCCAACTATGGTCGGCTGTTCACAGCTTCCTCTCCACCATACTTGGTGGGATATTCACACCCACTTGCATCCGAAGACCTTTTGTTGATATTTAGTCGGTCATTCGCAGCTTACCCGCTTTTGGCAAACTATGGCCTTCATGCAGCCAAACACCTCTGATCTCGCTTTTGATGATGTAAGGTTGGGCATTCAGACCTTGCTTCACCTGCTTTTCACCAAATATAGTCGGACATTCACACCTTCTTGCAGCCGAACACTTCCGCTCCACCTTTTAGTGTTCTATCACACCTTTTTTTTCACCGCATTTTATAGATTATGGTTGGAAATTCTCAACCACTCTCATCCGAAGACCTCTCCTCCCGCTTTTTTAAATATATTTGAACTTTAGTCGGACATTCACACCTTCTTGCAGCTGAACCACCTCCGCTCCCTGTTTTGATCATGTATGGTCTGGCAATACTACCTTTTCTTACCCGTTTGTTAGTAATTATGGCTGGACATTCACACCTACTTGCAGCCGAACACCACCTCTCCCGCTTTTGATGATGTATGGACGGGCATTCTTACCTTTTCTAACACATTTTTCAGCAATTATGGTCGGAGATTCACACTTACTCACAGCCGAACAACTCCGCTCCCGCATTTGATGGTGTATAGTCGGGCATTCTCACCCTTTCTCATCAGCTTTTTGCAAATTATGATCTGACATTCACACCTGCTTTTGATAATGTATGGTTTGGCATTCGCACCTTTTCTTACCCATTTTTCAGTAATTATGGGTGGACATTCACACCTTCTTGCAGCTGAACACCTCCTCTCCCGCTATTGATTGTGTACAGTCGGGTATTTTAACCTTTTCTTACCCGCTTTTTACCAAATATGGTCGGACATTCACACCGTCTTACAGCGGAACACCTCTGCTCCCGCTTTTGATGGTGTATAGTCAGGCATTTGAACCTTTTCTTACCCGCTTTTTACAAACTATGGTCGGACATTCAAACCCACTTGCATCCGAAGACCTTTTGTTGATATTTAGTCGGTCATTCGCAGCTTACCCGCTTTTGGCAAACTATGGCCTTCATGCAGCCAAACACCTCTGATCTCGCTTTTGATGATGTAAGGTTGGGCATTCAGACCTTGCTTCACCTGCTTTTCACCAAATATAGTCGGACATTCACACCTTCTTGCAGCCGAACACTTCCGCTCCACCTTTTAGTGTTCTATCACACCTTTTTTTTCACCGCATTTTATAGATTATGGTTGGAAATTCTCAACCACTCTCATCCGAAGACCTCTCCTCCCGCTTTTTTAAATATATTTGAACTTTAGTCGGACATTCACACCTTCTTGCAGCTGAACCACCTCCGCTCCCTGTTTTGATCATGTATGGTCTGGCAATACTACCTTTTCTTACCCGTTTGTTAGTAATTATGGCTGGACATTCACACCTTCTTGCAGCTGAACACCTCCTCTCCCGCTATTGATTGTGTACAGTCGGGTATTTTAACCTTTTCTTACCCGCTTTTTACCAAATATGGTCGGACATTCACACCGTCTTACAGCGGAACACCTCTGCTCCCGCTTTTGATGGTGTATAGTCAGGCATTTGAACCTTTTCTTACCCGCTTTTTACAAACTATGGTCGGACATTCAAACCTTCTTGTAGCCGAAAACCTCCGCTCCCTCTTTTGATTATACATTGTTGGGCATTCGCACCTTATTTACAAACTATAGTCAGACATTCACACCTTGCAGCTGAGCCACCTCAGCTCCCTGTTTTGATAGTGTATGTTCGGGCATTCGAACCTATTCTTACCCCCTTTTTACAAACTATGCTCGGAGATTCACACCTACTCACAGCCGAACAACTCCGCTCCCGCATTTGATAATGTCTTGTCCGGCATTCTAGTCTCTTCTAACACATTTTTCAGCAATTATGGTTGGACATTCACACCTACTCACAGCCGAACACTTCCGCTCCCACATTTGATGGTGTATAGCCGGGCATTCTCACCCTTTCTCATCAGCTTTTTGCAAATTATGATCTGACATTCACACCTACTTGCAGTCGAACAGCTCTGCTCCCGCTTTTGATTATGTTTGGTTGGATATTCGAACCTTTTCTTAACTGCTTTTTACAAACTTTGGTCGGACGTTCACACCTTCTTGCAGCCGAACACATCCACTTCCACTTTTGATGGTATATATTCGGGCATTCGAACCTTTTCTTACCCGCTTTTTACAAACCGTGGTCGGACTTTCACACCTTCTTGTAGCCAAACAACTCCGCTCCCGCTATTGATTGTGTACAGTCGGGTATTTTAACCTTTTCTTACCCGCTTTTTACCAACTATGGTCGGACATTTACACCTTCTTACAGCGGAACACCTCCGCTCCCTCTTTTGATGGTCTATGTTCGGGCATTCGAACCTTTTCTTACCCGCTTTTTACAAACTATGGTCGGACATTCAAACTTTCTTGTAGCCGAACACATCCACTCCTGCTTTTGATGATGTATGGTTGGGCATTTTCACCTTTTCTTACCCATTTTTCAGTAATTATGGGTGGACATTCACACCTTCTTGCAGCTGAACAACTCCTCTCCCGCTTATGATCATGTGCGGTTTGATATTTGAAAATTTTCTTTCATGTTTTAAAGCAATTATTGATGGACATTCAAATCTTCTTGTAGCCGAACACATCCACTCCTGCTTTTGATGATGTATGTTAAGCTTTTCTTACCCGCTTTTTACAAACTATGGTCGGGCATTCAAACCTTCTTGTAGCCAAAACCCTCCGCTCCCTCTTTTGATCATACATTGTTGGGCATTCGCACCTTATCTTACCCGCTTTTTACAAACTATAGTCAGACATTCATACCTTGCAGCTGAACCACCTCCGCTCCCTGTTTTGATCATGTATGGTCTGGCAATACTACCTTTTCTTACCCGTTTGTGAGTAATTAATCCCAAAATATTGAGCATAAAATAAGTCTTTATGCTGATGATGTATTACTTTTCCTTCAGAACTCACAGACGTCTCTCAGTCACACGATCACACTCATAAATAAATTCTCAGCACTTTCTGACTACTCTATCAACTGGTCTAAGACCACAGTTCTGCCCATTAACTGTAGGGTCCATAATATACCTGCGATCACTTTACAGTCAGGAAATATTAGATATTTAGGCATAAACATTTCCTCCAGGCTCTCAGAGCTAACAAAGCTAAATTATGTGCAATTATTAAAGACAGTAGAGGACGATCTCTCGTTGGAAGTCCTTACCTATATCACTTATGGGGAGAGTTACATCCATTAAAATGATGATACTACCAAAAGTTAACTATTTGTTCTCAATGATCCCCATAAAACCATCTGCTACTTGGTTTAAGTCACTAGATTCATGCATCTCCAAATTTCTGTGGAAAAACAAACCACCACGTATTAGTTTAAAAACCCTACAGAAGACCAAGGACAGTGGTGGATTAGATTTACCTCATTTTCAGCACTATTCCTTAGACAATAGGTTACAATATATATATAAATGGTTTAAACCTTGTTGTTGTCACAGTTCCCAGAGACGTTGTAATCGTTGAGGATTCTATATTCACCCCCTCATTAGAGGCACGTAATGCAGATTGATGACACTGAATCTTCTTCTCTGTTCATTGCTGGCATCATTCCCAGCATCGTAAGTGTTCGTGGCATTGTTAGCCTCTTCTTCTGGATCTTGATATCGAGAATCCTTTTGTATTTCTGGTTTGTCAGTCCTCTGTCTTTGTCTTTTTGTCCTTGAGTTTGGTGATTTTTTCTTCTTTTGATGCCTTGACACAATGTGACAGGTTATACCACGTGGGAGATCCTGTAACTTGGATTGCTGTCCCTGTGCTGCGAAATGGCTGTGCTGCTCAAATGGTCTCTCCTTCATCATGGTTACATGCTGCCATTCCGACATCTCGCCATTCCGACATGGGTCTCCAATTGTCGGAATGGCGACACTTAATTTTTTATCAAACGTCCCACCATTCCGACACTTTTTTCCTCCTATGGTCGGAATGGCGGTATGTTTTTTGTTTTTTTTAACATACCGCCATTCCGACAGTTCCTTTTAATAGCCTATTTTTTACCCAAAACATTTTGCACTAATGATATGCCGGCGCAAATACGCCCTAAAGTTTGGCGCACGAGCTTTGCACATGCAGAGGCCACAGCCTCGCAAACAAACTTTAATAATCTATTATCAAAATCCCCTGAATTTCAAATATAAAAATACAGATATTAATATAACTCTGGCGAGACTGAAACTGATTAAGCAGAAATACAGTGTCAGTGAGCTGTCACAGCAGCCAGCTGGAGCGGAGCTCTCCACAGAGCCCATGCGTCTTTTGCACGCTGTCATCATATGCAAAAGTAATAATTGCAATTACAGATATCACGGCTACTGCACAGGACACAGTTGCGAGCACTCTGCCTTGCCTTGCCAATAGAAGAAGATAGAAATGACAGCATAGAACGTATAAAACACAACAAAATGCAGTAAAAACGTTTATTCATGTTATTCACGTGATTTATGAGTACTCACTCCAATTTTGGGAAGCGCGGATGGGTTTTGCGCATTTGGCACAAACACACAGCCGCAACGGTTGTAGCTTTATACAGCCTGTTGATATCTTAAGGACCTAACTGGTCACACCTGGGACTAAATGTCATGTAGAGATTGTTTTTACATGACATTACAGCTGAACATATAGCTTTCATCCACAAACCAACGTGGGAGAGCCCGAAGACGCATGTGCCAGACGCACATAGGCATGCGTAAAACCAATTTTGACCACTTCATACTGTTTATTTGCTTTCTTTTAGTTAACTTTCGTTTCTTTTGGATTCTTGTGCGTGTTATGGAGCCGTTTTGGTCCATGTTTGTAAGCCTTTTTTTCCTGGATTAAATTTTCGGAAGTTGAAACAAGTGGCATTGGAGTGTGTGATTGAAAACCACCGCGGACTGCTTCTCCTCCTCCAGTTGCCGAGACTTTGTGTTTTTAATAACGCTTGTCTATAAACATGTTAAACATATAAATTGCATGAACAGAAAGAAGGGACTCACCTGTTGAGTAACACACATTTCCTTATACGGAAAGCCTTGTCGGAATGGTGGGACATTTGAACGTCAGAATAGCGGGATGTCGCAATGGTGGGATGTCGGAATGGTGGGACGTTTGCATGTCGGAATGGTGGTATGTCGGAATGGTGGTATGTCGGAATGGTGGGATGTCGGAATAGCGGGATGTCGGAATGGCGGGATTTCGGAATGGGTGTTGCCACCCCCTTCATCATATACACAGTTATTTATACATCACCTTCCACCATGAAGCGTTGTCCCTTTTTGTTTCTCTCTTTGTTCTTAAAATGCTGTTATGCATGTCTAAACCAATCCATTAAATTAGATCATTTTGGCAGTAAAGCGATCTACAATGTGCTTGGTCGCAAAGCTGCTCATCTGTGGTAAACAGCTCTTCAGAAAGGCATTCTTCAATTGATTTCACTAATTCTATGTAATAATTTTGTGATTTCCTACAAAACTACACTTCTTCTCCCATCTGTCTGAGTATTTAATATTGTCTGGGTCCCGTTAAAACATGTATTTTTCCCATCTAATTCCTTGTTTGCTTTAAAACAAGTATTCCCCATTTTCTATCCCTTCAGTAGCCAACCAGTTTGTATGGAGTACACTGGAGCAACTTGACTGATCAGTAAAACACTGCTTTTGTTGTCACCGCAAGGCTTCCCCCGTCGGTTGTTTCACTGAGACACTACTGAGTAACTATAACTCAACACAGTTTATACACATAACATTCATATACATACTAACAAACAAACAAACAATTATTTATCGCAATTTTCTCATCTCTGTTTGAACGTACACCCAGGTAAATATTCCTGTAGTCTTCTCATACCGACTATGGACCCATTCATTGTTTAACTTCACTGTTTTGCAAATCCTAATTGTATATTACACATTGACATTGAACTTTACTTGATAAGCAGGTCTTCATTGCATTCAGCAGCCTATATGTGAGCATCTATGTGTAAGCTGTTCTTCTTTGCATTTATCAGCAGCAAGCAATTCTTCATTGCACATGCATATGAAAATAGTAAAACAATTCCAATGCGTTAGCGAAACCTTCTATATCAGGAGTGTCCATCATGATGCTGGGAATAGAACCTCTTTCCCAGAATAGTTCAACCTTCATTACTCAACTGATCATAACTCCGCAATGAGCACATTTCAAAGTATCATTCCTCTACATATATTCAAAAATCTATGTGTAAATGTTTAATATTTCTTATATTTGTTGATGTCATTCTGTGTGCATGTGGCCTAAACCCAATCTCTGTGTGGCAATTTTAATTTAAACAAGTTGAACTCTGCCTCTGATCATTTAAAAAAGGTGTGTACCAATATCAACCTTTCTCAGGTAATTACTGATCCTACAAAACCAAAGAGATCCTTCAAGGTTGTCCCTGATTGGCTCAATCTTAACAAATCAAAGGTAGAAAATCCGCAGTATCTGAACTTGGTGTTAGTTATCACTGCTCAATAGCCTGTATCAGAATTGCAAAAATGAAAACATTAGGTCCACGCTTGGTATCCAGATCCTGAAACATCTCCATGAGCAGGCTTTTTTTTAACTGATCTGTTGAATAGTTATATGACACTGTTAAAATCCCAGATGAAGATCTAGCACTTGACCATTTTTGTAAATCTTCTAATTCCATAGTTGATAAACACGCCCCTTTTAAAAAGTATAGAACTTAGAACAGGTCTATCCCTGGCTTTCGGCAGAACTGTCTTCTTTACTTTTTTTTCCCCTTGTCCTGTTCAGCATTATGTCAGAAGAATTGTAGTCTGAATACCTATGATGCCAAACAGATTTGTTTTGCCAAGGGAAGTTTTATAAATGTAAAGCTCCCCTTGATGCCCATTTATTTATTTCTTTTTACAATATATGACATGAACTGAACTGAACCGGACCGGGGGACAAGGAAAGAAGAAGAGGAAAGAAGAGGAAACAGAAAAAAAATAGAAACAAAAACCAGACAACCAGCTGCTACACCTGTAAAAAACAAAACAGACAACAATCCATGGCCTATGAGGGGAATCCAGCCTTAGCGCCAAGAGGAGCACCTGAAAGCAGACAAGCAGAGAAAAAACAAACACACAAACAAACAAAAACAAGCACAAGAAGCGGCAATCGCATACAACACAGCTGTGGATATAGATGACCTGAGACGACATGATAATACATCAACTGCTTAGTGACCATGCTACTGGACTAATGAATGTGTGTGTGTGTGTGTGTGTGTGAGAACATGCAACACCCATGGCACAGGACCTACATGATAACCGTGCTTAGTTATGAGTGTATAAGCGTACAGGGCCACAATCCACAGCCCCCCAAACAATCAGAAGCAGGCAGAGAGGGCCACAAGACCCAGGCCACCAGCAGCCCCCACAGAGCACAGAACCCAGGTAGCCCACCGCAGGGGCAACCACGCATCCACCCAGAAGACTGCAGAGGAAGCCCCCGGAAAGAGCCCCCATAAGCATAGGGCAGAGGCACTCCGGGAACCAGGGGCAACAGCCCACCGACCCCGCCAGGCCCCAGCCGCCCAGACATGGGCCGTGCACTGGACCTGGGCCCCAGGAGCCCGAGCGCCCCCAAACCCCCCGGCAGAGGCCCCACCCAATACCCAGGAGGGCCAAGCGCCCCAGACAGCCACAAAGTGGGTCAGCGCCTGCCCCAGCGCCCCTGGCCAAGTGCCCTGGGAGTCATGACGTGCCCACAGGTGGGTGAAGTCGCGAGCAGTGGGGAGAGGCAACGCTGATGCCCCATCGGGAGAAACACAGGCAGGCCAGGCGACAGCAAGTCCCAGATCCAGGCCCAATCATTACCACACACACTTTCACGTCCCATACATCCACACATCCACACATCCTACCTCCCTCGACTCTGCTGGGGTGTAGTGCAGCGGGCACACCAGGAGGCCAGCAACCCCCCAGCCACCACAGACCCCGAACCAGCAGAACAATTAATTAATCCTCCTGGCCCCTCCTGCCCCGAGCAGACACCAGGAAGCAGGGGTGTGCGAAGAAGACCCCTCCCCTCACCCTTCTGGCTCTTCAATATTTTCTAATAGTGAGCAATTAAAATTGAGGGGCAGCCAAACTTGTAGAACTGGGAGCGCGGCACTCTGGGCAGCCTACATACCCAAAGAGCCCCGCCCACCAGATGCCACTCAGTGTAACCACCCCCCAAGACCTAATGTGTGTGTGTGAGTGTGTTTGATAAGTACTAATGTCTAAGGTGTAATTAAAACAGGGGCAGGGAACTGCAGAGTGCAACCAAAGGGGACCACCTACGTGGCCCCATCCACTACACCCCACCGAACACACACGCCCCCAAAACCCTTCATGTGTGAGTGTGTGCTGTGTACAGGAGCCAGAAGGGAGAGGGGTATGGGGATATATACCGGGGGAGCTACTCTCCCCCAGAGAGGGCAGCCAGGGACTGGCTGCAATAGGCATCCCCGCTACCTGGGAGCCAGCAATGGGCAGGAGGGCCTGATGTCCACCAGGCTCGGGGCCTGCAGCGACCATATTCCGGGAGCTACTGTACCCCCAGAAGGTACCCATCCCGCCCCACCCCACTCAACCCAACCCCACCCCGGAGGACCTCTACAAAAAACAAACAAACAAACCACCCGGTCACACCAGTCGCAGCAGCCCGGGCCTGAGACCCACCATCACCCAGCAACCCACCACCACCACTATGTGATAAAACTAATCAGAGGGGACCAGAGAGAATGAAATTCAGCCAATTGATGTTTTGAGGAGGCAGACATTGTTTCCATGCTAATATAATCTAAAAGAAAATTTCTAAACTGGTTAATACACAGATTGTTCTTCGCTTTCCAGTTCATGAGAATAGTTTTCTTTGCGATACATAACACTGTGACAACCATGTGTGCTGAGTTAATTTCCATGTTGATGTTGTCTAAGTCACCCAGTATGCACAGTGTGGGGCATGCAGGGATGCTACACTTTAGCCATGTTGATAGGTCCTCACAGACTTCAAGCCAGAACTTCTGGACAGGCGCAGAAAACCACAAAGCGTGTACATAATCATCAGGTGTGTTATCTGTGCAATGTGAGCAGATGTTTGAGTGTGTTAGACCCATCCTGAACATCCTTTGTCCTGTATAGTGTGTTCTATGAAGGATTTTGTATTGTATGAGCTGTAAATTAGGATTTCGAGTCTTTATGAAGGTGTTCAAACATATTTGTGGTTAGAAGCTATGACCAGAACTGATGGATAAATCTGCCTCCCATTTTGAGGATGGAAGAGACATTGTGTCATCTATCTTAGACAATAATTTATATATTTTTGATAGTAGTTTTGGGGTACAGATGCTTAGAAATTCTGCTACCCTAGTCGGGGGTTGTAAGTCTGGTTGGTGGAGGATATATCCATCCATCCATCCATCATCTGCCGCTTATCCGGGGGTCGGGTCGCGGGGGCAGCAGCTTGAGCAGAGAAACCCAGACGTCTCTGTCCCCGGCCACTTCCTCCAGCTCTTCCGGGGGGACCCCGAGGCGTTCCCAGGCCAGCCGAGAGACATAGTCTCTCCAACGTGTCCTGGGTCTCCCCCGGGGTCTCCTCCCAGTGGGACGTGCCCGGAACACCTCCCCAGGGAGGCGCCCAGGGGGCATCCTAACCAGATGCCCGAGCCACCTCATCTGACTCCTCTCAATGCGGAGGAGCAGCGGTTCTACTCCGAGCCCCTCCCGGATGACTGAGCTTCTCACCCTATCTCTAAGGGAGAGCCCAGACACCCTGCGGAGGAAACCCATTTCGGCCGCTTGTATTCGCGATCTTGTTCTTTCGGTCACTACCCACAACTCGTGACCATAGGTGAGGATGGGAACGTAGATTGACCAGTAAGTAGAGGCACCGGTCATACAGAGACCGAACGGCCCCTATCAAGGGGTCCGGCACTCCATATTCCCGGAGCACCCCCCACAGGACTCCACGAGGGACACGGTCGAACGCTTTCTCCAAGTCCACAAAACACATGTAGACTGGTTGGGCGAACTCCCATGCACCCTCCAGGATCCTGCCGAGGGTATAGAGCTGGTCCACTGTTCCACGGCCAGGACGAAAGCCACACTGCATCTCCTGAATCCGAGGCTCGATTATCCGACGGATCCTCCTCTCCAATACCCCCGAATAGACCTTACCAGGGAGGCTGAGGAGTGTGATACCTCTATAGTTGGAACACACCCTCCGGTCCCCCTTTTTAAAGAGGGGGACCACCACCCCAATCTGCCAGTCCAGAGGCACTGTCCCCGATGTCCACGCGATACTGCAGAGGCGTGTCAGCCAAGACAGCCCTACAACATCCAGAGCCTTGAGAAACTCAGGACGGACCTCATCCACCCCCGGGGCCTTGCCACCGAGGAACTTTTTAACCACCTCGGCAACCTCAGCCCCAGAAATGGGAGGCCCCGTCTCCGAGCTCTCCGACTCTGCCTCTTCCGAGCACGTGTTGGTAGGATTGAGGAGTTCCTCGAAGTACTCCCCCCACCGACTCACAACATCCCTAGTTGAGGTCAGCAAAGCCCCGTCCGCACTGTAAACAGTGTTGACTGTGAGCCGCTTCCCCCCCCTGAGATGCCGGATGGTGGACCAGAATCTTTTCGAGGCCGTCCGGAAATCGTTCTCCATGGTCTCACCGAACTCCTCCCAGGCCCGAGTTTTTGCCTCAGCAACCGCCGAAGCCGTGGCCCGTCTGGCCCGTCGGTACCTATCAGCTTCTTCCAGGGTCCCACTGGCCAAAAAGGCCCGATAGGACTCCTTCTTCAGCTTGACGGCTTCCCTCACCACTGGTGTCCACCAGCAGGTTCGAGGGTTGCCGCCACGACAGGCACCGACCACCTTACGGCCACAACTCCGACCAGCTGCCTCGGCAATGGAGTCACGGAACATGGCCCATTCAATGTCCCCCACCTCAAATATGGTTGAAGCTCTGCCGGAGGTGGGAGTTAAAGCTCCTTCTGACGGGGGATTCTGACAAACGCTCCCAGCAGACCCTCACAATACGTTTGGGCCTGCCAGGTCTGATCGGCATCCTCCCCCACCAGCGGAGCCAACTCACCACCAGGTGGTGATCAGTTGACAGCTCCGCCCCTCTCTTCACCCGAGTGTCCAGGACATACGGCCGCAAGTCCGATGATACAACCACAAAGTCGATCATCGAACTGCGGCCAAGGGTGTCCTGGTGCCAAGTGCACATATGGACACCCTTATGCCTGAACATGGTGTTCGTTATGGACAGTCTATGACTGGCACAGAAGTCCAACAACATAACACCACTCTGATTCAGATCGGGGGGGCCGTTCCTCCCAATCACACCCCTCCAGGTCTCACTGTCATTGCCCACGTGAGCATTGAAGTCCCCCAGCAGAATGAGGGAGTCTCCGGTAGGAGCATTCTCCAGTGCCTCCCCCAGAGACTCCAAAAAGAGTAGGTACTCTGAACTGCTGTTTGGCGCATAGGCACAAACAACAGTCAGGACTCGTCCCCCCACCCAAGGCGGAGGGAGGCTACCCTCTCGTTCACTGGGGTAAACCCCAATGTACTGGCACACAGCCGGGGGGGCAATAAGTATGCCCACATCTGCTCTGCGCCTCTCACCACGGGCAACTCCAGAGTGGAAGAGAGTCCAACCCCTCTCAAGAGTACTGGTTCCAGATCCCAAGCCGTGCGTCGAGGTGAGTCCGACTATATCTAACGGTCTGATGAAGTTTCAACAATAAACAACAAACTTTGTATTATGAGAAAGAACCAGACTCATTCTTTAGGAATCCGAAAATAAGCTCTATTTTACGAGTTATGCACGAATTCGGATTCTCCTATAAAACGAATTCCTTAACTCAAACCAAGTTAAGACTGCTTTGTCCTTCATATTTATTCATGTCTAATCAAGTTTCAATGATAAACAACGTTGTACTTTGTAGAATGAGAAAGAACTTCTTCAGCAATAAGCATCTCTCGACAAATGACGAAATACAGATTTTGCTATAAAATTAATTGCTATCAGCCTGACTTAAAACTGTTTGTCTTCCTTATTTATCCACTTCAAATCAAGTATCAACTATTAAAAAAATTTTGTAGTTTGAGAAAGAACAACTTAATCTTGAGCAATCAGTATAAAAAGAAGGTAAGCAAAGGTGCGAATGTCAAACCATACATGATCAAAACAGGGAGCGGAGGTGTTTGGCTGAGACAAGGTGTGAATGTCCACCCATAATTAATGAAAAGCGGGCAACAAGTAGGTTCGAATGCCCAACCATACATCATCAAAAGCAAGAGTGGATATGTTCAGCTACAAGAAGGTTTGAACGTCTGACCATAGTTTGTAAAAAGCGGGTAAGAAAAGGTTCGAATGCCCGAACATACACCATCAAAGGAGGGAGCGGAGGTGTTCCGCTGTAAGAAGGTGTGAATGTCCGACCATAGTTGGTAAAAAACGGGTAAGAAAAGGTTAAAATACCCGACTGTACACAATCAGTAGCGGGTGCGGAGTTGTTCGGCTACTAAAAGGTGTGAAAGTCCAACCATGGTTTGTAAAAAGCGGGTAAGAAAAGGTGCGAATGCCCGAAAATATATGATCAAAAGAGGGAGCGGAGGTGTTCGGCTGCAAGAAGGTGTGAATGTACACCCATAATTACTGAAAAATGGGTAAGAAAAGGTGCGAATGCCCAACTATACATAATCAAAAGCAGGAGTGGATGTGTTCGGCTCCAAGAAGGGTTGAATGTCTGACCATAGTTTGTAAAAAGCAGGTAAGAAAAGGTTTGAAAGCCCGAACATACACCATCATAAGCGGGAGAGGAGGTGTTCAGCTGTAAGAAGGTGTGAATGTCCACCCATAATTACTGAAAAATGGGTAAGAAAAGGTGCGAATGCCCAAACATACATCATCAAAAGCAGGAGTGGATGTGTTGGGCTACAAGAAGGTTTGAAAGTCCGACCATGGTTTGTAAAAAACGGGTAAGAAAAGGTGCGAATGCCCGACAATGTATATTCAAAAGAGGGAGCGGAGGTTTTTGGCTACAAGAAGGTTTGAATGTCCGACCATAGTTTGTAAAAAGCGGGTAAGAAAAGGTTCAAATGCCTGACAATACACCATCAAAAGCGTGAGCGGAGGTGTTCCGCTGTAAGACGGTGTGAATGTCCGACCATAGTTGGTAAAAAGCAGGTAAGAAAAGGTTAAAATACCCGACTGTACACAATCAATAGCGGGAGCGGAGTTGTTCGGCTACAAGAAGGTGTGAAAGTCCAACCATGGTTTGTAAAAAGCTGCTAAGAAAATGTTCGAATGCCCGAATATATACCATCAAAAGCGGAAGCGGAGGTGTTCGGCTGCAAGAAGGTGTGAACGTCCGACCAAAGTTTGTAAAAAGCAGTTAAGAAAAGCTTAGAATATCCAACCAAACATAATCAAAAGCGGGAGCAGAGCTGTTCGACTGCAAGTAGGTGTGAATGTCCAGCCATAATTACTCACAAACGGGTAAAAAAAGGTAGTATTGCCAGACCATACATGATCAAAACAGGGAGCTGAGGTGGTTCAGCACCAAGGTGTGAATGTCTGACTATAGTTTGTAAAAAGCGGGTAAGCTGCGAATGACCGACTAAATATCAACAAAAGGTCTTCGGATGCAAGTGGGTGTGAATATCCCACCATACAAGTATGGTGGAGAGGAAGCTGTGAACAGCCGACCATAGTTTGCAAAAAGCGGGTGAGACAAGGTGCGAATGTCCAACCATACATGATCAAAACAGGGAGCGGAGGTGTTTGGCTGTGACAAGGTGTGAATGTCCACCCAAAATTAATGGAAAGCGGGCAAAAAGTAGGTTTGAATGCCCAAGCATACATCATCAAAAGAAGGAGTGGATGTGTTCGGCTACAAGAAGGTTTGAATGTCCGAGCATAGTTTGTAAAAAGCGGGTAAGAAAAGGTTCGAATGCCCAAACAAACACCATCAAAAGAGGGAGCGGAGGTGTTTGGCTGTGACAAGGTGTGAATGTCCACCCAAAATTAATAAAAAGCGGGCAAAAAGTAGGTTTGAATGCCCAAGCATACATCATCAAAAGAAGGAGTGGATGTGTTCGGCTACAAGAAGGTTTGAATGTCCGAGCATAGTTTGTAAAAAGCGGGTAAGAAAAGGTTCGAATGCCCAAACAAACACCATCAAAAGAGGGAGCGGAGGTGTTCCGCTGTAAGAAGGTGTGAATGTCCGACCATAGTTGGTAAAAAGTGGGTAAGAAAAGGTTAAAATACCCGACTGTACACAATCAATAGGGGGAGCGGAGTTGTTCGGCTACAAGAAGGTGTGAAAGTCCAACCATGGTTTGTAAAAAGCTGGTAAGAAAAGGTTCGAATGCCCAAATATATACCATCAAAAGCGGAAGCGGAGGTGTCCGGCTGCAAGAAGGTGTGAACGTCCGACCAAAGTTTGTAAAAAGCAGTTAAGAAAAGGTTCGAATATCCAACCAAACAAAATCAAAAGCGGGAGCAGAGCTGTTCGACTGCAAGTAGGTGTGAATGTCCAGCCATAATTACTCACAAACGGGTAAGAAAAGGTAGTATTGCCAGACCATACATGATCAAAACAGGGAGCTGAGGTGGTTCAGCACCAAGGTGTAAATGTCTGACTATAGTTTGTAAAAAGCGGGTACGATAAGGTGCGAATGCCTGACAATGTATAATCAAAAGAGGGAGCAGAGGTTTTCGGCTACAAGAAGGTTTGAACGTCTGACCATAGTTTGTAAAAAGCGGGTGAGAAAAGGTTCGAATGCCCGAACATACACCATCAAAGGAGGGAGCGGAGGTGTTCCGCTGTAAGAAGGTGTGAATGTCCGACCATAGTTGGTAAAAAACGGGTAAGAAAAGGTTAAAATACCCGACTGTACACAATCAGTAGCGGGTGCGGAGTTGTTCGGCTACTAAAAGGTGTGAAAGTCCGACCATGGTTTGTAAAAAGCGGGTAAGAAAAGGTGCGAATGCCCGAAAATGTATGATCAAAAGAGGGAGCGGAGGTGTTTGGCTGCAAGAAGGTGTGAATGTACACCCATAATTACTGAAAAATGGGTAAGAAAAGGTGCGAATGCCCAAATATACATAATCAAAAGCAGGAGTGGATGTGTTCGGCTCCAAGAAGGGTTGAATGTCTGACCATAGTTTGTAAAAAGCAGGTAAGAAAAGGTTTGACTGCCCGAACATACACCATCAAAAGAGGGAGCGGAGGTGTTCCGCTGTAAGAAGGTGTGAATGTCCGACCAAAGTTTGTAAAAAGCAGTTAAGAAAAGGTTCGAATATCCAACCAAACAAAATCAAAAGCGGGAGCAGAGCTGTTCGACTGCAAGTAGGTGTGAATGTCCAGCCATAATTACTCACAAACGGGTAAGAAAAGGTAGTATTGCCAGACCATACATGATCAAAACAGGGAGCTGAGGTGGTTCAGCACCAAGGTGTGAATGTCTGACTATAGTTTGTAAAAAGCGGGTACGATAAGGTGCGAATGCCTGACAATGTATAATCAAAAGAGGGAGCAGAGGTTTTCGGCTACAAGAAGGTTTGAACGTCTGACCATAGTTTGTAAAAAGCGGGTAAGAAAAGGTTCGAATGCCCGAACATACACCATCAAAGGAGGGAGCGGAGGTGTTCCGCTGTAAGAAGGTGTGAATGTCCGACCATTGTTGGTAAAAAACGGGTAAGAAAAGGTTAAAATACCCGACTGTACACAATCAGTAGCGGGTGCGGAGTTGTTCGGCTACTAAAAGGTGTGAAAGTCCGACCATGGTTTGTAAAAAGCGGGTAAGAAAAGGTTCGAATGCCCGAAAATGTATGATCAAAAGAGGGAGCGGAGGTGTTTGGCTGCAAGAAGGTGTGAATGTACACCCATAATTACTGAAAAATGGGTAAGAAAAGGTGCGAATGCCCAAATATACATAATCAAAAGCAGGAGTGGATGTGTTCGGCTCCAAGAAGGGTTGAATGTCTGACCATAGTTTGTAAAAAGCAGGTAAGAAAAGGTTTGAATGCCCGAACATACACCATCAAAAGAGGGAGCGGAGGTGTTCCGCTGTAAGAAGGTGTGAATGTCCGACCATAGTTGGTAAAAAGCGGGTAAGAAAAGGTTAAAATACCCGACTGTACACAATCAATAGCGGGAGCGGAGTTGTTCGGCTACTAAAAGATGTGAAAGTCCGACTATGGTTTGTAAAAAGCGGGTAAGAAAAGGTGCTAATGCCCGACAATGTATGATCAAAAGAGGGAGCAGAGGTGTTCGGCTGCAAGAAGGTCTGAATGTCCAACCATAATTTGTATAAACCGGGAAGGAAAGTTTCGAAAGCCCGACTATACACCATCAAAAGCGGGAGCAGAGTGGTTCAGCTGCAAGAAGGTCTGAATGTCCATCAATAATTGCTTTAAAACATGAAAGAAAATTTTCGAATATCATCCGCACATGATCATAAGAAGGAGAGGAGGTTTTCAGCTGCAAGAAGGTGTGAATGTCCACCCATAATTCCTGAAAAATGGGTAAAAAAAGGTGCGAATGCCCAACCATACATTATCAAAAGCAGGTGTGAATGTCAGATCATAATTTGCAAAAAGCTGATGAGAAAGGGTGAGAATGCCCGACTATACACCATCAAATGCGGGAGCGGAGGTGTTCGGCTCTGAGTAGGTGTGAATGTCCGACCATAATTGCTGAAAAATGTGTTAGAAAAGGAAAGAATGCCGGACCATACATCATCAAAAGCGAGAGAGGTGGTGTTCGGCTGCAAAAAGGTGTAAATGTTCGACTAAAGTTTGTAAAAAGCGGGTAAGACATGGTGCGAATGCCTGACAAGGTATGATCAAAAGCAGGAGCGGAGGTGTTCAGCTGCAAGAAGGTCTAAATGTCCATCAATAATTGCTAGAAAACATGAAAGAAAATTTTCGAAAATCAAACCGCACATGATCATAAGTGGGAGAGGAGGTGTTCAGCTGCAAGAAGGTGTGAATGTCCACCCATTATTCCTGACAAATGGGTAAGAAAAGGTGCGAATGCCAAACCATACATTATCAAAAGCAGGTGTGAATGTCAGATCATAATTTGCAAAAAGCTGATGAGAAAGGGTGAGAATGTCCGACTGCACACCATCAAATGTGGGAGCGGAGTTGTTCGGCTGTGAGTAGGTGTGAATCTCCGACCGTAATTTCTGAAAAATGTGTTAGAAAAGGTAAGAATGCCGGTCCATACATCATCAAAAGCGAGAGAGGTGGTGTTCGGCTGCAAGTAGGTGTGAATGTCCAGCCATAATTACTCACAAACGGGTAAGAAAAGGTAGTATTGCCAGACCATACATGATCAAAACAGGGAGCGGAGGTGGTTCAGCTGCAAGAAGGTGTGAATGTCTCACTAAAGTTCAAATATATTAACAAAAGCGGGAGGAGAGGTCTTTGGATGAGAGTGGTTGAGAATTTCCAACCATAATCTATAAAATTCGGTGAAAAAAAGGTGTGATAGAACACTAAAAGGTGGAGCGGAAGTGTTCGGCTGCAAGAAGGTGTGAATGTCCGACTATATTTGGTGAAAAGCAGGTGAAGCAAGGTCTTAATGCCCAACCTTACATTATCAAAAGCGAGATCAGAGGTGTTTGACTGCAAGAAGGCCATAGTTTGCCAAAAGCGGGTAAGCTGCGAATGACCAACTAAATATCAACAAAAGTGGGGGCGGAGGTCTTCGGATGCAACTGGGTGTGAACATCCCACCATACAAGTATGGTGGAGAGGAAGCTGTGAACAGCCGACCATAGTTTGCAAAAAGCGGGTGAGAAAAGGTGCGAATGTGCAACCATACATGATCAAAACAGGGAGCGGAGGTGTTTGGCTGTGACAAGGTGTGAATGTCCACCCAAAATTAATGAAAAGCGGGCAAAAAGTAGGTTTGAATGCCCAACCATACATCATCAAAAGCAGGAGTGGATATGTTCGGCTACAAGAAGGTTTGAACGTCTGACCATAGTTTGTAAAAAGCGGGTAAGAAAAGGTTCGAATGCCCAAACATACACCATCAAAAGAGGGAGCGGAGGTGTTCCGCTGTAAGAAGGTGTGAATGTCCGACCATAGTTGGAAAAAAGTGGGTAAGAAAAGGTTAAAATACCCGACTGTACACAATCAATAGGGGGAGCGTAGTTGTTCGGCTACAAGAAGTTGTGAAAGTCCAACCATGGTTTGTAAAAAGCGGGTAAGAAAAGGTGCGAATGCCCGAAAATGTATGATCAAAAGAGGGAGCGGAGGTGTTCGGCTGCAAGAAGGTGTGAATGTACACCCATAATTACTGAAAAATGGGTAAGAAAAGGTGCGAATGCCCAACTATACATAATCAAAAGCAGGAGTGGATGTGTTCGGCTCCAAGAAGGGTTGAATGTCTGACCATAGTTTGTAAAAAGCAGGTAAGAAAAGGTTTGACTGCCCGAACATACACCATCAAAAGAGGGAGTGGAGGTGTTCCGCTGTAAGAAGGTGTGAATGTCCGACCATAGTTGGTAAAAAGCGGGTAAGAAAAGGTTAAAATACCCGACTGTACACAATCAATAGCGGGAGCGGAGTTGTTCGGCTACAAGAGGGTGTGAAAGTCCAACCATCGTTTGTCAAAAGCTGGTAAGAAAAGGTTCGAATGCCCGAATATATACCATCAAAAGCGGAAGCGGAGGTGTTCGGCTGCAAGAAGGTGTGAACGTCCGACCAAAGTTGGCAAAAAGCAGTAAAGAAAAGGTTCGAATATCCAAACATAATTAAAAGCGAGAGAGATTGTGTTCAGCTGCAAGAAGGTGTGAATATCCAGCCATAATTACTCACAAACGGGTAAGAAAATGTAGTATTGCCAGACCATACATGATCAAAACAGGGAGCGGAGGTGGTTTAGCTACAAAAAGGGGTGAATGTCCAACTAAAGTTCAAATATATTAACAAAAGCGGGAGGAGAGGTCTTCGGATTAGAGTGGTTGAAATTTCCAACCATAATCTATAAAATGCGGTTAAAAAAAAAAGGTGTGAAGGAATGAATTTTATAGCAAAATCCGAAATCATGCATAACTCCGCAAAAGGAACGTATTGCTCAACCAAAGGGATGCTTCTTTCTCATTCAGGGTAATATGAGGAACTTTATGCTTTATACATTTTAGACACGGATAACTATGAAGGACAAAGCAATTTTAACTTGGTTTGAGCAAAGCAATTCATTTTATAGGAAAATCCGAAATCGTGCAGGACTCATGAAAGTAAGCTTATTCTCGGATTCCTGATCCTCCAGTGTTGCTCTTTCCTATACTGCAAAATACAGCCTTGTTCTTTGTTGAAATCGATATAGACATTGATAAATATGAAGGACAAAGCAGTTTCCACTTTGTTTGAGTGAAGGAAATAATTTTATAGCAAAATCCCAAATCAAGCAGAACGTATGAAAATAAGCGTGTTTTCGGATTCCTGATCCTTCAGTGTTGCTATTTCTTCTACTGCAAAATACAATGTTGTTCTTTGTTGAATTCAATCTAGACATTGATAAATATGAAGGACAAAGCAGTTTTAACATAGTTTGAGTTAAAGGAATTCATTTTATACATAAAATCCCAAATCATGCAGAACGTATGAAAATAAGCTTATTCTCGGATTCCTGTTCCTTCAAGTGTTGCTCTTTCTACTACTGCAAAATACAATGTTGTTCTTTGTTGAAGTAAATCTAGACATTGATAAATATGAAGGACAAAGCAGTTTTCACTTGGTTTGAGTGAAGGAATTCATTTTATACATAAAATCCCAAATCATTCAAAACGTATGAAAAGAGGCTTATTCTCGGATTCCTGATCCTTCAGTGTTGCTTTTTCTTCTACTGCAAAATACAATGTTGTTCTTTGTTGAAGTCGATCTAGACATTGATAAATATGAAGGACAAAGCAGTTTTAACTTGGTTTGAGTGAAGGAATTCATTTTATACATAAAATCCCAAATCATGCAGAACGTATGAAAATAAGCTTATTCTCGGATTCCTGTTCCTTCAAGTGTTGCTCTTTCTACTACTGCAAAATACAATGTTGTTCTTTGTTGAAGTAAATCTAGACATTGATAAATATGAAGGACAAAGCAGTTTTCACTTGGTTTGAGTGAAGGAATTCATTTTATACATAAAATCCCAAATCATTCAAAACGTATGAAAAGAAGCTTATTCTCGGATTCCTGATCCTTCAGTGTTGCTTTTTCTTCTACTGCAAAATACAATGTTGTTCTTTGTTGAAGTCGATCTAGACATTGATAAATATGAAGGACAAAGCAGTTTTAACTTGGTTTGAGTGAAGGAATTCATTTTATACATAAAATCCCAAATCATGCAGAACGTATGAAAATAAGCTTATTCTCGGATTACTGATCCTTCAGTGATGCTCTTTCTTCTACTGCAAAATCCAGTGTTGTTCTTTGTTGAAGTCAATCTAGACATTGATAAATATGAAGGACAAAGCAGTTTTCACTTGGTTTGAGTGAAGGATTTGCAGCTGAAAACCTCCCGCTCCCGCTTTTGATTGTGTATAGTCGGGCTTTCGAGCCTTTTCTTACCCGGTTTTTAGAAATTATGGTTAGACATTCAGACCTTGCAGCCGAAGACCTCCACTCCCTCTTTTGATCATACATTGTCGGGCATTCGCACCTTGTCTTACCCGCTTTTTACAAACTATAGTCAGACATTCACATCTTGCAGCTGAACCACCTCAGCTCCCTGTTTTGATCATGTATGGTCTGGCAATACTACCTTTTCTTACCCGTTTGTGAGTAATTATGGCTGGACATTCACACCTACTTGCAGTCGAACAGCTCTGCTCTCGCTTTTGATGGTATATATTCGGGCATTCGAACCTTTTCTTAACTGCTTTTTGCAAACTTTGGTCGGACGTTCACACCTTCTTGCAGCCGAACACCTCCGCTTCCGCTTTTGATGGTATATATTCGGGCATTCGAACCTTTTCTTAGCAGCTTTTTACAAACCATGGTTGAACTTTCACACCTTCTTGTAGCCGAACACCTCCGCTCCCGCTTTTGATGGTGTATAGTCAGGCATTTGAACCTTTTCTTTCCCGCTTTTTACAAACTATGGTCGGACATTCAAACCTTCTTGTAGCCGAAAACCTCCGCTCCCTCTTTTGATCATACATTGTCGGGCATTCGCACCTTTTCTTACCCGTTTTTTACAAACCATGGTCGGACTGTCACACATTCTTGTAGCCAAACACATCCGCTCCCGCTATTGATTGTGTACAGTCGGGTATTTTAACCTTTTCTTACCCGTTTTTTACCAACTATGGTCGGACATTCACACCTTCTTACAGCGGAACACCTCCGCTCCCTCTTTTGATGTTGTATGTTTGGGCATTCGAACCTTTTCTTACCCGCTTTTTACAAACTATGCTCGGACATTCAAACCTTCTTGTAGCCGAACACATCCACTCCTGCTTTTGATGATGTATGGTTGGGCATTCAAACCTACTTGTTGCCCGCTTTTCATTAATTTTTGTGGACATTCACACCTTGTCACAGCCAAACACCTCCGCTCCCTGTTTTGATCATGTATGGTTGGACATTCGCTCCTTTTCTCACCCGTTTTTTGCCAACTATGGTCGGCTGTTCACAGCTTCCTCTCCACCATACTTGGTGGGATATTCACACCCACTTGCATCCGAAGACCTTTTGTTGATATTTAGTCGGTCATTCGCAGCTTACCCGCTTTTGGCAAACTATGGCCTTCATGCAGCCAAACACCTCTGATCTCGCTTTTGATGATGTAAGGTTGGGCATTCAGACCTTGCTTCACCTGCTTTTCACCAAATATAGTCGGACATTCACACCTTCTTGCAGCCGAACACTTCCGCTCCACCTTTTAGTGTTCTATCACACCTTTTTTTTCACCGCATTTTATAGATTATGGTTGGAAATTCTCAACCACTCTCATCCGAAGACCTCTCCTCCCGCTTTTGTTAATATATTTGAACTTTAGTCGGACATTCACACCTTCTTGCAGCTGAACCACCTCCGCTCCCTGTTTTGATCATGTATGGTCTGGCAATACTACCTTTTCTTACCCGTTTGTTAGTAATTATGGCTGGACATTCACACCTACTTGCAGCCGAACACCACCTCTCCCGCTTTTGATGATGTATGGACGGGCATTCTTACCTTTTCTAACACATTTTTCAGCAATTATGGTCGGAGATTCACACTTACTCACAGCCGAACAACTCCGCTCCCGCATTTGATGGTGTATAGTCGGGCATTCTCACCCTTTCTCATCAGCTTTTTGCAAATTATGATCTGACATTCACACCTGCTTTTGATAATGTATGGTTTGGCATTCGCACCTTTTCTTACCCATTTTTCAGTAATTATGGGTGGACATTCACACCTTCTTGCAGCTGAACACCTCCTCTCCCGCTATTGATTGTGTACAGTCGGGTATTTTAACCTTTTCTTACCCGCTTTTTACCAAATATGGTCGGACATTCACACCGTCTTACAGCGGAACACCTCTGCTCCCGCTTTTGATGGTGTATAGTCAGGCATTTGAACCTTTTCTTACCCGCTTTTCACAAACTATGGTCGGACATTCAAACCTTCTTGTAGCCGAAAACCTCCGCTCCCTCTTTTGATTATACATTGTTGGGCATTCGCACCTTATTTACAAACTATAGTCAGACATTCACACCTTGCAGCTGAGCCACCTCAGCTCCCTGTTTTGATAGTGTATGTTCGGGCATTCGAACCTATTCTTACCCCCTTTTTACAAACTATGCTCGGAGATTCACACCTACTCACAGCCGAACAACTCCGCTCCCGCATTTGATAATGTCTTGTCCGGCATTCTAGTCTCTTCTAACACATTTTTCAGCAATTATGGTTGGACATTCACACCTACTCACAGCCGAACACTTCCGCTCCCACATTTGATGGTGTATAGCCGGGCATTTTCACCCTTTCTCATCAGCTTTTTGCAAATTATGATCTGACATTCACACCTACTTGCAGTCGAACAGCTCTGCTCCCGCTTTTGATTATGTTTGGTTGGATATTCGAACCTTTTCTTAACTGCTTTTTACAAACTTTGGTCGGACGTTCACACCTTCTTGCAGCCGAACACATCCACTTCCACTTTTGATGGTATATATTCGGGCATTCGAACCTTTTCTTACCCGCTTTTTACAAACCGTGGTCGGACTTTCACACCTTCTTGTAGCCAAACAACTCCGCTCCCGCTATTGATTGTGTACAGTCGGGTATTTTAACCTTTTCTTACCCGCTTTTTACCAACTATGGTCGGACATTTACACCTTCTTACAGCGGAACACCTCCGCTCCCTCTTTTGATGGTCTATGTTCGGGCATTCGAACCTTTTCTTACCCGCTTTTTACAAACTATGGTCGGACATTCAAACTTTCTTGTAGCCGAACACATCCACTCCTGCTTTTGATGATGTATGGTTGGGCATTTTCACCTTTTCTTACCCATTTTTCAGTAATTATGGGTGGACATTCACACCTTCTTGCAGCTGAACAACTCCTCTCCCGCGGAGGTCTCATGTGCGGTTTGATATTTGAAAATTTTCTTTCATGTTTTAAAGCAATTATTGATGGACATTCAAATCTTCTTGTAGCCGAACACATCCACTCCTGCTTTTGATGATGTATGGTAAGCTTTTCTTACCCGCTTTTTACAAACTATGGTCGGACATTCAAACCTTCTTGTAGCCAAAACCCTCCGCTCCCTCTTTTGATCATACATTGTTGGGCATTCGCACCTTATCTTACCCGCTTTTTACAAACTATAGTCAGACATTCATACCTTGCAGCTGAACCACCTCCGCTCCCTGTTTTGATCATGTATGGTCTGGCAATACTACCTTTTCTTACCCGTTTGTGAGTAATTAATCCCAAAATATTGAGCATAAAATAAGTCTTTATGCTGATGATGTATTACTTTTCCTTCAGAACTCACAGACGTCTCTCAGTCACACGATCACACTCATAAATAAATTCTCAGCACTTTCTGACTACTCTATCAACTGGTCTAAGACCACAGTTCTGCCCATTAACTGTAGGGTCCATAATATACCTGCGATCACTTTACAGTCAGGAAATATTAGATATTTAGGCATAAACATTTCCTCCAGGCTCTCAGAGCTAACAAAGCTAAATTATGTGCAATTATTAAAGACAGTAGAGGACGATCTCTCGTTGGAAGTCCTTACCTATATCACTTATGGGGAGAGTTACATCCATTAAAATGATGATACTACCAAAAGTTAACTATTTGTTCTCAATGATCCCCATAAAACCATCTGCTACTTGGTTTAAGTCACTAGATTCATGCATCTCCAAATTTCTGTGGAAAAACAAACCACCACGTATTAGTTTAAAAACCCTACAGAAGACCAAGGACAGTGGTGGATTAGATTTACCTCATTTTCAGCACTATTCCTTAGACAATAGGTTACAATATATATCAAAATGGTTTAAACCTTGTTGTTGTCACAGTTCCCAGAGACGTTGTAATCGTTGAGGATTCTATATTCACCCCCTCATTAGAGGCACGTAATGCAGATTGATGACACTGAATCTTCTTCTCTGTTCATTGCTGGCATCATTCCCAGCATCGTAAGTGTTCGTGGCATTGTTAGCCTCTTCTTCTGGATCTTGATATCGAGAATCCTTTTGTATTTCTGGTTTGTCAGTCCTCTGTCTTCGTTCACCGGAGTCTTTGTCTTTTTGTCCTTGAGTTTGGTGATTTTTTCTTCTTTTGATGCCTTGACACAATGTGACAGGTTATACCACGTGGGAGATCCTGTAACTTGGATTGCTGTCCCTGTGCTGCGAAATGGCTGTGCTGCTCAAATGGTCTCTCCTTCATCATGGTTACATGCTGCCATTCCGACATCTCGCCATTCCGACATGGGTCTCCAATTGTCGGAATGGCGACACTTAATTTTTTATCAAACGTCCCACCATTCCGACACTTTTTTCCTCCTATGGTCGGAATGGCGGTATGTTTTTTGTTTTTTTTAACATACCGCCATTCCGACAGTTCCTTTTAATAGCCTATTTTTTACCCAAAACATTTTGCACTAATGATATGCCGGCGCAAATACGCCCTAAAGTTTGGCGCACAAGCTTTGCACATGCAGAGGCCACAGCCTCGCAAACAAACTTTAATAATCTATTATCAAAATCCCCTGAATTTCAAATATAAAAATACAGATATTAATATAACTCTGGCGAGACTGAAACTGATTAAGCAGAAATACAGTGTCAGTGAGCTGTCACAGCAGCCAGCTGGAGCGGAGCTCTCCACAGAGCCCATGCGTCTTTTGCACGCTGTCATCATATGCAAAAGTAATAATTGCAATTACAGATATCACGGCTACTGCACAGGACACAGTTGCGAGCACTCTGCCTTGCCTTGCCAATAGAAGAAGATAGAAATGACAGCATAGAACGTATAAAACACAACAAAATGCAGTAAAAACGTTTATTCATGTTATTCACGTGATTTATGAGTACTCACTCCAATTTTGGGAAGCGCGGATGGGTTTTGCGCATTTGGCACAAACACACAGCCGCAACGGTTGTAGCTTTATACAGCCTGTTGATATCTTAAGGACCTAACTGGTCACACCTGGGACTAAATGTCATGTAGAGATTGTTTTTACATGACATTACAGCTGAACATATAGCTTTCATCCACAAACCAACGTGGGAGAGCCCGAAGACGCATGTGCCAGACGCACATAGGCATGCGTAAAACCAATTTTGACCACTTCATACTGTTTATTTGCTTTCTTTTAGTTAACTTTCGTTTCTTTTGGATTCTTGTGCGTGTTATGGAGCCGTTTTGGTCCATGTTTGTAAGCCTTTTTTTCCTGGATTAAATTTTCGGAAGTTGAAACAAGTGGCATTGGAGTGTGTGATTGAAAACCACCGCGGACTGCTTCTCCTCCTCCAGTTGCCGAGACTTTGTGTTTTTAATAACGCTTGTCTATAAACATGTTAAACATATAAATTGCATGAACAGAAAGAAGGGACTCACCTGTTGAGTAACACACATTTCCTTATACGGAAAGCCTTGTCGGAATGGTGGGACATTTGAACGTCAGAATAGCGGGATGTCGCAATGGTGGGATGTCGGAATGGTGGGACGTTTGCATGTCGGAATGGTGGTATGTCGGAATGGTGGTATGTCGGAATGGTGGGATGTCGGAATAGCGGGATGTCGGAATGGCGGGATTTCGGAATGGGTGTTGCCACCCCCTTCATCATATACACAGTTATTTATACATCACCTTCCACCATGAAGCGTTGTCCCTTTTTGTTTCTCTCTTTGTTCTTAAAATGCTGTTATGCATGTCTAAACCAATCCATTAAATTAGATCATTTTGGCAGTAAAGCGATCTACAATGTGCTTGGTCGCAAAGCTGCTCATCTGTGGTAAACAGCTCTTCAGAAAGGCATTCTTCAATTGATTTCACTAATTCTATGTAATAATTTTGTGATTTCCTACAAAACTACACTTCTTCTCCCATCTGTCTGAGTATTTAATATTGTCTGGGTCCCGTTAAAACATGTATTTTTCCCATCTAATTCCTTGTTTGCTTTAAAACAAGTATTCCCCATTTTCTATCCCTTCAGTAGCCAACCAGTTTGTATGGAGTACACTGGAGCAACTTGACTGATCAGTAAAACACTGCTTTTGTTGTCACCGCAAGGCTTCCCCCGTCGGTTGTTTCACTGAGACACTACTGAGTAACTATAACTCAACACAGTTTATACACATAACATTCATATACATACTAACAAACAAACAAACAATTATTTATCGCAATTTTCTCATCTCTGTTTGAACGTACACCCAGGTAAATATTCCTGTAGTCTTCTCATACCGACTATGGACCCATTCATTGTTTAACTTCACTGTTTTGCAAATCCTAATTGAATATTACACATTGACATTGAACTTTACTTGATAAGCAGGTCTTCATTGCATTCAGCAGCCTATATGTGAGCATCTATGTGTAAGCTGTTCTTCTTTGCATTTATCAGCAGCAAGCAATTCTTCATTGCACATGCATATGAAAATAGTAAAACAATTCCAATGCGTTAGCGAAACCTTCTATATCAGGAGTGTCCATCATGATGCTGGGAATAGAACCTCTTTCCCAGAATAGTTCAACCTTCATTACTCAACTGATCATAACTCCGCAATGAGCACATTTCAAAGTATCATTCCTCTACATATATTCAAAAATCTATGTGTAAATGTTTAATATTTCTTATATTTGTTGATGTCATTCTGTGTGCATGTGGCCTAAACCCAATCTCTGTGTGGCAATTTTAATTTAAACAAGTTGAACTCTGCCTCTGATCATTTAAAAAAGGTGTGTACCAATATCAACCTTTCTCAGGTAATTACTGATCCTACAAAACCAAAGAGATCCTTCAAGGTTGTCCCTGATTGGCTCAATCTTAACAAATCAAAGGTAGAAAATCCGCAGTATCTGAACTTGGTGTTAGTTATCACTGCTCAATAGCCTGTATCAGAATTGCAAAAATGAAAACATTAGGTCCACGCTTGGTATCCAGATCCTGAAACATCTCCATGAGCAGGCTTTTTTTTAACTGATCTGTTGAATAGTTATATGACACTGTTAAAATCCCAGATGAAGATCTAGCACTTGACCATTTTTGTAAATCTTCTAATTCCATAGTTGATAAACACGCCCCTTTTAAAAAGTATAGAACTTAGAACAGGTCTATCCCTGGCTTTCGGCAGAACTGTCTTCTTTACTTTTTTTCCCCTTGTCCTGTTCAGCATTATGTCAGAAGAATTGTAGTCTGAATACCTATGATGCCAAACAGATTTGTTTTGCCAAGGGAAGTTTTATAAATGTAAAGCTCCCCTTGATGCCCATTTATTCATTTCTTTTTACAATATATGACATGAACTGAACTGAACCGGACCGGGGGACAAGGAAAGAAGAAGAGGAAAGAAGAGGAAACAGAAAAAAAATAGAAACAAAAACCAGACAACCAGCTGCTACACCTGTAAAAAACAAAACAGACAACAATCCATGGCCTATGAGGGGAATCCAGCCTTAGCGCCAAGAGGAGCACCTGAAAGCAGACAAGCAGAGAAAAAACAAACACACAAACAAACAAAAACAAGCGCAAGAAGCGGCAATCGCATACAACACAGCTGTGGATATAGATGACCTGAGACGACATGATAATACATCAACTGCTTAGTGACCATGCTACTGGACTAATGAATGTGTGTGTGTGTGTGTGTGTGTGAGAACATGCAACACCCATGGCACAGGACCTACATGATAACCGTGCTTAGTTATGAGTGTATAAGCGTACAGGGCCACAATCCACAGCCCCCCAAACAATCAGAAGCAGGCAGAGAGGGCCACAAGACCCAGGCCACCAGCAGCCCCCACAGAGCACAGAACCCAGGTAGCCCACCGCAGGGGCAACCACGTATCCACCCAGAAGACTGCAGAGGAAGCCCCCGGAAAGAGCCCCCATAAGCATAGGGCAGAGGCACTCCGGGAACCAGGGGCAACAGCCCACCGACCCCGCCAGGCCCCAGCCGCCCAGACATGGGCCGTGCACTGGACCTGGGCCCCAGGAGCCCGAGCGCCCCCAAACCCCCCGGCAGAGGCCCCACCCAATACCCAGGAGGGCCAAGCGCCCCAGACAGCCACAAAGTGGGTCAGCGCCTGCCCCAGCGCCCCTGGCCAAGTGCCCTGGGAGTCAAGACGTGCCCACAGGTGGGTGAAGTCGCGAGCAGTGGGGAGAGGCAACGCTGATGCCCCATCGGGAGAAACACAGGCAGGCCAGGCGACAGCAAGTCCCAGATCCAGGCCCAATCATTACCACACACACTTTCACGTCCCATACATCCACACATCCACACATCCTACCTCCCTCGACTCTGCTGGGGTGTAGTGCAGCGGGCACACCAGGAGGCCAGCAACCCCCCAGCCACCACAGACCCCGAACCAGCAGAACAATTAATTAATCCTCCTGGCCCCTCCTGCCCCGAGCAGACACCAGGAAGCAGGGGTGTGCGAAGAAGACCCCTCCCCTCACCCTTCTGGCTCTTCAATATTTTCTAATAGTGAGCAATTAAAATTGAGGGGCAGCCAAACTTGTAGAACTGGGAGCGCGGCACTCTGGGCAGCCTACATACCCAAAGAGCCCCGCCCACCAGATGCCACTCAGTGTAACCACCCCCCAAGACCTAATGTGTGTGTGTGAGTGTGTTTGATAAGTACTAATGTCTAAGGTGTAATTAAAACAGGGGCAGGGAACTGCAGAGTGCAACCAAAGGGGACCACCTACGTGGCCCCATCCACTACACCCCACCGAACACACACGCCCCCAAAACCCTTCATGTGTGAGTGTGTGCTGTTTACAGGAGCCAGAAGGGAGAGGGGTATGGGGATATATACCGGGGGAGCTACTCTCCCCCAGAGAGGGCAGCCAGGGACTGGCTGCAATAGGCATCCCCGCTACCTGGGAGCCAGCAATGGGCAGGAGGGCCTGATGTCCACCAGGCTCGGGGCCTGCAGCGACCATATTCCGGGAGCTACTGTACCCCCAGAAGGTACCCATCCCGCCCCACCCCACTCAACCCAACCCCACCCCGGAGGACCTCTACAAAAAACAAACAAACAAACCACCCGGTCACACCAGTCGCAGCAGCCCGGGCCTGAGACCCACCATCACCCAGCAACCCACCACCACCACTATGTGATAAAACTAATCAGAGGGGACCAGAGAGAATGAAATTCAGCCAATTGATGTTTTGAGGAGACAGACATTGTTTCCATGCTAATATAATCTAAAAGAAAATTTCTAAACTGGTTAATACACAGATTGTTCTTCGCATTCCAGTTCATGAGAATAGTTTTCTTTGCGATACATACCACTGTGACAACCATGTGTGCTGAGTTAATTTCCATGTTGATGTTGTGTAAGTCACCCAGTATGCACAGTGTGGGGCATGCAGGGATGCTACACTTTAGCCATGTTGATAGGTCCTCACAGACTTCAAGCCAGAACTTCTGGACAGGCGCAGAAAACCACAAAGCGTGTACATAATCATCAGGTGTGTTATCTGTGCAAGGTGAGCAGATGTTTGAGTGTGTTAGACCCATCCTGAACATCCTTTGTCCTGTATAGTGTGTTCTATGAAGGATTTTGTATTGTATGAGCTGTAAATTAGGATTTCGAGTCTTTATGAAGGTGTTCAAACATATTTGTGGTTAGAAGCTATGACCAGAACTGATGGATAAATCTGCCTCCCATTTTGAGGATGGAAGAGACATTGTGTCATCTATCTTAGACAATAATTTATATATTTTTGATAGTAGTTTTGGGGTACAGATGCTTAGAAATTCTGCTACCCTAGTCGGGGGTTGTAAGTCTGGTTGGTGGAGGATATATCCATCCATCCATCCATCATCTGCCGCTTATCCGGGGGTCGGGTCGCGGGGGCAGCAGCTTGAGCAGAGAAACCCAGACGTCTCTGTCCCCGGCCACTTCCTCCAGCTCTTCCGGGGGGACCCCGAGGCGTTCCCAGGCCAGCCGAGAGACATAGTCTCTCCAACGTGTCCTGGGTCTCCCCCGGGGTCTCCTCCCAGTGGGACGTGCCCGGAACACCTCCCCAGGGAGGCGCCCAGGGGGCATCCTAACCAGATGCCCGAGCCACCTCATCTGACTCCTCTCAATGCGGAGGAGCAGCGGTTCTACTCCGAGCCCCTCCCGGATGACTGAGCTTCTCACCCTATCTCTAAGGGAGAGCCCAGACACCCTGCGGAGGAAACCCATTTCGGCCGCTTGTATTCGCGATCTTGTTCTTTCGGTCACTACCCACAACTCGTGACCATAGGTGAGGATGGGAACGTAGATTGACCAGTAAGTAGAGGCAGTGGACCACCGAGGGTATAGAGCTGGTCCACTGTTCCACGGCCAGGACGAAAGCCACACTGCATCTCCTGAATCCGAGGCTCGATTATCCGACGGATCCTCCTCTCCAATACCCCCGAATAGACCTTACCAGGGAGGCTGAGGAGTGTGATACCCCTATAGTTGGAACACACCCTCCGGTCCCCCTTTTTAAAGAGGGGGACCACCACCCCAATCTGCCAGTCCAGAGGCACTGTCCCCGATGTCCACGCGATACTGCAGAGGCGTGTCAGCCAAGACAGCCCTACAACATCCAGAGCCTTGAGAAACTCAGGACGGACCTCATCCACCCCCGGGGCCTTGCCACCGAGGAACTTTTTAACCACCTCGGCAACCTCAGCTCCAGAAATGGGAGGCCCCGTCTCCGAGCTCTCCGACTCTGCCTCTTCCGAGCACGTGTTGGTAGGATTGAGGAGTTCCTCGAAGTACTCCCCCCACCGACTCACAACATCCCTAATTGAGGTCAGCAAAGCCCCGTCCGCACTGTAAACAGTGTTGACTGTGAGCCGCTTCCCCCCCCTGAGATGCCGGATGGTGGACCAGAATCTTTTCGAGGCCGTCCGGAAATCGTTCTCCATGGTCTCACCGAACTCCTCCCAGGCCCGAGTTTTTGCCTCAGCAACCGCCGAAGCCGTGGCCCGTCTGGCCCGTCGGTACCTATCAGCTTCTTCCAGGGTCCCACTGGCCAAAAAGGCCCGATAGGACTCCTTCTTCAGCTTGACGGCTTCCCTCACCACTGGTGTCCACCAACAGGTTCGAGGGTTGCCGCCACGACAGGCACCGACCACCTTACGGCCACAACTCCGACCAGCTGCCTCGGCAATGGAGTCACGGAACATGGCCCATTCAATGTCCCCCACCTCAAATATGGTTGAAGCTCTGCCGGAGGTGGGAGTTAAAGCTCCTTCTGACGGGGGATTCTGACAAACGCTCCCAGCAGACCCTCACAATACGTTTGGGCCTGCCAGGTCTGATCGGCATCCTCCCCCACCAGCGGAGCCAACTCACCACCAGGTGGTGATCAGTTGACAGCTCCGCCCCTCTCTTCACCCGAGTGTCCAGGACATACGGCCGCAAGTCCGATGATACAACCACAAAGTCGATCATCGAACTGCGGCCAAGGGTGTCCTGGTGCCAAGTGCACATATGGACACCCTTATGCCTGAACATGGTGTTCGTTATGGACAGTCTATGACTGGCACAGAAGTCCAACAACATAACACCACTCTGATTCAGATCGGGGGGGCCGTTCCTCCCAATCACACCCCTCCAGGTCTCACTGTCATTGCCCACGTGAGCATTGAAGTCCCCCAGCAGAATGAGGGAGTCTCCGGTAGGAGCATTCTCCAGTGCCTCCCCCAGAGACTCCAAAAAGAGTAGGTACTCTGAACTGCTGTTTGGCGCATAGGCACAAACAACAGTCAGGACTCGTCCCCCCACCCAAGGCGGAGGGAGGCTACCCTCTCGTTCACTGGGGTAAACCCCAATGTACTGGCACACAGCCGGGGGGGCAATAAGTATGCCCACATCTGCTCTGCGCCTCTCACCACGGGCAACTCCAGAGTGGAAGAGAGTCCAACCCCTCTCAAGAGTACTGGTTCCAGATCCCAAGCCGTGCGTCGAGGTGAGTCCGACTATATCTAACGGTCTGATGAAGTTTCAACAATAAACAACAAACTTTGTATTATGAGAAAGAACCAGACTCATTCTTTAGGAATCCGAAAATAAGCTCTATTTTACGAGTTATGCACGAATTCGGATTCTCCTATAAAACGAATTCCTTAACTCAAACCAAGTTAAGACTGCTTTGTCCTTCATATTTATTCATGTCTAATCAAGTTTCAATGATAAACAACGTTGTACTTTGTAGAATGAGAAAGAACTTCTTCATCAATAAGCATCTCTCGACAAATGACGAAATACAGATTTTGCTATAAAATTAATTGCTATCAGCCTGACTTAAAACTGTTTGTCTTCCTTATTTATCCACTTCAAATCAAGTTTCAACAATTAAAAAATTTTTGTAGTTTGAGAAAGAACAACTTAATCTTGAGCAATCAGTATAAAAAGAAGGTAAGCAAAGGTGCGAATGTCAAACCATACATGATCAAAACAGGGAGCGGAGGTGTTTGGCTGAGACAAGGTGTGAATGTCCACCCATAATTAATGAAAAGCGGGCAACAAGTAGGTTCGAATGCCCAACCATACATCATCAAAAGCAAGAGTGGATATGTTCAGCTACAAGAAGGTTTGAACGTCTGACCATAGTTTGTAAAAAGCGGGTAAGAAAAGGTTCGAATGCATGACAATACACCATCAAAAGCGTGAGCGGAGGTGTTCCGCTGTAAGACGGTGTGAATGTCCGACCATAGTTGGTAAAAAGCGGGTAAGAAAAGGTTAAAATACCCGACTGTACACAATCAATAGCGGGAGCGGAGTTGTTCGGCTACAAGAAGGTGTGAAAGTCCAACCATGGTTTGTAAAAAGCTGCTAAGAAAAGGTTCGAATGCCCGAATATATACCATCAAAAGCGGAAGCGGAGGTGTTTGGCTGCAAGAAGGTGTGAACGTCCGACCAAAGTTTGTAAAAAGCAGTTAAGAAAAGGTTCGAATATCCAACCAAACATAATCAAAAGCGGGAGCAGAGCTGTTCGACTGCAAGTAGGTGTGAATGTCAAGCCATAATTACTCACAAACGGGTAAAAAAAGGTAGTATTGCCAGACCATACATGATCAAAACAGGGAGCTGAGGTGGTTCAGCACCAAGGTGTGAATGTCTGACTATAGTTTGTAAAAAGCGGGTAAGCTGCGAATGACCGACTAAATATCAACAAAAGGTCTTCGGATGCAAGTGGGTGTGAATATCCCACCATACAAGTATGGTGGAGAGGAAGCTGTGAACAGCCGACCATAGTTTGCAAAAAGCGGGTGAGACAAGGTGCGAATGTCCAACCATACATGATCAAAACAGGGAGCGGAGGTGTTTGGCTGTGACAAGGTGTGAATGTCCACCCAAAATTAATGAAAAGCGGGCAAAAAGTAGGTTTGAATGCCCAAGCATACATCATCAAAAGAAGGAGTGGATGTGTTCGGCTACAAGAAGGTTTGAATGTCCGAGCATAGTTTGTAAAAAGCGGGTAAGAAAAGGTTCGAATGCCCAAACAAACACCATCAAAAGAGGGAGCGGAGGTGTTTGGCTGTGACAAGGTGTGAATGTCCACCCAAAATTAATGAAAAGCGGGCAAAAAGTAGGTTTGAATGCCCAAGCATACATCATCAAAAGAAGGAGTGGATGTGTTCGGCTACAAGAAGGTTTGAATGTCCGAGCATAGTTTGTAAAAAGCGGGTAAGAAAAGGTTCGAATGCCCAAACAAACACCATCAAAAGAGGGAGCGGAGGTGTTCCGCTGTAAGAAGGTGTGAATGTCCGACCATAGTTGGTAAAAAGTGGGTAAGAAAAGGTTAAAATACCCGACTGTACACAATCAATAGGGGGAGCGGAGTTGTTCGGCTACAAGAAGGTGTGAAAGTCCAACCATGGTTTGTAAAAAGCTGGTAAGAAAAGGTTCGAATGCCCGAATATATACCATCAAAAGCGGAAACGGAGGTGTTCGGCTGCAAGAAGGTGTGAACGTCCGACCAAAGTTTGTAAAAAGCAGTTAAGAAAAGGTTCGAATATCCAACCAAACAAAATCAAAAGCGGGAGCAGAGCTGTTCGACTGCAAGTAGTTGTGAATGTCCAGCCATAATTACTCACAAACGGGTAAGAAAAGGTAGTATTGCCAGACCATACATGATCAAAACAGGGAGCTGAGGTGGTTCAGCACCAAGGTGTGAATGTCTGACTATAGTTTGTAAAAAGCGGGTACGATAAGGTGCGAATGCCTGACAATGTATAATCAAAAGAGGGAGCAGAGGTTTTCGGCTACAAGAAGGTTTGAACGTCTGACCATAGTTTGCAAAAAGCGGGTAAGAAAAGGTTCGAATGCCCGAACATACACCATCAAAGGAGGGAGCGGAGGTGTTCCGCTGTAAGAAGGTGTGAAT
Source organism: Leuresthes tenuis (assembly GCF_036924035.1). Taxonomy (NCBI): domain Eukaryota; kingdom Metazoa; phylum Chordata; class Actinopteri; order Atheriniformes; family Atherinopsidae; genus Leuresthes; species Leuresthes tenuis. The sequence continues at coordinate 29,535,719 of NW_027325365.1, read as the reverse complement.
GTCCGACCATAGTTGGTAAAAAGTGGGTAAGAAAAGGTTAAAATACCCGACTGTACACAATCAGTAGCGGGTGCGGAGTTGTTCGGCTACTAAAAGGTGTGAAAGTCCGACCATGGTTTGTAAAAAGCGGGTAAGAAAAGGTGCGAATGCACGAAAATGTATGATCAAAAGAGGGAGCGGAGGTGTTTGGCTGCAAGAAGGTGTGAATGTACACCCATAATTACTGAAAAATGGGTAAGAAAAGGTGCGAATGCCCAAATATACATAATCAAAAGCAGGAGTGGATGTGTTCGGCTCCAAGAAGGGTTGAATGTCTGACCATAGTTTGTAAAAAGCAGGTAAGAAAAGGTTTGACTGCCCGAACATACACCATCAAAAGAGGGAGCGGAGGTGTTCCGCTGTAAGAAGGTGTGAATGTCCGACCATAGTTGGTAAAAAGCGGGTAAGAAAAGGTTAAAATACCCGACTGTACACAATCAATAGCGGGAGCGGAGTTGTTCGGCTACTAAAAGATGTGAAAGTCCGACTATGGTTTGTAAAAAGCGGGTAAGAAAAGGTGCTAATGCCCGACAATGTATGATCAAAAGAGGGAGCAGAGGTGTTCGGCTGCAAGAAGGTCTGAATGTCCAACCATAATTTGTATAAACCGGGAAGGAAAGTTTCGAAAGCCCGACTATACACCATCAAAAGCGGGAGCAGAGTGGTTCAGCTGCAAGAAGGTCTGAATGTCCATCAATAATTGCTTTAAAACATGAAAGAAAATTTTCGAATATCATCCGCACATGATCATAAGAAGGAGAGGAGGTGTTCAGCTGCAAGAAGGTGTGAATGTCCACCCATAATTCCTGAAAAATGGGTAAAAAAAGGTGCGAATGCCCAACCATACATTATCAAAAGCAGGTGTGAATGTCAGATCATAATTTGCAAAAAGCTGATGAGAAAGGGTGAGAATGCCCGACTATACACCATCAAATGCGGGAGCGGAGGTGTTTGGCTCTGAGTAGGTGTGAATGTCCGACCATAATTGCTGAAAAATGTGTTAGAAAAGGAAAGAATGCCGGACCATACATCATCAAAAGCGAGAGAGGTGGTGTTCGGCTGCAAAAAGGTGTAAATGTTCGACTAAAGTTTGTAAAAAGCGGGTAAGACATGGTGCGAATGCCTGACAAGGTATGATCAAAAGCAGGAGCGGAGGTGTTCAGCTGCAAGAAGGTCTAAATGTCCATCAATAATTGCTAGAAAACATGAAAGAAAATTTTCGAAAATCAAACCGCACATGATCATAAGTGGGAGAGGAGGTGTTCAGCTGCAAGAAGGTGTGAATGTCCACCCATTATTCCTGACAAATGGGTAAGAAAAGGTGCTAATGCCAAACCATACATTATCAAAAGCAGGTGTGAATGTCAGATCATAATTTGCAAAAAGCTGATGAGAAAGGGTGAGAATGTCCGACTGCACACCATCAAATGCGGGAGCGGAGTTGTTCGGCTGTGAGTAGGTGTGAATCTCCGACCGTAATTTCTGAAAAATGTGTTAGAAAAGGTAAGAATGCCGGTCCATACATCATCAAAAGCGAGAGAGGTGGTGTTCGGCTGCAAGTAGGTGTGAATGTCCAGCCATAATTACTCACAAACGGGTAAGAAAAGGTAGTATTGCCAGACCATACATGATCAAAACAGGGAGCGGAGGTGGTTCAGCTGCAAGAAGGTGTGAATGTCTCACTAAAGTTCAAATATATTAACAAAAGCGGGAGGAGAGGTCTTCGGATGAGAGTGGTTGAGAATTTCCAACCATAATCTATAAAATTCGGTGAAAAAAAGGTGTGATAGAACACTAAAAGGTGGAGCGGAAGTGTTCGGCTGCAAGAAGGTGTGAATGTCCGACTATATTTGGTGAAAAGCAGGTGAAGCAAGGTCTGAATGCCCAACCTTACATTATCAAAAGCGAGATCAGAGGTGTTTGGCTGCAAGAAGGCCATAGTTTGCCAAAAGCGGGTAAGCTGCGAATGACCAACTAAATATCAACAAAAGTGGGGGCGGAGGTCTTCGGATGCAACTGGGTGTGAACATCCCACCATACAAGTATGGTGGAGAGGAAGCTGTGAACAGCCGACCATAGTTTGCAAAAAGCGGGTGAGAAAAGGTGCGAATGTGCAACCATACATGATCAAAACAGGGAGCGGAGGTGTTTGGCTGTGACAAGGTGTGAATGTCCACCCAAAATTAATGAAAAGCGGGCAAAAAGTAGGTTTGAATGCCCAACCATACATCATCAAAAGCAGGAGTGGATATGTTCGGCTACAAGAAGGTTTGAACGTCTGACCATAGTTTGTAAAAAGCGGGTAAGAAAAGGTTCGAATGCCCAAACATACACCATCAAAAGAGGGAGCGGAGGTGTTCCGCTGTAAGAAGGTGTGAATGTCCGACCATAGTTGGTAAAAAGTGGGTAAGAAAAGGTTAAAATACCCGACTGTACACAATCAATAGGGGGAGCGTAGTTGTTCGGCTACAAGAAGTTGTGAAAGTCCAACCATGGTTTGTAAAAAGCGGGTAAGAAAAGGTGCGAATGCCCGAAAATGTATGATCAAAAGAGGGAGCGGAGGTGTTCGGCTGCAAGAAGGTGTGAATGTACACCCATAATTACTGAAAAATGGGTAAGAAAAGGTGCGAATGCCCAACTATACATAATCAAAAGCAGGAGTGGATGTGTTCGGCTCCAAGAAGGGTTGAATGTCTGACCATAGTTTGTAAAAAGCAGGTAAGAAAAGGTTTGACTGCCCGAACATACACCATCAAAAGAGGGAGTGGAGGTGTTCCGCTGTAAGAAGGTGTGAATGTTCGACCATAGTTGGTAAAAAGCGGGTAAGAAAAGGTTAAAATACCCGACTGTACACAATCAATAGTGGGAGCGGAGTTGTTCGGCTACAAGAAGGTGTGAAAGTCCAACCATCGTTTGTCAAAAGCTGGTAAGAAAAGGTTCGAATGCCCGAATATATACCATCAAAAGCGGAAGCGGAGGTGTTCGGCTGCAAGAAGGTGTGAACGTCCGACCAAAGTTGGCAAAAAGCGGGTGAGAAAAGGTGCGAATGTGCAACCATACATGATCAAAACAGGGAGCGGAGGTGTTTGGCTGTGACAAGGTGTGAATGTCCACCCAAAATTAATGAAAAGCGGGCAAAAAGTAGGTTTGAATGCCCAACCATACATCATCAAAAGCAGGAGTGGATATGTTCGGCTACAAGAACGTTTGAACGTCTGACCATAGTTTGTTAAAAGCGGGTAAGAAAAGGTTCGAATGCCCAAACATACACCATCAAAAGAGGGAGCGGAGGTGTTCCGCTGTAAGAAGGTGTGAATGTCCGACCATAGTTGGTAAAAAGTGGGTAAGAAAAGGTTAAAATACCCGACTGTACACAATCAATAGGGGGAGCGTAGTTGTTCGGCTACAAGAAGTTGTGAAAGTCCAACCATGGTTTGTAAAAAGCGGGTAAGAAAAGGTGCGAATGCCCGAAAATGTATGATCAAAAGAGGGAGCGGAGGTGTTCGGCTGCAAGAAGGTGTGAATGTACACCCATAATTACTGAAAAATGGGTAAGAAAAGGTGCGAATGCCCAACTATACATAATCAAAAGCAGGAGTGGATGTGTTGGGCTCCAAGAAGGGTTGAATGTCTGACCATAGTTTGTAAAAAGCAGGTAAGAAAAGGTTTGACTGCCCGAACATACACCATCAAAAGAGGGAGTGGAGGTGTTCCGCTGTAAGAAGGTGTGAATGTCCGACCATAGTTGGTAAAAAGCGGGTAAGAAAAGGTTAAAATACCCGATTGTACACAATCAATAGCGGGAGCGGAGTTGTTCGGCTACAAGAAGGTGTGAAAGTCCAACCATCGTTTGTCAAAAGCTGGTAAGAAAAGGTTCGAATGCCCGAATATATACCATCAAAAGCGGAAGCGGAGGTGTTCGGCTGCAAGAAGGTGTGAACGTCCGACCAAAGTTGGCAAAAAGCAGTAAAGAAAAGGTTCGAATATCCAAACATAATTAAAAGCGAGAGAGATTGTGTTCAGCTGCAAGTAGGTGTGAATATCCAGCCATAATTACTCACAAATGGGTAAGAAAATGTAGTATTGCCAGACCATACATGATCAAAACAGGGAGCGGAGGTGGTTTAGCTGCAAAAAGGGGTGAATGTCCAACTAAAGTTCAAATATATTAACAAAAGCGGGAGGAGAGGTCTTCGGATTAGAGTGGTTGAAATTTCCAACCATAATCTATAAAATGCGGTGAAAAAAAAAAGGTGTGAAGGAATGAATTTTATAGCAAAATCCGAAATCATGCATAACTCCGCAAAAGGAACGTATTGCTCAACCAAAGGGATGCTTCTTTCTCATTCAGGGTAATATGAGGAACTTTATGCTTGATACATTTTAGACACGGATAACTATGAAGGACAAAGCAATTTTAACTTGGTTTGAGCAAAGCAATTCATTTTATAGGAAAATCCGAAATCGTGCAGGACTCATGAAAGTAAGCTTATTCTCGGATTCCTGATCCTCCAGTGTTGCTCTTTCCTATACTGCAAAATACAGCCTTGTTCTTTGTTGAAATCGATATAGACATTGATAAATATGAAGGACAAAGCAGTTTCCACTTTGTTTGAGTGAAGGAAATAATTTTATAGCAAAATCCCAAATCAAGCAGAACGTATGAAAATAAGCGTGTTTTCGGATTCCTGATCCTTCAGTGTTGCTATTTCTTCTACTGCAAAATACAATGTTGTTCTTTGTTGAAGTCAATCTAGACATTGATAAATATGAAGGACAAAGCAGTTTTAACATAGTTTGAGTAAAGGAATTCATTTTATACATAAAATCCCAAATCATGCAGAACGTATGAAAATAAGCTTATTCTCGGATTCCTGTTCCTTCAAGTGTTGCTCTTTCTACTACTGCAAAATACAATGTTGTTCTTTGTTGAAGTAAATCTAGACATTGATAAATATGAAGGACAAAGCAGTTTTCACTTGGTTTGAGTGAAGGAATTCATTTTATACATAAAATCCCAAATCATTCAAAACGTATGAAAAGAAGCTTATTCTCGGATTCCTGATCCTTCAGTGTTGCTTTTTCTTCTACTGCAAAATACAATGTTGTTCTTTGTTGAAGTCGATCTAGACATTGATATATATGAAGGACAAAGCAGTTTTAACTTGGTTTGAGTGAAGGAATTCATTTTATACATAAAATCCCAAATCATGCAGAACGTATGAAAATAAGCTTATTCTCGGATTACTGATCCTTCAGTGATGCTCTTTCTTCTACTGCAAAATCCAGTGTTGTTCTTTGTTGAAGTCAATCTAGACATTGATAAATATGAAGGACAAAGCAGTTTTCACTTGGTTTGAGTGAAGGATTTGCAGCTGAAAACCTCCCGCTCCCGCTTTTGATTGTGTATAGTCGGGCTTTCGAGCCTTTTCTTACCCGGTTTTTAGAAATTATGGTTAGACATTCAGACCTTGCAGCCGAAGACCTCCACTCCCTCTTTTGATCATACATTGTCGGGCATTCGCACCTTGTCTTACCCGCTTTTTACAAACTATAGTCAGACATTCACATCTTGCAGCTGAACCACCTCAGCTCCCTGTTTTGATCATGTATGGTCTGGCAATACTACCTTTTCTTACCCGTTTGTGAGTAATTATGGCTGGACATTCACACCTACTTGCAGTCGAACAGCTCTGCTCTCGCTTTTGATGGTATATATTCGGGCATTCGAACCTTTTCTTAACTGCTTTTTGCAAACTTTGGTCGGACGTTCACACCTTCTTGCAGCCGAACACCTCCGCTTCCGCTTTTGATGGTATATATTCGGGCATTCGAACCTTTTCTTAGCAGCTTTTTACAAACCATTGTTGAACTTTCACACCTTCTTGTAGCCGAACACCTCCGCTCCCGCTTTTGATGGTGTATAGTCAGGCATTTGAACCTTTTCTTTCCCGCTTTTTACAAACTATGGTCGGACATTCAAACCTTCTTGTAGCCGAAAACCTCCGCTCCCTCTTTTGATCATACATTGTCGGGCATTCGCACCTTTTCTTACCCGTTTTTTACAAACCATGGTCGGACTGTCACACATTCTTGTAGCCAAACACATCCGCTCCCGCTATTGATTGTGTACAGTCGGGTATTTTAACCTTTTCTTACCCGTTTTTTACCAACTATGGTCGGACATTCACACCTTCTTACAGCGGAACACCTCCGCTCCCTCTTTTGATGTTGTATGTTTGGGCATTCGAACCTTTTCTTACCCGCTTTTTACAAACTATGCTCGGACATTCAAACCTTCTTGTAGCCGAACACATCCACTCCTGCTTTTGATGATGTATGGTTGGGCATTCAAACCTACTTGTTGCCCGCTTTTCATTAATTTTTGTGGACATTCACACCTTGTCACAGCCAAACACCTCCGCTCCCTGTTTTGATCATGTATGGTTGGACATTCGCTCCTTTTCTCACCCGTTTTTTGCCAACTATGGTCGGCTGTTCACAGCTTCCTCTCCACCATACTTGGTGGGATATTCACACCCACTTGCATCCGAAGACCTTTTGTTGATATTTAGTCGGTCATTCGCAGCTTACCCGCTTATGGCAAACTATGGCCTTCATGCAGCCAAACACCTCTGATCTCGCTTTTGATGATGTAAGATTGGGCATTCAGACCTTGCTTCACCTGCTTTTCACCAAATATAGTTACAATACATTCACACCTTCTTGCAGCCGAACACTTCCGCTCCACCTTTTAGTGTTCTATCACACCTTTTTTTTCACCGCATTTTATAGATTATGGTTGGAAATTCTCAACCACTCTCATCCGAAGACCTCTCCTCCCGCTTTTGTTAATATATTTGAACTTTAGTCGGACATTCACACCTTCTTGCAGCTGAACCACCTCCGCTCCCTGTTTTGATCATGTATGGTCTGGCAATACTACCTTTTCTTACCCGTTTGTTAGTAATTATGGCTGGACATTCACACCTACTTGCAGCCGAACACCACCTCTCCCGCTTTTGATGATGTATGGACGGGCATTCTTACCTTTTCTAACACATTTTTCAGCAATTATGGTCGGAGATTCACACTTACTCACAGCCGAACAACTCCGCTCCCGCATTTGTTGGTGTATAGTCGGGCATTCTCACCCTTTCTCATCAGCTTTTTGCAAATTATGATCTGACATTCACACCTGCTTTTGATAATGTATGGTTTGGCATTCGCACCTTTTCTTACCCATTTTTCAGTAATTATGGGTGGACATTCACACCTTCTTGCAGCTGAACACCTCCTCTCCCGCTATTGATTGTGTACAGTCGGGTATTTTAACCTTTTCTTACCCGCTTTTTACCAAATATGGTCGGACATTCACACCGTCTTACAGCGGAACACCTCTGCTCCCGCTTTTGATGGTGTATAGTCAGGCATTTGAACCTTTTCTTACCCGCTTTTTACAAACTATGGTCGGACATTCAAACCTTCTTGTAGCCGAAAACCTCCGCTCCCTCTTTTGATTATACATTGTTGGGCATTCGCACCTTATTTACAAACTATAGTCAGACATTCACACCTTGCAGCTGAGCCACCTCAGCTCCCTGTTTTGATAGTGTATGTTCGGGCATTCGAACCTATTCTTACCCCCTTTTTACAAACTATGCTCGGAGATTCACACCTACTCACAGCCGAACAACTCCGCTCCCGCATTTGATAATGTCTTGTCCGGCATTCTAGTCTCTTCTAACACATTTTTCAGCAATTATGGTTGGACATTCACACCTACTCACAGCCGAACACTTCCGCTCCCACATTTGATGGTGTATAGCCGGGCATTTTCACCCTTTCTCATCAGCTTTTTGCAAATTATGATCTGACATTCACACCTACTTGCAGTCGAACAGCTCTGCTCCCGCTTTTGATTATGTTTGGTTGGATATTCGAACCTTTTCTTAACTGCTTTTTACAAACTTTGGTCGGACGTTCACACCTTCTTGCAGCCGAACACATCCACTTCCACTTTTGATGGTATATATTCGGGCATTCGAACCTTTTCTTACCCGCTTTTTACAAACCGTGGTCGGACTTTCACACCTTCTTGTAGCCAAACAACTCCGCTCCCGCTATTGATTGTGTACAGTTGGGTATTTTAACCTTTTCTTACCCGCTTTTTACCAACTATGGTCGGACATTTACACCTTCTTACAGCGGAACACCTCCGCTCCCTCTTTTGATGGTCTATGTTCGGGCATTCGAACCTTTTCTTACCCGCTTTTTACAACCTATGGTCGGACATTCAAACTTTCTTGTAGCCGAACACATCCACTCCTGCTTTTGATGATGTATGGTTGGGCATTTTCACCTTTTCTTACCCATTTTTCAGTAATTATGGGTGGACATTCACACCTTCTTGCAGCTGAACAACTCCTCTCCCGCTTATGATCATGTGCGGTTTGATATTTGAAAATTTTCTTTCATGTTTTAAAGCAATTATTGATGGACATTCAAATCTTCTTGTAGCCGAACACATCCACTCCTGCTTTTGATGATGTATGGTAAGCTTTTCTTACCCGCTTTTTACAAACTATGGTCGGACATTCAAACCTTCTTGTAGCCAAAACCCTCCGCTCCCTCTTTTGATCATACATTGTTGGGCATTCGCACCTTATCTTACCCGCTTTTTACAAACTATAGTCAGACATTCATACCTTGCAGCTGAACCACCTCCGCTCCCTGTTTTGATCATGTATGGTCTGGCAATACTACCTTTTCTTACCCGTTTGTGAGTAATTAATCCCAAAATATTGAGCATAAAATAAGTCTTTATGCTGATGATGTATTACTTTTCCTTCAGAACTCACAGACGTCTCTCAGTCACACGATCACACTCATAAATAAATTCTCAGCACTTTCTGACTACTCTATCAACTGGTCTAAGACCACAGTTCTGCCCATTAACTGTAGGGTCCATAATATACCTGCGATCACTTTACAGTCAGGAAATATTAGATATTTAGGCATAAACATTTCCTCCAGGCTCTCAGAGCTAACAAAGCTAAATTATGTGCAATTATTAAAGACAGTAGAGGACGATCTCTCGTTGGAAGTCCTTACCTATATCACTTATGGGGAGAGTTACATCCATTAAAATGATGATACTACCAAAAGTTAACTATTTGTTCTCAATGATCCCCATAAAACCATCTGCTACTTGGTTTAAGTCACTAGATTCATGCATCTCCAAATTTCTGTGGAAAAACAAACCACCACGTATTAGTTTAAAAACCCTACAGAAGACCAAGGACAGTGGTGGATTAGATTTACCTCATTTTCAGCACTATTCCTTAGACAATAGGTTACAATATATATCAAAATGGTTTAAACCTTGTTGTTGTCACAGTTCCCAGAGACGTTGTAATCGTTGAGGATTCTATATTCACCCCCTCATTAGAGGCACGTAATGCAGATTGATGACACTGAATCTTCTTCTCTGTTCATTGCTGGCATCATTCCCAGCATCGTAAGTGTTCGTGGCATTGTTAGCCTCTTCTTCTGGATCTTGATATCGAGAATCCTTTTGTATTTCTGGTTTGTCAGTCCTCTGTCTTCGTTCACCGGAGTCTTTGTCTTTTTGTCCTTGAGTTTGGTGATTTTTTTTTCTTTTCATGCCTTGACACAATGTGACAGGTGATACCACGTGGGAGATCCTGTAACTTGGATTGCTGTCCCTGTGCTGCGAAATGGCTGTGCTGCTCAAATGGTCTCTCCTTCATCATGGTTACATGCTGCCATTCCGACATCTCGCCATTCCGACATGGGTCTCCAATTGTCGGAATGGCGACACTTAATTTTTTATCAAACGTCCCACCATTCCGACACTTTTTTCCTCCTATGGTCGGAATGGTGGTATGTTTTTTGTGTTTTTTTAACATACCGCCATTCCGACAGTTCCTTTTAATAGCCTATTTTGATTTGATTTTGATGTCATTCTGTGTGCATGTGGCCTAAACCCAATCTCTGTGTGGCAATTTTAATTTAAACAAGTTGAACTCTGCCTCTGATCATTTAAAAAAGGTGTGTACCAATATCAACCTTTCTCAGGTAATTACTGATCCTACAAAACCAAAGAGATCCTTCAAGGTTGTCCCTGATTGGCTCAATCTTAACAAATCAAAGGTAGAAAATCCGCAGTATCTGAACTTGGTGTTAGTTATCACTGCTCAATAGCCTGTATCAGAATTGCAAAAATGAAAACATTAGGTCCACGCTTGGTATCCAGATCCTGAAACATCTCCATGAGCAGGCTTTTTTTTAACTGATCTGTTGAATAGTTATATGACACTGTTAAAATCCCAGATGAAGATCTAGCACTTGACCATTTTTGTAAATCTTCTAATTCCATAGTTGATAAACACGCCCCTTTTAAAAAGTATAGAACTTAGAACAGGTCTATCCCTGGCTTTCGGCAGAACTGTCTTCTTTACTTTTTTTCCCCTTGTCCTGTTCAGCATTATGTCAGAAGAATTGTAGTCTGAATACCTATGATGCCAAACAGATTTGTTTTGCCAAGGGAAGTTTTATAAATGTAAAGCTCCCCTTGATGCCCATTTATTCATTTCTTTTTACAATATATGACATGAACTGAACTGAACCGGACCGGGGGACAAGGAAAGAAGAAGAGGAAAGAAGAGGAAACAGAAAAAAAATAGAAACAAAAACCAGACAACCAGCTGCTACACCTGTAAAAAACAAAACAGACAACAATCCATGGCCTATGAGGGGAATCCAGCCTTAGCGCCAAGAGGAGCACCTGAAAGCAGACAAGCAGAGAAAAAACAAACACACAAACAAACAAAAACAAGCACAAGAAGCGGCAATCGCATACAACACAGCTGTGGATATAGATGACCTGAGACGACATGATAATACATCAACTGCTTAGTGACCATGCTACTGGACTAATGAATGTGTGTGTGTGTGTGTGTGTGTGTATGTGAGAACATGCAACACCCATGGCACAGGACCTACATGATAACCGTGCTTAGTTATGAGTGTATAAGCGTACAGGGCCACAATCCACAGCCCCCCAAACAATCAGAAGCAGGCAGAGAGGGCCACAAGACCCAGGCCACCAGCAGCCCCCACAGAGCACAGAACCCAGGTAGCCCACCGCAGGGGCAACCACGTATCCACCCAGAAGACTGCAGAGGAAGCCCCCGGAAAGAGCCCCCATAAGCATAGGGCAGAGGCACTCCGGGAACCAGGGGCAACAGCCCACCGACCCCGCCAGGCCCCAGCCGCCCAGACATGGGCCGTGCACTGGACCTGGGCCCCAGGAGCCCGAGCGCCACCAAACCCCCCGGCAGAGGCCCCACCCAATACCCAGGAGGGCCAAGCGCCCCAGACAGCCACAAAGTGGGTCAGCGCCTGCCCCAGCGCCCCTGGCCAAGTGCCCTGGGAGTCAAGACGTGCCCACAGGTGGGTGAAGTCACGAGCAGTGGGGAGAGGCAACGCTGATGCCCCATCGGGAGAAACACAGGCAGGCCAGGCGACAGCAAGTCCCAGATCCAGGCCCAATCATTACCACACACACTTTCACGTCCCATACATCCACACATCCACACATCCTACCTCCCTCGACTCTGCTGGGGTATAGTGCAGCGGGCACACCAGGAGGCCAGCAACCCCCCAGCCACCACAGACCCCGAACCAGCAGAACAATTAATTAATCCTCCTGGCCCCTCCTGCCCCGAGCAGACACCAGGAAGCAGGGGTGTGCGAAGAAGACCCCTCCCCTCACCCTTCTGGCTCTTCAATATTTTCTAATAGTGAGCAATTAAAATTGAGGGGCAGCCAAACTTGTAGAACTGGGAGCGCGGCACTCTGGGCAGCCTACATACCCAAAGAGCCCCGCCCACCAGATGCCACTCAGTGTAACCACCCCCCAAGACCTAATGTGTGTGTGTGAGTGTGTTTGATAAGTACTAATGTCTAAGGTGTAATTAAAACAGGGGCAGGGAACTGCAGAGTGCAACCAAAGGGGACCACCTACGTGGCCCCATCCACTACACCCCACCGAACACACACGCCCCCAAAACCCTTCATGTGTGAGTGTGTGCTGTTTACAGGAGCCAGAAGGGAGAGGGGTATGGGGATATATACCGGGGGAGCTACTCTCCCCCAGAGAGGGCAGCCAGGGACTGGCTGCAATAGGCATCCCCGCTACCTGGGAGCCAGCAATGGGCAGGAGGGCCTGATGTCCACCAGGCTCGGGGCCTGCAGCGACCATATTCCGGGAGCTACTGTACCCCCAGAAGGTACCCATCCCGCCCCACCCCACTCAACCCAACCCCACCCCGGAGGACCTCTACAAAAAACAAACAAACAAACCACACGGTCACACCAGTCGCAGCAGCCCGGGCCTGAGACCCACCATCACCCAGCAACCCACCACCACCACTATGTGATAAAACTAATCAGAAGGGACCAGAGAGAATGAAATTCAGCCAATTGATGTTTTGAGGAGGCAGACATTGTTTCCATGCTAATATAATCTAAAAGAAAATTTCTAAACTGGTTAATACACAGATTGTTCTTCGCTTTCCAGTTCATGAGAATAGTTTTCTTTGCGATACATAACACTGTGACAACCATGTGTGCTGAGTTAATTTCCATGTTGATGTTGTGTAAGTCACCCAGTATGCACAGTGTGGGGCATGCAGGGATGCTACACTTTAGCCATGTTGATAGGTCCTCACAGACTTCAAGCCAGAACTTCTGGACAGGCGCAGAAAACCACAAAGCGTGTACATAATCATCAGGTGTGTTATCTGTGCAATGTGAGCAGATGTTTGAGTGTGTTAGACCCATCCTGAACATCCTTTGTCCTGTATAGTGTGTTCTATGAAGGATTTTGTATTGTATGAGCTGTAAATTAGGATTTCGAGTCTTTATGAAGGTGTTCAAACATATTTGTGGTTAGAAGCTATGACCAGAACTGATGGATAAATCTGCCTCCCATTTTGAGGATGGAAGAGACATTGTGTCATCTATCTTAGACAATAATTTATATATTTTTGATAGTAGTTTTGGGGTACAGATGCTTAGAAATTCTGCTACCCTAGTCGGGGGTTGTAAGTCTGGTTGGTGGAGGATATATCCATCCATCCATCCATCATCTGCCGCTTATCCGGGGGTCGGGTCGCGGGGGCAGCAGCTTGAGCAGAGAAACCCAGACGTCTCTGTCCCCGGCCACTTCCTCCAGCTCTTCCGGGGGGACCCCGAGGCGTTCCCAGGCCAGCCGAGAGACATAGTCTCTCCAACGTGTCCTGGGTCTCCCCCGGGGTCTCCTCCCAGTGGGACGTGCCCGGAACACCTCCCCAGGGAGGCGCCCAGGGGGCATCCTAACCAGATGCCCGAGCCACCTCATCTGACTCCTCTCAATGCGGAGGAGCAGCGGTTCTACTCCGAGCCCCTCCCGGATGACTGAGCTTCTCACCCTATCTCTAAGGGAGAGCCCAGACACCCTGCGGAGGAAACCCATTTCGGCCGCTTGTATTCGCGATCTTGTTCTTTCGGTCACTACCCACAACTCGTGACCATAGGTGAGGATGGGAACGTAGATTGACCAGTAAGTAGAGGCACCGGTCATACAGAGACCGAACGGCCCCTATCAAGGGGTCCGGCACTCCATATTCCCGGAGCACCCCCCACGGGACTCCACGAGGGACACGGTCGAACGCTTTCTCCAAGTCCACAAAACACATGTAGACTGGTTGGGCGAACTCCCATGCACCCTCCAGGATCCTGCCGAGGGTATAGAGCTGGTCCACTGTTCCACGGCCAGGACGAAAGCCACACTGCATCTCCTGAATCCGAGGCTCGATTATCCGACGGATCCTCCTCTCCAATACCCCCGAATAGACCTTACCAGGGAGGCTGAGGAGTGTGATACCCCTATAGTTGGAACACACCCTCCGGTCCCCCTTTTTAAAGAGGGGGACCACCACCCCAATCTGCCAGTCCAGAGGCACTGTCCCCGATGTCCACGCGATACTGCAGAGGCGTGTCAGCCAAGACAGCCCTACAACATCCAGAGCCTTGAGAAACTCAGGACGGACCTCATCCACCCCCGGGGCCTTGCCACCAAGGAACTTTTTAACCACCTCGGCAACCTCAGCCCCAGAAATGGGAGGCCCCGTCTCCGAGCTCTCCGACTCTGCCTCTTCCGAGCACGTGTTGGTAGGATTGAGGAGTTCCTCGAAGTACTCCCCCCACCGACTCACAACATCCCTAGTTGAGGTCAGCAAAGCCCCGTCCGCACTGTAAACAGTGTTGACTGTGAGCCGCTTCCCCCCCCTGAGATGCCGGATGGTGGACCAGAATCTTTTCGAGGCCGTCCGGAAATCGTTCTCCATGGTCTCACCGAACTCCTCCCAGGCCCGAGTTTTTGCCTCAGCAACCGCCGAAGCCGTGGCCCGTCTGGCCCGTCGGTACCTATCAGCTTCTTCCAGGGTCCCACTGGCCAAAAAGGCCCGATAGGACTCCTTCTTCAGCTTGACGGCTTCCCTCACCACTGGTGTCCACCAGCAGGTTCGAGGGTTGCCGCCACGACAGGCACCGACCACCTTACGGCCACAACTCCGACCAGCTGCCTCGGCAATGGAGTCACGGAACATGGCCCATTCAATGTCTGCAGATCGGGGGGGCCGTTCCTCCCAATCACACCCCTCCAGGTCTCACTGTCATTGCCCACGTGAGCATTGAAGTCCCCCAGCAGAATGAGGGAGTCTCCGGTAGGAGCATTCTCCAGTGCCTCCCCCAGAGACTCCAAAAAGAGTAGGTACTCTGAACTGCTGTTTGGCGCATAGGCACAAACAACAGTCAGGGCTCGTCCCCCCACCCAAGGCGGAGGGAGGCTACCCTCTCGTTCACTGGGGTAAACCCCAATGTACTGGCACACAGCCGGGGGGGCAATAAGTATGCCCACACCTGCTCTGCGCCTCTCACCACGGGCAACTCCAGAGTGGAAGAGAGTCCAACCCCTCTCAAGAGTACTGGTTCCAGATCCCAAGCCGTGCGTCGAGGTGAGTCCGACTATATCTAACGGTCTGATGAAGTTTCAACAATAAACAACAAACTTTGTATTATGAGAAAGAACCAGACTCATTCTTTAGGAATCCGAAAATAAGCTCTATTTTACGAGTTATGCACGAATTCGGATTCTCCTATAAAACGAATTCCTTAACTCAAACCAAGTTAAGACTGCTTTGTCCTTCATATTTATTCATGTCTAATCAAGTTTCAATGATAAACAACGTTGTACTTTGTAGAATGAGAAAGAACTTCTTCAGCAATAAGCATCTCTCGACAAATGACGAAATACAGATTTTGCTATAAAATTAATTGCTATCAGCCTGACTTAAAACTGTTTGTCTTCCTTATTTATCCACTTCAAATCAAGTTTCAACAATTAAAAATTTTTTGTAGTTTGAGAAAGAACAACTTAATCTTGAGCAATCAGTATAAAAAGAAGGTAAGCAAAGGTGCGAATGTCAAACCATACATGATCAAAACAGGGAGCGGAGGTGTTTGGCTGAGACAAGGTGTGAATGTCCACCCATAATTAATGAAAAGCGGGCAACAAGTAGGTTCGAATGCCCAACCATACATCATCAAAAGCAAGAGTGGATATGTTCAGCTACAAGAAGGTTTGAACGTCTGACCATAGTTTGTAAAAAGCGGGTAAGAAAAGGTTCGAATGCCCGAACATACACCATCAAAGGAGGGAGCGGAGGTGTTCCGCTGTAAGAAGGTGTGAATGTCCGACCATAGTTGGTAAAAAACGGGTAAGAAAAGGTTAAAATACCCGACTGTACACAATCAGTAGCGGGTGCGGAGTTGTTCGGCTACTAAAAGGTGTGAAAGTCCAACCATGGTTTGTAAAAAGCGGGTAAGAAAAGGTGCGAATGCCCGAAAATGTATGATCAAAAGAGGGAGCGGAGGTGTTCGGCTGCAAGAAGGTGTGAATGTACACCCATAATTACTGAAAAATGGGTAAGAAAAGGTGCGAATGCCCAACTATACATAATCAAAAGCAGGAGTGGATGTGTTCGGCTCCAAGAAGGGTTGAATGTCTGACCATAGTTTGTAAAAAGCAGGTAAGAAAAGGTTTGACTGCCCGAACATACACCATCAAAAGAGGGAGCGGAGGTGTTCCGCTGTAAGAAGGTGTGAATGTCCGACCATAGTTGGTAAAAAGCGAGTAAGAAAAGGTTAAAATACCCGACTGTACACAATCAATAGCGGGAGCGGAGTTGTTCGGCTACTAAAAGATGTGAAAGTCCGACTATGGTTTGTAAAAAGCGGGTAAGAAAAGGTGCTAATGCCCGACAATGTATGATCAAAAGAGGGAGTGGAGGTTTTCGGCTGTAAGAAGGTCTGAATGTCCAACTATAATTTGTAAAAACCGGGTAAGAAAAGGCTTGAAAGCCCGACTATACACCATCATAAGCGGGAGAGGAGGTGTTCAGCTGTAAGAAGGTGTGAATGTCCACCCATAATTACTGAAAAATGGGTAAGAAAAGGTGCGAATGCCCAAACATACATCATCAAAAGCAGGAGTGGATGTGTTGGGCTACAAGAAGGTTTGAAAGTCCGACCATGGTTTGTAAAAAACGGGTAAGAAAAGGTGCGAATGCCCGACAATGTATATTCAAAAGAGGGAGCGGAGGTTTTTGGCTACAAGAAGGTTTGAATGTCCGACCATAGTTTGTAAAAAGCGGGTAAGAAAAGGTTCAAATGCCTGACAATACACCATCAAAAGCGTGAGCGGAGGTGTTCCGCTGTAAGACGGTGTGAATGTCCGACCATAGTTGGTAAAAAGCGGGTAAGAAAAGGTTAAAATACCCGACTGTACACAATCAATAGCGGGAGCGGAGTTGTTCGGCTACAAGAAGGTGTGAAAGTCCAACCATGGTTTGTAAAAAGCTGCTAAGAAAAGGTTCGAATGCCCGAATATATACCATCAAAAGCGGAAGCGGAGGTGTTCGGCTGCAAGAAGGTGTGAACGTCCGACCAAAGTTTGTAAAAAGCAGTTAAGAAAAGGTTCGAATATCCAACCAAACATAATCAAAAGCGGGAGCAGAGCTGTTCGACTGCAAGTAGGTGTGAATGTCCAGCCATAATTACTCACAAACGGGTAAAAAAAGGTAGTATTGCCAGACCATACATGATCAAAACAGGGAGCTGAGGTGGTTCAGCACCACGGTGTGAATGTCTGACTATAGTTTGTAAAAAGCGGGTAAGCTGCGAATGACCGACTAAATATCAACAAAAGGTCTTCGGATGCAAGTGGGTGTGAATATCCCACCATACAAGTATGGTGGAGAGGAAGCTGTGAACAGCCGACCATAGTTTGCAAAAAGCGGGTGAGACAAGGTGCGAATGTCCAACCATACATGATCAAAACAGGGAGCGGAGGTGTTTGGCTGTGACAAGGTGTGAATGTCCACCCAAAATTAATGAAAAGCGGGCAAAAAGTAGGTTTGAATGCCCAAGCATACATCATCAAAAGAAGGAGTGGATGTGTTCGGCTACAAGAAGGTTTGAATGTCCGAGCATAGTTTGTAAAAAGCGGGTAAGAAAAGGTTTGAATGCCCAAACAAACACCATCAAAAGAGGGAGCGGAGGTGTTTGGCTGTGACAAGGTCTGAATGTCCACCCAAAATTAATGAAAAGCGGGCAAAAAGTAGGTTTGAATGCCCAAGCATACATCATCAAAAGAAGGAGTGGATGTGTTCGGCTACAAGAAGGTTTGAATGTCCGAGCATAGTTTGTAAAAAGCGGGTAAGAAAAGGTTCGAATGCCCAAACAAACACCATCAAAAGAGGGAGCGGAGGTGTTCCGCTGTAAGAAGGTTTGAATGTCCGACCATAGTTTGTAAAAAGCGGGAAAGAAAAGGTTCAAATGCCTGACTATACACCATCAAAAGCGGGAGCGGAGGTGTTCGGCTACAAGAAGGTGTGAAAGTTCAACCATGGTTTGTAAAAAGCTGCTAAGAAAAGGTTCGAATGCCCGAATATATACCATCAAAAGCGGAAGCGGAGGTGTTCGGCTGCAAGAAGGTGTGAACGTCCGACCAAAGTTTGCAAAAAGCAGTTAAGAAAAGGTTCGAATGCCCGAATATATACCATCAAAAGCGAGAGCAGAGCTGTTCGACTGCAAGTAGGTGTGAATGTCCAGCCATAATTACTCACAAACGGGTAAGAAAAGGTAGTATTGCCAGACCATACATGATCAAAACAGGGAGCTGAGGTGGTTCAGCTGCAAGATGTGAATGTCTGACTATAGTTTGTAAAAAGCGGGTAAGACAAGGTGCGAATGCCCGACAATGTATGATCAAAAGAGGGAGTGGAGGTCTTCGGCTGCAAGGTCTGAATGTCTAACCATAATTTCTAAAAACCGGGTAAGAAAAGGCTCGAAAGCCCGACTATACACAATCAAAAGCGGGAGCGGGAGGTTTTCAGCTGCAAATCCTTCACTCAAACCAAGTGAAAACTGCTTTGTCCTTCATATTTATCAATGTCTAGATTGACTTCAACAAAGAACAACACTGGATTTTGCAGTAGAAGAAAGAGCATCACTATCAGGAATCCGAGAATAAGCTTATTTTCATACGTTCTGCATGATTTGGGATTTTATGTATAAAATGAATTCCTTCACTCAAACCAAGTTAAAACTGATTTGTCCTTCATATTTATCAATGTCTAGATCGACTTCAACAAAGAACAACATTGTATTTTGCAGTAGAAGAAAAAGCAACACTGAAGGATCAGGAATCCGAGAATAAGCTTCTTTTCATACGTTCTGCATGATTTGGGATTTTATGTATAAAATGAATTCCTTTACTCAAACTATGTTAAAACTGCTTTGTCCTTCATATTTATCAATGTCTAGATTGACTTCAACAAAGAACAACATTGTATTTTGCAGTAGAAGAAATAGCAACACTGAAGGATCAGGAATCCGAAAACACGCTTATTTTCATACGTTCTGCTTGATTTGGGATTTTGCTATAGAATTATTTCCTTCACTCAAACAAAGTGGAAACTGCTTTGTCCTTCATATTTATCAATGTCTATATCGATTTCAACAAAGAACAAGGCTGTATTTTGCAGTATAGGAAAGAGCAACACTGGAGGATCAGGAATCCGAGAATAAGCTTACTTTCATGAGTCCTGCACGATTTCGGATTTTCCTATAAAATGAATTGCTTTGCTCAAACCAAGTTAAAATTGCTTTGTCCTTCATAGTTATCCGTGTCTAAAATGTATCAAGCATAAAGTTCCTCATATTACCCTGAATGAGAATCCCTTTGGTTGAGCAATACGTTCCTTTTGCGGAGTTATGCATGATTTCGGATTTTGCTATAAAATTCATTCCTTCACACCTTTTTTTTTTCACCGCATTTTATAGATTATGGTTGGAAATTTCAACCACTCTAATCCGAAGACCTCTCCTCCCGCTTTTGTTAATATATTTGAACTTTAGTTGGACATTCACCCCTTTTTGCAGCTAAACCACCTCCGCTCCCTGTTTTGATCATGTATGGTCTGGCAATACTACATTTTCTTACCCGTTTGTGAGTAATTATGGCTGGATATTCACACCTACTTGCAGCTGAACACAATCTCTCTCGCTTTTAATTATGTTTGGATATTCGAACCTTTTCTTTACTGCTTTTTGCCAACTTTGGTCGGACGTTCACACCTTCTTGCAGCCGAACACCTCCGCTTCCGCTTTTGATGGTATATATTCGGGCATTCGAACCTTTTCTTACCAGCTTTTGACAAACGATGGTTGGACTTTCACACCTTCTTGTAGCCGAACAACTCCGCTCCCGCTATTGATTGTGTACAATCGGGTATTTTAACCTTTTCTTACCCGCTTTTTACCAACTATGGTCGGACATTCACACCTTCTTACAGCGGAACACCTCCACTCCCTCTTTTGATGGTGTATGTTCGGGCAGTCAAACCTTTTCTTACCTGCTTTTTACAAACTATGGTCAGACATTCAACCCTTCTTGGAGCCGAACACATCCACTCCTGCTTTTGATTATGTATAGTTGGGCATTCGCACCTTTTCTTACCCATTTTTCAGTAATTATGGGTGTACATTCACACCTTCTTGCAGCCGAACACCTCCGCTCCCTCTTTTGATCATACATTTTCGGGCATTCGCACCTTTTCTTACCCGCTTTTTACAAACCATGGTTGGACTTTCACAACTTCTTGTAGCCGAACAACTACGCTCCCCCTATTGATTGTGTACAGTCGGGTATTTTAACCTTTTCTTACCCACTTTTTACCAACTATGGTCGGACATTCACACCTTCTTACAGCGGAACACCTCCGCTCCCTCTTTTGATGGTGTATGTTTGGGCATTCGAACCTTTTCTTACCCGCTTTTTACAAACTATGGTCAGACGTTCAAACGTTCTTGTAGCCGAACATATCCACTCCTGCTTTTGATGATGTATGGTTGGGCATTCAAACCTACTTTTTGCCCGCTTTTCATTAATTTTGGGTGGACATTCACACCTTGTCACAGCCAAACACCTCCGCTCCCTGTTTTGATCATGTATGGTTGCACATTCGCACCTTTTCTCACCCGCTTTTTGCAAACTATGGTCGGCTGTTCACAGCTTCCTCTCCACCATACTTGTATGGTGGGATGTTCACACCCAGTTGCATCCGAAGACCTCCGCCCCCACTTTTGTTGATATTTAGTTGGTCATTCGCAGCTTACCCGCTTTTGGCAAACTATGGCCTTCTTGCAGCCAAACACCTCTGATCTCGCTTTTGATAATGTAAGGTTGGGCATTCAGACCTTGCTTCACCTGCTTTTCACCAAATATAGTCGGACATTCACACCTTCTTGCAGCCGAACACTTCCGCTCCAACTTTTAGTGTTCTATCACACCTTTTTTTCACCGAATTTTATAGATTATGGTTGGAAATTCTCAACCACTCATCCGAAGACCTCTCCTCCCGCTTTTGTTAATATATTTGAACTTTAGTGAGACATTCACACCTTCTTGCAGCTGAACCACCTCCACTCCCTGTTTTGATCATGTATGGTCTGGCAATACTACCTTTTGTTACCCGTTTGTGAGTAATTATGGCTGGACATTCACACCTACTTGCAGCCGAACACCACCTCTCTCGCTTTTGATGATGTATGGACCGGCATTCTTACCTTTTCTAACACATTTTTCAGAAATTACGGTCGGAGATTCACACCTACTCACAGCCGAACAACTCCGCTCCCGCATTTGATGGTGTGCAGTCGGACATTCTCACCCTTTCTCATCAGCTTTTTGCAAATTATGATCTGACATTCACACCTGCTTTTGATAATGTATGGTTTGGCATTCGCACCTTTTCTTACCCATTTGTCAGGAATAATGGGTGGACATTCACACCTTCTTGCAGCTGAACACCTCCTCTCCCACTTATGATCATGTGCGGTTTGATTTTCGAAAATTTTCTTTCATGTTTTCTAGCAATTATTGATGGACATTTAGACCTTCTTGCAGCTGAACACCTCCGCTCCTGCTTTTGATCATACCTTGTCAGGCATTCGCACCATGTCTTACCCGCTTTTTACAAACTTTAGTCGAACATTTACACCTTTTTGCAGCCGAACACCACCTCTCTCGCTTTTGATGATGTATGGTCCGGCATTCTTTACTTTTCTAACACATTTTTCAGCAATTATGGTCGGACATTCACACCTACTCAGAGCCGAACACCTCCGCTCCCGCATTTGATGGTGTATAGTCGGGCATTCTAACCCTTTCTCATCAGCTTTTTGCAAATTATGATCTGACATTCACACCTGCTTTTGATAATGTATGGTTGAGCATTCGCACCTTTTTTTACCCATTTTTCAGGAATTATGGGTGGACATTCACACCTTCTTGCAGCTGAACACCTCCTCTCCTTCTTATGATCATGTGCGGATGATATTCGAAAATTTTCTTTCATGTTTTAAAGCAATTATTGATGGACATTCAGACCTTCTTGCAGCTGAACCACTCTGCTCCCGCTTTTGATGGTGTATAGTCGGGCTTTCGAAACTTTCCTTCCCGGTTTATACAAATTATGGTTGGACATTCAGACCTTCTTGCAGCCGAACACCTCTGCTCCCTCTTTTGATCATACATTGTCGGGCATTAGCACCTTTTCTTACCCGCTTTTTACAAACCATAGTCGGACTTTCACATCTTTTAGTAGCCGAACAACTCCGCTCCCGCTATTGATTGTGTACAGTCGGGTATTTTAACCTTTTCTTACCCGCTTTTTACCAACTATGGTCGGACATTCACACCGTCTTACAGCGGAACACCTCCGCTCACGCTTTTGATGGTGTATTGTCAGGCATTTGAACCTTTTCTTACCCGCTTTTTACAAACTATGGTCGGACATTCAAACCTTCTTGTAGCCAAAAACCTCCGCTCCCTCTTTTGAATATACATTGTCGGGCATTCGCACCTTTTCTTACCCGTTTTTTACAAACCATGGTCGGACTTTCAAACCTTCTTGTAGCCCAACACATCCACTCCTGCTTTTGATGATGTATGTTTGGGCATTCGCACCTTTTCTTACCCATTTTTCAGTAATTATGGGTGGACATTCACACCTTCTTACAGCTGAACACCTCCTCTCCCGCTTATGATGGTGTATAGTCGGGCTTTCAAGCCTTTTCTTACCCGGTTTTTACAAATTATAGTTGGACATTCAGACCTTCTTACAGCCGAAAACCTCCACTCCCTCTTTTGATCATACATTGTCGGGCATTAGCACCTTTTCTTACCCGCTTTTTACAAACCATAGTCGGACTTTCACATCTTTTAGTAGCCGAACAACTCCGCTCCCGCTATTGATTGTGTACAGTCGGGTATTTTAACCTTTTCTTACCCGCTTTTTACAAACTATGGTCAGACATTCAACCCTTCTTGGAGCCGAACACATCCACTCCTGCTTTTGATTATGTATAGTTGGGCATTCGCACCTTTTCTTACCCATTTTTCATTAATTATGGGTGTACATTCACACCTTCTTGCAGCCGAACACCTCCGCTCCCTCTTTTGATCATACATTTTCGGGCATTCGCACCTTTTCTTACCCGCTTTTTACAAACCATGGTTGGACTTTCACACCTTTTAGTAGCCGAACAACTCCGCACCCGCTACTGATTGTGTACAGTCGGGTATTTTAACCTTTTCTTACCCGTTTTTTACCAACTATGGTCGGACATTCACACCTTCTTACAGCGGAACACCTCCGCTCCCTCCTTTGATGGTGTATGTTCGGGCATTCGAACCTTTTCTTACCCGCTTTTTACAAACTATGGTCAGACGTTCAAACCTTCTTGTAGCTGAACATATCCACTCTTGCTTTTGATGATGTATGGTTGGGCATTCGAACCTACTTGTTGCCCGCTTTTCATTAATTATGGGTGGACATTCACACCTTGTCTCAGCCAAACACCTCCGCTCCCTGTTTTGATCATGTATGGTTTGACATTCGCACCTTTGCTTACCTTCTTTTTATACTGATTGCTCAAGATTAAGTTGTTCTTTCTCAAACTACAAAAAATTTTTAATTGTTGAAACTTGATTTGAAGTGGATAAATAAGGAAGACAAACAGTTTTAAGTCAGGCTGATAGCAATTAATTTTATAGCAAAATCTGTATTTCGTCATTTGTCGAGAGATGCTTATTGCTGAAGAAGTTCTTTCTCATTCTACAAAGTACAACGTTGTTTATCATTGAAACTTGATTAGACATGAATAAATATGAAGGACAAAGCAGTCTTAACTTGGTTTGAGTTAAGGAATTCGTTTTATAGGAGAATCCGAATTCGTGCATAACTCGTAAAATAGAGCTTATTTTCGGATTCCTAAAGAATGAGTCTGGTTCTTTCTCATAATACAAAGTTTGTTGTTTATTGTTGAAACTTCATCAGACCGTTAGATATAGTCGGACTCACCTCGACGCACGGCTTGGGATCTGGAACCAGTACTCTTGAGAGGGGTTGGACTCTCTTCCACTCTGGAGTTGCCCGTGGTGAGAGGCGCAGAGCAGGTGTGGGCATACTTATTGCCCCCCCGGCTGTGTGCCAGTACATTGGGGTTTACCCCAGTGAACGAGAGGGTAGCCTCCCTCCGCCTTGGGTGGGGGGACGAGTCCTGACTGTTGTTTGTGCCTATGCGCCAAACAGCAGTTCAGAGTACCTACTCTTTTTGGAGTCTCTGGGGGAGGCACTGGAGAATGCTCCTACCGGAGACTCCCTCATTCTGCTGGGGGACTTCAATGCTCACGTGGGCAATGACAGTGAGACCTGGAGGGGTGTGATTGGGAGGAACGGCCCCCCCGATCTGAATCAGAGTGGTGTTATGTTGTTGGACTTCTGTGCCAGTCATAGACTGTCCATAACGAACACCATGTTCAGGCATAAGGGTGTCCATATGTGCACTTGGCACCAGGACACCCTTGGCCGCAGTTCGATGATCGACTTTGTGGTTGTATCATCGGACTTGCGGCCGTATGTCCTGGACACTCGGGTGAAGAGAGGGGCGGAGCTGTCAACTGATCACCACCTGGTGGTGAGTTGGCTCCGCTGGTGGGGGAGGATGCCGATCAGACCTGGCAGGCCCAAACGTATTGTGAGGGTCTGCTGGGAGCGTTTGTCAGAATCCCCCGTCAGAAGGAGCTTTAACTCCCACCTCCGGCAGAGCTTCAACCATATTTGAGGTGGGGGACATTGAATGGGCCATGTTCCGTGACTCCATTGCCGAGGCAGCTGGTCGGAGTTGTGGCCGTAAGGTGGTCGGTGCCTGTCGTGGCGGCAACCCTCGAACCTGCTGGTGGACACCAGTGGTGAGGGAAGCCGTCAAGCTGAAGAAGGAGTCCTATCGGGCCTTTTTGGCCAGTGGGACCCTGGAAGAAGCTGATAGGTACCGACGGGCCAGACGGGCCACGGCTTCGGCGGTTGCTGAGGCAAAAAATCGGGCCTGGGAGGAGTTCGGTGAGACCATGGAGAACGATTTCCGGACGGCCTCGAAAAGATTCTGGTCCACCATCCGGCATCTCAGGGGGGGGAAGCGGCTCACAGTCAACACTGTTTACAGTGCGGACGGGGCTTTGCTGACCTCAACTAGGGATGTTGTGAGTCGGTGGGGGGAGTACTTCGAGGAACTCCTCAATCCTACCAACACGTGCTCGGAAGAGGCAGAGTCGGAGAGCTCGGAGACGGGGCCTCCCATTTCTGGGGCTGAGGTTGCCGAGGTGGTTAAAAAGTTCCTTGGTGGCAAGGCCCCGGGGGTGGATGAGGTCCGTCCTGAGTTTCTCAAGGCTCTGGATGTTGTAGGGCTGTCTTGGCTGACACGCCTCTGCAGTATCGCGTGGACATCGGGGACAGTGCCTCTGGACTGGCAGATTGGGGTGGTGGTCCCCCTCTTTAAAAAGGGGGACCGGAGGGTGTGTTCCAACTATAGGGGTATCACACTCCTCAGCCTCCCTGGTAAGGTCTATTCGGGGGTATTGGAGAGGAGGATCCGTCGGATAATCGAGCCTCGGATTCAGGAGATGCAGTGTGGCTTTCGTCCTGGCCGTGGAACAGTGGACCAGCTCTATACCCTCGGCAGGATCCTGGAGGGTGCATGGGAGTTCGCCCAACCAGTCTACATGTGTTTTGTGGACTTGGAGAAAGCGTTCGACCGTGTCCCTCGTGGAGTCCTGTGGGGGGTGCTCCGGGAATATGGAGTGCCGGACCCCTTGATAGGGGCCGTTCGGTCTCTGTATGACCGGTGCCTCTACTTACTGGTCAATCTACGTTCCCATCCTCACCTATGGTCACGAGTTGTGGGTAGTGACCGAAAGAACAAGATCGCGAATACAAGCGGCCGAAATGGGTTTCCTCCGCAGGGTGTCTGGGCTCTCCCTTAGAGATAGGGTGAGAAGCTCAGTCATCCGGGAGGGGCTCGGAGTAGAACCGCTGCTCCTCCGCATTGAGAGGAGTCAGATGAGGTGGCTCGGGCATCTGGTTAGGATGCCCCCTGGGCGCCTCCCTGGGGAGGTGTTCCGGGCACGTCCCACTGGGAGGAGACCCCGGGGGAGACCCAGGACACGTTGGAGAGACTATGTCTCTCGGCTGGCCTGGGAACGCCTCGGGGTCCCCCCGGAAGAGCTGGAGGAAGTGGCCGGGGACAGAGACGTCTGGGTTTCTCTGCTCAAGCTGCTGCCCCCGCGACCCGACCCCCGGATAAGCGGCAGATGATGGATGGATGGATGGATATATCCTCCACCAACCAGACTTACAACCCCCGACTAGGGTAGCAGAATTTCTAAGCATCTGTA
The DNA here is from genome assembly GCF_036924035.1 of Leuresthes tenuis. Lineage (NCBI taxonomy): Eukaryota > Metazoa > Chordata > Actinopteri > Atheriniformes > Atherinopsidae > Leuresthes > Leuresthes tenuis. The sequence goes on along the minus strand of NW_027325365.1, from coordinate 29,509,252 downwards.
CCCCAAAACTACTATCAAAAACATATAAATTATTGTCTAAGATAGATGACACAATGTCTCTTCCATCCTCAAAATGGGAGGCAGATTTATCCATCAGTTCTGGTCATAGCTTCTAACCACAAATATGTTTGAACACCTTCATAAAGACTCGAAATCCTAATTTACAGCTCATACAATACAAAATCCTTCATAGAACACACTATACAGGACAAAGGATGTTCAGGATGGGTCTAACACACTCAAACATCTGCTCACATTGCACAGATAACACACCTGATGATTATGTACACGCTTTGTGGTTTTCTGCGCCTGTCCAGAAGTTCTGGCTTGAAGTCTGTGAGGACCTATCAACATGGCTAAAGTGTAGCATCCCTGCATGCCCCACACTGTGCATACTGGGTGACTTAGACAACATCAACATGGAAATTAACTCAGCACACATGGTTGTCACAGTGTTATGTATCGCAAAGAAAACTATTCTCATGAACTGGAAAGCGAAGAACAATCTGTGTATTAACCAGTTTAGAAATTTTCTTTTAGATTATATTAGCATGGAAACAATGTCTGCCTCCTCAAAACATCAATTGGCTGAATTTCATTCTCTCTGGTCCCCTCTGATTAGTTTTATCACATAGTGGTGGTGGTGGGTTGCTGGGTGACGGTGGGTCTCAGGCCCGGGCTGCTGCGACTGGTGTGACCGGGTGGTTTGTTTGTTTGTTTTTTGTAGAGGTCCTCCGGGGTGGGGTTGGGTTGAGTGGGGTGGGGCGGGATGGGTACCTTCTGGGGGTACAGTAGCTCCCGGAATATGGTCGCTGCAGGCCCCGAGCCTGGTGGACATCAGGCCCTCCTGCCCATTGCTGGCTCCCAGGTAGCGGGGATGCCTATTGCAGCCAGTCCCTGGCTGCCCTCTCTGGGGGAGAGTAGCTCCCCCGGTATATATCCCCATACCCCTCTCCCTTCTGGCTCCTGTACACAGCACACACTCACACATGAAGGGTTTTGGGGGCGTGTGTGTTCGGTGGGGTGTAGTGGATGGGGCCACGTAGGTGGTCCCCTTTGGTTGCACTCTGCAGTTCCCTGCCCCTGTTTTAATTACACCTTAGACATTAGTACTTATCAAACACACTCACACACACACATTAGGTCTTGGGGGGTGGTTACACTGAGTGGCATCTGGTGGGCGGGGCTCTTTGGGTATGTAGGCTGCCCAGAGTGCCGCGCTCCCAGTTCTACAAGTTTGGCTGCCCCTCAATTTTAATTGCTCACTATTAGAAAATATTGAAGAGCCAGAAGGGTGAGGGGAGGGGTCTTCTTCGCACACCCCTGCTTCCTGGTGTCTGCTCGGGGCAGGAGGGGCCAGGAGGATTAATTAATTGTTCTGCTGGTTCGGGGTCTGTGGTGGCTGGGGGGTTGCTGGCCTCCTGGTGTGCCCGCTGCACTACACCCCAGCAGAGTCGAGGGAGGTAGGATGTGTGGATGTGTGGATGTATGGGACGTGAAAGTGTGTGTGGTAATGATTGGGCCTGGATCTGGGACTTGCTGTCGCCTGGCCTGCCTGTGTTTCTCCCGATGGGGCATCAGCGTTGCCTCTCCCCACTGCTCGCGACTTCACCCACCTGTGGGCACGTCTTGACTCCCAGGGCACTTGGCCAGGGGCGCTGGGGCAGGCGCTGACCCACTTTGTGGCTGTCTGGGGCGCTTGGCCCTCCTGGGTATTGGGTGGGGCCTCTGCCGGGGGGTTTGGGGGCGCTCGGGCTCCTGGGGCCCAGGTCCAGTGCACGGCCCATGTCTGGGCGGCTGGGGCCTGGCGGGGTCGGTGGGCTGTTGCCCCTGGTTCCCGGAGTGCCTCTGCCCTATGCTTATGGGGGCTCTTTCCGGGGGCTTCCTCTGCAGTCTTCTGGGTGGATGCGTGGTTGCCCCTGCGGTGGGCTACCTGGGTTCTGTGCTCTGTGGGGGCTGCTGGTGGCCTGGGTCTTGTGGCCCTCTCTGCCTGCTTCTGATTGTTTGGGGGGCTGTGGATTGTGGCCCTGTACGCTTATACACTCATAACTAAGCACGGTTATCATGTAGGTCCTGTGCCATGGGTGTTGCATGTTCTCACACACACACACACACACACACACATTCATTAGTCCAGTAGCATGGTCACTAAGCAGTTGATTTATTATCATGTCGTCTCAGGTCATCTATATCCACAGCTGTGTTGTATGCGATTGCCGCTTCTTGTGCTTGTTTTTGTTTGTTTGTGTGTTTGTTTTTTCTCTGCTTGTCTGCTTTCAGGTGCTCCTCTTGGCGCTAAGGCTGGATTCCCCTCATAGGCCATGGATTGTTGTCTGTTTTGTTTTTTACAGGTGTAGCAGCTGGTTGTCTGGTTTTTGTTTCTATTTTTTTTCTGTTTCCTCTTCTTTCCTCTTCTTCTTTCCTTGTCCCCCGGTCCGGTTCAGTTCAGTTCATGTCATATATTGTAAAAATAAATAAATAAATGGGCATCAAGGGGAGCTTTACATTTATAAAACTTCCCTTGGCAAAACAAATCTGTTTGGCATCATAGGTATTCAGACTACAATTCTTCTGACATAATGCTGAACAGGACAAGGGGAAAAAAAAGTAAAGAAGACAGTTCTGCCGAAAGCCAGGGATAGACCTGTTCTAAGTTCTATACTTTTTAAAAGGGGCGTGTTTATCAACTATGGAATTAGAAGATTTACAAAAATGGTCAAGTGCTAGATCTTCATCTGGGATTTTAACAGTGTCATATAACTATTCAACAGATCAGTTAAAAAAAAGCCTGCTCATGGAGATGTTTCAGGATCTGGATACCAAGCGTGGACCTAATGTTTTCATTTTTGCAATTCTGATACAGGCTATTGAGCAGTGATAACTAACACCAAGTTCAGATACTGCGGATTTTCTACCTTTGATTTGTTAAGATTGAGCCAATCAGGGACAACCTTGAAGGATCTCTTTGGTTTTGTAGGATCAGTAATTACCTGAGAAAGGTTGATATTGGTACACACCTTTTTTAAATGATCAGAGGCAGAGTTCAACTTGTTTAAATTAAAATTGCCACACAGAGATTGGGTTTAGGCCACATGCACACAGAATGACATCAACAAATATAAGAAATATTAAACATTTACACATAGATTTTTGAATATATGTAGAGGAATGATACTTTGAAATGTGCTCATTGCGGAGTTATGATCAGTTGAGTAATGAAGGTTGAACTATTCTAGGAAAGAGGTTCTATTCCCAGCATCATGATGGACACTCCTGATATAGAAGGTTTCGCTAACGCATTGGAATTGTTTTACTATTTTCATATGCATGTGCAATGAAGAATTGCTTGCTGCTGATAAATGCAAAGAAGAACAGCTTACACATAGATGCTCACATATAGGCTGCTGAATGCAATGAAGACCTGCTTATCAAGTAAAGTTCAATGTCAATGTGTAATATTCAATTAGGATTTGCAAAACAGTGAAGTTAAACAATGAATGGGTCCATAGTCGGTATGAGAAGACTACAGGAATATTTACCTGGGTGTACGTTCAAACAGAGATGAGAAAATTGCGATAAATAATTGTTTGTATGTTTGTTAGTATGTATATGAATGTTATGTGTATAAACTGTGTTGAGTTATAGTTACTCAGTAGTGTCTCAGTGAAACAACCGACGGGGGAAGCCTTGCGGTGACAACAAAAGCAGTGTTTTACTGATCAGTCAAGTTGCTCCAGTGTACTCCATACAAACTGGTTGGCTACTGAAGGGATAGAAAATGGGGAATACTTGTTTTAAAGCAAACAAGGAATTAGATGGGAAAAATACATGTTTTAACGGGACCCAGACAATATTAAATACTCAGACAGATGGGAGAAGAAGTGTAGTTTTGTAGGAAATCACAAAATTATTACATAGAATTAGTGAAATCAATTGAAGAATGCCTTTCTGAAGAGCTGTTTACCACAGATGAGCAGCTTTGCGACCAAGCACATTGTAGATCGCTTTACTGCCAAAATGATCTAATTTAATGGATTAGTTTAGACATGCATAACAGCATTTTAAGAACAAAGAGAGAAACAAAAAGGGACAACGCTTCATGGTGGAAGGTGATGTATAAATAACTGTGTATATGATGAAGGGGGTGGCAACACCCATTCCGAAATCCCGCCATTCCGACATCCCGCTATTCCGACATCCCGCTATTCCGACATCCCACCATTCCGACATACCACCATTCCGACATACCACCATTCCGACATGCAAACGTCCCACCATTCCGACATCCCACCATTGCGACATCCCGCTATTCTGACGTTCAAATGTCCCACCATTCCGACAAGGCTTTCCGTATAAGGAAATGTGTGTTACTCAACAGGTGAGTCCCTTCTTTCTGTTCATTTAATTTATATGTTTAACATGTTTATAGACAAGCGTTATTAAAAACACAAAGTCTCGGCAACTGGAGGAGGAGAAGCAGTCCGCGGTGGTTTTCAATCACACACTCCAATGCCACTTGTTTCAACTTCCGAAAATTTAATCCAGGAAAAAAAGGCTTACAAACATGGACCAAAACGGCTCCATAACACGCACAAGAATCCAAAAGAAACGAAAGTTAACTAAAAGAAAGCAAATAAACAGTATGAAGTGGTCAAAATTGGTTTTACGCATGCCTATGTGCGTCTGGCACATGCGTCTTCGGGCTCTCCCACGTTGGTTTGTGGATGAAAGCTATATGTTCAGCTGTAATGTCATGTAAAAACAATCTCTACATGACATTTAGTCCCAGGTGTGACCAGTTAGGTCCTTAAGATATCAACAGGCTGTATAAAGCTACAACCGTTGCGGCTGTGTGTTTGTGCCAAATGCGCAAAACCCATCCGCGCTTCCCAAAATTGGAGTGAGTACTCATAAATCACGTGAATAACATGAATAAACGTTTTTACTGCATTTTGTTGTGTTTTATACGTTCTATGCTGTCATTTCTATCTTCTTCTATTGGCAAGGCAAGGCAGAGTGCTCGCAACTGTGTCCTGTGCAGTAGCCGTGATATCTGTAATTGCAATTATTACTTTTGCATATGATGACAGCGTGCAAAAGACGCATGGGCTCTGTGGAGAGCTCCGCTCCAGCTGGCTGCTGTGACAGCTCACTGACACTGTATTTCTGCTTAATCAGTTTCAGTCTCGCCAGAGTTATATTAATATCTGTATTTTTATATTTGAAATTCAGGGGATTTTGATAATAGATTATTAAAGTTTGCTTGCGAGGCTGTGGCCTCTGCATGTGCAAAGCTTGTGCGCCAAACTTTAGGGCGTATTTGCGCCGGCATATCATTAGTGCAAAATGTTTTGGGTAAAAAATAGGCTATTAAAAGGAACTGTCGGAATGGCGGTATGTTAAAAAAAACAAAAAACATACCGCCATTCCGACCATAGGAGGAAAAAAGTGTCGGAATGGTGGGACGTTTGATAAAAAATTAAGTGTCGCCATTCCGACAATTGGAGACCCATGTCGGAATGGCGAGATGTCGGAATGGCAGCATGTAACCATGATGAAGGAGAGACCATTTGAGCAGCACAGCCATTTCGCAGCACAGGGACAGCAATCCAAGTTACAGGATCTCCCACGTGGTATCACCTGTCACATTGTGTCAAGGCATCAAAAGAAGAAAAAATCACCAAACTCAAGGACAAAAAGACAAAGACTCCGGTGAACGAAGACAGAGGACTGACAAACCAGAAATACAAAAGGATTCTCGATATCAAGATCCAGAAGAAGAGGCTAACAATGCCACGAACACTTACGATGCTGGGAATGATGCCAGCAATGAACAGAGAAGAAGATTCAGTGTCATCAATCTGCATTACGTGCCTCTAATGAGGGGGTGAATATAGAATCCTCAACGATTACAACGTCTCTGGGAACTGTGACAACAACAAGGTTTAAACCATTTTGATATATATTGTAACCTATTGTCTAAGGAATAGTGCTGAAAATGAGGTAAATCTAATCCACCACTGTCCTTGGTCTTCTGTAGGGTTTTTAAACTAATACGTGGTGGTTTGTTTTTCCACAGAAATTTGGAGATGCATGAATCTAGTGACTTAAACCAAGTAGCAGATGGTTTTATGGGGATCATTGAGAACAAATAGTTAACTTTTGGTAGTATCATCATTTTAATGGATGTAACTCTCCCCATAAGTGATATAGGTAAGGACTTCCAACGAGAGATCGTCCTCTACTGTCTTTAATAATTGCACATAATTTAGCTTTGTTAGCTCTGAGAGCCTGGAGGAAATGTTTATGCCTAAATATCTAATATTTCCTGACTGTAAAGTGATCGCAGGTATATTATGGACCCTACAGTTAATGGGCAGAACTGTGGTCTTAGACCAGTTGATAGAGTAGTCAGAAAGTGCTGAGAATTTATTTATGAGTGTGATCGTGTGACTGAGAGACGTCTGTGAGTTCTGAAGGAAAAGTAATACATCATCAGCATAAAGACTTATTTTATGCTCAATATTTTGGGATTAATTACTCACAAACGGGTAAGAAAAGGTAGTATTGCCAGACCATACATGATCAAAACAGGGAGCGGAGGTGGTTCAGCTGCAAGGTATGAATGTCTGACTATAGTTTGTAAAAAGCGGGTAAGATAAGGTGCGAATGCCCAACAATGTATGATCAAAAGAGGGAGCGGAGGGTTTTGGCTACAAGAAGGTTTGAATGTCCGACCATAGTTTGTAAAAAGCGGGTAAGAAAAGCTTACCATACATCATCAAAAGCAGGAGTGGATGTGTTCGGCTACAAGAAGATTTGAATGTCCATCAATAATTGCTTTAAAACATGAAAGAAAATTTTCAAATATCAAACCGCACATGATCATAAGCGGGAGAGGAGTTGTTCAGCTGCAAGAAGGTGTGAATGTCCACCCATAATTACTGAAAAATGGGTAAGAAAAGGTGAAAATGCCCAACCATACATCATCAAAAGCAGGAGTGGATGTGTTCGGCTACAAGAAAGTTTGAATGTCCGACCATAGTTTGTAAAAAGCGGGTAAGAAAAGGTTCGAATGCCCGAACATAGACCATCAAAAGAGGGAGCGGAGGTGTTCCGCTGTAAGAAGGTGTAAATGTCCGACCATAGTTGGTAAAAAGCGGGTAAGAAAAGGTTAAAATACCCGACTGTACACAATCAATAGCGGGAGCGGAGTTGTTTGGCTACAAGAAGGTGTGAAAGTCCGACCACGGTTTGTAAAAAGCGGGTAAGAAAAGGTTCGAATGCCCGAATATATACCATCAAAAGTGGAAGTGGATGTGTTCGGCTGCAAGAAGGTATGAACGTCCGACCAAAGTTTGTAAAAAGCAGTTAAGAAAAGGTTCGAATATCCAACCAAACATAATCAAAAGCGGGAGCAGAGCTGTTCGACTGCAAGTAGGTGTGAATGTCAGATCATAATTTGCAAAAAGCTGATGAGAAAGGATGAAAATGCCCGGCTATACACCATCAAATGTGGGAGCGGAAGTGTTCGGCTGTGAGTAGGTGTGAATGTCCAACCATAATTGCTGAAAAATGTGTTAGAAGAGACTAGAATGCCGGACAAGACATTATCAAATGCGGGAGCGGAGTTGTTCGGCTGTGAGTAGGTGTGAATCTCCGAGCATAGTTTGTAAAAAGGGGGTAAGAATAGGTTCGAATGCCCGAACATACACTATCAAAACAGGGAGCTGAGGTGGCTCAGCTGCAAGGTGTGAATGTCTGACTATAGTTTGTAAATAAGGTGCGAATGCCCAACAATGTATAATCAAAAGAGGGAGCGGAGGTTTTCGGATACAAGAAGGTTTGAATGTCTGACCATAGTTTGTAAAAAGCGGGTAAGAAAAGGTTCAAATGCCTGACTATACACCATCAAAAGCGGGAGCAGAGGTGTTCCGCTGTAAGACGGTGTGAATGTCCGACCATATTTGGTAAAAAGCGGGTAAGAAAAGGTTAAAATACCCGACTGTACACAATCAATAGCGGGAGAGGAGGTGTTCAGCTGCAAGAAGGTGTGAATGTCCACCCATAATTACTGAAAAATGGGTAAGAAAAGGTGCGAATGCCAAACCATACATTATCAAAAGCAGGTGTGAATGTCAGATCATAATTTGCAAAAAGCTGATGAGAAAGGGTGAGAATGCCCGACTATACACCATCAAATGCGGGAGCGGAGTTGTTCGGCTGTGAGTAAGTGTGAATCTCCGACCATAATTGCTGAAAAATGTGTTAGAAAAGGTAAGAATGCCCGTCCATACATCATCAAAAGCGGGAGAGGTGGTGTTCGGCTACAAGTAGGTGTGAATGTCCAGCCATAATTACTAACAAACGGGTAAGAAAAGGTAGTATTGCCAGACCATACATGATTAAAACAGGGAGCGGAGGTGGTTCAGCTGCAAGAAGGTGTGAATGTCTCACTAAAGTTCAAATATATTAACAAAAGCGGGAGGAGAGGTCTTCGGATGAGAGTGGTTGAGAATTTCCAACCATAATCTATAAAATGCGGTGAAAAAAAAGGTGTGATAGAACACTAAAAGGTGGAGCGGAAGTGTTCGGCTGCAAGAAGGTGTGAATGTCCGACTATATTTGGTGAAAAGCAGGTGAAGCAAGGTCTGAATGCCCAACCTTACATCATCAAAAGCGAGATCAGAGGTGTTTGGCTGCATGAAGGCCATAGTTTGCCAAAAGCGGGTAAGCTGCGAATGACCGACTAAATATCAACAAAAGGTCTTCGGATGCAAGTGGGTGTGAATATCCCACCAAGTATGGTGGAGAGGAAGCTGTGAACAGCCGACCATAGTTGGCAAAAAACGGGTGAGAAAAGGAGCGAATGTCCAACCATACATGATCAAAACAGGGAGCGGAGGTGTTTGGCTGTGACGAGGTGTGAATGTCCACAAAAATTAATGAAAAGCGGGCAACAAGTAGGTTTGAATGCCCAACCATACATCATCAAAAGCAGGAGTGGATGTGTTCGGCTACAAGAAGGTTTGAATGTCCGAGCATAGTTTGTAAAAAGCGGGTAAGAAAAGGTTCGATTGCCCAAACATACAACATCAAAAGAGGGAGCGGAGGTGTTCCGCTGTAAGAAGGTGTGAATGTCCGACCATAGTTTGTAAAAAGCGGGAAAGAAAAGGTTCAAATGCCTGACTATACACCATCAAAAGCGGGAGCGGATGTGTTCGGCTACAAGAAGGTGTGAAAGTTCAACCATGGTTTGTAAAAAGCTGCTAAGAAAAGGTTCGAATGCCCGAATATATACCATCAAAAGCGGAAGCGGAGGTGTTCGGCTGCAAGAAGGTGTAAACGTCCGACCAAAGTTTGCAAAAAGCAGTTAAGAAAAGGTTCGAATGCCCGAATATATACCATCAAAAGCGAGAGCAGAGCTGTTCGACTGCAAGTAGGTGTGAATGTCCAGCCATAATTACTCACAAACGGGTAAGAAAAGGTAGTATTGCCAGACCATACATGATCAAAACAGGGAGCTGAGGTGGTTCGGCTGCAAGGTCTGAATGTCTAACCATAATTTCTAAAAACCGGGTAAGAAAAGGCTCGAAAGCCCGACTATACACAATCAAAAGCGGGAGCGGGAGGTTTTCAGCTGCAAATCCTTCACTCAAACCAATTGAAAACTGCTTTGTCCTTCATATTTATCAATGTCTAGATTGACTTCAACAAAGAACAACACTGGATTTTGCAGTAGAAGAAAGAGCATCACTGAAGGATCAGGAATCCGAGAATAAGCTTCTTTTCATACGTTTTGAATGATTTGGGATTTTATGTATAAAATGAATTCCTTCACTCAAACCAAGTGAAAACTGCTTTGTCCTTCATATTTATCAATGTCTAGATTTACTTCAACAAAGAACAACGTTGTATTTTGCAGTAGAAGAAAAAGCAACACTGAAGGATCAGGAATCCGAGAATAAGCTTCTTTTCATACGTTTTGAATGATTTGGGATTTTATGTATAAAATGAATTCCTTCACTCAAACCAAGTGAAAACTGCTTTGTCCTTCATATTTATCAATGTCTAGATTTACTTCAACAAAGAACAACATTGTATTTTGCAGTAGTAGAAAGAGCAACACTTGAAGGAACAGGAATCCGAGAATAAGCTTATTTTCATACGTTCTGCATGATTTGGGATTTTATGTATAAAATGAATTCCTTTACTCAAACTATGTTAAAACTGCTTTGTCCTTCATATTTATCAATGTCTAGATTGACTTCAACAAAGAACAACATTGTATTTTGCAGTAGAAGAAATAGCAACACTGAAGGATCAGGAATCCGAAAACACGCTTATTTTCATACGTTCTGCTTGATTTGGGATTTTGCTATAAAATTATTTCCTTCACTCAAACAAAGTGGAAACTGCTTTGTCCTTCATATTTATCAATGTCTATATCGATTTCAACAAAGAACAAGGCTGTATTTTGCAGTATAGGAAAGAGCAACACTGGAGGATCAGGAATCCGAGAATAAGCTTACTTTCATGAGTCCTGCACGATTTCGGATTTTCCTATAAAATGAATTGCTTTGCTCAAACCAAGTTAAAATTGCTTTGTCCTTCATAGTTATCCGTGTCTAAAATGTATCAAGCATAAAGTTCCTCATATTACCCTGAATGAGAAAGAAGCATCCCTTTGGTTGAGCAATACGTTCCTTTTGCGGAGTTATGCATGATTTCGGATTTTGCTATAAAATTCATTCCTTCACACCTTTTTTTTTTCACCGCATTTTATAGATTATGGTTGGAAATTTCAACCACTCTAATCCGAAGACCTCTCCTTCCGCTTTTGTTAATATATTTGAACTTTAGTTGGACATTCACCCCTTTTTGCAGCTAAACCACCTCCGCTCCCTGTTTTGATCATGTATGGTCTGGCAATACTACATTTTCTTACCCGTTTGTGAGTAATTATGGCTGGATATTCACACCTACTTGCAGCTGAACACAATCTCTCTCGCTTTTAATTATGTTTGGATATTCGAACCTTTTCTTTACTGCTTTTTGCCAACTTTGGTCGGACGTTCACACCTTCTTGCAGCCGAACACCTCCGCTTCCGCTTTTGATGGTATATATTCGGGCATTCGAACCTTTTCTTACCAGCTTTTGACAAACGATGGTTGGACTTTCACACCTTCTTGTAGCCGAACAACTCCGCTCCCGCTATTGATTGTGTACAGTCGGGTATTTTAACCTTTTCTTACCCGCTTTTTACCAACTATGGTCGGACATTCACACCTTCTTACAGCGGAACACCTCCACTCCCTCTTTTGATGGTGTATGTTCGGGCAGTCAAACCTTTTCTTACCTGCTTTTTACAAACTATGGTCAGACATTCAACCCTTCTTGGAGCCGAACACATCCACTCCTGCTTTTGATTATGTATAGTTGGGCATTCGCACCTTTTCTTACCCGCTTTTTACAAACCATGGTTGGACTTTCACAACTTCTTGTAGCCGAACAACTACGCTCCCCCTATTGATTGTGTACAGTCGGGTATTTTAACCTTTTCTTACCCACTTTTTACCAACTATGGTCGGACATTCACACCTTCTTACAGCGGAACACCTCCGCTCCCTCTTCTGATGGTGTATGTTTGGGCATTCGAACCTTTTCTTTCCCGCTTTTTACAAACTATGGTCAGACGTTCAAACCTTCTTGTAGCCGAACATATCCACTCCTGCTTTTGATGATGTATGGTTGGGCATTCAAACCTACTTTTTGCCCGCTTTTCATTAATTTTGGGTGGACATTCACACCTTGTCACAGCCAAACACCTCCGTTCCCTGTTTTGATCATGTATGGTTGCACATTCGCACCTTTTCTCACCCGCTTTTTGCAAACTATGGTCGGCTGTTCACAGCTTCCTCTCCACCATACTTGTATGGTGGGATGTTCACACCCAGTTGCATCCGAAGACCTCCGCCCCCACTTTTGTTGATATTTAGTTGGTCATTCGCAGCTTACCCGCTTTTGGCAAACTATGGCCTTCTTGCAGCCAAACACCTCTGATCTCGCTTTTGATAATGTAAGGTTGGGCATTCAGACCTTGCTTCACCTGCTTTTCACCAAATATAGTCGGACATTCACACCTTCTTGCAGCCGAACACTTCCGCTCCACCTTTTAGTGTTCTATCACACCTTTTTTTCACCGAATTTTATAGATTATGGTTGGAAATTCTCAACCACTCTCATCCGAAGACCTCTTCTCCCGCTTTTGTTAATATATTTGAACTTTAGTGAGACATTCACACCTTCTTGCAGCTGAACCACCTCCGCTCCCTGTTTTGATCATGTATGGTCTGGCAATACTACCTTTTCTTACCCGTTTGTGAGTAATTATGGCTGGACATTCACACCTACTTGCAGCCGAACACCACCTCTCTCGCTTTTGATGATGTATGGACCGGCATTCTTACCTTTTCTAACACATTTTTCAGAAATTACGGTCGGAGATTCACACCTACTCACAGCCGAACAACTCCGCTCCCGCATTTGATGGTGTGCAGTCGGACATTCTCACCCTTTCTCATCAGCTTTTTGCAAATTATGATCTGACATTCACACCTGCTTTTGATAATGTATGGTTTGGCATTCGCACCTTTTCTTACCCATTTGTCAGGAATAATGGGTGGACATTCACACCTTCTTGCAGCTGAACACCTCCTCTCCCACTTATGATCATGTGCGGTTTGATTTTCGAAAATTTTCTTTCATGTTTTCTAGCAATTATTGATGGACATTTAGACCTTCTTGCAGCTGAACACCTCCGCTCCTGCTTTTGATCATACCTTGTCAGGCATTCGCACCATGTCTTACCCGCTTTTTACAAACTTTAGTCGAACATTTACACCTTTTTGCAGCCGAACACCACCTCTCTCGCTTTTGATGATGTATGGTCCGGCATTCTTTCCTTTTCTAACACATTTTTCAGCAATTATGGTCGGACATTCACACCTACTCAGAGCCGAACACCTCCGCTCCCGCATTTGATGGTGTATAGTCGGGCATTCTCACCCTTTCTCATCAGCTTTTTGCAAATTATGATCTGACATTCACACCTGCTTTTGATAATGTATGGTTGGGCATTCGCACCTTTTTTTACCCATTTTTCAGGAATTATGGGTGGACATTCACACCTTCTTGCAGCTGAACACCTCCTCTCCTTCTTATGATCATGTGCGGATGATATTCGAAAATTTTCTTTCATGTTTTAAAGCAATTATTGATGGACATTCAGACCTTCTTGCAGCTGAACCACTCTGCTCCCGCTTTTGATGGTGTATAGTCGGGCTTTCGAAACTTTCCTTCCCGGTTTATACAAATTATGGTTGGACATTCAGACCTTCTTGCAGCCGAACACCTCTGCTCCCTCTTTTGATCATACATTGTCGGGCATTAGCACCTTTTCTTACCCGCTTTTTACAAACCATAGTCGGACTTTCACATCTTTTAGTAGCCGAACAACTCCGCTCCCGCTATTGATTGTGTACAGTCGGGTATTTTAACCTTTTCTTACCCGCTTTTTACCAACTATGGTCGGACATTCACACCTTCTTACAGCGGAACACCTCCGCTCCCTCTTTTGATGGTGTATGTTCGGGCAGTCAAACCTTTTCTTACCTGCTTTTTACAAACTATGGTCAGACATTCAACCCTTCTTGGAGCCGAACACATCCACTCCTGCTTTTGATTATGTATATTTGGGCATTCGCACCTTTTCTTACCCATTTTTCAGTAATTATGGGTGTACATTCACACCTTCTTGCAGCCAAACACCTCCGCTCCCTCTTTTGATCATACATTTTCGGGCATTCGCACCTTTTCTTACCCGCTTTTTACAAACCATGGTCGGACTTTCACACCTTTTAGTAGCCGAACAACTCCGCACCCGCTACTGATTGTGTACAGTCGGGTATTTTAACCTTTTCTTACCCGTTTTTTACCAACTATGGTCGGACATTCACACCTTCTTACAGCGGAACACCTCCGCTCCCTCCTTTGATGGTGTATGTTCGGGCATTCGAACCTTTTCTTACCCGCTTTTTACAAACTATGGTCAGACGTTCAAACCTTCTTGTAGCCGAAAACCTCTGCTCCCTCTTTTGATTATACATTGTCAGGCATTCGCACCTTATCGTACCCGCTTTTTACAAACTATAGTCAGACATTCACACCTTGGTGCTGAACCACCTCAGCTCCCTGTTTTGATCATGTATGGTCTGGCAATACTACCTTTTCTTACCCGTTTGTGAGTAATTATGGCTGGACATTCACACCTACTTGCAGTCGAACAGCTCTGCTCCCGCTTTTGATTTTGTTTGGTTGGATATTCGAACCTTTTCTTAACTGCTTTTTACAAACTTTGGTCGGACGTTCACACCTTCTTGCAGCCGAACACCTCCGCTTCCGCTTTTGATGGTATATATTCGGGCATTCGAACCTTTTCTTACCAGCTTTTTACAAACCATGGTTGGACTTTCACACCTTCTTGTAGCCGAACAACTCCGCTCCCCCTATTGATTGTGTACAGTCGGGTATTTTAACCTTTTCTTACCCACTTTTTACCAACTATGGTCGGACATTCACACCTTCTTACAGCGGAACACCTCCGCTCCCTCTTTTGATGGTGTTTGTTTGGGCATTCGAACCTTTTCTTACCCGCTTTTTACAAACTATGCTCGGACATTCAAACCTTCTTGTAGCCGAACACATCCACTCCTTCTTTTGATGATGTATGCTTGGGCATTCAAACCTACTTTTTGCCCGCTTTTCATTAATTTTGGGTGGACATTCACACCTTGTCACAGCCAAACACCTCCGCTCCCTCTTTTGATGGTGTTTGTTTGGGCATTCGAACCTTTTCTTACCCGCTTTTTACAAACTATGCTCGGACATTCAAACCTTCTTGTAGCCGAACACATCCACTCCTTCTTTTGATGATGTATGCTTGGGCATTCAAACCTACTTTTTGCCCGCTTTTCATTAATTTTGGGTGGACATTCACACCTTGTCACAGCCAAACACCTCCGCTCCCTGTTTTGATCATGTATGGTTGGACATTCGCACCTTGTCTCACCCGCTTTTTGCAAACTATGGTCGGCTGTTCACAGCTTCCTCTCCACCATACTTGTATGGTGGGATATTCACACCCACTTGCATCCGAAGACCTTTTGTTGATATTTAGTCGGTCATTCGCAGCTTACCCGCTTTTTACAAACTATAGTCAGACATTCACACCTTGGTGCTGAACCACCTCAGCTCCCTGTTTTGATCATGTATGGTCTGGCAATACTACCTTTTTTTACCCGTTTGTGAGTAATTATGGCTGGACATTCACACCTACTTGCAGTCGAACAGCTCTGCTCCCGCTTTTGATTATGTTTGGTTGGATATTCGAACCTTTTCTTAACTGCTTTTTACAAACTTTGGTCGGACGTTCACACCTTCTTGCAGCCGAACACCTCCGTTTCCGCTTTTGATGGTATATATTCGGGCATTCGAACCTTTTCTTAGCAGCTTTTTACAAACCATGGTTGGACTTTCACACCTTCTAGTAGCCGAACAACTCCGCTCCCGCTATTGATTGTGTACAGTCGGGTATTTTAACCTTTTCTTACCCGCTTTTTACCAACTATGGTCGGACATTCACACCGTCTTACAGCGGAACACCTCCGCTCACGCTTTTGATGGTGTATTGTCAGGCATTTGAACCTTTTCTTACCCGCTTTTTACAAACTATGGTCTGACATTCAAACCTTCTTGTAGCCAAAAACCTCCGCTCCCTCTTTTGAATATACATTGTCGGGCATTCGCACCTTTTCTTACCCGTTTTTTACAAACCATGGTCGGACTTTCAAACCTTCTTGTAGCCCAACACATCCACTCCTGCTTTTGATGATGTATGTTTGGGCATTCGCACCTTTTCTTACCCATTTTTCAGTAATTATGGGTGGACATTCACACCTTCTTACAGCTGAACACCTCCTCTCCCGCTTATGATGGTGTATAGTCGGGCTTTCAAGCCTTTTCTTACCCGGTTTTTACAAATTATAGTTGGACATTCAGACCTTCTTACAGCCGAAAACCTCCACTCCCTCTTTTGATCATACATTGTCGGGCATTAGCACCTTTTCTTACCCGCTTTTTACAAACCATAGTCGGACTTTCACATCTTTTAGTAGCCGAACAACTCCGCTCCCGCTATTGATTGTGTACAGTCGGGTATTTTAACCTTTTCTTACCCGCTTTTTACCAACTATGGTCGGACATTCACACCTTCTTACAGCGGAACACCTCCGCTCCCTCTTTTGATGGTGTATGTTCGGGCAGTCAAACCTTTTCTTACCTGCTTTTTACAAACTATGGTCAGACATTCAACCCTTCTTGGAGCCGAACACATCCACTCCTGCTTTTGATTATGTATAGTTGGGCATTCGCACCTTTTCTTACCCATTTTTCAGTAATTATGGGTGTACATTCACACCTTCTTGCAGCCGAACACCTCCGCTCCCTCTTTTGATCATACATTTTCGGGCATTCGCACCTTTTCTTACCCGCTTTTTACAAACCATGGTTGGACTTTCACACCTTTTAGTAGCCGAACAACTCCGCACCCGCTACTGATTGTGTACAGTCGGGTATTTTAACCTTTTCTTACCCGTTTTTTACCAACTATGGTCGGACATTCACACCTTCTTACTGCGGAACACCTCCGCTCCCTCCTTTGATGGTGTATGTTCGGGCATTCGAACCTTTTCTTACCCGCTTTTTACAAACTATGGTCAGACGTTCAAACCTTCTTGTAGCTGAACATATCCACTCTTGCTTTTGATGATGTATGGTTGGGCATTCGAACCTACTTGTTGCCCGCTTTTCATTAATTATGGGTGGACATTCACACCTTGTCTCAGCCAAACACCTCCGCTCCCTGTTTTGATCATGTATGGTTTGACATTCGCACCTTTGCTTACCTTCTTTTTATACTGATTGCTCAAGATTAAGTTGTTCTTTCTCAAACTACAAAAATTTTTTAATTGTTGAAACTTGATTTGAAGTGGATAAATAAGGAAGACAAACAGTTTTAAGTCAGGCTGATAGCAATTAATTTTATAGCAAAATCTGTATTTCGTCATTTGTCGAGAGATGCTTATTGCTGAAGAAGTTCTTTCTCATTCTACAAAGTACAACGTTGTTTATCATTGAAACTTGATTAGACATGAATAAATATGAAGGACAAAGCAGTCTTAACTTGGTTTGAGTTAAGGAATTCGTTTTATAGGAGAATCCGAATTTGTGCATAACTCGTAAAATAGAGCTTATTTTCGGATTCCTAAAGAATGAGTCTGGTTCTTTCTCATAATACAAAGTTTGTTGTTTATTGTTGAAACTTCATCAGACCGTTAGATATAGTCGGACTCACCTCGACGCACGGCTTGGGATCTGGAACCAGTACTCTTGAGAGGGGTTGGACTCTCTTCCACTCTGGAGTTGCCCGTGGTGAGAGGCGCAGAGCAGGTGTGGGCATACTTATTGCCCCCCCGGCTGTGTGCCAGTACATTGGGGTTTACCCCAGTGAACGAGAGGGTAGCCTCCCTCCGCCTTGGGTGAGGGGGGCGAGTCCTGACTGTTGTTTGTGCCTATGCGCCAAACAGCAGTTCAGAGTACCTACTCTTTTTGGAGTCTCTGGGGGAGGCACTGGAGAATGCTCCTTCCGGAGACTCCCTCATTCTGCTGGGGGACTTCAATGCTCACGTGGGCAATTACAGTGAGACCTGGAGGGGTGTGATTGGGAGGAACGGCCCCCCCGATCTGAATCAGAGTGGTGTTATGTTGTTGGACTTCTGTGCCAGTCATAGACTGTCCATAACGAACACCATGTTCAGGCATAAGGGTGTCCATATGTGCACTTGGCACCAGGACACCCTTGGCCGCAGTTCGATGATCGACTTTGTGGTTGTATCATCGGACTTGCGGCCGTATGTCCTGGACACTCGGGTGAAGAGAGGGGCGGAGCTGTCAACTGATCACCACCTGGTGGTGAGTTGGCTCCGCTGGTGGGGGAGGATGCCGATCAGACCTGGCAGGCCCAAACGTATTGTGAGGGTCTGCTGGGAGCGTTTGTCAGAATCCCCCGTCAGAAGGAGCTTTAACTCCCACCTCCGGCAGAGCTTCAACCATATTTGAGGTGGGGGACATTGAATGGGCCATGTTCCGTGACTCCATTGCCGAGGCAGCTGGTCGGAGTTGTGGCCGTAAGGTGGTCGGTGCCTGTCGTGGCGGCAACCCTCGAACCTGCTGGTGGACACCAGTGGTGAGGGAAGCCGTCAAGCTGAAGAAGGAGTCCTATCGGGCCTTTTTGGCCAGTGGGACCCTGGAAGAAGCTGATAGGTACCGACGGGCCAGACGGGCCACGGCTTCGGCGGTTGCTGAGGCAAAAACTCGGGCCTGGGAGGAGTTCGGTGAGACCATGGAGAACGATTTCCGGACGGCCTCGAAAAGATTCTGGTCCACCATCCGGCATCTCAGGGGGGGGAAGCGGCTCACAGTCAACACTGTTTACAGTGCGGACGGGGCTTTGCTGACCTCAACTAGGGCTGTTGTGAGTCGGTGGGGGGAGTACTTCGAGGAACTCCTCAATCCTACCAACACGTGCTCGGAAGAGGCAGAGTCGGAGAGCTCGGAGACGGGGCCTCCCATTTCTGGGGCTGAGGTTGCCGAGGTGGTTAAAAAGTTCCTCGGTGGCAAGGCCCCGGGGGTGGATGAGGTCCGTCCTGAGTTTCTCAAGGCTCTGGATGTTGTAGGGCTGTCTTGGCTGACACGCCTCTGCAGTATCGCGTGGACATCGGGGACAGTGCCTCTGGACTGGCAGATTGGGGTGGTGGTCCCCCTCTTTAAAAAGGGGGACCGGAGGGTGTGTTCCAACTATAGGGGTATCACACTCCTCAGCCTCCCTGGTAAGGTCTATTCGGGGGTATTGGAGAGGAGGATCCGTCGGATAATCGAGCCTCGGATTCAGGAGATGCAGTGTGGCTTTCGTCCTGGCCGTGGAACAGTGGACCAGCTCTATACCCTCGGCAGGATCCTGGAGGGTGCATGGGAGTTCGCCCAACCAGTCTACATGTGTTTTGTGGACTTGGAGAAAGCGTTCGACCGTGTCCCTCGTGGAGTCCTGTGGGGGGTGCTCCGGGAATATGGAGTGCCGGACCCCTTGATAGGGGCCGTTCGGTCTCTGTATGACCGGTGCTACTTACTGGTCAATCTACGTTCCCATCCTCACCTATGGTCACGAGTTGTGGGTAGTGACCGAAAGAACAAGATCGCGAATACAAGCGGCCGAAATGGGTTTCCTCCGCAGGGTGTCTGGGCTCTCCCTTAGAGATAGGGTGAGAAGCTCAGTCATCCGGGAGGGGCTCGGAGTAGAACCGCTGCTCCTCCGCATTGAGAGGAGTCAGATGAGGTGGCTCGGGCATCTGGTTAGGATGCCCCCTGGGCGCCTCCCTGGGGAGGTGTTCCGGGCACGTCCCACTGGGAGGAGACCCCGGGGGAGACCCAGGACACGTTGGAGAGACTATGTCTCTCGGCTGGCCTGGGAACGCCTCGGGGTCCCCCCGGAAGAGCTGGAGGAAGTGGCCGGGGACAGAGACGTCTGGGTTTCTCTGCTCAAGCTGCTGCCCCCGCGACCCGACCCCCGGATAAGCGGCAGATGATGGATGGATGGATGGATATATCCTCCACCAACCAGACTTACAACCCCCGACTAGGGTAGCAGAATTTCTAAGCATCTGTACCCCAAAACTACTATCAAAAATATATAAATTATTGTCTAAGATAGATGACACAATGTCTCTTCCATCCTCAAAATGGGAGGCAGATTTATCCATCAGTTCTGGTCATAGCTTCTAACCACAAATATGTTTGAACACCTTCATAAAGACTCGAAATCCTAATTTACAGCTCATACAATACAAAATCCTTCATAGAACACACTATACAGGACAAAGGATGTTCAGGATGGGTCTAACACACTCAAACATCTGCTCACATTGCACAGATAACACACCTGATGATTATGTACACGCTTTGTGGTTTTCTGCGCCTGTCCAGAAGTTCTGGCTTGAAGTCTGTGAGGACCTATCAACATGGCTAAAGTGTAGCATCCCTGCATGCCCCACACTGTGCATACTGGGTGACTTAGACAACATCAACATGGAAATTAACTCAGCACACATGGTTGTCACAGTGTTATGTATCGCAAAGAAAACTATTCTCATGAACTGGAAAGCGAAGAACAATCTGTGTATTAACCAGTTTAGAAATTTTCTTTTAGATTATATTAGCATGGAAACAATGTCTGCCTCCTCAAAACATCAATTGGCTGAATTTCATTCTCTCTGGTCCCCTCTGATTAGTTTTATCACATAGTGGTGGTGGTGGGTTGCTGGGTGATGGTGGGTCTCAGGCCCGGGCTGCTGCGACTGGTGTGACCGGGTGGTTTGTTTGTTTGTTTTTTGTAGAGGTCCTCCGGGGTGGGGTTGGGTTGAGTGGGGTGGGGCGGGATGGGTACCTTCTGGGGGTACAGTAGCTCCCGGAATATGGTCGCTGCAGGCCCCGAGCCTGGTGGACATCAGGCCCTCCTGCCCATTGCTGGCTCCCAGGTAGCGGGGATGCCTATTGCAGCCAGTCCCTGGCTGCCCTCTCTGGGGGAGAGTAGCTCCCCCGGTATATATCCCCATACCCCTCTCCCTTCTGGCTCCTGTACACAGCACACACTCACACATGAAGGGTTTTGGGGGCGTGTGTGTTCGGTGGGGTGTAGTGGATGGGGCCACGTAGGTGGTCCCCTTTGGTTGCACTCTGCAGTTCCCTGCCCCTGTTTTAATTACACCTTAGACATTAGTACTTATCAAACACACTCACACACACACATTAGGTCTTGGGGGGTGGTTACACTGAGTGGCATCTGGTGGGCGGGGCTCTTTGGGTATGTAGGCTGCCCAGAGTGCCGCGCTCCCAGTTCTACAAGTTTGGCTGCCCCTCAATTTTAATTGCTCACTATTAGAAAATATTGAAGAGCCAGAAGGGTGAGGGGAGGGGTCTTCTTCGCACACCCCTGCTTCCTGGTGTCTGCTCGGGGCAGGAGGGGCCAGGAGGATTAATTAATTGTTCTGCTGGTTCGGGGTCTGTGGTGGCTGGGGGGTTGCTGGCCTCCTGGTGTGCCCGCTGCACTACACCCCAGCAGAGTCGAGGGAGGTAGGATGTGTGGATGTGTGGATGTATGGGACGTGAAAGTGTGTGTGGTAATGATTGGGCCTGGATCTGGGACTTGCTGTCGCCTGGCCTGCCTGTGTTTCTCCCGATGGGGCATCAGCGTTGCCTCTCCCCACTGCTCGCGACTTCACCCACCTGTGGGCACGTCTTGACTCCCAGGGCACTTGGCCAGGGGCGCTGGGGCAGGCGCTGACCCACTTTGTGGCTGTCTGGGGCGCTTGGCCCTCCTGGGTATTGGGTGGGGCCTCTGCCGGGGGGTTTGGGGGCGCTCGGGCTCCTGGGGCCCAGGTCCAGTGCACGGCCCATGTCTGGGCGGCTGGGGCCTGGCGGGGTCGGTGGGCTGTTGCCCCTGGTTCCCGGAGTGCCTCTGCCCTATGCTTATGGGGGCTCTTTCCGGGGGCTTCCTCTGCAGTCTTCTGGGTGGATGCGTGGTTGCCCCTGCGGTGGGCTACCTGGGTTCTGTGCTCTGTGGGGGCTGCTGGTGGCCTGGGTCTTGTGGCCCTCTCTGCCTGCTTCTGATTGTTTGGGGGGCTGTGGATTGTGGCCCTGTACGCTTATACACTCATAACTAAGCACGGTTATCATGTAGGTCCTGTGCCATGGGTGTTGCATGTTCTCACACACACACACACACACACACATTCATTAGTCCAGTAGCATGGTCACTAAGCAGTTGATGTATTATCATGTCGTCTCAGGTCATCTATATCCACAGCTGTGTTGTATGCGATTGCCGCTTCTTGTGCTTGTTTTTGTTTGTTTGTGTGTTTGTTTTTTCTCTGCTTGTCTGCTTTCAGGTGCTCCTCTTGGCGCTAAGGCTGGATTCCCCTCATAGGCCATGGATTGTTGTCTGTTTTGTTTTTTACAGGTGTAGCAGCTGGTTGTCTGGTTTTTGTTTCTATTTTTTTTCTGTTTCCTCTTCTTTCCTCTTCTTCTTTCCTTGTCCCCCGGTCCGGTTCAGTTCAGTTCATGTCATATATTGTAAAAAGAAATAAATAAATGGGCATCAAGGGGAGCTTTACATTTATAAAACTTCCCTTGGCAAAACAAATCTGTTTGGCATCATAGGTATTCAGACTACAATTCTTCTGACATAATGCTGAACAGGACAAGGGGAAAAAAAAGTAAAGAAGACAGTTCTGCCGAAAGCCAGGGATAGACCTGTTCTAAGTTCTATACTTTTTAAAAGGGGCGTGTTTATCAACTATGGAATTAGAAGATTTACAAAAATGGTCAAGTGCTAGATCTTCATCTGGGATTTTAACAGTGTCATATAACTATTCAACAGATCAGTTAAAAAAAAGCCTGCTCATGGAGATGTTTCAGGATCTGGATACCAAGCATGGACCTAATGTTTTCATTTTTGCAATTCTGATACAGGCTATTGAGCAGTGATAACTAACACCAAGTTCAGATACTGCGGATTTTCTACCTTTGATTTGTTAAGATTGAGCCAATCAGGGACAACCTTGAAGGATCTCTTTGGTTTTGTAGGATCAGTAATTACCTGAGAAAGGTTGATATTGGTACACACCTTTTTTAAATGATCAGAGGCAGAGTTCAACTTGTTTAAATTAAAATTGCCACACAGAGATTGGGTTTAGGCCACATGCACACAGAATGACATCAACAAATATAAGAAATATTAAACATTTACACATAGATTTTTGAATATATGTAGAGGAATGATACTTTGAAATGTGCTCATTGCGGAGTTATGATCAGTTGAGTAATGAAGGTTGAACTATTCTGGGAAAGAGGTTCTATTCCCAGCATCATGATGGACACTCCTGATATAGAAGGTTTCGCTAACGCATTGGAATTGTTTTACTATTTTCATATGCATGTGCAATGAAGAATTGCTTGCTGCTGATAAATGCAAAGAAGAACAGCTTACACATAGATGCTCACATATAGGCTGCTGAATGCAATGAAGACCTGCTTATCAAGTAAAGTTCAATGTCAATGTGTAATATTCAATTAGGATTTGCAAAACAGTGAAGTTAAACAATGAATGGGTCCATAGTCGGTATGAGAAGACTACAGGAATATTTACCTGGGTGTACGTTCAAACAGAGATGAGAAAATTGCGATAAATAATTGTTTGTTTGTTTGTTAGTATGTATATGAATGTTATGTGTATAAACTGTGTTGAGTTATAGTTACTCAGTAGTGTCTCAGTGAAACAACCGACGGGGGAAGCCTTGCGGTGACAACAAAAGCAGTGTTTTACTGATCAGTCAAGTTGCTCCAGTGTACTCCATACAAACTGGTTGGCTACTGAAGGGATAGAAAATGGGGAATACTTGTTTTAAAGCAAACAAGGAATTAGATGGGAAAAATACATGTTTTAACGGGACCCAGACAATATTAAATACTCAGACAGATGGGAGAAGAAGTGTAGTTTTGTAGGAAATCACAAAATTATTACATAGAATTAGTGAAATCAATTGAAGAATGCCTTTCTGAAGAGCTGTTTACCACAGATGAGCAGCTTTGCGACCAAGCACATTGTAGATCGCTTTACTGCCAAAATGATCTAATTTAATGGATTGGTTTAGACATGCATAACAGCATTTTAAGAACAAAGAGAGAAACAAAAAGGGACAACGCTTCATGGTGGAAGGTGATGTATAAATAACTGTGTATATGATGAAGGGGGTGGCAACACCCATTCCAAAATCCCGCCATTCCGACATCCCGCTATTCCGACATCCCACCATTCCGACATACCACCATTCCGACATACCACCATTCCGACATGCAAACGTCCCACCATTCCGACATCCCACCATTGCGACATCCCGCTATTCTGACGTTCAAATGTCCCACCATTCCGACAAGGCTTTCCGTATAAGGAAATGTGTGTTACTCAACAGGTGAGTCCCTTCTTTCTGTTCATGCAATTTATATGTTTAACATGTTTATAGACAAGCGTTATTAAAAACACAAAGTCTCGGCAACTGGAGGAGGAGAAGCAGTCCGCGGTGGTTTTCAATCACACACTCCAATGCCACTTGTTTCAACTTCCGAAAATTTAATCCAGGAAAAAAAGGCTTACAAACATGGACCAAAACGGCTCCATAACACGCACAAGAATCCAAAAGAAACGAAAGTTAACTAAAAGAAAGCAAATAAACAGTATGAAGTGGTCAAAATTGGTTTTACGCATGCCTATGTGCGTCTGGCACATGCGTCTTCGGGCTCTCCCACGTTGGTTTGTGGATGAAAGCTATATGTTCAGCTGTAATGTCATGTAAAAACAATCTCTACATGACATTTAGTCCCAGGTGTGACCAGTTAGGTCCTTAAGATATCAACAGGCTGTATAAAGCTACAACCGTTGCGGCTTGTGTGTTTGTGCCAAATGCGCAAAACCCATCCGCGCTTCCCAAAATTGGAGTGAGTACTCATAAATCCCGTGAATAACATGAATAAACGTTTTTACTGCATTTTGTTGTGTTTTATACGTTCTATGCTGTCATTTCTATCTTCTTCTATTGGCAAGGCAAGGCAGAGTGCTCGCAACTGTGTCCTGTGCAGTAGCCGTGATATCTGTAATTGCAATTATTACTTTTGCATATGATGACAGCGTGCAAAAGACGCATGGGCTCTGTGGAGAGCTCCGCTCCAGCTGGCTGCTGTGACAGCTCACTGACACTGTATTTCTGCTTAATCAGTTTCAGTCTCGCCAGAGTTACATTAATATCTGTATTTTTATATTTTAAATTCAGGGGATTTTGATAATAGATTATTAAAGTTTGTTTGCGAGGCTGTGGCCTCTGCATGTGCAAAGCTTGTGCGCCAAACTTTAGGGCGTATTTGCACCGGCATATCATTAGTGCAAAATGTTTTGGGTAAAAAATAGGCTATTAAAAGGAACTGTCGGAATGGCGGTATGTTAAAAAAAACAAAAAACATACCGCCATTCCGACCATAGGAGGAAAAAAGTGTCGGAATGGTGGGACGTTTGATAAAAAATTAAGTGTCGCCATTCCGACAATTGGACACCCATGTCGGAATGGCGAGATGTCGGAATGGCAGCATGTAACCATGATGAAGGAGAGACCATTTGAGCAGCACAGCCATTTCGCAGCACAGGGACAGCAATCCAAGTTACAGGATCTCCCACGTGGTATCACCTGTCACATTGTGTCAAGGCATCAAAAGAAGAAAAAATCACCAAACTCAAGGACAAAAAGACAAAGACTCCGGTGAACGAAGACAGAGGACTGACAAACCAGAAATACAAAAGGATTCTCGATATCAAGATCCAGAAGAAGAGGCTAACAATGCCACGAACACTTACGATGCTGGGAATGATGCCAGCAATGAACAGAGAAGAACATTCAGTGTCATCAATCTGCATTACGTGCCTCTAATGAGGGGGTGAATATAGAATCCTCAACGATTACAACGTCTCTGGGAACTGTGACAACAACAAGGTTTAACCCATTTTGATATATATTGTAACCTATTGTCTAAGGAATAGTGCTGAAAATGAGGTAAATCTAATCCACCACTGTCCTTGGTCTTCTGTAGGGTTTTTAAACTAATACGTGGTGGTTTGTTTTTCCACAGAAATTTGGAGATGCATGAATCTAGTGACTTAAACCAAGTAGCAGATGGTTTTATGGGGATCATTGAGAACAAATAGTTAACTTTTGGTAGTATCATCATTTTAATGGATGTAACTCTCCCCATAAGTGATATAGGTAAGGACTTCCAACGAGAGATCGTCCTCTACTGTCTTTAATAATTGCACATAATTTAGCTTTGTTAGCTCTGAGAGCCTGGAGGAAATGTTTATGCCTAAATATCTAATATTTCCTGACTGTAAAGTGATCGCAGGTATATTATGGACCCTACAGTTAATGGGCAGAACTGTGGTCTTAGACCAGTTGATAGAGTAGTCAGAAAGTGCTGAGAATTTATTTATGAGTGTGATCGTGTGACTGAGAGACGTCTGTGAGTTCTGAAGGAAAAGTAATACATCATCAGCATAAAGACTTATTTTATGCTCAATATTTTGGGATTAATTACTCACAAACGGGTAAGAAAAGGTAGTATTGCCAGACCATACATGATCAAAACAGGGAGCGGAGGTGGTTCAGCTGCAAGGTATGAATGTCTGACTATAGTTTGTAAAAAGCGGGTAAGATAAGGTGCGAATGCCCAACAATGTATGATCAAAAGAGGGAGCGGAGGGTTTTGGCTACAAGAAGGTTTGAATGTCCGACCATAGTTTGTAAAAAGCGGGTAAGAAAAGCTTACCATACATCATCAAAAGCAGGAGTGGATGTGTTCGGCTACAAGAAGATTTGAATGTCCATCAATAATTGCTTTAAAACATGAAAGAAAATTTTCAAATATCAAACCGCACATGATCATAAGCGGGAGAGGAGTTGTTCAGCTGCAAGAAGGTGTGAATGTCCACCCATAATTACTGAAAAATGGGTAAGAAAAGGTGAAAATGCCCAACCATACATCATCAAAAGCAGGAGTGGATGTGTTCGGCTACAAGAAAGTTTGAATGTCCGACCATAGTTTGTAAAAAGCGGGTAAGAAAAGGTTCGAATGCCCAAACAAACACCGTCAAAAGAGGGAGCGGAGGTGTTCCGCTGTAAGAAGGTGTAAATGTCCGACCATAGTTGGTAAAAAGCGGGTAAGAAAAGGTTAAAATACCCGACTGTACACAATCAATAGCGGGAGCGGAGTTGTTTGGCTACAAGAAGGTGTGAAAGTCCGACCACGGTTTGTAAAAAGCGGGTAAGAAAAGGTTCGAATGCCCGAATATATACCATCAAAAGTGGAAGTGGATGTGTTCGGCTGCAAGAAGGTGTGAACGTCCGACCAAAGTTTGTAAAAAGCAGTTAAGAAAAGGTTCGAATATCCAACCAAACATAATCAAAAGCGGGAGCAGAGCTGTTCGACTGCAAGTAGGTGTGAATGTCAGATCATAATTTGCAAAAAGCTGATGAGAAAGGGTGAAAATGCCCGGCTATACACCATCAAATGTGGGAGCGGAAGTGTTCGGCTGTGAGTAGGTGTGAATGTCCAACCATAATTGCTGAAAAATGTGTTAGAAGAGACTAGAATGCCGGACAAGACATTATCAAATGCGGGAGCGGAGTTGTTCGGCTGTGAGTAGGTGTGAATCTCCGAGCATAGTCTGTAAAAAGGGGGTAAGAATAGGTTCGAATGCCCGAACATACACTATCAAAACAGGGAGCTGAGGTGGCTCAGCTGCAAGGTGTGAATGTCTGGCTGTGTGAATGTCCACAAAAATTAATGAAAAGTGGGCAACAAGTAGGTTTGAATGCCCAACCATACATCATCAAAAGCAGGAGTGGATGTGTTCGGCTACAAGAAGGTTTGAATGTCCGACCAAAGTTTGCAAAAAGCAGTTAAGAAAAGGTTCGAATGCCCGAATATATACCATCAAAAGCGAGAGCAGAGCTGTTCGACTGCAAGTAGGTGTGAATGTCCAGCCATAATTACTCACAAACGGGTAAGAAAAGGTAGTATTGCCAGACCATACATGATCAAAACAGGGAGCTGAGGTGGTTCAGCTGCAAGATGTGAATGTCTGACTATAGTTTGTAAAAAGCGGGTAAGACAAGGTGCGAATGCCCGACAATGTATGATCAAAAGAGGGAGTGGAGGTCTTCGGCTGCAAGGTCTGAATGTCTAACCATAATTTCTAAAAACCGGGTAAGAAAAGGCTCGAAAGCCCGACTATACACAATCAAAAGCGGGAGCGGGAGGTTTTCAGCTGCAAATCCTTCACTCAAACCAAGTGAAAACTGCTTTGTCCTTCATATTTATCAATGTCTAGATTGACTTCAACAAAGAACAACACTGGATTTTGCAGTAGAAGAAAGAGCATCACTGAAGGATCAGTAATCCGAGAATAAGCTTATTTTCATACGTTCTGCATGATTTGGGATTTTATGTATAAAATGAATTCCTTCACTCAAACCAAGTTAAAACTGCTTTGTCCTTCATATTTATCAATGTCTAGATCGACTTCAACAAAGAACAACATTGTATTTTGCAGTAGAAGAAAAAGCAACACTGAAGGATCAGGAATCCGAGAATAAGCTTCTTTTCATACGTTTTGAATGATTTGGGATTTTATGTATAAAATGAATTCCTTCACTCAAACCAAGTGAAAACTGCTTTGTCCTTCATATTTATCAATGTCTAGATTTACTTCAACAAAGAACAACATTGTATTTTGCAGTAGAAGAAAAAGCAACACTGAAGGATCAGGAATCCGAGAATAAGCTTCTTTTCATACGTTTTGAATGATTTGGGATTTTATGTATAAAATGAATTCCTTCACTCAAACCAAGTGAAAACTGCTTTGTCCTTCATATTTATCAATATCTAGATTTACTTCAACAAAGAACAACATTGTATTTTGCAGTAGTAGAAAGAGCAACACTTGAAGGAACAGGAATCCGAGAATAAGCTTATTTTCATACGTTCTGCATGATTTGGGATTTTATGTATAAAATGAATTCCTTTACTCAAACTATGTTAAAACTGCTTTGTCCTTCATATTTATCAATGTCTAGATTGACTTCAACAAAGAACAACATTGTATTTTGCAGTAGAAGAAATAGCAACACTGAAGGATCAGGAATCCGAAAACACGCTTATTTTCATACGTTCTGCTTGATTTGGGATTTTGCTATAAAATTATTTCCTTCACTCAAACAAAGTGGAAACTGCTTTGTCCTTCATATTTATCAATGTCTATATCGATTTCAACAAAGAACAAGGCTGTATTTTGCAGTATAGGAAAGAGCAACACTGGAGGATCTGGAATCCGAGAATAAGCTTACTTTCATGAGTCCTGCACGATTTCGGATTTTCCTATAAAATGAATTGCTTTGCTCAAACCAAGTTAAAATTGCTTTGTCCTTCATAGTTATCCGTGTCTAAAATGTATCAAGCATAAAGTTCCTCATATTACCCTGAATGAGAAAGAAGCATCCCTTTGGTTGAGCAATACGTTCCTTTTGCGGAGTTATGCATGATTTCGGATTTTGCTATAAAATTCATTCCTTCACACCTTTTTTTTTTCACCGCATTTTATAGATTATGGTTGGAAATTTCAACCACTCTAATCCGAAGACCTCTCCTCCCGCTTTTGTTAATATATTTGAACTTTAGTTGGACATTCACCCCTTTTTGCAGCTAAACCACCTCCGCTCCCTGTTTTGATCATGTATGGTCTGGCAATACTACATTTTCTTACCCGTTTGTGAGTAATTATGGCTGGATATTCACACCTACTTGCAGCTGAACACAATCTCTCTCGCTTTTAATTATGTTTGGATATTCGAACCTTTTCTTTACTGCTTTTTGCCAACTTTGGTCGGACGTTCACACCTTCTTGCAGCCGAACACCTCCGCTTCCGCTTTTGATGGTATATATTCGGGCATTCGAACCTTTTCTTACCAGCTTTTGACAAACGATGGTTGGACTTTCACACCTTCTTGTAGCCGAACAACTCCGCTCCCGCTATTGATTGTGTACAGTCGGGTATTTTAACCTTTTCTTACCCGCTTTTTACCAACTATGGTCGGACATTCACACCTTCTTACAGCGGAACACCTCCACTCCCTCTTTTGATGGTGTATGTTCGGGCAGTCAAACCTTTTCTTACCTGCTTTTTACAAACTATGGTCAGACATTCAACCCTTCTTGGAGCCGAACACATCCACTCCTGCTTTTGATTATGTATAGTTGGGCATTCGCACCTTTTCTTACCCGCTTTTTACAAACCATGGTTGGACTTTCACAACTTCTTGTAGCCGAACAACTACGCTCCCCCTATTGATTGTGTACAGTCGGGTATTTTAACCTTTTCTTACCCACTTTTTACCAACTATGGTCGGACATTCACACCTTCTTACAGCGGAACACCTCCGCTCCCTCTTTTGATGGTGTATGTTTGGGCATTCGAACCTTTTCTTTCCCGCTTTTTACAAACTATGGTCAGACGTTCAAACCTTCTTGTAGCCGAACATATCCACTCCTGCTTTTGATGATGTATGGTTGGGCATTCAAACCTACTTTTTGCCCGCTTTTCATTAATTTTGGGTGGACATTCACACCTTGTCACAGCCAAACACCTCCGTTCCCTGTTTTGATCATGTATGGTTGCACATTCGCACCTTTTCTCACCCGCTTTTTGCAAACTATGGTCGGCTGTTCACAGCTTCCTCTCCACCATACTTGTATGGTGGGATGTTCACACCCAGTTGCATCCGAAGACCTCCGCCCCCACTTTTGTTGATATTTAGTTGGTCATTCGCAGCTTACCCGCTTTTGGCAAACTATGGCCTTCTTGCAGCCAAACACCTCTGATCTCGCTTTTGATAATGTAAGGTTGGGCATTCAGACCTTGCTTCACCTGCTTTTCACCAAATATAGTCGGACATTCACACCTTCTTGCAGCCGAACACTTCCGCTCCACCTTTTAGTGTTCTATCACACCTTTTTTTCACCGAATTTTATAGATTATGGTTGGAAATTCTCAACCACTCTCATCCGAAGACCTCTCCTCCCGCTTTTGTTAATATATTTGAACTTTAGTGAGACATTCACACCTTCTTGCAGCTGAACCACCTCCGCTCCCTGTTTTGATCATGTATGGTCTGGCAATACTACCTTTTCTTACCCGTTTGTGAGTAATTATGGCTGGACATTCACACCTACTTGCAGCCGAACACCACCTCTCTCGCTTTTGATGATGTATGGACCGGCATTCTTACCTTTTCTAACACATTTTTCAGAAATTACGGTCGGAGATTCACACCTACTCACAGCCGAACATCTCCGCTCCCGCATTTGATGGTGTGCAGTCGGATATTCTCACCCTTTCTCATCAGCTTTTTGCAAATTATGATCTGACATTCACACCTGCTTTTGATAATGTATGGTTTGGCATTCGCACCTTTTCTTACCCATTTGTCAGGAATAATGGGTGGACATTCACACCTTCTTGCAGCTGAACACCTCCTCTCCCACTTATGATCATGTGCGGTTTGATTTTCGAAAATTTTCTTTCATGTTTTCTAGCAATTATTGATGGACATTTAGACCTTCTTGCAGCTGAACACCTCCGCTCCTGCTTTTGATCATACCTTGTCAGGCATTCGCACCATGTCTTACCCGCTTTTTACAAACTTTAGTCGAACATTTACACCTTTTTGCAGCCGAACACCACCTCTCTCGCTTTTGATGATGTATGGTCCGGCATTCTTTCCTTTTCTAACACATTTTTCAGCAATTATGGTCGGACATTCACACCTACTCAGAGCCGAACACCTCCGCTCCCGCATTTGATGGTGTATAGTCGGGCATTCTCACCCTTTCTCATCAGCTTTTTGCAAATTATGATCTGACATTCACACCTGCTTTTGATAATGTATGGTTGGGCATTCGCACCTTTTTTTACCCATTTTTCAGGAATTATGGGTGGACATTCACACCTTCTTGCAGCTGAACACCTCCTCTCCTTCTTATGATCATGTGCGGATAATATTCGAAAATTTTCTTTCATGTTTTAAAGCAATTATTGATGGACATTCAGACCTTCTTGCAGCTGAACCACTCTGCTCCCGCTTTTGATGGTGTATAGTCGGGCTTTCGAAACTTTCCTTCCCGGTTTATACAAATTATGGTTGGACATTCAGACCTTCTTGCAGCCGAACACCTCTGCTCCCTCTTTTGATCATACATTGTCGGGCATTAGCACCTTTTCTTACCCGCTTTTTACAAACCATAGTCGGACTTTCACATCTTTTAGTAGCCGAACAACTCCGCTCCCGCTATTGATTGTGTACAGTCGGGTATTTTAACCTTTTCTTACCCGCTTTTTACCAACTATGGTCGGACATTCACACCTTCTTACAGCGGAACACCTCCGCTCCCTCTTTTGATGGTGTATGTTCGGGCAGTCAAACCTTTTCTTACCTGCTTTTTACAAACTATGGTCAGACATTCAACCCTTCTTGGAGCCGAACACATCCACTCCTGCTTTTGATTATGTATATTTGGGCATTCGCACCTTTTCTTACCCATTTTTCAGTAATTATGGGTGTACATTCACACCTTCTTGCAGCCAAACACCTCCGCTCCCTCTTTTGATCATACATTTTCGGGCATTCGCACCTTTTCTTACCCGCTTTTTACAAACCATGGTCGGACTTTCACACCTTTTAGTAGCCGAACAACTCCGCACCCACTACTGATTGTGTACAGTCGGGTATTTTAACCTTTTCTTACCCGTTTTTTACCAACTATGGTCGGACATTCACACCTTCTTACAGCGGAACACCTCCGCTCCCTCCTTTGATGGTGTATGTTCGGGCATTCAAACCTTTTCTTACCCGCTTTTTACAAACTATGGTCAGACGTTCAAACCTTCTTGTAGCCGAAAACCTCTGCTCCCTCTTTTGATTATACATTGTCAGGCATTCGCACCTTATCGTACCCGCTTTTTACAAACTATAGTCAGACATTCATACCTTGCAGCTGAACCACCTCCGCTCCCTGTTTTGATCATGTATGGTCTGGCAATACTACCTTTTCTTACCCGTTTGTGAGTAATTATGGCTGGACATTCACACCTACTTGCAGTCGAACAGCTCTGCTCCCGCTTTTGATTTTGTTTGGTTGGATATTCGAACCTTTTCTTAACTGCTTTTTACAAACTTTGGTCGGACGTTCACACCTTCTTGCAGCCGAACACCTCCGCTTCCGCTTTTGATGGTATATATTCGGGCATTCGAACCTTTTCTTACCAGCTTTTTACAAACCATGGTTGGACTTTCACACCTTCTTGTAGCCGAACAACTCCGCTCCCCCTATTGATTGTGTACAGTCGGGTATTTTAACCTTTTCTTACCCACTTTTTACCAACTATGGTCGGACATTCACACCTTCTTACAGCGGAACACCTCCGCTCCCTCTTTTGACGGTGTTTGTTTGGGCATTCGAACCTTTTCTTACCCGCTTTTTACAAACTATGCTCGGACATTCAAACCTTCTTGTAGCCGAACACATCCACTCCTTCTTTTGATGATGTATGCTTGGGCATTCAAACCTACGTTTTGCCCGCTTTTCATGAATTTTGGGTGGACATTCACACCTTGTCACAGCCAAACACCTCCGCTCCCTCTTTTGATGGTGTTTGTTTGGGCATTCGAACCTTTTCTTACCAGCTTTTTACAAACTATGCTCGGACATTCAAACCTTCTTGTAGCCGAACACATCCACTCCTTCTTTTGATGATGTATGCTTGGGCATTCAAACCTACTTTTTGCCCGCTTTTCATTAATTTTGGGTGGACATTCACACCTTGTCACAGCCAAACACCTCCGCTCCTTCTTTTGATGGTGTTTGTTTGGGCATTCGAACCTTTTCTTACCCGCTTTTTACAAACTATGCTCGGACATTCAAACCTTCTTGTAGCCGAACACATCCACTCCTTTTGATGATGTATGCTTGGGCATTCAAACCTACTTTTTGCCCGCTTTTCATTAATTTTGGGTGGACATTCACACCTTGTCACAGCCAAACACCTCCGCTCCCTCTTTTGATGGTGTTTGTTTGGGCATTCGAACCTTTTCTTACCCGCTTTTTACAAACTATGCTCGGACATTCAAACCTTCTTGTAGCCGAACACATCCACTCCTTCTTTTGATGATGTATGCTTGGGCATTCAAACCTACGTTTTGCCCGCTTTTCATTAATTTTGGGTGGACATTCACACCTTGTCACAGCCAAACACCTCCGCTCCCTCTTTTGATGGTGTTTGTTTGGGCATTCGAACCTTTTCTTACCCGCTTTTTACAAACTATGCTCGGACATTCAAACCTTCTTGTAGCCGAACACATCCACTCCTTCTTTTGATGATGTATGCTTGGGCATTCAAACCTACTTTTTGCCCGCTTTTCATTAATTTTGGGTGGACATTCAAACCTTGTCACAGCCAAACACCTCCGCTCCCTCTTTTGATGGTGTTTGTTTGGGCATTCGAACCTTTTCTTACCCGCTTTTTACAAACTATGCTCGGACATTCAAACCTTCTTGTAGCCGAACACATCCACTCCTTCTTTTGATGATGTATGCTTGGGCATTCAAACCTACTTTTTGCCCGCTTTTCATTAATTTTGGGTGGACATTCACACCTTGTCACAGCCAAACACCTCCGCTCCCTCTTTTGATGGTGTTTGTTTGGGCATTCGAACCTTTTCTTACCCGCTTTTCACAAACTATGCTCGGACATTCAAACCTTCTTGTAGCCGAACACATCCACTCCTTCTTTTGATGATGTATGCTTGGGCATTCAAACCTACTTTTTGCCCGCTTTTCATTAATTTTGGGTGGACATTCACACCTTGTCACAGCCAAACACCTCCGCTCCCTGTTTTGATCATGTATGGTTGGACATTCGCACCTTGTCTCACCCGCTTTTTGCAAACTATGGTCGGCTGTTCACAGCTTCCTCTCCACCATACTTGTATGGTGGGATATTCACACCCACTTGCATCCGAAGACCTTTTGTTGATATTTAGTCGGTCATTCGCAGCTTACCCGCTTTTTACAAACTATAGTCAGACATTCACACCTTGGTGCTGAACCACCTCAGCTCCCTGTTTTGATCATGTATGGTCTGGCAATACTACCTTTTTCTACCCGTTTGTGAGTAATTATGGCTGGACCTTCACACCTACTTGCAGTCTAACAGCTCTGCTCCCGCTTTTGATTATGTTTGGTTGGATATTCGAACCTTTTCTTAACTGCTTTTTACAAACTTTGGTCGGACGTTCACACCTTCTTGCAGCCGAACACCTCCGCTTCCGCTTTTGATGGTATATATTCGGGCATTCGAATCTTTTCTTAGCAGCTTTTTACAAACCATGGTTGGACTTTCACACCTTCTTGTAGCCGAACAACTCCGCTCCCGCTATTGATTGTGTACAGTCGGGTATTTTAACCTTTTCTTACCCGCTTTTTACCAACTATGGTCGGACATTCACACCGTCTTACAGCGGAACACCTCCGCTCACGCTTTTGATGGTGTATTGTCAGGCATTTGAACCTTTTCTTACCCGCTTTTTACAAACTATGGTCGGACATTCAAACCTTCTTGTAGCCAAAAACCTCCGCTCCCTCTTTTGAATATACATTGTCGGGCATTCGCACCTTTTCTTACCCGTTTTTTACAAACCATGGTCGGACTTTCAAACCTTCTTGTAGCCCAACACATCCACTCCTGCTTTTGATGATGTATGTTTGGGCATTCGCACCTTTTCTTACCCATTTTTCAGTAATTATGGGTGGACATTCACACCTTCTTACAGCTGAACACCTCCTCTCCCGCTTATGATGGTGTATAGTCGGGCTTTCAAGCCTTTTCTTACCCGGTTTTTACAAATTATAGTTGGACATTCAGACCTTCTTACAGCCGAAAACCTCCACTCCCTCTTTTGATCATACATTGTCGGGCATTAGCACCTTTTCTTACCCGCTTTTTACAAACCATAGTCGGACTTTCACATCTTTTAGTAGCCGAACAACTCCGCTCCCGCTATTGATTGTGTACAGTCGGGTATTTTAACCTTTTCTTACCCGCTTTTTACCAACTATGGTCGGACATTCACACCTTCTTACAGCGGAACACCTCCGCTCCCTCTTTTGATGGTGTATGTTCGGGCAGTCAAACCTTTTCTTACCTGCTTTTTACAAACTATGGTCAGACATTCAACCCTTCTTGGAGCCGAACACATCCACTCCTGCTTTTGATTATGTATATTTGGGCATTCGCACCTTTTCTTACCCATTTTTCAGTAATTATGGGTGTACATTCACACCTTCTTGCAGCCAAACACCTCCGCTCCCTCTTTTGATCATACATTTTCGGGCATTCGCACCTTTTCTTACCCGCTTTTTACAAACCATGGTCGGACTTTCACACCTTTTAGTAGCCGAACAACTCCGCACCCGCTACTGATTGTGTACAGTCGGGTATTTTAACCTTTTCTTACCCGTTTTTTACCAACTATGGTCGGACATTCACACCTTCTTACAGCGGAACACCTCCGCTCCCTCCTTTGATGGTGTATGTTCGGGCATTCGAACCTTTTCTTACCCGCTTTTTACAAACTATGGTCAGACGTTCAAACCTTCTTGTAGCTGAACATATCCACTCTTGCTTTTGATGATGTATGGTTGGGCATTCGAACCTACTTGTTGCCCGCTTTTCATTAATTATGGGTGGACATTCACACCTTGTCTCAGCCAAACACCTCCGCTCCCTGTTTTGATCATGTATGGTTTGACATTCGCACCTTTGCTTACCTTCTTTTTATACTGATTGCTCAAGATTAAGTTGTTCTTTCTCAAACTACAAAAAATTTTTAATTGTTGAAACTTGATTTGAAGTGGATAAATAAGGAAGACAAACAGTTTTAAGTCAGGCTGATAGCAATTAATTTTATAGCAAAATCTGTATTTCGTCATTTGTCGAGAGATGCTTATTGCTGAAGAAGTTCTTTCTCATTCTACAAAGTACAACGTTGTTTATCATTGAAACTTGATTAGACATGAATAAATATGAAGGACAAAGCAGTCTTAACTTGGTTTGAGTTAAGGAATTCGTTTTATAGGAGAATCCGAATTCGTGCATAACTCGTAAAATAGAGCTTATTTTCGGATTCCTAAAGAATGAGTCTGGTTCTTTCTCATAATATAAAGTTTGTTGTTTATTGTTGAAACTTCATCAGACCGTTAGATATAGTCGGACTCACCTCGACGCACGGCTTGGGATCTGGAACCAGTACTCTTGAGAGGGGTTGGACTCTCTTCCACTCTGGAGTTGCCCGTGGTGAGAGGCGCAGAGCAGGTGTGGGCATACTTATTGCCCCCCCGGCTGTGTGCCAGTACATTGGGGTTTACCCCAGTGAACGAGAGGGTAGCCTCCCTCCGCCTTGGGTGGGGGGACGAGTCCTGACTGTTGTTTGTGCCTATGCGCCAAACAGCAGTTCAGAGTACCTACTCTTTTTGGAGTCTCTGGGGGAGGCACTGGAGAATGCTCCTACCGGAGACTCCCTCATTCTGCTGGGGGACTTCAATGCTCACGTGGGCAATGACAGTGAGACCTGGAGGGGTGTGATTGGGAGGAACGGCCCCCCCGATCTGCAGACATTGAATGGGCCATGTTCCGTGACTCCATTGCCGAGGCAGCTGGTCGGAGTTGTGGCCGTAAGGTGGTCGGTGCCTGTCGTGGCGGCAACCCTCGAACCTGCTGGTGGACACCAGTGGTGAGGGAAGCCGTCAAGCTGAAGAAGGAGTCCTATCGGGCCTTTTTGGCCAGTGGGACCCTGGAAGAAGCTGATAGGTACCGACGGGCCAGACGGGCCACGGCTTCGGCGGTTGCTGAGGCAAAAACTCGGGCCTGGGAGGAGTTCGGTGAGACCATGGAGAACGATTTCCGGACGGCCTCGAAAAGATTCTGGTCCACCATCCGGCATCTCAGGGGGGGGAAGCGGCTCACAGTCAACACTGTTTACAGTGCGGACGGGGCTTTGCTGACCTCAACTAGGGATGTTGTGAGTCGGTGGGGGGAGTACTTCGAGGAACTCCTCAATCCTACCAACACGTGCTCGGAAGAGGCAGAGTCGGAGAGCTCGGAGACGGGGCCTCCCATTTCTGGGGCTGAGGTTGCCGAGGTGGTTAAAAAGTTCCTCGGTGGCAAGGCCCCGGGGGTGGATGAGGTCCGTCCTGAGTTTCTCAAGGCTCTGGATGTTGTAGGGCTGTCTTGGCTGACACGCCTCTGCAGTATCGCGTGGACATCGGGGACAGTGCCTCTGGACTGGCAGATTGGGGTGGTGGTCCCCCTCTTTAAAAAGGGGGACCGGAGGGTGTGTTCCAACTATAGGGGTATCACACTCCTCAGCCTCCCTGGTAAGGTCTATTCGGGGGTATTGGAGAGGAGGATCCGTCGGATAATCGAGCCTCGGATTCAGGAGATGCAGTGTGGCTTTCGTCCTGGCCGTGGAACAGTGGACCAGCTCTATACCCTCGGCAGGATCCTGGAGGGTGCATGGGAGTTCGCCCAACCAGTCTACATGTGTTTTGTGGACTTGGAGAAAGCGTTCGACCGTGTCCCTCGTGGAGTCCTGTGGGGGGTGCTCCGGGAATATGGAGTGCCGGACCCCTTGATAGG
Organism: Leuresthes tenuis; assembly: GCF_036924035.1. NCBI lineage: Eukaryota > Metazoa > Chordata > Actinopteri > Atheriniformes > Atherinopsidae > Leuresthes > Leuresthes tenuis. The sequence continues at coordinate 29,470,675 of NW_027325365.1, read as the reverse complement.
GGCCGTTCGGTCTCTGTATGACCGGTGCCTCTACTTACTGGTCAATCTACGTTCCCATCCTCACCTATGGTCACGAGTTGTGGGTAGTGACCGAAAGAACAAGATCGCGAATACAAGCGGCCGAAATGGGTTTCCTCCGCAGGGTGTCTGGGCTCTCCCTTAGAGATAGGGTGAGAAGCTCAGTCATCCGGGAGGGGCTCGGAGTAGAACCGCTGCTCCTCCGCATTGAGAGGAGTCAGATGAGGTGGCTCGGGCATCTGGTTAGGATGCCCCCTGGGCGCCTCCCTGGGGAGGTGTTCCGGGCACGTCCCACTGGGAGGAGACCCCGGGGGAGACCCAGGACACGTTGGAGAGACTATGTCTCTCGGCTGGCCTGGGAACGCCTCGGGGTCCCCCCGGAAGAGCTGTAGGAAGTGGCCGGGGACAGAGACGTCTGGGTTTCTCTGCTCAAGCTGCTGCCCCCGCGACCCGACCCCCGGATAAGCGGCAGATGATGGATGGATGGATGGATATATCCTCCACCAACCAGACTTACAACCCCCGACTAGGGTAGCAGAATTTCTAAGCATCTGTACCCCAAAACTACTATCAAAAATATATAAATTATTGTCTAAGATAGATGACACAATGTCTCTTCCATCCTCAAAATGGGAGGCAGATTTATCCATCAGTTCTGGTCATAGCTTCTAACCACAAATATGTTTGAACACCTTCATAAAGACTCGAAATCCTAATTTACAGCTCATACAATACAAAATCCTTCATAGAACACACTATACAGGACAAAGGATGTTCAGGATGGGTCTAACACACTCAAACATCTGCTCACATTGCACAGATAACACACCTGATGATTATGTACACGCTTTGTGGTTTTCTGCGCCTGTCCAGAAGTTCTGGCTTGAAGTCTGTGAGGACCTATCAACATGGCTAAAGTGTAGCATCCCTGCATGCCCCACACTGTGCATACTGGGTGACTTAGACAACATCAACATGGAAATTAACTCAGCACACATGGTTGTCACAGTGTTATGTATCGCAAAGAAAACTATTCTCATGAACTGGAAAGCGAAGAACAATCTGTGTATTAACCAGTTTAGAAATTTTCTTTTAGATTATATTAGCATGGAAACAATGTCTGCCTCCTCAAAACATCAATTGGCTGAATTTCATTCTCTCTGGTCCCCTCTGATTAGTTTTATCACATAGTGGTGGTGGTGGGTTGCTGGGTGATGGTGGGTCTCAGGCCCGGGCTGCTGCGACTGGTGTGACCGGGTGGTTTGTTTGTTTGTTTTTTGTAGAGGTCCTCCGGGGTGGGGTTGGGTTGAGTGGGGTGGGGCGGGATGGGTACCTTCTGGGGGTACAGTAGCTCCCGGAATATGGTCGCTGCAGGCCCCGAGCCTGGTGGACATCAGGCCCTCCTGCCCATTGCTGGCTCCCAGGTAGCGGGGATGCCTATTGCAGCCAGTCCCTGGCTGCCCTCTCTGGGGGAGAGTAGCTCCCCCGGTATATATCCCCATACCCCTCTCCCTTCTGGCTCCTGTACACAGCACACACTCACACATGAAGGGTTTTGGGGGCGTGTGTGTTCGGTGGGGTGTAGTGGATGGGGCCACGTAGGTGGTCCCCTTTGGTTGCACTCTGCAGTTCCCTGCCCCTGTTTTAATTACACCTTAGACATTAGTACTTATCAAACACACTCACACACACACATTAGGTCTTGGGGGGTGGTTACACTGAGTGGCATCTGGTGGGCGGGGCTCTTTGGGTATGTAGGCTGCCCAGAGTGCCGCGCTCCCAGTTCTACAAGTTTGGCTGCCCCTCAATTTTAATTGCTCACTATTAGAAAATATTGAAGAGCCAGAAGGGTGAGGGGAGGGGTCTTCTTCGCACACCCCTGCTTCCTGGTGTCTGCTCGGGGCAGGAGGGGCCAGGAGGATTAATTAATTGTTCTGCTGGTTCGGGGTCTGTGGTGGCTGGGGGGTTGCTGGCCTCCTGGTGTGCCCGCTGCACTACACCCCAGCAGAGTCGAGGGAGGTAGGATGTGTGGATGTGTGGATGTATGGGACGTGAAAGTGTGTGTGGTAATGATTGGGCCTGGATCTGGGACTTGCTGTCGCCTGGCCTGCCTGTGTTTCTCCCGATGGGGCATCAGCGTTGCCTCTCCCCACTGCTCGCGACTTCACCCACCTGTGGGCACGTCTTGACTCCCAGGGCACTTGGCCAGGGGCGCTGGGGCAGGCGCTGACCCACTTTGTGGCTGTCTGGGGCGCTTGGCCCTCCTGGGTATTGGGTGGGGCCTCTGCCGGGGGGTTTGGGGGCGCTCGGGCTCCTGGGGCCCAGGTCCAGTGCACGGCCCATGTCTGGGCAGCTGGGGCCTGGCGGGGTCGGTGGGCTGTTGCCCCTGGTTCCCGGAGTGCCTCTGCCCTATGCTTATGGGGGCTCTTTCCGGGGGCTTCCTCTGCAGTCTTCTGGGTGGATGCGTGGTTGCCCCTGCGGTGGGCTACCTGGGTTCTGTGCTCTGTGGGGGCTGCTGGTGGCCTGGGTCTTGTGGCCCTCTCTGCCTGCTTCTGATTGTTTGGGGGGCTGTGGATTGTGGCCCTGTACGCTTATACACTCATAACTAAGCACGGTTATCATGTAGGTCCTGTGCCATGGGTGTTGCATGTTCTCACACACACACACACACACACACATTCATTAGTCCAGTAGCATGGTCACTAAGCAGTTGATGTATTATCATGTCGTCTCAGGTCATCTATATCCACAGCTGTGTTGTATGCGATTGCCGCTTCTTGTGCTTGTTTTTGTTTGTTTGTGTGTTTGTTTTTTCTCTGCTTGTCTGCTTTCAGGTGCTCCTCTTGGCGCTAAGGCTGGATTCCCCTCATAGGCCATGGATTGTTGTCTGTTTTGTTTTTTACAGGTGTAGCAGCTGGTTGTCTGGTTTTTGTTTCTATTTTTTTTCTGTTTCCTCTTCTTTCCTCTTCTTCTTTCCTTGTCCCCCGGTCCGGTTCAGTTCAGTTCATGTCATATATTGTAAAAAGAAATAAATAAATGGGCATCAAGGGGAGCTTTACATTTATAAAACTTCCCTTGGCAAAACAAATCTGTTTGGCATCATAGGTATTCAGACTACAATTCTTCTGACATAATGCTGAACAGGACAAGGGGAAAAAAAAGTAAAGAAGACAGTTCTGCCGAAAGCCAGGGATAGACCTGTTCTAAGTTCTATACTTTTTAAAAGGGGCGTGTTTATCAACTATGGAATTAGAAGATTTACAAAAATGGTCAAGTGCTAGATCTTCATCTGGGATTTTAACAGTGTCATATAACTATTCAACAGATCAGTTAAAAAAAAGCCTGCTCATGGAGATGTTTCAGGATCTGGATACCAAGCGTGGACCTAATGTTTTTTTCATTTTTGCAATTCTGATACAGGCTATTGAGCAGTGATAACTAACACCAAGTTCAGATACTGCGGATTTTCTACCTTTGATTTGTTAAGATTGAGCCAATCAGGGACAACCTTGAAGGATCTCTTTGGTTTTGTAGGATCAGTAATTACCTGAGAAAGGTTGATATTGGTACACACCTTTTTTAAATGATCAGAGGCAGAGTTCAACTTGTTTAAATTAAAATTGCCACACAGAGATTGGGTTTAGGCCACATGCACACAGAATGACATCAACAAATATAAGAAATATTAAACATTTACACATAGATTTTTGAATATATGTAGAGGAATGATACTTTGAAATGTGCTCATTGCGGAGTTATGATCAGTTGAGTAATGAAGGTTGAACTATTCTGGGAAAGAGGTTCTATTCCCAGCATCATGATGGACACTCCTGATATAGAAGGTTTCGCTAACGCATTGGAATTGTTTTACTATTTTCATATGCATGTGCAATGAAGAATTGCTTGCTGCTGATAAATGCAAAGAAGAACAGCTTACACATAGATGCTCACATATAGGCTGCTGAATGCAATGAAGACCTGCTTATCAAGTAAAGTTCAATGTCAATGTGTAATATTCAATTAGGATTTGCAAAACAGTGAAGTTAAACAATGAATGGGTCCATAGTCGGTATGAGAAGACTACAGGAATATTTACCTGGGTGTACGTTCAAACAGAGATGAGAAAATTGCGATAAATAATTGTTTGTTTGTTTGTTAGTATGTATATGAATGTTATGTGTATAAACTGTGTTGAGTTATAGTTACTCAGTAGTGTCTCAGTGAAACAACCGACGGGGGAAGCCTTGCGGTGACAACAAAAGCAGTGTTTTAGTGATCAGTCAAGTTGCTCCAGTGTACTCCATACAAACTGGTTGGCTACTGAAGGGATAGAAAATGGGGAATACTTGTTTTAAAGCAAACAAGGAATTAGATGGGAAAAATACATGTTTTAACGGGACCCAGACAATATTAAATACTCAGACAGATGGGAGAAGAAGTGTAGTTTTGTAGGAAATCACAAAATTATTACATAGAATTAGTGAAATCAATTGAAGAATGCCTTTCTGAAGAGCTGTTTACCACAGATGAGCAGCTTTGCGACCAAGCACATTGTAGATCGCTTTACTGCCAAAATGATCTAATTTAATGGATTGGTTTAGACATGCATAACAGCATTTTAAGAACAAAGAGAGAAACAAAAAGGGACAACGCTTCATGGTGGAAGGTGATGTATAAATAACTGTGTATATGATGAAGGGGGTGGCAACACCCATTCCGAAATCCCGCCATTCCGACATCCCGCTATTCCGACATCCCACCATTCCGACATACCACCATTCCGACATACCACCATTCCGACATGCAAACGTCCCACCATTCCGACATCCCACCATTGCGACATCCCGCTATTCTGACGTTCAAATGTCCCACCATTCCGACAAGGCTTTCCGTATAAGGAAATGTGTGTTACTCAACAGGTGAGTCCCTTCTTTCTGTTCATGCAATTTATATGTTTAACATGTTTATAGACAAGCGTTATTAAAAACACAAAGTCTCGGCAACTGGAGGAGGAGAAGCAGTCCGCGGTGGTTTTCAATCACACACTCCAATGCCACTTGTTTCAACTTCCGAAAATTTAATCCAGGAAAAAAAGGCTTACAAACATGGACCAAAACGGCTCCATAACACGCACAAGAATCCAAAAGAAACGAAAGTTAACTAAAAGAAAGCAAATAAACAGTATGAAGTGGTCAAAATTGGTTTTACGCATGCCTATGTGCGTCTGGCACATGCGTCTTCGGGCTCTCCCACGTTGGTTTGTGGATGAAAGCTATATGTTCAGCTGTAATGTCATGTAAAAACAATCTCTACATGACATTTAGTCCCAGGTGTGACCAGTTAGGTCCTTAAGATATCAACAGGCTGTATAAAGCTACAACCGTTGCGGCTGTGTGTTTGTGCCCAATGCGCAAAACCCATCCGCGCTTCCCAAAATTGGAGTGAGTACTCATAAATCACGTGAATAACATGAATAAACGTTTTTACTGCATTTTGTTGTGTTTTATACGTTCTATGCTGTCATTTCTATCTTCTTCTATTGGCAAGGCAAGGCAGAGTGCTCGCAACTGTGTCCTGTGCAGTAGCCGTGATATCTGTAATTGCAATTATTACTTTTGCATATGATGACAGCGTGCAAAAGACGCATGGGCTCTGTGGAGAGCTCCGCTCCAGCTGGCTGCTGTGACAGCTCACTGACACTGTATTTCTGCTTAATCAGTTTCAGTCTCGCCAGAGTTATATTAATATCTGTATTTTTATATTTGAAATTCAGGGGATTTTGATAATAGATTATTAAAGTTTGTTTGCGAGGCTGTGGCCTCTGCATGTGCAAAGCTTGTGCGCCAAACTTTAGGGCGTATTTGCGCCGGCATATCATTAGTGCAAAATGTTTTGGATAAAAAATAGGCTATTAAAAGGAACTGTCGGAATGGCGGTATGTTAAAAAAAACAAAAAACATACCGCCATTCCGACCATAGGAGGAAAAAAGTGTCGGAATGGTGGGACGTTTGATAAAAAATTAAGTGTCGCCATTCCGACAATTGGAGACCCATGTCGGAATGGCGAGATGTCGGAATGGCAGCATGTAACCATGATGAAGGAGAGACCATTTGAGCAGCACAGCCATTTCGCAGCACAGGGACAGCAATCCAAGTTACAGGATCTCCCACGTGGTATCACCTGTCACATTGTGTCAAGGCATCAAAAGAAGAAAAAATCACCAAACTCAAGGACAAAAAGACAAAGACTCCGGTGAACGAAGACAGAGGACTGACAAACCAGAAATACAAAAGGATTCTCGATATCAAGATCCAGAAGAAGAGGCTAACAATGCCACGAACACTTACGATGCTGGGAATGATGCCAGCAATGAACAGAGAAGAAGATTCAGTGTCATCAATCTGCATTACGTGCCTCTAATGAGGGGGTGAATATAGAATCCTCAACGATTACAACGTCTCTGGGAACTGTGACAACAACAAGGTTTAAACCATTTTGATATATATTGTAACCTATTGTCTAAGGAATAGTGCTGAAAATGAGGTAAATCTAATCCACCACTGTCCTTGGTCTTCTGTAGGGTTTTTAAACTAATACGTGGTGGTTTGTTTTTCCACAGAAATTTGGAGATGCATGAATCTAGTGACTTAAACCAAGTAGCAGATGGTTTTATGGGGATCATTGAGAACAAATAGTTAACTTTTGGTAGTATCATCATTTTAATGGATGTAACTCTCCCCATAAGTGATATAGGTAAGGACTTCCAACGAGAGATCGTCCTCTACTGTCTTTAATAATTGCACATAATTTAGCTTTGTTAGCTCTGAGAGCCTGGAGGAAATGTTTATGCCTAAATATCTAATATTTCCTGACTGTAAAGTGATCGCAGGTATATTATGGACCCTACAGTTAATGGGCAGAACTGTGGTCTTAGACCAGTTGATAGAGTAGTCAGAAAGTGCTGAGAATTTATTTATGAGTGTGATCGTGTGACTGAGAGACGTCTGTGAGTTCTGAAGGAAAAGTAATACATCATCAGCATAAAGACTTATTTTATGCTCAATATTTTGGGATTAATTACTCACAAACGGGTAAGAAAAGGTAGTATTGCCAGACCATACATGATCAAAACAGGGAGCGGAGGTGGTTCAGCTGCAAGGTATGAATGTCTGACTATAGTTTGTAAAAAGCGGGTAAGATAAGGTGCGAATGCCCAACAATGTATGATCAAAAGAGGGAGCGGAGGTTTTTGGCTACAACAAGGTTTGAATGTCCGACCATAGTTTGTAAAAAGCGGGTAAGAAAAGGTTCAAATGCCTGACAATACACCATCAAAAGCGTGAGCGGAGGTGTTCCGCTGTAAGACGGTGTGAATGTCCGACCATAGTTGGTAAAAAGCGGGTAAGAAAAGGTTAAAATACCCGACTGTACACAATCAATAGCGGGAGCGGAGTTGTTCGGCTACAAGAAGGTGTGAAAGTCCAACCATGGTTTGTAAAAAGCTGCTAAGAAAAGGTTCGAATGCCCGAATATATACCATCAAAAGCGGAAGCGGAGGTGTTCGGCTGCAAGAAGGTGTGAACGTCCGACCAAAGTTTGTAAAAAGCAGTTAAGAAAAGGTTCGAATATCCAACCAAACATAATCAAAAGCGGGAGCAGAGCTGTTCGACTGCAAGTAGGTGTGAATGTCCAGCCATAATTACTCACAAACGGGTAAAAAAAGGTAGTATTGCAGGACCATACATGATCAAAACAGGGAGCTGAGGTGTTTGGCTGTGACAAGGTGTGAATGTCCACCCAAAATTAATGAAAAGCGGGCAAAAAGTAGGTTTGAATGCCCAAGCATACATCATCAAAAGAAGGAGTGGATGTGTTCGGCTACAAGAAGGTTTGAATGTCCGAGCATAGTTTGTAAAAAGCGGGTAAGAAAAGGTTCGAATGCCCAAACAAACACCATCAAAAGAGGGAGCGGAGGTGTTTGGCTGTGACAAGGTGTGAATGTCCACCCAAAATTAATGAAAAGCGGGCAAAAAGTAGGTTTGAATGCCCAAGCATACATCATCAAAAGAAGGAGTGGATGTGTTCGGCTACAAGAAGGTTTGAATGTCCGAGCATAGTTTGTAAAAAGCGGGTAAGAAAAGGTTCGAATGCCCAAACAAACACCATCAAAAGAGGGAGCGGAGGTGTTCCGCTGTAAGAAGGTGTGAATGTCCGACCATAGTTGGTAAAAAGTGGGTAAGAAAAGGTTAAAATACCCGACTGTACACAATCAATAGGGGGAGCGGAGTTGTTCGGCTACAAGAAGGTGTGAAAGTCCAACCATGGTTTGTAAAAAGCTGGTAAGAAAAGGTTTGAATGCCCGAATATATACCATCAAAAGCGGAAGCGGAGGTGTTCGGCTGCAAGAAGGTGTGAACGTCCGACCAAAGTTTGTAAAAAGCAGTTAAGAAAAGGTTCGAATATCCAACCAAACAAAATCAAAAGCGGGAGCAGAGCTGTTCGACTAAAAGTAGGTGTGAATGTCCAGCCATAATTACTCACAAACGGGTAAGAAAAGGTAGTATTGCCAGACCATACATGATCAAAACAGGGAGCTGAGGTGGTTCAGCACCAAGGTGTGAATGTCTGACTATAGTTTGTAAAAAGCGGGTACGATAAGGTGCGAATGCCTGACAATGTATAATCAAAAGAGGGAGCAGAGGTTTTCGGCTACAAGAAGGTTTGAACGTCTGACCATAGTTTGTAAAAAGCGGGTAAGAAAAGGTTCGAATGCCCGAACATACACCATCAAAGGAGGGAGCGGAGGTGTTCCGCTGTAAGAAGGTGTGAATGTCCGACCATAGTTGGTAAAAAACGGGTAAGAAAAGGTTAAAATACCCGACTGTACACAATCAGTAGCGGGTGCGGAGTTGTTCGGCTACTAAAAGGTGTGAAAGTCCGACCATGGTTTGTAAAAAGCGGGTAAGAAAAGGTGCGAATGCCCGAAAATGTATGATCAAAAGAGGGAGCGGAGGTGTTTGGCTGCAAGAAGGTGTGAATGTACACCCATAATTACTGAAAAATGGGTAAGAAAAGGTGCGAATGCCCAAATATACATAATCAAAAGCAGGAGTGGATGTGTTCGGCTCCAAGAAGGGTTGAATGTCTGACCATAGTTTGTAAAAAGCAGGTAAGAAAAGGTTTGACTGCCCGAACATACACCATCAAAAGAGGGAGCGGAGGTGTTCCGCTGTAAGAAGGTGTGAATGTCCGACCATAGTTGGTAAAAAGCGGGTAAGAAAAGATTAAAATACCCGACTGTACACAATCAATAGCGGGAGCGGAGTTGTTCGGCTACTAAAAGATGTGAAAGTCCGACTATGGTTTGTAAAAAGCGGGTAAGAAAAGGTGCTAATGCCCGAAAATGTATGATCAAAAGAGGGAGCAGAGGTGTTCGGCTGCAAGAAGGTCTGAATGTCCAACCATAATTTGTATAAACCGGGAAGGAAAGTTTCGAAAGCCCGACTATACACCATCAAAAGCGGGAGCAGAGTGGTTCAGCTGCAAGAAGGTCTGAATGTCCATCAATAATTGCTTTAAAACATGAAAGAAAATTTTCGAATATCATCCGCACATGATCATAAGAAGGAGAGGAGGTGTTCAGCTGCAAGAAGGTGTGAATGTCCACCCATAATTCCTGAAAAATGGGTAAAAAAAGGTGCGAATGCTCAACCATACATTATCAAAAGCAGGTGTGAATGTCAGATCATAATTTGCAAAAAGCTGATGAGAAAGGGTGAGAATGCCCGACTATACACCATCAAATGCGGGAGCGGAGGTGTTCGGCTCTGAGTAGGTGTGAATGTCCGACCATAATTGCTGAAAAATGTGTTAGAAAAGGAAAGAATGCCGGACCATACATCATCAAAAGCGAGAGAGGTGGTGTTCGGCTGCAAAAAGGTGTAAATGTTCGACTAAAGTTTGTAAAAAGCGGGTAAGACATGGTGCGAATGCCTGACAAGGTATGATCAAAAGCAGGAGCGGAGGTGTTCAGCTGCAAGAAGGTCTAAATGTCCATCAATAATTGCTAGAAAACATGAAAGAAAATTTTCGAAAATCAAACCGCACATGATCATAAGTGGGAGAGGAGGTGTTCAGCTGCAAGAAGGTGTGAATGTCCACCCATTATTCCTGACAAATGGGTAAGAAAAGGTGCGAATGCCAAACCATACATTATCAAAAGCAGGTGTGAATGTCAGATCATAATTTGCAAAAAGCTGATGAGAAAGGGTGAGAATGTCCGACTGCACACCATCAAATGCGGGAGCGGAGTTGTTCGGCTGTGAGTAGGTGTGAATCTCCGACCGTAATTTCTGAAAAATGTGTTAGAAAAGGTAAGAATGCCGGTCCATACATCATCAAAAGCGAGAGAGGTGGTGTTCGGCTGCAAGTAGGTGTGAATGTCCAGCCATAATTACTCACAAACGGGTAAGAAAAGGTAGTATTGCCAGACCATACATGATCAAAACAGGGAGCGGAGGTGGTTCAGCTGCAAGAAGGTGTGAATGTCTCACTAAAGTTCAAATATATTAACAAAAGCGGGAGGAGAGGTCTTCGGATGAGAGTGGTTGAGAATTTCCAACCATAATCTATAAAATTCGGTGAAAAAAAGGTGTGATAGAACACTAAAAGGTGGAGCGGAAGTGTTCGGCTGCAAGAAGGTGTGAATGTCCAACTATATTTGGTGAAAAGCAGGTGAAGCAAGGTCTGAATGCCCAACCTTACATTATCAAAAGCGAGATCAGAGGTGTTTGGCTGCAAGAAGGCCATAGTTTGCCAAAAGCGGGTAAGCTGCGAATGACCAACTAAATATCAACAAAAGTGGGGGCGGAGGTCTTCGGATGCAACTGGGTGTGAACATCCCACCATACAAGTATGGTGGAGAGGAAGCTGTGAACAGCCGACCATAGTTTGCAAAAAGCGGGTGAGAAAAGGTGCGAATGTGCAACCATACATGATCAAAACAGGGAGCGGAGGTGTTTGGCTGTGACAAGGTGTGAATGTCCACCCAAAATTAATGAAAAGCGGGCAAAAAGTAGGTTTGAATGCCCAACCATACATCATCAAAAGCAGGAGTGGATATGTTCGGCTACAAGAACGTTTGAACGTCTGACCATAGTTTGTAAAAAGCGGGTAAGAAAAGGTTCGAATGCCCAAACATACACCATCAAAAGAGGGAGCGGAGGTGTTCCGCTGTAAGAAGGTGTGAATGTCCGACCATAGTTGGTAAAAAGTGGGTAAGAAAAGGTTAAAATACCCGACTGTACACAATCAATAGGGGGAGCGTAGTTGTTCGGCTACAAGAAGTTGTGAAAGTCCAACCATGGTTTGTAAAAAGCGGGTAAGAAAAGGTGCGAATGCCCGAAAATGTATGATCAAAAGAGGGAGCGGAGGTGTTCGGCTGCAAGAAGGTGTGAATGTACACCCATAATTACTGAAAAATGGGTAAGAAAAGGTGCGAATGCCCAACTATACATAATCAAAAGCAGGAGTGGATGTGTTCGGCTCCAAGAAGGGTTGAATGTCTGACCATAGTTTGTAAAAAGCAGGTAAGAAAAGGTTTGACTGCCCGAACATACACCATCAAAAGAGGGAGTGGAGGTGTTCCGCTGTAAGAAGGTGTGAATGTCCGACCATAGTTGGTAAAAAGCGGGTAAGAAAAGGTTAAAATACCCGATTGTACACAATCAATAGCGGGAGCGGAGTTGTTCGGCTACAAGAAGGTGTGAAAGTCCAACCATCGTTTGTCAAAAGCTGGTAAGAAAAGGTTCGAATGCCCGAATATATACCATCAAAAGCGGAAGCGGAGGTGTTCGGCTGCAAGAAGGTGTGAACGTCCGACCAAAGTTGGCAAAAAGCAGTAAAGAAAAGGTTCGAATATCCAAACATAATTAAAAGCGAGAGAGATTGTGTTCAGCTGCAAGTAGGTGTGAATATCCAGCCATAATTACTCACAAACGGGTAAGAAAATGTAGTATTGCCAGACCATACATGATCAAAACAGGGAGCGGAGGTGGTTTAGCTGCAAAAAGGGGTGAATGTCCAACTAAAGTTCAAATATATTAACAAAAGCGGGAGGAGAGGTCTTCGGATTAGAGTGGTTGAAATTTCCAACCATAATCTATAAAATGCGGTGAAAAAAAAAGGTGTGAAGGAATGAATTTTATAGCAAAATCCGAAATCATGCATAACTCCGCAAAAGGAACGTATTGCTCAACCAAAGGGATTCTCATTCAGGGTAATATGAGGAACTTTATGCTTGATACATTTTAGACACGGATAACTATGAAGGACAAAGCAATTTTAACTTGGTTTGAGCAAAGCAATTCATTTTATAGGAAAATCCGAAATCGTGCAGGACTCATGAAAGTAAGCTTATTCTCGGATTCCTGATCCTCCAGTGTTGCTCTTTCCTATACTGCAAAATACAGCCTTGTTCTTTGTTGAAATCGATATAGACATTGATAAATATGAAGGACAAAGCAGTTTCCACTTTGTTTGAGTGAAGGAAATAATTCTATAGCAAAATCCCAAATCAAGCAGAACGTATGAAAATAAGCGTGTTTTCGGATTCCTGATCCTTCAGTGTTGCTATTTCTTCTACTGCAAAATACAATGTTGTTCTTTGTTGAAGTCAATCTAGACATTGATAAATATGAAGGACAAAGCAGTTTTAACATAGTTTGAGTAAAGGAATTCATTTTATACATAAAATCCCAAATCATGCAGAACGTATGAAAAGAAGCTTATTCTCGGATTCCTGATCCTTCAGTGTTGCTTTTTCTTCTACTGCAAAATACAATGTTGTTCTTTGTTGAAGTCGATCTAGACATTGATAAATATGAAGGACAAATCAGTTTTAACTTGGTTTGAGTGAAGGAATTCATTTTATACATAAAATCCCAAATCATGCAGAACGTATGAAAATAAGCTTATTCTCGGATTACTGATCCTTCAGTGATGCTCTTTCTTCTACTGCAAAATCCAGTGTTGTTCTTTGTTGAAGTCAATCTAGACATTGATAAATATGAAGGACAAAGCAGTTTTCACTTGGTTTGAGTGAAGGATTTGCAGCTGAAAACCTCCCGCTCCCGCTTTTGATTGTGTATAGTCGGGCTTTCGAGCCTTTTCTTACCCGGTTTTTAGAAATTATGGTTAGACATTCAGACCTTGCAGCCGAAGACCTCCACTCCCTCTTTTGATCATACATTGTCGGGCATTCGCACCTTGTCTTACCCGCTTTTTACAAACTATAGTCAGACATTCACATCTTGCAGCTGAACCACCTCAGCTCCCTGTTTTGATCATGTATGGTCTGGCAATACTACCTTTTCTTACCCGTTTGTGAGTAATTATGGCTGGACATTCACACCTACTTGCAGTCGAACAGCTCTGCTCTCGCTTTTGATGGTATATATTCGGGCATTCGAACCTTTTCTTAACTGCTTTTTGATAACTTTGGTCGGACGTTCACACCTTCTTGCAGCCGAACACCTCCGCTTCCGCTTTTGATGGTATATATTCGGGCATTCGAACCTTTTCTTAGCAGCTTTTTACAAACCATGGTTGAACTTTCACACCTTGTAGCCGAACACCTCCGCTCCCGCTTTTGATGGTGTATAGTCAGGCATTTGAACCTTTTCTTTCCCGCTTTTTACAAACTATGGTCGGACATTCAAACCTTCTTGTAGCCGAAAACCTCCGCTCCCTCTTTTGATCATACATTGTCGGGCATTTGCACCTTTTCTTACCCGTTTTTTACAAACCATGGTCGGACTGTCACACATTCTTGTAGCCAAACACATCCGCTCCCGCTATTGATTGTGTACAGTCGGGTATTTTAACCTTTTCTTACCTGTTTTTTACCAACTATGGTCGGACATTCACACCTTCTTACAGCGGAACACCTCCGCTCCCTCTTATGATGTTGTATGTTTGGGCATTCGAAACTTTTCTTACCCGCTTTTTACAAACTATGGTCGGACATTCAAACCTTCTTGTAGCCGAACACATCCACTCCTGCTTTTGATGATGTATGGTTGGGCATTCAAACCTACTTGTTGCCCGCTTTTCATTAATTTTTGTGGACATTCACACCTTGTCACAGCCAAACACCTCCGCTCCCTGTTTTGATCATGTATGGTTGGACATTCGCTCCTTTTCTCACCCGTTTTTTGCCAACTATGGTCGGCTGTTCACAGCTTCCTCTCCACCATACTTGGTGGGATATTCACACCCACTTGCATCCGAAGACCTTTTGTTGATATTTAGTTGGTCATTCGCAGCTTACCCGCTTTTGGCAAACTATGGCCTTCATGCAGCCAAACACCTCTGATCTCGCTTTTGATGATGTAAGGTTGGGCATTCAGACCTTGCTTCACCTGCTTTTCACCAAATATAGTCGGACATTCACACCTTCTTGCAGCCGAACACTTCCGCTCCACCTTTTAGTGTTCTATCACACCTTTTTTTTCACCGCATTTTATAGATTATGGTTGGAAATTCTCAACCACTCTCATCCGAAGACCTCTCCTCCCGCTTTTGTTAATATATTTGAACTTTAGTCGGACATTCACACCTTCTTGCAGCTGAACCACCTCCGCTCCCTGTTTTGATCATGTATGGTCTGGCAATACTACCTTTTCTTACCCGTTTGTTAGTAATTATGGCTGGACATTCACACCTACTTGCAGCCGAACACCACCTCTCCCGCTTTTGATGATGTATGGACGGGCATTCTTACCTTTTCTAACACATTTTTCAGCAATTATGGTCGGAGATTCACACTTACTCACAGCCGAACAACTCCGCTCCCGCATTTGATGGTGTATAGTCGGGCATTCTCACCCTTTCTCATCAGCTTTTTGCAAATTATGATCTGACATTCACACCTGCTTTTGATAATGTATGGTTTGGCATTCGCACCTTTTCTTACCCATTTTTCAGTAATTATGGGTGGACATTCACACCTTCTTGCAGCTGAACACCTCCTCTCCCGCTATTGATTGTGTACAGTCGGGTATTTTAACCTTTTCTTACCCGCTTTTTACCAAATATGGTCGGACATTCACACCGTCTTACAGCGGAACACCTCTGCTCCCGCTTTTGATGGTGTATAGTCAGGCATTTGAACCTTTTCTTACCCGCTTTTTACAAACTATGGTCGGACATTCAAACCTTCTTGTAGCCGAAAACCTCCGCTCCCTCTTTTGATTATACATTGTTGGGCATTCGCACCTTATTTACAAACTATAGTCAGACATTCACACCTTGCAGCTGAGCCACCTCAGCTCCCTGTTTTGATAGTGTATGTTCGGGCATTCGAACCTATTCTTACCCCCTTTTTACAAACTATGCTCGGAGATTCACACCTACTCACAGCCGAACAACTCCGCTCCCGCATTTGATAATGTCTTGTCCGGCATTCTAGTCTCTTCTAACACATTTTTCAGTAATTATGGTTGGACATTCACACCTACTCACAGCCGAACACTTCCGCTCCCACATTTGATGGTGTATAGCCGGGCATTCTCACCCTTTCTCATCAGCTTTTTGCAAATTATGATCTGACATTCACACCTACTTGCAGTCGAACAGCTCTGCTCCCGCTTTTGATTATGTTTGGTTGGATATTCGAACCTTTTCTTAACTGCTTTTTACAAACTTTGGTCGGACGTTCACACCTTCTTGCAGCCGAACACATCCACTTCCACTTTTGATGGTATATATTCGGGCATTCGAACCTTTTCTTACCCGCTTTTTACAAACCGTGGTCGGACTTTCACACCTTCTTGTAGCCAAACAACTCCGCTCCCGCTATTGATTGTGTACAGTCGGGTATTTTAACCTTTTCTTACCCGCTTTTTACCAACTATGGTCGGACATTTACACCTTCTTACAGCGGAACACCTCCGCTCCCTCTTTTGATGGTCTATGTTCGGGCATTCGAACCTTTTCTTACCCGCTTTTTACAAACTATGGTCGGACATTCAAACTTTCTTGTAGCCGAACACATCCACTCCTGCTTTTGATGATGTATGGTTGGGCATTTTCACCTTTTCTTACCCATTTTTCAGTAATTATGGGTGGACATTCACACCTTCTTGCAGCTGAACAACTCCTCTCCCGCTTATGATCATGTGCGGTTTGATATTTGAAAATTTTCTTTCATGTTTTAAAGCAATTATTGATGGACATTCAAATCTTCTTGTAGCCAAACACATCCACTCCTGCTTTTGATGATGTATGGTAAGCTTTTCTTACCCGCTTTTTACAAACTATGGTCGGGCATTCAAACCTTCTTGTAGCCAAAACCCTCCGCTCCCTCTTTTGATCATACATTGTTGGGCATTCGCACCTTATCTTACCCGCTTTTTACAAACTATAGTCAGACATTCATACCTTGCAGCTGAACCACCTCCGCTCCCTGTTTTGATCATGTATGGTCTGGCAATACTACCTTTTCTTACCCGTTTGTGAGTAATTAATCCCAAAATATTGAGCATAAAATAAGTCTTTATGCTGATGATGTATTACTTTTCCTTCAGAACTCACAGACGTCTCTCAGTCACACGATCACACTCATAAATAAATTCTCAGCACTTTCTGACTACTCTATCAACTGGTCTAAGACCACAGTTCTGCCCATTAACTGTAGGGTCCATAATATACCTGCGATCACTTTACAGTCAGGAAATATTAGATATTTAGGCATAAACATTTCCTCCAGGCTCTCAGAGCTAACAAAGCTAAATTATGTGCAATTATTAAAGACAGTAGAGGACGATCTCTCGTTGGAAGTCCTTACCTATATCACTTATGGGGAGAGTTACATCCATTAAAATGATGATACTACCAAAAGTTAACTATTTGTTCTCAATGATCCCCATAAAACCATCTGCTACTTGGTTTAAGTCACTAGATTCATGCATCTCCAAATTTCTGTGGAAAAACAAACCACCACGTATTAGTTTAAAAACCCTACAGAAGACCAAGGACAGTGGTGGATTAGATTTACCTCATTTTCAGCACTATTCCTTAGACAATAGGTTACAATATATATATAAATGGTTTAAACCTTGTTGTTGTCACAGTTCCCAGAGACGTTGTAATCGTTGAGGATTCTATATTCACCCCCTCATTAGAGGCACGTAATGCAGATTGATGACACTGAATCTTCTTCTCTGTTCATTGCTGGCATCATTCCCAGCATCGTAAGTGTTCGTGGCATTGTTAGCCTCTTCTTCTGGATCTTGATATCGAGAATCCTTTTGTATTTCTGGTTTGTCAGTCCTCTGTCTTCGTTCACCGGAGTCTTTGTCTTTTTGTCCTTGAGTTTGGTGATTTTTTCTTCTTTTGATGCCTTGACACAATGTGACAGGTGATACCACGTGGGAGATCCTGTAACTTGGATTGCTGTCCCTGTGCTGCGAAATGGCTGTGCTGCTCAAATGGTCTCTCCTTCATCATGGTTACATGCTGCCATTCCGACATCTCGCCATTCCGACATGGGTCTCCAATTGTCGGAATGGCGACACTTAATTTTTTATCAAACGTCCCACCATTCCGACACTTTTTTCCTCCTATGGTCGGAATGGCGGTATGTTTTTTGTTTTTTTTAACATACCGCCATTCCGACAGTTCCTTTTAATAGCCTATTTTTTACCCAAAACATTTTGCACTAATGATATGCCGGCGCAAATACGCCCTAAAGTTTGGCGCACAAGCTTTGCACATGCAGAGGCCACAGCCTCGCAAACAAACTTTAATAATCTATTATCAAAATCCCCTGAATTTCAAATATAAAAATACAGATATTAATATAACTCTGGCGAGACTGAAACTGATTAAGCAGAAATACAGTGTCAGTGAGCTGTCACAGCAGCCAGCTGGAGCGGAGCTCTCCACAGAGCCCATGCGTCTTTTGCACGCTGTCATCATATGCAAAAGTAATAATTGCAATTACAGATATCACGGCTACTGCACAGGACACAGTTGCGAGCACTCTGCCTTGCCTTGCCAATAGAAGAAGATAGAAATGACAGCATAGAACGTATAAAACACAACAAAATGCAGTAAAAACGTTTATTCATGTTATTCACGTGATTTATGAGTACTCACTCCAATTTTGGGAAGCGCGGATGGGTTTTGCGCATTTGGCACAAACACACAGCCGCAACGGTTGTAGCTTTATACAGCCTGTTGATATCTTAAGGACCTAACTGGTCACACCTGGGACTAAATGTCATGTAGAGATTGTTTTTACATGACATTACAGCTGAACATATAGCTTTCATCCACAAACCAACGTGGGAGAGCCCGAAGACGCATGTGCCAGACGCACATAGGCATGCGTAAAACCAATTTTGACCACTTCATACTGTTTATTTGCTTTCTTTTAGTTAACTTTCGTTTCTTTTGGATTCTTGTGCGTGTTATGGAGCCGTTTTGGTCCATGTTTGTAAGCCTTTTTTTCCTGGATTAAATTTTCGGAAGTTGAAACAAGTGGCATTGGAGTGTGTGATTGAAAACCACCGCGGACTGCTTCTCCTCCTCCAGTTGCCGAGACTTTGTGTTTTTAATAACGCTTGTCTATAAACATGTTAAACATATAAATTGCATGAACAGAAAGAAGGGACTCACCTGTTGAGTAACACACATTTCCTTATACGGAAAGCCTTGTCGGAATGGTGGGACATTTGAACGTCAGAATAGCGGGATGTCGCAATGGTGGGATGTCGGAATGGTGGGACGTTTGCATGTCGGAATGGTGGTATGTCGGAATGGTGGTATGTCGGAATGGTGGGATGTCGGAATAGCGGGATGTCGGAATGGCGGGATTTCGGAATGGGTGTTGCCACCCCCTTCATCATATACACAGTTATTTATACATCACCTTCCACCATGAAGCGTTGTCCCTTTTTGTTTCTCTCTTTGTTCTTAAAATGCTGTTATGCATGTCTAAACCAATCCATTAAATTAGATCATTTTGGCAGTAAAGCGATCTACAATGTGCTTGGTCGCAAAGCTGCTCATCTGTGGTAAACAGCTCTTCAGAAAGGCATTCTTCAATTGATTTCACTAATTCTATGTAATAATTTTGTGATTTCCTACAAAACTACACTTCTTCTCCCATCTGTCTGAGTATTTAATATTGTCTGGGTCCCGTTAAAACATGTATTTTTCCCATCTAATTCCTTGTTTGCTTTAAAACAAGTATTCCCCATTTTCTATCCCTTCAGTAGCCAACCAGTTTGTATGGAGTACACTGGAGCAACTTGACTGATCAGTAAAACACTGCTTTTGTTGTCACCGCAAGGCTTCCCCCGTCGGTTGTTTCACTGAGACACTACTGAGTAACTATAACTCAACACAGTTTATACACATAACATTCATATACATACTAACAAACAAACAAACAATTATTTATCGCAATTTTCTCATCTCTGTTTGAACGTACACCCAGGTAAATATTCCTGTAGTCTTCTCATACCGACTATGGACCCATTCATTGTTTAACTTCACTGTTTTGCAAATCCTAATTGTATATTACACATTGACATTGAACTTTACTTGATAAGCAGGTCTTCATTGCATTCAGCAGCCTATATGTGAGCATCTATGTGTAAGCTGTTCTTCTTTGCATTTATCAGCAGCAAGCAATTCTTCATTGCACATGCATATGAAAATAGTAAAACAATTCCAATGCGTTAGCGAAACCTTCTATATCAGGAGTGTCCATCATGATGCTGGGAATAGAACCTCTTTCCCAGAATAGTTCAACCTTCATTACTCAACTGATCATAACTCCGCAATGAGCACATTTCAAAGTATCATTCCTCTACATATATTCAAAAATCTATGTGTAAATGTTTAATATTTCTTATATTTGTTGATGTCATTCTGTGTGCATGTGGCCTAAACCCAATCTCTGTGTGGCAATTTTAATTTAAACAAGTTGAACTCTGCCTCTGATCATTTAAAAAAGGTGTGTACCAATATCAACCTTTCTCAGGTAATTACTGATCCTACAAAACCAAAGAGATCCTTCAAGGTTGTCCCTGATTGGCTCAATCTTAACAAATCAAAGGTAGAAAATCCGCAGTATCTGAACTTGGTGTTAGTTATCACTGCTCAATAGCCTGTATCAGAATTGCAAAAATGAAAACATTAGGTCCACGCTTGGTATCCAGATCCTGAAACATCTCCATGAGCAGGCTTTTTTTTAACTGATCTGTTGAATAGTTATATGACACTGTTAAAATCCCAGATGAAGATCTAGCACTTGACCATTTTTGTAAATCTTCTAATTCCATAGTTGATAAACACGCCCCTTTTAAAAAGTATAGAACTTAGAACAGGTCTATCCCTGGCTTACGGCAGAACTGTCTTCTTTACTTTTTTTTCCCCTTGTCCTGTTCAGCATTATGTCAGAAGAATTGTAGTCTGAATACCTATGATGCCAAACAGATTTGTTTTGCCAAGGGAAGTTTTATAAATGTAAAGCTCCCCTTGATGCCCATTTATTTATTTATTTTTACAATATATGACATGAACTGAACTGAACCGGACCGGGGGACAAGGAAAGAAGAAGAGGAAAGAAGAGGAAACAGAAAAAAAATAGAAACAAAAACCAGACAACCAGCTGCTACACCTGTAAAAAACAAAACAGACAACAATCCATGGCCTATGAGGGGAATCCAGCCTTAGCGCCAAGAGGAGCACCTGAAAGCAGACAAGCAGAGAAAAAACAAACACACAAACAAACAAAAACAAGCACAAGAAGCGGCAATCGCATACAACACAGCTGTGGATATAGATGACCTGAGACGACATGATAATACATCAACTGCTTAGTGACCATGCTACTGGACTAATGAGTGTGTGTGTGTGTGTGTGTGTGTGAGAACATGCAACACCCATGGCACAGGACCTACATGATAACCGTGCTTAGTTATGAGTGTATAAGCGTACAGGGCCACAATCCACAGCCCCCCAAACAATCAGAAGCAGGCAGAGAGGGCCACAAGACCCAGGCCACCAGCAGCCCCCACAGAGCACAGAACCCAGGTAGCCCACCGCAGGGGCAACCACGCATCCACCCAGAAGACTGCAGAGGAAGCCCCCGGAAAGAGCCCCCATAAGCATAGGGCAGAGGCACTCCGGGAACCAGGGGCAACAGCCCACCGACCCCGCCAGGCCCCAGCCGCCCAGACATGGGCCGTGCACTGGACCTGGGCCCCAGGAGCCCGAGCGCCCCCAAACCCCCCGGCAGAGGCCCCACCCAATACCCAGGAGGGCCAAGCGCCCCAGACAGCCACAAAGTGGGTCAGCGCCTGCCCCAGCGCCCCTGGCCAAGTGCCCTGGGAGTCAAGACGTGCCCACAGGTGGGTGAAGTCGCGAGCAGTGGGGAGAGGCAACGCTGATGCCCCATCGGGAGAAACACAGGCAGGCCAGGCGACAGCAAGTCCCAGATCCAGGCCCAATCATTACCACACACACTTTCACGTCCCATACATCCACACATCCACACATCCTACCTCCCTCGACTCTGCTGGGGTGTAGTGCAGCGGGCACACCAGGAGGCCAGCAACCCCCCAGCCACCACAGACCCCGAACCAGCAGAACAATTAATTAATCCTCCTGGCCCCTCCTGCCCCGAGCAGACACCAGGAAGCAGGGGTGTGCGAAGAAGACCCCTCCCCTCACCCTTCTGGCTCTTCAATATTTTCTAATAGTGAGCAATTAAAATTGAGGGGCAGCCAAACTTGTAGAACTGGGAGCGCGGCACTCTGGGCAGCCTACATACCCAAAGAGCCCCGCCCACCAGATGCCACTCAGTGTAACCATCCCCCAAGACCTAATGTGTGTGTGTGAGTGTGTTTGATAAGTACTAATGTCTAAGGTGTAATTAAAACAGGGGCAGGGAACTGCAGAGTGCAACCAAAGGGGACCACCTACGTGGCCCCATCCACTACACCCCACCGAACACACACGCCCCCAAAACCCTTCATGTGTGAGTGTGTGCTGTGTACAGGAGCCAGAAGGGAGAGGGGTATGGGGATATATACCGGGGGAGCTACTCTCCCCCAGAGAGGGCAGCCAGGGACTGGCTGCAATAGGCATCCCCGCTACCTGGGAGCCAGCAATGGGCAGGAGGGCCTGATGTCCACCAGGCTCGGGGCCTGCAGCGACCATATTCCGGGAGCTACTGTACCCCCAGAAGGTACCCATCCCGCCCCACCCCACTCAACCCAACCCCACCCCGGAGGACCTCTACAAAAAACAAACAAACAAACCACCCGGTCACACCAGTCGCAGCAGCCCGGGCCTGAGACCCACCATCACCCAGCAACCCACCACCACCACTATGTGATAAAACTAATCAGAGGGGACCAGAGAGAATGAAATTCAGCCAATTGATGTTTTGAGGAGGCAGACATTGTTTCCATGCTAATATAATCTAAAAGAAAATTTCTAAACTGGTTAATACACAGATTGTTCTTCGCTTTCCAGTTCATGAGAATAGTTTTCTTTGCGATACATAACACTGTGACAACCATGTGTGCTGAGTTAATTTCCATGTTGATGTTGTCTAAGTCACCCAGTATGCACAGTGTGGGGCATGCAGGGATGCTACACTTTAGCCATGTTGATAGGTCCTCACAGACTTCAAGCCAGAACTTCTGGACAGGCGCAGAAAACCACAAAGCGTGTACATAATCATCAGGTGTGTTATCTGTGCAATGTGAGCAGATGTTTGAGTGTGTTAGACCCATCCTGAACATCCTTTGTCCTGTATAGTGTGTTCTATGAAGGATTTTGTATTGTATGAGCTGTAAATTAGGATTTCGAGTCTTTATGAAGGTGTTCAAACATATTTGTGGTTAGAAGCTATGACCAGAACTGATGGATAAATCTGCCTCCCATTTTGAGGATGGAAGAGACATTGTGTCATCTATCTTAGACAATAATTTATATATTTTTGATAGTAGTTTTGGGGTACAGATGCTTAGAAATTCTGCTACCCTAGTCGGGGGTTGTAAGTCTGGTTGGTGGAGGATATATCCATCCATCCATCCATCATCTGCCGCTTATCCGGGGGTCGGGTCGCGGGGGCAGCAGCTTGAGCAGAGAAACCCAGACGTCTCTGTCCCCGGCCACTTCCTCCAGCTCTTCCGGGGGGACCCCGAGGCGTTCCCAGGCCAGCCGAGAGACATAGTCTCTCCAACGTGTCCTGGGTCTCCCCCGGGGTCTCCTCCCAGTGGGACGTGCCCGGAACACCTCCCCAGGGAGGCGCCCAGGGGGCATCCTAACCAGATGCCCGAGCCACCTCATCTGACTCCTCTCAATGCGGAGGAGCAGCGGTTCTACTCCGAGCCCCTCCCGGATGACTGAGCTTCTCACCCTATCTCTGCAGGAGAGCCCAGACACCCTGCGGAGGAAACCCATTTCGGCCGCTTGTATTCGCGATCTTGTTCTTTCGGTCACTACCCACAACTCGTGACCATAGGTGAGGATGGGAACGTAGATTGACCAGTAAGTAGAGGCACCGGTCATACAGAGACCGAACGGCCCCTATCAAGGGGTCCGGCACTCCATATTCCCGGAGCACCCCCCACAGGACTCCACGAGGGACACGGTCGAACGCTTTCTCCAAGTCCACAAAACACATGTAGACTGGTTGGGCGAACTCCCATGCACCCTCCAGGATCCTGCCGAGGGTATAGAGCTGGTCCACTGTTCCACGGCCAGGACGAAAGCCACACTGCATCTCCTGAATCCGAGGATCGATTATCCGACGGATCCTCCTCTCCAATACCCCCGAATAGACCTTACCAGGGAGGCTGAGGAGTGTGATACCCCTATAGTTGGAACACACCCTCCGGTCCCCCTTTTTAAAGAGGGGGACCACCACCCCAATCTGCCAGTCCAGAGGCACTGTCCCCGATGTCCACGCGATACTGCAGAGGCGTGTCAGCCAAGACAGCCCTACAACATCCAGAGCCTTGAGAAACTCAGGACGGACCTCATCCACCCCCGGGGCCTTGCCACCAAGGAACTTTTTAACCACCTCGGCAACCTCAGCCCCAGAAATGGGAGGCCCCGTCTCCGAGCTCTCCGACTCTGCCTCTTCCGAGCACGTGTTGGTAGGATTGAGGAGTTCCTCGAAGTACTCCCCCCACCGACTCACAACATCCCTAGTTGAGGTCAGCAAAGCCCCGTCCGCACTGTAAACAGTGTTGACTGTGAGCCGCTTCCCCCCCCTGAGATGCCGGATGGTGGACCAGAATCTTTTCGAGGCCGTCCGGAAATCGTTCTCCATGGTCTCACCGAACTCCTCCCAGGCCCGAGTTTTTGCCTCAGCAACCGCCGAAGCCGTGGCCCGTCTGGCCCGTCGGTACCTATCAGCTTCTTCCAGGGTCCCACTGGCCAAAAAGGCCCGATAGGACTCCTTCTTCAGCTTGACGGCTTCCCTCACCACTGGTGTCCACCAGCAGGTTCGAGGGTTGCCGCCACGACAGGCACCGACCACCTTACGGCCACAACTCCGACCAGCTGCCTCGGCAATGGAGTCACGGAACATGGCCCATTCAATGTCCCCCACCTCAAATATGGTTGAAGCTCTGCCGGAGGTGGGAGTTAAAGCTCCTTCTGACGGGGGATTCTGACAAACGCTCCCAGCAGACCCTCACAATACCTTTGGGCCTGCCAGGTCTGATCGGCATCCTCCCCCACCAGCGGAGCCAACTCACCACCAGGTGGTGATCAGTTGACAGCTCCGCCCCTCTCTTCACCCGAGTGTCCAGGACATACGGCCGCAAGTCCGATGATACAACCACAAAGTCGATCATCGAACTGCGGCCAAGGGTGTCCTGGTGCCAAGTGCACATATGGACACCCTTACGCCTGAACATGGTGTTCGTTATGGACAGTCTATGACTGGCACAGAAGTCCAACAACATAACACCACTCTGATTCAGATCGGGGGGGCCGTTCCTCCCAATCACACCCCTCCAGGTCTCACTGTCATTGCCCACGTGAGCATTGAAGTCCCCCAGCAGAATGAGGGAGTCTCCGGTAGGAGCATTCTCCAGTGCCTCCCCCAGAGACTCCAAAAAGAGTAGGTACTCTGAACTGCTGTTTGGCGCATAGGCACAAACAACAGTCAGGACTCGTCCCCCCACCCAAGGCGGAGGGAGGCTACCCTCTCGTTCACTGGGGTAAACCCCAATGTACTGGCACACAGCCGGGGGGGCAATAAGTATGCCCACACCTGCTCTGCGCCTCTCACCACGGGCAACTCCAGAGTGGAAGAGAGTCCAACCCCTCTCAAGAGTACTGGTTCCAGATCCCAAGCCGTGCGTCGAGGTGAGTCCGACTATATCTAACGGTCTGATGAAGTTTCAACAATAAACAACAAACTTTGTATTATGAGAAAGAACCAGACTCATTCTTTAGGAATCCGAAAATAAGCTCTATTTTACGAGTTATGCACGAATTCGGATTCTCCTATAAAACGAATTCCTTAACTCAAACCAAGTTAAGACTGCTTTGTCCTTCATATTTATTCATGTCTAATCAAGTTTCAATGATAAACAACGTTGTACTTTGTAGAATGAGAAAGAACTTCTTCAGCAATAAGCATCTCTCGACAAATGACGAAATACAGATTTTGCTATAAAATTAATTGCTATCAGCCTGACTTAAAACTGTTTGTCTTCCTTATTTATCCACTTCAAATCAAGTTTCAACAATTAAAAATTTTTTGTAGTTTGAGAAAGAACAACTTAATCTTGAGCAATCAGTATAAAAAGAAGGTAAGCAAAGGTGCGAATGTCAAACCATACATGATCAAAACAGGGAGCGGAGGTGTTTGGCTGAGACAAGGTGTGAATGTCCACCCATAATTAATGAAAAGCGGGCAACAAGTAGGTTCGAATGCCCAACCATACATCATCAAAAGCAAGAGTGGATATGTTCAGCTACAAGAAGGTTTGAACGTCTGACCATAGTTTGTAAAAAGCGGGTAAGAAAAGGTTCGAATGCCCGAACATACACCATCAAAGGAGGGAGCGGAGGTGTTCCGCTGTAAGAAGGTGTGAATGTCCGACCATAGTTGGTAAAAAACGGGTAAGAAAAGGTTAAAATACCCGACTGTACACAATCAGTAGCGGGTGCGGAGTTGTTCGGCTACTAAAAGGTGTGAAAGTCCAACCATGGTTTGTAAAAAGCGGGTAAGAAAAGGTGCGAATGCCCGAAAATGTATGATCAAAAGAGGGAGCGGAGGTGTTCGGCTGCAAGAAGGTGTGAATGTACACCCATAATTAATGAAAAATGGGTAAGAAAAGGTGCGAATGCCCAACTATACATAATCAAAAGCAGGAGTGGATGTGTTCGGCTCCAAGAAGGGTTGAATGTCTGACCATAGTTTGTAAAAAGCAGGTAAGAAAAGGTTTGACTTCCCGAACATACACCATCAAAAGAGGGAGCGGAGGTGTTCCGCTGTAAGAAGGTGTGAATGTCCGACCATAGTTGGTAAAAAGCGGGTAAGAAAAGGTTAAAATACCCGACTGTACACAATCAATAGCGGGAGCGGAGTTGTTCGGCTACTAAAAGATGTGAAAGTCCGACTATGGTTTGTAAAAAGCGGGTAAGAAAAGGTGCTAATGCCCGACAATGTATGATCAAAAGAGGGAGTGGAGGTTTTCGGCTGTAAGAAGGTCTGAATGTCCAACTATAATTTGTAAACCCGGGTAAGAAAAGGCTTGAAAGCCCGACTATACACCATCATAAGCGGGAGAGGAGGTGTTCAGCTGTAAGAAGGTGTGAATGTCCACCCATAATTACTGAAAAATGGGTAAGAAAAGGTGCGAATGCCCAAACATACATCATCAAAAGCAGGAGTGGATGTGTTGGGCTACAAGGAGGTTTGAAAGTCCGACCATGGTTTGTAAAAAACGGGTAAGAAAAGGTGCGAATGCCCGACAATGTATATTCAAAAGAGGGAGCGGAGGTTTTTGGCTACAAGAAGGTTTGAATGTCCGACCATAGTTTGTAAAAAGCGGGTAAGAAAAGGTTCAAATGCCTGACAATACACCATCAAAAGCGTGAGCGGAGGTGTTCCGCTGTAAGACGGTGTGAATGTCCGACCATAGTTGGTAAAAAGCGGGTAAGAAAAGGTTAAAATACCCGACTGTACACAATCAATAGCGGGAGCGGAGTTGTTCGGCTACAAGAAGGTGTGAAAGTCCAACCATGGTTTGTAAAAAGCTGCTAAGAAAAGGTTCGAATGCCCGAATATATACAATCAAAAGCGGAAGCGGAGGTGTTCGGCTGCAAGAAGGTGTGAACGTCCGACCAAAGTTTGTAAAAAGCAGTTAAGAAAAGGTTCGAATATCCAACCAAACATAATCAAAAGCGGGAGCAGAGCTGTTCGACTGCAAGTAGGTGTGAATGTCCAGCCATAATTACTCACAAACGGGTAAAAAAAGGTAGTATTGCCAGACCATACATGATCAAAACAGGGAGCTGAGGTGTTTGGCTGTGACAAGGTGTGAATGTCCACCCAAAATTAATGAAAAGCGGGCAAAAAGTAGGTTTGAATGCCCAAGCATACATCATCAAAAGAAGGAGTGGATGTGTTCGGCTACAAGAAGGTTTGAATGTCCGAGCATAGTTTGTAAAAAGCGGGTAAGAAAAGGTTCGAATGCCCAAACAAACACCATCAAAAGAGGGAGCGGAGGTGTTTGGCTGTGACAAGGTGTGAATGTCCACCCAAAATTAATGAAAAGCGGGCAAAAAGTAGGTTTGAATGCCCAAGCATACATCATCAAAAGAAGGAGTGGATGTGTTCGGCTACAAGAAGGTTTGAATGTCCGAGCATAGTTTGTAAAAAGCGGGTAAGAAAAGGTTCGAATACCCGACTGTACACAATCAATAGGGGGAGCGGAGTTGTTCGGCTACAAGAAGGTGTGAAAGTCCAACCATGGTTTGTAAAAAGCTGGTAAGAAAAGGTTCGAATGCCCGAATATATACCATCAAAAGCGGAAGCGGAGGTGTTCGGCTGCAAGAAGGTGTGAACGTCCGACCAAAGTTTGTAAAAAGCAGTTAAGAAAAGGTTCGAATATCCAACCAAACAAAATCAAAAGCGGGAGCAGAGCTGTTCGACTGCAAGTAGGTGTGAATGTCCAGCCATAATTACTCACAAACGGGTAAGAAAACGTAGTATTGCCAGACCATACATGATCAAAACAGGGAGCTGAGGTGGTTCAGCACCAAGGTGTGAATGTCTGACTATAGTTTGTAAAAAGCGGGTACGATAAGGTGCGAATGCCTGACAATGTATAATCAAAAGAGGGAGCAGAGGTTTTCGGCTACAAGAAGGTTTGAACGTCTGACCATAGTTTGTAAAAAGCGGGTAAGAAAAGGTTCGAATGCCCGAACATACACCATCAAAGGAGGGAGCAGAGGTGTTCCGCTGTAAGAAGGTGTGAATGTCCGACCATAGTTGGTAAAAAACGGGTAAGAAAAGGTTAAAATACCCGACTGTACACAATCAGTAGCGGGTGCGGAGTTGTTCGGCTACTAAAAGGTGTGAAAGTCCGACCATGGTTTGTAAAAAGCGGGTAAGAAAAGGTGCGAATGCCCGAAAATGTATGATCAAAAGAGGGAGCGGAGGTGTTTGGCTGCAAGAAGGTGTGAATGTACACCCATAATTACTGAAAAATGGGTAAGAAAAGGTGCGAATGCCCAACCATACATTATCAAAAGCAGGTGTGAATGTCAGATCATAATTTGCAAAAAGCTGATGAGAAAGGGTGAGAATGCCCGACTATACACCATCAAATGCGGGAGCGGAGGTGTTCGGCTCTGAGTAGGTGTGAATGTCCGACCATAATTGCTGAAAAATGTGTTAGAAAAGGAAAGAATGCCGGACCATACATCATCAAAAGCGAGAGAGGTGGTGTTCGGCTGCAAAAAGGTGTAAATGTTCGACTAAAGTTTGTAAAAAGCGGGTAAGACATGGTGCGAATGCCTGACAAGGTATGATCAAAAGCAGGAGCGGAGGTCTTCAGCTGCAAGAAGGTCTAAATGTCCATCAATAATTGCTAGAAAACATGAAAGAAAATTTTCGAAAATCAAACCGCACATGATCATAAGTGGGAGAGGAGGTGTTCAGCTGCAAGAAGGTGTGAATGTCCACCCATTATTCCTGACAAATGGGTAAGAAAAGGTGCGAATGCCAAACCATACATTATCAAAAGCAGGTGTGAATGTCAGATCATAATTTGCAAAAAGCTGATGAGAAAGGGTGAGAATGTCCGACTGCACACCATCAAATGCGGGAGCGGAGTTGTTCGGCTGTGAGTAGGTGTGAATCTCCGACCGTAATTTCTGAAAAATGTGTTAGAAAAGGTAAGAATGCCGGTCCATACATCATCAAAAGCGAGAGAGGTGGTGTTCGGCTGCAAGTAGGTGTGAATGTCCAGCCATAATTACTCACAAACGGGTAAGAAAAGGTAGTATTGCCAGACCATACATGATCAAAACAGGGAGCGGAGGTGGTTCAGCTGCAAGAAGGTGTGAATGTCTCACTAAAGTTCAAATATATTAACAAAAGCGGGAGGAGAGGTCTTCGGATGAGAGTGGTTGAGAATTTCCAACCATAATCTATAAAATTCGGTGAAAAAAAGGTGTGATAGAACACTAAAAGGTGGAGCGGAAGTGTTCGGCTGCAAGAAGGTGTGAATGTCCGACTATATTTGGTGAAAAGCAGGTGAAGCAAGGTCTGAATGCCCAACCTTACATTATCAAAAGCGAGATCAGAGGTGTTTGGCTGCAAGAAGGCCATAGTTTGCCAAAAGCGGGTAAGCTGCGAATGACCAACTAAATATCAACAAAAGTGGGGGCGGAGGTCTTCGGATGCAACTGGGTGTGAACATCCCACCATACAAGTATGGTGGAGAGGAAGCTGTGAACAGCCGACCATAGTTTGCAAAAAGCGGGTGAGAAAAGGTGCGAATGTGCAACCATACATGATCAAAACAGGGAGCGGAGGTGTTTGGCTGTGACAAGGTGTGAATGTCCACCCAAAATTAATGAAAAGCGGGCAAAAAGTAGGTTTGAATGCCCAACCATACATCATCAAAAGCAGGAGTGGATATGTTCGGCTACAAGAACGTTTGAACGTCTGACCATAGTTTGTAAAAAGCGGGTAAGAAAAGGTTCGAATGCCCAAACATACACCATCAAAAGAGGGAGCGGAGGTGTTCCGCTGTAAGAAGGTGTGAATGTCCGACCATAGTTGGTAAAAAGTGGGTAAGAAAAGGTTAAAATACCCGACTGTACACAATCAATAGGGGGAGCGTAGTTGTTCGGCTACAAGAAGTTGTGAAAGTCCAACCATGGTTTGTAAAAAGCGGGTAAGAAAAGGTGCGAATGCCCGAAAATGTATGATCAAAAGAGGGAGCGGAGGTGTTCGGCTGCAAGAAGGTGTGAATGTACACCCATAATTACTGAAAAATGGGTAAGAAAAGGTGCGAATGCCCAACTATACATAATCAAAAGCAGGAGTGGATGTGTTCGGCTCCAAGAAGGGTTGAATGTCTGACCATAGTTTGTAAAAAGCAGGTAAGAAAAGGTTTGACTGCCCGAACATACACCATCAAAAGAGGGAGTGGAGGTGTTCCGCTGTAAGAAGGTGTGAATGTCCGACCATAGTTGGTAAAAAGCGGGTAAGAAAAGGTTAAAATACCCGACTGTACACAATCAATAGCGGGAGCGGAGTTGTTCGGCTACAAGAAGGTGTGAAAGTCCAACCATCGTTTGTCAAAAGCTGGTAAGAAAAGGTTCGAATGCCCGAATATATACCATCAAAAGCGGAAGCGGAGGTGTTCGGCTGCAAGAAGGTGTGAACGTCCGACCAAAGTTGGCAAAAAGCAGTAAAGAAAAGGTTCGAATATCCAAACATAATTAAAAGCGAGAGAGATTGTGTTCAGCTGCAAGAAGGTGTGAATATCCAGCCATAATTACTCACAAACGGGTAAGAAAATGTAGTATTGCCAGACCATACATGATCAAAACAGGGAGCGGAGGTGGTTTAGCTGCAAAAAGGGGTGAATGTCCAACTAAAGTTCAAATATATTAACAAAAGCGGGAGGAGAGGTCTTCGGATTAGAGTGGTTGAAATTTCCAACCATAATCTATAAAATGCGGTGAAAAAAAAAAGGTGTGAAGGAATGAATTTTATAGCAAAATCCGAAATCATGCATAACTCCGCAAAAGGAACGTATTGCTCAACCAAAGGGATGCTTCTTTCTCATTCAGGGTAATATGAGGAACTTTATGCTTGATACATTTTAGACACGGATAACTATGAAGGACAAAGCAATTTTAACTTGGTTTGAGCAAAGCAATTCATTTTATAGGAAAATCCGAAATCGTGCAGGACTCATGAAAGTAAGCTTATTCTCGGATTCCTGATCCTCCAGTGTTGCTCTTTCCTATACTGCAAAATACAGCCTTGTTCTTTGTTGAAATCGATATAGACATTGATAAATATGAAGGACAAAGCAGTTTCCACTTTGTTTGAGTGAAGGAAATAATTTTATAGCAAAATCCCAAATCAAGCAGAACGTATGAAAATAAGCGTGTTTTCGGATTCCTGATCCTTCAGTGTTGCTATTTCTTCTACTGCAAAATACAATGTTGTTCTTTGTTGAAGTCAATCTAGACATTGATAAATATGAAGGACAAAGCAGTTTTAACATAGTTTGAGTAAAGGAATTCATTTTATACATAAAATCCCAAATCATGCAGAACGTATGAAAATAAGCTTATTCTCGGATTCCTGTTCCTTCAAGTGTTGCTCTTTCTACTACTGCAAAATACAATGTTGTTCTTTGTTGAAGTAAATCTAGACATTGATAAATATGAAGGACAAAGCAGTTTTCACTTGGTTTGAGTGAAGGAATTCATTTTATACATAAAATCCCAAATCATTCAAAACGTATGAAAAGAAGCTTATTCTCGGATTCCTGATCCTTCAGTGTTGCTTTTTCTTCTACTGCAAAATACAATGTTGTTCTTTGTTGAAGTCGATCTAGACATTGATAAATATGAAGGACAAAGTAGTTTTAACTTGGTTTGAGTGAAGGAATTCATTTTATACATAAAATCCCAAATCATGCAGAACGTATGAAAATAAGCTTATTCTCGGACTCCTGTTCCTTCAAGTGTTGCTCTTTCTACTACTGCAAAATACAATGTTGTTCTTTGTTGAAGTAAATCTAGACATTGATAAATATGAAGGACAAAGCAGTTTTCACTTGGTTTGAGTGAAGGAATTCATTTTATACATAAAATCCCAAATCATTCAAAACGTATGAAAAGAAGCTTATTCTCGGATTCCTGATCCTTCAGTGTTGCTTTTTCTTCTACTGCAAAATACAATGTTGTTCTTTGTTGAAGTCGATCTAGACATTGATAAATATGAAGGACAAAGCAGTTTTAACTTGGTTTGAGTGAAGGAATTCATTTTATACATAAAATCCCAAATCATGCAGAACGTATGAAAATAAGCTTATTCTCGGATTACTGATCCTTCAGTGATGCTCTTTCTTCTACTGCAAAATCCAGTGTTGTTCTTTGTTGAAGTCAATCTAGACATTGATAAATATGAAGGACAAAGCAGTTTTCACTTGGTTTGAGTGAAGGATTTGCAGCTGAAAACCTCCCGCTCCCGCTTTTGATTGTGTATAGTCGGGCTTTCGAGCCTTTTCTTACCCGGTTTTTAGAAATTATGGTTAGACATTCAGACCTTGCAGCCGAAGACCTCCACTCCCTCTTTTGATCATACATTGTCGGGCATTCGCACCTTGTCTTACCCGCTTTTTACAAACTATAGTCAGACATTCACATCTTGCAGCTGAACCACCTCAGCTCCCTGTTTTGATCATGTATGGTCTGGCAATACTACCTTTTCTTACCCGTTTGTGAGTAATTATGGCTGGACATTCACACCTACTTGCAGTCGAACAGCTCTGCTCTCGCTTTTGATGGTATATATTCGGGCATTCGAACCTTTTCTTAACTGCTTTTTGCAAACTTTGGTCGGACGTTCACACCTTCTTGCAGCCGAACACCTCCGCTTCCGCTTTTGATGGTATATATTCGGGCATTCGAACCTTTTCTTAGCAGCTTTTTACAAACCATGGTTGAACTTTCACACCTTCTTGTAGCCGAACACCTCCGCTCCCGCTTTTGATGGTGTATAGTCAGGCATTTGAACCTTTTCTTTCCCGCTTTTTACAAACTATGGTCGGACATTCAAACCTTCTTGTAGCCGAAAACCTCCGCTCCCTCTTTTGATCATACATTGTCGGGCATTCGCACCTTTTCTTAGCAGCTTTTTACAAACCATGGTTGAACTTTCACACCTTCTTGTAGCCGAACACCTCCGCTCCCGCTTTTGATGGTGTATAGTCAGGCATTTGAACCTTTTCTTTCCCGCTTTTTACAAACTATGGTCGGACATTCAAACCTTCTTGTAGCCGAAAACCTCCGCTCCCTCTTTTGATCATACATTGTCGGGCATTCGCACCTTTTCTTACCCGTTTTTTACAAACCATGGTCGGACTGTCACACATTCTTGTAGCCAAACACATCCGCTCCCGCTATTGATTGTGTACAGTCGGGTATTTTAACCTTTTCTTACCTGTTTTTTACCAACTATGGTCGGACATTCACACCTTCTTACAGCGGAACACCTCCGCTCCCTCTTTTGATGTTGTATGTTTGGGCATTCGAACCTTTTCTTACCCGCTTTTTACAAACTATGCTCGGACATTCAAACCTTCTTGTAGCCGAACACATCCACTCCTGCTTTTGATGATGTATGGTTGGGCATTCAAACCTACTTGTTGCCCGCTTTTCATTAATTTTTGTGGACATTCACACCTTGTCACAGCCAAACACCTCCGCTCCCTGTTTTGATCATGTATGGTTGGACATTCGCTCCTTTTCTCACCCGTTTTTTGCCAACTATGGTCGGCTGTTCACAGCTTCCTCTCCACCATACTTGGTGGGATATTCACACCCACTTGCATCCGAAGACCTTTTGTTGATATTTAGTTGGTCATTCGCAGCTTACCCGCTTTTGGCAAACTATGGCCTTCATGCAGCCAAACACCTCTGATCTCGCTTTTGATGATGTAAGGTTGGGCATTCAGACCTTGCTTCACCTGCTTTTCACCAAATATAGTCGGACATTCACACCTTCTTGCAGCCGAACACTTCCGCTCCACCTTTTAGTGTTCTATCACACCTTTTTTTTCACCGCATTTTATAGATTATGGTTGGAAATTCTCAACCACTCTCATCCGAAGACCTCTCCTCCCGCTTTTGTTAATATATTTGAACTTTAGTCGGACATTCACACCTTCTTGCAGCTGAACCACCTCCGCTCCCTGTTTTGATCATGTATGGTCTGGCAATACTACCTTTTCTTACCCGTTTGTTAGTAATTATGGCTGGACATTCACACCTACTTGCAGCCGAACACCACCTCTCCCGCTTTTGATGATGTATGGACGGGCATTCTTACCTTTTCTAACACATTTTTCAGCAATTATGGTCGGAGATTCACACTTACTCACAGCCGAACAACTCCGCTCCCGCATTTGATGGTGTATAGTCGGGCATTCTCACCCTTTCTCATCAGCTTTTTGCAAATTATGATCTGACATTCACACCTGCTTTTGATAATGTATGGTTTGGCATTCGCACCTTTTCTTACCCATTTTTCAGTAATTATGGGTGGACATTCACACCTTCTTGCAGCTGAACACCTCCTCTCCCGCTATTGATTGTGTACAGTCGGGTATTTTAACCTTTTCTTACCCGCTTTTTACCAAATATGGTCGGACATTCACACCGTCTTACAGCGGAACACCTCTGCTCCCGCTTTTGATGGTGTATAGTCAGGCATTTGAACCTTTTCTTACCCGCTTTTTACAAACTATGGTCGGACATTCAAACCTTCTTGTAGCCGAAAACCTCCGCTCCCTCTTTTGATTATACATTGTTGGGCATTCGCACCTTATTTACAAACTATAGTCAGACATTCACACCTTGCAGCTGAGCCACCTCAGCTCCCTGTTTTGATAGTGTATGTTCGGGCATTCGAACCTATTCTTACCCCCTTTTTACAAACTATGCTCGGAGATTCACACCTACTCACAGCCGAACAACTCCGCTCCCGCATTTGATAATGTCTTGTCCGGCATTCTAGTCTCTTCTAACACATTTTTCAGCAATTATGGTTGGACATTCACACCTACTCACAGCCGAACACTTCCGCTCCCACATTTGATGGTGTATAGCCGGGCATTCTCACCCTTTCTCATCAGCTTTTTGCAAATTATGATCTGACATTCACACCTACTTGCAGTCGAACAGCTCTGCTCCCGCTTTTGATTTTGTTTGGTTGGATATTCGAACCTTTTCTTAACTGCTTTTTACAAACTTTGGTCGGACGTTCACACCTTCTTGCAGCCGAACACCTCCGCTTCCGCTTTTGATGGTATATATTCGGGCATTCGAACCTTTTCTCACCAGCTTTTTACAAACCATGGTTGGACTTTCACACCTTCTTGTAGCCGAACAACTCCGCTCCCCCTATTGATTGTGTACAGTCGGGTATTTTAACCTTTTCTTACCCACTTTTTACCAACTATGGTCGGACATTCACACCTTCTTACAGCGGAACACCTCCGCTCCCTCTTTTGATGGTGTTTGTTTGGGCATTCGAACCTTTTCTTACCCGCTTTTTACAAACTATGCTCGGACATTCAAACCTTCTTGTAGCCGAACACATCCACTCCTTCTTTTGATGATGTATGCTTGGGCATTCAAACCTACTTTTTGCCCGCTTTTCATTAATTTTGGGTGGACATTCACACCTTGTCACAGCCAAACACCTCCGCTCCCTCTTTTGATGGTGTTTGTTTGGGCATTCAAACCTTTTCTTACCCGCTTTTTACAAACTATGCTCGGACATTCAAACCTTCTTGTAGCCGAACACATCCACTCCTTCTTTTGATGATGTATGCTTGGGCATTCAAACCTACTTTTTGCCCGCTTTTCATTAATTTTGGGTGGACATTCACACCTTGTCACAGCCAAACACCTCCGCTCCCTGTTTTGATCATGTATGGTTGGACATTCGCACCTTGTCTCACCCGCTTTTTGCAAACTATGGTCGGCTGTTCACAGCTTCCTCTCCACCATACTTGTATGGTGGGATATTCAC
The DNA here is from genome assembly GCF_036924035.1 of Leuresthes tenuis. NCBI lineage: Eukaryota > Metazoa > Chordata > Actinopteri > Atheriniformes > Atherinopsidae > Leuresthes > Leuresthes tenuis. The sequence continues at coordinate 29,434,304 of NW_027325365.1, read as the reverse complement.
ACCCACTTGCATCCGAAGACCTTTTGTTGATATTTAGTCGGTCATTCGCAGCTTACCCGCTTTTTACAAACTATAGTCAGACATTCACACCTTGGTGCTGAACCACCTCAGCTCCCTGTTTTGATCATGTATGGTCTGGCAATACTACCTTTTTTTACCCGTTTGTGAGTAATTATGGCTGGACATTCACACCTACTTGCAGTCGAACAGCTCTGCTCCCGCTTTTGATTATGTTTGGTTGGATATTCGAACCTTTTCTTAACTGCTTTTTACAAACTTTGGTCGGACGTTCACACCTTCTTGCAGCCGAACACCTCCGCTTCCGCTTTTGATGGTATATATTCGGGCATTCGAACCTTTTCTTAGCAGCTTTTTACAAACCATGGTTGGACTTTCACACCTTCTTGTAGCCGAACAACTCCGCTCCCGCTATTGATTGTGTACAGTCGGGTATTTTAACCTTTTCTTACCCGCTTTTTACCAACTATGGTCGGACATTGACACCGTCTTACAGCGGAACACCTCCGCTCACGCTTTTGATGGTGTATTGTCAGGCATTTGAACCTTTTCTTACCCGCTTTTTACAAACTATGGTCGGACATTCAAACCTTCTTGTAGCCAAAAACCTCCGCTCCCTCTTTTGAATATACATTGTCGGGCATTCGCACCTTTTCTTACCCGTTTTTTACAAACCATGGTCGGACTTTCAAACCTTCTTGTAGCCCAACACATCCACTCCTGCTTTTGATGATGTATGTTAGGGCATTCGCAACCTTTTCTTACCCATTTTTCAGTAATTATGGGTGGACATTCACACCTTCTTACAGCTGAACACCTCCTCTTCCGCTTATGATGGTGTATAGTCGGGCTTTCAAGCCTTTTCTTACCCGGTTTTTACAAATTATAGTTGGACATTCAGACCTTCTTACAGCCGAAAACCTCCACTCCCTCTTTTGATCATACATTGTCGGGCATTAGCACCTTTTCTTACCCGCTTTTTACAAACCATAGTCGGACTTTCACATCTTTTAGTAGCCGAACAACTCCGCTCCCGCTATTGATTGTGTACAGTCGGGTATTTTAACCTTTTCTTACCCGCTTTTTACCAACTATGGTCGGACATTCACACCTTCTTACAGCGGAACACCTCCGCTCCCTCTTTTGATGGTGTATGTTCGGGCAGTCAAACCTTTTCTTACCTGCTTTTTACAAACTATGGTCAGACATTCAACCCTTCTTGGAGCCGAACACATCCACTCCTGCTTTTGATTATGTATAGTTGGGCATTCGCACCTTTTCTTACCCATTTTTCAGTAATTATGGGTGTACATTCACACCTTCTTGCAGCCGAACACCTCCGCTCCCTCTTTTGATCATACATTTTTGGGCATTCGCACCTTTTCTTACCCGCTTTTTACAAACCATGGTTGGACTTTCACACCTTTTAGTAGCCGAACAACTCCGCACCCGCTACTGATTGTGTACAGTCGGGTATTTTAACCTTTTCTTACCCGTTTTTTACCAACTATGGTCGGACATTCACACCTTCTTACAGCGGAACACCTCCGCTCCCTCCTTTGATGGTGTATGTTCGGGCATTCGAACCTTTTCTTACCCGCTTTTTACAAACTATGGTCAGACGTTCAAACCTTCTTGTAGCTGGACATATCCACTCTTGCTTTTGATGATGTATGGTTGGGCATTCGAACCTACTTGTTGCCCGCTTTTCATTAATTATGGGTGGACATTCACACCTTGTCTCAGCCAAACACCTCCGCTCCCTGTTTTGATCATGTATGGTTTGACATTCGCACCTTTGCTTACCTTCTTTTTATACTGATTGCTCAAGATTAAGTTGTTCTTTCTCAAACTACAAAAAATTTTTAATTGTTGAAACTTGATTTGAAGTGGATAAATAAGGAAGACAAACAGTTTTAAGTCAGGCTGATAGCAATTAATTTTATAGCAAAATCTGTATTTCGTCATTTGTCGAGAGATGCTTATTGCTGAAGAAGTTCTTTCTCATTCTACAAAGTACAACGTTGTTTATCATTGAAACTTGATTAGACATGAATAAATATGAAGGACAAAGCAGTCTTAACTTGGTTTGAGTTAAGGAATTCGTTTTATAGGAGAATCCGAATTCGTGCATAACTCGTAAAATAGAGCTTATTTTCGGATTCCTAAAGAATGAGTCTGGTTCTTTCTCATAATACAAAGTTTGTTGTTTATTGTTGAAACTTCATCAGACCGTTAGATATAGTCGGACTCACCTCGACGCACGGCTTGGGATCTGGAACCAGTACTCTTGAGAGGGGTTGGACTCTCTTCCACTCTGGAGTTGCCCGTGGTGAGAGGCGCAGAGCAGGTGTGGGCATACTTATTGCCCCCCCGGCTGTGTGCCAGTACATTGGGGTTTACCCCAGTGAACGAGAGGGTAGCCTCCCTCCGCCTTGGGTGGGGGGACGAGTCCTGACTGTTGTTTGTGCCTATGCGCCAAACAGCAGTTCAGAGTACCTACTCTTTTTGGAGTCTCTGGGGGAGGCACTGGAGAATGCTCCTACCGGAGACTCCCTCATTCTGCTGGGGGACTTCAATGCTCACGTGGGCAATGACAGTGAGACCTGGAGGGGTGTGATTGGGAGGAACGGCCCCCCCGATCTGAATCAGAGTGGTGTTATGTTGTTGGACTTCTGTGCCAGTCATAGACTGTCCATAACGAACACCATGTTCAGGCATAAGGGTGTCCATATGTGCACTTGGCACCAGGACACCCTTGGCCGCAGTTCGATGATCGACTTTGTGGTTGTATCATCGGACTTGCGGCCGTATGTCCTGGACACTCGGGTGAATAGAGGGGCGGAGCTGTCAACTGATCACCACCTGGTGGTGAGTTGGCTCCGCTGGTGGGGGAGGATGCCGATCAGACCTGGCAGGCCCAAACGTATTGTGAGGGTCTGCTGGGAGCGTTTGTCAGAATCCCCCGTCAGAAGGAGCTTTAACTCCCACCTCCGGCAGAGCTTCAACCATATTTGAGGTGGGGGACATTGAATGGGCCATGTTCCGTGACTCCATTGCCGAGGCAGCTGGTCGGAGTTGTGGCCGTAAGGTGGTCGGTGCCTGTCGTGGTGGCAACCCTCGAACCTGCTGGTGGACACCAGTGGTGAGGGAAGCCGTCAAGCTGAAGAAGGAGTCCTATCGGGCCTTTTTGGCCAGTGGGACCCTGGAAGAAGCTGATAGGTACCGACGGGCCAGACGGGCCACGGCTTCGGCGGTTGCTGAGGCAAAAACTCGGGCCTGGGAGGAGTTCGGTGAGACCATGGAGAACGATTTCCGGACGGCCTCGAAAAGATTCTGGTCCACCATCCGGCATCTCAGGGGGGGGAAGCGGCTCACAGTCAACACTGTTTACAGTGCGGACGGGGCTTTGCTGACCTCAACTAGGGATGTTGTGAGTCGGTGGGGGGAGTACTTCGAGGAACTCCTCAATCCTACCAACACGTGCTCGGAAGAGGCAGAGTCGGAGAGCTCGGAGACGGGGCCTCCCATTTCTGGGGCTGAGGTTGCCGAGGTGGTTAAAAAGTTCCTCGGTGGCAAGGCCCCGGGGGTGGATGAGGTCCGTCCTGAGTTTCTCAAGGCTCTGGATGTTGTAGGGCTGTCTTGGCTGACACGCCTCTGCAGTATCGCGTGGACATCGGGGACAGTGCCTCTGGACTGGCAGATTGGGGTGGTGGTCCCCCTCTTTAAAAAGGGGGACCGGAGGGTGTGTTCCAACTATAGGGGTATCACACTCCTCAGCCTCCCTGGTAAGGTCTATTCGGGGGTATTGGAGAGGAGGATCCGTCGGATAATCGAGCCTCGGATTCAGGAGATGCAGTGTGGCTTTCGTCCTGGCCGTGGAACAGTGGACCAGCTCTATACCCTCGGCAGGATCCTGGAGGGTGCATGGGAGTTCGCCCAACCAGTCTACATGTGTTTTGTGGACTTGGAGAAAGCGTTCGACGGTGTCCCTCGTGGAGTCCTGTGGGGGGTGCTCCGGGAATATGGAGTGCCGGACCCCTTGATAGGGGCCGTTTGGTCTCTGTATGACCGGTGCCTCTACTTACTGGTCAATCTACGTTCCCATCCTCACCTATGGTCACGAGTTGTGGGTAGTGACCGAAAGAACAAGATCGCGAATACAATGGGTTTCCTCCGCAGGGTGTCTGGGCTCTCCCTTAGAGATAGGGTGAGAAGCTCAGTCATCCGGGAGGGGCTCGGAGTAGAACCGCTGCTCCTCCGCATTGAGAGGAGTCAGATGAGGTGGCTCGGGCATCTGGTTAGGATGCCCCCTGGGCGCCTCCCTGGGGAGGTGTTCCGGGCACGTCCCACTGGGAGGAGACCCCGGGGGAGACCCAGGACACGTTGGAGAGACTATGTCTCTCGGCTGGCCTGGGAACGCCTCGGGGTCCCCCCGGAAGAGCTGGAGGAAGTGGCCGGGGACAGAGACGTCTGGGTTTCTCTGCTCAAGCTGCTGCCCCCGCGACCCGACCCCCGGATAAGCGGCAGATGATGGATGGATGGATGGATATATCCTCCACCAACCAGACTTACAACCCCCGACTAGGGTAGCAGAATTTCTAAGCATCTGTACCCCAAAACTACTATCAAAAATATATAAATTATTGTCTAAGATAGATGACACAATGTCTCTTCCATCCTCAAAATGGGAGGCAGATTTATCCATCAGTTCTGGTCATAGCTTCTAACCACAAATATGTTTGAACACCTTCATAAAGACTCGAAATCCTAATTTACAGCTCATACAATACAAAATCCTTCATAGAACACACTATACAGGACAAAGGATGTTCAGGATGGGTCTAACACACTCAAACATCTGCTCACATTGCACAGATAACACACCTGATGATTATGTACACGCTTTGTGGTTTTCTGCGCCTGTCCAGAAGTTCTGGCTTGAAGTCTGTGAGGACCTATCAACATGGCTAAAGTGTAGCATCCCTGCATGCCCCACACTGTGCATACTGGGTGACTTAGACAACATCAACATGGAAATTAACTCAGCACACATGGTTGTCACAGTGTTATGTATCGCAAAGAAAACTATTCTCATGAACTGGAAAGCGAAGAACAATCTGTGTATTAACCAGTTTAGAAATTTTCTTTTAGATTATATTAGCATGGAAACAATGTCTGCCTCCTCAAAACATCAATTGGCTGAATTTCATTCTCTCTGGTCCCCTCTGATTAGTTTTATCACATAGTGGTGGTGGTGGGTTGCTGGGTGATGGTGGGTCTCAGGCCCGGGCTGCTGCGACTGGTGTGACCGGGTGGTTTGTTTGTTTGTTTTTTGTAGAGGTCCTCCGGGGTGGGGTTGGGTTGAGTGGGGTGGGGCGGGATGGGTACCTTCTGGGGGTACAGTAGCTCCCGGAATATGGTCGCTGCAGGCCCCGAGCCTGGTGGACATCAGGCCCTCCTGCCCATTGCTGGCTCCCAGGTAGCGGGGATGCCTATTGCAGCCAGTCCCTGGCTGCCCTCTCTGGGGGAGAGTAGCTCCCCCGGTATATATCCCCATACCCCTCTCCCTTCTGGCTCCTGTACACAGCACACACTCACACATGAAGGGTTTTGGGGGCGTGTGTGTTCGGTGGGGTGTAGTGGATGGGGCCACGTAGGTGGTCCCCTTTGGTTGCACTCTGCAGTTCCCTGCCCCTGTTTTAATTACACCTTAGACATTAGTACTTATCAAACACACTCACACACACACATTAGGTCTTGGGGGGTGGTTACACTGAGTGGCATCTGGTGGGCGGGGCTCTTTGGGTATGTAGGCTGCCCAGAGTGCCGCGCTCCCAGTTCTACAAGTTTGGCTGCCCCTCAATTTTAATTGCTCACTATTAGAAAATATTGAAGAGCCAGAAGGGTGAGGGGAGGGGTCTTCTTCGCACACCCCTGCTTCCTGGTGTCTGCTCGGGGCAGGAGGGGCCAGGAGGATTAATTAATTGTTCTGCTGGTTCGGGGTCTGTGGTGGCTGGGGGGTTGCTGGCCTCCTGGTGTGCCCGCTGCACTACACCCCAGCAGAGTCGAGGGAGGTAGGATGTGTGGATGTGTGGATGTATGGGACGTGAAAGTGTGTGTGGTAATGATTGGGCCTGGATCTGGGACTTGCTGTCGCCTGGCCTGCCTGTGTTTCTCCCGATGGGGCATCAGCGTTGCCTCTCCCCACTGCTCGCGACTTCACCCACCTGTGGGCACGTCTTGACTCCCAGGGCACTTGGCCAGGGGCGCTGGGGCAGGCGCTGACCCACTTTGTGGCTGTCTGGGGCGCTTGGCCCTCCTGGGTATTGGGTGGGGCCTCTGCCGGGGGGTTTGGGGGCGCTCGGGCTCCTGGGGCCCAGGTCCAGTGCACGGCCCATGTCTGGGCGGCTGGGGCCTGGCGGGGTCGGTGGGCTGTTGCCCCTGGTTCCCGGAGTGCCTCTGCCCTATGCTTATGGGGGCTCTTTCCGGGGGCTTCCTCTGCAGTCTTCTGGGTGGATACGTGGTTGCCCCTGCGGTGGGCTACCTGGGTTCTGTGCTCTGTGGGGGCTGCTGGTGGCCTGGGTCTTGTGGCCCTCTCTGCCTGCTTCTGATTGTTTGGGGGGCTGTGGATTGTGGCCCTGTACGCTTATACACTCATAACTAAGCACGGTTATCATGTAGGTCCTGTGCCATGGGTGTTGCATGTTCTCACACACACACACACACACACACATTCATTAGTCCAGTAGCATGGTCACTAAGCAGTTGATGTATTATCATGTCGTCTCAGGTCATCTATATCCACAGCTGTGTTGTATGCGATTGCCGCTTCTTGTGCTTGTTTTTGTTTGTTTGTGTGTTTGTTTTTTCTCTGCTTGTCTGCTTTCAGGTGCTCCTCTTGGCGCTAAGGCTGGATTCCCCTCATAGGCCATGGATTGTTGTCTGTTTTGTTTTTTACAGGTGTAGCAGCTGGTTGTCTGGTTTTTGTTTCTATTTTTTTTCTGTTTCCTCTTCTTTCCTCTTCTTCTTTCCTTGTCCCCCGGTCCGGTTCAGTTCAGTTCATGTCATATATTGTAAAAAGAAATGAATAAATGGGCATCAAGGGGAGCTTTACATTTATAAAACTTCCCTTGGCAAAACAAATCTGTTTGGCATCATAGGTATTCAGACTACAATTCTTCTGACATAATGCTGAACAGGACAAGGGGAAAAAAAGTAAAGAAGACAGTTCTGCCGAAAGCCAGGGATAGACCTGTTCTAAGTTCTATACTTTTTAAAAGGGGCGTGTTTATCAACTATGGAATTAGAAGATTTACAAAAATGGTCAAGTGCTAGATCTTCATCTGGGATTTTAACAGTGTCATATAACTATTCAACAGATCAGTTAAAAAAAAGCCTGCTCATGGAGATGTTTCAGGATCTGGATACCAAGCGTGGACCTAATGTTTTCATTTTTGCAATTCTGATACAGGCTATTGAGCAGTGATAACTAATACCAAGTTCAGATACTGCGGATTTTCTACCTTTGATTTGTTAAGATTGAGCCAATCAGGGACAACCTTGAAGGATCTCTTTGGTTTTGTAGGATCAGTAATTACCTGAGAAAGGTTGATATTGGTACACACCTTTTTTAAATGATCAGAGGCAGAGTTCAACTTGTTTAAATTAAAATTGCCACACAGAGATTGGGTTTAGGCCACATGCACACAGAATGACATCAACAAATATAAGAAATATTAAACATTTACACATAGATTTTTGAATATATGTAGAGGAATGATACTTTGAAATGTGCTCATTGCGGAGTTATGATCAGTTGAGTAATGAAGGTTGAACTATTCTGGGAAAGAGGTTCTATTCCCAGCATCATGATGGACACTCCTGATATAGAAGGTTTCGCTAACGCATTGGAATTGTTTTACTATTTTCATATGCATGTGCAATGAAGAATTGCTTGCTGCTGATAAATGCAAAGAAGAACAGCTTACACATAGATGCTCACATATAGGCTGCTGAATGCAATGAAGACCTGCTTATCAAGTAAAGTTCAATGTCAATGTGTAATATTCAATTAGGATTTGCAAAACAGTGAAGTTAAACAATGAATGGGTCCATAGTCGGTATGAGAAGACTACAGTAATATTTACCTGGGTGTACGTTCAAACAGAGATGAGAAAATTGCTATAAATAATTGTTTGTTTGTTTGTTAGTATGTATATGAATGTTATGTGTATAAACTGTGTTGAGTTATAGTTACTCAGTAGTGTCTCAGTGAAACAACCGACGGGGGAAGCCTTGCGGTGACAACAAAAGCAGTGTTTTACTGATCAGTCAAGTTGCTCCAGTGTACTCCATACAAACTGGTTGGCTACTGAAGGGATAGAAAATGGGGAATACTTGTTTTAAAGCAAACAAGGAATTAGATGGGAAAAATACATGTTTTAACGGGACCCAGACAATATTAAATACTCAGACAGATGGGAGAAGAAGTGTAGTTTTGTAGGAAATCACAAAATTATTACATAGAATTAGTGAAATCAATTGAAGAATGCCTTTCTGAAGAGCTGTTTACCACAGATGAGCAGCTTTGCGACCAAGCACATTGTAGATCGCTTTACTGCCAAAATGATCTAATTTAATGGATTGGTTTAGACATGCATAACAGCATTTTAAGAACAAAGAGAGAAACAAAAAGGGACAACGCTTCATGGTGGAAGGTGATGTATAAATAACTGTGTATATGATGAAGGGGGTGGCAACACCCATTCCGAAATCCCGCCATTCCGACATCCCGCTATTCCGACATCCCACCATTCCGACATACCACCATTCCGACATACCACCATTCCGACATGCAAACGTCCCACCATTCCGACATCCCACCATTGCGACATCCCGCTATTCTGACGTTCAAATGTCCCACCATTCCGACAAGGCTTTCCGTATAAGGAAATGTGTGTTACTCAACAGGTGAGTCCCTTCTTTCTGTTCATGCAATTTATATGTTTAACATGTTTATAGACAAGCGTTATTAAAAACACAAAGTCTCGGCAACTGGAGGAGGAGAAGCAGTCCGCGGTGGTTTTCAATCACACACTCCAATGCCACTTGTTTCAACTTCCGAAAATTTAATCCAGGAAAAAAAGGCTTACAAACATGGACCAAAACGGCTCCATAACACGCACAAGAATCCAAAAGAAACGAAAGTTAACTAAAAGAAAGCAAATAAACAGTATGAAGTGGTCAAAATTGGTTTTACGCATGCCTATGTGCGTCTGGCACATGCGTCTTCGGGCTCTCCCACTTTGGTTTGTGGATGAAAGCTATATGTTCAGCTGTAATGTCATGTAAAAACAATCTCTACATGACATTTAGTCCCAGGTGTGACCAGTTAGGTCCTTAAGATATCAACAGGCTGTATAAAGCTACAACCGTTGCGGCTGTGTGTTTGTGCCAAATGCGCAAAACCCATCCGCGCTTCCCAAAATTGGAGTGAGTACTCATAAATCACGTGAATAACATGAATAAACGTTTTTACTGCATTTTGTTGTGTTTTATACGTTCTATGCTGTCATTTCTATCTTCTTCTATTGGCAAGGCAAGGCAGAGTGCTCGCAACTGTGTCCTGTGCAGTAGCCGTGATATCTGTAATTGCAATTATTACTTTTGCATATGATGACAGCGTGCAAAAGACGCATGGGCTCTGTGGAGAGCTCCGCTCCAGCTGGCTGCTGTTACAGCTCACTGACACTGTATTTCTGCTTAATCAGTTTCAGTCTCGCCAGAGTTATATTAATATCTGTATTTTTATATTTGAAATTCAGGGGATTTTGATAATAGATTATTAAAGTTTGTTTGCGAGGCTGTGGCCTCTGCATGTGCAAAGCTTGTGCGCCAAACTTTAGGGCGTATTTGCGCCGGCATATCATTAGTGCAAAATGTTTTGGGTAAAAAATAGGCTATTAAAAGGAACTGTCGGAATGGCGGTATGTTAAAAAAAACAAAAAACATACCGCCATTCCGACCATAGGAGGAAAAAAGTGTCGGAATGGTGGGACGTTTGATAAAAGATTAAGTGTCGCCATTCCGACAATTGGAGACCCATGTCGGAATGGCGAGATGTCGGAATGGCAGCATGTAACCATGATGAAGGAGAGACCATTTGAGCAGCACAGCCATTTCGCAGCACAGGGACAGCAATCCAAGTTACAGGATCTCCCACGTGGTATCACCTGTCACATTGTGTCAAGGCATCAAAAGAAGAAAAAATCACCAAACTCAAGGACAAAAAGACAAAGACTCCGGTGAACGAAGACAGAGGACTGACAAACCAGAAATACAAAAGGATTCTCGATATCAAGATCCAGAAGAAGAGGCTAACAATGCCACGAACACTTACGATGCTGGGAATGATGCCAGCAATGAACAGAGAAGAAGATTCAGTGTCATCAATCTGCATTACGTGCCTCTAATGAGGGGGTGAATATAGAATCCTCAACGATTACAACGTCTCTGGGAACTGTGACAACAACAAGGTTTAAACCATTTTGATATATATTGTAACCTATTGTCTAAGGAATAGTGCTGAAAATGAGGTAAATCTAATCCACCACTGTCCTTGGTCTTCTGTAGGGTTTTTAAACTAATACGTGGTGGTTTGTTTTTCCACAGAAATTTGGAGATGCATGAATCTAGTGACTTAAACCAAGTAGCAGATGGTTTTATGGGGATCATTGAGAACAAATAGTTAACTTTTGGTAGTATCATCATTTTAATGGAGGTAACTCTCCCCATATATCATCTCCCCATGATATAGGTAAGGACTTCCAACGAGAGATCGTCCTCTACTGTCTTTAATAATTGCACATAATTTAGCTTTGTTAGCTCTGAGAGCCTGGAGGAAATGTTTATGCCTAAATATCTAATATTTCCTGACTGTAAAGTGATCGCAGGTATATTATGGACCCTACAGTTAATGGGCAGAACTGTGGTCTTAGACCAGTTGATAGAGTAGTCAGAAAGTGCTGAGAATTTATTTATGAGTGTGATCGTGTGACTGAGAGACGTCTGTGAGTTCTGAAGGAAAAGTAATACATCATCAGCATAAAGACTTATTTTATGCTCAATATTTTGGGATTAATTACTCACAAACGGGTAAGAAAAGGTAGTATTGCCAGACCATACATGATCAAAACAGGGAGCGGAGGTGGTTCAGCTGCAAGGTATGAATGTCTGACTATAGTTTGTAAAAAGCGGGTAAGATAAGGTGCGAATGCCCAACAATGTATGATCAAAAGAGGGAGCGGAGGGTTTTGGCTACAAGAAGGTTTGAATGTCCGACCATAGTTTGTAAAAAGCGGGTAAGAAAAGCTTACCATACATCATCAAAAGCAGGAGTGGATGTGTTCGGCTACAAGAAGATTTGAATGTCCATCAATAATTGCTTTAAAACATGAAAGAAAATTTTCAAATATCAAACCGCACATGATCATAAGCGGGAGAGGAGTTGTTCAGCTGCAAGAAGGTGTGAATGTCCACCCATAATTACTGAAAAATGGGTAAGAAAAGGTGAAAATGCCCAACCATACATCATCAAAAGCAGGAGTGGATGTGTTCGGCTACAAGAAAGTTTGAATGTCCGACCATAGTTTGTAAAAAGCGGGTAAGAAAAGGTTCGAATGCCCGAACATAGACCATCAAAAGAGGGAGCGGAGGTGTTCCGCTGTAAGAAGGTGTAAATGTCCGACCATAGTTGGTAAAAAGCGGGTAAGAAAAGGTTAAAATACCCGACTGTACACAATCAATAGCGGGAGCGGAGTTGTTTGGCTACAAGAAGGTGTGAAAGTCCGACCACGGTTTGTAAAAAGCGGGTAAGAAAAGGTTCGAATGCCCGAATATATACCATCAAAAGTGGAAGTGGATGTGTTCGGCTGCAAGAAGGTGTGAACGTCCGACCAAAGTTTGTAAAAAGCAGTTAAGAAAAGGTTCGAATATCCAACCAAACATAATCAAAAGCGGGAGCAGAGCTGTTCGACTGCAAGTAGGTGTGAATGTCAGATCATAATTTGCAAAAAGCTGATGAGAAAGGGTGAAAATGCCCGGCTATACACCATCAAATGTGGGAGCGGAAGTGTTCGGCTGTGAGTAGGTGTGAATGTCCAACCATAATTGCTGAAAAATGTGTTAGAAGAGACTAGAATGCCGGACAAGACATTATCAAATGCGGGAGCGGAGTTGTTCGGCTGTGAGTAGGTGTGAATCTCCGAGCATAGTTTGTAAAAAGGGGGTAAGAATAGGTTCGAATGCCCGAACATACACTATCAAAACAGGGAGCTGAGGTGGCTCAGCTGCAAGGTGTGAATGTCTGACTATAGTTTGTAAATAAGGTGCGAATGCCCAACAATGTATAATCAAAAGAGGGAGCGGAGGTTTTCGGCTACAAGAAGGTTTGAATGTCCGACCATAGTTTGTAAAAAGCGGGTAAGAAAAGGTTCAAATGCCTGACTATACACCATCAAAAGCGGGAGCAGAGGTGTTCCGCTGTAAGACGGTGTGAATGTCCGACCATATTTGGTAAAAAGCGGGTAAGAAAAGGTTAAAATACCCGACTGTACACAATCAATAGCGGGAGAGGAGGTGTTCAGCTGCAAGAAGGTGTGAATGTCCAGCCATAATTACTAACAAACGGGTAAGAAAAGGTAGTATTGCCAGACCATACATGATCAAAAGCAGGTGTGAATGTCAGATCATAATTTGCAAAAAGCTGATGAGAAAGGGTGAGAATGCCCGACTATACACCATCAAATGCGGGAGCGGAGTTGTTCGGCTGTGAGTAAGTGTGAATCTCCGACCATAATTGCTGAAAAATGTGTTAGAAAAGGTAAGAATGCCCGTCCATACATCATCAAAAGCGGGAGAGGTGGTGTTCGGCTGCAAGTAGGTGTGAATGTCCAGCCATAATTACTAACAAACGGGTAAGAAAAGGTAGTATTGCCAGACCATACATGATCAAAACAGGGAGCGGAGGTGGTTCAGCTGCAAGAAGGTGTGAATGTCCGACTAAAGTTCAAATATATTAACAAAAGCGGGAGGAGAGGTCTTCGGATGAGAGTGGTTGAGAATTTCCAACCATAATCTATAAAATGCGGTGAAAAAAAAGGTGTGATAGAACACTAAAAGGTGGAGCGGAAGTGTTCGGCTGCAAGAAGGTGTGAATGTCCGACTATATTTGGTGAAAAGCAGGTGAAGCAAGGTCTGAATGCCCAACCTTACATCATCAAAAGCGAGATCAGAGGTGTTTGGCTGCATGAAGGCCATAGTTTGCCAAAAGCGGGTAAGCTGCGAATGACCGACTAAATATCAACAAAAGGTCTTCGGATGCAAGTGGGTGTGAATATCCCACCAAGTATGGTGGAGAGGAAGCTGTGAACAGCCGACCATAGTTGGCAAAAAACGGGTGAGAAAAGGAGCGAATGTCCAACCATACATGATCAAAACAGGGAGCGGAGGTGTTTGGCTGTGACAAGGTGTGAATGTCCACAAAAATTAATGAAAAGCGGGCAACAAGTAGGTTTGAATGCCCAACCATACATCATCAAAAGCAGGAGTGGATGTGTTCGGCTACAAGAAGGTTTGAATGTCCGAGCATAGTTTGTAAAAAGCGGGTAAGAAAAGGTTCGAATGCCCAAACATACAACATCAAAAGAGGGAGCGGAGGTGTTCCGCTGTAAGAAGGTGTGAATGTCCGACCATAGTTGGTAAAAAACGGGTAAGAAAAGGTTAAAATACCCGACTGTACACAATCAATAGCGGGAGCGGATGTGTTTGGCTACAAGAATGTGTGACAGTCCGACCATGGTTTGTAAAAAACGGGTAAGAAAAGGTGCGAATGCCCGACAATGTATGATCAAAAGAGGGAGCGGAGGTTTTCGGCTACAAGAAGGTTTGAATGTCCGACCATAGTTTGTAAAAAGCGGGAAAGAAAAGGTTCAAATGCCTGACTATACACCATCAAAAGCGGGAGCGGAGGTGTTCGGCTACAAGAAGGTGTGAAAGTTCAACCATGGTTTGTAAAAAGCTGCTAAGAAAAGGTTCGAATGCCCGAATATATACCATCAAAAGCGGAAGCGGAGGTGTTCGGCTGCAAGAAGGTGTGAACGTCCGACCAAAGTTTGCAAAAAGCAGTTAAGAAAAGGTTCGAATGCCCGAATATATACCATCAAAAGCGAGAGCAGAGCTGTTCGACTGCAAGTAGGTGTGAATGTCCAGCCATAATTACTCACAAACGGGTAAGAAAAGGTAGTATTGCCAGACCATACATGATCAAAACAGGGAGCTGAGGTGGTTCAGCTGCAAGATGTGAATGTCTGACTATAGTTTGTAAAAAGCGGGTAAGACAAGGTGCGAATGCCCGACAATGTATGATAAAAAGAGGGAGTGGAGGTCTTCGGCTGCAAGGTCTGAATGTCTAACCATAATTTCTAAAAACCGGGTAAGAAAAGGCTCGAAAGCCCGACTATACACAATCAAAAGCGGGAGCGGGAGGTTTTCAGCTGCAAATCCTTCACTCAAACCAAGTGAAAACTGCTTTGTCCTTCATATTTATCAATGTCTAGATTGACTTCAACAAAGAACAACACTGGATTTTGCAGTAGAAGAAAGAGCATCACTGAAGGATCAGTAATCCGAGAATAAGCTTATTTTCATACGTTCTGCATGATTTGGGATTTTATGTATAAAATGAATTCCTTCACTCAAACCAAGTTAAAACTGCTTTGTCCTTCATATTTATCAATGTCTAGATCGACTTCAACAAAGAACAACATTGTATTTTGCAGTAGAAGAAAAAGCAACACTGAAGGATCAGGAATCCGAGAATAAGCTTCTTTTCATACGTTTTGAATGATTTGGGATTTTATGTATAAAATGAATTCCTTCACTCAAACCAAGTGAAAACTGCTTTGTCCTTCATATTTATCAATGTCTAGATTTACTTCAACAAAGAACAACATTGTATTTTGCAGTAGTAGAAAGAGCAACACTTGAAGGAACAGGAGTCCGAGAATAAGCTTATTTTCATACGTTCTGCATGATTTGGGATTTTATGTATAAAATGAATTCCTTCACTCAAACCAAGTTAAAACTACTTTGTCCTTCATATTTATCAATGTCTAGATCGACTTCAACAAAGAACAACATTGTATTTTGCAGTAGAAGAAAAAGCAACACTGAAGGATCAGGAATCCGAGAATAAGCTTCTTTTCATACGTTTTGAATGATTTGGGATTTTATGTATAAAATGAATTCCTTCACTCAAACCAAGTGAAAACTGCTTTGTCCTTCATATTTATCAATGTCTAGATTTACTTCAACAAAGAACAACATTGTATTTTGCAGTAGTAGAAAGAGCAACACTTGAAGGAACAGGAATCCGAGAATAAGCTTATTTTCATACGTTCTGCATGATTTGGGATTTTATGTATAAAATGAATTCCTTTACTCAAACTATGTTAAAACTGCTTTGTCCTTCATATTTATCAATGTCTAGATTGACTTCAACAAAGAACAACATTGTATTTTGCAGTAGAAGAAATAGCAACACTGAAGGATCAGGAATCCGAAAACACGCTTATTTTCATACGTTCTGCTTGATTTGGGATTTTGCTATAAAATTATTTCCTTCACTCAAACAAAGTGGAAACTGCTTTGTCCTTCATATTTATCAATGTCTATATCGATTTCAACAAAGAACAAGGCTGTATTTTGCAGTATAGGAAAGAGCAACACTGGAGGATCAGGAATCCGAGAATAAGCTTACTTTCATGAGTCCTGCACGATTTCGGATTTTCCTATAAAATGAATTGCTTTGCTCAAACCAAGTTAAAATTGCTTTGTCCTTCATAGTTATCCGTGTCTAAAATGTATCAAGCATAAAGTTCCTCATATTACCCTGAATGAGAAAGAAGCATCCCTTTGGTTGAGCAATACGTTCCTTTTGCGGAGTTATGCATGATTTCGGATTTTGCTATAAAATTCATTCCTTCACACCTTTTTTTTTTCACCGCATTTTATAGATTATGGTTGGAAATTTCAACCACTCTAATCCGAAGACCTCTCCTCCCGCTTTTGTTAATATATTTGAACTTTAGTTGGACATTCACCCCTTTTTGCAGCTAAACCACCTCCGCTCCCTGTTTTGATCATGTATGGTCTGGCAATACTACATTTTCTTACCCGTTTGTGAGTAATTATGGCTGGATATTCACACCTTCTTGCAGCTGAACACAATCTCTCTCGCTTTTAATTATGTTTGGATATTCGAACCTTTTCTTTACTGCTTTTTGCCAACTTTGGTCGGACGTTCACACCTTCTTGCAGCCGAACACCTCCGCTTCCGCTTTTGATGGTATATATTTGGGCATTCGAACCTTTTCTTACCAGCTTTTGACAAACGATGGTTGGACTTTCACACCTTCTTGTAGCCGAACAACTCCGCTCCCGCTATTGATTGTGTACAGTCGGGTATTTTAACCTTTTCTTACCCGCTTTTTACCAACTATGGTCGGACATTCACACCTTCTTACAGCGGAACACCTCCACTCCCTCTTTTGATGGTGTATGTTCGGGCAGTCAAACCTTTTCTTACCTGCTTTTTACAAACTATGGTCAGACATTCAACCCTTCTTGGAGCCGAACACATCCACTCCTGCTTTTGATTATGTATAGTTGGGCATTCGCACCTTTTCTTACCCATTTTTCAGTAATTATGGGTGTACATTCACACCTTCTTGCAGCCGAACACCTCCGCTCCCTCTTTTGATCATACATTTTCGGGCATTCGCACCTTTTCTTACCCGCTTTTTACAAACCATGGTTGGACTTTCACAACTTCTTGTAGCCGAACAACTACGCTCCCCCTATTGATTGTGTACAGTCGGGTATTTTAACCTTTTCTTACCCACTTTTTACCAACTATGGTCGGACATTCACACCTTCTTACAGCGGAACACCTCCGCTCCCTCTTTTGATGGTGTATGTTTGGGCATTCGAACCTTTTCTTACCCGCTTTTTACAAACTATGGTCAGACGTTCAAACCTTCTTGTAGCCGAACATATCCACTCCTGCTTTTGATGATGTATGGTTGGGCATTCAAACCTACTTTTTGCCCGCTTTTCATTAATTTTGGGTGGACATTCACACCTTGTCACAGCCAAACACCTCCGCTCCCTGTTTTGATCATGTATGGTTGCACATTCGCACCTTTTCTCACCCGCTTTTTGCAAACTATGGTCGGCTGTTCACAGCTTCCTCTCCACCATACTTGTATGGTGGGATGTTCACACCCAGTTGCATCCGAAGACCTCCGCCCCCACTTTTGTTGATATTTAGTTGGTCATTCGCAGCTTACCCGCTTTTGGCAAACTATGGCCTTCTTGCAGCCAAACACCTCTGATCTCGCTTTTGATAATGTAAGGTTGGGCATTAAGACCTTGCTTCACCTGCTTTTCACCAAATATAGTCGGACATTCACACCTTCTTGCAGCCGAACACTTCCGCTCCACCTTTTAGTGTTCTATCACACCTTTTTTTCACCGAATTTTATAGATTATGGTTGGAAATTCTCAACCACTCTCATCCGAAGACCTCTCCTCCCGCTTTTGTTAATATATTTGAACTTTAGTGAGACATTCACACCTTCTTGCAGCTGAACCACCTCCGCTCCCTGTTTTGATCATGTATGGTCTGGCAATACTACCTTTTCTTACCCGTTTGTGAGTAATTATGGCTGGACATTCACACCTACTTGCAGCCGAACACCACCTCTCTCGCTTTTGATGATGTATGGACCGGCATTCTTACCTTTTCTAACACATTTTTCAGAAATTACGGTCGGAGATTCACACCTACTCACAGCCGAACAACTCCGCTCCCGCATTTGATGGTGTGCAGTTTGACATTCTCACCCTTTCTCATCAGCTTTTTGCAAATTATGATCTGACATTCACACCTGCTTTTGATAATGTATGGTTTGGCATTCGCACCTTTTCTTACCCATTTGTCAGGAATAATGGGTGGACATTCACACCTTCTTGCAGCTGAACACCTCCTCTCCCACTTATGATCATGTGCGGTTTGATTTTCGAAAATTTTCTTTCATGTTTTCTAGCAATTATTGATGGACATTTAGACCTTCTTGCAGCTGAACACCTCCGCTCCTGCTTTTGATCATACCTTGTCAGGCATTCGCACCATGTCTTACCCGCTTTTTACAAACTTTAGTCGAACATTTACACCTTTTTGCAGCCGAACACCACCTCTCTCGCTTTTGATGATGTATGGTCCGGCATTCTTTCCTTTTCTAACACATTTTTCAGCAATTATGGTCGGACATTCACACCTACTCAGAGCCGAACACCTCCGCTCCCGCATTTGATGGTGTATAGTCGGGCATTCTCACCCTTTCTCATCAGCTTTTTGCAAATTATGATCTGACATTCACACCTGCTTTTGATAATGTATGGTTGGGCATTCGCACCTTTTTTTACCCATTTTTCAGGAATTATGGGTGGACATTCACACCTTCTTGCAGCTGAACACCTCCTCTCCTTCTTATGATCATGTGCGGATGATATTCGAAAATTTTCTTTCATGTTTTAAAGCAATTATTGATGGACATTCAGACCTTCTTGCAGCTGAACCACTCTGCTCCAGCTTTTGATGGTGTATAGTCGGGCTTTCGAAACTTTCCTTCCCGGTTTATACAAATTATGGTTGGACATTCAGACCTTCTTGCAGCCGAACACCTCTGCTCCCTCTTTTGATCATACATTGTCGGGCATTAGCACCTTTTCTTACCCGCTTTTTACAAACCATAGTCGGACTTTCACATCTTTTAGTAGCCGAACAACTCCGCTCCCGCTATTGATTGTGTACAGTCGGGTATTTTAACCTTTTCTTACCCGCTTTTTACCAACTATGGTCGGACATTCACACCTTCTTACAGCGGAACACCTCCGCTCCCTCTTTTGATGGTGTATGTTCGGGCAGTCAAACCTTTTCTTACCTGCTTTTTACAAACTATGGTCAGACATTCAACCCTTCTTGGAGCCGAACACATCCACTCCTGCTTTTGATTATGTATATTTGGGCATTCGCACCTTTTCTTACCCATTTTTCAGTAATTATGGGTGTACATTCACACCTTCTTGCAGCCAAACACCTCCGCTCCCTCTTTTGATCATACATTTTCGGGCATTCGCACCTTTTCTTACCCGCTTTTTACAAACCATGGTCGGACTTTCACACCTTTTAGTAGCCGAACAACTCCGCACCCGCTACTGATTGTGTACAGTCGGGTATTTTAACCTTTTCTTACCCGTTTTTTACCAACAATGGTCGGACATTCACACCTTCTTACAGCGGAACACCTCCGCTCCCTCCTTTGATGGTGTATGTTCGGGCATTCGAACCTTTTCTTACCCGCTTTTTACAAACTATGGTCAGACGTTCAAACCTTCTTGTAGCCGAAAACCTCTGCTCCTTCTTTTGATTATACATTGTCAGGCATTCGCACCTTATCGTACCCGCTTTTTACAAACTATAGTCAGACATTCACACCTTGGTGCTGAACCACCTCAGCTCCCTGTTTTGATCATGTATGGTCTGGCAATACTACCTTTTCTTACCCGTTTGTGAGTAATTATGGCTGGACATTCACACCTACTTGCAGTCCAACAGCTCTGCTCCCGCTTTTGATTTTGTTTGGTTGGATATTCGAACCTTTTCTTAACTGCTTTTTACAAACTTTGGTCGGACGTTCACACCTTCTTGCAGCCGGACACCTCCGCTTCCGCTTTTGATGGTATATATTCGGGCATTCGAACCTTTTCTTAGCAGCTTTTTACAAACCATGGTTGGACTTTCACACCTTCTTGTAGCCGAACAACTCCGCTCCCCCTATTGATTGTGTACAGTCGGGTATTTTAACCTTTTCTTACCCACTTTTTACCAACTATGGTCGGACATTCACACCTTCTTACAGCGGAACACCTCCGCTCCCTCTTTTGATGGTGTATGTTCGGGCAGTCAAACCTTTTCTTACCTGCTTTTTACAAACTATGGTCAGACATTCAACCCTTCTTGGAGCCGAACACATCCACTCCTGCTTTTGATTATGTATATTTGGGCATTCGCACCTTTTCTTACCCATTTTTCAGTAATTATGGGTGTACATTCACACCTTCTTGCAGCCAAACACCTCCGCTCCCTCTTTTGATCATACATTTTCGGGCATTCGCACCTTTTCTTACCCGCTTTTTACAAACCATGGTCGGACTTTCACACCTTTTAGTAGCCGAACAACTCCGCACCCGCTACTGATTGTGTACAGTCGGGTATTTTAACCTTTTCTTACCCGTTTTTTACCAACTATGGTCGGACATTCACACCTTCTTACAGCGGAACACCTCCGCTCCCTCCTTTGATGGTGTATGTTCGGGCATTCGAACCTTTTCTTACCCGCTTTTTACAAACTATGGTCAGACGTTCAAACCTTCTTGTAGCCGAAAACCTCTGCTCCCTCTTTTGATTATACATTGTCAGGCATTCGCACCTTATCGTACCCGCTTTTTACAAACTATAGTCAGACATTCACACCTTGGTGCTGAACCACCTCAGCTCCCTGTTTTGATCATGTATGGTCTGGCAATACTACCTTTTCTTACCCGTTTGTGAGTAATTATGGCTGGACATTCACACCTACTTGCAGTCGAACAGCTCTGCTCCCGCTTTTGATTTTGTTTGGTTGGATATTCGAACCTTTTCTTAACTGCTTTTTACAAACTTTGGTCGGACGTTCACACCTTCTTGCAGCCGGACACCTCCACTTCCGCTTTTGATGGTATATATTCGGGCATTCGAACCTTTTCTTACCAGCTTTTTACAAACCATGGTTGGACTTTCACACCTTCTTGTAGCCGAACAACTCCGCTCCCCCTATTGATTGTGTACAGTCGGGTATTTTAACCTTTTCTTACCCACTTTTTACCAACTATGGTCGGACATTCACACCTTCTTACAGCGGAACACCTCCGCTCCCTCTTTTGATGGTGTTTGTTTGGGCATTCGAACCTTTTCTTACCCGCTTTTTACAAACTATGCTCGGACATTCAAACCTTCTTGTAGCCGAACACATCCACTCCTTCTTTTGATGATGTATGCTTGGGCATTCAAACCTACTTTTTGCCCGCTTTTCATTAATTTTGGGTGGACATTCACACCTTGTCACAGCCAAACACCTCCGCTCCCTCTTTTGATGGTGTTTGTTTGGGCATTCGAACCTTTTCTTACCCGCTTTTTACAAACTATGCTCGGACATTCAAACCTTCTTGTAGCCGAACACATCCACTCCTTCTTTTGATGATGTATGCTTGGGCATTCAAACCTACTTTTTGCCCGCTTTTCATTAATTTTGGGTGGACATTCACACCTTGTCACAGCCAAACACCTCCGCTCCCTGTTTTGATCATGTATGGTTGGACATTCGCACCTTGTCTCACCCGCTTTTTGCAAACTATGGTCGGCTGTTCACAGCTTCCTCTCCACCATACTTGTATGGTGGGATATTCACACCCACTTGCATCCGAAGACCTTTTGTTGATATTTAGTCGGTCATTCGCAGCTTACCCGCTTTTTACAAACTATAGTCAGACATTCACACCTTGGTGCTGAACCACCTCAGCTCCCTGTTTTGATCATGTATGGTCTGGCAATACTACCTTTTTTTACCCGTTTGTGAGTAATTATGGCTGGACATTCACACCTACTTGCAGTCGAACAGCTCTGCTCCCGCTTTTGATTATGTTTGGTTGGATATTCGAACCTTTTCTTAACTGCTTTTTACAAACTTTGGTCGGACTTTCACACCTTCTTGCAGCCGAACACCTCCGCTTCCGCTTTTGATGGTATATATTCGGGCATTCGAACCTTTTCTTAGCAGCTTTTTACAAACCATGGTTGGACTTTCACACCTTCTTGTAGCCGAACAACTCCGCTCCCGCTATTGATTGTGTACAGTCGGGTATTTTAACCTTTTCTTACCCGCTTTTTACCAACTATGGTTGGACATTCACACCGTCTTACAGCGGAACACCTCCGCTCACGCTTTTGATGGTGTATTGTCAGGCATTTGAACCTTTTCTTACCCGCTTTTTACAAACTATGGTCGGACATTCAAACCTTCTTGTAGCCAAAAACCTCCGCTCCCTCTTTTGAATATACATTGTCGGGCATTCGCACCTTTTCTTACCCGTTTTTTACAAACCATGGTCGGACTTTCAAACCTTCTTGTAGCCCAACACATCCACTCCTGCTTTTGATGATGTATGTTTGGGCATTCGCACCTTTTCTTACCCATTTTTCAGTAATTATGGGTGGACATTCACACCTTCTTACAGCTGAACACCTCCTCTCCCGCTTATGATGGTGTATAGTCGGGCTGTCAAGCCTTTTCTTACCCGGTTTTTACAAATTATAGTTGGACATTCAGACCTTCTTACAGCCGAAAATCTCCACTCCCTCTTTTGATCATACATTGTCGGGCATTAGCACCTTTTCTTACCCGCTTTTTACAAACCATAGTCGGACTTTCACATCTTTTAGTAGCCGAACAACTCCGCTCCCGCTATTGATTGTGTACAGTCGGGTATTTTAACCTTTTCTTACCTGTTTTTTACCAACTATGGTCGGACATTCACCCCTTCTTACAGCGGAACACCTCCGCTCCCTCTTTTGATGGTGTATGTTCGGGCAGTCAAACCTTTTCTTACCTGCTTTTTACAAACTATGGTCAGACATTCAACCCTTCTTGGAGCCGAACACATCCACTCCTGCTTTTGATTATGTATAGTTGGGCATTCGCACCTTTTCTTACCCATTTTTCAGTAATTATGGGTGTACATTCACACCTTCTTGCAGCCGAACACCTCCGCTCCCTCTTTTGATCATACATTTTCGGGCATTCGCACCTTTTCTTACCCGCTTTTTACAAACCATGGTTGGACTTTCACACCTTTTAGTAGCCGAACAACTCCGCACCCGCTACTGATTGTGTACAGTCGGGTATTTTAACCTTTTCTTACCCGTTTTTTACCAACTATGGTCGGACATTCACACCTTCTTACAGCGGAACACCTCCGCTCCCTCCTTTGATGGTGTTTGTTTGGGCATTCGAACCTTTTCTTACCCGCTTTTTACAAACTATGCTCGGACATTCAAACCTTCTTGTAGCCGAACACATCCACTCCTTCTTTTGATGATGTATGCTTGGGCATTCAAACCTACTTTTTGCCCGCTTTTCATTAATTTTGGGTGGACATTCACACCTTGTCACAGCCAAACACCTCCGCTCCCTGTTTTGATCATGTATGGTTGGACATTCGCACCTTGTCTCACCCGCTTTTTGCAAACTATGGTCGGCTGTTCACAGCTTCCTCTCCACCATACTTGTATGGTGGGATATTCACACCCACTTGCATCCGAAGACCTTTTGTTGATACTTAGTCGGTCATTCGCAGCTTACCCGCTTTTTACAAACTATAGTCAGACATTCACACCTTGGTGCTGAACCACCTCAGCTCCCTGTTTTGATCATGTATGGTCTGGCAATACTACCTTTTTTTACCCGTTTGTGAGTAATTATGGCTGGACATTCACACCTACTTGCAGTCGAACAGCTCTGCTCCCGCTTTTGATTATGTTTGGTTGGATATTCGAACCTTTTCTTAACTGCTTTTTACAAACTTTGGTCGGACGTTCACACCTTCTTGCAGCCGAACACCTCCGCTTCCGCTTTTGATGGTATATATTCGGGCATTCGAACCTTTTCTTAGCAGCTTTTTACAAACCATGGTTGGACTTTCACACCTTCTTGTAGCCGAACAACTCCGCTCCCGCTATTGATTGTGTACAGTCGGGTATTTTAACCTTTTCTTACCCGCTTTTTACCAACTATGGTCGGACATTCACACCGTCTTACAGCGGAACACCTCCGCTCACGCTTTTGATGGTGTATTGTCAGGCATTTGAACCTTTTCTTACCCGCTTTTTACAAACTATGGTCGGACATTCAAACTTTCTTGTAGCCAAAAACCTCCGCTCCCTCTTTTGAATATACATTGTCGGGCATTCGCACCTTTTCTTACCCGTTTTTTACAAACCATGGTCGGACTTTCAAACCTTCTTGTAGCCCAACACATCCACTCCTGCTTTTGATGATGTATGTTTGGGCATTCGCACCTTTTCTTACCCATTTTTCAGTAATTATGGGTGGACATTCACACCTTCTTACAGCTGAACACCTCCTCTCCCGCTTATGATGGTGTATAGTCGGGCTTTCAAGCCTTTTCTTACCCGGTTTTTACAAATTATAGTTTGACATTCAGACCTTCTTACAGCCGAAAACCTCCACTCCCTCTTTTGATCATACATTGTCGGGCATTAGCACCTTTTCTTACCCGCTTTTTACAAACCATAGTCGGACTTTCACATCTTTTAGTAGCCGAACAACTCCGCTCCCGCTGTTGATTGTGTACAGTCGGGTATTTTAACCTTTTCTTACCCGCTTTTTACCAACTATGGTCGGACATTCACACCTTCTTACAGCGGAACACCTCCGCTCCCTCTTTTGATGGTGTATGTTCGGGCAGTCAAACCTTTTCTTACCTGCTTTTTACAAACTATGGTCAGACATTCAACCCTTCTTGGAGCCGAACACATCCACTCCTGCTTTTGATTATGTATAGTTGGGCATTCGCACCTTTTCTTACCCATTTTTCAGTAATTATGGGTGTACATTCACACCTTCCTGCAGCCGAACACCTCGGCTCCCTCTTTTGATCATACATTTTCGGGCATTCGCACCTTTTCTTACCCGCTTTTTACAAACCATGGTTGGACTTTCACACCTTTTAGTAGCCGAACAACTCCGCACCCGCTACTGATTGTGTACAGTCGGGTATTTTAACCTTTTCTTACCCGTTTTTTACCAACTATGGTCGGACATTCACACCTTCTTACAGCGGAACACCTCCGCTCCCTCCTTTGATGGTGTATGTTCGGGCATTCGAACCTTTTCTTACCCGCTTTTTACAAACTATGGTCAGACGTTCAAACCTTCTTGTAGCTGAACATATCCACTCTTGCTTTTGATGATGTATGGTTGGGCATTCGAACCTACTTGTTGCCCGCTTTTCATTAATTATGGGTGGACATTCACACCTTGTCTCAGCCAAACACCTCCGCTCCCTGTTTTGATCATGTATGGTTTGACATTCGCACCTTTGCTTACCTTCTTTTTATACTGATTGCTCAAGATTAAGTTGTTCTTTCTCAAACTACAAAAATTTTTTAATTGTTGAAACTTGATTTGAAGTGGATAAATAAGGAAGACAAACAGTTTTAAGTCAGGCTGATAGCAATTAATTTTATAGCAAAATCTGTATTTCGTCATTTGTCGAGAGATGCTTATTGCTGAAGAAGTTCTTTCTCATTCTACAAAGTACAACGTTGTTTATCATTGAAACTTGATTAGACATGAATAAATATGAAGGACAAAGCAGTCTTAACTTGGTTTGAGTTAAGGAATTCGTTTTATAGGAGAATCCGAATTCGTGCATAACTCGTAAAATAGAGCTTATTTTCGGATTCCTAAAGAATGAGTCTGGTTCTTTCTCATAATACAAAGTTTGTTGTTTATTGTTGAAACTTCATCAGACCGTTAGATATAGTCGGACTCACCTCGACGCACGGCTTGGGATCTGGAACCAGTACTCTTGAGAGGGGTTGGACTCTCTTCCACTCTGGAGTTGCCCGTGGTGAGAGGCGCAGAGCAGGTGTGGGCATACTTATTGCCCCCCCGGCTGTGTGCCAGTACATTGGGGTTTACCCCAGTGAACGAGAGGGTAGCCTCCCTCCGCCTTGGGTGGGGGGACGAGTCCTGACTGTTGTTTGTGCCTATGCGCCAAACAGCAGTTCAGAGTACCTACTCTTTTTGGAGTCTCTGGGGGAGGCACTGGAGAATGCTCCTACCGGAGACTCCCTCATTCTGCTGGGGGACTTCAATGCTCACGTGGGCAATGACAGTGAGACCTGGAGGGGTGTGATTGGGAGGAACGGCCCCCCCGATCTGAATCAGAGTGGTGTTATGTTGTTGGACTTCTGTGCCAGTCATAGACTGTCCATAACGAACACCATGTTCAGGCATAAGGGTGTCCATACTTGGCACCAGGACACCCTTGGCCGCAGTTCGATGATCGACTTTGTGGTTGTATCATCGGACTTGCGGCCGTATGTCCTGGACACTCGGGTGAAGAGAGGGGCGGAGCTGTCAACTGATCACCACCTGGTGGTGAGTTGGCTCCGCTGGTGGGGGAGGATGCCGATCAGACCTGGCAGGCCCAAACGTATTGTGAGGGTCTGCTGGGAGCGTTTGTCAGAATCCCCCGTCAGAAGGAGCTTTAACTCCCACCTCCGGCAGAGCTTCAACCATATTTGAGGTGGGGGATATTGAATGGGCCATGTTCCGTGACTCCATTGCTGAGGCAGCTGGTCGGAGTTGTGGCCGTAAGGTGGTCGGTGCCTGTCGTGGCGGCAACCCTCGAACCTGCTGGTGGACACCAGTGGTGAGGGAAGCCGTCAAGCTGAAGAAGGAGTCCTATCGGGCCTTTTTGGCCAGTGGGACCCTGGAAGAAGCTGATAGGTACCGACGGGCCAGACGGGCCACGGCTTCGGCGGTTGCTGAGGCAAAAACTCGGGCCTGGGAGGAGTTCGGTGAGACCATGGAGAACGATTTCCGGACGGCCTCGAAAAGATTCTGGTCCACCATCCGGCATCTCAGGGGGGGGAAGCGGCTCACAGTCAACACTGTTTACAGTGCGGACGGGGCTTTGCTGACCTCAGCTAGGGATGTTGTGAGTCGGTGGGGGGAGTACTTCGAGGAACTCCTCAATCCTACCAACACGTGCTCGGAAGAGGCAGAGTCGGAGAGCTCGGAGACGGGGCCTCCCATTTCTGGGGCTGAGGTTGCCGAGGTGGTTAAAAAGTTCCTCGGTGGCAAGGCCCCGGGGGTGGATGAGGTCCGTCCTGAGTTTCTCAAGGCTCTGGATGTTGTAGGGCTGTCTTGGCTGACACGCCTCTGCAGTATCGCGTGGACATCGGGGACAGTGCCTCTGGACTGGCAGATTGGGGTGGTGGTCCCCCTCTTTAAAAAGGGGGACCGGAGGGTGTGTTCCAACTATAGGGGTATCACACTCCTGAGCCTCCCTGGTAAGGTCTATTCGGGGGTATTGGAGAGGAGGATCCGTCGGATAATCGAGCCTCGGATTCAGGAGATGCAGTGTGACCAGCTCTATACCCTCGGCAGGATCCTGGAGGGTGCATGGGAGTTCGCCCAACCAGTCTACATGTGTTTTGTGGACTTGGAGAAAGCGTTCGACCGTGTCCCTCGTGGAGTCCTGTGGGGGGTGCTCCGGGAATATGGAGTGCCGGACCCCTTGATAGGGGCCGTTCGGTCTCTGTATGACCGGTGCCTCTACTTACTGGTCAATCTACGTTCCCATCCTCACCTATGGTCACGAGTTGTGGGTAGTGACCGAAAGAACAAGATCGCGAATACAAGCGGCCGAAATGGGTTTCCTCCGCAGGGTGTCTGGGCTCTCCCTTAGAGATAGGGTGAGAAGCTCAGTCATCCGGGAGGGGCTCGGAGTAGAACCGCTGCTCCTCCGCATTGAGAGGAGTCAGATGAGGTGGCTCGGGCATCTGGTTAGGATGCCCCCTGGGCGCCTCCCTGGGGAGGTGTTCCGGGCACGTCCCACTGGGAGGAGACCCCGGGGGAGACCCAGGACACGTTGGAGAGACTATGTCTCTCGGCTGGCCTGGGAACGCCTCGGGGTCCCCCCGGAAGAGCTGGAGGAAGTGGCCGGGGACAGAGACGTCTGGGTTTCTCTGCTCAAGCTGCTGCCCCCGCGACCCGACCCCCGGATAAGCGGCAGATGATGGATGGATGGATGGATATATCCTCCACCAACCAGACTTACAACCCCCGACTAGGGTAGCAGAATTTCTAAGCATCTGTACCCCAAAACTACTATCAAAAATATATAAATTATTGTCTAAGATAGATGACACAATGTCTCTTCCATCCTCAAAATGGGAGGCAGATTTATCCATCAGTTCTGGTCATAGCTTCTAACCACAAATATGTTTGAACACCTTCATAAAGACTCGAAATCCTAATTTACAGCTCATACAATACAAAATCCTTCATAGAACACACTATACAGGACAAAGGATGTTCAGGATGGGTCTAACACACTCAAACATCTGCTCACATTGCACAGATAACACACCTGATGATTATGTACACGCTTTGTGGTTCTCTGCGCCTGTCCAGAAGTTCTGGCTTGAAGTCTGTGAGGACCTATCAACATGGCTAAAGTGTAGCATCCCTGCATGCCCCACACTGTGCATACTGGGTGACTTAGACAACATCAACATGGAAATTAACTCAGCACACATGGTTGTCACAGTGTTATGTATCGCAAAGAAAACTATTCTCATGAACTGGAAAGCGAAGAACAATCTGTGTATTAACCAGTTTAGAAATTTTCTTTTAGATTATATTAGCATGGAAACAATGTCTGCCTCCTCAAAACATCAATTGGCTGAATTTCATTCTCTCTGGTCCCCTCTGATTAGTTTTATCACATAGTGGTGGTGGTGGGTTGCTGGGTGATGGTGGGTCTCAGGCCCGGGCTGCTGCGACTGGTGTGACCGGGTGGTTTGTTTGTTTGTTTTTTGTAGAGGTCCTCCGGGGTGGGGTTGGGTTGAGTGGGGTGGGGCGGGATGGGTACCTTCTGGGGGTACAGTAGCTCCCGGAATATGGTCGCTGCAGGCCCCGAGCCTGGTGGACATCAGGCCCTCCTGCCCATTGCTGGCTCCCAGGTAGCGGGGATGCCTATTGCAGCCAGTCCCTGGCTGCCCTCTCTGGGGGAGAGTAGCTCCCCCGGTATATATCCCCATACCCCTCTCCCTTCTGGCTCCTGTACACAGCACACACTCACACATGAAGGGTTTTGGGGGCGTGTGTGTTCGGTGGGGTGTAGTGGATGGGGCCACGTAGGTGGTCCCCTTTGGTTGCACTCTGCAGTTCCCTGCCCCTGTTTTAATTACACCTTAGACATTAGTACTTATCAAACACACTCACACACACACATTAGGTCTTGGGGGATGGTTACACTGAGTGGCATCTGGTGGGCGGGGCTCTTTGGGTATGTAGGCTGCCCAGAGTGCCGCGCTCCCAGTTCTACAAGTTTGGCTGCCCCTCAATTTTAATTGCTCACTATTAGAAAATATTGAAGAGCCAGAAGGGTGAGGGGAGGGGTCTTCTTCGCAAACCCCTGCTTCCTGGTGTCTGCTCGGGGCAGGAGGGGCCAGGAGGATTAATTAATTGTTCTGCTGGTTCGGGGTCTGTGGTGGCTGGGGGGTTGCTGGCCTCCTGGTGTGCCCGCTGCACTACACCCCAGCAGAGTCGAGGGAGGTAGGATGTGTGGATGTGTGGATGTATGGGACGTGAAAGTGTGTGTGGTAATGATTGGGCCTGGATCTGGGACTTGCTGTCGCCTGGCCTGCCTGTGTTTCTCCCGATGGGGCATCAGCGTTGCCTCTCCCCACTGCTCGCGACTTCACCCACCTGTGGGCACGTCTTGACTCCCAGGGCACTTGGCCAGGGGCGCTGGGGCAGGCGCTGACCCACTTTGTGGCTGTCTGGGGCGCTTGGCCCTCCTGGGTATTGGGTGGGGCCTCTGCCGGGGGGTTTGGGGGCGCTCGGGCTCCTGGGGCCCAGGTCCAGTGCACGGCCCATGTCTGGGCGGCTGGGGCCTGGCGGGGTCGGTGGGCTGTTGCCCCTGGTTCCCGGAGTGCCTCTGCCCTATGCTTATGGGGGCTCTTTCCGGGGGCTTCCTCTGCAGTCTTCTGGGTGGATGCGTGGTTGCCCCTGCGGTGGGCTACCTGGGTTCTGTGCTCTGTGGGGGCTGCTGGTGGCCTGGGTCTTGTGGCCCTCTCTGCCTGCTTCTGATTGTTTGGGGGGCTGTGGATTGTGGCCCTGTACGCTTATACACTCATAACTAAGCACGGTTATCATGTAGGTCCTGTGCCATGGGTGTTGCATGTTCTCACACACACACACACACACACACACACACATTCATTAGTCCAGTAGCATGGTCACTAAGCAGTTGATGTATTATCATGTCGTCTCAGGTCATCTATATCCACAGCTGTGTTGTATGCGATTGCCGCTTCTTGTGCTTGTTTTTGTTTGTTTGTGTGTTTGTTTTTTCTCTGCTTGTCTGCTTTCAGGTGCTCCTCTTGGCGCTAAGGCTGGATTCCCCTCATAGGCCATGGATTGTTGTCTGTTTTGTTTTTTACAGGTGTAGCAGCTGGTTGTCTGGTTTTTGTTTCTATTTTTTTTCTGTTTCCTCTTCTTTCCTCTTCTTCTTTCCTTGTCTCCCGGTCCGGTTCAGTTCAGTTCATGTAATATATTGTAAAAAGAAATAAATAAATGGGCATCAAGGGGAGCTTTACATTTATAAAACTTCCCTTGGCAAAACAAATCTGTTTGGCATCATAGGTATTCAGACTACAATTCTTCTGACATAATGCTGAACAGGACAAGGGGAAAAAAAAGTAAAGAAGACAGTTCTGCCGAAAGCCAGGGATAGACCTGTTCTAAGTTCTATACTTTTTAAAAGGGGCGTGTTTATCAACTATGGAATTAGAAGATTTACAAAAATGGTCAAGTGCTAGATCTTCATCTGGGATTTTAACAGTGTCATATAACTATTCAACAGATCAGTTAAAAAAAAGCCTGCTCATGGAGATGTTTCAGGATCTGGATACCAAGCGTGGACCTAATGTTTTCATTTTTGCAATTCTGATACAGGCTATTGAGCAGTGATAACTAACACCAAGTTCAGATACTGCGGATTTTCTACCTTTGATTTGTTAAGATTGAGCCAATCAGGGACAACCTTGAAGGATCTCTTTGGTTTTGTAGGATCAGTAATTACCTGAGAAAGGTTGATATTGGTACACACCTTTTTTAAATGATCAGAGGCAGAGTTCAACTTGTTTAAATTAAAATTGCCACACAGAGATTGGGTTTAGGCCACATGCACACAGAATGACATCAACAAATATAAGAAATATTAAACATTTACACATAGATTTTTGAATATATGTAGAGGAATGATACTTTGAAATGTGCTCATTGCGGAGTTATGATCAGTTGAGTAATGAAGGTTGAACTATTCTGGGAAAGAGGTTCTATTCCCAGCATCATGATGGACACTCCTGATATAGAAGGTTTCGCTAACGCATTGGAATTGTTTTACTATTTTCATATGCATGTGCAATGAAGAATTGCTTGCTGCTGATAAATGCAAAGAAGAACAGCTTACACATAGATGCTCACATATAGGCTGCTGAATGCAATGAAGACCTGCTTATCAAGTAAAGTTCAATGTCAATGTGTAATATACAATTAGGATTTGCAAAACAGTGAAGTTAAACAATGAATGGGTCCATAGTCGGTATGAGAAGACTACAGGAATATTTACCTGGGTGTACGTTCAAACAGAGATGAGAAAATTGCGATAAATAATTGTTTGTTTGTTTGTTAGTATGTATATGAATGTTATGTGTATAAACTGTGTTGAGTTATAGTTACTCAGTAGTGTCTCAGTGAAACAACCGACGGGGGAAGCCTTGCGGTGACAACAAAAGCAGTGTTTTACTGATCAGTCAAGTTGCTCCAGTGTACTCCATACAAACTGGTTGGCTACTGAAGGGATAGAAAATGGGGAATACTTGTTTTAAAGCAAACAAGGAATTAGATGGGAAAAATACATGTTTTAACGGGACCCAGACAATATTAAATACTCAGACAGATGGGAGAAGAAGTGTAGTTTTGTAGGAAATCACAAAATTATTACATAGAATTAGTGAAATCAATTGAAGAATGCCTTTCTGAAGAGCTGTTTACCACAGATGAGCAGCTTTGCGACCAAGCACATTGTAGATCGCTTTACTGCCAAAATGATCTAATTTAATGGATTGGTTTAGACATGCATAACAGCATTTTAAGAACAAAGAGAGAAACAAAAAGGGACAACGCTTCATGGTGGAAGGTGATGTATAAATAACTGTGTATATGATGAAGGGGGTGGCAACACCCATTCCGAAATCCCGCCATTCCGACATCCCGCTATTCCGACATCCCACCATTCCGACATACCACCATTCCGACATACCACCATTCCGACATGCAAACGTCCCACCATTCCGACATCCCACCATTGCGACATCCCGCTATTCTGACGTTCAAATGTCCCACCATTCCGACAAGGCTTTCCGTATAAGGAAATGTGTGTTACTCAACAGGTGAGTCCCTTCTTTCTGTTCATGCAATTTATATGTTTAACATGTTTATAGACAAGCGTTATTAAAAACACAAAGTCTCGGCAACTGGAGGAGGAGAAGCAGTCCGCGGTGGTTTTCAATCACACACTCCAATGCCACTTGTTTCAACTTCCGAAAATTTAATCCAGGAAAAAAAGGCTTACAAACATGGACCAAAACGGCTCCATAACACGCACAAGAATCCAAAAGAAACGAAAGTTAACTAAAAGAAAGCAAATAAACAGTATGAAGTGGTCAAAATTGGTTTTACGCATGCCTATGTGCGTCTGGCACATGCGTCTTCGGGCTCTCCCACGTTGGTTTGTGGATGAAAGCTATATGTTCAGCTGTAATGTCATGTAAAAACAATCTCTACATGACATTTAGTCCCAGGTGTGACCAGTTAGGTCCTTAAGATATCAACAGGCTGTATAAAGCTACAACCGTTGCGGCTGTGTGTTTGTGCCAAATGCGCAAAACCCATCCGCGCTTCCCAAAATTGGAGTGAGTACTCATAAATCACGTGAATAACATGAATAAACGTTTTTACTGCATTTTGTTGTGTTTTATACGTTCTATGCTGTCATTTCTATCTTCTTCTATTGGCAAGGCAAGGCAGAGTGCTCGCAACTGTGTCCTGTGCAGTAGCCGTGATATCTGTAATTGCAATTATTACTTTTGCATATGATGACAGCGTGCAAAAGACGCATGGGCTCTGTGGAGAGCTCCGCTCCAGCTGGCTGCTGTGACAGCTCACTGACACTGTATTTCTGCTTAATCAGTTTCAGTCTCGCCAGAGTTATATTAATATCTGTATTTTTATATTTGAAATTCAGGGGATTTTGATAATAGATTATTAAAGTTTGTTTGCGAGGCTGTGGCCTCTGCATGTGCAAAGCTTGTGCGCCAAACTTTAGGGCGTATTTGCGCCGGCATATCATTAGTGCAAAATGTTTTGGGTAAAAAATAGGCTATTAAAAGGAACTGTCGGAATGGCGGTATGTTAAAAAAAACAAAAAACATACCGCCATTCCGACCATAGGAGGAAAAAAGTGTCGGAATGGTGGGACGTTTGATAAAAAATTAAGTGTCGCCATTCCGACAATTGGAGACCCATGTCGGAATGGCGAGATGTCGGAATGGCAGCATGTAACCATGATGAAGGAGAGACCATTTGAGCAGCACAGCCATTTCGCAGCACAGGGACAGCAATCCAAGTTACAGGATCTCCCACGTGGTATCACCTGTCACATTGTGTCAAGGCATCAAAAGAAGAAAAAATCACCAAACTCAAGGACAAAAAGACAAAGACTCCGGTGAACGAAGACAGAGGACTGACAAACCAGAAATACAAAAGGATTCTCGATATCAAGATCCAGAAGAAGAGGCTAACAATGCCACGAACACTTACGATGCTGGGAATGATGCCAGCAATGAACAGAGAAGAAGATTCAGTGTCATCAATCTGCATTACGTGCCTCTAATGACGGGGTGAATATAGAATCCTCAACGATTACAACGTCTCTGGGAACTGTGACAACAACAAGGTTTAAACCATTTTGATATATATTGTAACCTATTGTCTAAGGAATAGTGCTGAAAATGAGGTAAATCTAATCCACCACTGTCCTTGGTCTTCTGTAGGGTTTTTAAACTAATACGTGGTGGTTTGTTTTTCCACAGAAATTTGGAGATGCATGAATCTAGTGACTTAAACCAAGTAGCAGATGGTTTTATGGGGATCATTGAGAACAAATAGTTAACTTTTGGTAGTATCATCATTTTAATGGATGTAACTCTCCCCATAAGTGATATAGGTAAGGACTTCCAACGAGAGATCGTCCTCTACTGTCTTTAATAATTGCACATAATTTAGCTTTGTTAGCTCTGAGAGCCTGGAGGAAATGTTTATGCCTAAATATCTAATATTTCCTGACTGTAAAGTGATCGCAGGTATATTATGGACCCTACAGTTAATGGGCAGAACTGTGGTCTTAGACCAGTTGATAGAGTAGTCAGAAAGTGCTGAGAATTTATTTATGAGTGTGATCGTGTGACTGAGAGACATCTGTGAGTTCTGAAGGAAAAGTAATACATCATCAGCATAAAGACTTATTTTATGCTCAATATTTTGGGATTAATTACTCACAAACGGGTAAGAAAAGGTAGTATTGCCAGACCATACATGATCAAAACAGGGAGCGGAGGTGGTTCAGCTGCAAGGTATGAATGTCTGACTATAGTTTGTAAAAAGCGGGTAAGATAAGGTGCGAATGCCCAACAATGTATGATCAAAAGAGGGAGCGGAGGGTTTTGGCTACAAGAAGGTTTGAATGTCCGACCATAGTTTGTAAAAAGCGGGTAAGAAAAGCTTACCATACATCATCAAAAGCAGGAGTGGATGTGTTCGGCTACAAGAAGATTTGAATGTCCATCAATAATTGCTTTAAAACATGAAAGAAAATTTTCAAATATCAAACCGCACATGATCATAAGCGGGAGAGGAGTTGTTCAGCTGCAAGAAGGTGTGAATGTCCACCCATAATTACTGAAAAATGGGTAAGAAAAGGTGAAAATGCCCAACCATACATCATCAAAAGCAGGAGTGGATGTGTTCGGCTACAAGAAAGTTTGAATGTCCGACCATAGTTTGTAAAAAGCGGGTAAGAAAAGGTTCGAATGCCCGAACATAGACCATCAAAAGAGGGAGCGGAGGTGTTCAGCTGTAAGAAGGTGTAAATGTCCGACCATAGTTGGTAAAAAGCGGGTAAGAAAAGGTTAAAATACCCGACTGTACACAATCAATAGCGGGAGCGGAGTTGTTTGGCTACAAGAAGGTGTGAAAGTCCGACCACGGTTTGTAAAAAGCGGGTAAGAAAAGGTTCGAATGCCCGAATATATACCATCAAAAGTGGAAGTGGATGTGTTCGGCTGCAAGAAGGTGTGAACGTCCGACCAAAGTTTGTAAAAAGCAGTTAAGAAAAGGTTCGAATATCCAACCAAACATAATCAAAAGCGGGAGCAGAGCTGTTCGACTGCAAGTAGGTGTGAATGTCAGATCATAATTTGCAAAAAGCTGATGAGAAAGGGTGAAAATGCCCGGCTATACACCATCAAATGTGGGAGCGGAAGTGTTCGGCTGTGAGTAGGTGTGAATGTCCAACCATAATTGCTGAAAAATGTGTTAGAAGAGACTAGAATGCCGGACAAGACATTATCAAATGCGGGAGCGGAGTTGTTCGGCTGTGAGTAGGTGTGAATCTCCGAGCATAGTTTGTAAAAAGGGGGTAAGAATAGGTTCGAATGCCCGAACATACACTATCAAAACAGGGAGCTGAGGTGGCTCAGCTGCAAGGTGTGAATGTCTGACTATAGTTTGTAAATAAGGTGCGAATGCCCAACAATGTATAATCAAAAGAGGGAGCGGAGGTTTTCGGCTACAAGAAGGTTTGAATGTCTGACCATAGTTTGTAAAAAGCGGGTAAGAAAAGGTTCAAATGCCTGACTATACACCATCAAAAGCGGGAGCAGAGGTGTTCCGCTGTAAGACGGTGTGAATGTCCGACCATATTTGGTAAAAAGCGGGTAAGAAAAGGGTAAAATACCCGACTGTACACAATCAATAGCGGGAGAGGAGGTGTTCAGCTGCAAGAAGGTGTGAATGTCCACCCATAATTACTGAAAAATGGGTAAGAAAAGGTGCGAATGCCAAACCATACATTATCAAAAGCAGGTGTGAATGTCAGATCATAATTTGCAAAAAGCTGATGAGAAAGGGTGAGAATGCCCGACTATACACCATCAAATGCGGGAGCGGAGTTGTTCGGCTGTGAGTAAGTGTGAATCTCCGACCATAATTGCTGAAAAATGTGTTAGAAAAGGTAAGAATGCCCGTCCATACATCATCAAAAGCGGGAGAGGTGGTGTTCGGCTGCAAGTAGGTGTGAATGTCCAGCCATAATTACTAACAAACGGGTAAGAAAAGGTAGTATTGCCAGACCATACATGATCAAAACAGGGAGCGGAGGTGGTTCAGCTGCAAGAAGGTGTGAATGTCTCACTAAAGTTCAAATATATTAACAAAAGCGGGAGGAGAGGTCTTCGGATGAGAGTGGTTGAGAATTTCCAACCATAATCTATAAAATGCGGTGAAAAAAAAGGTGTGATAGAACACTAAAAGGTGGAGCGGAAGTGTTCGGCTGCAAGAAGGTGTGAATGTCCGACTATATTTGGTGAAAAGCAGGTGAAGCAAGGTCTGAATGCCCAACCTTACATCATCAAAAGCGAGATCAGAGGTGTTTGGCTGCATGAAGGCCATAGTTTGCCAAAAGCGGGTAAGCTGCGAATGACCGACTAAATATCAACAAAAGGTCTTCGGATGCAAGTGGGTGTGAATATCCCACCAAGTATGGTGGAGAGGAAGCTGTGAACAGCCGACCATAGTTGGCAAAAAACGGGTGAGAAAAGGAGCGAATGTCCAACCATACATGATCAAAACAGGGAGCGGAGGTGTTTGGCTGTGACAAGGTGTGAATGTCCACAAAAATTAATGAAAAGCGGGCAACAAGTAGGTTTGAATGCCCAACCATACATCATCAAAAGCAGGAGTGGATGTGTTCGGCTACAAGAAGGTTTGAATGTCCGAGCATAGTTTGTAAAAAGCGGGTAAGAAAAGGTTCGATTGCCCAAACATACAACATCAAAAGAGGGAGCGGAGGTGTTCCGCTGTAAGAAGGTGTGAATGTCCGACCATAGTTGGTAAAAAACGGGTAAGAAAAGGTTAAAATACCCGACTGTACACAATCAATAGCGGGAGCGGATGTGTTTGGCTACAAGAATGTGTGACAGTCCGACCATGGTTTGTAAAAAACGGGTAAGAAAAGGTGCGAATGCCCGACAATGTATGATCAAAAGAGGGAGCGGAGGTTTTCGGCTACAAGAAGGTTTGAATGTCCGACCATAGTTTGTAAAAAGCGGGAAAGAAAAGGTTCAAATGCCTGACTATACACCATCAAAAGCGGGAGCGGATGTGTTCGGCTACAAGAAGGTGTGAAAGTTCAACCATGGTTTGTAAAAAGCTGCTAAGAAAAGGTTCGAATGCCCGAATATATACCATCAAAAGCGGAAGCGGAGGTGTTCGGCTGCAAGAAGGTGTGAACGTCCGACCAAAGTTTGCAAAAAGCAGTTAAGAAAAGGTTCGAATGCCCGAATATATACCATCAAAAGCGAGAGCAGAGCTGTTCGACTGCAAGTAGGTGTGAATGTCCAGCCATAATTACTCACAAACGGGTAAGAAAAGGTAGTATTGCCAGACCATACATGATCAAAACAGGGAGCTGAGGTGGTTCAGCTGCAAGATGTGAATGTCTGACTATAGTTTGTAAAAAGCGGGTAAGACAAGGTGCGAATGCCCGACTATACACAATCAAAAGCGGGAGCGGGAGGTTTTCAGCTGCAAATCCTTCACTCAAACCAAGTGAAAACTGCTTTGTCCTTCATATTTATCAATGTCTAGATTGACTTCAACAAAGAACAACACTGGATTTTGCAGTAGAAGAAAGAGCATCACTGAAGGATCAGTAATCCGAGAATAAGCTTATTTTCATACGTTCTGCATGATTTGGGATTTTATGTATAAAATGAATTCCTTCACTCAAACCAAGTTAAAACTGCTTTGTCCTTCATATTTATCAATGTCTAGATCGACTTCAACAAAGAACAACGTTGTATTTTGCAGTAGAAGAAAAAGCAACACTGAAGGATCAGGAATCCGAGAATAAGCTTCTTTTCATACGTTTTGAATGATTTGGGATTTTATGTATAAAATGAATTCCTTCACTCAAACCAAGTGAAAACTGCTTTGTCCTTCATATTTATCAACGTCTAGATTTACTTCAACAAAGAACAACATTGTATTTTGCAGTAGTAGAAAGAGCAACACTTGAAGGAACAGGAATCCGAGAATAAGCTTATTTTCATACGTTCTGCATGATTTGGGATTTTATGTATAAAATGAATTCCTTTACTCAAACTATGTTAAAACTGCTTTGTCCTTCATATTTATCAATGTCTAGATTGACTTCAACAAAGAACAACATTGTATTTTGCAGTAGAAGAAATAGCAACACTGAAGGATCAGGAATCCGAAAACACGCTTATTTTCATACGTTCTGCTTGATTTGGGATTTTGCTATAAAATTATTTCCTTCACTCAAACAAAGTGGAAACTGCTTTGTCCTTCATATTTATCAATGTCTATATCGATTTCAACAAAGAACAAGGCTGTATTTTGCAGTATAGGAAAGAGCAACACTGGAGGATCAGGAATCCGAGAATAAGCTTACTTTCATGAGTCCTGCACGATTTCGGATTTTCCTATAAAATGAATTGCTTTGCTCAAACCAAGTTAAAATTGCTTTGTCCTTCATAGTTATCCGTGTCTAAAATGTATCAAGCATAAAGTTCCTCATATTACCCTGAATGAGAAAGAAGCATCCCTTTGGTTGAGCAATACGTTCCTTTTGCGGAGTTATGCATGATTTCGGATTTTGCTATAAAATTCATTCCTTCACACCTTTTTTTTTTCACCGCATTTTATAGATTATGGTTGGAAATTTCAACCACTCTAATCCGAAGACCTCTCTTCCCACTTTTGTTAATATATTTGAACTTTAGTTGGACATTCACAACTTTTTGCAGCTAAACCACCTCCGCTCCCTGTTTTGATCATGTATGGTCTGGCAATACTACATTTTCTTACCCGTTTGTGAGTAATTATGGCTGGATATTCACACCTACTTGCAGCTGAACACAATCTCTCTCGCTTTTAATTATGTTTGGATATTCGAACCTTTTCTTTACTGCTTTTTGCCAACTTTGGTCGGACGTTCACACCTTCTTGCAGCCGAACACCTCCGCTTCCGCTTTTGATGGTATATATTCGGGCATTCGAA
Source organism: Leuresthes tenuis (assembly GCF_036924035.1). Lineage (NCBI taxonomy): Eukaryota > Metazoa > Chordata > Actinopteri > Atheriniformes > Atherinopsidae > Leuresthes > Leuresthes tenuis. Next base: position 29,394,815 of record NW_027325365.1, on the reverse strand, counting down.
CCTTTTCTTACCAGCTTTTGACAAACGATGGTTGGACTTTCACACCTTCTTGTAGCCGAACAACTCCGCTCCCGCTATTGATTGTGTACAGTCGGGTATTTTAACCTTTTCTTACCCGCTTTTTACCAACTATGGTCGGACATTCACACCTTCTTACAGCGGAACACCTCCACTCCCTCTTTTGATGGTGTATGTTCGGGCAGTCAAACCTTTTCTTACCTGCTTTTTACAAACTATGGTCAGACATTCAACCCTTCTTGGAGCCGAACACATCCACTCCTGCTTTTGATTATGTATAGTTGGGCATTCGCACCTTTTCTTACCCATTTTTCAGTAATTATGGGTGTACATTCACACCTTCTTGCAGCCGAACACCTCCGCTCCCTCTTTTGATCATACATTTTCGGGCATTCGCACCTTTTCTTACCCGCTTTTTACAAACACTGGTTGGACTTTCACAACTTCTTGTAGCCGAACAACTACGCTCCCCCTATTGATTGTGTACAGTCGGGTATTTTAACCTTTTCTTACCCACTTTTTACCAACTATGGTCGCACATTCACACCTTCTTACAGCGGAACACCTCCGCTCCCTCTTTTGATGGTGTATGTTTGGGCATTCGAACCTTTTCTTACCCGCTTTTTACAAACTATGGTCAGACGTTCAAACCTTCTTGTAGCCGAACATATCCACTCCTGCTTTTGATGATGTATGGTTGGGCATTCAAACCTACTTTTTGCCCGCTTTTCATTCATTTTGGGTGGACATTCACACCTTGTCACAGCCAAACACCTCCGCTCCCTGTTTTGATCATGTATGGTTGCACATTCGCACCTTTTCTCACCCGCTTTTTGCAAACTATGGTCGGCTGTTCACAGCTTCCTCTCCACCATACTTGTATGGTGGGATGTTCACACCCAGTTGCATCCGAAGACCTCCGCCCCCACTTTTGTTGATATTTAGTTGGTCATTCGCAGCTTACCCGCTTTTGGCAAACTATGGCCTTCTTGCAGCCAAACACCTCTGATCTCGCTTTTGATAATGTAAGGTTGGGCATTCAGACCTTGCTTCACCTGCTTTTCACCAAATATAGTCGGACATTCACACCTTCTTGCAGCCGAACACTTCCGCTCCACCTTTTAGTGTTCTATCACACCTTTTTTTCACCGAATTTTATAGATTATGGTTGGAAATTCTCAACCACTCTCATCCGAAGACCTCTCCTCTCGCTTTTGTTAATATATTTGAACTTTAGTGAGACATTCACACCTTCTTGCAGCTGAACCACCTCCGCTCCCTGTTTTGATCATGTATGGTCTGGCAATACTACCTTTTCTTACCCGTTTGTGAGTAATTATGGCTGGACATTCACACCTACTTGCAGCCGAACACCACCTCTCTCGCTTTTGATGATGTATGGACCGGCATTCTTACCTTTTCTAACACATTTTTCAGAAATTACGGTCGGAGATTCACACCTACTCACAGCCGAACAACTCCGCTCCCGCATTTGATGGTGTGCAGTCGGACATTCTCACCCTTTCTCATCAGCTTTTTGCAAATTATGATCTGACATTCACACCTGCTTTTGATAATGTATGGTTTGGCATTCGCACCTTTTCTTACCCATTTGTCAGGAATAATGGGTGGACATTCACACCTTCTTGCAGCTGAACACCTCCTCTCCCACTTATGATCATGTGCGGTTTGATTTTCGAAAATTTTCTTTCATGTTTTCTAGCAATTATTGATGGACATTTAGACCTTCTTGCAGCTGAACACCTCCGCTCCTGCTTTTGATCATACCTTGTCAGGCATTCGCACCATGTCTTACCCGCTTTTTACAAACTTTAGTCGAACATTTACACCTTTTTGCAGCCGAACACCACCTCTCTCGCTTTTGATGATGTATGGTCCGGCATTCTTTCCTTTTCTAACACATTTTTCAGCAATTATGGTCGGACATTCACACCTACTCAGAGCCGAACACCTCCGCTCCCGCATTTGATGGTGTATAGTCGGGCATTCTCACCCTTTCTCATCAGCTTTTTGCAAATTATGATCTGACATTCACACCTGCTTTTGATAATGTATGGTTGGGCATTCGCACCTTTTTTTACCCATTTTTCAGGAATTATGGGTGGACATTCACACCTTCTTGCAGCTGAACACCTCCTCTCCTTCTTATGATCATGTGCGGATGATATTCGAAAATTTTCTTTCATGTTTTAAAGCAATTATTGATGGACATTCAGACCTTCTTGCAGCTGAACCACTCTGCTCCCGCTTTTGATGGTGTATAGTCGGGCTTTCGAAACTTTCCTTCCCGGTTTATACAAATTATGGTTGGACATTCAGACCTTCTTGCAGCCGAACACCTCTGCTCCCTCTTTTGATCATACATTGTCGGGCATTAGCACCTTTTCTTACCCGCTTTTTACAAACCATAGTCGGACTTTCACATCTTTTAGTAGCCGAACAACTCCGCTCCCGCTATTGATTGTGTACAGTCGGGTATTTTAACCTTTTCTTACCCGCTTTTTACCAACTATGGTCGGACATTCACACCTTCTTACAGCGGAACACCTCCGCTCCCTCTTTTGATGGTGTATGTTCGGGCAGTCAAACCTTTTCTTACCTGCTTTTTACAAACTATGGTCAGACATTCAACCCTTCTTGGAGCCGAACACATCCACTCCTGCTTTTTGATTATGTATATTTGGGTATTCGCACCTTTTCTTACCCATTTTTCAGTAATTATGGGTGTACATTCACACCTTCTTGCAGCCAAACACCTCCGCTCCCTCTTTTGATCATACATTTTCGGGCATTCGCACCTTTTCTTACCCGCTTTTTACAAACCATGGTCGGACTTTCACACCTTTTAGTAGCCGAACAACTCCGCACCCCGCTACTGATTGTGTACAGTCGGGTATTTTAACCTTTTCTTACCCGTTTTTTTACCAACTATGGTCGGACATTCACACCTTCTTACAGCGGAACACCTCCGCTCCCTCCTTTGATGGTGTATGTTCGGGCATTCGAACCTTTTCTTACCCGCTTTTTACAAACTATGGTCAGACGTTCAAACCTTCTTGTAGCCGAAAACCTCTGCTCCCTCTTTTGATTATACATTGTCAGGCATTCGCACCTTATCGTACCCGCTTTTTACAAACTATAGTCAGACATTCACACCTTGGTGCTGAACCACCTCAGCTCCCTGTTTTGATCATGTATGGTCTGGCAATACTACCTTTTCTTACCCGTTTGTGAGTAATTATGGCTGGACATTCACACCTACTTGCAGTCGAACAGCTCTGCTCCCGCTTTTGATTTTGTTTGGTTGGATATTCGAACCTTTTCTTAACTGCTTTTTACAAACTTTGGTCGGACGTTCACACCTTCTTGCAGCCGAACACCTCCGCTTCCGCTTTTGATGGTATATATTCGGGCATTCGAACCTTTTCTTACCAGCTTTTTACAAACCATGGTTGGACTTTCACACCTTCTTGTAGCCGAACAACTCCGCTCCCCCTATTGATTGTGTACAGTCGGGTATTTTAACCTTTTCTTACCCACTTTTTACCAACTATGGTCGGACATTCACACCTTCTTACAGCGGAACACCTCCGCTCCCTCTTTTGATGGTGTTTGTTTGGGCATTCGAACCTTTTCTTACCCGCTTTTTACAAACTATGCTCGGACATTCAAACCTTCTTGTAGCCGAACACATCCACTCCTTCTTTTGATGATGTATGCTTGGGCATTCAAACCTACTTTTTGCCCGCTTTTCATTAATTTTGGGTGGACATTCACGCCTTGTCACAGCCAAACACCTCCGCTCCCTGTTTTGATCATGTATGGTTGGACATTCGCACCTTGTCTCACCCGCTTTTTGCAAACTATGGTCGGCTGTTCACAGCTTCCTCTCCACCATACTTGTATGGTGGGATATTCACACCCACTTGCATCCGAAGACCTTTTGTTGATATTTAGTCGGTCATTCGCAGCTTACCCGCTTTTTACAAACTATAGTCAGACATTCACACCTTGGTGCTGAACCACCTCAGCTCCCTGTTTTGATCATGTATGGTCTGGCAATACTACCTTTTTTTACCCATTTGTGAGTAATTATGGCTGGACATTCACACCTACTTGCAGTCGAACAGCTCTGCTCCCGCTTTTGATTATGTTTGGTTGGATATTCGAACCTTTTCTTAACTGCTTTTTACAAACTTTGGTCGGACGTTCACACCTTCTTGCAGCCGAACACCTCCGTTTCCGCTTTTGATGGTATATATTCGGGCATTCGAACCTTTTCTTAGCAGCTTTTTACAAACCATGGTTGGACTTTCACACCTTCTTGTAGCCGAACAACTCCGCTCCCGCTATTGATTGTGTACAGTCGGGTATTTTAACCTTTTCTTACCCGCTTTTTACCAACTATGGTCGGACATTCACACCGTCTTACAGCGGAACACCTCCGCTCACGCTTTTGATGGTGTATTGTCAGGCATTTGAACCTTTTCTTACCCGCTTTTTACAAACTATGGTCTGACATTCAAACCTTCTTGTAGCCAAAAACCTCCGCTCCCTCTTTTGAATATACATTGTCGGGCATTCGCACCTTTTCTTACCCGTTTTTTACAAACCATGGTCGGACTTTCAAACCTTCTTGTAGCCCAACACATCCACTCCTGCTTTTGATGATGTATGTTTGGGCATTCGCACCTTTTCTTACCCATTTTTCAGTAATTATGGGTGGACATTCACACCTTCTTACAGCTGAACACCTCCTCTCCCGCTTATGATGGTGTATAGTCGGGCTTTCAAGCCTTTTCTTACCCGGTTTTTACAAATTATAGTTGGACATTCAGACCTTCTTACAGCCGAAAACCTCCACTCCCTCTTTTGATCATACATTGTCGGGCATTAGCACCTTTTCTTACCCGCTTTTTACAAACCATAGTCGGACTTTCACATCTTTTAGTAGCCGAACAACTCCGCTCCCGCTATTGATTGTGTACAGTCGGGTATTTTAACCTTTTCTTACCCGCTTTTTACCAACTATGGTCGGACATTCACACCTTCTTACAGCGGAACACCTCCGCTCCCTCTTTTGATGGTGTATGTTCGGGCAGTCAAACCTTTTCTTACCTGCTTTTTACAAACTATGGTCAGACATTCAACCCTTCTTGGAGCCGAACACATCCACTCCTGCTTTTGATTATGTATAGTTGGGCATTCGCACCTTTTCTTACCCATTTTTCAGTAATTATGGGTGTACATTCACACCTTCTTGCAGCCGAACACCTCCGCTCCCTCTTTTGATGATACATTTTCGGGCATTCGCACCTTTTCTTACCCGCTTTTTACAAACCATGGTTGGACTTTCACACCTTTTAGTAGCCGAACAACTCCGCACCCGCTACTGATTGTGTACAGTCGGGTATTTTAACCTTTTCTTACCCGTTTTTTACCAACTATGGTCGGACATTCACACCTTCTTACTGCGGAACACCTCCGCTCCCTCCTTTGATGGTGTATGTTCGGGCATTCGAACCTTTTCTTACCCGCTTTTTACAAACTATGGTCAGACGTTCAAACCTTCTTGTATCTGAACATATCCACTCTTGCTTTTGATGATGTATGGTTGGGCATTCGAACCTACTTGTTGCCCGCTTTTCATTAATTATGGGTGGACATTCACACCTTGTCTCAGCCAAACACCTCCGCTCCCTGTTTTGATCATGTATGGTTTGACATTCGCACCTTTGCTTACCTTCTTTTTATACTGATTGCTCAAGATTAAGTTGTTCTTTCTCAAACTACAAAAATTTTTTAATTGTTGAAATTTGATTTGAAGTGGATAAATAAGGAAGACAAACAGTTTTAAGTCAGGCTGATAGCAATTAATTTTATAGCAAAATCTGTATTTCGTCATTTGTCGAGAGATGCTTATTGCTGAAGAAGTTCTTTCTCATTCTACAAAGTACAACGTTGTTTATCATTGAAACTTGATTAGACATGAATAAATATGAAGGACAAAGCAGTCTTAACTTGGTTTGAGTTAAGGAATTCGTTTTATAGGAGAATCCGAATTCGTGCATAACTCGTAAAATAGAGCTTATTTTCGGATTCCTAAAGAATGAGTCTGGTTCTTTCTCATAATACAAAGTTTGTTGTTTATTGTTGAAACTTCATCAGACCGTTAGATATAGTCGGACTCACCTCGACGCACGGCTTGGGATCTGGAACCAGTACTCTTGAGAGGGGTTGGACTCTCTTCCACTCTGGAGTTGCCCGTGGTGAGAGGCGCAGAGCAGGTGTGGGCATACTTATTGCCACCCCGGCTGTGTGCCAGTACATTGGGGTTTACCCCAGTGAACGAGAGGGTAGCCTCCCTCCGCCTTGGGTGAGGGGGGCGAGTCCTGACTGTTGTTTGTGCCTATGCGCCAAACAGCAGTTCAGAGTACCTACTCTTTTTGGAGTCTCTGGGGGAGGCACTGGAGAATGCTCCTACCGGAGACTCCCTCATTCTGCTGGGGGACTTCAATGCTCACGTGGGCAATGACAGTGAGACCTGGAGGGGTGTGATTGGGAGGAACGGCCCCCCCGATCTGAATCAGAGTGGTGTTATGTTGTTGGACTTCTGTGCCAGTCATAGACTGTCCATAACGAACACCATGTTCAGGCATAAGGGTGTCCATATGTGCACTTGGCACCAGGACACCCTTGGCCGCAGTTCGATGATCGACTTTGTGGTTGTATCATCGGACTTGCGGCCGTATGTCCTGGACACTCGGGTGAAGAGAGGGGCGGAGCTGTCAACTGATCACCACCTGGTGGTGAGTTGGCTCCGCTGGTGGGGGAGGATGCCGATCAGACCTGGCAGGCCCAAACGTATTGTGAGGGTCTGCTGGGAGCGTTTGTCAGAATCCCCCGTCAGAAGGAGCTTTAACTCCCACCTCCGGCAGAGCTTCAACCATATTTGAGGTGGGGGACATTGAATGGGCCATGTTCCGTGACTCCATTGCCGAGGCAGCTGGTCGGAGTTGTGGCCGTAAGGTGGTCGGTGCCTGTCGTGGCGGCAACCCTCGAACCTGCTGGTGGACACCAGTGGTGAGGGAAGCCGTCAAGCTGAAGAAGGAGTCCTATCGGGCCTTTTTGGCCAGTGGGACCCTGGAAGAAGCTGATAGGTACCGACGGGCCAGACGGGCCACGGCTTCGGCGGTTGCTGAGGCAAAAACTCGGGCCTGGGAGGAGTTCGGTGAGACCATGGAGAACGATTTCCGGACGGCCTCGAAAAGATTCTGGTCCACCATCCGGCATCTCAGGGGGGGGAAGCGGCTCACAGTCAACACTGTTTACAGTGCGGACGGGGCTTTGCTGACCTCAACTAGGGATGTTGTGAGTCGGTGGGGGGAGTACTTCGAGGAACTCCTCAATCCTACCAACACGTGCTCGGAAGAGGCAGAGTCGGAGAGCTCGGAGACGGGGCCTCCCATTTCTGGGGCTGAGGTTGCCGAGGTGGTTAAAAAGTTCCTCGGTGGCAAGGCCCCGGGGGTGGATGAGGTCCGTCCTGAGTTTCTCAAGGCTCTGGATGTTGTAGGGCTGTCTTGGCTGACACGCCTCTGCAGTATCGCGTGGACATCGGGGACAGTGCCTCTGGACTGGCAGATTGGGGTGGTGGTCCCCCTCTTTAAAAAGGGGGACCGGAGGGTGTGTTCCAACTATAGGGGTATCACACTCCTCAGCCTCCCTGGTAAGGTCTATTCGGGGGTATTGGAGAGGAGGATCCGTCGGATAATCGAGCCTCGGATTCAGGAGATGCAGTGTGGCTTTCGTCCTGGCCGTGGAACAGTGGACCAGCTCTATACCCTCGGCAGGATCCTGGAGGGTGCATGGGAGTTCGCCCAACCAGTCTACATGTGTTTTGTGGACTTGGAGAAAGCGTTCGACCGTGTCCCTCGTGGAGTCCTGTGGGGGGTGCTCCGGGAATATGGAGTGCCGGACCCCTTGATAGGGGCCGTTCGGTCTCTGTATGACCGGTGCTACTTACTGGTCAATCTACGTTCCCATCCTCACCTATGGTCACGAGTTGTGGGTAGTGACCGAAAGAACAAGATCGCGAATACAAGCGGCCGAAATGGGTTTCCTCCGCAGGGTGTCTGGGCTCTCCCTTAGAGATAGGGTGAGAAGCTCAGTCATCCGGGAGGGGCTCGGAGTAGAACCGCTGCTCCTCCGCATTGAGAGGAGTCAGATGAGGTGGCTCGGGCATCTGGTTAGGATGCCCCCTGGGCGCCTCCCTGGGGAGGTGTTCCGGGCACGTCCCACTGGGAGGAGACCCCGGGGGAGACCCAGGACACGTTGGAGAGACTATGTCTCTCGGCTGGCCTGGGAACGCCTCGGGGTCCCCCCGGAAGAGCTGGAGGAAGTGGCCGGGGACAGAGACGTCTGGGTTTCTCTGCTCAAGCTGCTGCCCCCGCGACCCGACCCCCGGATAAGCGGCAGATGATGGATGGATGGATGGATATATCCTCCACCAACCAGACTTACAACCCCCGACTAGGGTAGCAGAATTTCTAAGCATCTGTACCCCAAAACTACTATCAAAAATATATAAATTATTGTCTAAGATAGATGACACAATGTCTCTTCCATCCTCAAAATGGGAGGCAGATTTATCCATCAGTTCTGGTCATAGCTTCTAACCACAAATATGTTTGAACACCTTCATAAAGACTTGAAATCCTAATTTACAGCTCATACAATACAAAATCCTTCATAGAACACACTATACAGGACAAAGGATGTTCAGGATGGGTCTAACACACTCAAACATCTGCTCACATTGCACAGATAACACACCTGATGATTATGTACACGCTTTGTGGTTTTCTGCGCCTGTCCAGAAGTTCTGGCTTGAAGTCTGTGAGGACCTATCAACATGGCTAAAGTGTAGCATCCCTGCATGCCCCACACTGTGCATACTGGGTGACTTAGACAACATCAACATGGAAATTAACTCAGCACACATGGTTGTCACAGTGTTATGTATCGCAAAGAAAACTATTCTCATGAACTGGAAAGCGAAGAACAATCTGTGTATTAACCAGTTTAGAAATTTTCTTTTAGATTATATTAGCATGGAAACAATGTCTGCCTCCTCAAAACATCAATTGGCTGAATTTCATTCTCTCTGGTCCCCTCTGATTAGTTTTATCACATAGTGGTGGTGGTGGGTTGCTGGGTGATGGTGGGTCTCAGGCCCGGGCTGCTGCGACTGGTGTGACCGGGTGGTTTGTTTGTTTGTTTTTTGTAGAGGTCCTCCGGGGTGGGGTTGGGTTGAGTGGGGTGGGGCGGGATGGGTACCTTCTGGGGGTACAGTAGCTCCCGGAATATGGTCGCTGCAGGCCCCGAGCCTGGTGGACATCAGGCCCTCCTGCCCATTGCTGGCTCCCAGGTAGCGGGGATGCCTATTGCAGCCAGTCCCTGGCTGCCCTCTCTGGGGGAGAGTAGCTCCCCCGGTATATATCCCCATACCCCTCTTCCTTCTGGCTCCTGTACACAGCACACACTCACACATGAAGGGTTTTGGGGGCGTGTGTGTTCGGTGGGGTGTAGTGGATGGGGCCACGTAGGTGGTCCCCTTTGGTTGCACTCTGCAGTTCCCTGCCCCTGTTTTAATTACACCTTAGACATTAGTACTTATCAAACACACTCACACACACACATTAGGTCTTGGGGGGTGGTTACACTGAGTGGCATCTGGTGGGCGGGGCTCTTTGGGTATGTAGGCTGCCCAGAGTGCCACGCTCCCAGTTCTACAAGTTTGGCTGCCCCTCAATTTTAATTGCTCACTATTAGAAAATATTGAAGAGCCAGAAGGGTGAGGGGAGGGGTCTTCTTCGCACACCCCTGCTTCCTGGTGTCTGCTCGGGGCAGGAGGGGCCAGGAGGATTAATTAATTGTTCTGCTGGTTCGGGGTCTGTGGTGGCTGGGGGGTTGCTGGCCTCCTGATGTGCCCGCTGCACTACACCCCAGCAGAGTCGAGGGAGGTAGGATGTGTGGATGTATGGGACGTGAAAGTGTGTGTGGTAATGATTGGGCCTGGATCTGGGACTTGCTGTCGCCTGGCCTGCCTGTGTTTCTCCCGATGGGGCATCAGCGTTGCCTCTCCCCACTGCTCGCGACTTCACCCACCTGTGGGCACGTCTTGACTCCCAGGGCACTTGGCCAGGGGCGCTGGGGCAGGCGCTGACCCACTTTGTGGCTGTCTGGGGCGCTTGGCCCTCCTGGGTATTGGGTGGGGCCTCTGCCGGGGGGTTTGGGGGCGCTCGGGCTCCTGGGGCCCAGGTCCAGTGCACGGCCCATGTCTGGGCGGCTGGGGCCTGGCGGGGTCGGTGGGCTGTTGCCCCTGGTTCCCGGAGTGCCTCTGCCCTATGCTTATGGGGGCTCTTTCCGGGGGCTTCCTCTGCAGTCTTCTGGGTGGATGCGTGGTTGCCCCTGCGGTGGGCTACCTGGGTTCTGTGCTCTGTGGGGGCTGCTGGTGGCCTGGGTCTTGTGGCCCTCTCTGCCTGCTTCTGATTGTTTGGGGGGCTGTGGATTGTGGCTTATACACTCATAACTAAGCACGGTTATCATGTAGGTCCTGTGCCATGGGTGTTGCATGTTCTCACACACACACACACACACACACACATTCATTAGTCCAGTAGCATGGTCACTAAGCAGTTGATGTATTATCATGTCGTCTCAGGTCATCTATATCCACAGCTGTGTTGTATGCGATTGCCGCTTCTTGTGCTTGTTTTTGTTTGTTTGTGTGTTTGTTTTTTCTCTGCTTGTCTGCTTTCAGGTGCTCCTCTTGGCGCTAAGGCTGGATTCCCCTCATAGGCCATGGATTGTTGTCTGTTTTGTTTTTTACAGGTGTAGCAGCTGGTTGTCTGGTTTTTGTTTCTATTTTTTTTCTGTTTCCTCTTCTTTCCTCTTCTTCTTTCCTTGTCCCCCGGTCCGGTTCAGTTCAGTTCATGTCATATATTGTAAAAAGAAATAAATAAATGGGCATCAAGGGGAGCTTTACATTTATAAAACTTCCCTTGGCAAAACAAATCTGTTTGGCATCATAGGTATTCAGACTACAATTCTTCTGACATAATGCTGAACAGGACAAGGGGAAAAAAAAGTAAAGAAGACAGTTCTGCCGAAAGCCAGGGATAGACCTGTTCTAAGTTCTATACTTTTTAAAAGGGGTGTGTTTATCAACTATGGAATTAGAAGATTTACAAAAATGGTCAAGTGCTAGATCTTCATCTGGGATTTTAACAGTGTCATATAACTATTCAACAGATCAGTTAAAAAAAAGCCTGCTCATGGAGATGTTTCAGGATCTGGATACCAAGCGTGGACCTAATGTTTTCATTTTTGCAATTCTGATACAGGCTATTGAGCAGTGATAACTAACACCAAGTTCAGATACTGCGGATTTTCTACCTTTGATTTGTTAAGATTGAGCCAATCAGGGACAACCTTGAAGGATCTCTTTGGTTTTGTAGGATCAGTAATTACCTGAGAAAGGTTGATATTGGTACACACCTTTTTTAAATGATCAGAGGCAGAGTTCAACTTGTTTAAATTAAAATTGCCACACAGAGATTGGGTTTAGGCCACATGCACACAGAATGACATCAACAAATATAAGAAATATTAAACATTTACACATAGATTTTTGAATATATGTAGAGGAATGATACTTTGAAATGTGCTCATTGCGGAGTTATGATCAGTTGAGTAATGAAGGTTGAACTATTCTGGGAAAGAGGTTCTATTCCCAGCATCATGATGGACACTCCTGATATAGAAGGTTTCGCTAACGCATTGGAATTGTTTTACTATTTTCATATGCATGTGCAATGAAGAATTGCTTGCTGCTGATAAATGCAAAGAAGAACAGCTTACACATAGATGCTCACATATAGGCTGCTGAATGCAATGAAGACCTGCTTATCAAGTAAAGTTCAATGTCAATGTGTAATATTCAATTAGGATTTGCAAAACAGTGAAGTTAAACAATGAATGGGTCCATAGTCGGTATGAGAAGACTACAGGAATATTTACCTGGGTGTACGTTCAAACAGAGATGAGAAAATTGCGATAAATAATTGTTTGTTTGTTTGTTAGTATGTATATGAATGTTATGTGTATAAACTGTGTTGAGTTATAGTTACTCAGTAGTGTCTCAGTGAAACAACCGGCGGGGGAAGCCTTGCGGTGACAACAAAAGCAGTGTTTTACTGATCAGTCAAGTTGCTCCAGTGTACTCCATACAAACTGGTTGGCTACTGAAGGGATAGAAAATGGGGAATACTTGTTTTAAAGCAAACAAGGAATTAGATGGGAAAAATACATGTTTTAACGGGACCCAGACAATATTAAATACTCAGACAGATGGGAGAAGAAGTGTAGTTTTGTAGGAAATCACAAAATTATTACATAGAATTAGTGAAATCAATTGAAGAATGCCTTTCTGAAGAGCTGTTTACCACAGATGAGCAGCTTTGCGACCAAGCACATTGTAGATCGCTTTACTGCCAAAATGATCTAATTTAATGGATTGGTTTAGACATGCATAACAGCATTTTAAGAACAAAGAGAGAAACAAAAAGGGACAACGCTTCATGGTGGAAGGTGATGTATAAATAACTGTGTATATGATGAAGGGGGTGGCAACACCCATTCCGAAATCCCGCCATTCCGACATCCCGCTATTCCGACATCCCACCATTCCGACATACCACCATTCCGACATACCACCATTCCGACATGCAAACGTCCCACCATTCCGACATCCCACCATTGCGACATCCCGCTATTCTGACGTTCAAATGTCCCACCATTCCGACAAGGCTTTCCGTATAAGGAAATGTGTGTTACTCAACAGGTGAGTCCCTTCTTTCTGTTCATGCAATTTATATGTTTAACATGTTTATAGACAAGTGTTATTAAAAACACAAAGTCTCGGCAACTGGAGGAGGAGAAGCAGTCCGCGGTGGTTTTCAATCACACACTCCAATGCCACTTGTTTCAACTTCCGAAAATTTAATCCAGGAAAAAAAGGCTTACAAACATGGACCAAAACGGCTCCATAACACGCACAAGAATCCAAAAGAAACGAAAGTTAACTAAAAGAAAGCAAATAAACAGTATGAAGTGGTCAAAATTGGTTTTACGCATGCCTATGTGCGTCTGGCACATGCGTCTTCGGGCTCTCCCACGTTGGTTTGTGGATGAAAGCTATATGTTCAGCTGTAATGTCATGTAAAAACAATCTCTACATGACATTTAGTCCCAGGTGTGACCAGTTAGGTCCTTAAGATATCAACAGGCTGTATAAAGCTACAACCGTTGCGGCTGTGTGTTTGTGCCAAATGCGCAAAACCCATCCGCGCTTCCCAAAATTGGAGTGAGTACTCATAAATCACGTGAATAACATGAATAAACGTTTTTACTGCATTTTGTTGTGTTTTATACGTTCTATGCTGTCATTTCTATCTTCTTCTATTGGCAAGGCAAGGCAGAGTGCTTGCAACTGTGTCCTGTGCAGTAGCCGTGATATCTGTAATTGCAATTATTACTTTTGCATATGATGACAGCGTGCAAAAGACGCATGGGCTCTGTGGAGAGCTCCGCTCCAGCTGGCTGCTGTGACAGCTCACTGACACTGTATTTCTGCTTAATCAGTTTCAGTCTCGCCAGAGTTATATTATTATCTGTATTTTTATATTTGAAATTCAGGGGATTTTGATAATAGATTATTAAAGTTTGTTTGCGAGGCTGTGGCCTCTGCATGTGCAAAGCTTGTGCGCCAAACTTTAGGGCGTATTTGCGCCGGCATATCATTAGTGCAAAATGTTTTGGGTAAAAAATAGGCTATTAAAAGGAACTGTCGGAATGGCGGTATGTTAAAAAAAACAAAAAACATACCGCCATTCCGACCATAGGAGGAAAAAAGTGTCGGAATGGTGGGACGTTTGATAAAAAATTATGTGTTGCCATTCCGACAATTGGAGACCCATGTCGGAATGGCGAGATGTCGGAATGGCAGCATGTAACCAAGATGAAGGAGAGACCATTTGAGCAGCACAGCCATTTCGCAGCACAGGGACAGCAATCCAAGTTACAGGATCTCCCACGTGGTATCACCTGTCACATTGTGTCAAGGCATCAAAAGAAGAAAAAATCACCAAACTCAAGGACAAAAAGACAAAGACTCCGGTGAACGAAGACAGAGGACTGACAAACCAGAAATACAAAAGGATTCTCGATATCAAGATCCAGAAGAAGAGGCTAACAATGCCATGAACACTTACGATGCTGGGAATGATGCCAGCAATGAACAGAGAAGAAGATTCAGTGTCATCAATCTGCATTACGTGCCTCTAATGAGGGGGTGAATATAGAATCCTCAACGATTACAACGTCTCTGGGAACTGTGACAACAACAAGGTTTAAACCATTTTGATATATATTGTAACCTATTGTCTAAGGAATAGTGCTGAAAATTAGGTAAATCTAATCCACCACTGTCCTTGGTCTTCTGTAGGGTTTTTAAACTAATACGTGGTGGTTTGTTTTTCCACAGAAATTTGGAGATGCATGAATCTAGTGACTTAAACCAAGTAGCAGATGGTTTTATGGGGATCATTGAGAACAAATAGTTAACTTTTGGTAGTATCATCATTTTAATGGATGTAACTCTCCCCATAAGTGATATAGGTAAGGACTTCCAACGAGAGATCGTCCTCTACTGTCTTTAATAATTGCACATAATTTAGCTTTGTTAGCTCTGAGAGCCTGGAGGAAATGTTTATGCCTAAATATCTAATATTTCCTGACTGTAAAGTGATCGCAGGTATATTATGGACCCTACAGTTAATGGGCAGAACTGTGGTCTTAGACCAGTTGATAGAGTAGTCAGAAAGTGCTGAGAATTTATTTATGAGTGTGATCGTGTGACTGAGAGACGTCTGTGAGTTCTGAAGGAAAAGTAATACATCATCAGCATAAAGACTTATTTTATGCTCAATATTTTGGGATTAATTACTCACAAACGGGTAAGAAAAGGTAGTATTGCCAGACCATACATGATCAAAACAGGGAGCGGAGGTGGTTCAGCTGCAAGGTATGAATGTCTGACTATAGTTTGTAAAAAGCGGGTAAGATAAGGTGCGAATGCCCAACAATGTATGATCAAAAGAGGGAGCGGAGGGTTTTGGCTACAAGAAGGTTTGAATGTCCGACCATAGTTTGTAAAAAGCGGGTAAGAAAAGCTTACCATACATCATCAAAAGCAGGAGTGGATGTGTTCGGCTACAAGAAGATTTGAATGTCCATCAATAATTGCTTTAAAACATGAAAGAAAATTTTCAAATATCAAACCGCACATGATCATAAGCGGGAGAGGAGTTGTTCAGCTGCAAGAAGGTGTGAATGTCCACCCACAATTACTGAAAAATGGGTAAGAAAAGGTGAAAATGCCCAACCATACATCATCAAAAGCAGGAGTGGATGTGTTCGGCTACAAGAAAGTTTGAATGTCCGACCATAGTTTGTAAAAAGCGGGTAAGAAAAGGTTCGAATGCCCGAACATAGACCATCAAAAGAGGGAGCGGAGGTGTTCCGCTGTAAGAAGGTGTAAATGTCCGACCATAGTTGGTAAAAAGCGGGTAAGAAAAGGTTAAAATACCCGACTGTACACAATCAATAGCGGGAGCGGAGTTGTTTGGCTACAAGAAGGTGTGAAAGTCCGACCACGGTTTGTAAAAAGCGGGTAAGAAAAGGTTCGAATGCCCGAATATATACCATCAAAAGTGGAAGTGGATGTGTTCGGCTGCAAGAAGGTGTGAACGTCCGACCAAAGTTTGTAAAAAGCAGTTAAGAAAAGGTTCGAATATCCAACCAAACATAATCAAAAGCGGGAGCAGAGCTGTTCGACTGCAAGTAGGTGTGAATGTCAGATCATAATTTGCAAAAAGCTGATGAGAAAGGGTGAAAATGCCCGGCTATACACCATGAAATGTGGGAGCGGAAGTGTTCGGCTGTGAGTAGGTGTGAATGTCCAACCATAATTGCTGAAAAATGTGTTAGAAGAGACTAGAATGCCGGACAAGACATTATCAAATGCGGGAGCGGAGTTGTTCGGCTGTGAGTAGGTGTGAATCTCCGAGCATAGTTTGTAAAAAGGGGGTAAGAATAGGTTCGAATGCCCGAACATACACTATCAAAACAGGGAGCTGAGGTGGCTCAGCTGCAAGGTGTGAATGTCTGACTATAGTTTGTAAATAAGGTGCGAATGCCCAACAATGTATAATCAAAAGAGGGAGCGGAGGTTTTCGGGCTACAAGAAGGTTTGAATGTCCGACCATAGTTTGTAAAAAGCGGGTAAGAAAAGGTTCAAATGCCTGACTATACACCATCAAAAGCGGGAGCAGAGGTGTTCCGCTGTAAGACGGTGTGAATGTCCGACCATATTTGGTAAAAAGCGGGTAAGAAAAGGTTAAAATACCCGACTGTACACAATCAATAGCGGGAGAGGAGGTGTTCAGCTGCAAGAAGGTGTGAATGTCCACCCATAATTACTGAAAAATGGGTAAGAAAAGGTGCGAATGCCAAACCATACATTATCAAAAGCAGGTGTGAATGTCAGATCATAATTTGCAAAAAGCTGATGAGAAAGGGTGAGAATGCCCGACTATACACCATCAAATGCGGGAGCGGAGTTGTTCGGCTGTGAGTAAGTGTGAATCTCCGACCATAATTGCTGAAAAATGTGTTAGAAAAGGTAAGAATGCCCGTCCATACATCATCAAAAGCGGGAGAGGTGGTGTTCGGCTGCAAGTAGGTGTGAATGTCCAGCCATAATTACTAACAAACGGGTAAGAAAAGGTAGTATTGCCAGACCATACATGATCAAAACAGGGAGCGGAGGTGGTTCAGCTGCAAGAAGGTGTGAATGTCCGACTAAAGTTCAAATATATTAACAAAAGCGGGAGGAGAGGTCTTCGGATGAGAGTGGTTGAGAATTTCCAACCATAATCTATAAAATGCGGTGAAAAAAAAGGTGTGATAGAACACTAAAAGGTGGAGCGGAAGTGTTCGGCTGCAAGAAGGTGTGAATGTCCGACTATATTTGGTGAAAAGCAGGTGAAGCAAGGTCTGAATGCCCAACCTTACATCATCAAAAGCGAGATCAGAGGTGTTTGGCTGCATGAAGGCCATAGTTTGCCAAAAGCGGGTAAGCTGCGAATGACCGACTAAATATCAACAAAAGGTCTTCGGATGCAAGTGGGTGTGAATATCCCACCAAGTATGGTGGAGAGGAAGCTGTGAACAGCCGACCATAGTTGGCAAAAAACGGGTGAGAAAAGGAGCGAATGTCCAACCATACATGATCAAAACAGGGAGCGGAGGTGTTTGGCTGTGACAAGGTGTGAATGTCCACAAAAATTAATGAAAAGCGGGCAACAAGTAGGTTTGAATGCCCAACTATACATCATCAAAAGCAGGAGTGGATGTGTTCGGCTACAAGAAGGTTTGAATGTCCGAGCATAGTTTGTAAAAAGCGGGTAAGAAAAGGTTCGAATGCCCAAACATACAACATCAATAGAGGGAGCGGAGGTGTTCCGCTGTAAGAAGGTGTGAATGTCCGACCATAGTTGGTAAAAAACGGGTAAGAAAAAGTTAAAATACCCGACTGTACACAATCAATAGCGGGAGCGGATGTGTTTGGCTACAAGAATGTGTGACAGTCCGACCATGGTTTGTAAAAAACGGGTAAGAAAAGGTGCGAATGCCCGACAATGTATGATCAAAAGAGGGAGCGGAGGTTTTCGGCTACAAGAAGGTTTGAATGTCCGACCATAGTTTGTAAAAAGCGGGAATGAAAAGGTTCAAATGCCTGACTATACACCATCAAAAGCGGGAGCGGAGGTGTTCGGCTACAAGAAGGTGTGAAAGTTCAACCATGGTTTGTAAAAAGCTGCTAAGAAAAGGTTCGAATGCCCGAATATATACCATCAAAAGCGGAAGCGGAGGTGTTCGGCTGCAAGAAGGTGTGAACGTCCGACCAAAGTTTGCAAAAAGCAGTTAAGAAAAGGTTCGAATGCCCGAATATATACCATCAAAAGCGAGAGCAGAGCTGTTCGACTGCAAGTAGGTGTGAATGTCCAGCCATGATTACTCACAAACGCGTAAGAAAAGGTAGTATTGCCAGACCATACATGATCAAAACAGGGAGCTGAGGTGGTTCAGCTGCAAGTTGTGAATGTCTGACTATAGTTTGTAAAAAGCGGGTAAGACAAGGTGCGAATGCCCGACAATGTATGATCAAAAGAGGGAGTGGAGGTCTTCGGCTGCAAGGTCTGAATGTCTAACCATAATTTCTAAAAACCGGGTAAGAAAAGGCTCGAAAGCCCGACTATACACAATCAAAAGCGGGAGCGGGAGGTTTTCAGCTGCAAATCCTTCACTCAAACCAAGTGAAAACTGCTTTGTCCTTCATATTTATCAATGTCTAGATTGACTTCAACAAAGAACAACACTGCATTTTGCAGTAGAAGAAAGAGCATCACTGAAGGATCAGTAATCCGAGAATAAGCTTATTTTCATACGTTCTGCATGATTTGGGATTTTATGTATAAAATGAATTCCTTCACTCAAACCAAGTTAAAACTGCTTTGTCCTTCATATTTATCAATGTCTAGATCGACTTCAACAAAGAACAACATTGTATTTTGCAGTAGAAGAAAAAGCAACACTGAAGGATCAGGAATCCGAGAATAAGCTTCTTTTCATACGTTTTGAATGATTTGGGATTTTATGTATAAAATGAATTCCTTCACTCAAACCAAGTGAAAACTGCTTTGTCCTTCATATTTATCAATGTCTAGATTTACTTCAACAAAGAACAACATTGTATTTTGCAGTAGTAGAAAGAGCAACACTTGAAGGAACAGGAATCCGAGAATAAGCTTATTTTCATACGTTCTGCATGATTTGGGATTTTATGTATAAAATGAATTCCTTTACTCAAACTATGTTAAAACTGCTTTGTCCTTCATATTTATCAATGTCTAGATTGACTTCAACAAAGAACAACATTGTATTTTGCAGTAGAAGAAATAGCAACACTGAAGGATCAGGAATCCGAAAACACGCTTATTTTCATACGTTCTGCTTGATTTGGGATTTTGCTATAAAATTATTTCCTTCACTCAAACAAAGTGGAAACTGCTTTGTCCTTCATATTTATCAATGTCTATATCAATTTCAACAAAGAACAAGGCTGTATTTTGCAGTATAGGAAAGAGCAACACTGGAGGATCAGGAATCCGAGAATAAGCTTACTTTCATGAGTCCTGCACGATTTCGGATTTTCCTATAAAATGAATTGCTTTGCTCAAACCAAGTTAAAATTGCTTTGTCCTTCATAGTTATCCGTGTCTAAAATGTATCAAGCATAAAGTTCCTCATATTACCCTGAATGAGAAAGAAGCATCCCTTTGGTTGAGCAATACGTTCCTTTTGCGGAGTTATGCATGATTTCGGATTTTGCTATAAAATTCATTCCTTCACACCTTTTTTTTTTCACCGCATTTTATAGATTATGGTTGGAAATTTCAACCACTCTAATCCGAAGACCTCTCCTCCCGCTTTTGTTAATATATTTGAACTTTAGTTGGACATTCACCCCTTTTTGCAGCTAAACCACCTCCGCTCCCTGTTTTGATCATGTATGGTCTGGCAATACTACATTTTCTTACCCGTTTGTGAGTAATTATGGCTGGATATTCACACCTACTTGCAGCTGAACACAATCTCTCTCGCTTTTAATTATGTTTGGATATTCGAACATTTTCTTTACTGCTTTTTGCCAACTTTGGTCGGACGTTCACACCTTCTTGCAGCCGAACACCTCCGCTTCCGCTTTTGATGGTATATATTCGGGCATTCGAACCTTTTCTTACCAGCTTTTGACAAACGATGGTTGGACTTTCACACCTTCTTGTAGCCGAACAACTCCGCTCCCGCTATTGATTGTGTACAGTCGGGTATTTTAACCTTTTCTTACCCGCTTTTTACCAACTATGGTCGGACATTCACACCTTCTTACAGCGGAACACCTCCACTCCCTCTTTTGATGGTGTATGTTCGGGCAGTCAAACCTTTTCTTACCTGCTTTTTACAAACTATGGTCAGACATTCAACCCTTCTTGGAGCCGAACACATCCACTCCTGCTTTTGATTATGTATAGTTGGGCATTCGCACCTTTTCTTACCCATTTTTCAGTAATTATGGGTGTACATTCACACCTTCTTGCAGCCGAACACCTCCGCTCCCTCTTTTGATCATACATTTTCGGGCATTCGCACCTTTTCTTACCCGCTTTTTACAAACCATGGTTGGACTTTCACAACTTCTTGTAGCCGAACAACTACGCTCCCCCTATTGATTGTGTACAGTCGGGTATTTTAACCTTTTCTTACCCACTTTTTACCAACTATGGTCGGACATTCACACCTTCTTACAGCGGAACACCTCCGCTCCCTCTTTTGATGGTGTATGTTTGGGCATTCGAACCTTTTCTTACCCGCTTTTTACAAACTATGGTCAGACGTTCAAACCTTCTTGTAGCCGAACATATCCACTCCTGCTTTTGATGATGTATGGTTGGGCATTCAAACCTACTTTTTGCCCGCTTTTCATTAATTTTGGGTGGACATTCACACCTTGTCACAGCCAAACACCTCCGCTCCCTGTTTTGATCATGTATGGTTGCACATTCGCACCTTTTCTCACCCGCTTTTTGCAAACTATGGTCGGCTGTTCACAGCTTCCTCTCCACCATACTTGTATGGTGGGATGTTCACACCCAGTTGCATCCGAAGACCTCCGCCCCCACTTTTGTTGATATTTAGTTGGTCATTCGCAGCTTACCCGCTTTTGGCAAACTATGGCCTTCTTGCAGCCAAACACCTCTGATCTCGCTTTTGATAATGTAAGGTTGGGCATTCAGACCTTGCTTCACCTGCTTTTCACCAAATATAGTCGGACATTCACACCTTCTTGCAGCCGAACACTTCCGCTCCACCTTTTAGTGTTCTATCACACCTTTTTTTCACCGAATTTTATAGATTATGGTTGGAAATTCTCAACCACTCTCATCCGAAGACCTCTCCTCCCGCTTTTGTTAATATATTTGAACTTTAGTGAGACATTCACACCTTCTTGCAGCTGAACCACCTCCGCTCCCTGTTTTGATCATGTATGGTCTGGCAATACTACCTTTTCTTACCCGTTTGTGAGTAATTATGGCTGGACATTCACACCTACTTGCAGCCGAACACCACCTCTCTCGCTTTTGATGATGTATGGACCGGCATTCTTACCTTTTCTAACACATTTTTCAGAAATTACGGTCGGAGATTCACACCTACTCACAGCCGAACAACTCCGCTCCCGCATTTGATGGTGTGCAGTCGGACATTCTCACCCTTTCTCATCAGCTTTTTGCAAATTATGATCTGACATTCACACCTGCTTTTGATAATGTATGGTTTGGCATTCGCACCTTTTCTTACCCATTTGTCAGGAATAATGGGTGGACATTCACACCTTCTTGCAGCTGAACACCTCCTCTCCCACTTATGATCATGTGCGGTTTGATTTTCGAAAATTTTCTTTCATGTTTTCTAGCAATTATTGATGGACATTTAGACCTTCTTGCAGCTGAACACCTCCGCTCCTGCTTTTGATCATACCTTGTCAGGCATTCGCACCATGTCTTACCCGCTTTTTACAAACTTTAGTCGAACATTTACACCTTTTTGCAGCCGAACACCACCTCTCTCGCTTTTGATGATGTATGGTCCGGCATTCTTTCCTTTTCTAACACATTTTTCAGCAATTATGGTCGGACATTCACACCTACTCAGAGCCGAACACCTCCGCTCCCGCATTTGATGGTGTATAGTCGGGCATTCTCACCCTTTCTCATCAGCTTTTTGCAAATTATGATCTGACATTCACACCTGCTTTTGATAATGTATGGTTGGGCATTCGCACCTTTTTTTACCCATTTTTCAGGAATTATGGGTGGACATTCACACCTTCTTGCAGCTGAACACCTCCTCTCCTTCTTATGATCATGTGCGGATGATATTCGAAAATTTTCTTTCATGTTTTAAAGCAATTATTGATGGACATTCAGACCTTCTTGCAGCTGAACCACTCTGCTCCCGCTTTTGATGGTGTATAGTCGGGCTTTCGAAACTTTCCTTCCCGGTTTATACAAATTATGGGTGGACATTCAGACCTTCTTGCAGCCGAACACCTCTGCTCCCTCTTTTGATCATACATTGTCGGGCATTAGCACCTTTTCTTACCCGCTTTTTACAAACCATAGTCGGACTTTCACATCTTTTAGTAGCCGAACAACTCCGCTCCCGCTATTGATTGTGTACAGTCGGGTATTTTAACCTTTTCTTACCCGCTTTTTACCAACTATGGTCGGACATTCACACCTTCTTACAGCGGAACACCTCCACTCCCTCTTTTGATGGTGTATGTTCGGGCAGTCAAACCTTTTCTTACCTGCTTTTTACAAACTATGGTCAGACATTCAACCCTTCTTGTAGCCGAACACATCCACTCCTGCTTTTGATTATGTATAGTTGGGCATTCGCACCTTTTCTTACCCATTTTTCAGTAATTATGGGTGTACATTCACACCTTCTTGCAGCCGAACACCTCCGCTCCCTCTTTTGATCATACATTTTCGGGCATTCGCACCTTTTCTTACCCGCTTTTTACAAACCATGGTTGGACTTTCACAACTTCTTGTAGCCGAACAACTACGCTCCCCCTATTGATTGTGTACAGTCGGGTATTTTAACCTTTTCTTACCCACTTTTTACCAACTATGGTCGGACATTCACACCTTCTTACAGCGGAACACCTCCGCTCCCTCTTTTGATGGTGTATGTTTGGGCATTCGAACCTTTTCTTACCCGCTTTTTACAAACTATGGTCAGACGTTCAAACCTTCTTGTAGCCGAACATATCCACTCCTGCTTTTGATGATGTATGGTTGGGCATTCAAACCTACTTTTTGCCCGCTTTTCATTAATTTTGGGTGGACATTCACACCTTGTCACAGCCAAACACCTCCGCTCCCTGTTTTGATCATGTATGGTTGCACATTCGCACCTTTTCTCACCCGCTTTTTGCAAACTATGGTCGGCTGTTCACAGCTTCCTCTCCACCATACTTGTATGGTGGGATGTTCACACCCAGTTGCATCCGAAGACCTCCGCCCCCACTTTTGTTGATATTTAGTTGGTCATTCGCAGCTTACCCGCTTTTGGCAAACTATGGCCTTCTTGCAGCCAAACACCTCTGATCTCGCTTTTGATAATGTAAGGTTGGGCATTCAGACCTTGCTTCACCTGCTTTTCACCAAATATAGTCGGACATTCACACCTTCTTGCAGCCGAACACTTCCGCTCCACCTTTTAGTGTTCTATCACACCTTTTTTTCACCGAATTTTATAGATTATGGTTGGAAATTCTCAACCACTCTCATCCGAAGACCTCTCCTCCCGCTTTTGTTAATATATTTGAACTTTAGTGAGACATTCACACCTTCTTGCAGCTGAACCACCTCCGCTCCCTGTTTTGATCATGTATGGTCTGGCAATACTACCTTTTCTTACCCGTTTGTGAGTAATTATGGCTGGACATTCACACCTACTTGCAGCCGAACACCACCTCTCTCGCTTTTGATGATGTATGGACCGGCATTCTTACCTTTTCTAACACATTTTTCAGAAATTACGGTCGGAGATTCACACCTACTCACAACCGAACAACTCCGCTCCCGCATTTGATGGTGTGCAGTCGGACATTCTCACCCTTTCTCATCAGCTTTTTGCAAATTATGATCTGACATTCACACCTGCTTTTGATAATGTATGGTTTGGCATTCGCACCTTTTCTTACCCATTTGTCAGGAATAATGGGTGGACATTCACACCTTCTTGCAGCTGAACACCTCCTCTCCCACTTATGATCATGTGCGGTTTGATTTTCGAAAATTTTCTTTCATGTTTTCTAGCAATTATTGATGGACATTTAGACCTTCTTGCAGCTGAACACCTCCGCTCCTGCTTTTGATCATACCTTGTCAGGCATTCGCACCATGTCTTACCCGCTTTTTACAAACTTTAGTCGAACATTTACACCTTTTTGCAGCCGAACACCACCTCTCTCGCTTTTGATGATGTATGGTCCGGCATTCTTTCCTTTTCTAACACATTTTTCAGCAATTATGGTCGGACATTCACACCTACTCAGAGCCGAACACCTCCGCTCCCGCATTTGATGGTGTATAGTCGGGCATTCTCACCCTTTCTCATCAGCTTTTTGCAAATTATGATCTGACATTCACACCTGCTTTTGATAATGTATGGTTGGGCATTCGCACCTTTTTTTACCCATTTTTCAGGAATTATGGGTGGACATTCACACCTTCTTGCAGCTGAAAACCTCCTCTCCTTCTTATGATCATGTGCGGATGATATTCGAAAATTTTCTTTCATGTTTTAAAGCAATTATTGATGGACATTCAGACCTTCTTGCAGCTGAACCACTCTGCTCCCGCTTTTGATGGTGTATAGTCGGGCTTTCGAAACTTTCCTTCCCGGTTTATACAAATTATGGTTGGACATTCAGACCTTCTTGCAGCCGAACACCTCTGCTCCCTCTTTTGATCATACATTGTCGGGCATTAGCACCTTTTCTTACCCGCTTTTTACAAACCATAGTCGGACTTTCACATCTTTTAGTAGCCGAACAACTCCGCTCCCGCTATTGATTGTGTACAGTCGGGTATTTTAACCTTTTCTTACCCGTTTTTTACCAACTATGGTCGGACATTCACACCTTCTTACAGCGGAACACCTCCGCTCCCTCCTTTGATGGTGTATGTTCGGGCATTCGAACCTTTTCTTACCTGCTTTTTACAAACTATGGTCAGACGTTCAAACCTTCTTGTAGCCGAAAACCTCTGCTCCCTCTTTTGATTATACATTGTCAGGCATTCGCACCTTATCGTACCCGCTTTTTACAAACTATAGTCAGACATTCACACCTTGGTGCTGAACCACCTCAGCTCCCTGTTTTGATCATGTATGGTCTGGCAATACTACCTTTTCTTACCCGTTTGTGAGTAATTATGGCTGGACATTCACACCTACTTGCAGTCGAACAGCTCTGCTCCCGCTTTTGATTTTGTTTGGTTGGATATTCGAACCTTTTCTTAACTGCTTTTTACAAACTTTGGTCGGACGTTCACACCTTCTTGCAGCCGAACACCTCCGCTTCCGCTTTTGATGGTATATATTCGGGCATTCGAACCTTTTCTTACCAGCTTTTTACAAACCATGGTTGGACTTTCACACCTTCTTGTAGCCGAACAACTCCGCTCCCCCTATTGATTGTGTACAGTCGGGTATTTTAACCTTTTCTATCCCACTTTTTACCAACTATGGTTGGACATTCACACCTTCTTACAGCGGAACACCTCCGC
Organism: Leuresthes tenuis; assembly: GCF_036924035.1. Taxonomy (NCBI): domain Eukaryota; kingdom Metazoa; phylum Chordata; class Actinopteri; order Atheriniformes; family Atherinopsidae; genus Leuresthes; species Leuresthes tenuis. The sequence goes on along the minus strand of NW_027325365.1, from coordinate 29,369,166 downwards.
TCCCTCTTTTGATGGTGTTTGTTTGGGCATTCGAACCTTTTCTTACCCGCTTTTTACAAACTATGCTCGGACATTCAAACCTTCTTGTAGCCGAACACATCCACTCCTTCTTTTTATGATGTATGCTTGGGCATTCAAACCTACTTTTTGCCCGCTTTTCATTAATTTTGGGTGGACATTCACACCTTGTCACAGCCAAACACCTCCGCACCCTCTTTTGATGGTGTTTGTTTGGGCATTCGAACCTTTTCTTACCCGCTTTTTACAAACTATGCTCGGACATTCAAACCTTCTTGTAGCCGAACACATCCACTCCTTCTTTTGATGATGTATGCTTGGGCATTCAAACCTACTTTTTGCCCGCTTTTCATTAATTTTGGGTGGACATTCACACCTTGTCACAGCCAAACACTTCCGCTCCCTGTTTTGATCATGTATGGTTGGACATTCGCACCTTGTCTCACCCGCTTTTTGCAAACTATGGTCGGCTGTTCACAGCTTCCTCTCCACCATACTTGTATGGTGGGATATTCACACCCACTTGCATCCGAAGACCTTTTGTCTATATTTAGTCGGTCATTCGCAGCTTACCCGCTTTTTACAAACTATAGTCAGACATTCACACCTTGGTGCTGAACCACCTCAGCTCCCTGTTTTGATCATGTATGGTCTGGCAATACTACCTTTTTTTACCCGTTTGTGAGTAATTATGGCTGGACATTCACACCTACTTGCAGTCGAACAGCTCTGCTCCCGCTTTTGATTATGTTTGGTTGGATATTCGAACCTTTTCTTAACTGCTTTTTACAAACTTTGGTCGGACGTTCACACCTTCATGCAGCCGAACACCTCCGCTTCCGCTTTTGATGGTATATATTCGGGCATTCGAACCTTTTCTTAGCAGCTTTTTACAAACCATGGTTGGACTTTCACACCTTCTTGTAGCCGAACAACTCCGCTCCCGCTATTGATTGTGTACAGTCGGGTATTTTAACCTTTTCTTACCCGCTTTTTACCAACTACGGTCGGACATTCACACCGTCTTACAGCGGAACACCTCCGCTCACGCTTTTGATGGTGTATTGTCAGGCATTTGAACCTTTTCTTACCCGCTTTTTACAAACTATGGTCGGACATTCAAACCTTCTTGTAGCCAAAAACCTCCGCTCCCTCTTTTGAATATACATTGTCGGGCATTCGCACCTTTTCTTACCCGTTTTTTACAAACCATGGTCGGACTTTCAAACCTTCTTGTAGCCCAACACATCCACTCTTGCTTTTGATGATGTATGTTTGGGCATTCGCACCTTTTCTTACCCATTTTTCAGTAATTATGGGTGTACATTCACACCTTCTTGCAGCCGAACACCTCCGCTCCCTCTTTTGATCATACATTTTCGGGCATTCGCACCTTTTCTTACCCGCTTTTTACAAACCATGGTTGGACTTTCACACCTTTTAGTAGCCGAACAACTCCGCACCCGCTACTGATTGTGTACAGTCGGGTATTTTAACCTTTTCTTACCCGCTTTTTACCAACTATGGTCGGACATTCACACCTTCTTACAGCGGAACATCTCCACTCCCTCTTTTGATGGTGTATGTTCGGGCAGTCAAACCTTTTCTTACCTGCTTTTTACAAACTATGGTCAGACATTCAACCCTTCTTGGAGCCGAACACATCCACTCCTGCTTTTGATTATGTATAGTTGGGCATTCGCACCTTTTCTTACCCATTTTTCAGTAATTATGGGTGTACATTCACACCTTCTTGCAGCCGAACACCTCCGCTCCCTCTTTTGATCATACATTTTCGGGCATTCGCACCTTTTCTTACCCGCTTTTTACAAACCATGGTTGGACTTTCACAACTTCTTGTAGCCGAACAACTACGCTCCCCCTATTGATTGTGTACAGTCGGGTATTTTAACCTTTTCTTACCCACTTTTTACCAACTATGGTCGGACATTCACACCTTCTTACAGCGGAACACCTCCGCTCCCTCTTTTGATGGTGTATGTTTGGGCATTCGAACCTTTTCTTACCCGCTTTTTACAAACTATGGTCAGACGTTCAAACCTTCTTGTAGCCGAACATATCCACTCCTGCTTTTGATGATGTATGGTTGGGCATTCAAACCTACTTTTTGCCCGCTTTTCATTAATTTTGGGTGGACATTCACACCTTGTCACAGCCAAACACCTCCGCTCCCTGTTTTGATCATGTATGGTTGCACATTCGCACCTTTTCTCACCCGCTTTTTGCAAACTATGGTCGGCTGTTCACAGCTTCCTCTCCACCATACTTGTATGGTGGGATGTTCACACCCAGTTGCATCCGAAGACCTCCGCCCCCACTTTTGTTGATATTTAGTTGGTCATTCGCAGCTTACCCGCTTTTGGCAAACTATGGCCTTCTTGCAGCCAAACACCTCTGATCTCGCTTTTGATAATGTAAGGTTGGGCATTCAGACCTTGCTTCACCTGCTTTTCACCAAATATAGTCGGACATTCACACCTTCTTGCAGCCGAACACTTCCGCTCCACCTTTTAGTGTTCTATCACACCTTTTTTTCACCGAATTTTATAGATTATGGTTGGAAATTCTCAACCACTCTCATCCGAAGACCTCTCCTCCCGCTTTTGTTAATATATTTGAACTTTAGTGAGACATTCACACCTTCTTGCAGCTGAACCACCTCCGCTCCCTGTTTTGATCATGTATGGTCTGGCAATACTACCTTTTCTTACCCGTTTGTGAGTAATTATGGCTGGACATTCACACCTACTTGCAGCCGAACACCACCTCTCTCGCTTTTGATGATGTATGGACCGGCATTCTTACCTTTTCTAACACATTTTTCAGAAATTACGGTCGGAGATTCACACCTACTCACAGCCGAACAACTCCGCTCCCGCATTTGATGGTGTGCAGTCGGACATTCTCACCCTTTCTCATCAGCTTTTTGCAAATTATGATCTGACATTCACACCTGCTTTTGATAATGTATGGTTTGGCATTCGCACCTTTTCTTACCCATTTGTCAGGAATAATGGGTGGACATTCACACCTTCTTGCAGCTGAACACCTCCTCTCCCACTTATGATCATGTGCGGTTTGATTTTCGAAAATTTTCTTTCATGTTTTCTAGCAATTATTGATGGACATTTAGACCTTCTTGCAGCTGAACACCTCCGCTCCTGCTTTTGATCATACCTTGTCAGGCATTCGCACCATGTCTTACCCGCTTTTTACAAACTTTAGTCGAACATTTACACCTTTTTGCAGCCGAACACCACCTCTCTCGCTTTTGATGATGTATGGTCCGGCATTCTTTCCTTTTCTAACACATTTTTCAGCAATTATGGTCGGACATTCACACCTACTCAGAGCCGAACACCTCCGCTCCCGCATTTGATGGTGTATAGTCGGGCATTCTCACCCTTTCTCATCAGCTTTTTGCAAATTATGATCTGACATTCACACCTGCTTTTGATAATGTATGGTTGGGCATTCGCACCTTTTTTTACCCATTTTTCAGGAATTATGGGTGGACATTCACACCTTCTTGCAGCTGAAAACCTCCTCTCCTTCTTATGATCATGTGCGGATGATATTCGAAAATTTTCTTTCATGTTTTAAAGCAATTATTGATGGACATTCAGACCTTCTTGCAGCTGAACCACTCTGCTCCCGCTTTTGATGGTGTATAGTCGGGCTTTCGAAACTTTCCTTCCCGGTTTATACAAATTATGGTTGGACATTCAGACCTTCTTGCAGCCGAACACCTCTGCTCCCTCTTTTGATCATACATTGTCGGGCATTAGCACCTTTTCTTACCCGCTTTTTACAAACCATAGTCGGACTTTCACATCTTTTAGTAGCCGAACAACTCCGCTCCCGCTATTGATTGTGTACAGTCGGGTATTTTAACCTTTTCTTACCCGCTTTTTACCAACTATGGTCGGACATTCACACCTTCTTACAGCGGAACACCTCCGCTCCCTCTTTTGATGGTGTATGTTCGGGCAGTCAAACCTTTTCTTACCTGCTTTTTACAAACTATGGTCAGACATTCAACCCTTCTTGGAGCCGAACACATCCACTCCTGCTTTTGATTATGTATATTTGGGCATTCGCACCTTTTCTTACCCATTTTTCAGTAATTATGGGTGTACATTCACACCTTCTTGCAGCCAAACACCTCCGCTCCCTCTTTTGATCATACATTTTCGGGCATTCGCACCTTTTCTTACCCGCTTTTTACAAACCATGGTCGGACTTTCACACCTTTTAGTAGCCGAACAACTCTGCACCCGCTACTGATTGTGTACAGTCGGGTATTTTGACCTTTTCTTACCCGTTTTTTACCAACTATGGTCGGACATTCACACCTTCTTACAGCGGAACACCTCCGCTCCCTCCTTTGATGGTGTATGTTCGGGCATTCGAACCTTTTCTTACCCGCTTTTTACAAACTATGGTCAGACGTTCAAACCTTCTTGTAGCCGAAAACCTCTGCTCCCTCTTTTGATTATACATTGTCAGGCATTCGCACCTTATCGTACCCGCTTTTTACAAACTATAGTCAGACATTCACACCTTGGTGCTGAACCACCTCAGCTCCCTGTTTTGATCATGTATGGTCTGGCAATACTACCTTTTCTTACCCGTTTGTGAGTAATTATGGCTGGACATTCACACCTACTTGCAGTCGAACAGCTCTGCTCCCGCTTTTGATTTTGTTTGGTTGGATATTCGAACCTTTTCTTAACTGCTTTTTACAAACTTTGGTCGGACGTTCACACCTTCTTGCAGCCGAACACCTCCGCTTCCGCTTTTGATGGTATATATTCGGGCATTCGAACCTTTTCTTACCAGCTTTTTACAAACCATGGTTGGACTTTCACACCTTCTTGTAGCCGAACAACTCCGCTCCCCCTATTGATTGTGTACAGTCGGGTATTTTAACCTTTTCTATCCCACTTTTTACCAACTATGGTTGGACATTCACACCTTCTTACAGCGGAACACCTCCGCTCCCTCTTTTGATGGTGTTTGTTTGGGCATTCGAACCTTTTCTTACCCGCTTTTTACAAACTATGCTCGGACATTCAAACCTTCTTGTAGCCGAACACATCCACTCCTTCTTTTGATGATGTATGCTTGGGCATTCAAACCTACTTTTTGCCCGCTTTTCATTAATTTTGGGTGGACATTCACACCTTGTCACAGCCAAACACCTCCGCACCCTCTTTTGATGGTGTTTGTTTGGGCATTCGAACCTTTTCTTACCCGCTTTTTACAAACTATGCTCGGACATTCAAACCTTCTTGTAGCCGAACACATCCACTCCTTCTTTTGATGATGTATGCTTGGGCATTCAAACCTACTTTTTGCCCGCTTTTCATTAATTTTGGGTGGACATTCACACCTTGTCACAGCCAAACACTTCCGCTCCCTGTTTTGATCATGTATGGTTGGACATTCGCACCTTGTCTCACCCGCTTTTTGCAAACTATGGTCGGCTGTTCACAGCTTCCTCTCCACCATACTTGTATGGTGGGATATTCACACCCACTTTCATCCGAAGACCTTTTGTCTATATTTAGTCGGTCATTCGCAGCTTACCCGCTTTTTACAAACTATAGTCAGACATTCACACCTTGGTGCTGAACCACCTCAGCTCCCTGTTTTGATCATGTATGGTCTGGCAATACTACCTTTTTTTACCCGTTTGTGAGTAATTATGGCTGGACATTCACACCTACTTGCAGTCGAACAGCTCTGCTCCCGCTTTTGATTATGTTTGGTTGGATATTCGAACCTTTTCTTAACTGCTTTTTACAAACTTTGGTCGGACGTTCACACCTTCATGCAGCCGAACACCTCCGCTTCCGCTTTTGATGGTATATATTCGGGCATTCGAACCTTTTCTTAGCAGCTTTTTACAAACCATGGTTGGACTTTCACACCTTCTTGTAGCCGAACAACTCCGCTCCCGCTATTGATTGTGTACAGTCGGGTATTTTAACCTTTTCTTACCCGCTTTTTACCAACTACGGTCGGACATTCACACCGTCTTACAGCGGAACACCTCCGCTCACGCTTTTGATGGTGTATTGTCAGGCATTTGAACCTTTTCTTACCCGCTTTTTACAAACTATGGTCGGACATTCAAACCTTCTTGTAGCCAAAAACCTCCGCTCCCTCTTTTGAATATACATTGTCGGGCATTCGCACCTTTTCTTACCCGTTTTTTACAAACCATGGTCGGACTTTCAAACCTTCTTGTAGCCCAACACATCCACTCTTGCTTTTGATGATGTATGTTTGGGCATTCGCACCTTTTCTTACCCATTTTTCAGTAATTATGGGTGTACATTCACACCTTCTTGCAGCCGAACACCTCCGCTCCCTCTTTTGATCATACATTTTCGGGCATTCGCACCTTTTCTTACCCGCTTTTTACAAACCATGGTTGGACTTTCACACCTTTTAGTAGCCGAACAACTCCGCACCCGCTACTGATTGTGTACAGTCGGGTATTTTAACCTTTTCTTACCCGCTTTTTACCAACTATGGTCGGACATTCACACCTTCTTACAGCGGAACATCTCCACTCCCTCTTTTGATGGTGTATGTTCGGGCAGTCAAACCTTTTCTTACCTGCTTTTTACAAACTATGGTCAGACATTCAACCCTTCTTGGAGCCGAACACATCCACTCCTGCTTTTGATTATGTATAGTTGGGCATTCGCACCTTTTCTTACCCATTTTTCAGTAATTATGGGTGTACATTCACACCTTCTTGCAGCCGAACACCTCCGCTCCCTCTTTTGATCATACATTTTCGGGCATTCGCACCTTTTCTTACCCGCTTTTTACAAACCATGGTTGGACTTTCACAACTTCTTGTAGCCGAACAACTACGCTCCCCCTATTGATTGTGTACAGTCGGGTATTTTAACCTTTTCTTACCCACTTTTTACCAACTATGGTCGGACATTCACACCTTCTTACAGCGGAACACCTCCGCTCCCTCTTTTGATGGTGTATGTTTGGGCATTCGAACCTTTTCTTACCCGCTTTTTACAAACTATGGTCAGACGTTCAAACCTTCTTGTAGCCGAACATATCCACTCCTGCTTTTGATGATGTATGGTTGGGCATTCAAACCTACTTTTTGCCCGCTTTTCATTAATTTTGGGTGGACATTCACACCTTGTCACAGCCAAACACCTCCGCTCCCTGTTTTGATCATGTATGGTTGCACATTCGCACCTTTTCTCACCCGCTTTTTGCAAACTATGGTCGGCTGTTCACAGCTTCCTCTCCACCATACTTGTATGGTGGGATGTTCACACCCAGTTGCATCCGAAGACCTCCGCCCCCACTTTTGTTGATATTTAGTTGGTCATTCGCAGCTTACCCGCTTTTGGCAAACTATGGCCTTCTTGCAGCCAAACACCTCTGATCTCGCTTTTGATAATGTAAGGTTGGGCATTCAGACCTTGCTTCACCTGCTTTTCACCAAATATAGTCGGACATTCACACCTTCTTGCAGCCGAACACTTCCGCTCCACCTTTTAGTGTTCTATCACACCTTTTTTTCACCGAATTTTATAGATTATGGTTGGAAATTCTCAACCACTCTCATCCGAAGACCTCTCCTCCCGCTTTTGTTAATATATTTGAACTTTAGTGAGACATTCACACCTTCTTGCAGCTGAACCACCTCCGCTCCCTGTTTTGATCATGTATGGTCTGGCAATACTACCTTTTCTTACCCGTTTGTGAGTAATTATGGCTGGACATTCACACCTACTTGCAGCCGAACACCACCTCTCTCGCTTTTGATGATGTATGGACCGGCATTCTTACCTTTTCTAACACATTTTTCAGAAATTACGGTCGGAGATTCACACCTACTCACAGCCGAACAACTCCGCTCCCGCATTTGATGGTGTGCAGTCGGACATTCTCACCCTTTCTCATCAGCTTTTTGCAAATTATGATCTGACATTCACACCTGCTTTTGATAATGTATGGTTTGGCATTCGCACCTTTTCTTACCCATTTGTCAGGAATAATGGGTGGACATTCACACCTTCTTGCAGCTGAACACCTCCTCTCCCACTTATGATCATGTGCGGTTTGATTTTCGAAAATTTTCTTTCATGTTTTCTAGCAATTATTGATGGACATTTAGACCTTCTTGCAGCTGAACACCTCCGCTCCTGCTTTTGATCATACCTTGTCAGGCATTCGCACCATGTCTTACCCGCTTTTTACAAACTTTAGTCGAACATTTACACCTTTTTGCAGCCGAACACCACCTCTCTCGCTTTTGATGATGTATGGTCCGGCATTCTTTCCTTTTCTAACACATTTTTCAGCAATTATGGTCGGACATTCACACCTACTCAGAGCCGAACACCTCCGCTCCCGCATTTGATGGTGTATAGTCGGGCATTCTCACCCTTTCTCATCAGCTTTTTGCAAATTATGATCTGACATTCACACCTGCTTTTGATAATGTATGGTTGGGCATTCGCACCTTTTTTTACCCATTTTTCAGGAATTATGGGTGGACATTCACACCTTCTTGCAGCTGAAAACCTCCTCTCCTTCTTATGATCATGTGCGGATGATATTCGAAAATTTTCTTTCATGTTTTAAAGCAATTATTGATGGACATTCAGACCTTCTTGCAGCTGAACCACTCTGCTCCCGCTTTTGATGGTGTATAGTCGGGCTTTCGAAACTTTCCTTCCCGGTTTATACAAATTATGGTTGGACATTCAGACCTTCTTGCAGCCGAACACCTCTGCTCCCTCTTTTGATCATACATTGTCGGGCATTAGCACCTTTTCTTACCCGCTTTTTACAAACCATAGTCGGACTTTCACATCTTTTAGTAGCCGAACAACTCCGCTCCCGCTATTGATTGTGTACAGTCGGGTATTTTAACCTTTTCTTACCCGCTTTTTACCAACTATGGTCGGACATTCACACCTTCTTACAGCGGAACACCTCCGCTCCCTCTTTTGATGGTGTATGTTCGGGCAGTCAAACCTTTTCTTACCTGCTTTTTACAAACTATGGTCAGACATTCAACCCTTCTTGGAGCCGAACACATCCACTCCTGCTTTTGATTATGTATATTTGGGCATTCGCACCTTTTCTTACCCATTTTTCAGTAATTATGGGTGTACATTCACACCTTCTTGCAGCCAAACACCTCCGCTCCCTCTTTTGATCATACATTTTCGGGCATTCGCACCTTTTCTTACCCGCTTTTTACAAACCATGGTCGGACTTTCACACCTTTTAGTAGCCGAACAACTCTGCACCCGCTACTGATTGTGTACAGTCGGGTATTTTGACCTTTTCTTACCCGTTTTTTACCAACTATGGTCGGACATTCACACCTTCTTACAGCGGAACACCTCCGCTCCCTCCTTTGATGGTGTATGTTCGGGCATTCGAACCTTTTCTTACCCGCTTTTTACAAACTATGGTCAGACGTTCAAACCTTCTTGTAGCCGAAAACCTCTGCTCCCTCTTTTGATTATACATTGTCAGGCATTCGCACCTTATCGTACCCGCTTTTTACAAACTATAGTCAGACATTCACACCTTGGTGCTGAACCACCTCAGCTCCCTGTTTTGATCATGTATGGTCTGGCAATACTACCTTTTCTTACCCGTTTGTGAGTAATTATGGCTGGACATTCACACCTACTTGCAGTCGAACAGCTCTGCTCCCGCTTTTGATTTTGTTTGGTTGGATATTCGAACCTTTTCTTAACTGCTTTTTACAAACTTTGGTCGGACGTTCACACCTTCTTGCAGCCGAACACCTCCGCTTCCGCTTTTGATGGTATATATTCGGGCATTCGAACCTTTTCTTACCAGCTTTTTACAAACCATGGTTGGACTTTCACACCTTCTTGTAGCCGAACAACTCCGCTCCCCCTATTGATTGTGTACAGTCGGGTATTTTAACCTTTTCTATCCCACTTTTTACCAACTATGGTTGGACATTCACACCTTCTTACAGCGGAACACCTCCGCTCCCTCTTTTGATGGTGTTTGTTTGGGCATTCGAACCTTTTCTTACCCGCTTTTTACAAACTATGCTCGGACATTCAAACCTTCTTGTAGCCGAACACATCCACTCCTTCTTTTGATGATGTATGCTTGGGCATTCAAACCTACTTTTTGCCCGCTTTTCATTAATTTTGGGTGGACATTCACACCTTGTCACAGCCAAACACCTCCGCACCCTCTTTTGATGGTGTTTGTTTGGGCATTCGAACCTTTTCTTACCCGCTTTTTACAAACTATGCTCGGACATTCAAACCTTCTTGTAGCCGAACACATCCACTCCTTCTTTTGATGATGTATGCTTGGGCATTCAAACCTACTTTTTGCCCGCTTTTCATTAATTTTGGGTGGACATTCACACCTTGTCACAGCCAAACACTTCCGCTCCCTGTTTTGATCATGTATGGTTGGACATTCGCACCTTGTCTCACCCGCTTTTTGCAAACTATGGTCGGCTGTTCACAGCTTCCTCTCCACCATACTTGTATGGTGGGATATTCACACCCACTTGCATCCGAAGACCTTTTGTCTATATTTAGTCGGTCATTCGCAGCTTACCCGCTTTTTACAAACTATAGTCAGACATTCACACCTTGGTGCTGAACCACCTCAGCTCCCTGTTTTGATCATGTATGGTCTGGCAATACTACCTTTTTTTACCCGTTTGTGAGTAATTATGGCTGGACATTCACACCTACTTGCAGTCGAACAGCTCTGCTCCCGCTTTTGATTATGTTTGGTTGGATATTCGAACCTTTTCTTAACTGCTTTTTACAAACTTTGGTCGGACGTTCACACCTTCATGCAGCCGAACACCTCCGCTTCCGCTTTTGATGGTATATATTCGGGCATTCGAACCTTTTCTTAGCAGCTTTTTACAAACCATGGTTGGACTTTCACACCTTCTTGTAGCCGAACAACTCCGCTCCCGCTATTGATTGTGTACAGTCGGGTATTTTAACCTTTTCTTACCCGCTTTTTACCAACTATGGTCGGACATTCATACCGTCTTACAGCGGAACACCTCCGCTCACGCTTTTGATGGTGTATTGTCAGGCATTTGAACCTTTTCTTACCCGCTTTTTACAAACTATGGTCGGACATTCAAACCTTCTTGTAGCCAAAAACCTCCGCTCCCTCTTTTGAATATACATTGTCGGGCATTCGCACCTTTTCTTACCCGTTTTTTACAAACCATGGTCGGACTTTCAAACCTTCTTGTAGCCCAACACATCCACTCTTGCTTTTGATGATGTATGTTTGGGCATTCGCACCTTTTCTTACCCATTTTTCAGTAATTATGGGTGTACATTCACACCTTCTTGCAGCCGAACACCTCCGCTGCCTCTTTTGATCATACATTTTCGGGCATTCGCACCTTTTCTTACCCGCTTTTTACAAACCATGGTTGGACTTTCACACCTTTTAGTAGCCGAACAACTCCGCACCCGCTACTGATTGTGTACAGTCGGGTATTTTAACCTTTTCTTACCCGCTTTTTACCAACTATGGTCGGACATTCACACCTTCTTACAGCGGAACATCTCCACTCCCTCTTTTGATGGTGTATGTTCGGGCAGTCAAACCTTTTCTTACCTGCTTTTTACAAACTATGGTCAGACATTCAACCCTTCTTGTAGCTGAACATATCCACTCTTGCTTTTGATGATGTATGGTTGGGCATTCGAACCTACTTGTTGCCCGCTTTTCATTAATTATGGGTGGACATTCACACCTTGTCTCAGCCAAACACCTCCGCTCCCTGTTTTGATCATGTATGGTTTGACATTCGCACCTTTGCTTACCTTCTTTTTATACTGATTGCTCAAGATTAAGTTGTTCTTTCTCAAACTACAAAAATTTTTTAATTGTTGAAACTTGATTTGAAGTGGATAAATAAGGAAGACAAACAGTTTTAAGTCAGGCTGATAGCAATTAATTTTATAGCAAAATCTGTATTTCGTCATTTGTCGAGAGATGCTTATTGCTGAAGAAGTTCTTTCTCATTCTACAAAGTACAACGTTGTTTATCATTGAAACTTGATTAGACATGAATAAATATGAAGGACAAAGCAGTCTTAACTTGGTTTGAGTTAAGGAATTCGTTTTATAGGAGAATCCGAATTCGTGCATAACTCGTAAAATAGAGCTTATTTTCGGATTCCTAAAGAATGAGTCTGGTTCTTTCTCATAATACAAAGTTTGTTGTTTATTGTTGAAACTTCATCAGACCGTTAGATATAGTCGGACTCACCTCGACGCACGGCTTGGGATCTGGAACCAGTACTCTTGAGAGGGGTTGGACTCTCTTCCACTCTGGAGTTGCCCGTGGTGAGAGGCGCAGAGCAGGTGTGGGCATACTTATTGCCCCCCCGGCTGTGTGCCAGTACATTGGGGTTTACCCCAGTGAACGAGAGGGTAGCCTCCCTCCGCCTTGGGTGGGGGGACGAGTCCTGACTGTTGTTTGTGCCTATGCGCCAAACAGCAGTTCAGAGTACCTACTCTTTTTGGAGTCTCTGGGGGAGGCACTGGAGAATGCTCCTACGGGAGACTCCCTCATTCTGCTGGGGGACTTCAATGCTCACGTGGGCAATGACAGTGAGACCTGGAGGGGTGTGATTGGGAGGAACGGCCCCCCCGATCTGAATCAGAGTGGTGTTATGTTGTTGGACTTCTGTGCCAGTCATAGACTGTCCATAACGAACACCATGTTCAGGCATAAGGGTGTCCATATGTGCACTTGGCACCAGGACACCCTTGGCCGCAGTTCGATGATCGACTTTGTGGTTGTATCATCGGACTTGCGGCCGTATATCCTGGACACTCGGGTGAAGAGAGGGGCGGAGCTGTCAACTGATCACCACCTGGTGGTGAGTTGGCTCCGCTGGTGGGTGAGGATGCCGATCAGACCTGGCAGGCCCAAACGTATTGTGAGGGTCTGCTGGGAGCGTTTGTCAGAATCCCCCGTCAGAAGGAGCTTTAACTCCCACCTCCGGCAGAGCTTCAACCATATTTGAGGTGGGGGACATTGAATGGGCCATGTTCCGTGACTCCATTGCCGAGGCAGCTGGTCGGAGTTGTGGCCGTAAGGTGGTCGGTGCCTGTCGTGGCGGCAACCCTCGAACCTGCTGGTGGACACCAGTGGTGAGGGAAGCCGTCAAGCTGAAGAAGGAGTCCTATCGGGCCTTTTTGGCCAGTGGGACCCTGGAAGAAGCTGATAGGTACCGACGGGCCAGACGGGCCACGGCTTCGGCGGTTGCTGAGGCAAAAACTCGGGCCTGGGAGGAGTTCGGTGAGACCATGGAGAACGATTTCCGGACGGCCTCGAAAAGATTCTGGTCCACCATCCGGCATCTCAGGGGGGGGAAGCGGCTCACAGTCAACACTGTTTACAGTGCGGACGGGGCTTTGCTGACCTCAACTAGGGATGTTGTGAGTCGGTGGGGGGAGTACTTCGAGGAACTCCTCAATCCTACCAACACGTGCTCGGAAGAGGCAGAGTCGGAGAGCTCGGAGACGGGGCCTCCCATTTCTGGGGCTGAGGTTGCCGAGGTGGTTAAAAAGTTCCTCGGTGGCAAGGCCCCGGGGCTGGATGAGGTCCGTCCTGAGTTTCTCAAGGCTCTGGATGTTGTAGGGCTGTCTTGGCTGACACGCCTCTGCAGTATCGCGTGGACATCGGGGACAGTGCCTCTGGACTGGCAGATTGGGGTGGTGGTCCCCCTCTTTAAAAAGGGGGACCGGAGGGTGTGTTCCAACTATAGGGGTATCACACTCCTCAGCCTCCCTGGTAAGGTCTATTCGGGGGTATTGGAGAGGAGGATCCGTCGGATAATCGAGCCTCGGATTCAGGAGATGCAGTGTGGCTTTCGTCCTGGCCGTGGAACAGTGGACCAGCTCTATACCCTCGGCAGGATCCTGGAGGGTGCATGGGAGTTCGCCCAACCAGTCTACATGTGTTTTGTGGACTTGGAGAAAGCGTTCGACCGTGTCCCTCGTGGAGTCCTGTGGGGGGTGCTCCGGGAATATGGAGTGCCGGACCCCTTGATAGGGGCCGTTCGGTCTCTGTATGACCGGTGCCTCTACTTACTGGTCAATCTACGTTCCCATCCTCACCTATGGTCACGAGTTGTGGGTAGTGACCGAAAGAACAAGATCGCGAATACAAGCGGCCGAAATGGGTTTCCTCCGCAGGGTGTCTGGGCTCTCCCTTAGAGATAGGGTGAGAAGCTCAGTCATCCGGGAGGGGCTCGGAGTAGAACCGCTGCTCCTCCGCAATGAGAGGAGTCAGATGAGGTGGCTCGGGCATCTGGTTAAGATGCCCCCTGGGCGCCTCCCTGGGGAGGTGTTCCGGGCACGTCCCACTGGGAGGAGACCCCGGGGGAGACCCAGGACACGTTGGAGAGACTATGTCTCTCGGCTGGCCTGGGAACGCCTCGGGGTCCCCCCGGAAGAGCTGGAGGAAGTGGCCGGGGACAGAGACGTCTGGGTTTCTCTGCTCAAGCTGCTGCCCCCGCGACCCGACCCCCGGATAAGCGGCAGATGATGGATGGATGGATGGATATATCCTCCACCAACCAGACTTACAACCCCCGACTAGGGTAGCAGAATTTCTAAGCATCTGTACCCCAAAACTACTATCAAAAATATATAAATTATTGTCTAAGATAGATGACACAATGTCTCTTCCATCCTCAAAATCGGAGGCAGATTTATCCATAAGTTCTGGTCATAGCTTCTAACCACAAATATGTTTGAACACCTTCATAAAGACTCGAAATCCTAATTTACAGCTCATACAATACAAAATCCTTCATAGAACACACTATACAGGACAAAGGATGTTCAGGATGGGTCTAACACACTCAAACATCTGCTCACATTGCACAGATAACACACCTGATGATTATGTACACGCTTTGTGGTTTTCTGCGCCTGTCCAGAAGTTCTGGCTTGAAGTCTGTGAGGACCTATCAACATGGCTAAAGTGTAGCATCCCTGCATGCCCCACACTGTGCATACTGGGTGACTTAGACAACATCAACATGGAAATTAACTCAGCACACATGGTTGTCACAGTGTTATGTATCGCAAAGAAAACTATTCTCATGAACTGGAAAGCGAAGAACAATCTGTGTATTAACCAGTTTAGAAATTTTCTTTTAGATTATATTAGCATGGAAACAATGTCTGCCTCCTCAAAACATCAATTGGCTGAATTTCATTCTCTCTGGTCCCCTCTGATTAGTTTTATCACATAGTGGTGGTGGTGGGTTGCTGGGTGATGGTGGGTCTCAGGCCCGGGCTGCTGCGACTGGTGTGACCGGGTGGTTTGTTTGTTTGTTTTTTGTAGAGGTCCTCCGGGGTGGGGTTGGGTTGAGTGGGGTGGGGCGGGATGGATACCTTCTGGGGGTACAGTAGCTCCCGGAATATGGTCGCTGCAGGCCCCGAGCCTGGTGGACATCAGGCCCTCCTGCCCATTGCTGGCTCCCAGGTAGCGGGGATGCCTATTGCAGCCAGTCCCTGGCTGCCCTCTCTGGGGGAGAGTAGCTCCCCCGGTATATATCCCCATACCCCTCTTCCTTCTGGCTCCTGTACACAGCACACACTCACACATGAAGGGTTTTGGGGGCGTGTGTGTTCGGTGGGGTGTAGTGGATGGGGCCACGTAGGTGGTCCCCTTTGGTTGCACTCTGCAGTTCCCTGCCCCTGTTTTAATTACACCTTAGACATTAGTACTTATCAAACACACTCACACACACACATTAGGTCTTGGGGGGTGGTTACACTGAGTGGCATCTGGTGGGCGGGGCTCTTTGGGTATGTAGGCTGCCCAGAGTGCCGCGCTCCCAGTTCTACAAATTTGGCTGCCCCTCAATTTTAATTGCTCACTATTAGAAAATATTGAAGAGCCAGAAGGGTGAGGGGAGGGGTCTTCTTCGCACACCCCTGCTTCCTGGTGCCAGGAGGATTAATTAATGGTTCTGCTGGTTCGGGGTCTGTGGTGGCTGGGGGGTTGCTGGCCTCCTGGTGTGCCCGCTGCACTACACCCCAGCAGAGTCGAGGGAGGTAGGATGTGTGGATGTATGGGACGTGAAAGTGTGTGTGGTAATGATTGGGCCTGGATCTGGGACTTGCTGTCGCCTGGCCTGCCTGTGTTTCTCCCGATGGGGCATCAGCGTTGCCTCTCCCCACTGCTCGCGACTTCACCCACCTGTGGGCACGTCTTGACTCCCAGGGCACTTGGCCAGGGGCGCTGGGGCAGGCGCTGACCCACTTTGTGGCTGTCTGGGGCGCTTGGCCCTCCTGGGTATTGGGTGGGGCCTCTGCCGGGGGGTTTGGGGGCGCTCGGGCTCCTGGGGCCCAGGTCCAGTGCACGGCCCATGTCTGGGCGGCTGGGGCCTGGCGGGGTCGGTGGGCTGTTGCCCCTGGTTCCCGGAGTGCCTCTGCCCTATGCTTATGGGGGCTCTTTCCGGGGGCTTCCTCTGCAGTCTTCTGGGTGGATGCGTGGTTGCCCCTGCGGTGGGCTACCTGGGTTCTGTGCTCTGTGGGGGCTGCTGGTGGCCTGGGTCTTGTGGCCCTCTCTGCCTGCTTCTGATTGTTTGGGGGGCTGTGGATTGTGGCCCTGTATGCTTATACACTCATAACTAAGCACGGTTATCATGTAGGTCCTGTGCCATGGGTGTTGCATGTTCTCACACACACACACACACACACACATTCATTAGTCCAGTAGCATGGTCACTAAGCAGTTGATGTGTTATCATGTCGTCTCAGGTCATCTATATCCACAGCTGTGTTGTATGCGATTGCCGCTTCTTGTGCTTGTTTTTGTTTGTTTGTGTGTTTGTTTTTTCTCTGCTTGTCTGCTTTCAGGTGCTCCTCTTGGCGCTAAGGCTGGATTCCCCTCATAGGCCATGGATTGTTGTCTGTTTTGTTTTTTACAGGTGTAGCAGCTGGTTGTCTGGTTTTTGTTTCTATTTTTTTTCTGTTTCCTCTTCTTTCCTCTTCTTCTTTCCTTGTCCCCCGGTCCGGTTCAGTTCAGTTCATGTCATATATTGTAAAAAGAAATAAATAAATGGGCATCAAGGGGAGCTTTACATTTATAAAACTTCCCTTGGCAAAACAAATCTGTTTGGCATCATAGGTATTCAGACTACAATTCTTCTGACATAATGCTGAACAGGACAAGGGGAAAAAAAAGTAAAGAAGACAGTTCTGCCGAAAGCCAGGGATAGACCTGTTCTAAGTTCTATACTTTTTAAAAGGGGCGTGTTTATCAACTATGGAATTAGAAGATTTACAAAAATGGTCAAGTGCTAGATCTTCATCTGGGATTTTAACAGTGTCATATAACTATTCAACAGATCAGTTAAAAAAAAGCCTGCTCATGGAGATGTTTCAGGATCTGGATACCAAGCGTGGACCTAATGTTTTCATTTTTGCAATTCTGATACAGGCTATTGAGCAGTGATAACTAACACCAAGTTCAGATACTGCGGATTTTCTACCTTTGATTTGTTAAGATTGAGACAATCAGGGACAACCTTGAAGGATCTCTTTGGTTTTGTAGGATCAGTAATTACCTGAGAAAGGTTGATATTGGTACACACCTTTTTTAAATGATCAGAGGCAGAGTTCAACTTGTTTAAATTAAAATTGCCACACAGAGATTGGGTTTAGGCCACATGCACACAGAATGACATCAACAAATATAAGAAATATTAAACATTTACACATAGATTTTTGAATATATGTAGAGGAATGATACTTTGAAATGTGCTCATTGCGGAGTTATGATCAGTTGAGTAATGAAGGTTGAACTATTCTGGGAAAGAGGTTCTATTCCCAGCATCATGATGGACACTCCTGATATAGAAGGTTTCGCTAACGCATTGGAATTGTTTTACTATTTTCATATGCATGTGCAATGAAGAATTGCTTGCTGCTGATAAATGCAAAGAAGAACAGCTTACACATAGATGCTCACATATAGGCTGCTGAATGCAATGAAGACCTGCTTATCAAGTAAAGTTCAATGTCAATGTGTAATATTCAATTAGGATTTGCAAAACAGTGAAGTTAAACAATGAATGGGTCCATAGTCGGTATGAGAAGACTACAGGAATATTTACCTGGGTGTACGTTCAAACAGAGATGAGAAAATTGCGATAAATAATTGTTTGTTTGTTTGTTAGTATGTATATGAATGTTATGTGTATAAACTGTGTTGAGTTATAGTTACTCAGTAGTGTCTCAGTGAAACAACCGACGGGGGAAGCCTTGCGGTGACAACAAAAGCAGTGTTTTACTGATCAGTCAAGTTGCTCCAGTGTACTCCATACAAACTGGTTGGCTACTGAAGGGATAGAAAATGGGGAATACTTGTTTTAAAGCAAACAAGGAATTAGATGGGAAAAATACATGTTTTAACGGGACCCAGACAATATTAAATACTCAGACAGATGGGAGAAGAAGTGTAGTTTTGTAGGATATCACAAAATTATTACATAGAATTAGTGAAATCAATTGAAGAATGCCTTTCTGAAGAGCTGTTTACCACAGATGAGCAGCTTTGCGACCAAGCACATTGTAGATCGCTTTACTGCCAAAATGATCTAATTTAATGGATTGGTTTAGACATGCATAACAGCATTTTAAGAACAAAGAGAGAAACAAAAAGGGACAACGCTTCATGGTGGAAGGTGATGTATAAATAACTGTGTATATGATGAAGGGGGTGGCAACACCCATTCCGAAATCCCGCCATTCCGACATCCCGCTATTCCGACATCCCACCATTCCGACATACCACCATTCCGACATACCACCATTCCGACATGCAAACGTCCCACCATTCCGACATCCCACCATTGCGACATCCCGCTATTCTGACGTTCAAATGTCCCACCATTCCGACAAGGCTTTCCGTATAAGGAAATGTGTGTTACTCAACAGGTGAGTCCCTTCTTTCTGTTCATGCAATTTATATGTTTAACATGTTTATAGACAAGCATTATTAAAAACACAAAGTCTCGGCAACTGGAGGAGGAGAAGCAGTCCGCGGTGGTTTTCAATCACACACTCCAATGCCACTTGTTTCAACTTCCGAAAATTTAATCCAGGAAAAAAAGGCTTACAAACATGGACCAAAACGGCTCCATAACACGCACAAGAATCCAAAAGAAACGAAAGTTAACTAAAAGAAAGCAAATAAACAGTATGAAGTGGTCAAAATTGGTTTTACGCATGCCTATGTGCGTCTGGCACATGCGTCTTCGGGCTCTCCCACGTTGGTTTGTGGATGAAAGCTATATGTTCAGCTGTAATGTCATGTAAAAACAATCTCTACATGACATTTAGTCCCAGGTGTGACCAGTTAGGTCCTTAAGATATCAACAGGCTGTATAAAGCTACAACCGTTGCGGCTGTGTGTTTGTGCCAAATGCGCAAAACCCATCCGCGCTTCCCAAAATTGGAGTGAGTACTCATAAATCACGTGAATAACATGAATAAACGTTTTTACTGCATTTTGTTGTGTTTTATAGGTTCTATGCTGTCATTTCTATCTTCTTCTATTGGCAAGGCAAGGCAGAGTGCTCGCAACTGTGTCCTGTGCAGTAGCCGTGATATCTGTAATTGCAATTATTACTTTTGCATATGATGACAGCGTGCAAAAGACGCATGGGCTCTGTGGAGAGCTCCGCTCCAGCTGGCTGCTGTGACAGCTCACTGACACTGTATTTCTGCTTAATCAGTTTCAGTCTCGCCAGAGTTATATTAATATCTGTATTTTTATATTTGAAATTCAGGGGATTTTGATAATAGATTATTAAAGTTTGTTTGCGAGGCTGTGGCCTCTGCATGTGCAAAGCTCGTGCGCCAAACTTTAGGGCGTATTTGCGCCGGCATATCATTAGTGCAAAATGTTTTGGGTAAAAAATAGGCTATTAAAAGGAACTGTCGGAATGGCGGTATGTTAAAAAAAACAAAAAACATACCGCCATTCCGACCATAGGAGGAAAAAAGTGTCGGAATGGTGGGACGTTTGATAAAAAATTAAGTGTCGCCATTCCGACAATTGGAGACCCATGTCGGAATGGCGAGATGTCGGAATGGCAGCATGTAACCATGATGAAGGAGAGACCATTTGAGCAGCACAGCCATTTCGCAGCACAGGGACAGCAATCCAAGTTACAGGATCTCCCACGTGGTATCACCTGTCACATTGTGTCAAGGCATCAAAAGAAGAAAAAATCACCAAACTCAAGGACAAAAAGACAAAGACTCCGGTGAACGAAGACAGAGGACTGACAAACCAGAAATACAAAAGGATTCTCGATATCAAGATCCAGAAGAAGAGGCTAACAATGCCACGAACACTTACGATGCTGGGAATGATGCCAGCAATGAACAGAGAAGAAGATTCAGTGTCATCAATCTGCATTACGTGCCTCTAATGAGGGGGTGAATATAGAATCCTCAACGATTACAACGTCTCTGGGAACTGTGACAACAACAAGGTTTAAACCATTTTGATATATATTGTAACCTATTGTCTAAGGAATAGTGCTGAAAATGAGGTAAATCTAATCCACCACTGTCCTTGGTCTTCTGTAGGGTTTTTAAACTAATACGTGGTGGTTTGTTTTTCCACAGAAATTTGGAGATGCATGAATCTAGTGACTTAAACCAAGTAGCAGATGGTTTTATGGGGATCATTGAGAACAAATAGTTAACTTTTGGTAGTATCATCATTTTAATGGATGTAACTCTCCCCATAAGTGATATAGGTAAGGACTTCCAACGAGAGATCGTCCTCTACTGTCTTTAATAATTGCACATAATTTAGCTTTGTTAGCTCTGAGAGCCTGGAGGAAATGTTTATGCCTAAATATCTAATATTTCCTGACTGTAAAGTGATCGCAGGTATATTATGGACCCTACAGTTAATGGGCAGAACTGTGGTCTTAGACCAGTTGATAGAGTAGTCAGAAAGTGCTGAGAATTTATTTATGAGTGTGATCGTGTGACTGAGAGACGTCTGTGAGTTCTGAAGGAAAAGTAATACATCATCAGCATAAAGACTTATTTTATGCTCAATATTTTGGGATTAATTACTCACAAATGGGTAAGAAAAGGTAGTATTGCCAGACCATACATGATCAAAACAGGGAGCGGAGGTGGTTCAGCTGCAAGGTATGAATGTCTGACTATAGTTTGTAAAAAGCGGGTAAGATAAGGTGCGAATGCCCAACAATGTATGATCAAAAGAGGGAGCGGAGGGTTTTGGCTACAAGAAGGTTTGAATGTCCGACCATAGTTTGTAAAAAGCGGGTAAGAAAAGCTTACCATACATCATCAAAAGCAGGAGTGGATGTGTTCGGCTACAAGAAGATTTGAATGTCCATCAATAATTGCTTTAAAACATGAAAGAAAATTTTCAAATATCAAACCGCACATGATCATAAGCGGGAGAGGAGTTGTTCAGCTGCAAGAAGGTGTGAATGTCCACCCATAATTACTGAAAAATGGGTAAGAAAAGGTGAAAATGCCCAACCATACATCATCAAAAGCAGGAGTGGATGTGTTCGGCTACAAGAAAGTTTGAATGTCCGACCATAGTTTGTAAAAAGCGGGTAAGAAAAGGTTCGAATGCCCGAACATAGACCATCAAAAGAGGGAGCGGAGGTGGTCCGCTGTAAGAAGGTGTAAATGTCCGACCATAGTTGGTAAAAAGCGGGTAAGAAAAGGTTAAAATACCCGACTGTACACAATCAATAGCGGGAGCGGAGTTGTTTGGCTACAAGAAGGTGTGAAAGTCCGACCACGGTTTGTAAAAAGCGGGTAAGAAAAGGTTCGAATGCCCGAATATATACCATCAAAAGTGGAAGTGGATGTGTTCAGCTACAAGAAGGTTTGAATGTCCGACCATAGTTTGTAAAAAGCGGGTAAGAAAAGGTTCAAATGCCTGACTATACACCATCAAAAGCGGGAGCAGAGGTGTTCCGCTGTAAGACGGTGTGAATGTCCGACCATATTTGGTAAAAAGCGGGTAAGAAAAGGTTAAAATACCCGACTGTACACAATCAATAGCGGGAGAGGAGGTGTTCAGCTGCAAGAAGGTGTGAATGTCCACCCATAATTACTGAAAAATGGGTAAGAAAAGGTGCGAATGCCAAACCATACATTATCAAAAGCAGGTGTGAACGTCCGACCAAAGTTTGCAAAAAGCAGTTAAGAAAAGGTTCGAATGCCCGAATATATACCATCAAAAGCGAGAGCAGAGCTGTTCGACTGCAAGTAGGTGTGAATGTCCAGCCATAATTACTCACAAACGGGTAAGAAAAGGTAGTATTGCCAGACCATACATGATCAAAACAGGGAGCTGAGGTGGTTCAGCTGCAAGATGTGAATGTCTGACTATAGTTTGTAAAAAGCGGGTAAGACAAGGTGCGAATGCCCGACAATGTATGATCAAAAGAGGGAGTGGAGGTCTTCGGCTGCAAGGTCTGAATGTCTAACCATAATTTCTAAAAACCGGGTAAGAAAAGGCTCGAAAGCCCGACTATACACAATCAAAAGCGGGAGCGGGAGGTTTTCAGCTGCAAATCCTTCACTCAAACCAAGTGAAAACTGCTTTGTCCTTCATATTTATCAATGTCTAGATTGACTTCAACAAAGAACAACACTGGATTTTGCAGTAGAAGAAAGAGCATCACTGAAGGATCAGTAATCCGAGAATAAGCTTATTTTCATACGTTCTGCATGATTTGGGATTTTATGTATAAAATGAATTCCTTCACTCAAACCAAGTTAAAACTGCTTTGTCCTTCATATTTATCAATGTCTAGATCGACTTCAACAAAGAACAACATTGTATTTTGCAGTAGAAGAAAAAGCAACACTGAAGGATCAGGAATCCGAGAATAAGCTTCTTTTCATACGTTTTGAATGATTTGGGATTTTATGTATAAAATGAATTCCTTCACTCAAACCAAGTGAAAACTGCTTTGTCCTTCATATTTATCAATGTCTAGATTTACTTCAACAAAGAACAACATTGTATTTTGCAGTAGTAGAAAGAGCAACACTTGAAGGAACAGGAATCCGAGAATAAGCTTATTTTCATACGTTCTGCATGATTTGGGATTTTATGTATAAAATGAATTCCTTTACTCAAACTATGTTAAAACTGCTTTGTCCTTCATATTTATCAATGTCTAGATTGACTTCAACAAAGAACAACATTGTATTTTGCAGTAGAAGAAATAGCAACACTGAAGGATCAGGAATCCGAAAACACGCTTATTTTCATACGTTCTGCTTGATTTGGGATTTTGCTATAAAATTATTTCCTTCACTCAAACAAAGTGGAAACTGCTTTGTCCTTCATATTTATCAATGTCTATATCGATTTCAACAAAGAACAAGGCTGTATTTTGCAGTATAGGAAAGAGCAACACTGGAGGATCAGGAATCCGAGAATAAGCTTACTTTCATGAGTCCTGCACGATTTCGGATTTTCCTATAAAATGAATTGCTTTGCTCAAACCAAGTTAAAATTGCTTTGTCCTTCATAGTTATCCGTGTCTAAAATGTATCAAGCATAAAGTTCCTCATATTACCCTGAATGAGAAAGAAGCATCCCTTTGGTTGAGCAATACGTTCCTTTTGCGGAGTTATGCATGATTTCGGATTTTGCTATAAAATTCATTCCTTCACACCTTTTTTTTTTCACCGCATTTTATAGATTATGGTTGGAAATTTCAACCACTCTAATCCGAAGACCTCTCCTCCCGCTTTTGTTAATATATTTGAACTTTAGTTGGACATTCACCCCTTTTTGCAGCTAAACCACCTCCGCTCCCTGTTTTGATCATGTATGGTCTGGCAATACTACATTTTCTTACCCGTTTGTGAGTAATTATGGCTGGACATTCACACCTACTTGCAGCCGAACACCACCTCTCTCGCTTTTGATGATGTATGGACCGGCATTCTTACCTTTTCTAACACATTTTTCAGAAATTACGGTCGGAGATTCACACCTACTCACAGCCGAACAACTCCGCTCCCGCATTTGATGGTGTGCAGTCGGACATTCTCACCCTTTCTCATCAGCTTTTTGCAAATTATGATCTGACATTCACACCTGCTTTTGATAATGTATGGTTTGGCATTCGCACCTTTTCTTACCCATTTGTCAGGAATAATGGGTGGACATTCACACCTTCTTGCAGCTGAACACCTCCTCTCCCACTTATGATCATGTGCGGTTTGATTTTCGAAAATTTTCTTTCATGTTTTCTAGCAATTATTGATGGACATTTAGACCTTCTTGCAGCTGAACACCTCCGCTCCTGCTTTTGATCATACCTTGTCAGGCATTCGCACCATGTCTTACCCGCTTTTTACAAACTTTAGTCGAACATTTACACCTTTTTGCAGCCGAACACCACCTCTCTCGCTTTTGATGATGTATGGTCCGGCATTCTTTCCTTTTCTAACACATTTTTCAGCAATTATGGTCGGACATTCACACCTACTCAGAGCCAAACACCTCCGCTCCCGCATTTGATGGTGTATAGTCGGGCATTCTCACCCTTTCTCATCAGCTTTTTGCAAATTATGATCTGACATTCACACCTGCTTTTGATAATGTATGGTTGGGCATTCGCACCTTTTTTTACCCATTTTTCAGGAATTATGGGTGGACATTCACACCTTCTTGCAGCTGAACACCTCCTCTCCTTCTTATGATCATGTGCGGATGATATTCGAAAATTTTCTTTCATGTTTTAAAGCAATTATTGATGGACATTCAGACCTTCTTGCAGCTGAACCACTCTGCTCCCGCTTTTGATGGTGTATAGTCGGGCTTTCGAAACTTTCCTTCCCGGTTTATACAAATTATGGTTGGACATTCAGACCTTCTTGCAGCCGAACACCTCTGCTCCCTCTTTTGATCATACATTGTCGGGCATTAGCACCTTTTCTTACCCGCTTTTTACAAACCATAGTCGGACTTTCACATCTTTTAGTAGCCGAACAACTCCGCTCCCGCTATTGATTGTGTACAGTCGGGTATTTTAACCTTTTCTTACCCGCTTTTTACCAACTATGGTCGGACATTCACACCTTCTTACAGCGGAACACCTCCGCTCCCTCTTTTGATGGTGTATGTTCGGGCAGTCAAACCTTTTCTTACCTGCTTTTTACAAACTATGGTCAGACATTCAACCCTTCTTGGAGCCGAACACATCCACTCCTGCTTTTGATTATGTATATTTGGGCATTCGCACCTTTTCTTACCCATTTTTCAGTAATTATGGGTGGACATTCACACCTTCTTGCAGCCAAACACCTCCGCTCCCTCTTTTGATCATACATTTTCGGGCATTCGCACCTTTTCTTACCCGCTTTTTACAAACCATGGTCGGACTTTCACACCTTTTAGTAGCCGAACAACTCCGCACCCGCTACTGATTGTGTACAGTCGGGTATTTTAACCTTTTCTTACCCGTTTTTTACCAACTATGGTCGGACATTCACACCTTCTTACAGCGGAACACCTCCGCTCCCTCCTTTGATGGTGTATGTTCGGGCATTCGAACCTTTTCTTACCCGCTTTTTACAAACTATGGTCAGACGTTCAAACCTTCTTGTAGCCGAAAACCTCTGCTCCCTCTTTTGATTATACATTGTCAGGCATTCGCACCTTATCGTACCCGCTTTTTACAAACTATAGTCAGACATTCACACCTTGGTGCTGAACCACCTCAGCTCCCTGTTTTGATCATGTATGGTCTGGCAATACTACCTTTTCTTACCCGTTTGTGAGTAATTATGGCTGGACATTCACACCTACTTGCAGTCGAACAGCTCTGCTCCCGCTTTTGATTTTGTTTGGTTGGATATTCGAACCTTTTCTTAACTGCTTTTTACAAACTTTGGTCGGACGTTCACACCTTCTTGCAGCCGAACACCTCCGCTTCCGCTTTTGATGGTATATATTCGGGCATTCGAACCTTTTCTTACCAGCTTTTTACAAACCATGGTTGGACTTTCACACCTTCTTGTAGCCGAACAACTCCGCTCCCCCTATTGATTGTGTACAGTCGGGTATTTTAACCTTTTCTTACCCACTTTTTACCAACTATGGTCGGACATTCACACCTTCTTACAGCGGAACACCTCCGCTCCCTCTTTTGATGGTGTTTGTTTGGGCATTCGAACCTTTTCTTACCCGCTTTTTACAAACTATGCTCGGACATTCAAACCTTCTTGTAGCCGAACACATCCACTCCTTCTTTTGATGATGTATGCTTGGGCATTCAAACCTACTTTTTGCCCGCTTTTCATTAATTTTGGGTGGACATTCACACCTTGTCACAGCCAAACACCTCCGCTCCCTCTTTTGATGGTGTTTGTTTGGGCATTCGAACCTTTTCTTACCCGCTTTTTACAAACTATGCTCGGACTTTCAAACCTTCTTGTAGCCGAACACATCCACTCCTTCTTTTGATGATGTATGCTTGGGCATTCAAACCTACTTTTTGCCCGCTTTTCATTAATTTTGGGTGGACATTCACACCTTGTCACAGCCAAACACCTCCGCTCCCTGTTTTGATCATGTATGGTTGGACATTCGCACCTTGTCTCACCCGCTTTTTGCAAACTATGGTCGGCTGTTCACAGCTTCCTCTCCACCATACTTGTATGGTGGGATATTCACACCCACTTGCATCCGAAGACCTTTTGTTGATATTTAGTCGGTCATTCGCAGCTTACCCGCTTTTTACAAACTATAGTCAGACATTCACACCTTGGTGCTGAACCACCTCAGCTCCCTCTTTTGATCATGTATGGTCTGGCAATACTACCTTTTTTACCCGTTTGTGAGTAATTATGGCTGGACATTCACACCTACTTGCAGTCGAACAGCTCTGCTCCCGCTTTTGATTATGTTTGGTTGGATATTCTAACCTTTTCTTAACTGCTTTTTACAAACTTTGGTCGGACGTTCACACCTTCTTGCAGTCAAACACCTCCGCTTTCGCTTTTGATGGTATATATTCGGGCATTCGAACCTTTTCTTAGCAGCTTTTTACAAACCATGGTTGGACTTTCACACCTTCTTGTAGCCGAACAACTCCGCTCCCGCTATTGATTGTGTACAGTCGGGTATTTTAACCTTTTCTTACCCGTTTTTTACCAACTATGGTCGGACATTCACACCGTCTTACAGCGGAACACCTCCGCTCACGCTTTTGATGGTGTATTGTCAGGCATTTGAACCTTTTCTTACCCGCTTTTTACAAACTATGGTCGGACATTCAAACCTTCTTGTAGCCAAAAACCTCCGCTCCCTCTTTTGAATATACATTGTCGGGCATTCGCACCTTTTCTTACCCGTTTTTTACAAACCATGGTCGGACTTTCAAACCTTCTTGTAGCCCAACACATCCACTCCTGCTTTTGATGATGTATGTTTGGGCATTCGCACCTTTTCTTACCCATTTTTCAGTAATTATGGGTGGACATTCACACCTTCTTACAGCTGAACACCTCCTCTCCCGCTTATGATGGTGTATAGTCGGGCTTTCAAGCCTTTTCTTACCCGGTTTTTACAAATTATAGTTGGACATTCAGACCTTCTTACAGCCGAAAACCTCCACTCCCTCTTTTGATCATACATTGTCGGGCATTAGCACCTTTTCTTACCCGCTTTTTACAAACCATAGTCGGACTTTCACATCTTTTAGTAGCCGAACAACTCCGCTCCCGCTATTGATTGTGTACAGTCGGGTATTTTAACCTTTTCTTACCCGCTTTTTACCAACTATGGTCGGACATTCACACCTTACAGCGGAACACCTCCGCTCCCTCTTTTGATGGTGTATGTTCGGGCAGTCAAACCTTTTCTTACCTGCTTTTTACAAACTATGGTCAGACATTCAACCCTTCTTGAAGCCGAACACATCCACTCCTGCTTTTGATTATGTATAGTTGGGCATTCGCACCTTTTCTTACCCATTTTTCAGTAATTATGGGTGTACATTCACACCTTCTTGCAGCCGAACACCTCCGCTCCCTCTTTTGATCATACATTTTCGGGCATTCGCACCTTTTCTTACCCGCTTTTTACAAACCATGGTTGGACTTTCACACCTTTTAGTAGCCGAACAACTCCGCACCCACTACTGATTGTGTACAGTCGGGTATTTTAACCTTTTCTTACCCGTTTTTTACCAACTATGGTCGGACATTCACACCTTCTTACAGCGGAACACCTCCGCTCCCTCCTTTGATGGTGTATGTTCGGGCATTCGAACCTTTTCTTACCCGCTTTTTACAAACTATGGTCAGACGTTCAAACCTTCTTGTAGCTGAACATATCCACTCTTGCTTTTGATGATGTATGGTTGGGCATTCGAACCTACTTGTTGCCCGCTTTTCATTAATTATGGGTGGACATTCACACCTTGTCTCAGCCAAACACCTCCGCTCCCTGTTTTGATCATATATGGTTTGACATTCGCACCTTTGCTTACCTTCTTTTTATACTGATTGCTCAAGATTAAGCTGTTCTTTCTCAAACTACAAAAATTTTTTAATTGTTGAAACTTGATTTGAAGTGGATAAATAAGGAAGACAAACAGTTTTAAGTCAGGCTGATAGCAATTAATTTTATAGCAAAATCTGTATTTCGTCATTTGTCGAGAGATGCTTATTGCTGAAGAAGTTCTTTCTCATTCTACAAAGTACAACGTTGTTTATCATTGAAACTTGATTAGACATGAATAAATATGAAGGACAAAGCAGTCTTAACTTGGTTTGAGTTAAGGAATTCGTTTTATAGGAGAATCCGAATTCGTGCATAACTCGTAAAATAGAGCTTATTTTCGGATTCCTAAAGAATGAGTCTGGTTCTTTCTCATCATACAAAGTTTGTTGTTTATTGTTGAAACTTCATCAGACCGTTAGATATAGTCGGACTCACCTCGATGCACGGCTTGGGATCTGGAACCAGTACTCTTGAGAGGGGTTGGACTCTCTTCCACTCTGGAGTTGCCCGTGGTGAGAGGCGCAGAGCAGGTGTGGGCATACTTATTGCCCCCCCGGCTGTGTGCCAGTACATTGGGGTTTACCCCAGTGAACGAGAGGGTAGCCTCCCTCCGCCTTGGGTGGGGGGACGAGTCCTGACTGTTGTTTGTGCCTATGCGCCAAACAGCAGTTCAGAGTACCTACTCTTTTTGGAGTCTCTGGGGGAGGCACTGGAGAATGCTCCTACCGGAGACTCCCTCATTCTGCTGGGGGACTTCAATGCTCACGTGGGCAATGACAGTGAGACCTGGAGGGGTGTGATTGGGAGGAACGGCCCCCCCGATCTGAATCAGAGTGGTGTTATGTTGTTGGACTTCTGTGCCAGTCATAGACTGTCCATAACGAACACCATGTTCAGGCATAAGGGTGTCCATATGTGCACTTGGCACCAGGACATCCTTGGCCGCAGTTCGATGATCGACTTTGTGGTTGTATCATCGGACTTGCGGCCGTATGTCCTGGACACTCGGGTGAAGAGAGGGGCGGAGCTGTCAACTGATCACCACCTGGTGGTGAGTTGGCTCCGCTGGTGGGGGAGGATGCCGATCAGACCTGGCAGGCCCAAACGTATTGTGAGGGTCTGCTGGGAGCGTTTGTCAGAATCCCCCGTCAGAAGGAGCTTTAACTCCCACCTCCGGCAGAGCTTCAACCATATTTGAGGTGGGGGACATTGAATGGGCCATGTTCCGTGACTCCATTGCCGAGGCAGCTGGTCGGAGTTGTGGCCGTAAGGTGGTCGGTGCCTGTCGTGGCGGCAACCCTCGAACCTGCTGGTGGACACCAGTGGTGAGGGAAGCCGTCAAGCTGAAGAAGGAGTCCTATCGGGCCTTTTTGGCTAGTGGGACCCTGGAAGAAGCTGATAGGTACCGACGGGCCAGACGGGCCACGGCTTCGGCGGTTGCTGAGGCAAAAACTCGGGCCTGGGAGGAGTTCGGTGAGACCATGGAGAACGATTTCCGGATGGCCTCGAAAAGATTCTGGTCCACCATCCGGCATCTCAGGGGGGGGAAGCGGCTCACAGTCAAGACTGTTTACAGTGCGGACGGGGCTTTGCTGACCTCAACTAGGGATGTTGTGAGTCGGTGGGGGGAGTACTTCGAGGAACTCCTCAATCCTACCAACACGTGCTCGGAAGAGGCAGAGTCGGAGAGCTCGGAGACGGGGCCTCCCATTTCTGGGGCTGAGGTTGCCGAGGTGGTTAAAAAGTTCCTCGGTGGCAAGGCCCCGGGGGTGGATGAGGTCCGTCCTGAGTTTCTCAAGGCTCTGGATGTTGTAGGGCTGTCTTGGCTGACACGCCTCTGCAGTATCGTGTGGACATCGGGGACAGTGCCTCTGGACTGGCAGATTGGGGTGGTGGTCCCCCTCTTTAAAAAGGGGGACCGGAGGGTGTGTTCCAACTATAGGGGTATCACACTCCTCAGCCTCCCTGGTAAGGTCTATTCGGGGGTATTGGAGAGGAGGATCCGTCGGATAATCGAGCCTCGGATTCAGGAGATGCAGTGTGGCTTTCGTCCTGGCCGTGGAACAGTGGACCAGCTCTATACCCTCGGCAGGATCCTGGAGGGTGCATGGGAGTTCGCCCAACCAGTCTACATGTGTTTTGTGGACTTGGAGAAAGCGTTCGACCGTGTCCCTCGTGGAGTCCTGTGGGGGGTGCTCCGGGAATATGGAGTGCCGGACCCCTTGATAGGGGCCGTTCGGTCTCTGTATGACCGGTGCCTCTACTTACACCTCAATCTACGTTCCCATCCTCACCTATGGTCACGAGTTGTGGGTAGTGACCGAAAGAACAAGATCGCGAATACAAGCGGCCGAAATGGGTTTCCTCCGCAGGGTGTCTGGGCTCTCCCTTAGAGATAGGGTGAGAAGCTCAGTCATCCGGGAGGGGCTCGGAGTAGAACCGCTGCTCCTCCGCATTGAGAGGAGTCAGATGAGGTGGCTCGGGCATCTGGTTAGGATGCCCCCTGGGCGCCTCCCTGGGGAGGTGTTCCGGGCACGTCCCACTGGGAGGAGACCCCGGGGGAGACCCAGGACACGTTGGAGAGACTATGTCTCTCGGCTGGCCTGGGAACGCCTCGGGGTCCCCCCGGAAGAGCTGGAGGAAGTGGCCGGGGACAGAGACGTCTGGGTTTCTCTGCTCAAGCTGCTGCCCCCGCGACCCGACCCCCGGATAAGCGGCAGATGATGGATGGATGGATGGATATATCCTCCACCAACCAGACTTACAACCCCCGACTAGGGTAGCAGAATTTCTAAGCATCTGTACCCCAAAACTACTATCAAAAATATATAAATTATTGTCTAAGATAGATGACACAATGTCTCTTCCATCCTCAAAATGGGAGGCAGATTTATCCATCAGTTCTGGTCATAGCTTCTAACCACAAATATGTTTGAACACCTTCATAAAGACTCGAAATCCTAATTTACAGCTCATACAATACAAAATCCTTCATAGAACACACTATACAGGACAAAGGATGTTCAGGATGGGTCTAACACACTCAAACATCTGCTCACATTGCACAGATAACACACCTGATGATTATGTACACGCTTTGTGGTTTTCTGCGCCTGTCCAGAAGTTCTGGCTTGAAGTCTGTGAGGACCTATCAACATGGCTAAAGTGTAGCATCCCTGCATGCCCCACACTGTGCATACTGGGTGACTTAGACAACATCAACATGGAAATTAACTCAGCACACATGGTTGTCACAGTGTTATGTATCGCAAAGAAACCTATTCTCATGAACTGGAAAGCGAAGAACAATCTGTGTATAAACCAGTTTAGAAATTTTCTTTTAGATTATATTAGCATGGAAACAATGTCTGCCTCCTCAAAACATCAATTGGCTGAATTTCATTCTCTCTGGTCCCCTCTGATTAGTTTTATCACATAGTGGTGGTGGTGGGTTGCTGGGTGATGGTGGGTCTCAGGCCCGGGCTGCTGCGACTGGTGTGACCGGGTGGTTTGTTTGTTTGTTTTTTGTAGAGGTCCTCCGGGGTGGGGTTGGGTTGAGTGGGGTGGGGCGGGATGGGTACCTTCTGGGGGTACAGTAGCTCCCGGAATATGGTCGCTGCAGGCCCCGAGCCTGGTGGACATCAGGCCCTCCTGCCCATTGCTGGCTTCCAGGTAGCGGGGATGCCTATTGCAGCCAGTCCCTGGCTGCCCTCTCTGGGGGAGAGTAGCTCCCCCGATATATATCCCCATACCCCTCTCCCTTCTGGCTCCTGTACACAGCACACACTCACACATGAAGGGTTTTGGGGGCGTGTGTGTTCGGTGGGGTGTAGTGGATGGGGCCACGTAGGTGGTCCCCTTTGGTTGCACTCTGCAGTTCCCTGCCCCTGTTTTAATTACACCTTAGACATTAGTACTTATCAAACACACTCACACACACACATTAGGTCTTGGGGGGTGGTTACACTGAGTGGCATCTGGTGGGCGGGGCTCTTTGGGTATGTAGGCTGCCCAGAGTGCCGCGCTCCCAGTTCTACAAGTTTGGCTGCCCCTCAATTTTAATTGCTCACTATTAGAAAATATTGAAGAGCCAGAAGGGTGAGGGGAGGGGTCTTCTTCGCACACCCCTGCTTCCTGGTGTCTGCTCGGGGCAGGAGGGGCCAGGAGGATTAATTAATTGTTCTGCTGGTTCGGGGTCTGTGGTGGCTGGGGGGTTGCTGGCCTCCTGGTGTGCCCGCTGCACTACACCCCAGCAGAGTCGAGGGAGGTAGGATGTGTGGATGTGTGGATGTATGGGACGTGAAAGTGTGTGTGGTAATGATTGGGCCTGGATCTGGGACTTGCTGTCGCCTGGCCTGCCTGTGTTTCTCCCGATGGGGCATCAGCGTTGCCTCTCCCCACTGCTCGCGACTTCACCCACCTGTGGGCACGTCTTGACTCCCAGGGCACTTGGCCAGGGGCGCTGGGGCAGGCGCTGACCCACTTTGTGGCTGTCTGGGGCGCTTGGCCCTCCTGGGTATTGGGTGGGGCCTCTGCCGGGGGGTTTGGGGGCGCTCGGGCTCCTGGGGCCCAGGTCCAGTGCACGGCCCATGTCTGGGCGGCTGGGGCCTGGCGGGGTCGGTGGGCTGTTGCCCCTGGTTCCCGGAGTGCCTCTGCCCTATGCTTATGGGGGCTCTTTCCGGGGGCTTCCTCTGCAGTCTTCTGGGTGGATGCGTGGTTGCCCCTGCGGTGGGCTACCTGGGTTCTGTGCTCTGTGGGGGCTGCTGGTGGCCTGGGTCTTGTGGCCCTCTCTGCCTGCTTCTGATTGTTTGGGGGGCTGTGGATTGTGGCCCTGTACGCTTATACACTCATAACTAAGCACGGTTATCATGTAGGTCCTGTGCCATGGGTGTTGCATGTTCTCACACACACACACACACACACACATTCATTAGTCCAGTAGCATGGTCACTAAGCAGTTGATGTATTATCATGTCGTCTCAGGTCATCTATATCCACAGCTGTGTTGTATGCGATTGCCGCTTCTTGTGCTTGTTTTTGTTTGTTTGTGTGTTTGTTTTTTCTCTGCTTGTCTGCTTTCAGGTGCTCCTCTTGGCGCTAAGGCTGGATTCCCCTCATAGGCCATGGATTGTTGTCTGTTTTGTTTTTTACAGGTGTAGCAGCTGGTTGTCTGGTTTTTGTTTCTATTTTTTTTCTGTTTCCTCTTCTTTCCTCTTCTTCTTTCCTTGTCCCCCGGTCCGGTTCAGTTCAGTTCATGTCATATATTGTAAAAAGAAATAAATAAATGGGCATCAAGGGGAGCTTTACATTTATAAAACTTCCCTTGGCAAAACAAATCTGTTTGGCATCATAGGTATTCAGACTACAATTCTTCTGACATAATGCTGAACAGGACAAGGGGAAAAAAAAGTAAAGAAGACAGTTCTGCCGAAAGCCAGGGATAGACCTGTTCTAAGTTCTATACTTTTTAAAAGGGGCGTGTTTATCAACTATGGAATTAGAAGATTTACAAAAATGGTCAAGTGCTAGATCTTCATCTGGGATTTTAACAGTGTCATATAACTATTCAACAGATCAGTTAAAAAAAAGCCTGCTCATGGAGATGTTTCAGGATCTGGATACCAAGCGTGGACCTAATGTTTTCATTTTTGCAATTCTGATACAGGCTATTGAGCAGTGATAACTAACACCAAGTTCAGATACTGCGGATTTTCTACCTTTGATTTGTTAAGATTGAGACAATCAGGGACAACCTTGAAGGATCTCTTTGGTTTTGTAGGATCAGTAATTACCTGAGAAAGGTTGATATTGGTACACACCTTTTTTAAATGATCAGAGGCAGAGTTCAACTTGTTTAAATTAAAATTGCCACACAGAGATTGGGTTTAGGCCACATGCACACAGAATGACATCAACAAATATAAGAAATATTAAACATTTACACATAGATTTTTGAATATATGTAGAGGAATGATACTTTGAAATGTGCTCATTGCGGAGTTATGATCAGTTGAGTAATGAAGGTTGAACTATTCTGGGAAAGAGGTTCTATTCCCAGCATCATGATGGACACTCCTGATATAGAAGGTTTCGCTAACGCATTGGAATTGTTTTACTATTTTCATATGCATGTGCAATGAAGAATTGCTTGCTGCTGATAAATGCAAAGAAGAACAGCTTACACATAGATGCTCACATATAGGCTGCTGAATGCAATGAAGACCTGCTTATCAAGTAAAGTTCAATGTCAATGTGTAATATTCAATTAGGATTTGCAAAACAGTGAAGTTAAACAATGAATGGGTCCATAGTCGGTATGAGAAGACTACAGGAATATTTACCTGGGTGTACGTTCAAACAGAGATGAGAAAATTGCGATAAATAATTGTTTGTTTGTTAGTATGTATATGAATGTTATGTGTATAAACTGTGTTGAGTTATAGTTACTCAGTAGTGTCTCAGTGAAACAACCGACGGGGGAAGCCTTGCGGTGACAACAAAAGCAGTGTTTTACTGATCAGTCAAGTTGCTCCAGTGTACTCCATACAAACTGGTTGGCTACTGAAGGGATAGAAAATGGGGAATACTTGTTTTAAAGCAAACAAGGAATTAGATGGGAAAAATACATGTTTTAACGGGACCCAGACAATATTAAATACTCAGACAGATGGGAGAAGAAGTGTAGTTTTGTAGGAAATCACAAAATTATTACATAGAATTAGTGAAATCAATTGAAGAATGCCTTTCTGAAGAGCTGTTTACCACAGATGAGCAGCTTTGCGACCAAGCACATTGTAGATCGCTTTACTGCCAAAATGATCTAATTTAATGGATTGGTTTAGACATGCATAACAGCATTTTAAGAACAAAGAGAGAAACAAAAAGGGACAACGCTTCATGGTGGAAGGTGATGTATAAATAACTGTGTATATGATGAAGGGGGTGGCAACACCCATTCCGAAATCCCGCCATTCCGACATCCCGCTATTCCGACATCCCACCATTCCGACATACCACCATTCCGACATACCACCATTCCGACATGCAAACGTCCCACCATTCCGACATCCCACCATTGCGACATCCCGCTATTCTGACGTTCAAATGTCCCACCATTCCGACAAGGCTTTCCGTATAAGGAAATGTGTGTTACTCAACAGGTGAGTCCCTTCTTTCTGTTCATGCAATTTATATGTTTAACATGTTTATAGACAAGCGTTATTAAAAACACAAAGTCTCGGCAACTGGAGGAGGAGAAGCAGTCCGCGGTGGTTTTCAATCACACACTCCAATGCCACTTGTTTCAACTTCCGAAAATTTAATCCAGGAAAAAAAGGCTTACAAACATGGACCAAAACGGCTCCATAACACGCACAAGAATCCAAAAGAAACGAAAGTTAACTAAAAGAAAGCAAATAAACAGTATGAAGTGGTCAAAATTGGTTTTACGCATGCCTATGTGCGTCTGGCACATGCGTCTTCGGGCTCTCCCACGTTGGTTTGTGGATGAAAGCTATATGTTCAGCTGTAATGTCATGTAAAAACAATCTCTACATGACATTTAGTCCCAGGTGTGACCAGTTAGGTCCTTAAGATATCAACAGGCTGTATAAAGCTACAACCGTTGCGGCTTGTGTGTTTGTGCCAAATGCGCAAAACCCATCCGCGCTTCCCAAAATTGGAGTGAGTACTCATAAATCACGTGAATAACATGAATAAACGTTTTTACTGCATTTTGTTGTGTTTTATACGTTCTATGCTGTCATTTCTATCTTCTTCTATTGGCAAGGCAAGGCAGAGTGCTCGCAACTGTGTCCTGTGCAGTAGCCGTGATATCTGTAATTGCAATTATTACTTTTGCATATGATGACAGCGTGCAAAAGACGCATGGGCTCTGTGGAGAGCTCCGCTCCAGCTGGCTGCTGTGACAGCTCACTGACACTGTATTTCTGCTTAATCAGTTTCAGTCTCGCCAGAGTTATATTAATATCTGTATTTTTATATTTGAAATTCAGGGGATTTTGATAATAGATTATTAAAGTTTGTTTGCGAGGCTGTGGCCTCTGCATGTGCAAAGCTCGTGCGCCAAACTTTAGGGCGTATTTGCGCCGGCATATCATTAGTGCAAAATGTTTTGGGTAAAAAATAGGCTATTAAAAGGAACTGTCGGAATGGCGGTATGTTAAAAAAAACAAAAAACATACCGCCATTCCGACCATAGGAGGAAAAAAGTGTCGGAATGGTGGGACGTTTGATAAAAAATTAAGTGTCGCCATTCCGACAATTGGAGACCCATGTCGGAATGGCGAGATGTCGGAATGGCAGCATGTAACCATGATGAAGGAGAGACCATTTGAGCAGCACAGCCATTTCGCAGCACAGGGACAGCAATCCAAGTTACAGGATCTCCCACGTGGTATCACCTGTCACATTGTGTCAAGGCATCAAAAGAAGAAAAAATCACCAAACTCAAGGACAAAAAGACAAAGACTCCGGTGAACGAAGACAGAGGACTGACAAACCAGAAATACAAAAGGATTCTCGATATCAAGATCCAGAAGAAGAGGCTAACAATGCCACGAACACTTACGATGCTGGGAATGATGCCAGCAATGAACAGAGAAGAAGATTCAGTGTCATCAATCTGCATTACGTGCCTCTAATGAGGGGGTGAATATAGAATCCTCAACGATTACAACGTCTCTGGGAACTGTGACAACAACAAGGTTTAAACCATTTTGATATATATTGTAACCTATTGTCTAAGGAATAGTGCTGAAAATGAGGTAAATCTAATCCACCACTGTCCTTGGTCTTCTGTAGGGTTTTTAAACTAATACGTGGTGGTTTGTTTTTCCACAGAAATTTGGAGATGCATGAATCTAGTGACTTAAACCAAGTAGCAGATGGTTTTATGGGGATCATTGAGAACAAATAGTTAACTTTTGGTAGTATCATCATTTTAATGGATGTAACTCTCCCCATAAGTGATATAGGTAAGGACTTCCAACGAGAGATCGTCCTCTACTGTCTTTAATAATTGCACATAATTTAGCTTTGTTAGCTCTGAGAGCCTGGAGGAAATGTTTATGCCTAAATATCTAATATTTCCTGACTGTAAAGTGATCGCAGGTATATTATGGACCCTACAGTTAATGGGCAGAACTGTGGTCTTAGACCAGTTGATAGAGTAGTCAGAAAGTGCTGAGAATTTATTTATGAGTGTGATCGTGTGACTGAGAGACGTCTGTGAGTTCTGAAGGAAAAGTAATACATCATCAGCATAAAGACTTATTTTATGCTCAATATTTTGGGATTAATTACTCACAAACGGGTAAGAAAAGGTAGTATTGCCAGACCATACATGATCAAAACAGGGAGCGGAGGTGGTTCAGCTGCAAGGTATGAATGTCTGACTATAGTTTGTAAAAAGCGGGTAAGATAAGGTGCGAATGCCCAACAA
The DNA here is from genome assembly GCF_036924035.1 of Leuresthes tenuis. NCBI lineage: Eukaryota > Metazoa > Chordata > Actinopteri > Atheriniformes > Atherinopsidae > Leuresthes > Leuresthes tenuis. Next base: position 29,331,022 of record NW_027325365.1, on the reverse strand, counting down.
TGTATGATCAAAAGAGGGAGCGGAGGGTTTTGGCTACAAGAAGGTTTGAATGTCCGACCATAGTTTGTAAAAAGCGGGTAAGAAAAGCTTACCATACATCATCAAAAGCAGGAGTGGATGTGTTCGGCTACAAGAAGATTTGAATGTCCATCAATAATTGCTTTAAAACATGAAAGAAAATTTTCAAATATCAAACCGCACATGATCATAAGCGGGAGAGGAGTTGTTCAGCTGCAAGAAGGTGTGAATGTCCACCCATAATTACTGAAAAATGGGTAAGAAAAGGTGAAAATGCCCAACCATACATCATCAAAAGCAGGAGTGGATGTGTTCGGCTACAAGAAAGTTTGAATGTCCGACCATAGTTTGTAAAAAGCGGGTAAGAAAAGGTTCGAATGCCCGAACATAGACCATCAAAAGAGGGAGCGGAGGTGTTCCGCTGTAAGAAGGTGTGAATGTCCGACCATAGTTGGTAAAAAGCGGGTAAGAAAAGGTTAAAATACCCGACTGTACACAATCAATAGCGGGAGCGGAGTTGTTTGGCTACAAGAAGGTGTGAAAGTCCGACCACGGTTTGTAAAAAGCGGGTAAGAAAAGGTTCGAATGCCCGAATATATACCATCAAAAGTGGAAGTGGATGTGTTTGGCTGCAAGAAGGTGTGAACGTCCGACCAAAGTTTGTAAAAAGCAGTTAAGAAAAGGTTCGAATATCCAACCAAACATAATCAAAAGCGGGAGCAGAGCTGTTCGACTGCAAGTAGGTGTGAATGTCAGATCATAATTTGCAAAAAGCTGATGAGAAAGGGTGAAAATGCCCGGCTATACACCATCAAATGTGGGAGCGGAAGTGTTCGGCTGTGAGTAGGTGTGAATGTCCAACCATAATTGCTGAAAAATGTGTTAGAAGAGACTAGAATGCCGGACAAGACATTATCAAATGCGGGAGCGGAGTTGTTCGGCTGTGAGTAGGTGTGAATCTCCGAGCATAGTTTGTAAAAAGGGGGTAAGAATAGGTTCGAATGCCCGAACATACACTATCAAAACAGGGAGCTGAGGTGGCTCAGCTGCAAGGTGTGAATGTCTGACTATAGTTTGTAAATAAGGTGCGAATGCCCAACAATGTATAATCAAAAGAGGGAGCGGAGGTTTCCGGCTACAAGAAGGTTTGAATGTCCCACCATAGTTTGTAAAAAGCGGGTAAGAAAAGGTTCAAATGCCTGACTATACACCATCAAAAGCGGGACCAGAGGTGTTCCGCTGTAAGACGGTGTGAATGTCCGACCATATTTGGTAAAAAGCGGGTAAGAAAAGGTTAAAATACCCGACTGTACACAATCAATAGCGGGAGAGGAGGTGTTCAGCTGCAAGAAGGTGTGAATGTCCACCCATAATTACTGAAAAATGGGTAAGAAAAGGTGCGAATGCCAAACCATACATCATCAAAAGCAGGTGTGAATGTCAGATCATAATTTGCAAAAAGCTGATGAGAAAGGGTGAGAATGCCCGACTATACACCATCAAATGCGGGAGCGGAGTTGTTCGGCTGTGAGTAAGTGTGAATCTCCGACCATAATTGCTGAAAAATGTGTTAGAAAAGGTAAGAATGCCCGTCCATACATCATCAAAAGCGGGAGAGGTGGTGTTCGGCTGCAAGTAGGTGTGAATGTCCAGCCATAATTACTAACAAACGGGTAAGAAAAGGTAGTATTGCCAGACCATACATGATCAAAACAGGGAGCGGAGGTGGTTCAGCTGCAAGAAGGTGTGAATGTCCGACTAAAGTTCAAATATATTAACAAAAGCGGGAGGAGAGGTCTTCGGATGAGAGTGGTTGAGAATTTCCAACCATAATCTATAAAATGCGGTGAAAAAAAAGGTGTGATAGAACACTAAAAGGTGGAGCGGAAGTGTTCGGCTGCAAGAAGGTGTGAATGTCCGACTATATTTGGTGAAAAGCAGGTGAAGCAAGGTCTGAATGCCCAACCTTACATCATCAAAAGCGAGATCAGAGGTGTTTGGCTGCATGAAGGCCATAGTTTGCCAAAAGCGGGTAAGCTGCGAATGACCGACTAAATATCAACAAAAGGTCTTCGGATGCAAGTGGGTGTGAATATCCCACCAAGTATGGTGGAGAGGAAGCTGTGAACAGCCGACCATAGTTGGCAAAAAACGGGTGAGAAAAGGAGCGAATGTCCAACCATACATGATCAAAACAGGGAGCGGAGGTGTTTGGCTGTGACAAGGTGTGAATGTCCACAAAAATTAATGAAAAGCGGGCAACAAGTAGGTTTGAATGCCCAACCATACATCATCAAAAGCAGGAGTGGATGTGTTCGGCTACAAGAAGGTTTGAATGTCGGAGCATAGTTTGTAAAAAGAGGGTAAGAAAAGGTTCGAATGCCCAAACATACAACATCAAAAGAGGGAGCGGAGGTGTTCCGCTGTAAGAAGGTGTGAATGTCCGACCATAGTTGGTAAAAAACAGGTAAGAAAAGGTTAAAATACCCGACTGTACACAATCAATAGCGGGAGCGGATGTGTTTGGCTACAAGAATGTGTGACAGTCCGACCATGGTTTGTAAAAAACGGGTAAGAAAAGGTGCGAATGCCCGACAATGTATGATCAAAAGAGGGAGCGGAGGTTTTCGGCTACAAGAAGGTTTGAATGTCCGACCATAGTTTGTAAAAAGCGGGAAAGAAAAGGTTCAAATGCCTGACTATACACCATCAAAAGCGGGAGCGGAGTTGTTCGGCTACAAGAAGGTGTGAAAGTTCAACCATGGTTTGTAAAAAGCTGCTAAGAAAAGGTTCGAATGCCCGAATATATACCATCAAAAGCGGAAGCGGAGGTGTTCGGCTGCAAGAAGGTGTGAACGTCCGACCAAAGTTTGCAAAAAGCAGTTAAGAAAAGGTTCGAATGCCCGAATATATACCATCAAAAGCGAGAGCAGAGCTGTTCGACTGCAAGTAGGTGTGAATGTCCAGCCATAATTACTCACAAACGTGTAAGAAAAGGTAGTATTGCCAGACCATACATGATCAAAACAGGGAGCTGAGGTGGTTCAGCTGCAAGATGTGAATGTCTGACTATAGTTTGTAAAAAGCGGGTAAGACAAGGTGCGAATGCCCGACAATGTATGATCAAAAGAGGGAGTGGAGGTCTTCGGCTGCAAGGTCTGAATGTCTAACCATAATTTCTAAAAACCGGGTAAGAAAAGGCTCGAAAGCCCGACTATACACAATCAAAAGCGGGAGCGGGAGGTTTTCAGCTGCAAATCCTTCACTCAAACCAAGTGAAAACTGCTTTGTCCTTCATATTTATCAATGTCTAGATTGACTTCAACAAAGAACAACACTGGATTTTGCAGTAGAAGAAAGAGCATCACTGAAGGATCAGTAATCCGAGAATAAGCTTATTTTCATACGTTCTGCATGATTTGGGATTTTATGTATAAAATGAATTCCTTCACTCAAACCAAGTTAAAACTGCTTTGTCCTTCATATTTATCAATGTCTAGATCGACTTCAACAAAGAACAACATTGTATTTTGCAGTAGAAGAAAAAGCAACACTGAAGGATCAGGAATCCGAGAATAAGCTTCTTTTCATACGTTTTGAATGATTTGGGATTTTATGTATAAAATGAATTCCTTCACTCAAACCAAGTGAAAACTGCTTTGTCCTTCATATTTATCAATGTCTAGATTTACTTCAACAAAGAACAACATTGTATTTTGCAGTAGTAGAAAGAGCAACACTTGAAGGAACAGGAATCCGAGAATAAGCTTATTTTCATACGTTCTGCATGATTTGGGATTTTATGTATAAAATGAATTCCTTCACTCAAACCAAGTTAAAACTGCTTTGTCCTTCATATTTATCAATGTCTAGATTTACTTCAACAAAGAACAACATTGTATTTTGCAGTAGTAGAAAGAGCAACACTTGAAGGAACAGGAATCCGAGAATAAGCTTATTTTCATACGTTCTGCATGATTTGGGATTTTATGTATAAAATGAATTCCTTTACTCAAACTATGTTAAAACTGCTTTGTCCTTAATATTTATCAATGTCTAGATTGACTTCAACAAAGAACAACATTGTATTTTGCAGTAGAAGAAATAGCAACACTGAAGGATCAGGAATCCGAAAACACGCTTATTTTCATACGTTCTGCTTGATTTGGGATTTTGCTATAAAATTATTTCCTTCACTCAAACAAAGTGGAAACTGCTTTGTCCTTCATATTTATCAATGTCTATATCGATTTCAACAAAGAACAAGGCTGTATTTTGCAGTATAGGAAAGAGCAACACTGGAGGATCTGGAATCCGAGAATAAGCTTACTTTCATGAGTCCTGCACGATTTCGGATTTTCCTATAAAATGAATTGCTTTGCTCAAACCAAGTTAAAATTGCTTTGTCCTTCATAGTTATCCGTGTCTAAAATGTATCAAGCATAAAGTTCCTCATATTACCCTGAATGAGAAAGAAGCATCCCTTTGGTTGAGCAATACGTTCCTTTTGCGGAGTTATGCATGATTTCGGATTTTGCTATAAAATTCATTCCTTCACACCTTTTTTTTTTCACCGCATTTTATAGATTATGGTTGGAAATTTCAACCACTCTAATCCGAAGACCGCTCCTCCCGCTTTTGTTAATATATTTGAACTTTAGTTGGACATTCACCCCTTTTTGCAGCTAAACCACCTCCGCTCCCTGTTTTGATCATGTATGGTCTGGCAATACTACATTTTCTTACTGTGAGTAATTATGGCTGGATATTCACACCTACTTGCAGCTGAACACAATCTCTCTCGCTTTTAATTATGTTTGGATATTCGAACCTTTTCTTTACTGCTTTTTGCCAACTTTGGTCGGACGTTCACACCTTCTTGCAGCCGAACACCTCCGCTTCCGCTTTTGATGGTATATATTCGGGCATTCGAACCTTTTCTTACCAGCTTTTGACAAACGATGGTTGGACTTTCACACCTTCTTGTAGCCGAACAACTCCGCTCCCGCTATTGATTGTGTACAGTCGGGTATTTTAACCTTTTCTTACCCGCTTTTTACCAACTATGGTCGGACATTCACACCTTCTTACAGCGGAACACCTCCACTCCCTCTTTTGATGGTGTATGTTCGGGCAGTCAAACCTTTTCTTACCTGCTTTTTACAAACTATGGTCAGACATTCAACCCTTCTTGGAGCCGAACACATCCACTCCTGCTTTTGATTATGTATAGTTGGGCATTCGCACCTTTTCTTACCCATTTTTCAGTAATTATGGGTGTACATTCACACCTTCTTGCAGCCGAACACCTCCGCTCCCTCTTTTGATCATACATTTTCGGGCATTCGCACCTTTTCTTACCCGCTTTTTACAAACCATGGTTGGACTTTCACAACTTCTTGTAGCCGAACAACTACGCTCCCCCTATTGATTGTGTACAGTCGGGTATTTTAACCTTTTCTTACCCACTTTTTACCAACTATGGTCGGACATTCACACCTTCTTACAGCGGAACACCTCCGCTCCCTCTTTTGATGGTGTATGTTTGGGCATTCGAACCTTTTCTTACCCGCTTTTTACAAACTATGGTCAGACGTTCAAACCTTCTTGTAGCCGAACATATCCACTCCTGCTTTTGATGATGTATGGTTGGGCATTCAAACCTACTTTTTGCCCGCTTTTCATTAATTTTGGGTGGACATTCACACCTTGTCACAGCCAAACACCTCCGCTCCCTGTTTTGATCATGTATGGTTGCACATTCGCACCTTTTCTCACCCGCTTTTTGCAAACTATGGTCGGCTGTTCACAGCTTCCTCTCCACCATACTTGTATGGTGGGATGTTCACACCCAGTTGCATCCGAAGACCTCCGCCCCCACTTTTGTTGATATTTAGTTGGTCATTCGCAGCTTACCCGCTTTTGGCAAACTATGGCCTTCTTGCAGCCAAACACCTCTGATCTCGCTTTTGATAATGTAAGGTTGGGCATTCAGACCTTGCTTCACCTGCTTTTCACCAAATATAGTCGGACATTCACACCTTCTTGCAGCCGAACACTTCCGCTCCACCTTTTAGTGTTCTATCACACCTTTTTTTCACCGAATTTTATAGATTATGGTTGGAAATTCTCAACCACTCTCATCCGAAGACCTCTCCTCCCGCTTTTGTTAATATATTTGAACTTTAGTGAGACATTCACACCTTCTTGCAGCTGAACCACCTCCGCTCCCTGTTTTGATCATGTATGGTCTGGCAATACTACCTTTTCTTACCCGTTTGTGAGTAATTATGGCTGGACATTCACACCTACTTGCAGCCGAACACCACCTCTCTCGCTTTTGACGATGTATTGACCGGCATTCTTACCTTTTCTAACACATTTTTCAGAAATTACGGTCGGAGATTCACACCTACTCACAGCCGAACAACTCCGCTCCCGCATTTGATGGTGTGCAGTCGGATATTCTCACCCTTTCTCATCAGCTTTTTGCAAATTATGATCTGACATTCACACCTGCTTTTGATAATGTATGGTTTGGCATTCGCACCTTTTCTTACCCATTTGTCAGGAATAATGGGTGGACATTCACACCTTCTTGCAGCTGAACACCTCCTCTCCCACTTATGATCATGTGCGGTTTGATTTTCGAAAATTTTCTTTCATGTTTTCTAGCAATTATTGATGGACATTTAGACCTTCTTGCAGCTGAACACCTCCGCTCCTGCTTTTGATCATACCTTGTCAGGCATTCGCACCATGTCTTACCCGCTTTTTACAAACTTTAGTCGAACATTTACACCTTTTTGCAGCCGAACACCACCTCTCTCGCTTTTGATGATGTATGGTCCGGCATTCTTTCCTTTTCTAACACATTTTTCAGCAATTATGGTCGGACATTCACACCTACTCAGAGCCGAACACCTCCGCTCCCGCATTTGATGGTGTATAGTCGGGCATTCTCACCCTTTCTCATCAGCTTTTTGCAAATTATGATCTGACATTCACACCTGCTTTTGATAATGTATGGTTGGGCATTCGCACCTTTTTTTACCCATTTTTCAGGAATTATGGGTGGACATTCACACCTTCTTGCAGCTGAACACCTCCTCTCCTTCTTATGATCATGTGCGGATGATATTCGAAAATTTTCTTTCATGTTTTAAAGCAATTATTGATGGACATTCAGACCTTCTTGCAGCTGAACCACTCTGCTCCCGCTTTTGATGGTGTATAGTCGGGCTTTCGAAACTTTCCTTCCCGGTTTATACAAATTATGGTTGGACATTCAGACCTTCTTGCAGCCGAACACCTCTGCTCCCTCTTTTGATCATACATTGTCGGGCATTAGCACCTTTTCTTACCCGCTTTTTACAAACCATAGTCGGACTTTCACATCTTTTAGTAGCCGAACAACTCCGCTCCCGCTATTGATTGTGTACAGTCGGGTATTTTAACCTTTTCTTACCCGCTTTTTACCAACTATGGTCGGACATTCACACCTTCTTACAGCGGAACACCTCCGCTCCCTCTTTTGATGGTGTATGTTCGGGCAGTCAAACCTTTTCTTACCTGCTTTTTACAAACTATGGTCAGACATTCAAACCTTCTTGTAGCCGAACACATCCACTCCTGCTTTTGATTATGTATATTTGGGCATTCGCACCTTTTCTTACCCATTTTTCAGTAATTATGGGTGTACATTCACACCTTCTTGCAGCCAAACACCTCCGCTCCCTCTTTTGATCATACATTTTCGGGCATTCGCACCTTTTCTTACCCGCTTTTTACAAACCATGGTCGGACTTTCACACCTTTTAGTAGCCGAACAACTCCGCACCCGCTACTGATTGTGTACAGTCGGGTATTTTAACCTTTTCTTACCCGTTTTTTACCAACTATGGTCGGACATTCACACCTTCTTACAGCGGAACACCTCCGCTCCCTCCTTTGATGGTGTATGTTCGGGCATTCAAACCTTTTCTTACCCGCTTTTTACAAACTATGGTCAGACGTTCAAACCTTCTTGTAGCCGAAAACCTCTGCTCCCTCTTTTGATTATACATTGTCAGGCATTCGCACCTTATCGTACCCGCTTTTTACAAACTATAGTCAGACATTCATACCTTGCAGCTGAACCACCTCCGCTCCCTGTTTTGATCATGTATGGTCTGGCAATACTACCTTTTCTTACCCGTTTGTGAGTAATTATCGCTGGACATTCACACCTACTTGCAGTCGAACAGCTCTGCTCCCGCTTTTGATTTTGTTTGGTTGGATATTCGAACCTTTTCTTAACTGCTTTTTACAAACTTTGGTCGGACGTTCACACCTTCTTGCAGCCGAACACCTCCACTTCCGCTTTTGATGGTATATATTCGGGCATTCGAACCTTTTCTTACCAGCTTTTTACAAACCATGGTTGGACTTTCACACCTTCTTGTAGCCGAACAACTCCGCTCCCCCTATTGATTGTGTACAGTCGGGTATTTTAACCTTTTCTTACCCACTTTTTACCAACTATGGTCGGACATTCACACCTTCTTACAGCGGAACACCTCCGCTCCCTCTTTTGATGGTGTTTGTTTGGGCATTCGAACCTTTTCTTACCCGCTTTTTACAAACTATGCTCGGACATTCAAACCTTCTTGTAGCCGAACACATCCACTCCTTCTTTTGATGATGTATGCTTGGGCATTCAAACCTACGTTTTGCCCGCTTTTCATTAATTTTGGGTGGACATTCACACCTTGTCACAGCCAAACACCTCCGCTCCCTCTTTTGATGGTGTTTGTTTGGGCATTCGAACCTTTTCTTATCCGCTTTTTACAAACTATGCTCGGACATTCAAACCTTCTTGTAGCCGAACACATCCACTCCTTCTTTTGATGATGTATGCTTGGGCATTCAAACCTACTTTTTGCCCGCTTTTCATTAATTTTGGGTGGACATTCACACCTTGTCACAGCCAAACACCTCCGCTCCCTCTTTTGATGGTGTTTGTTTGGGCATTCGAACCTTTTCTTACCCGCTTTTTACAAACTATGCTCGGACATTCAAACCTTCTTGTAGCCGAACACATCCACTCCTTCTTTTGATGATGTATGCTTGGGCATTCAAACCTACTTTTTGCCCGCTTTTCATTAATTTTGGGTGGACATTCACACCTTGTCACAGCCAAACACCTCCGCTCCCTCTTTTGATGGTGTTTGTTTGGGCATTCGAACCTTTTCTTACCCGCTTTTTACAAACTATGCTCGGACATTCAAACCTTCTTGTAGCCGAACACATCCACTCCTTCTTTTGATGATGTATGCTTGGGCATTCAAACCTACTTTTTGCCCGCTTTTCATTAATTTTGGGTGGACATTCACACCTTGTCACAGCCAAACACCTCCGCTCCCTGTTTTGATCATGTATGGTTGGACATTCGCACCTTGTCTCACCCGCTTTTTGCAAACTATGGTCGGCTGTTCACAGCTTCCTCTCCACCATACTTGTATGGTGGGATATTCACACCCACTTGCATCCGAAGATCTTTTGTTGATATTTAGTCGGTCATTCGCAGCTTACCCGCTTTTTACAAACTATAGTCAGACATTCACACCTTGGTGCTGAACCACCTCAGCTCCCTGTTTTGATCATGTATGGTCTGGCAATACTACCTTTTTTTACCCGTTTGTGAGTAATTATGGCTGGACATTCACACCTACTTGCAGTCGAACAGCTCTGCTCCCGCTTTTGATTATGTTTGGTTGGATATTCGAACCTTTTCTTAACTGCTTTTTACAAACTTTGGTCGGACGTTCACACCTTCTTGCAGCCGAACACCTCCGCTTCCGCTTTTGATGGTATATATTCGGGCATTCGAACCTTTTCTTAGCAGCTTTTTACAAACCATGGTTGGACTTTCACACCTTCTTGTAGCCGAACAACTCCGCTCCCGCTATTGATTGTGTACAGTCGGGTATTTTAACCTTTTCTTACCCGCTTTTTACCAACTATGGTCGGACATTCACACCGTCTTACAGCGGAACACCTCCGCTCACGCTTTTGATGGTGTATTGTCAGGCATTTGAACCTTTTCTTACCCGCTTTTTACAAACTATGGTCGGACATTCAAACCTTCTTGTAGCCAAAAACCTCCGCTCCCTCTTTTGAATATACATTGTCGGGCATTCGCACCTTTTCTTACCCGTTTTTTACAAACCATGGTCGGACTTTCAAACCTTCTTGTAGCCCAACACATCCACTCCTGCTTTTGATGATGTATGTTTGGGCATTCGCACCTTTTCTTACCCATTTTTCAGTAATTATGGGTGGACATTCACACCTTCTTACAGCTGAACACCTCCTCTCCCGCTTATGATGGTGTACAGTTGGGCTTTCAAGCCTTTTCTTACCCGGTTTTTACAAATTATAGTTGGACATTCAGACCTTCTTACAGCCGAAAACCTCCACTCCCTCTTTTGATCATACATTGTCGGGCATTAGCACCTTTTCTTACCCGCTTTTTACAAACCATAGTCGGACATTCAACCCTTCTTGGAGCCGAACACATCCACTCCTGCTTTTGATTATGTATAGTTGGGCATTCGCACCTTTTCTTACCCATTTTTCAGTAATTATGGGTGTACATTCACACCTTCTTGCAGCCGAACACCTCCGCTCCCTCTTTTGATCATACATTTTCGGGCATTCGCACCTTTTCTTACCCGCTTTTTACAAACCATGGTTGGACTTTCACACCTTTTAGTAGCCGAACAACTCCGCACCCGCTACTGATTGTGTACAGTCGGGTATTTTAACCTTTTCTTACCCGTTTTTTACCAACTATGGTCGGACATTCACACCTTCTTACAGCGGAACACCTCTGCTCCCTCCTTTGATGGTGTATGTTCGGGCATTCGAACCTTTTCTTACCCGCTTTTTACAAACTATGGTCAGACGTTCAAACCTTCTTGTAGCTGAACATATCCACTCTTGCTTTTGATGATGTATGGTTGGGCATTCGAACCTACTTGTTGCCCGCTTTTCATTAATTATGGGTGGACATTCACACCTTGTCTCAGCCAAACACCTCCGCTCCCTGTTTTGATCATGTATGGTTTGACATTCGCACCTTTGCTTACCTTCTTTTTATACTGATTGCTCAAGATTAAGTTGTTCTTTGTCAAACTACAAAAAATTTTTAATTGTTGAAACTTGATTTGAAGTGGATAAATAAGGAAGACAAACAGTTTTAAGTCAGGCTGATAGCAATTAATTTTATAGCAAAATCTGTATTTCGTCATTTGTCGAGAGATGCTTATTGCTGAAGAAGTTCTTTCTCATTCTACAAAGTACAACGTTGTTTATCATTGAAACTTGATTAGACATGAATAAATATGAAGGACAAAGCAGTCTTAACTTGGTTTGAGTTAAGGAATTCGTTTTATAGGAGAATCCGAATTCGTGCATAACTCGTAAAATAGAGCTTATTTTCGGATTCCTAAAGAATGAGTCTGGTTCTTTCTCATAATACAAAGTTTGTTGTTTATTGTTGAAACTTCATCAGACCGTTAGATATAGTCGGACTCACCTCGACGCACGGCTTGGGATCTGGAACCAGTACTCTTGAGAGGGGTTGGACTCTCTTCCACTCTGGAGTTGCCCGTGGTGAGAGGCGCAGAGCAGGTGTGGGCATACTTATTGCCCCCCCGGCTGTGTGCCAGTACATTGGGGTTTACCCCAGTGAACGAGAGGGTAGCCTCCCTCCGCCTTGGGTGGGGGGACGAGTCCTGACTGTTGTTTGTGCCTATGCGCCAAACAGCAGTTCAGAGTACCTACTCTTTTTGGAGTCTCTGGGGGAGGCACTGGAGAATGCTCCTACCGGAGACTCCCTCATTCTGCTGGGGGACTTCAATGCTCACGTGGGCAATGACAGTGAGACCTGGAGGGGTGTGATTGGGAGGAACGGCCCCCCCGATCTGAATCAGAGTGGTGTTATGTTGTTGGACTTCTGTGCCAGTCATAGACTGTCCATAACGAACACCATGTTCAGGCATAAGGGTGTCCATATGTGCACTTGGCACCAGGACACCCTTGGCCGCAGTTCGATGATCGACTTTGTGGTTGTATCATCGGACTTGCGGCCGTATGTCCTGGACACTCGGGTGAAGAGAGGGGCGGAGCTGTCAACTGATCACCACCTGGTGGTGAGTTGGCTCCGCTGGTGGGGGAGGATGCCGATCAGACCTGGCAGGCCCAAACGTATTGTGAGGGTCTGCTGGGAGCGTTTGTCAGAATCCCCCGTCAGAAGGAGCTTTAACTCCCACCTCCGGCAGAGCTTCAACCATATTTGAGGTGGGGGACATTGAATGGGCCATGTTCCGTGACTCCATTGCCGAGGCAGCTGGTCGGAGTTGTGGCCGTAAGGTGGTCGGTGCCTGTCGTGGCGGCAACCCTCGAACCTGCTGGTGGACACCAGTGGTGAGGGAAGCCGTCAAGCTGAAGAAGGAGTCCTATCGGGCCTTTTTGGCCAGTGGGACCCTGGAAGAAGCTGATAGGTACCGACGGGCCAGACGGGCCACGGCTTCGGCGGTTGCTGAGGCAAAAACTCGGGCCTGGGAGGAGTTCGGTGAGACCATGGAGAACGATTTCCGGACGGCCTCGAAAAGATTCTGGTCCACCATCCGGCATCTCAGGGGGGGAAGCGGCTCACAGTCAACACTGTTTACAGTGCGGACGGGGCTTTGCTGACCTCAACTAGGGATGTTGTGAGTCGGTGGGGGGAGTACTTCGAGGAACTCCTCAATCCTACCAACACGTGCTCGGAAGAGGCAGAGTCGGAGAGCTCGGAGACGGGGCCTCCCATTTCTGGGGCTGAGGTTGCCGAGGTGGTTAAAAAGTTCCTCGGTGGCAAGGCCCCGGGGGTGGATGAGGTCCGTCCTGAGTTTCTCAAGGCTCTGGATGTTGTAGGGCTGTCTTGGCTGACACGCCTCTGCAGTATCGCGTGGACATCGGGGACAGTGCCTCTGGACTGGCAGATTGGGGTGGTGGTCCCCCTCTTTAAAAAGGGGGACCGGAGGGTGTGTTCCAACTATAGGGGTATCACACTCCTCAGCCTCCCTGGTAAGGTCTATTCGGGGGTATTGGAGAGGAGGATCCGTCGGATAATCGAGCCTCGGATTCAGGAGATGCAGTGTGGCTTTCGTCCTGGCCGTGGAACAGTGGACCAGCTCTATACCCTCGGCAGGATCCTGGAGGGTGCATGGGAGTTCGCCCAACCAGTCTACATGTGTTTTGTGGACTTGGAGAAAGCGTTCGACCGTGTCCCTCGTGGAGTCCTGTGGGGGGTGCTCCGGGAATATGGAGTGCCGGACCCCTTGATAGGGGCCGTTCGGTCTCTGTATGACCGGTGCCTCTACTTACTGGTCAATCTACGTTCCCATCCTCACCTATGGTCACGAGTTGTGGGTAGTGACCGAAAGAACAAGATCGCGAATACAAGCGGCCGAAATGGGTTTCCTCCGCAGGGTGTCTGGGCTCTCCCTTAGAGATAGGGTGAGAAGCTCAGTCATCCGGGAGGGGCTCGGAGTAGAACCGCTGCTCCTCCGCATTGAGAGGAGTCAGATGAGGTGGCTCGGGCATCTGGTTAGGATGCCCCCTGGGCGCCTCCCTGGGGAGGTGTTCCGGGCACGTCCCACTGGGAGGAGACCCCGGGGGAGACCCAGGACACGTTGGAGAGACTATGTCTCTCGGCTGGCCTGGGAACGCCTCGGGGTCCCCCCGGAAGAGCTGGAGGAAGTGGCCGGGGACAGAGACGTCTGGGTTTCTCTGCTCAAGCTGCTGCCCCCGCGACCCGACCCCCGGATAAGCGGCAGATGATGGATGGATGGATGGATATATCCTCCACCAACCAGACTTACAACCCCCGACTAGGGTAGCAGAATTTCTAAGCATCTGTACCCCAAAACTACTATCAAAAACATATAAATTATTGTCTAAGATAGATGACACAATGTCTCTTCCATCCTCAAAATGGGAGGCAGATTTATCCATCAGTTCTGGTCATAGCTTCTAACCACAAATATGTTTGAACACCTTCATAAAGACTCGAAATCCTAATTTACAGCTCATACAATACAAAATCCTTCATAGAACACACTATACAGGACAAAGGATGTTCAGGATGGGTCTAACACACTCAAACATCTGCTCACATTGCACAGATAACACACCTGATGATTATGTACACGCTTTGTGGTTTTCTGCGCCTGTCCAGAAGTTCTGGCTTGAAGTCTGTGAGGACCTATCAACATGGCTAAAGTGTAGCATCCCTGCATGCCCCACACTGTGCATACTGGGTGACTTAGACAACATCAACATGGAAATTAACTCAGCACACATGGTTGTCACAGTGTTATGTATCGCAAAGAAAACTATTCTCATGAACTGGAAAGCGAAGAACAATCTGTGTATTAACCAGTTTAGAAATTTTCTTTTAGATTATATTAGCATGGAAACAATGTCTGCCTCCTCAAAACATCAATTGGCTGAATTTCATTCTCTCTGGTCCCCTCTGATTAGTTTTATCACATAGTGGTGGTGGTGGGTTGCTGGGTGATGGTGGGTCTCAGGCCCGGGCTGCTGCGACTGGTGTGACCGGGTGGTTAGTTTGTTTGTTTTTTGTAGAGGTCCTCCGGGGTGGGGTTGGGTTGAGTGGGGTGGGGCGGGATGGGTACCTTCTGGGGGTACAGTAGCTCCCGGAATATGGTCGCTGCAGGCCCCGAGCCTGGTGGACATCAGGCCCTCCTGCCCATTGCTGGCTCCCAGGTAGCGGGGATGCCTATTGCAGCGAGTCCCTGGCTGCCCTCTCTGGGGGAGAGTAGCTCCCCCGGTATATATCCCCATACCCCTCTCCCTTCTGGCTCCTGTACACAGCACACACTCACACATGAAGGGTTTTGGGGGCGTGTGTGTTCGGTGGGGTGTAGTGGATGGGGCCACGTAGGTGGTCCCCTTTGGTTGCACTCTGCAGTTCCCTGCCCCTGTTTTAATTACACCTTAGACATTAGTACTTATCAAACACACTCACACACACACATTAGGTCTTGGGGGGTGGTTACACTGAGTGGCATCTGGTGGGCGGGGCTCTTTGGGTATGTAGGCTGCCCAGAGTGCCGCGCTCCCAGTTCTACAAGTTTGGCTGCCCCTCAATTTTAATTGCTCACTATTAGAAAATATTGAAGAGCCAGAAGGGTGAGGGGAGGGGTCTTCTTCGCACACCCCTGCTTCCTGGTGTCTGCTCGGGGCAGGAGGGGCCAGGAGGATTAATTAATTGTTCTGCTGGTTCGGGGTCTGTGGTGGCTGGGGGGTTGCTGGCCTCCTGGTGTGCCCGCTGCACTACACCCCAGCAGAGTCGAGGGAGGTAGGATGTGTGGATGTGTGGATGTATGGGACGTGAAAGTGTGTGTGGTAATGATTGGGCCTGGATCTGGGACTTGCTGTCGCCTGGCCTGCCTGTGTTTCTCCCGATGGGGCATCAGCGTTGCCTCTCCCCACTGCTCGCGACTTCACCCACCTGTGGGCACGTCTTGACTCCCAGGGCACTTGGCCAGGGGCGCTGGGGCAGGCGCTGACCCACTTTGTGGCTGTCTGGGGCGCTTGGCCCTCCTGGGTATTGGGTGGGGCCTCTGCCGGGGGGTTTGGGGGCGCTCGGGCTCCTGGGGCCCAGGTCCAGTGCACGGCCCATGTCTGGGCGGCTGGGGCCTGGCGGGGTCGGTGGGCTGTTGCCCCTGGTTCCCGGAGTGCCTCTGCCCTATGCTTATGGGGGCTCTTTCCGGGGGCTTCCTCTGCAGTCTTCTGGGTGGATGCGTGGTTGCCCCTGCGGTGGGCTACCTGGGTTCTGTGCTCTGTGGGGGCTGCTGGTGGCCTGGGTCTTGTGGCCCTCTCTGCCTGCTTCTGATTGTTTGGGGGGCTGTGGATTGTGGCCCTGTACGCTTATACACTCATAACTAAGCACGGTTATCATGTAGGTCCTGTGCCATAGGTGTTGCATGTTCTCACACACACACACACACACACACATTCATTAGTCCAGTAGCATGGTCACTAAGCAGTTGATGTATTATCATGTCGTCTCAGGTCATCTATATCCACAGCTGTGTTGTATGCGATTGCCGCTTCTTGTGCTTGTTTTTGTTTGTTTGTGTGTTTGTTTTTTCTCTGCTTGTCTGCTTTCAGGTGCTCCTCTTGGCGCTAAGGCTGGATTCCCCTCATAGGCCATGGATTGTTGTCTGTTTTGTTTTTTACAGGTGTAGCAGCTGGTTGTCTGGTTTTTGTTTCTATTTTTTTTCTGTTTCCTCTTCTTTCCTCTTCTTCTTTCCTTGTCCCCCGGTCCGGTTCAGTTCAGTTCATGTCATATATTGTAAAAAGAAATAAATAAATGGGCATCAAGGGGAGCTTTACATTTATAAAACTTCCCTTGGCAAAACAAATCTGTTTGGCATCATAGGTATTCAGACTACAATTCTTCTGACATAATGCTGAACAGGACAAGGGGAAAAAAAAGTAAAGAAGACAGTTCTGCCGAAAGCCAGGGATAGACCTGTTCTAAGTTCTATACTTTTTAAAAGGGGCGTGTTTATCAACTATGGAATTAGAAGATTTACAAAAATGGTCAAGTGCTAGATCTTCATCTGGGATTTTAACAGTGTCATATAACTATTCAACAGATCAGTTAAAAAAAAGCCTGCTCATGGAGATGTTTCAGGATCTGGATACCAAGCGTGGACCTAATGTTTTCATTTTTGCAATTCTGATACAGGCTATTGAGCAGGGATAACTAACACCAAGTTCAGATACTGCGGATTTTCTACCTTTGATTTGTTAAGATTGAGCCAATCAGGGACAACCTTGAAGGATCTCTTTGGTTTTGTAGGATCAGTAATTACCTGAGAAAGGTTGATATTGGTACACACCTTTTTTAAATGATCAGAGGCAGAGTTCAACTTGTTTAAATTAAAATTGCCACACAGAGATTGGGTTTAGGCCACATGCACACAGAATGACATCAACAAATATAAGAAATATTAAACATTTACACATAGATTTTTGAATATATGTAGAGGAATGATACTTTGAAATGTGCTCATTGCGGAGTTATGATCAGTTGAGTAATGAAGGTTGAACTATTCTGGGAAAGAGGTTCTATTCCCAGCATCATGATGGACACTCCTGATATAGAAGGTTTCGCTAACGCATTGGAATTGTTTTACTATTTTCATATGCATGTGCAATGAAGAATTGCTTGCTGCTGATAAATGCAAAGAAGAACAGCTTACACATAGATGCTCACATATAGGCTGCTGAATGCAATGAAGACCTGCTTATCAAGTAAAGTTCAATGTCAATGTGTAATATTCAATTAGGATTTGCAAAACAGTGAAGTTAAACAATGAATGGGTCCATAGTCGGTATGAGAAGACTACAGGAATATTTACCTGGGTGTACGTTCAAACAGAGATGAGAAAATTGCGATAAATAATTGTTTGTATGTTTGTTAGTATGTATATGAATGTTATGTGTATAAACTGTGTTGAGTTATAGTTACTCAGTAGTGTCTCAGTGAAACAACCGACGGGGGAAGCCTTGCGGTGACAACAAAAGCAGTGTTTTACTGATCAGTCAAGTTGCTCCAGTGTACTCCATACAAACTGGTTGGCTACTGAAGGGATAGAAAATGGGGAATACTTGTTTTAAAGCAAACAAGGAATTAGATGGGAAAAATACATGTTTTAACGGGACCCAGACAATATTAAATACTCAGACAGATGGGAGAAGAAGTGTAGTTTTGTAGGAAATCACAAAATTATTACATAGAATTAGTGAAATCAATTGAAGAATGCCTTTCTGAAGAGCTGTTTACCACAGATGAGCAGCTTTGCGACCAAGCACATTGTAGATCGCTTTACTGCCAAAATGATCTAATTTAATGGATTGGTTTAGACATGCATAACAGCATTTTAAGAACAAAGAGAGAAACAAAAAGGGACAACGCTTCATGGTGGAAGGTGATGTATAAATAACTGTGTATATGATGAAGGGGGTGGCAACACCCATTCCGAAATCCCGCCATTCCGACATCCCGCTATTCCGACATCCCACCATTCCGACATACCACCATTCCGACATGCAAACGTCCCACCATTCCGACATCCCACCATTGCGACATCCCGCTATTCTGACGTTCAAATGTCCCACCATTCCGACAAGGCTTTCCGTATAAGGAAATGTGTGTTACTCAACAGGTGAGTCCCTTCTTTCTGTTCATGCAATTTATATGTTTAACATGTTTATAGACAAGCGTTATTAAAAACACAAAGTCTCGGCAACTGGAGGAGGAGAAGCAGTCCGCGGTGGTTTTCAATCACACACTCCAATGCCACTTGTTTCAACTTCCGAAAATTTAATCCAGGAAAAAAAGGCTTACAAACATGGACCAAAACGGCTCCATAACACGCACAAGAATCCAAAAGAAACGAAAGTTAACTAAAAGAAAGCAAATAAACAGTATGAAGTGGTCAAAATTGGTTTTACGCATGCCTATGTGCGTCTGGCACATGCGTCTTCGGGCTCTCCCACGTTGGTTTGTGGATGAAAGCTATATGTTCAGCTGTAATGTCATGTAAAAACAATCTCTACATGACATTTAGTCCCAGGTGTGACCAGTTAGGTCCTTAAGATATCAACAGGCTGTATAAAGCTACAACCGTTGCGGCTGTGTGTTTGTGCCAAATGCGCAAAACCCATCCGCGCTTCCCAAAATTGGAGTGAGTACTCATAAATCACGTGAATAACATTTTGTTGTGTTTTATACGTTCTATGCTGTCATTTCTATCTTCTTCTATTGGCAAGGCAAGGCAGAGTGCTCGCAACTGTGTCCTGTGCAGTAGCCGTGATATCTGTAATTGCAATTATTACTTTTGCA
Source organism: Leuresthes tenuis (assembly GCF_036924035.1). NCBI lineage: Eukaryota > Metazoa > Chordata > Actinopteri > Atheriniformes > Atherinopsidae > Leuresthes > Leuresthes tenuis. The sequence goes on along the minus strand of NW_027325365.1, from coordinate 29,312,031 downwards.
TATGATGACAGCGTGCAAAAGACGCATGGGCTCTGTGGAGAGCTCCGCTCCAGCTGGCTGCTGTGACAGCTCACTGACACTGTATTTCTGCTTAATCAGTTTCAGTCTCGCCAGAGTTATATTAATATCTGTATTTTTATATTTGAAATTCAGGGGATTTTGATAATAGATTATTAAAGTTTGTTTGCGAGGCTGTGGCCTCTGCATGTGCAAAGCTTGTGCGCCAAACTTTAGGGCGTATTTGCGCCGGCATATCATTAGTGCAAAATGTTTTGGGTAAAAAATAGGCTATTAAAAGGAACTGTCGGAATGGCGGTATGTTAAAAAAAAACAAAAAACATACCGCCATTCCGACCATAGGAGGAAAAAAGTGTCGGAATGGTGGGACGTTTGATAAAAAATTAAGTGTCGCCATTCCGACAATTGGAGACCCATGTCGGAATGGCGAGATGTCGGAATGGCAGCATGTAACCATGATGAAGGAGAGACCATTTGAGCAGCACAGCCATTTCGCAGCACAGGGACAGCAATCCAAGTTACAGGATCTCCCACGTGGTATCACCTGTCACATTGTGTCAAGGCATCAAAAGAAGAAAAAATCACCAAACTCAAGGACAAAAAGACAAAGACTCCGGTGAACGAAGACAGAGGACTGACAAACCAGAAATACAAAAGGATTCTCGATATCAAGATCCAGAAGAAGAGGCTAACAATGCCACGAACACTTACGATGCTGGGAATGATGCCAGCAATGAACAGAGAAGAAGATTCAGTGTCATCAATCTGCATTACGTGCCTCTAATGAGGGGGTGAATATAGAATCCTCAACGATTACAACGTCTCTGGGAACTGTGACAACAACAAGGTTTAAACCATTTTGATATATATTGTAACCTATTGTCTAAGGAATAGTGCTGAAAATGAGGTAAATCTAATCCACCACTGTCCTTGGTCTTCTGTAGGGTTTTTAAACTAATACGTGGTGGTTTGTTTTTCCACAGAAATTTGGAGATGCATGAATCTAGTGACTTAAACCAAGTAGCAGATGGTTTTATGGGGATCATTGAGAACAAATAGTTAACTTTTGGTAGTATCATCATTTTAATGGATGTAACTCTCCCCATAAGTGATATAGGTAAGGACTTCCAACGAGAGATCGTCCTCTACTGTCTTTAATAATTGCACATAATTTAGCTTTGTTAGCTCTGAGAGCCTGGAGGAAATGTTTATGCCTAAATATCTAATATTTCCTGACTGTAAAGTGATCGCAGGTATATTATGGACCCTACAGTTAATGGGCAGAACTGTGGTCTTAGACCAGTTGATAGAGTAGTCAGAAAGTGCTGAGAATTTATTTATGAGTGTGATCGTGTGACTGAGAGACGTCTGTGAGTTCTGAAGGAAAAGTAATACATCATCAGCATAAAGACTTATTTTATGCTCAATATTTTGGGATTAATTACTCACAAACGGGTAAGAAAAGGTAGTATTGCCAGACCATACATGATCAAAACAGGGAGCGGAGGTGGTTCAGCTGCAAGGTATGAATGTCTGACTATAGTTTGTAAAAAGCGGGTAAGATAAGGTGCGAATGCCCAACAATGTATGATCAAAAGAGGGAGCGGAGGGTTTTGGCTACAAGAAGGTTTGAATGTCCGACCATAGTTTGTAAAAAGCGGGTAAGAAAAGCTTACCATACATCATCAAAAGCAGGAGTGGATGTGTTCGGCTACAAGAAGATTTGAATGTCCATCAATAATTGCTTTAAAACATGAAAGAAAATTTTCAAATATCAAACCGCACATGATCATAAGCGGGAGAGGAGTTGTTCAGCTGCAAGAAGGTGTGAATGTCCACCCATAATTACTGAAAAATGGGTAAGAAAAGGTGAAAATGCCCAACCATACATCATCAAAAGCAGGAGTGGATGTGTTCGGCTACAAGAAAGTTTGAATGTCCGACCATAGTTTGTAAAAAGCGGGTAAGAAAAGGTTCGAATGCCCGAACATAGACCATCAAAAGAGGGAGCGGAGGTGTTCCGCTGTAAGAAGGTGTAAATGTCCGACCATAGTTGGTAAAAAGCGGGTAAGAAAAGGTTAAAATACCCGACTGTACACAATCAATAGCGGGAGCGGAGTTGTTTGGCTACAAGAAGGTGTGAAAGTCCGACCACGGTTTGTAAAAAGCGGGTAAGAAAAGGTTCGAATGCCCGAATATATACCATCAAAAGTGGAAGTGGATGTGTTCGGCTGCAAGAAGGTGTGAACGTCCGACCAAAGTTTGTACAAAGCAGTTAAGAAAAGGTTCGAATATCCAACCAAACATAATCAAAAGCGGGAGCAGAGCTGTTCGACTGCAAGTAGGTGTGAATGTCAGATCATAATTTGCAAAAAGCTGATGAGAAAGGGTGAAAATGCCCGGCTATACACCATCAAATGTGGGAGCGGAAGTGTTCGGCTGTGAGTAGGTGTGAATGTCCAACCATAATTGCTGAAAAATGTGTTAGAAGAGACTAGAATGCCGGACAAGACATTATCAAATGCGGGAGCGGAGTTGTTCGGCTGTGAGTAGGTGTGAATCTCCGAGCATAGTTTGTAAAAAGGGGGTAAGAATAGGTTCGAATGCCCGAACATACACTATCAAAACAGGGAGCTGAGGTGGCTCAGCTGCAAGGTGTGAATGTCTGACTATAGTTTGTAAATAAGGTGCGAATGCCCAACAATGTATAATCAAAAGAGGGAGCGGAGGTTTTCGGCTACAAGAAGGTTTGAATGTCCGACCATAGTTTGTAAAAAGCGGGTAAGAAAAGGTTCAAATGCCTGACTATACACCATCAAAAGCGGGAGCAGAGGTGTTCCGCTGTAAGACGGTGTGAATGTCCGACCATATTTGGTAAAAAGCGGGTAAGAAAAGGTTAAAATACCCGACTGTACACAATCAATAGCGGGAGAGGAGGTGTTCAGCTGCAAGAAGGTGTGAATGTCCACCCATAATTACTGAAAAATGGGTAAGAAAAGGTGCGAATGCCAAACCATACATTATCAAAAGCAGGTGTGAATGTCAGATCATAATTTGCAAAAAGCTGATGAGAAAGGGTGAGAATGCCCGACTATACACCATCAAATGCGGGAGCGGAGTTGTTCGGCTGTGAGTAAGTGTGAATCTCCGACCATAATTGCTGAAAAATGTGTTAGAAAAGGTAAGAATGCCCGTCCATACATCATCAAAAGCGGGAGAGGTGGTGTTCGGCTGCAAGTAGGTGTGAATGTCCAGCCATAATTACTAACAAACGGGTAAGAAAAGGTAGTATTGCCAGACCATACATGATCAAAACAGGGAGCGGAGGTGGTTCAGCTGCAAGAAGGTGTGAATGTCTCACTAAAGTTCAAATATATTAACAAAAGCGGGAGGAGAGGTCTTCGGATGAGAGTGGTTGAGAATTTCCAACCATAATCTATAAAATGCGGTGAAAAAAAAGGTGTGATAGAACACTAAAAGGTGGAGCGGAAGTGTTCGGCTGCAAGAAGGTGTGAATGTCCGACTATATTTGGTGAAAAGCAGGTGAAGCAAGGTCTGAATGCCCAACCTTACATCATCAAAAGCGAGATCAGAGGTGTTTGGCTGCATGAAGGCCATAGTTTGCCAAAAGCGGGTAAGCTGCGAATGACCGACTAAATATCAACAAAAGGTCTTCGGATGCAAGTGGGTGTGAATATCCCACCAAGTATGGTGGAGAGGAAGCTGTGAACAGCCGACCATAGTTGGCAAAAAACGGGTGAGAAAAGGAGCGAATGTCCAACCATACATGATCAAAACAGGGAGCGGAGGTGTTTGGCTGTGACAAGGTGTGAATGTCCACAAAAATTAATGAAAAGCGGGCAACAAGTAGGTTTGAATGCCCAACCATACATCATCAAAAGCAGGAGTGGATGTGTTCGGCTACAAGAAGGTTTGAATGTCCGAGCATAGTTTGTAAAAAGCGGGTAAGAAAAGGTTCGAATGCCCAAACATACAACATCAAAAGAGGGAGCGGAGGTGTTCCGCTGTAAGAAGGTGTGAATGTCCGACCATAGTTGGTAAAAAACGGGTAAGAAAAGGTTAAAATACCCGACTGTACACAATCAATAGCGGGAGCGGATGTGTTTGGCTACAAGAATGTGTGACAGTCCGACCATGGTTTGTAAAAAAGGGGTAAGAAAAGGTGCGAATGCCCGACAATGTATGATCAAAAGAGGGAGCGGAGGTTTTCGGCTACAAGAAGGTTTGAATGTCCGACCATAGTTTGTAAAAAGCGGGAAAGAAAAGGTTCAAATGCCTGACTATACACCATCAAAAGCGGAGGTGTTCGGCTACAAGAAGGTGTGAAAGTTCAACCATGGTTTGTAAAAAGCTGCTAAGAAAAGGTTTGAATGCCCGAATATATACCATCAAAAGCGGAAGCGGAGGTGTTCGGCTGCAAGAAGGTGTGAACGTCCGACCAAAGTTTGCAAAAAGCAGTTAAGAAAAGGTTCGAATGCCCGAATATATACCATCAAAAGCGAGAGCAGAGCTGTTCGACTGTAAGTAGGTGTGAATGTCCAGCCATAATTACTCACAAACGGGTAAGAAAAGGTAGTATTGCCAGACCATACATGATCAAAACAGGGAGCTGAGGTGGTTCAGCTGCAAGATGTGAATGTCTGACTATAGTTTGTAAAAAGCGGGTAAGACAAGGTGCGAATGCCCGACAATGTATGATCAAAAGAGGGAGTGGAGGTCTTCGGCTGCAAGGTCTGAATGTCTAACCATAATTTCTAAAAACCGGGTAAGAAAAGGCTCGAAAGCCCGACTATACACAATCAAAAGCGGGAGCGGGAGGTTTTCAGCTGCAAATCCTTCACTCAAACCAAGTGAAAACTGCTTTGTCCTTCATATTTATCAATGTCTAGATTGACTTCAACAAAGAACAACACTGGATTTTGCAGTAGAAGAAAGAGCATCACTGAAGGATCAGTAATCCGAGAATAAGCTTATTTTCATACGTTCTGCATGATTTGGGATTTTATGTATAAAATGAATTCCTTCACTCAAACCAAGTTAAAACTGCTTTGTCCTTCATATTTATCAATGTCTAGATCGACTTCAACAAAGAACAACATTGTATTTTGCAGTAGAAGAAAAAGCAACACTGAAAGATCAGTAATCCGAGAATAAGCTTCTTTTCATACGTTTTGAATGATTTGGGATTTTATGTATAAAATGAATTCCTTCACTCAAACCAAGTGAAAACTGCTTTGTCCTTCATATTTATCAATGTCTAGATTTACTTCAACAAAGAACAACATTGTATTTTGCAGTAGTAGAAAGAGCAACACTTGAAGGAACAGGAATCCGAGAATAAGCTTATTTTCATACGTTCTGCATGATTTGGGATTTTATGTATAAAATGAATTCCTTTACTCAAACTATGTTAAAACTGCTTTGTCCTTCATATTTATCAATGTCTAGATTGACTTCAACAAAGAACAACATTGTATTTTGCAGTAGAAGAAATAGCAACACTGAAGGATCAGGAATCCTAAAACACGCTTATTTTCATACGTTCTGCTTGATTTGGGATTTTGCTATAAAATTATTTCCTTCACTCAAACAAAATGGAAACTGCTTTGTCCTTCATATTTATCAATGTCTATATCGATTTCAACAAAGAACAAGGCTGTATTTTGCAGTATAGGAAAGAGCAACACTGGAGGATCAGGAATCCGAGAATAAGCTTACTTTCATGAGTCCTGCACGATTTCGGATTTTCCTATAAAATTAATTGCTTTGCTCAAACCAAGTTAAAATTGCTTTGTCCTTCATAGTTATCCGTGTCTAAAATGTATCAAGCATAAAGTTCCTCATATTACCCTGAATGAGAAAGAAGCATCCCTTTGGTTGAGCAATACGTTCCTTTTGCGGAGTTATGCATGATTTCGGATTTTGCTATAAAATTCATTCCTTCACACCTTTTTTTTTTCACCGCATTTTATAGATTATGGTTGGAAATTTCAACCACTCTAATCCGAAGACCTCTCCTCCCGCTTTTGTTAATATATTTGAACTTTAGTTGGACATTCACCCCTTTTTGCAGCTAAACCACCTCCGCTCCCTGTTTTGATCATGTATGGTCTGGCAATACTACATTTTCTTACCCGTTTGTGAGTAATTATGGCTGGATATTCACACCTACTTGCAGCTGAACACAATCTCTCTCGCTTTTAATTATGTTTGGATATTCGAACCTTTTCTTTACTGCTTTTTGCCAACTTTGGTCGGACGTTCACACCTTCTTGCAGCCGAACACCTCCGCTTCCGCTTTTGATGGTATATATTCGGGCATTCGAACCTTTTCTTACCAGCTTTTGACAAACGATGGTTGGACTTTCACACCTTCTTGTAGCCGAACAACTCCGCTCCCGCTATTGATTGTGCACAGTCGGGTATTTTAACCTTTTCTTACCCGCTTTTTACCAACTATGGTCGGACATTCACACCTTCTTACAGCGGAACACCTCCACTCCCTCTTTTGATGGTGTATGTTCGGGCAGTCAAACCTTTTCTTACCTGCTTTTTACAAACTATGGTCAGACATTCAACCCTTCTTGGAGCCGAACACATCCACTCCTGCTTTTGATTATGTATAGTTGGGCATTCGCACCTTTTCTTACCCATTTTTCAGTAATTATGGGTGTACATTCACACCTTCTTGCAGCCGAACACCTCCGCTCCCTCTTTTGATCATACATTTTCGGGCATTCGCACCTTTTCTTACCCGCTTTTTACAAACCATGGTTGGACTTTCACAACTTCTTGTAGCCGAACAACTACGCTCCCCCTATTGATTGTGTACAGTCGGGTATTTTAACCTTTTCTTACCCACTTTTTACCAACTATGGTCGGACATTCACACCTTCTTACAGCGGAACACCTCCGCTCCCTCTTTTGATGGTGTATGTTTGGGCATTCGAACCTTTTCTTACCCGCTTTTTACAAACTATGGTCAGACGTTCAAACCTTCTTGTAGCCGAACATATCCACTCCTGCTTTTGATGATGTATGGTTGGGCATTCAAACCTACTTTTTGCCCGCTTTTCATTAATTTTGGGTGGACATTCACACCTTGTCACAGCCAAACACCTCCGCTCCCTGTTTTGATCATGTATGGTTGCACATTCGCACCTTTTCTCACCCGCTTTTTGCAAACTATGGTCGGCTGTTCACAGCTTCCTCTCCACCATACTTGTATTGTGGGATGTTCACACCCAGTTGCATCCGAAGACCTCCGCCCCCACTTTTGTTGATATTTAGTTGGTCATTCGCAGCTTACCCGCTTTTGGCAAACTATGGCCTTCTTGCAGCCAAACACCTCTGATCTCGCTTTTGATAATGTAAGGTTGGGCATTCAGACCTTGCTTCACCTGCTTTTCACCAAATATAGTCGGACATTCACACCTTCTTGCAGCCGAACACTTCCGCTCCACCTTTTAGTGTTCTATCACACCTTTTTTTCACCGAATTTTATAGATTATGGTTGGAAATTCTCAACCACTCTCATCCGAAGACCTCTCCTCCCGCTTTTGTTAATATATTTGAACTTTAGTGAGACATTCACACCTTCTTGCAGCTGAACCACCTCCGCTCCCTGTTTTGATCATGTATGGTCTGGCAATACTACCTTTTCTTACCCGTTTGTGAGTAATTATGGCTGGACATTCACACCTACTTGCAGCCGAACACCACCTCTCTCGCTTTTGATGATGTATGGACCGGCATTCTTACCTTTTCTAACACATTTTTCAGAAATTACGGTCGGAGATTCACACCTACTCACAGCCGAACAACTCCGCTCCCGCATTTGATGGTGTGCAGTCGGACATTCTCACCCTTTCTCATCAGCTTTTTGCAAATTATGATCTGACATTCACACCTGCTTTTGATAATGTATGGTTTGGCATTCGCACCTTTTCTTACCCATTTGTCAGGAATAATGGGTGGACATTCACACCTTCTTGCAGCTGAACACCTCCTCTCCCACTTATGATCATGTGCGGTTTGATTTTCGAAAATTTTCTTTCATGTTTTCTAGCAATTATTGATGGACATTTAGACCTTCTTGCAGCTGAACACCTCCGCTCCTGCTTTTGATCATACCTTGTCAGGCATTCGCACCATGTCTTACCCGCTTTTTACAAACTTTAGTCGAACATTTACACCTTTTTGCAGCCGAACACCACCTCTCTCGCTTTTGATGATGTATGGTCCGGCATTCTTTCCTTTTCTAACACATTTTTCAGCAATTATGGTCGGACATTCACACCTACTCAGAGCCGAACACCTCCGCTCCCGCATTTGATGGTGTATAGTCGGGCATTCTCACCCTTTCTCATCAGCTTTTTGCAAATTATGATCTGACATTCACACCTGCTTTTGATAATGTATGGTTGGGCATTCGCACCTTTTTTTACCCATTTTTCAGGAATTATGGGTGGACATTCACACCTTCTTGCAGCTGAAAACCTCCTCTCCTTCTTATGATCATGTGCGGATGATATTCGAAAATTTTCTTTCATGTTTTAAAGCAATTATTGATGGACATTCAGACCTTCTTGCAGCTGAACCACTCTGCTCCCGCTTTTGATGGTGTATAGTCGGGCTTTCGAAACTTTCCTTCCCGGTTTATACAAATTATGGTTGGACATTCAGACCTTCTTGCAGCCGAACACCTCTGCTCCCTCTTTTGATCATACATTGTCGGGCATTAGCACCTTTTCTTACCCGCTTTTTACAAACCATAGTCGGACTTTCACATCTTTTAGTAGCCGAACAACTCCGCTCCCGCTATTGATTGTGTACAGTCGGGTATTTTAACCTTTTCTATCCCGCTTTTTACCAACTATGGTCGGACATTCACACCTTCTTACAGCGGAACACCTCCGCTCCCTCTTTTGATGGTGTATGTTCGGGCAGTCAAACCTTTTCTTACCTGCTTTTTACAAACTATGGTCAGACATTCAACCCTTCTTGGAGCCGAACACATCCACTCCTGCTTTTGATTATGTATATTTGGGCATTCGCACCTTTTCTTACCCATTTTTCAGTAATTATGGGTGTACATTCACACCTTCTTGCAGCCAAACACCTCCGCTCCCTCTTTTGATCATACATTTTCGGGCATTCGCACCTTTTCTTACCCGCTTTTTACAAACCATGGTCGGACTTTCACACCTTTTAGTAGCCGAACAACTCCGCACCCGCTACTGATTGTGTACAGTCGGGTATTTTAACCTTTTCTTACCCGTTTTTTACCAACTATGGTCGGACATTCACACCTTCTTACAGCGGAACACCTCCGCTCCCTCCTTTGATGGTGTATGTTCGGGCATTCGAACCTTTTCTTACCCGCTTTTTACAAACTATGGTCAGACGTTCAAACCTTCTTGTAGCCGAAAACCTCTGCTCCCTCTTTTGATTATACATTGTCAGGCATTCGCACCTTATCGTACCCGCTTTTTACAAACTATAGTCAGACATTCACACCTTGGTGCTGAACCACCTCAGCTCCCTGTTTTGATCATGTATGGTCTGGCAATACTACCTTTTCTTACCCGTTTGTGAGTAATTATGGCTGGACATTCACACCTACTTGCAGTCGAACAGCTCTGCTCCCGCTTTTGATTTTGTTTGGTTGGATATTCGAACCTTTTCTTAACTGCTTTTTACAAACTTTGGTCGGACGTTCACACCTTCTTGCAGCCGAACACCTCCGCTTCCGCTTTTGATGGTATATATTCGGGCATTCGAACATTTTCTTACCAGCTTTTTACAAACCATGGTTGGACTTTCACACCTTCTTGTAGCCGAACAACTCCGCTCCCCCTATTGATTGTGTACAGTCGGGTATTTTAACCTTTTCTATCCCACTTTTTACCAACTATATCGGACATTCACACCTTCTTACAGCGGAACACCTCCGCTCCCTCTTTTGATGGTGTTTGTTTGGGCATTCGAACCTTTTCTTACCCGCTTTTTACAAACTATGCTCGGACATTCAAACCTTCTTGTAGCCGAACACATCCACTCCTTCTTTTGATGATGTATGCTTGGGCATTCAAACCTACTTTTTGCCCGCTTTTCATTAATTTTGGGTGGACATTCACACCTTGTCACAGCCAAACACCTCCGCACCCTCTTTTGATGGTGTTTGTTTGGGCATTCGAACCTTTTCTTACCCGCTTTTTACAAACTATGCTCGGACATTCAAACCTTCTTGTAGCCGAACACATCCACTCCTTCTTTTGATGATGTATGCTTGGGCATTCAAACCTACTTTTTGCCCGCTTTTCATTAATTTTGGGTGGACATTCACACCTTGTCACAGCCAAACACCTCCGCTCCCTGTTTTGATCATGTATGGTTGGACATTCGCACCTTGTCTCACCCGCTTTTTGCAAACTATGGTCGGCTGTTCACAGCTTCCTCTCCACCATACTTGTATGGTGGGATATTCACACCCACTTGCATCCGAAGACCTTTTGTTGATATTTAGTCGGTCATTCGCAGCTTACCCGCTTTTTACAAACTATAGTCAGACATTCACACCTTGGTGCTGAACCACCTCAGCTCCCTGTTTTGATCATGTATGGTCTGGCAATACTACCTTTTTTTACCCGTTTGTGAGTAATTATGGCTGGACATTCACACCTACTTGCAGTCGAACAGCTCTGCTCCCGCTTTTGATTATGTTTGGTTGGATATTCGAACCTTTTCTTAACTGCTTTTTACAAACTTTGGTCGGACGTTCACACCTTCTTGCAGCCGAACACCTCCGCTTCCGCTTTTGATGGTATATATTCGGGCATTCGAACCTTTTCTTAGCAGCTTTTTACAAACCATGGTTGGACTTTCACACCTTCTTGTAGCCGAACAACTCCGCTCCCGCTATTGATTGTGTACAGTCGGGTATTTTAACCTTTTCTTACCCGCTTTTTACCAACTATGGTCGGACATTCACACCGTCTTACAGCGGAACACCTCCGCTCACGCTTTTGATGGTGTATTGTCAGGCATTTGAACCTTTTCTTACCCGCTTTTTACAAACTATGGTCGGACATTCAAACCTTCTTGTAGCCAAAAACCTCCGCTCCCTCTTTTGAATATACATTGTCGGGCATTTGCACCTTTTCTTACCCGTTTTTTACAAACCATGGTCGGACTTTCAAACCTTCTTGTAGCCCAACACATCCACTCCTGCTTTTGATGATGTATGTTTGGGCATTCTCACCTTTTCTTACCCATTTTTCAGTAATTATGGGTGGACATTCACACCTTCTTACAGCTGAACACCTCCTCTCCCGCTTATGATGGTGTATAGTCGGGCTTTCAAGCCTTTTCTTACCCGGTTTTTACAAATTATAGTTGGACATTCAGACCTTCTTACAGCCGAAAACCTCCACTCCCTCTTTTGATCATACATTGTCGGGCATTAGCACCTTTTCTTACCCGCTTTTTACAAACCATAGTCGGACTTTCACATCTTTTAGTAGCCGAACAACTCCGCTCCCGCTATTGATTGTGTACAGTCGGGTATTTTAACCTTTTCTTACCCGCTTTTTACCAACTATGGTCGGACATTCACACCTTCTTACAGCGGAACACCTCCGCTCCCTCTTTTGATGGTGTATGTTCGGGCAGTCAAACCTTTTCTTACCTGCTTTTTACAAACTATGGTCAGACATTCAACCCTTCTTGGAGCCGAACACATCCACTCCTGCTTTTGATTATGTATAGTTGGGCATTCGCACCTTTTCTTACCCATTTTTCAGTAATTATGGGTGTACATTCACACCTTCTTGCAGCCGAACACCTCCGCTCCCTCTTTTGATCATACATTTTCGGGCATTCGCACCTTTTCTTACCCGCTTTTTACAAACCATGGTTGGACTTTCACACCTTTTAGTAGCCGAACAACTCCGCACCCGCTACTGATTGTGTACAGTCGGGTATTTTAACCTTTTCTTACCCGTTTTTTACCAACTATGGTCGGACATTCACACCTTCTTACTGCGGAACACCTCCGCTCCCTCCTTTGATGGTGTATGTTCGGGCATTCGAACCTTTTCTTACCCGCTTTTTACAAACTATGGTCAGACGTTCAAACCTTCTTGTAGCTGAACATATCCACTCTTGCTTTTGATGATGTATGGTTGGGCATTCGAACCTACTTGTTGCCCGCTTTTCATTAATTATGGGTGGACATTCACACCTTGTCTCAGCCAAACACCTCCGCTCCCTGTTTTGATCATGTATGGTTTGACATTCGCACCTTTGCTTACCTTCTTTTTATACTGATTGCTCAAGATTAAGTTGTTCTTTCTCAAACTACAAAAATTTTTTAATTGTTGAAACTTGATTTGAAGTGGATAAATAAGGAAGACAAACAGTTTTAAGTCAGGCTGATAGCAATTAATTTTATAGCAAAATCTGTATTTCGTCATTTGTCGAGAGATGCTTATTGCTGAAGAAGTTCTTTCTCATTCTACAAAGTACAACGTTGTTTATCATTGAAACTTGATTAGACATGAATAAATATGAAGGACAAAGCAGTCTTAACTTGGTTTGAGTTAAGGAATTCGTTTTATAGGAGAATCCGAATTCGTGCATAACTCGTAAAATAGAGCTTATTTTCGGATTCCTAAAGAATGAGTCTGGTTCTTTCTCATAATACAAAGTTTGTTGTTTATTGTTGAAACTTCATCAGACCGTTAGATATAGTCGGACTCACCTCGACGCACGGCTTGGGATCTGGAACCAGTACTCTTGAGAGGGGTTGGACTCTCTTCCACTCTGGAGTTGCCCGTGGTGAGAGGCGCAGAGCAGGTGTGGGCATACTTATTGCCCCCCCGGCTGTGTGCCAGTACATTGGGGTTTACCCCAGTGAACGAGAGGGTAGCCTCCCTCCGCCTTGGGTGGGGGGACGAGTCCTGACTGTTGTTTGTGCCTATGCGCCAAACAGCAGTTCAGAGTACCTACTCTTTTTGGAGTCTCTGGGGGAGGCACTGGAGAATGCTCCTACCGGAGACTCCCTCATTCTGCTGGGGGACTTCAATGCTCACGTGGGCAATGACAGTGAGACCTGGAGGGGTGTGATTGGGAGGAACGGCCCCCCCGATCTGAATCAGAGTGGTGTTATGTTGTTGGACTTCTGTGCCAGTCATAGACTGTCCATAACGAACACCATGTTCAGGCATAAGGGTGTCCATATGTGCACTTGGCACCAGGACACCCTTGGCCGCAGTTCGATGATCGACTTTGTGGTTGTATCATCGGACTTGCGGCCGTATGTCCTGGACACTCGGGTGAAGAGAGGGGCGGAGCTGTCAACTGATCACCACCTGGTGGTGAGTTGGCTCCGCTGGTGGGGGAGGATGCCGATCAGACCTGGCAGGCCCAAACGTATTGTGAGGGTCTGCTGGGAGCGTTTGTCAGAATCCCCCGTCAGAAGGAGCTTTAACTCCCACCTCCGGCAGAGCTTCAACCATATTTGAGGTGGGGGACATTGAATGGGCCATGTTCCGTGACTCCATTGCCGAGGCAGCTGGTCGGAGTTGTGGCCGTAAGGTGGTCGGTGCCTGTCGTGGCGGCAACCCTCGAACCTGCTGGTGGACACCAGTGGTGAGGGAAGCCGTCAAGCTGAAGAAGGAGTCCTATCGGGCCTTTTTGGCCAGTGGGACCCTGGAAGAAGCTGATAGGTACCGACGGGCCAGACGGGCCACGGCTTCGGCGGTTGCTGAGGCAAAAACTCGGGCCTGGGAGGAGTTCGGTGAGACCATGGAGAACGATTTCCGGACGGCCTCGAAAAGATTCTGGTCCACCATCCGGCATCTCAGGGGGGGGAAGCGGCTCACAGTCAACACTGTTTACAGTGCGGACGGGGCTTTGCTGACCTCAACTAGGGATGTTGTGAGTCGGTGGGGGGAGTACTTCGAGGAACTCCTCAATCCTACCAACACGTGCTCGGAAGAGGCAGAGTCGGAGAGCTCGGAGACGGGGCCTCCCATTTCTGGGGCTGAGGTTGCCGAGGTGGTTAAAAAGTTCCTCGGTGGCAAGGCCCCGGGGGTGGATGAGGTCCGTCCTGAGTTTCTCAAGGCTCTGGATGTTGTAGGGCTGTCTTGGCTGACACGCCTCTGCAGTATCGCGTGGACATCGGGGACAGTGCCTCTGGACTGGCAGATTGGGGTGGTGGTCCCCCTCTTTAAAAAGGGGGACCGGAGGGTGTGTTCCAACTATAGGGGTATCACACTCCTCAGCCTCCCTGGTAAGGTCTATTCGGGGGTATTGGAGAGGAGGATCCGTCGGATAATCGAGCCTCGGATTCAGGAGATGCAGTGTGGCTTTCGTCCTGGCCGTGGAACAGTGGACCAGCTCTATACCCTCGGCAGGATCCTGGAGGGTGCATGGGAGTTCGCCCAACCAGTCTACATGTGTTTTGTGGACTTGGAGAAAGCGTTCGACCGTGTCCCTCGTGGAGTCCTGTGGGGGGTGCTCCGGGAATATGGAGTGCCGGAGCCCTTGATAGGGGCCGTTCGGTCTCTGTATGACCGGTGCCTCTACTTACTGGTCAATCTACGTTCCCATCCTCACCTATGGTCACGAGTTGTGGGTAGTGACCGAAAGAACAAGATCGCGAATACAAGCGGCCGAAATGGGTTTCCTCCGCAGGGTGTCTGGGCTCTCCCTTAGAGATAGGGTGAGAAGCTCAGTCATCCGGGAGGGGCTCGGAGTAGAACCGCTGCTCCTCCGCATTGAGAGGAGTCAGATGAGGTGGCTCGGGCATCTGGTTAGGATGCCCCCTGGGCGCCTCCCTGGGGAGGTGTTCCGGGCACGTCCCACTGGGAGGAGACCCCGGGGGAGACCCAGGACACGTTGGAGAGACTATGTCTCTCGGCTGGCCTGGGAACGCCTCGGGGTCCCCCCGGAAGAGCTGGAGGAAGTGGCCGGGGACAGAGACGTCTGGGTTTCTCTGCTCAAGCTGCTGCCCCCGCGACCCGACCCCCGGATAAGCGGCAGATGATGGATGGATGGATGGATATATCCTCCACTAACCAGACTTACAACCCCCGACTAGGGTAGCAGAATTTCTAAGCATCTGTACCCCAAAACTACTATCAAAAATATATAAATTATTGTCTAAGATAGATGACACAATGTCTCTTCCATCCTCAAAATGGGAGGCAGATTTATCCATCAGTTCTGGTCATAGCTTCTAACCACAAATATGTTTGAACACCTTCATAAAGACTCGAAATCCTAATTTACAGCTCATACAATACAAAATCCTTCATAGAACACACTATACAGGACAAAGGATGTTCAGGATGGGTCTAACACACTCAAACATCTGCTCACATTGCACAGATAACACACCTGATGATTATGTACACGCTTTGTGGTTTTCTGCGCCTGTCCAGAAGTTCTGGCTTGAAGTCTGTGAGGACCTATCAACATGGCTAAAGTGTAGCATCCCTGCATGCCCCACACTGTGCATACTGGGTGACTTAGACAACATCAACATGGAAATTAACTCAGCACACATGGTTGTCACAGTGTTATGTATCGCAAAGAAAACTATTCTCATGAACTGGAAAGCGAAGAACAATCTGTGTATTAACCAGTTTAGAAATTTTCTTTTAGATTATATTAGCATGGAAACAATGTCTGCCTCCTCAAAACATCAATTGGCTGAATTTCATTCTCTCTGGTCCCCTCTGATTAGTTTTATCACATAGTGGTGGTGGTGGGTTGCTGGGTGATGGTGGGTCTCAGGCCCGGGCTGCTGCGACTGGTATGACCGGGTGGTTTGTTTGTTTGTTTTTTGTAGAGGTCCTCCGGGGTGGGGTTGGGTTGAGTGGGGTGGGGCGGGATGGATACCTTCTGGGGGTACAGTAGCTCCCGGAATATGGTCGCTGCAGGCCCCGAGCCTGGTGGACATCAGGCCCTCCTGCCCATTGCTGGCTCCCAGGTAGCGGGGATGCCTATTGCAGCCAGTCCCTGGCTGCCCTCTCTGGGGGAGAGTAGCTCCCCCGGTATATATCCCCATACCCCTCTTCCTTCTGGCTCCTGTACACAGCACACACTCACACATGAAGGGTTTTGGGGGCGTGTGTGTTCGGTGGGGTGTAGTGGATGGGGCCACGTAGGTGGTCCCCTTTGGTTGCACTCTGCAGTTCCCTGCCCCTGTTTTAATTACACCTTAGACATTAGTACTTATCAAACACACTCACACACACACATTAGGTCTTGGGGGGTGGTTACACTGAGTGGCATCTGGTGGGCGGGGCTCTTTGGGTATGTAGGCTGCCCAGAGTGCCGCGCTCCCAGTTCTACAAGTTTGGCTGCCCCTCAATTTTAATTGCTCACTATTAGAAAATATTGAAGAGCCAGAAGGGTGAGGGGAGGGGTCTTCTTCGCACACCCCTGCTTCCTGGTGTCTGCTCGGGGCAGGAGGGGCCAGGAGGATTAATTAATTGTTCTGCTGGTTCGGGGTCTGTGGTGGCTGGGGGGTTGCTGGCCTCCTGGTGTGCCCGCTGCACTACACCCCAGCAGAGTCGAGGGAGGTAGGATGTGTGGATGTATGGGACGTGAAAGTGTGTGTGGTAATGATTGGGCCTGGATCTGGGACTTGCTGTCGCCTGGCCTGCCTGTGTTTCTCCCGATGGGGCATCAGCGTTGCCTCTCCCCACTGCTCGCGACTTCACCCACCTGTGGGCACGTCTTGACTCCCAGGGCACTTGGCCAGGGGCGCTGGGGCAGGCGCTGACCCACTTTGTGGCTGTCTGGGGCGCTTGGCCCTCCTGGGTATTGGGTGGGGCCTCTGCCGGGGGGTTTGGGGGCGCTCGGGCTCCTGGGGCCCAGGTCCAGTGCACGGCCCATGTCTGGGCGGCTGGGGCCTGGCGGGGTCGGTGGGCTGTTGCCCCTGGTTCCCGGAGTGCCTCTGCCCTATGCTTATGGGGGCTCTTTCCGGGGGCTTCCTCTGCAGTCTTCTGGGTGGATGCGTGGTTGCCCCTGCGGTGGGCTACCTGGGTTCTGTGCTCTGTGGGGGCTGCTGGTGGCCTGGGTCTTGTGGCCCTCTCTGCCTGCTTCTGATTGTTTGGGGGGCTGTGGATTGTGGCCCTGTATGCTTATACACTCATAACTAAGCACGGTTATCATGTAGGTCCTGTGCCATGGGTGTTGCATGTTCTCACACACACACACACACACACACATTCATTAGTCCAGTAGCATGGTCACTAAGCAGTTGATGTATTATCATGTCGTCTCAGGTCATCTATATCCACAGCTGTGTTGTATGCGATTGCCGCTTCTTGTGCTTGTTTTTGTTTGTTTGTGTGTTTGTTTTTTCTCTGCTTGTCTGCTTTCAGGTGCTCCTCTTGGCGCTAAGGCTGGATTCCCCTCATAGGCCATGGATTGTTGTCTGTTTTGTTTTTTACAGGTGTAGCAGCTGGTTGTCTGGTTTTTGTTTCTATTTTTTTTCTGTTTCCTCTTCTTTCCTCTTCTTCTTTCCTTGTCCCCCCGTCCGGTTCAGTTCAGTTCATGTCATATATTGTAAAAAGAAATAAATAAATGGGCATCAAGGGGAGCTTTACATTTATAAAACTTCCCTTGGCAAAACAAATCTGTTTGGCATCATAGGTATTCAGACTACAATTCTTCTGACATAATGCTGAACAGGACAAGGGGAAAAAAAAGTAAAGAAGACAGTTCTGCCGAAAGCCAGGGATAGACCTGTTCTAAGTTCTATACTTTTTAAAAGGGGCGTGTTTATCAACTATGGAATTAGAAGATTTACAAAAATGGTCAAGTGCTAGATCTTCATCTGGGATTTTAACAGTGTCATATAACTATTCAACAGATCAGTTAAAAAAAAGCCAGCTCATGGAGATGTTTCAGGATCTGGATACCAAGCGTGGACCTAATGTTTTCATTTTTGCAATTCTGATACAGGCTATTGAGCAGTGATAACTAACACCAAGTTCAGATACTGCGGATTTTCTACCTTTTATTTGTTAAGATTGAGACAATCAGGGACAACCTTGAAGGATCTCTTTGGTTTTGTAGGATCAGTAATTACCTGAGAAAGGTTGATATTGGTACAATATCAACTTGTTTAAATTAAAATTGCCACACAGAGATTGGGTTTAGGCCACATGCACACAGAATGACATCAACAAATATAAGAAATATTAAACATTTACACATAGATTTTTGAATATATGTAGAGGAATGATAC
This sequence comes from Leuresthes tenuis, assembly GCF_036924035.1. NCBI lineage: Eukaryota > Metazoa > Chordata > Actinopteri > Atheriniformes > Atherinopsidae > Leuresthes > Leuresthes tenuis. Next base: position 29,293,721 of record NW_027325365.1, on the reverse strand, counting down.
TTTGAAATGTGCTCATTGCGGAGTTATGATCAGTTGAGTAATGAAGGTTGAACTATTCTGGGAAAGAGGTTCTATTCCCAGCATCATGATGGACACTCCTGATATAGAAGGTTTCGCTAACGCATTGGAATTGTTTTACTATTTTCATATGCATGTGCAATGAAGAATTGCTTGCTGCTGATAAATGCAAAGAAGAACAGCTTACACATAGATGCTCACATATAGGCTGCTGAATGCAATGAAGACCTGCTTATCAAGTAAAGTTCAATGTCAATGTGTAATATTCAATTAGGATTTGCAAAACAGTGAAGTTAAACAATGAATGGGTCCATAGTCGGTATGAGAAAACTACAGGAATATTTACCTGGGTGTACGTTCAAACAGAGATGAGAAAATTGCGATAAATAATTGTTTGTTTGTTTGTTAGTATGTATATGAATGTTATGTGTATAAACTGTGTTGAGTTATAGTTACTCAGTAGTGTCTCAGTGAAACAACCGACGGGGGAAGCCTTGCGGTGACAACAAAAGCAGTGTTTTACTGATCAGTCAAGTTGCTCCAGTGTACTCCATACAAACTGGTTGGCTACTGAAGGGATAGAAAATGGGGAATACTTGTTTTAAAGCAAACAAGGAATTAGATGGGAAAAATACATGTTTTAACGGGACCCAGACAATATTAAATACTCAGACAGATGGGAGAAGAAGTGTAGTTTTGTAGGAAATCACAAAATTATTACATAGAATTAGTGAAATCAATTGAAGAATGCCTTTCTGAAGAGCTGTTTACCACAGATGAGCAGCTTTGCGACCAAGCACATTGTAGATCGCTTTACTGCCAAAATGATCTAATTTAATGGATTGGTTTAGACATGCATAACAGCATTTTAAGAACAAAGAGAGAAACAAAAAGGGACAACGCTTCATGGTGGAAGGTGATGTATAAATAACTGTGTATATGATGAAGGGGGTGGCAACACCCATTCCGAAATCCCGCCATTCCGACATCCCGCTATTCCGACATCCCACCATTCCGACATACCACCATTCCGACATACCACCATTCCGACATGCAAACGTCCCACCATTCCGACATCCCACCATTGCGACATCCCGCTATTCTGACGTTCAAATGTCCCACCATTCCGACAAGGCTTTCCGTATAAGGAAATGTGTGTTACTCAACAGGTGAGTCCCTTCTTTCTGTTCATGCAATTTATATGTTTAACATGTTTATAGACAAGCGTTATTAAAAACACAAAGTCTCGGCAACTGGAGGAGGAGAAGCAGTCCGCGGTGGTTTTCAATCACACACTCCAATGCCACTTGTTTCAACTTCCGAAAATTTAATCCAGGAAAAAAAGGCTTACAAACATGGACCAAAACGGCTCCATAACACGCACAAGAATCCAAAAGAAACGAAAGTTAACTAAAAGAAAGCAAATAAACAGTTCAAATAAACAGCTCTCCCACGTTGGTTTGTGGATGAAAGCTATATGTTCAGCTGTAATGTCATGTAAAAACAATCTCTACATGACATTTAGTCCCAGGTGTGACCAGTTAGGTCCTTAAGATATCAACAGGCTGTATAAAGCTACAACCGTTGCGGCTTGTGTGTTTGTGCCAAATGCGCAAAACCCATCCGCGCTTCCCAAAATTGGAGTGAGTACTCATAAATCACGTGAATAACATGAATAAACGTTTTTACTGCATTTTGTTGTGTTTTATACGTTCTATGCTGTCATTTCTATCTTCTTCTATTGGCAAGGCAAGGCAGAGTGCTCGCAACTGTGTCCTGTGCAGTAGCCGTGATATCTGTAATTGCAATTATTACTTTTGCATATGATGACAGCGTGCAAAAGACGCATGGGCTCTGTGGAGAGCTCCGCTCCAGCTGGCTGCTGTGACAGCTCACTGACACTGTATTTCTGCTTAATCAGTTTCAGTCTCGCCAGAGTTATATTAATATCTGTATTTTTATATTTGAAATTCAGGGGATTTTGATAATAGATTATTAAAGTTTGTTTGCGAGGCTGTGGCCTCTGCATGTGCAAAGCTTGTGCGCCAAACTTTAGGGCGTATTTGCGCCGGCATATCATTAGTGCAAAATGTTTTGGGTAAAAAATAGGCTATTAAAAGGAACTGTCGGAATGGCGGTATGTTAAAAAAAACAAAAAACATACCGCCATTCCGACCATAGGAGGAAAAAAGTGTCGGAATGGTGGGACGTTTGATAAAAAATTAAGTGTCGCCATTCCGACAATTGGAGACCCATGTCGGAATGGCGAGATGTCGGAATGGCAGCATGTAACCATGATGAAGGAGAGACCATTTGAGCAGCACAGCCATTTCGCAGCACAGGGACAGCAATCCAAGTTACAGGATCTCCCACGTAGTATCACCTGTCACATTGTGTCAAGGCATCAAAAGAAGAAAAAATCACCAAACTCAAGGACAAAAAGACAAAGACTCCGGTGAACGAAGACAGAGGACTGACAAACCAGAAATACAAAAGGATTCTCGATATCAAGATCCAGAAGAAGAGGCTAACAATGCCACGAACACTTACGATGCTGGGAATGATGCCAGCAATGAACAGAGAAGAAGATTCAGTGTCATCAATCTGCATTACGTGCCTCTAATGAGGGGGTGAATATAGAATCCTCAACGATTACAACGTCTCTGGGAACTGTGACAACAACAAGGTTTAAACCATTTTGATATATATTGTAACCTATTGTCTAAGGAATAGTGCTGAAAATGAGGTAAATCTAATCCACCACTGTCCTTGGTCTTCTGTAGGGTTTTTAAACTAATACGTGGTGGTTTGTTTTTCCACAGAAATTTGGAGATGCATGAATCTAGTGACTTAAACCAAGTAGCAGATGGTTTTATGGGGATCATTGAGAACAAATAGTTAACTTTTGGTAGTATCATCATTTTAATGGATGTAACTCTCCCCATAAGTGATATAGGTAAGGACTTCCAACGAGAGATCGTCCTCTACTGTCTTTAATAATTGCACATAATTTAGCTTTGTTAGCTCTGAGAGCCTGGAGGAAATGTTTATGCCTAAATATCTAATATTTCCTGACTGTAAAGTGATCGCAGGTATATTATGGACCCTACAGTTAATGGGCAGAACTGTGGTCTTAGACCAGTTGATAGAGTAGTCAGAAAGTGCTGAGAATTTATTTATGAGTGTGATCGTGTGACTGAGAGACGTCTGTGAGTTCTGAAGGAAAAGTAATACATCATCAGCATAAAGACTTATTTTATGCTCAATATTTTGGGATTAATTACTCACAAACGGGTAAGAAAAGGTAGTATTGCCAGACCATACATGATCAAAACAGGGAGCGGAGGTGGTTCAGCTGCAAGGTATGAATGTCTGACTATAGTTTGTAAAAAGCGGGTAAGATAAGGTGCGAATGCCCAACAATGTATGATCAAAAGAGGGAGCGGAGGGTTTTGGCTACAAGAAGGTTTGAATGTCCGACCATAGTTTGTAAAAAGCGGGTAAGAAAAGCTTACCATACATCATCAAAAGCAGGAGTGGATGTGTTCGGCTACAAGAAGATTTGAATGTCCATCAATAATTGCTTTAAAACATGAAAGAAAATTTTCAAATATCAAACCGCACATGATCATAAGCGGGAGAGGAGTTGTTCAGCTGCAAGAAGGTGTGAATGTCCACCCATAATTACTGAAAAATGGGTAAGAAAAGGTGAAAATGCCCAACCATACATCATCAAAAGCAGGAGTGGATGTGTTCGGCTACAAGAAAGTTTGAATGTCCGACCATAGGTTGTAAAAAGCGGGTAAGAAAAGGTTCGAATGCCCGAACATAGACCATCAAAAGAGGGAGCGGAGGTGTTCCGCTGTAAGAAGGTGTAAATGTCCGACCATAGTTGGTAAAAAGCGGGTAAGAAAAGGTTAAAATACCCGACTGTACACAATCAATAGCGGGAGCGGAGTTGTTTGGCTACAAGAAGGTGTGAAAGTCCGACCACGGTTTGTAAAAAGCGGGTAAGAAAAGGTTCGAATGCCCGAATATATACCATCAAAAGTGGAAGTGGATGTGTTCGGCTGCAAGAAGGTGTGAACGTCCGACCAAAGTTTGTAAAAAGCAGTTAAGAAAAGGTTCGAATATCCAACCAAACATAATCAAAAGCGGGAGCAGAGCTGTTCGACTGCAAGTAGGTGTGAATGTCAGATCATAATTTGCAAAAAGCTGATGAGAAAGGGTGAAAATGCCCGGCTATACACCATCAAATGTGGGAGCGGAAGTGTTCGGCTGTGAGTAGGTGTGAATGTCCAACCATAATTGCTGAAAAATGTGTTAGAAGAGACTAGAATGCCGGACAAGACATTATCAAATGCGGGAGCGGAGTTGTTCGGCTGTGAGTAGGTGTGAATCTCCGAGCATAGTTTGTAAAAAGGGGGTAAGAATAGGTTCGAATGCCCGAACATACACTATCAAAACAGGGAGCTGAGGTGGCTCAGCTGCAAGGTGTGAATGTCTGACTATAGTTTGTAAATAAGGTGCGAATGCCCAACAATGTATAATCAAAAGAGGGAGCGGAGGTTTTCGGCTACAAGAAGGTTTGAATGTCCGACCATAGTTTGTAAAAAGCGGGTAAGAAAAGGTTCAAATGCCTGACTATACACCATCAAAAGCGGGAGCAGAGGTGTTCCGCTGTAAGACGGTGTGAATGTCCGACCATATTTGGTAAAAAGCGGGTAAGAAAAGGTTAAAATACCCGACTGTACACAATCAATAGCGGGAGAGGAGGTGTTCAGCTGCAAGAAGGTGTGAATGTCCACCCATAATTACTGAAAAATGGGTAAGAAAAGGTGCGAATGCCAAACCATACATTATCAAAAGCAGGTGTGAATGTCAGATCATAATTTGCAAAAAGCTGATGAGAAAGGGTGAGAATGCCCGACTATACACCATCAAATGCGGGAGCGGAGTTGTTCGGCTGTGAGTAAGTGTGAATCTCCGACCATAATTGCTGAAAAATGTGTTAGAAAAGGTAAGAATGCCCGTCCATACATCATCAAAAGCGGGAGAGGTGGTGTTCGGCTGCAAGTAGGTGTGAATGTCCAGCCATAATTACTAACAAACGGGTAAGAAAAGGTAGTATTGCCAGACCATACATGATCAAAACAGGGAGCGGAGGTGGTTCAGCTGCAAGAAGGTGTGAATGTCCGACTAAAGTTCAAATATATTAACAAAAGCGGGAGGAGAGGTCTTCGGATGAGAGTGGTTGAGAATTTCCAACCATAATCTATAAAATGCGGTGAAAAAAAAGGTGTGATAGAACACTAAAAGGTGGAGCGGAAGTGTTCGGCTGCAAGAAGGTGTGAATGTCCGACTATATTTGGTGAAAAGCAGGTGAAGCAAGGTCTGAATGCCCAACCTTACATCATCAAAAGCGAGATCAGAGGTGTTTGGCTGCATGAAGGCCATAGTTTGCCAAAAGCGGGTAAGCTGCGAATGACCGACTAAATATCAACAAAAGGTCTTCGGATGCAAGTGGGTGTGAATATCCCACCAAGTATGGTGGAGAGGAAGCTGTGAACAGCCGACCATAGTTGGCAAAAAACGGGTGAGAAAAGGAGCGAATGTCCAACCATACATGATCAAAACAGGGAGCGGAGGTGTTTGGCTGTGACAAGGTGTGAATGTCCACAAAAATAAATGAAAAGCGGGCAACAAGTAGGTTTGAATGCCCAACCATACATCATCAAAAGCAGGAGTGGATGTGTTCGGCTACAAGAAGGTTTGAATGTCCGAGCATAGTTTGTAAAAAGCGGGTAAGAAAAGGTTCAAATGCCTGACTATACACCATCAAAAGCGGGAGCGGAGGTGTTCGGCTACAAGAAGGTGTGAAAGTTCAACCATGGTTTGTAAAAAGCTGCTAAGAAAAGGTTCGAATGCCCGAATATATACCATCAAAAGCGGAAGCGGAGGTGTTCGGCTGCAAGAAGGTGTGAACGTCCGACCAAAGTTTGCAAAAAGCAGTTAAGAAAAGGTTCGAATGCCCGAATATATACCATCAAAAGCGAGAGCAGAGCTGTTCGACTGCAAGTAGGTGTGAATGTCCAGCCATAATTACTCACAAACGGGTAAGAAAAGGTAGTATTGCCAGACCATACATGATCAAAACAGGGAGCTGAGGTGGTTCAGCTGCAAGATGTGAATGTCTGACTATAGTTTGTAAAAAGCGGGTAAGACAAGGTGCGAATGCCCGACAATGTATGATCAAAAGAGGGAGTGGAGGTCTTCGGCTGCAAGGTCTGAATGTCTAACCATAATTTCTAAAAACCGGGTAAGAAAAGGCTCGAAAGCCCGACTATACACAATCAAAAGTGGGAGCCGGAGGTTTTCAGCTGCAAATCCTTCACTCAAACCAAGTGAAAACTGCTTTGTCCTTCATATTTATCAATGTCTAGATTGACTTCAACAAAGAACAACACTGGATTTTGCAGTAGAAGAAAGAGCATCACTGAAGGATCAGTAATCCGAGAATAAGCTTATTTTCATACGTTCTGCATGATTTGGGATTTTATGTATAAAATGAATTCCTTCACTCAAACCAAGTTAAAACTGCTTTGTCCTTCATATTTATCAATGTCTAGATAGACTTCAACAAAGAACAACATTGTATTTTGCAGTAGAAGAAAAAGCAACACTGAAGGATCAGGAATCCGAGAATAAGCTTCTTTTCATACGTTTTGAATGATTTGGGATTTTATGTATAAAATGAATTCCTTCACTCAAACCAAGTGAAAACTGCTTTGTCCTTCATATTTATCAATGTCTAGATTTACTTCAACAAAGAACAACATTGTATTTTGCAGTAGTAGAAAGAGCAACACTTGAAGGAACAGGAATCCGAGAATAAGCTTATTTTCATACGTTCTGCATGATTTGGGATTTTATGTATAAAATGAATTCCTTTACTCAAACTATGTTAAAACTGCTTTGTCCTTCATATTTATCAATGTCTAGATTGACTTCAACAAAGAACAACATTGTATTTTGCAGTAGAAGAAATAGCAACACTGAAGGATCAGGAATCCGAAAACACGCTTATTTTCATACGTTCTGCTTGATTTGGGATTTTGCTATAAAATTATTTCCTTCACTCAAACAAAGTGGAAACTGCTTTGTCCTTCATATTTATCAATGTCTATATCGATTTTAACAAAGAACAACACTGGATTTTGCAGTAGAAGAAAGAGCATCACTGAAGGATCAGTAATCCGAGAATAAGCTTATTTTCATACGTTCTGCATGATTTGGGATTTTATGTATAAAATGAATTCCTTCACTCAAACCAAGTGAAAACTGCTTTGTCCTTCATATTTATCAATGTCTAGATTTACTTCAACAAAGAACAACATTGTATTTTGCAGTAGTAGAAAGAGCAACACTTGAAGGAACAGGAATCCGAGAATAAGCTTATTTTCATACGTTCTGCATGATTTGGGATTTTATGTATAAAATGAATTCCTTTACTCAAACTATGTTAAAACTGCTTTGTCCTTCATATTTATCAATGTCTAGATTGACTTCAACAAAGAACAACATTGTATTTTGCAGTAGAAGAAATAGCAACACTGAAGGATCAGGAATCCGAAAACACGCTTATTTTCATACGTTCTGCTTGATTTGGGATTTTGCTATAAAATTATTTCCTTCACTCAAACAAAGTGGAAACTGCTTTGTCCTTCATATTTATCAATGTCTATATCGATTTCAACAAAGAACAAGGCTGTATTTTGCAGTATAGGAAAGAGCAACACTGGAGGATCAGGAATCCGAGAATAAGCTTACTTTCATGAGTCCTGCACGATTTCGGATTTTCCTATAAAATGAATTGCTTTGCTCAAACCAAGTTAAAATTGCTTTGTCCTTCATAGTTATCCGTGTCTAAAATGTATCAAGCATAAAGTTCCTCATATTACCCTGAATGAGAAAGAAGCATCCCTTTGGTTGAGCAATACGTTCCTTTTGCGGAGTTATGCATGATTTCGGATTTTGCTATAAAATTCATTCCTTCACACCTTTTTTTTTTCACCGCATTTTATAGATTATGGTTGGAAATTTCAACCACTCTAATCCGAAGACCTCTCCTCCCGCTTTTGTTAATATATTTGAACTTTAGTTGGACATTCACCCCTTTTTGCAGCTAAACCACCTCCGCTCCCTGTTTTGATCATGTATGGTCTGGCAATACTACATTTTCTTACCCGTTTGTGAGTAATTATGGCTGGATATTCACACCTACTTGCAGCTGAACACAATCTCTCTCGCTTTTAATTATGTTTGGATATTCGAACCTTTTCTTTACTGCTTTTTGCCAACTTTGGTCGGACGTTCACACCTTCTTGCAGCCGAACACCTCCGCTTCCGCTTTTGATGGTATATATTCGGGCATTCGAACCTTTTCTTACCAGCTTTTGACAAACGATGATTGGACTTTCACACCTTCTTGTAGCCGAACAACTCCGCTCCCGCTATTGATTGTGTACAGTCGGGTATTTTAACCTTTTCTTACCCACTTTTTACCAACTATGGTCGGACATTCACACCTTCTTACAGCGGAACACCTCCGCTCCCTCTTTTGATGGTGTATGTTTGGGCATTCGAACCTTTTCTTACCCGCTTTTTACAAACTATGGTCAGACGTTCAAACCTTCTTGTAGCCGAACATATCCACTCCTGCTTTTGATGATGTATGGTTGGGCATTCAAACCTACTTTTTGCCCGCTTTTCATTAATTTTGGGTGGACATTCACACCTTGTCACAGCCAAACACCTCCGCTCCCTGTTTTGATCATGTATGGTTGCACATTCGCACCTTTTCTCACCCGCTTTTTGCAAACTATGGTCGGCTGTTCACAGCTTCCTCTCCACCATACTTGTATGGTGGGATGTTCACACCCAGTTGCATCCGAAGACCTCCGCCCCCACTTTTGTTGATATTTAGTTGGTCATTCGCAGCTTACCCGCTTTTGGCAAACTATGGCCTTCTTGCAGCCAAACACCTCTGATCTCGCTTTCGATAATGTAAGGTTGGGCATTCAGACCTTGCTTCACCTGCTTTTCACCAAATATAGTCGGACATTCACACCTTCTTGCAGCCGAACACTTCCGCTCCACCTTTTAGTGTTCTATCACACCTTTTTTTCACCGAATTTTATAGATTATGGTTGGAAATTCTCAACCACTCTCATCCGAAGACCTCTCCTCCCGCTTTTGTTAATATATTTGAACTTTAGTGAGACATTCACACCTTCTTGCAGCTGAACCACCTCCGCTCCCTGTTTTGATCATGTATGGTCTGGCAATACTACCTTTTCTTACCCGTTTGTGAGTAATTATGGCTGGACATTCACACCTACTTGCAGCCGAACACCACCTCTCTCGCTTTTGATGATGTATGGACTGGCATTCTTACCTTTTCTAACACATTTTTCAGAAATTACGGTCGGAGATTCACACCTACTCACAGCCGAACAACTCCGCTCCCGCATTTGATGGTGTGCAGTCGGACATTCTCACCCTTTCTCATCAGCTCTTTGCAAATTATGATCTGACATTCACACCTGCCTTTGATAATGTATGGTTTGGCATTCGCACCTTTTCTTACCCATTTGTCAGGAATAATGGGTGGACATTCACACCTTCTTGCAGCTGAACACCTCCTCTCCCACTTATGATCATGTGCGGTTTGATTTTCGAAAATTTTCTTTCATGTTTTCTAGCAATTATTGATGGACATTTAGACCTTCTTGCAGCTGAACACCTCCGCTCCTGCTTTTGATCATACCTTGTCAGGCATTCGCACCATGTCTTACCCGCTTTTTACAAACTTTAGTCGAACATTTACACCTTTTTGCAGCCGAACACCACCTCTCTCGCTTTTGATGATGTATGGTCCGGCATTCTTTCCTTTTCTAACACATTTTTCAGCAATTATGGTCGGACATTCACACCTACTCAGAGCCGAACACCTCCGCTCCCGCATTTGATGGTGTATAGTCGGGCATTCTCACCCTTTCTCATCAGCTTTTTGCAAATTATGATCTGATATTCACACCTGCTTTTGATAATGTATGGTTGGGCATTCGCACCTTTTTTTACCCATTTTTCAGGAATTATGGGTGGACATTCACACCTTCTTGCAGCTGAACACCTCCTCTCCTTCTTATGATCATGTGCGGATGATATTCGAAAATTTTCTTTCATGTTTTAAAGCAATTATTGATGGACATTCAGACCTTCTTGCAGCTGAACCACTCTGCTCCCGCTTTTGATGGTGTATAGTCGGGCTTTCGAAACTTTCCTTCCCGGTTTATACAAATTATGGTTGGACATTCAGACCTTCTTGCAGCCGAACACCTCTGCTCCCTCTTTTGATCATACATTGTCGGGCATTAGCACCTTTTCTTACCCGCTTTTTACAAACCATAGTCGGACTTTCACATCTTTTAGTAGCCGAACAACTCCGCTCCCGCTATTGATTGTGTACAGTCGGGTATTTTAACCTTTTCTTACCCGCTTTTTACCAACTATGGTCGGACATTCACACCTTCTTACAGCGGAACACCTCCGCTCCCTCTTTTGATGGTGTATGTTCGGGCAGTCAAACCTTTTCTTACCTGCTTTTTACAAACTATGGTCAGACATTCAACCCTTCTTGGAGCCGAACACATCCACTCCTGCTTTTGATTATGTATATTTGGGCATTCGCACCTTTTCTTACCCATTTTTCAGTAATTATGGGTGTACATTCACACCTTCTTGCAGCCAAACACCTCCGCTCCCTCTTTTGATCATACATTTTCGGGCATTCGCACCTTTTCTTACCCGCTTTTTACAAACCATGGTCGGACTTTCACACCTTTTAGTAGCCGAACAACTCCGCACCCGCTACTGATTGTGTACAGTCGGGTATTTTAACCTTTTCTTACCCGTTTTTTACCAACTATGGTCGGACATTCACACCTTCTTACAGCGGAACACCTCCGCTCCCTCCTTTGATGGTGTATGTTCGGGCATTCGAACCTTTTCTTACCCGCTTTTTACAAACTATGGTCAGACGTTCAAACCTTCTTGTAGCCGAAAACCTCTGCTCCCTCTTTTGATTATACATTGTCAGGCATTCGCACCTTATCGTACCCGCTTTTTACAAACTATAGTCAGACATTCACACCTTGGTGCTGAACCACCTCAGCTCCCTGTTTTGATCATGTATGGTCTGGCAATACTACCTTTTCTTACCCGTTTGTGAGTAATTATGGCTGGACATTCACACCTACTTGCAGTCGAACAGCTCTGCTCCCGCTTTTGATTTTGTTTGGTTGGATATTCGAACCTTTTCTTAACTGCTTTTTACAAACTTTGGTCGGACGTTCACACCTTCTTGCAGCCGAACACCTCCGCTTCCGCTTTTGATGGTATATATTCGGGCATTCGAACCTTTTCTTACCAGCTTTTTACAAACCATGGTTGGACTTTCACACCTTCTTGTAGCCGAACAACTCCGCTCCCCCTATTGATTGTGTAGAGTCGGGTATTTTAACCTTTTCTTACCCACTTTTTACCAACTATGGTCGGACATTCACACCTTCTTACAGCGGAACACCTCCGCTCCCTCTTTTGATGGTGTTTGTTTGGGCATTCGAACCTTTTCTTACCCGCTTTTTACAAACTATGCTCGGACATTCAAACCTTCTTGTAGCCGAACACATCCACTCCTTCTTTTGATGATGTATGCTTGGGCATTCAAACCTACTTTTTGCCCGCTTTTCATTAATTTTGGGTGGACATTCACACCTTGTCACAGCCAAACACCTCCGCTCCCTCTTTTGATGGTGTTTGTTTGGGCATTCGAACCTTTTCTTACCCGCTTTTTACAAACTATGCTCGGACATTCAAACCTTCTTGTAGCCGAACACATCCACTCCTTCTTTTGATGATGTATGCTTGGGCATTCAAACCTACTTTTTGCCCGCTTTTCATTAATTTTGGGTGGACATTCACACCTTGTCACAGCCAAACACCTCCGCTCCCTGTTTTGATCATGTATGGTTGGACATTCGCACCTTGTCTCACCCGCTTTTTGCAAACTATGGTCGGCTGTTCACAGCTTCCTCTCCACCATACTTGTATGGTGGGATATTCACACCCACTTGCATCCGAAGACCTTTTGTTGATATTTAGTCGGTCATTCGCAGCTTACCCGCTTTTTACAAACTATAGTCAGACATTCACACCTTGGTGCTGAACCACCTCAGCTCCCTGTTTTGATCATGTATGGTCTGGCAATACTACCTTTTTTTACCCGTTTGTGAGTAATTATGGCTGGACATTCACACCTACTTGCAGTCGAACAGCTCTGCTCCCGCTTTTGATTATGTTTGGTTGGATATTCGAACCTTTTCTTAACTGCTTTTTACAAACTTTGGTCGGACGTTCACACCTTCTTGCAGCCGAACACCTCCGCTTCCGCTTTTGATGGTATATATTCGGGCATTCGAACCTTTTCTTAGCAGCTTTTTACAAACCATGGTTGGACTTTCACACCTTCTTGTAGCCGAACAACTCCGCTCCCGCTATTGATTGTGTACAGTCGGGTATTTTAACCTTTTCTTACCCGTTTTTTACCAACTATGGTCGGACATTCACACCGTCTTACAGCGGAACACCTCCGCTCCCGCTTTTGATGGTGTATTGTCAGGCATTTGAACCTTTTCTTACCCGCTTTTTACAAACTATGGTCGGACATTCAAACCTTCTTGTAGCCAAAAACCTCCGCTCCCTCTTTTGAATATACATTGTCGGGCATTCGCACCTTTTCTTACCCGTTTTTTACAAACCATGGTCGGACTTTCAAACCTTCTTGTAGCCCAACACATCCACTCCTGCTTTTGATGATGTATGTTTGGGCATTCGCACCTTTTCTTACCCATTTTTCAGTAATTATGGGTGGACATTCACACCTTCTTACAGCTGAACACCTCCTCTCCCGCTTATGATGGTGTATAGTCGGGCTTTCAAGCCTTTTCTTACCCGGTTTTTACAAATTATAGTCGGACATTCAGACCTTCTTACAGCCGAAAACCTCCACTCCCTCTTTTGATCATACATTGTCGGGCATTAGCACCTTTTCTTACCCGCTTTTTACAAACCATAGTCGGACTTTCACATCTTTTAGTAGCCGAACAACTCCGCTCCCGCTATTGATTGTGTACAGTCGGGTATTTTAACCTTTTCTTACCCGTTTTTTACCAACTATGGTCGGACATTCACACCTTCTTACAGCGGAACACCTCCGCTCCCTCCTTTGATGGTGTATGTTCGGGCATTCGAACCTTTTCTTACCCGCTTTTTACAAACTATGGTCAGACGTTCAAACCTTCTTGTAGCTGAACATATCCACTCTTGCTTTTGATGATGTATGGTTGGGCATTCGAACCTACTTGTTGCCCGCTTTTCATTAATTATGGGTGGACATTCACACCTTGTCTCAGCCAAACACCTCCGCTCCCTGTTTTGATCATGTATGGTTTGACATTCGCACCTTTGCTTACCTTCTTTTTATACTGATTGCTCAAGATTAAGTTGTTCTTTCTCAAACTACAAAAATTTTTTAATTGTTGAAACTTGATTTGAAGTGGATAAATAAGGAAGACAAACAGTTTTAAGTCAGGCTGATAGCAATTAATTTTATAGCAAAATCTGTATTTCGTCATTTGTCGAGAGATGCTTATTGCTGAAGAAGTTCTTTCTCATTCTACAAAGTACAACGTTGTTTATCATTGAAACTTGATTAGACATGAATAAATATGAAGGACAAAGCAGTCTTAACTTGGTTTGAGTTAAGGAATTCGTTTTATAGGAGAATCCGAATTCGTGCATAACTCGTAAAATAGAGCTTATTTTCGGATTCCTAAAGAATGAGTCTGGTTCTTTCTCATCATACAAAGTTTGTTGTTTATTGTTGAAACTTCATCAGACCGTTAGATATAGTCGGACTCACCTCGATGCACGGCTTGGGATCTGGAACCAGTACTCTTGAGAGGGGTTGGACTCTCTTCCACTCTGGAGTTGCCCGTGGTGAGAGGCGCAGAGCAGGTGTGGGCATACTTATTGCCCCCCCGGCTGTGTGCCAGTACATTGGGGTTTACCCCAGTGAACGAGAGGGTAGCCTCCCTCCGCCTTGGGTGGGGGGACGAGTCCTGACTGTTGTTTGTGCCTATGCGCCAAACAGCAGTTCAGAGTACCTACTCTTTTTGGAGTCTCTGGGGGAGGCACTGGAGAATGCTCCTACCGGAGACTCCCTCATTCTGCTGGGGGACTTCAATGCTCACGTGGGCAATGACAGTGAGACCTGGAGGGGTGTGATTGGGAGGAACGGCCCCCCCGATCTGAATCAGAGTGGTGTTATGTTGTTGGACTTCTGTGCCAGTCATAGACTGTCCATAACGAACACCATGTTCAGGCATAAGGGTGTCCATATGTACACTTGGCACCAGGACACCCTTGGCCGCAGTTCGATGATCGACTTTGTGGTTGTATCATCGGACTTGCGGCCGTATGTCCTGGACACTCGGGTGAAGAGAGGGGCGGAGCTGTCAACTGATCACCACCTGGTGGTGAGTTGGCTCCGCTGGTGGGGGAGGATGCCGATCAGACCTGGCAGGCCCAAACGTATTGTGAGGGTCTGCTGGGAGCGTTTGTCAGAATCCCCCGTCAGAAGGAGCTTTAACTCCCACCTCCGGCAGAGCTTCAACCATATTTGAGGTGGGGGACATTGAATGGGCCATGTTCCGTGACTCCATTGCCGAGGCAGCTGGTCGGAGTTGTGGCCGTAAGGTGGTCGGTGCCTGTCGTGGCGGCAACCCTCGAACCTGCTGGTGGACACCAGTGGTGAGGGAAGCCGTCAAGCTGAAGAAGGAGTCCTATCGGGCCTTTTTGGCCAGTGGGACCCTGGAAGAAGCTGATAGGTACCGACGGGCCAGACGGGCCACGGCTTCGGCGGTTGCTGAGGCAAAAACTCGGGCCTGGGAGGAGTTCGGTGAGACCATGGAGAACGATTTCCGGACGGCCTCGAAAAGATTCTGGTCCACCATCCGGCATCTCAGGGGGGGGAAGCGGCTCACAGTCAACACTGTTTACAGTGCGGACGGGGCTTTGCTGACCTCAACTAGGGATGTTGTGAGTCGGTGGGGGGAGTACTTCGAGGAACTCCTCAATCCTACCAACACGTGCTCGGAAGAGGCAGAGTCGGAGAGCTCGGAGACGGGGCCTCCCATTTCTGGGGCTGAGGTTGCCGAGGTGGTTAAAAAGTTCCTCGGTGGCAAGGCCCCGGGGGTGGATGAGGTCCGTCCTGAGTTTCTCAAGGCTCTGGATGTTGTAGGGCTGTCTTGGCTGACACGCCTCTGCAGTATCGTGTGGACATCGGGGACAGTGCCTCTGGACTGGCAGATTGGGGTGGTGGTCCCCCTCTTTAAAAAGGGGGACCGGAGGGTGTGTTCCAACTATAGGGGTATCACACTCCTCAGCCTCCCTGGTAAGGTCTATTCGGGGGTATTGGAGAGGAGGATCCGTCGGATAATCGAGCCTCGGATTCAGGAGATGCAGTGTGGCTTTCGTCCTGGCCGTGGAACAGTGGACCAGCTCTATACCCTCGGCAGGATCCTGGAGGGTGCATGGGAGTTCGCCCAACCAGTCTACATGTGTTTTGTGGACTTGGAGAAAGCGTTCGACCGTGTCCCTCGTGGAGTCCTGTGGGGGGTGCTCCGGGAATATGGAGTGCCGGACCCCTTGATAGGGGCCGTTCGGTCTCTGTATGACCGGTGCCTCTACTTACTGGTCAATCTACGTTCCCATCCTCACCTATGGTCACGAGTTGTGGGTAGTGACCGAAAGAACAAGATCGCGAATACAAGCGGCCGAAATGGGTTTCCTCCGCAGGGTGTCTGGGCTCTCCCTTAGAGATAGGGTGAGAAGCTCAGTCATCCGGGAGGGGCTCGGAGTAGAACCGCTGCTCCTCCGCATTGAGAGGAGTCAGATGAGGTGGCTCGGGCATCTGGTTAGGATGCCCCCTGGGCGCCTCCCTGGGGAGGTGTTCCGGGCACGTCCCACTGGGAGGAGACCCCGGGGGAGACCCAGGACACGTTGGAGAGACTATGTCTCTCGGCTGGCCTGGGAACGCCTCGGGGTCCCCCCGGAAGAGCTGGAGGAAGTGGCCGGGGACAGAGACGTCTGGGTTTCTCTGCTCAAGCTGCTGCCCCCGCGACCCGACCCCCGGATAAGCGGCAGATGATGGATGGATGGATGGATATATCCTCCACCAACCAGACTTACAACCCCCGACTAGGGTAGCAGAATTTCTAAGCATCTGTACCCCAAAACTACTATCAAAAATATATAAATTATTGTCTAAGATAGATGACACAATGTCTCTTCCATCCTCAAAATGGGAGGCAGATTTATCCATCAGTTTTGGTCATAGCTTCTAACCACAAATATGTTTGAACACCTTCATAAAGACTCGAAATCCTAATTTACAGCTCATACAATACAAAATCCTTCATAGAACACACTATACAGGACAAAGGATGTTCAGGATGGGTCTAACACACTCAAAAATCTGCTCACATTGCACAGATAACACACCTGATGATTATGTACACGCTTTGTGGTTTTCTGCGCCTGTCCAGAAGTTCTGGCTTGAAGTCTGTGAGGACCTATCAACATGGCTAAAGTGTAGCATCCCTGCATGCCCCACACTGTGCATACTGGGTGACTTAGACAACATCAACATGGAAATTAACTCAGCACACATGGTTGTCACAGTGTTATGTATCGCAAAGAAACCTATTCTCATGAACTGGAAAGCGAAGAACAATCTGTGTATTAACCAGTTTAGAAATTTTCTTTTAGATTATATTAGCATGGAAACAATGTCTGCCTCCTCAAAACATCAATTGGCTGAATTTCATTCTCTCTGGTCCCCTCTGATTAGTTTTATCACATAGTGGTGGTGGTGGGTTGCTGGGTGATGGTGGGTCTCAGGCCCGGGCTGCTGCGACTGGTGTGACCGGGTGGTTTGTTTGTTTGTTTTTTGTAGAGGTCCTCCGGGGTGGGGTTGGGTTGAGTGGGGTGGGGCGGGATGGGTACCTTCTGGGGGTACAGTAGCTCCCGGAATATGGTCGCTGCAGGCCCCGAGCCTGGTGGACATCAGGCCCTCCTGCCCATTGCTGGCTCCCAGGTAGCGGGGATGCCTATTGCAGCCAGTCCCTGGCTGCCCTCTCTGGGGGAGAGTAGCTCCCCCGATATATATCCCCATACCCCTCTCCCTTCTGGCTCCTGTACACAGCACACACTCACACATGAAGGGTTTTGGGGGCGTGTGTGTTCGGTGGGGTGTAGTGGATGGGGCCACGTAGGTGGTCCCCTTTGGTTGCACTCTGCAGTTCCCTGCCCCTGTTTTAATTACACCTTAGACATTAGTACTTATCAAACACACTCACACACACACATTAGGTCTTGGGGGGTGGTTACACTGAGTGGCATCTGGTGGGCGGGGCTCTTTGGGTATGTAGGCTGCCCAGAGTGCCGCGCTCCCAGTTCTACAAGTTTGGCTGCCCCTCAATTTTAATTGCTCACTATTAGAAAATATTGAAGAGCCAGAAGGGTGAGGGGAGGGGTCTTCTTCGCACACCCCTGCTTCCTGGTGTCTGCTCGGGGCAGGAGGGGCCAGGAGGATTAATTAATTGTTCTGCTGGTTCGGGGTCTGTGGTGGCTGGGGGGTTGCTGGCCTCCTGGTGTGCCCGCTGCACTACACCCCAGCAGAGTCGAGGGAGGTAGGATGTGTGGATGTGTGGATGTATGGGACGTGAAAGTGTGTGTGGTAATGATTGGGCCTGGATCTGGGACTTGCTGTCGCCTGGCCTGCCTGTGTTTCTCCCGATGGGGCATCAGCGTTGCCTCTCCCCACTGCTCGCGACTTCACCCACCTGTGGGCACGTCTTGACTCCCAGGGCACTTGGCCAGGGGCGCTGGGGCAGGCGCTGACCCACTTTGTGGCTGTCTGGGGCGCTTGGCCCTCCTGGGTATTGGGTGGGGCCTCTGCCGGGGGGTTTGGGGGCGCTCGGGCTCCTGGGGCCCAGGTCCAGTGCACGGCCCATGTCTGGGCGGCTGGGGCCTGGCGGGGTCGGTGGGCTGTTGCCCCTGGTTCCCGGAGTGCCTCTGCCCTATGCTTATGGGGGCTCTGTCCGGGGGCTTCCTCTGCAGTCTTCTGGGTGGATGCGTGGTTGCTCCTGCGGTGGGCTACCTGGGTTCTGTGCTCTGTGGGGGCTGCTGGTGGCCTGGGTCTTGTGGCCCTCTCTGCCTGCTTCTGATTGTTTGGGGGGCTGTGGATTGTGGCCCTGTACGCTTATACACTCATAACTAAGCACGGTTATCATGTAGGTCCTGTGCCATGGGTGTTGCATGTTCTCACACACACACACACACACACACACACATTCATTAGTCCAGTAGCATGGTCACTAAGCAGTTGATGTATTATCATGTCGTCTCAGGTCATCTATATCCACAGCTGTGTTGTATGCGATTGCCGCTTCTTGTGCTTGTTTTTGTTTGTTTGTGTGTTTGTTTTTTCTCTGCTTGTCTGCTTTCAAGTGCTCCTCTTGGCGCTAAGGCTGGATTCCCCTCATAGGCCATGGATTGTTGTCTGTTTTGTTTTTTACAGGTGTAGCAGCTGGTTGTCTGGTTTTTGTTTCTATTTTTTTTCTGTTTCCTCTTCTTTCCTCTTCTTCTTTCCTTGTCCCCCGGTCCGGTTCAGTTCAGTTCATGTCATATATTGTAAAAAGAAATAAATAAATGGGCATCAAGGGGAGCTTTACATTTATAAAACTTCCCTTGGCAAAACAAATCTGTTTGGCATCATAGGTATTCAGACTACAATTCTTCTGACATAATGCTGAACAGGACAAGGGGAAAAAAAAGTAAAGAAGACAGTTCTGCCGAAAGCCAGGGATAGACCTGTTCTAAGTTCTATACTTTTTAAAAGGGGCGTGTTTATCAACTATGGAATTAGAAGATTTACAAAAATGGTCAAGTGCTAGATCTTCATCTGGGATTTTAACAGTGTCATATAACTATTCAACAGATCAGTTAAAAAAAAGCCAGCTCATGGAGATGTTTCAGGATCTGGATACCAAGCGTGGACCTAATGTTTTCATTTTTGCAATTCTGATACAGGCTATTGAGCAGTGATAACTAACACCAAGTTCAGATACTGCGGATTTTCTACCTTTTATTTGTTAAGATTGAGACAATCAGGGACAACCTTGAAGGATCTCTTTGGTTTTGTAGGATCAGTAATTACCTGAGAAAGGTTGATATTGGTACACACCTTTTTTAAATGATCAGAGGCAGAGTTCAACTTGTTTAAATTAAAATTGCCACACAGAGATTGGGTTTAGGCCACATGCACACAGAATGACATCAACAAATATAAGAAATATTAAACATTTACACATAGATTTTTGAATATATGTAGAGGAATGATACTTTGAAATGTGCTCATTGCGGAGTTATGATCAGTTGAGTAATGAAGGTTGAACTATTCTGGGAAAGAGGTTCTATTCCCAGCATCATGATGGACACTCCTGATATAGAAGGTTTCGCTAACGCATTGGAATTGTTTTACTATTTTCATATGCATGTGCAATGAAGAATTGCTTGCTGCTGATAAATGCAAAGAAGAACAGCTTACACATAGATGCTCACATATAGGCTGCTGAATGCAATGAAGACCTGCTTATCAAGTAAAGTTCAATGTCAATGTGTAATATTCAATTAGGATTTGCAAAACAGTGAAGTTAAACAATGAATGGGTCCATAGTCGGTATGAGAAGACTACAGGAATATTTACCTGGGTGTACGTTCAAACAGAGATGAGAAAATTGCGATAAATAATTGTTTGTTTGTTTGTTAGTATGTATATGAATGTTATGTGTATAAACTGTGTTGAGTTATAGTTACTCAGTAGTGTCTCAGTGAAACAACCGACGGGGGAAGCCTTGCGGTGACAACAAAAGCAGTGTTTTACTGATCAGTCAAGTTGCTCCAGTGTACTCCATACAAACTGGTTGGCTACTGAAGGGATAGAAAATGGGGAATACTTGTTTTAAAGCAAACAAGGAATTAGATGGGAAAAATACATGTTTTAACGGGACCCAGACAATATTAAATACTCAGACAGATGGGAGAAGAAGTGTAGTTTTGTAGGAAATCACAAAATTATTACATAGAATTAGTGAAATCAATTGAAGAATGCCTTTCTGAAGAGCTGTTTACCACAGATGAGCAGCTTTGCGACCAAGCACATTGTAGATCGCTTTACTGCCAAAATGATCTAATTTAATGGATTGGTTTAGACATGCATAACAGCATTTTAAGAACAAAGAGAGAAACAAAAAGGGACAACGCTTCATGGTGGAAGGTGATGTATAAATAACTGTGTATATGATGAAGGGGGTGGCAACACCCATTCCGAAATCCCGCCATTCCGACATCCCGCTATTCCGACATCCCACCATTCCGACATACCACCATTCCGACATACCACCATTCCGACATGCAAACGTCCCACCATTCCGACATCCCACCATTGCGACATCCCGCTATTCTGACGTTCAAATGTCCCACCATTCCGACAAGGCTTTCCGTATAAGGAAATGTGTGTTACTCAACAGGTGAGTCCCTTCTTTCTGTTCATGCAATTTATATGTTTAACATGTTTATAGACAAGCGTTATTAAAAACACAAAGTCTCGGCAACTGGAGGAGGAGAAGCAGTCCGCGGTGGTTTTCAATCACACACTCCAATGCCACTTGTTTCAACTTCCGAAAATTTAATCCAGGAAAAAAAGGCTTACAAACATGGACCAAAACGGCTCCATAACACGCACAAGAATCCAAAAGAAACGAAAGTTAACTAAAAGAAAGCAAATAAACAGTATGAAGTGGTCAAAATTGGTTTTACGCATGCCTATGTGCGTCTGGCACATGCGTCTTCGGGCTCTCCCACGTTGGTTTGTGGATGAAAGCTATATGTTCAGCTGTAATGTCATGTAAAAACAATCTCTACATGACATTTAGTCCCAGGTGTGACCAGTTAGGTCCTTAAGATATCAACAGGCTGTATAAAGCTACAACCGTTGCGGCTTGTGTGTTTGTGCCAAATGCGCAAAACCCATCCGCGCTTCCCAAAATTGGAGTGAGTACTCATAAATCACGTGAATAACATGAATGAACGTTTTTACTGCATTTTGTTGTGTTTTATACGTTCTATGCTGTCATTTCTATCTTCTTCTATTGGCAAGGCAAGGCAGAGTGCTCGCAACTGTGTCCTGTGCAGTAGCCGTGATATCTGTAATTGCAATTATTACTTTTGCATATGATGACAGCGTGCAAAAGACGCATGGGCTCTGTGGAGAGCTCCGCTCCAGCTGGCTGCTGTGACAGCTCACTGACACTGTATTTCTGCTTAATCAGTTTCAGTCTCGCCAGAGTTATATTAATATCTGTATTTTTATATTTGAAATTCAGGGGATTTTGATAATAGATTATTAAAGTTTGTTTGCGAGGCTGTGGCCTCTGCATGTGCAAAGCTTGTGCGCCAAACTTTAGGGCGTATTTGCGCCGGCATATCATTAGTGCAAAATGTTTTGGGTAAAAAATAGGCTATTAAAAGGAACTGTCGGAATGGCGGTATGTTAAAAAAAACAAAAAACATACCGCCATTCCGACCATAGGAGGAAAAAAGTGTCGGAATGGTGGGACGTTTGATAAAAAATTAAGTGTCGCCATTCCGACAATTGGAGACCCATGTCGGAATGGCGAGATGTCGGAATGGCAGCATGTAACCATGATGAAGGAGAGACCATTTGAGCAGCACAGCCATTTCGCAGCACAGGGACAGCAATCCAAGTTACAGGATCTCCCACGTAGTATCACCTGTCACATTGTGTCAAGGCATCAAAAGAAGAAAAAATCACCAAACTCAAGGACAAAAAGACAAAGACTCCGGTGAACGAAGACAGAGGACTGACAAACCAGAAATACAAAAGGATTCTCGATATCAAGATCCAGAAGAAGAGGCTAACAATGCCACGAACACTTACGATGCTGGGAATGATGCCAGCAATGAACAGAGAAGAAGATTCAGTGTCATCAATCTGCATTACGTGCCTCTAATGAGGGGGTGAATATAGAATCCTCAACGATTACAACGTCTCTGGGAACTGTGACAACAACAAGGTTTAAACCATTTTGATATATATTGTAACCTATTGTCTAAGGAATAGTGCTGAAAATGAGGTAAATCTAATCCACCACTGTCCTTGGTCTTCTGTAGGGTTTTTAAACTAATACGTGGTGGTTTGTTTTTCCACAGAAATTTGGAGATGCATGAATCTAGTGACTTAAACCAAGTAGCAGATGGTTTTATGGGGATCATTGAGAACAAATAGTTAACTTTTGGTAGTATCATCATTTTAATGGATGTAACTCTCCCCATAAGTGATATAGGTAAGGACTTCCAACGAGAGATCGTCCTCTACTGTCTTTAATAATTGCACATAATTTAGCTTTGTTAGCTCTGAGAGCCTGGAGGAAATGTTTATGCCTAAATATCTAATATTTCCTGACTGTAAAGTGATCGCAGGTATATTATGGACCCTACAGTTAATGGGCAGAACTGTGGTCTTAGACCAGTTGATAGAGTAGTCAGAAAGTGCTGAGAATTTATTTATGAGTGTGATCGTGTGACTGAGAGACGTCTGTGAGTTCTGAAGGAAAAGTAATACATCATCAGCATAAAGACTTATTTTATGCTCAATATTTTGGGATTAATTACTCACAAACGGGTAAGAAAAGGTAGTATTGCCAGACCATACATGATCAAAACAGGGAGCGGAGCTGGTTCAGCTGCAAGGTATGAATGTCTGACTATAGTTTGTAAAAAGCGGGTAAGATAAGGTGCGAATGCCCAACAATGTATGATCAAAAGAGGGAGCGGAGGGTTTTGGCTACAAGAAGGTTTGAATGTCCGACCATAGTTTGTAAAAAGCGGGTAAGAAAAGCTTACCATACATCATCAAAAGCAGGAGTGGATGTGTTCGGCTACAAGAAGATTTGAATGTCCATCAATAATTGCTTTAAAACATGAAAGAAAATTTTCAAATATCAAACCGCACATGATCATAAGCGGGAGAGGAGTTGTTCAGCTGCAAGAAGGTGTGAATGTCCACCCATAATTACTGAAAAATGGGTAAGAAAAGGTGAAAATGCCCAACCATACATCAACAAAAGCAGGAGTGGATGTGTTCGGCTACAAGAAAGTTTGAATGTCCGACCATAGTTTGTAAAAAGCGGGTAAGAAAAGGTTCGAATGCCCGAACATAGACCATCAAAAGAGGGAGCGGAGGTGTTCCGCTGAAAGAAGGTGTAAATGTCCGACCATAGTTGGTAAAAAGCGGGTAAGAAAAGGTTAAAATACCCGACTGTACACAATCAATAGCGGGAGCGGAGTTGTTTGGCTACAAGAAGGTGTGAAAGTCCGACCACGGTTTGTAAAAAGCGGGTAAGAAAAGGTTCGAATGCCCGAATATATACCATCAAAAGTGGAAGTGGATGTGTTCGGCTGCAAGAAGGTGTGAACGTCCGACCAAAGTTTGTAAAAAGCAGTTAAGAAAAGGTTCGAATATCCAACCAAACATAATCAAAAGCGGGAGCAGAGCTGTTCGACTGCAAGTAGGTGTGAATGTCAGATCATAATTTGCAAAAAGCTGATGAGAAAGGGTGAAAATGCCCGGCTATACACCATCAAATGTGGGAGCGGAAGTGTTCGGCTGTGAGTAGGTGTGAATGTCCAACCATAATTGCTGAAAAATGTGTTAGAAGAGACTAGAATGCCGGACAAGACATTATCAAATGCGGGAGCGGAGTTGTTCGGCTGTGAGTAGGTGTGAATCTCCGAGCATAGTTTGTAAAAAGGGGGTAAGAATAGGTTCGAATGCCCGAACATACACTATCAAAACAGGGAGCTGAGGTGGCTCAGCTGCAAGGTGTGAATGTCTGACTATAGTTTGTAAATAAGGTGCGAATGCCCAACAATGTATAATCAAAAGAGGGAGCGGAGGTTTTCGGCTACAAGAAGGTTTGAATGTCCGACCATAGTTTGTAAAAAGCGGGTAAGAAAAGGTTCAAATGCCTGACTATACACCATCAAAAGCGGGAGCAGAGGTGTTCCGCTGTAAGACGGTGTGAATGTCCGACCATATTTGGTAAAAAGCGGGTAAGAAAAGGTTAAAATACCCGACTGTACACAATCAATAGCGGGAGAGGAGGTGTTCAGCTGCAAGAAGGTGTGAATGTCCACCCATAATTACTGAAAAATGGGTAAGAAAAGGTGCGAATGCCAAACCATACATTATCAAAAGCAGGTGTGAATGTCAGATCATAATTTGCAAAAAGCTGATGAGAAAGGGTGAGAATGCCCGACTATACACCATCAAATGCGGGAGCGGAGTTGTTCGGCTGTGAGTAAGTGTGAATCTCCGACCATAATTGCTGAAAAATGTGTTAGAAAAGGTAAGAATGCCCGTCCATACATCATCAAAAGCGGGAGAGGTGGTGTTCGGCTGCAAGTAGGTGTGAATGTCCAGCCATAATTACTAACAAACGGGTAAGAAAAGGTAGTATTGCCAGACCATACATGATCAAAACAGGGAGCGGAGGTGGTTCAGCTGCAAGAAGGTGTGAATGTCCGACTAAAGTTCAAATATATTCACAAAAGCGGGAGGAGAGGTCTTCGGATGAGAGTGGTTGAGAATTTCCAACCATAATCTATAAAATGCGGTGAAAAAAAAGGTGTGATAGAACACTAAAAGGTGGAGCGGAAGTGTTCGGCTGCAAGAAGGTGTGAATGTCCGACTATATTTGGTGAAAAGCAGGTGAAGCAAGGTCTGAATGCCCAACCTTACATCATCAAAAGCGAGATCAGAGGTGTTTGGCTGCATGAAGGCCATAGTTTGCCAAAAGCGGGTAAGCTGCGAATGACCGACTAAATATCAACAAAATGTCTTCGGATGCAAGTGGGTGTGAATATCCCACCAAGTATGGTGGAGAGGAAGCTGTGAACAGCCGACCATAGTTGGCAAAAAACGGGTGAGAAAAGGAGCGAATGTCCAACCATACATGATCAAAACAGGGAGCGGAGGTGTTTGGCTGTGACAAGGTGTGAATGTCCACAAAAATTAATGAAAAGCGGGCAACAAGTAGGTTTGAATGCCCAACCATACATCATCAAAAGCAGGAGTGGATGTGTTCGGCTACAAGAAGGTTTGAATGTCCGAGCATAGTTTGTAAAAAGCGGGTAAGAAAAGGTTCAAATGCCTGACTATACACCATCAAAAGCGGAGGTGTTCGGCTACAAGAAGGTGTGAAAGTTCAACCATGGTTTGTAAAAAGCTGCTAAGAAAAGGTTCGAATGCCCGAATATATACCATCAAAAGCGGAAGCGGAGGTGTTCGGCTGCAAGAAGGTGTGAACGTCCGACCAAAGTTTGCAAAAAGCAGTTAAGAAAAGGTTCGAATGCCCGAATATATACCATCAAAAGCGAGAGCAGAGCTGTTCGACTGCAAGTAGGTGTGAATGTCCAGCCATAATTACTCACAAACGGGTAAGAAAAGGTAGTATTGCCAGACCATACATGATCAAAACAGGGAGCTGAGGTGGTTCAGCTGCAAGATGTGAATGTCTGACTATAGTTTGTAAAAAGCGGGTAAGACAAGGTGCGAATGCCCGACAATGTATGATCAAAAGAGGGAGTGGAGGTCTTCGGCTGCAAGGTCTGAATGTCTAACCATAATTTCTAAAAACCGGGTAAGAAAAGGCTCGAAAGCCCGACTATACACAATCAAAAGCGGGAGCCGGAGGTTTTCAGCTGCAAATCCTTCACTCAAACCAAGTGAAAACTGCTTTGTCCTTCATATTTATCAATGTCTAGATTGACTTCAACAAAGAACAACACTGGATTTTGCAGTAGAAGAAAGAGCATCACTGAAGGATCAGTAATCCGAGAATAAGCTTATTTTCATACGTTCTGCATGATCTTGGATTTTATGTATAAAATGAATTCCTTCACTCAAACCAAGTTAAAACTGCTTTGTCCTTCATATTTATCAATGTCTAGATCGACTTCAACAAAGAACAACATTGTATTTTGCAGTAGAAGAAAAAGCAACACTGAAGGATCAGGAATCCGAGAATAAGCTTCTTTTCATACGTTTTGAATGATTTGGGATTTTATGTATAAAATGAATTCCTTCACTCAAACCAAGTGAAAACTGCTTTGTCCTTCATATTTATCAATGTCTAGATTTACTTCAACAAAGAACAACATTGTATTTTGCAGTAGTAGAAAGAGCAACACTTGAAGGAACAGGAATCCGAGAATAAGCTTATTTTCATACGTTCTGCATGATTTGGGATTTTATGTATAAAATGAATTCCTTTACTCAAACTATGTTAAAACTGCTTTGTCCTTCATATTTATCAATGTCTAGATTGACTTCAACAAAGAACAACATTGTATTTTGCAGTAGAAGAAATAGCAACACTGAAGGATCAGGAATCCGAAAACACGCTTATTTTCATACGTTCTGCTTGATTTGGGATTTTGCTATAAAATTATTTCCTTCACTCAAACAAAGTGGAAACTGCTTTGTCCTTCATATTTATCAATGTCTATATCGATTTCAACAAAGAACAAGGCTGTATTTTGCAGTATAGGAAAGAGCAACACTGGAGGATCAGGAATCCGAGAATAAGCTTACTTTCATGAGTCCTGCACGATTTCGGATTTTCCTATAAAATGAATTGCTTTGCTCAAACCAAGTTAAAATTACTTTGTCCTTCATAGTTATCCGTGTCTAAAATGTATCAAGCATAAAGTTCCTCATATTACCCTGAATGAGAAAGAAGCATCCCTTAGGTTGAGCAATACGTTCCTTTTGCGGAGTTATGCATGATTTCGGATTTTGCTATAAAATTCATTCCTTCACACCTTTTTTTTTTCACCGCATTTTATAGATTATGGTTGGAAATTTCAACCACTCTAATCCGAAGACCTCTCCTCCCGCTTTTGTTAATATATTTGAACTTTATTTGGACATTCACCCCTTTTTGCAGCTAAACCACCTCCGCTCCCTGTTTTGATCATGTATGGTCTGGCAATACTACATTTTCTTACCCGTTTGTGAGTAATTATGGCTGGACATTCACACCTACTTGCAGCTGAACACAATCTCTCTCGCTTTTAATTATGTTTGGATATTCGAACCTTTTCTTTACTGCTTTTTGCCAACTTTGGTCGGACGTTCACACCTTCTTGCAGCCGAACACCTCCGCTTCCGCTTTTGATGGTATATATTCGGGCATTCGAACCTTTTCTTACCAGCTTTTTACAAACGATGGTTGGACTTTCACACCTTCTTGTAGCCGAACAACTCCGCTCCCGCTATTGATTGTGTACAGTCAGGTATTTTAACCTTTTCTTACCCGCTTTTTACCAACTATGGTCGGACATTCACACCTTCTTACAGCGGAACACCTCCACTCCCTCTTTTGATGGTGTATGTTCGGGCAGTCAAACCTTTTCTTACCTGCTTTTTACAAACTATGGTCAGACATTCAACCCTTCTTGGAGCCGAACACATCCACTCCTGCTTTTGATTATGTATAGTTGGGCATTCGCACCTTTTCTTACCCATTTTTCAGTAATTATGGGTGTACATTCACACCTTCTTGCAGCCGAACACCTCCGCTCCCTCTTTTGATCATACATTTTCGGGCATTCGCACCTTTTCTTACCCGCTTTTTACAAACCATGGTTGGACTTTCACACCTTTTAGTAGCCGAACAACTCCGCACCCGCTATTGATTGTGTACAGTCGGGTATTTTAACCTTTTCTTACCCGTTTTTTACCAACTATGGTCGGACATTCACACCTTCTTACAGCGGAACACCTCCGCTCCCTCCTTTGATGGTGTATGTTCGGGCATTCGAACCTTTTCTTACCCGCTTTTTACAAACTATGGTCAGACGTTCAAACCTTCTTGTAGCTGAACATATCCACTCTTGCTTTTGATGATGTATGGTTGGGCATTCGAACCTACTTGTTGCCCGCTTTTCATTAATTATGGGTGGACATTCACACCTTGTCTCAGCCAAACACCTCCGCTCCCTGTTTTGATCATGTATGGTTTGACATTCGCACCTTTGCTTACCTTCTTTTTATACTGATTGCTCAAGATTAAGTTGTTCTTTCTCAAACTACAAAAATTTTTTAATTGTTGAAACTTGATTTGAAGTGGATAAATAAGGAAGACAAACAGTTTTAAGTCAGGCTGATAGCAATTAACTTTATAGCAAAATCTGTATTTCGTCATTTGTCGAGAGATGCTTATTGCTGAAGAAGTTCTTTCTCATTCTACAAAGTACAACGTTGTTTATCATTGAAACTTGATTAGACATGAATAAATATGAAGGACAAAGCAGTCTTAACTTGGTTTGAGTTAAGGAATTCGTTTTATAGGAGAATCCGAATTCGTGCATAACTCGTAAAATAGAGCTTATTTTCGGATTCCTAAAGAATGAGTCTGGTTCTTTCTCATAATACAAAGTTTGTTGTTTATTGTTGAAACTTCATCAGACCGTTAGATATAGTCGGACTCACCTCGACGCACGGCTTGGGATCTGGAACCAGTACTCTTGAGAGGGGTTGGACTCTCTTCCACTCTGGAGTTGCCCGTGGTGAGAGGCGCAGAGCAGGTGTGGGCATACTTATTGCCCCCCCGGCTGTGTGCCAGTACATTGGGGTTTACCCCAGTGAACGAGAGGGTAGCCTCCCTCCGCCTTGGGTGGGGGGACGAGTCCTGACTGTTGTTTGTGCCTATGCGCCAAACAGCAGTTCAGAGTACCTACTCTTTTTGGAGTCTCTGGGGGAGGCACTGGAGAATGCTCCTACCGGAGACTCCCTCATTCTGCTGGGGGACTTCAATGCTCACGTGGGCAATGACAGTGAGACCTGGAGGGGTGTGATTGAGAGGAACGGCCCCCCCGATCTGAATCAGAGTGGTGTTATGTTGTTGGACTTCTGTGCCAGTCATAGACTGTCCATAACGAACACCATGTTCAGGCATAAGGGTGTCCATATGTGCACTTGGAACCAGGACACCCTTGGCCGCAGTTCGATGATCGACTTTGTGGTTGTATCATCGGACTTGCGGCCGTATGTCCTGGACACTCGGGTGAAGAGAGGGGCGGAGCTGTCAACTGATCACCACCTGGTGGTGAGTTGGCTCCGCTGGTGGGGGAGGATGCCGATCAGACCTGGCAGGCCCAAACGTATTGTGAGGGTCTGCTGGGAGCGTTTGTCAGAATCCCCCGTCAGAAGGAGCTTTAACTCCCACCTCCGGCAGAGCTTCAACCATATTTGAGGTGGGGGACATTGAATGGGCCATGTTCCGTGACTCCATTGCCGAGGCAGCTGGTCGGAGTTGTGGCCGTAAGGTGGTCGGTGCCTGTCGTGGCGGCAACCCTCGAACCTGCTGGTGGACACCAGTGGTGAGGGAAGCCGTCAAGCTGAAGAAGGAGTCCTATCGGGCCTTTTTGGCCAGTAGGACCCTGGAAGAAGCTGATAGGTACCGACGGGCCAGACGGGCCACGGCTTCGGCGGTTGCTGAGGCAAAAACTCGGGCCTGGGAGGAGTTCGGTGAGACCATGGAGAACGATTTCCGGACGGCCTCGAAAAGATTCTGGTCCACCATCCGGCATCTCAGGGGGGGGAAGCGGCTCACAGTCAACACTGTTTACAGTGCGGACGGGGCTTTGCTGACCTCAACTAGGGATGTTGTGAGTCGGTGGGGGGAGTACTTCGAGGAACTCCTCAATCCTACCAACACGTGCTCGGAAGAGGCAGAGTCGGAGAGCTCGGAGACGGGGCCTCCCATTTCTGGGGCTGAGGTTGCCGAGGTGGTTAAAAAGTTCCTCGGTGGCAAGGCCCCGGGGGTGGATGAGGTCCGTCCTGAGTTTCTCAAGGCTCTGGATGTTGTAGGGCTGTCTTGGCTGACACGCCTCTGCAGTATCGCGTGGACATCGGGGACAGTGCCTCTGGACTGGCAGATTGGGGTGGTGGTCCCCCTCTTTAAAAAGGGGGACCGGAGGGTGTGTTCCAACTATAGGGATATCACACTCCTCAGCCTCCCTGGTAAGGTCTATTCGGGGGTATTGGAGAGGAGGATCCGTCGGATAATCGAGCCTCGGATTCAGGAGATGCAGTGTGGCTTTCGTCCTGGCCGTGGAACAGTGGACCAGCTCTATACCCTCGGCAGGATCCTGGAGGGTGCATGGGAGTTCGCCCAACCAGTCTACATGTGTTTTGTGGACTTGGAGAAAGCGTTCGACCGTGTCCCTCGTGGAGTCCTGTGGGGGGTGCTCCGGGAATATGGAGTGCCGGACCCCTTGATAGGGGCCGTTCGGTCTCTGTATGACCGGTGCCTCTACTTACTGGTCAATCTACGTTCCCATCCTCACCTATGGTCACGAGTTGTGGGTAGTGACCGAAAGAACAAGATCGCGAATACAAGCGGCCGAAATAGGTTTCCTCCGCAGGGTGTCTGGGCTCTCCCTTAGAGATAGGGTGAGAAGCTCAGTCATCCGGGAGGGGCTCGGAGTAGAACCGCTGCTCCTCCGCATTGAGAGGAGTCAGATGAGGTGGCTCGGGCATCTGGTTAGGATGCCCCCTGGGCGCCTCCCTGGGGAGGTGTTCCGGGCACGTCCCACTGGGAGGAGACCCCGGGGGAGACCCAGGACACGTTGGAGAGACTATGTCTCTCGGCTGGCCTGGGAACGCCTCGGGGTCCCCCCGGAAGAGCTGGAGGAAGTGGCCGGGGACAGAGACGTCTGGGTTTCTCTGCTCAAGCTGCTGCCCCCGCGACCCGACCCCCGGATAAGCGGCAGATGATGGATGGATGGATGGATATATCCTCCACCAACCAGACTTACAACCCCCGACTAGGGTAGCAGAATTTCTAAGCATCTGTACCCCAAAACTACTATCAAAAACATATAAATTATTGTCTAAGATAGATGACACAATGTCTCTTCCATCCTCAAAATGGGAGGCAGATTTATCCATCAGTTCTGGTCATAGCTTCTAACCACAAATATGTTTGAACACCTTCATAAAGACTCGAAATCCTAATTTACAGCTCATACAATACAAAATCCTTCATAGAACACACTATACAGGACAAAGGATGTTCAGGATGGGTCTAACACACTCAAACATCTGCTCACATTGCACAGATAACACACCTGATGATTATGTACACGCTTTGTGGTTTTCTGCGCCTGTCCAGAAGTTCTGGCTTGAAGTCTGTGAGGACCTATCAACATGGCTAAAGTGTAG
Source organism: Leuresthes tenuis (assembly GCF_036924035.1). Lineage (NCBI taxonomy): Eukaryota > Metazoa > Chordata > Actinopteri > Atheriniformes > Atherinopsidae > Leuresthes > Leuresthes tenuis. The sequence goes on along the minus strand of NW_027325365.1, from coordinate 29,262,142 downwards.
CATCCCTGCATGCCCCACACTGTGCATACTGGGTGACTTAGACAACATCAACATGGAAATTAACTCAGCACACATGGTTGTCACAGTGTTATGTATCGCAAAGAAAACTATTCTCATGAACTGGAAAGCGAAGAACAATCTGTGTATTAACCAGTTTAGAAATTTTCTTTTAGATTATATTAGCATGGAAACAATGTCTGCCTCCTCAAAACATCAATTGGCTGAATTTCATTCTCTCTGGTCCCCTCTGATTAGTTTTATCACATAGTGGTGGTGGTGGGTTGCTGGGTGATGGTGGGTCTCAGGCCCGGGCTGCTGCGACTGGTGTGACCGGGTGGTTAGTTTGTTTGTTTTTTGTAGAGGTCCTCCGGGGTGGGGTTGGGTTGAGTGGGGTGGGGCGGGATGGGTACCTTCTGGGGGTACAGTAGCTCCCGGAATATGGTCGCTGCAGGCCCCGAGCCTGGTGGACATCAGGCCCTCCTGCCCATTGCTGGCTCCCAGGTAGCGGGGATGCCTATTGCAGCCAGTCCCTGGCTGCCCTCTCTGGGGGAGAGTAGCTCCCCCGGTATATATCCCCATACCCCTCTCCCTTCTGGCTCCTGTACACAGCACACACTCACACATGAAGGGTTTTGGGGGCGTGTGTGTTCGGTGGGGTGTAGTGGATGGGGCCACGTAGGTGGTCCCCTTTGGTTGCACTCTGCAGTTCCCTGCCCCTGTTTTAATTACACCTTAGACATTAGTACTTATCAAACACACTCACACACACACATTAGGTCTTGGGGGGTGGTTACACTGAGTGGCATCTGGTGGGCGGGGCTCTTTGGGTATGTAGGCTGCCCAGAGTGCCGCGCTCCCAGTTCTACAAGTTTGGCTGCCCCTCAATTTTAATTGCTCACTATTAGAAAATATTGAAGAGCCAGAAGGGTGAGGGGAGGGGTCTTCTTCGCACACCCCTGCTTCCTGGTGTCTGCTCGGGGCAGGAGGGGCCAGGAGGATTAATTAATTGTTCTGCTGGTTCGGGGTCTGTGGTGGCTGGGGGGTTGCTGGCCTCCTGGTGTGCCCGCTGCACTACACCCCAGCAGAGTCGAGGGAGGTAGGATGTGTGGATGTGTGGATGTATGGGACGTGAAAGTGTGTGTGGTAATGATTGGGCCTGGATCTGGGACTTGCTGTCGCCTGGCCTGCCTGTGTTTCTCCCGATGGGGCATCAGCGTTGCCTCTCCCCACTGCTCGCGACTTCACCCACCTGTGGGCACGTCTTGACTCCCAGGGCACTTGGCCAGGGGCGCTGGGGCAGGCGCTGACCCACTTTGTGGCTGTCTGGGGCGCTTGGCCCTCCTGGGTATTGGGTGGGGCCTCTGCCGGGGGGTTTGGGGGCGCTCGGGCTCCTGGGGCCCAGGTCCAGTGCACGGCCCATGTCTGGGCGGCTGGGGCCTGGCGGGGTCGGTGGGCTGTTGCCCCTGGTTCCCGGAGTGCCTCTGCCCTATGCTTATGGGGGCTCTTTCCGGGGGCTTCCTCTGCAGTCTTCTGGGTGGATGCGTGGTTGCCCCTGCGGTGGGCTACCTGGGTTCTGTGCTCTGTGGGGGCTGCTGGTGGCCTGGGTCTTGTGGCCCTCTCTGCCTGCTTCTGATTGTTTGGGGGGCTGTGGATTGTGGCCCTGTACGCTTATACACTCATAACTAAGCACGGTTATCATGTAGGTCCTGTGCCATAGGTGTTGCATGTTCTCACACACACACACACACACACACATTCATTAGTCCAGTAGCATGGTCACTAAGCAGTTGATGTATTATCATGTCGTCTCAGGTCATCTATATCCACAGCTGTGTTGTATGCGATTGCCGCTTCTTGTGCTTGTTTTTGTTTGTTTGTGTGTTTGTTTTTTCTCTGCTTGTCTGCTTTCAGGTGCTCCTCTTGGCGCTAAGGCTGGATTCCCCTCATAGGCCATGGATTGTTGTCTGTTTTGTTTTTTACAGGTGTAGCAGCTGGTTGTCTGGTTTTTGTTTCTATTTTTTTTCTGTTTCCTCTTCTTTCCTCTTCTTCTTTCCTTGTCCCCCGGTCCGGTTCAGTTCAGTTCATGTCATATATTGTAAAAAGAAATAAATAAATGGGCATCAAGGGGAGCTTTACATTTATAAAACTTCCCTTGGCAAAACAAATCTGTTTGGCATCATAGGTATTCAGACTACAATTCTTCTGACATAATGCTGAACAGGACAAGGGGAAAAAAAAGTAAAGAAGACAGTTCTGCCGAAAGCCAGGGATAGACCTGTTCTAAGTTCTATACTTTTTAAAAGGGGCGTGTTTATCAACTATGGAATTAGAAGATTTACAAAAATGGTCAAGTGCTAGATCTTCATCTGGGATTTTAACAGTGTCATATAACTATTCAACAGATCAGTTAAAAAAAAGCCTGCTCATGGAGATGTTTCAGGATCTGGATACCAAGCGTGGACCTAATGTTTTCATTTTTGCAATTCTGATACAGGCTATTGAGCAGGGATAACTAACACCAAGTTCAGATACTGCGGATTTTCTACCTTTGATTTGTTAAGATTGAGCCAATCAGGGACAACCTTGAAGGATCTCTTTGGTTTTGTAGGATCAGTAATTACCTGAGAAAGGTTGATATTGGTACACACCTTTTTTAAATGATCAGAGGCAGAGTTCAACTTGTTTAAATTAAAATTGCCACACAGAGATTGGGTTTAGGCCACATGCACACAGAATGACATCAACAAATATAAGAAATATTAAACATTTACACATAGATTTTTGAATATATGTAGAGGAATGATACTTTGAAATGTGCTCATTGCGGAGTTATGATCAGTTGAGTAATGAAGGTTGAACTATTCTGGGAAAGAGGTTCTATTCCCAGCATCATGATGGACACTCCTGATATAGAAGGTTTCGCTAACGCATTGGAATTGTTTTACTATTTTCATATGCATGTGCAATGAAGAATTGCTTGCTGCTGATAAATGCAAAGAAGAACAGCTTACACATAGATGCTCACATATAGGCTGCTGAATGCAATGAAGACCTGCTTATCAAGTAAAGTTCAATGTCAATGTGTAATATTCAATTAGGATTTGCAAAACAGTGAAGTTAAACAATGAATGGGTCCATAGTCGGTATGAGAAGACTACAGGAATATTTACCTGGGTGTACGTTCAAACAGAGATGAGAAAATTGCGATAAATAATTGTTTGTATGTTTGTTAGTATGTATATGAATGTTATGTGTATAAACTGTGTTGAGTTATAGTTACTCAGTAGTGTCTCAGTGAAACAACCGACGGGGGAAGCCTTGCGGTGACAACAAAAGCAGTGTTTTACTGATCAGTCAAGTTGCTCCAGTGTACTCCATACAAACTGGTTGGCTACTGAAGGGATAGAAAATGGGGAATACTTGTTTTAAAGCAAACAAGGAATTAGATGGGAAAAATACATGTTTTAACGGGACCCAGACAATATTAAATACTCAGACAGATGGGAGAAGAAGTGTAGTTTTGTAGGAAATCACAAAATTATTACATAGAATTAGTGAAATCAATTGAAGAATGCCTTTCTGAAGAGCTGTTTACCACAGATGAGCAGCTTTGCGACCAAGCACATTGTAGATCGCTTTACTGCCAAAATGATCTAATTTAATGGATTGGTTTAGACATGCATAACAGCATTTTAAGAACAAAGAGAGAAACAAAAAGGGACAACGCTTCATGGTGGAAGGTGATGTATAAATAACTGTGTATATGATGAAGGGGGTGGCAACACCCATTCCGAAATCCCGCCATTCCGACATCCCGCTATTCCGACATCCCACCATTCCGACATACCACCATTCCGACATGCAAACGTCCCACCATTCCGACATCCCACCATTGCGACATCCCGCTATTCTGACGTTCAAATGTCCCACCATTCCGACAAGGCTTTCCGTATAAGGAAATGTGTGTTACTCAACAGGTGAGTCCCTTCTTTCTGTTCATGCAATTTATATGTTTAACATGTTTATAGACAAGCGTTATTAAAAACACAAAGTCTCGGCAACTGGAGGAGGAGAAGCAGTCCGCGGTGGTTTTCAATCACACACTCCAATGCCACTTGTTTCAACTTCCGAAAATTTAATCCAGGAAAAAAAGGCTTACAAACATGGACCAAAACGGCTCCATAACACGCACAAGAATCCAAAAGAAACGAAAGTTAACTAAAAGAAAGCAAATAAACAGTATGAAGTGGTCAAAATTGGTTTTACGCATGCCTATGTGCGTCTGGCACATGCGTCTTCGGGCTCTCCCACGTTGGTTTGTGGATGAAAGCTATATGTTCAGCTGTAATGTCATGTAAAAACAATCTCTACATGACATTTAGTCCCAGGTGTGACCAGTTAGGTCCTTAAGATATCAACAGGCTGTATAAAGCTACAACCGTTGCGGCTGTGTGTTTGTGCCAAATGCGCAAAACCCATCCGCGCTTCCCAAAATTGGAGTGAGTACTCATAAATCACGTGAATAACATGAATAAACATTTTTACTGCATTTTGTTGTGTTTTATACGTTCTATGCTGTCATTTCTATCTTCTTCTATTGGCAAGGCAAGGCAGAGTGCTCGCAACTGTGTCCTGTGCAGTAGCCGTGATATCTGTAATTGCAATTATTACTTTTGCATATGATGACAGCGTGCAAAAGACGCATGGGCTCTGTGGAGAGCTCCGCTCCAGCTGGCTGCTGTGACAGCTCACTGACACTGTATTTCTGCTTAATCAGTTTCAGTCTCGCCAGAGTTATATTAATATCTGTATTTTTATATTTGAAATTCAGGGGATTTTGATAATAGATTATTAAAGTTTGTTTGCGAGGCTGTGGCCTCTGCATGTGCAAAGCTTGTGCGCCAAACTTTAGGGCGTATTTGCGCCGGCATATCATTAGTGCAAAATGTTTTGGGTAAAAAATAGGCTATTAAAAGGAACTGTCGGAATGGCGGTATGTTAAAAAAAAACAAAAAACATACCGCCATTCCGACCATAGGAGGAAAAAAGTGTCGGAATGGTGGGACGTTTGATAAAAAATTAAGTGTCGCCATTCCGACAATTGGAGACCCATGTCGGAATGGCGAGATGTCGGAATGGCAGCATGTAACCATGATGAAGGAGAGACCATTTGAGCAGCACAGCCATTTCGCAGCACAGGGACAGCAATCCAAGTTACAGGATCTCCCACGTAGTATCACCTGTCACATTGTGTCAAGGCATCAAAAGAAGAAAAAATCACCAAACTCAAGGACAAAAAGACAAAGACTCCGGTGAACGAAGACAGAGGACTGACAAACCAGAAATACAAAAGGATTCTCGATATCAAGATCCAGAAGAAGAGGCTAACAATGCCACGAACACTTACGATGCTGGGAATGATGCCAGCAATGAACAGAGAAGAAGATTCAGTGTCATCAATCTGCATTACGTGCCTCTAATGAGGGGGTGAATATAGAATCCTCAACGATTACAACGTCTCTGGGAACTGTGACAACAACAAGGTTTAAACCATTTTGATATATATTGTAACCTATTGTCTAAGGAATAGTGCTGAAAATGAGGTAAATCTAATCCACCACTGTCCTTGGTCTTCTGTAGGGTTTTTAAACTAATACGTGGTGGTTTGTTTTTCCACAGAAATTTGGAGATGCATGAATCTAGTGACTTAAACCAAGTAGCAGATGGTTTTATGGGGATCATTGAGAACAAATAGTTAACTTTTGGTAGTATCATCATTTTAATGGATGTAACTCTCCCCATAAGTGATATAGGTAAGGACTTCCAACGAGAGATCGTCCTCTACTGTCTTTAATAATTGCACATAATTTAGCTTTGTTAGCTCTGAGAGCCTGGAGGAAATGTTTATGCCTAAATATCTAATATTTCCTGACTGTAAAGTGATCGCAGGTATATTATGGACCCTACAGTTAATGGGCAGAACTGTGGTCTTAGACCAGTTGATAGAGTAGTCAGAAAGTGCTGAGAATTTATTTATGAGTGTGATCGTGTGACTGAGAGACGTCTGTGAGTTCTGAAGGAAAAGTAATACATCATCAGCATAAAGACTTATTTTATGCTCAATATTTTGGGATTAATTACTCACAAACGGGTAAGAAAAGGTAGTATTGCCAGACCATACATGATCAAAACAGGGAGCGGAGGTGGTTCAGCTGCAAGGTATGAATGTCTGACTATAGTTTGTAAAAAGCGGGTAAGATAAGGTGCGAATGCCCAACAATGTATGATCAAAAGAGGGAGCGGAGGGTTTTGGCTACAAGAAGGTTTGAATGTCCGACCATAGTTTGTAAAAAGCGGGTAAGAAAAGCTTACCATACATCATCAAAAGCAGGAGTGGATGTGTTCGGCTACAAGAAGATTTGAATGTCCATCAATAATTGCTTTAAAACATGAAAGAAAATTTTCAAATATCAAACCGCACATGATCATAAGCGGGAGAGGAGTTGTTCAGCTGCAAGAAGGTGTGAATGTCCACCCATAATTACTGAAAAATGGGTAAGAAAAGGTGAAAATGCCCAACCATACATCATCAAAAGCAGGAGTGGATGTGTTCGGCTACAAGAAAGTTTGAATGTCCGACCATAGTTTGTAAAAAGCGGGTAAGAAAAGGTTCGAATGCCCGAACATAGACCATCAAAAGAGGGAGCGGAGGTGTTCCGCTGTAAGAAGGTGTAAATGTCCGACCATAGTTGGTAAAAAGCGGGTAAGAAAAGGTTAAAATACCCGACTGTACACAATCAATAGCGGGAGCGGAGTTGTTTGGCTACAAGAAGGTGTGAAAGTCCGACCACGGTTTGTAAAAAGCGGGTAAGAAAAGGTTCGAATGCCCGAATATATACCATCAAAAGTGGAAGTGGATGTGTTCGGCTGCAAGAAGGTGTGAACGTCCGACCAAAGTTTGTACAAAGCAGTTAAGAAAAGGTTCGAATATCCAACCAAACATAATCAAAAGCGGGAGCAGAGCTGTTCGACTGCAAGTAGGTGTGAATGTCAGATCATAATTTGCAAAAAGCTGATGAGAAAGGGTGAAAATGCCCGGCTATACACCATCAAATGTGGGAGCGGAAGTGTTCGGCTGTGAGTAGGTGTGAATGTCCAACCATAATTGCTGAAAAATGTGTTAGAAGAGACTAGAATGCCGGACAAGACATTATCAAATGCGGGAGCGGAGTTGTTCGGCTGTGAGTAGGTGTGAATCTCCGAGCATAGTTTGTAAAAAGGGGGTAAGAATAGGTTCGAATGCCCGAACATACACTATCAAAACAGGGAGCTGAGGTGGCTCAGCTGCAAGGTGTGAATGTCTGACTATAGTTTGTAAATAAGGTGCGAATGCCCAACAATGTATAATCAAAAGAGGGAGCGGAGGTTTTCGGCTACAAGAAGGTTTGAATGTCCGACCATAGTTTGTAAAAAGCGGGTAAGAAAAGGTTCAAATGCCTGACTATACACCATCAAAAGCGGGAGCAGAGGTGTTCCGCTGTAAGACGGTGTGAATGTCCGACCATATTTGGTAAAAAGCGGGTAAGAAAAGGTTAAAATACCCGACTGTACACAATCAATAGCGGGAGAGGAGGTGTTCAGCTGCAAGAAGGTGTGAATGTCCACCCATAATTACTGAAAAATGGGTAAGAAAAGGTGCGAATGCCAAACCATACATTATCAAAAGCAGGTGTGAATGTCAGATCATAATTTGCAAAAAGCTGATGAGAAAGGGTGAGAATGCCCGACTATACACCATCAAATGCGGGAGAGGTGGTGTTCGGCTGCAAGTAGGTGTGAATGTCCAGCCATAATTACTAACAAACGGGTAAGAAAAGGTAGTATTGCCAGACCATACATGATCAAAACAGGGAGCGGAGGTGGTTCAGCTGCAAGAAGGTGTGAATGTCTCACTAAAGTTCAAATATATTAACAAAAGCGGGAGGAGAGGTCTTCGGATGAGAGTGGTTGAGAATTTCCAACCATAATCTATAAAATGCGGTGAAAAAAAAGGTGTGATAGAACACTAAAAGGTGGAGCGGAAGTGTTCGGCTGCAAGAAGGTGTGAATGTCCGACTATATTTGGTGAAAAGCAGGTGAAGCAAGGTCTGAATGCCCAACCTTACATCATCAAAAGCGAGATCAGAGGTGTTTGGCTGCATGAAGGCCATAGTTTGCCAAAAGCGGGTAAGCTGCGAATGACCGACTAAATATCAACAAAAGGTCTTCGGATGCAAGTGGGTGTGAATATCCCACCAAGTATGGTGGAGAGGAAGCTGTGAACAGCCGACCATAGTTGGCAAAAAACGGGTGAGAAAAGGAGCGAATGTCCAACCATACATGATCAAAACAGGGAGCGGAGGTGTTTGGCTGTGACAAGGTGTGAATGTCCACAAAAATTAATGAAAAGCGGGCAACAAGTAGGTTTGAATGCCCAACCATACATCATCAAAAGCAGGAGTGGATGTGTTCGGCTACAAGAAGGTTTGAATGTCCGAGCATAGTTTGTAAAAAGCGGGTAAGAAAAGGTTCGAATGCCCAAACATACAACATCAAAAGAGGGAGCGGAGGTGTTCCGCTGTAAGAAGGTGTGAATGTCCGACCATAGTTGGTAAAAAACGGGTAAGAAAAGGTTAAAATACCCGACTGTACACAATCAATAGCGGGAGCGGATGTGTTTGGCTACAAGAATGTGTGACAGTCCGACCATGGTTTGTAAAAAAGGGGTAAGAAAAGGTGCGAATGCCCGACAATGTATGATCAAAAGAGGGAGCGGAGGTTTTCGGCTACAAGAAGGTTTGAATGTCCGACCATAGTTTGTAAAAAGCGGGAAAGAAAAGGTTCAAATGCCTGACTATACACCATCAAAAGCGGAGGTGTTCGGCTACAAGAAGGTGTGAAAGTTCAACCATGGTTTGTAAAAAGCTGCTAAGAAAAGGTTTGAATGCCCGAATATATACCATCAAAAGCGGAAGCGGAGGTGTTCGGCTGCAAGAAGGTGTGAACGTCCGACCAAAGTTTGCAAAAAGCAGTTAAGAAAAGGTTCGAATGCCCGAATATATACCATCAAAAGCGAGAGCAGAGCTGTTCGACTGTAAGTAGGTGTGAATGTCCAGCCATAATTACTCACAAACGGGTAAGAAAAGGTAGTATTGCCAGACCATACATGATCAAAACAGGGAGCTGAGGTGGTTCAGCTGCAAGATGTGAATGTCTGACTATAGTTTGTAAAAAGCGGGTAAGACAAGGTGCGAATGCCCGACAATGTATGATCAAAAGAGGGAGTGGAGGTCTTCGGCTGCAAGGTCTGAATGTCTTACCATAATTTCTAAAAACCGGGTAAGAAAAGGCTCGAAAGCCCGACTATACACAATCAAAAGCGGGAGCGGGAGGTTTTCAGCTGCAAATCCTTCACTCAAACCAAGTGAAAACTGCTTTGTCCTTCATATTTATCAATGTCTAGATTGACTTCAACAAAGAACAACACTGGATTTTGCAGTAGAAGAAAGAGCATCACTGAAGGATCAGTAATCCGAGAATAAGCTTATTTTCATACGTTCTGCATGATTTGGGATTTTATGTATAAAATGAATTCCTTCACTCAAACCAAGTTAAAACTGCTTTGTCCTTCATATTTATCAATGTCTAGATCGACTTCAACAAAGAACAACATTGTATTTTGCAGTAGAAGAAAAAGCAACACTGAAAGATCAGTAATCCGAGAATAAGCTTCTTTTCATACGTTTTGAATGATTTGGGATTTTATGTATAAAATGAATTCCTTCACTCAAACCAAGTGAAAACTGCTTTGTCCTTCATATTTATCAATGTCTAGATTTACTTCAACAAAGAACAACATTGTATTTTGCAGTAGTAGAAAGAGCAACACTTGAAGGAACAGGAATCCGAGAATAAGCTTATTTTCATACGTTCTGCATGATTTGGGATTTTATGTATAAAATGAATTCCTTTACTCAAACTATGTTAAAACTGCTTTGTCCTTCATATTTATCAATGTCTAGATTGACTTCAACAAAGAACAACATTGTATTTTGCAGTAGAAGAAATAGCAACACTGAAGGATCAGGAATCCGAAAACACGCTTATTTTCATACGTTCTGCTTGATTTGGGATTTTGCTATAAAATTATTTCCTTCACTCAAACAAAATGGAAACTGCTTTGTCCTTCATATTTATCAATGTCTATATCGATTTCAACAAAGAACAAGGCTGTATTTTGCAGTATAGGAAAGAGCAACACTGGAGGATCAGGAATCCGAGAATAAGCTTACTTTCATGAGTCCTGCACGATTTCGGATTTTCCTATAAAATTAATTGCTTTGCTCAAACCAAGTTAAAATTGCTTTGTCCTTCATAGTTATCCGTGTCTAAAATGTATCAAGCATAAAGTTCCTCATATTACCCTGAATGAGAAAGAAGCATCCCTTTGGTTGAGCAATACGTTCCTTTTGCGGAGTTATGCATGATTTCGGATTTTGCTATAAAATTCATTCCTTCACACCTTTTTTTTTTCACCGCATTTTATAGATTATGGTTGGAAATTTCAACCACTCTAATCCGAAGACCTCTCCTCCCGCTTTTGTTAATATATTTGAACTTTAGTTGGACATTCACCCCTTTTTGCAGCTAAACCACCTCCGCTCCCTGTTTTGATCATGTATGGTCTGGCAATACTACATTTTCTTACCCGTTTGTGAGTAATTATGGCTGGATATTCACACCTACTTGCAGCTGAACACAATCTCTCTCGCTTTTAATTATGTTTGGATATTCGAACCTTTTCTTTACTGCTTTTTGCCAACTTTGGTCGGACGTTCACACCTTCTTGCAGCCGAACACCTCCGCTTCCGCTTTTGATGGTATATATTCGGGCATTCGAACCTTTTCTTACCAGCTTTTGACAAACGATGGTTGGACTTTCACACCTTCTTGTAGCCGAACAACTCCGCTCCCGCTATTGATTGTGCACAGTCGGGTATTTTAACCTTTTCTTACCCGCTTTTTACCAACTATGGTCGGACATTCACACCTTCTTACAGCGGAACACCTCCACTCCCTCTTTTGATGGTGTATGTTCGGGCAGTCAAACCTTTTCTTACCTGCTTTTTACAAACTATGGTCAGACATTCAACCCTTCTTGGAGCCGAACACATCCACTCCTGCTTTTGATTATGTATAGTTGGGCATTCGCACCTTTTCTTACCCATTTTTCAGTAATTATGGGTGTACATTCACACCTTCTTGCAGCCGAACACCTCCGCTCCCTCTTTTGATCATACATTTTCGGGCATTCGCACCTTTTCTTACCCGCTTTTTACAAACCATGGTTGGACTTTCACAACTTCTTGTAGCCGAACAACTACGCTCCCCCTATTGATTGTGTACAGTCGGGTATTTTAACCTTTTCTTACCCACTTTTTACCAACTATGGTCGGACATTCACACCTTCTTACAGCGGAACACCTCCGCTCCCTCTTTTGATGGTGTATGTTTGGGCATTCGAACCTTTTCTTACCCGCTTTTTACAAACTATGGTCAGACGTTCAAACCTTCTTGTAGCCGAACATATCCACTCCTGCTTTTGATGATGTATGGTTGGGCATTCAAACCTACTTTTTGCCCGCTTTTCATTAATTTTGGGTGGACATTCACACCTTGTCACAGCCAAACACCTCCGCTCCCTGTTTTGATCATGTATGGTTGCACATTCGCACCTTTTCTCACCCGCTTTTTGCAAACTATGGTCGGCTGTTCACAGCTTCCTCTCCACCATACTTGTATTGTGGGATGTTCACACCCAGTTGCATCCGAAGACCTCCGCCCCCACTTTTGTTGATATTTAGTTGGTCATTCGCAGCTTACCCGCTTTTGGCAAACTATGGCCTTCTTGCAGCCAAACACCTCTGATCTCGCTTTTGATAATGTAAGGTTGGGCATTCAGACCTTGCTTCACCTGCTTTTCACCAAATATAGTCGGACATTCACACCTTCTTGCAGCCGAACACTTCCGCTCCACCTTTTAGTGTTCTATCACACCTTTTTTTCACCGAATTTTATAGATTATGGTTGGAAATTCTCAACCACTCTCATCCGAAGACCTCTCCTCCCGCTTTTGTTAATATATTTGAACTTTAGTGAGACATTCACACCTTCTTGCAGCTGAACCACCTCCGCTCCCTGTTTTGATCATGTATGGTCTGGCAATACTACCTTTTCTTACCCGTTTGTGAGTAATTATGGCTGGACATTCACACCTACTTGCAGCCGAACACCACCTCTCTCGCTTTTGATGATGTATGGACCGGCATTCTTACCTTTTCTAACACATTTTTCAGAAATTACGGTCGGAGATTCACACCTACTCACAGCCGAACAACTCCGCTCCCGCATTTGATGGTGTGCAGTCGGACATTCTCACCCTTTCTCATCAGCTTTTTGCAAATTATGATCTGACATTCACACCTGCTTTTGATAATGTATGGTTTGGCATTCGCACCTTTTCTTACCCATTTGTCAGGAATAATGGGTGGACATTCACACCTTCTTGCAGCTGAACACCTCCTCTCCCACTTATGATCATGTGCGGTTTGATTTTCGAAAATTTTCTTTCATGTTTTCTAGCAATTATTGATGGACATTTAGACCTTCTTGCAGCTGAACACCTCCGCTCCTGCTTTTGATCATACCTTGTCAGGCATTCGCACCATGTCTTACCCGCTTTTTACAAACTTTAGTCGAACATTTACACCTTTTTGCAGCCGAACACCACCTCTCTCGCTTTTGATGATGTATGGTCCGGCATTCTTTCCTTTTCTAACACATTTTTCAGCAATTATGGTCGGACATTCACACCTACTCAGAGCCGAACACCTCCGCTCCCGCATTTGATGGTGTATAGTCGGGCATTCTCACCCTTTCTCATCAGCTTTTTGCAAATTATGATCTGACATTCACACCTGCTTTTGATAATGTATGGTTGGGCATTCGCACCTTTTTTTACCCATTTTTCAGGAATTATGGGTGGACATTCACACCTTCTTGCAGCTGAAAACCTCCTCTCCTTCTTATGATCATGTGCGGATGATATTCGAAAATTTTCTTTCATGTTTTAAAGCAATTATTGATGGACATTCAGACCTTCTTGCAGCTGAACCACTCTGCTCCCGCTTTTGATGGTGTATAGTCGGGCTTTCGAAACTTTCCTTCCCGGTTTATACAAATTATGGTTGGACATTCAGACCTTCTTGCAGCCGAACACCTCTGCTCCCTCTTTTGATCATACATTGTCGGGCATTAGCACCTTTTCTTACCCGCTTTTTACAAACCATAGTCGGACTTTCACATCTTTTAGTAGCCGAACAACTCCGCTCCCGCTATTGATTGTGTACAGTCGGGTATTTTAACCTTTTCTTACCCGCTTTTTACCAACTATGGTCGGACATTCACACCTTCTTACAGCGGAACACCTCCGCTCCCTCTTTTGATGGTGTATGTTCGGGCAGTCAAACCTTTTCTTACCTGCTTTTTACAAACTATGGTCAGACATTCAACCCTTCTTGGAGCCGAACACATCCACTCCTGCTTTTGATTATGTATATTTGGGCATTCGCACCTTTTCTTACCCATTTTTCAGTAATTATGGGTGTACATTCACACCTTCTTGCAGCCAAACACCTCCGCTCCCTCTTTTGATCATACATTTTCGGGCATTCGCACCTTTTCTTACCCGCTTTTTACAAACCATGGTCGGACTTTCACACCTTTTAGTAGCCGAACAACTCCGCACCCGCTACTGATTGTGTACAGTCGGGTATTTTAACCTTTTCTTACCCGTTTTTTACCAACTATGGTCGGACATTCACACCTTCTTACAGCGGAACACCTCCGCTCCCTCCTTTGATGGTGTATGTTCGGGCATTCGAACCTTTTCTTACCCGCTTTTTACAAACTATGGTCAGACGTTCAAACCTTCTTGTAGCCGAAAACCTCTGCTCCCTCTTTTGATTATACATTGTCAGGCATTCGCACCTTATCGTACCCGCTTTTTACAAACTATAGTCAGACATTCACACCTTGGTGCTGAACCACCTCAGCTCCCTGTTTTGATCATGTATGGTCTGGCAATACTACCTTTTCTTACCCGTTTGTGAGTAATTATGGCTGGACATTCACACCTACTTGCAGTCGAACAGCTCTGCTCCCGCTTTTGATTTTGTTTGGTTGGATATTCGAACCTTTTCTTAACTGCTTTTTACAAACTTTGGTCGGACGTTCACACCTTCTTGCAGCCGAACACCTCCGCTTCCGCTTTTGATGGTATATATTCGGGCATTCGAACATTTTCTTACCAGCTTTTTACAAACCATGGTTGGACTTTCACACCTTCTTGTAGCCGAACAACTCCGCTCCCCCTATTGATTGTGTACAGTCGGGTATTTTAACCTTTTCTATCCCACTTTTTACCAACTATATCGGACATTCACACCTTCTTACAGCGGAACACCTCCGCTCCCTCTTTTGATGGTGTTTGTTTGGGCATTCGAACCTTTTCTTACCCGCTTTTTACAAACTATGCTCGGACATTCAAACCTTCTTGTAGCCGAACACATCCACTCCTTCTTTTGATGATGTATGCTTGGGCATTCAAACCTACTTTTTGCCCGCTTTTCATTAATTTTGGGTGGACATTCACACCTTGTCACAGCCAAACACCTCCGCACCCTCTTTTGATGGTGTTTGTTTGGGCATTCGAACCTTTTCTTACCCGCTTTTTACAAACTATGCTCGGACATTCAAACCTTCTTGTAGCCGAACACATCCACTCCTTCTTTTGATGATGTATGCTTGGGCATTCAAACCTACTTTTTGCCCGCTTTTCATTAATTTTGGGTGGACATTCACACCTTGTCACAGCCAAACACCTCCGCTCCCTGTTTTGATCATGTATGGTTGGACATTCGCATCTTGTCTCACCCGCTTTTTGCAAACTATGGTCGGCTGTTCACAGCTTCCTCTCCACCATACTTGTATGGTGGGATATTCACACCCACTTGCATCCGAAGACCTTTTGTTGATATTTAGTCGGTCATTCGCAGCTTACCCGCTTTTTACAAACTATAGTCAGACATTCACACCTTGGTGCTGAACCACCTCAGCTCCCTGTTTTGATCATGTATGGTCTGGCAATACTACCTTTTTTTACCCGTTTGTGAGTAATTATGGCTGGACATTCACACCTACTTGCAGTCGAACAGCTCTGCTCCCGCTTTTGATTATGTTTGGTTGGATATTCGAACCTTTTCTTAACTGCTTTTTACAAACTTTGGTCGGACGTTCACACCTTCTTGCAGCCGAACACCTCCGCTTCCGCTTTTGATGGTATATATTCGGGCATTCGAACCTTTTCTTAGCAGCTTTTTACAAACCATGGTTGGACTTTCACACCTTCTTGTAGCCGAACAACTCCGCTCCCGCTATTGATTGTGTACAGTCGGGTATTTTAACCTTTTCTTACCCGCTTTTTACCAACTATGGTCGGACATTCACACCGTCTTACAGCGGAACACCTCCGCTCACGCTTTTGATGGTGTATTGTCAGGCATTTGAACCTTTTCTTACCCGCTTTTTACAAACTATGGTCGGACATTCAAACCTTCTTGTAGCCAAAAACCTCCGCTCCCTCTTTTGAATATACATTGTCGGGCATTCGCACCTTTTCTTACCCGTTTTTTACAAACCATGGTCGGACTTTCAAACCTTCTTGTAGCCCAACACATCCACTCCTGCTTTTGATGATGTATGTTTGGGCATTCTCACCTTTTCTTACCCATTTTTCAGTAATTATGGGTGGACATTCACACCTTCTTACAGCTGAACACCTCCTCTCCCGCTTATGATGGTGTATAGTCGGGCTTTCAAGCCTTTTCTTACCCGGTTTTTACAAATTATAGTTGGACATTCAGACCTTCTTACAGCCGAAAACCTCCACTCCCTCTTTTGATCATACATTGTCGGGCATTAGCACCTTTTCTTACCCGCTTTTTACAAACCATAGTCGGACTTTCACATCTTTTAGTAGCCGAACAACTCCGCTCCCGCTATTGATTGTGTACAGTCGGGTATTTTAACCTTTTCTTACCCGCTTTTTACCAACTATGGTCGGACATTCACACCTTCTTACAGCGGAACACCTCCGCTCCCTCTTTTGATGGTGTATGTTCGGGCAGTCAAACCTTTTCTTACCTGCTTTTTACAAACTATGGTCAGACATTCAACCCTTCTTGGAGCCGAACACATCCACTCCTGCTTTTGATTATGTATAGTTGGGCATTCGCACCTTTTCTTACCCATTTTTCAGTAATTATGGGTGTACATTCACACCTTCTTGCAGCCGAACACCTCCGCTCCCTCTTTTGATCATACATTTTCGGGCATTCGCACCTTTTCTTACCCGCTTTTTACAAACCATGGTTGGACTTTCACACCTTTTAGTAGCCGAACAACTCCGCACCCGCTACTGATTGTGTACAGTCGGGTATTTTAACCTTTTCTTACCCGTTTTTTACCAACTATGGTCGGACATTCACACCTTCTTACTGCGGAACACCTCCGCTCCCTCCTTTGATGGTGTATGTTCGGGCATTCGAACCTTTTCTTACCCGCTTTTTACAAACTATGGTCAGACGTTCAAACCTTCTTGTAGCTGAACATATCCACTCTTGCTTTTGATGATGTATGGTTGGGCATTCGAACCTACTTGTTGCCCGCTTTTCATTAATTATGGGTGGACATTCACACCTTGTCTCAGCCAAACACCTCCGCTCCCTGTTTTGATCATGTATGGTTTGACATTCGCACCTTTGCTTACCTTCTTTTTATACTGATTGCTCAAGATTAAGTTGTTCTTTCTCAAACTACAAAAATTTTTTAATTGTTGAAACTTGATTTGAAGTGGATAAATAAGGAAGACAAACAGTTTTAAGTCAGGCTGATAGCAATTAATTTTATAGCAAAATCTGTATTTCGTCATTTGTCGAGAGATGCTTATTGCTGAAGAAGTTCTTTCTCATTCTACAAAGTACAACGTTGTTTATCATTGAAACTTGATTAGACATGAATAAATATGAAGGACAAAGCAGTCTTAACTTGGTTTGAGTTAAGGAATTCGTTTTATAGGAGAATCCGAATTCGTGCATAACTCGTAAAATAGAGCTTATTTTCGGATTCCTAAAGAATGAGTCTGGTTCTTTCTCATAATACAAAGTTTGTTGTTTATTGTTGAAACTTCATCAGACCGTTAGATATAGTCGGACTCACCTCGACGCACGGCTTGGGATCTGGAACCAGTACTCTTGAGAGGGGTTGGACTCTCTTCCACTCTGGAGTTGCCCGTGGTGAGAGGCGCAGAGCAGGTGTGGGCATACTTATTGCCCCCCCGGCTGTGTGCCAGTACATTGGGGTTTACCCCAGTGAACGAGAGCGCCAAACAGCAGTTCAGAGTACCTACTCTTTTTGGAGTCTCTGGGGGAGGCACTGGAGAATGCTCCTACCGGAGACTCCCTCATTCTGCTGGGGGACTTCAATGCTCACGTGGGCAATGACAGTGAGACCTGGAGGGGTGTGATTGGGAGGAACGGCCCCCCCGATCTGAATCAGAGTGGTGTTATGTTGTTGGACTTCTGTGCCAGTCATAGACTGTCCATAACGAACACCATGTTCAGGCATAAGGGTGTCCATATGTGCACTTGGCACCAGGACACCCTTGGCCGCAGTTCGATGATCGACTTTGTGGTTGTATCATCGGACTTGCGGCCGTATGTCCTGGACACTCGGGTGAAGAGAGGGGCGGAGCTGTCAACTGATCACCACCTGGTGGTGAGTTGGCTCCGCTGGTGGGGGAGGATGCCGATCAGACCTGGCAGGCCCAAACGTATTGTGAGGGTCTGCTGGGAGCGTTTGTCAGAATCCCCCGTCAGAAGGAGCTTTAACTCCCACCTCCGGCAGAGCTTCAACCATATTTGAGGTGGGGGACATTGAATGGGCCATGTTCCGTGACTCCATTGCCGAGGCAGCTGGTCGGAGTTGTGGCCGTAAGGTGGTCGGTGCCTGTCGTGGCGGCAACCCTCGAACCTGCTGGTGGACACCAGTGGTGAGGGAAGCCGTCAAGCTGAAGAAGGAGTCCTATCGGGCCTTTTTGGCCAGTGGGACCCTGGAAGAAGCTGATAGGTACCGACGGGCCAGACGGGCCACGGCTTCGGCGGTTGCTGAGGCAAAAACTCGGGCCTGGGAGGAGTTCGGTGAGACCATGGAGAACGATTTCCGGACGGCCTCGAAAAGATTCTGGTCCACCATCCGGCATCTCAGGGGGGGGAAGCGGCTCACAGTCAACACTGTTTACAGTGCGGACGGGGCTTTGCTGACCTCAACTAGGGATGTTGTGAGTCGGTGGGGGGAGTACTTCGAGGAACTCCTCAATCCTACCAACACGTGCTCGGAAGAGGCAGAGTCGGAGAGCTCGGAGACGGGGCCTCCCATTTCTGGGGCTGAGGTTGCCGAGGTGGTTAAAAAGTTCCTCGGTGGCAAGGCCCCGGGGGTGGATGAGGTCCGTCCTGAGTTTCTCAAGGCTCTGGATGTTGTAGGGCTGTCTTGGCTGACACGCCTCTGCAGTATCGCGTGGACATCGGGGACAGTGCCTCTGGACTGGCAGATTGGGGTGGTGGTCCCCCTCTTTAAAAAGGGGGACCGGAGGGTGTGTTCCAACTATAGGGGTATCACACTCCTCAGCCTCCCTGGTAAGGTCTATTCGGGGGTATTGGAGAGGAGGATCCGTCGGATAATCGAGCCTCGGATTCAGGAGATGCAGTGTGGCTTTCGTCCTGGCCGTGGAACAGTGGACCAGCTCTATACCCTCGGCAGGATCCTGGAGGGTGCATGGGAGTTCGCCCAACCAGTCTACATGTGTTTTGTGGACTTGGAGAAAGCGTTCGACCGTGTCCCTCGTGGAGTCCTGTGGGGGGTGCTCCGGGAATATGGAGTGCCGGAGCCCTTGATAGGGGCCGTTCGGTCTCTGTATGACCGGTGCCTCTACTTACTGGTCAATCTACGTTCCCATCCTCACCTATGGTCACGAGTTGTGGGTAGTGACCGAAAGAACAAGATCGCGAATACAAGCGGCCGAAATGGGTTTCCTCCGCAGGGTGTCTGGGCTCTCCCTTAGAGATAGGGTGAGAAGCTCAGTCATCCGGGAGGGGCTCGGAGTAGAACCGCTGCTCCTCCGCATTGAGAGGAGTCAGATGAGGTGGCTCGGGCATCTGGTTAGGATGCCCCCTGGGCGCCTCCCTGGGGAGGTGTTCCGGGCACGTCCCACTGGGAGGAGACCCCGGGGGAGACCCAGGACACGTTGGAGAGACTATGTCTCTCGGCTGGCCTGGGAACGCCTCGGGGTCCCCCCGGAAGAGCTGGAGGAAGTGGCCGGGGACAGAGACGTCTGGGTTTCTCTGCTCAAGCTGCTGCCCCCGCGACCCGACCCCCGGATAAGCGGCAGATGATGGATGGATGGATGGATATATCCTCCACTAACCAGACTTACAACCCCCGACTAGGGTAGCAGAATTTCTAAGCATCTGTACCCCAAAACTACTATCAAAAATATATAAATTATTGTCTAAGATAGATGACACAATGTCTCTTCCATCCTCAAAATGGGAGGCAGATTTATCCATCAGTTCTGGTCATAGCTTCTAACCACAAATATGTTTGAACACCTTCATAAAGACTCGAAATCCTAATTTACAGCTCATACAATACAAAATCCTTCATAGAACACACTATACAGGACAAAGGATGTTCAGGATGGGTCTAACACACTCAAACATCTGCTCACATTGCACAGATAACACACCTGATGATTATGTACACGCTTTGTGGTTTTCTGCGCCTGTCCAGAAGTTCTGGCTTGAAGTCTGTGAGGACCTATCAACATGGCTAAAGTGTAGCATCCCTGCATGCCCCACACTGTGCATACTGGGTGACTTAGACAACATCAACATGGAAATTAACTCAGCACACATGGTTGTCACAGTGTTATGTATCGCAAAGAAAACTATTCTCATGAACTGGAAAGCGAAGAACAATCTGTGTATTAACCAGTTTAGAAATTTTCTTTTAGATTATATTAGCATGGAAACAATGTCTGCCTCCTCAAAACATCAATTGGCTGAATTTCATTCTCTCTGGTCCCCTCTGATTAGTTTTATCACATAGTGGTGGTGGTGGGTTGCTGGGTGATGGTGGGTCTCAGGCCCGGGCTGCTGCGACTGGTATGACCGGGTGGTTTGTTTGTTTGTTTTTTGTAGAGGTCCTCCGGGGTGGGGTTGGGTTGAGTGGGGTGGGGCGGGATGGATACCTTCTGGGGGTACAGTAGCTCCCGGAATATGGTCGCTGCAGGCCCCGAGCCTGGTGGACATCAGGCCCTCCTGCCCATTGCTGGCTCCCAGGTAGCGGGGATGCCTATTGCAGCCAGTCCCTGGCTGCCCTCTCTGGGGGAGAGTAGCTCCCCCGGTATATATCCCCATACCCCTCTTCCTTCTGGCTCCTGTACACAGCACACACTCACACATGAAGGGTTTTGGGGGCGTGTGTGTTCGGTGGGGTGTAGTGGATGGGGCCACGTAGGTGGTCCCCTTTGGTTGCACTCTGCAGTTCCCTGCCCCTGTTTTAATTACACCTTAGACATTAGTACTTATCAAACACACTCACACACACACATTAGGTCTTGGGGGGTGGTTACACTGAGTGGCATCTGGTGGGCGGGGCTCTTTGGGTATGTAGGCTGCCCAGAGTGCCGCGCTCCCAGTTCTACAAGTTTGGCTGCCCCTCAATTTTAATTGCTCACTATTAGAAAATATTGAAGAGCCAGAAGGGTGAGGGGAGGGGTCTTCTTCGCACACCCCTGCTTCCTGGTGTCTGCTCGGGGCAGGAGGGGCCAGGAGGATTAATTAATTGTTCTGCTGGTTCGGGGTCTGTGGTGGCTGGGGGGTTGCTGGCCTCCTGGTGTGCCCGCTGCACTACACCCCAGCAGAGTCGAGGGAGGTAGGATGTGTGGATGTATGGGACGTGAAAGTGTGTGTGGTAATGATTGGGCCTGGATCTGGGACTTGCTGTCGCCTGGCCTGCCTGTGTTTCTCCCGATGGGGCATCAGCGTTGCCTCTCCCCACTGCTCGCGACTTCACCCACCTGTGGGCACGTCTTGACTCCCAGGGCACTTGGCCAGGGGCGCTGGGGCAGGCGCTGACCCACTTTGTGGCTGTCTGGGGCGCTTGGCCCTCCTGGGTATTGGGTGGGGCCTCTGCCGGGGGGTTTGGGGGCGCTCGGGCTCCTGGGGCCCAGGTCCAGTGCTCGGCCCATGTCTGGGCGGCTGGGGCCTGGCGGGGTCGGTGGGCTGTTGCCCCTGGTTCCCGGAGTGCCTCTGCCCTATGCTTATGGGGGCTCTTTCCGGGGGCTTCCTCTGCAGTCTTCTGGGTGGATGCGTGGTTGCCCCTGCGGTGGGCTACCTGGGTTCTGTGCTCTGTGGGGGCTGCTGGTGGCCTGGGTCTTGTGGCCCTCTCTGCCTGCTTCTGATTGTTTGGGGGGCTGTGGATTGTGGCCCTGTATGCTTATACACTCATAACTAAGCACGGTTATCATGTAGGTCCTGTGCCATGGGTGTTGCATGTTCTCACACACACACACACACACACACATTCATTAGTCCAGTAGCATGGTCACTAAGCAGTTGATGTATTATCATGTCGTCTCAGGTCATCTATATCCACAGCTGTGTTGTATGCGATTGCCGCTTCTTGTGCTTGTTTTTGTTTGTTTGTGTGTTTGTTTTTTCTCTGCTTGTCTGCTTTCAGGTGCTCCTCTTGGCGCTAAGGCTGGATTCCCCTCATAGGCCATGGATTGTTGTCTGTTTTGTTTTTTACAGGTGTAGCAGCTGGTTGTCTGGTTTTTGTTTCTATTTTTTTTCTGTTTCCTCTTCTTTCCTCTTCTTCTTTCCTTGTCCCCCCGTCCGGTTCAGTTCAGTTCATGTCATATATTGTAAAAAGAAATAAATAAATGGGCATCAAGGGGAGCTTTACATTTATAAAACTTCCCTTGGCAAAACAAATCTGTTTGGCATCATAGGTATTCAGACTACAATTCTTCTGACATAATGCTGAACAGGACAAGGGGAAAAAAAAGTAAAGAAGACAGTTCTGCCGAAAGCCAGGGATAGACCTGTTCTAAGTTCTATACTTTTTAAAAGGGGCGTGTTTATCAACTATGGAATTAGAAGATTTACAAAAATGGTCAAGTGCTAGATCTTCATCTGGGATTTTAACAGTGTCATATAACTATTCAACAGATCAGTTAAAAAAAAGCCAGCTCATGGAGATGTTTCAGGATCTGGATACCAAGCGTGGACCTAATGTTTTCATTTTTGCAATTCTGATACAGGCTATTGAGCAGTGATAACTAACACCAAGTTCAGATACTGCGGATTTTCTACCTTTTATTTGTTAAGATTGAGACAATCAGGGACAACCTTGAAGGATCTCTTTGGTTTTGTAGGATCAGTAATTACCTGAGAAAGGTTGATATTGGTACAATATCAACTTGTTTAAATTAAAATTGCCACACAGAGATTGGGTTTAGGCCACATGCACACAGAATGACATCAACAAATATAAGAAATATTAAACATTTACACATAGATTTTTGAATATATGTAGAGGAATGATACTTTGAAATGTGCTCATTGCGGAGTTATGATCAGTTGAGTAATGAAGGTTGAACTATTCTGGGAAAGAGGTTCTATTCCCAGCATCATGATGGACACTCCTGATATAGAAGGTTTCGCTAACGCATTGGAATTGTTTTACTATTTTCATATGCATGTGCAATGAAGAATTGCTTGCTGCTGATAAATGCAAAGAAGAACAGCTTACACATAGATGCTCACATATAGGCTGCTGAATGCAATGAAGACCTGCTTATCAAGTAAAGTTCAATGTCAATGTGTAATATTCAATTAGGATTTGCAAAACAGTGAAGTTAAACAATGAATGGGTCCATAGTCGGTATGAGAAAACTACAGGAATATTTACCTGGGTGTACGTTCAAACAGAGATGAGAAAATTGCGATAAATAATTGTTTGTTTGTTTGTTAGTATGTATATGAATGTTATGTGTATAAACTGTGTTGAGTTATAGTTACTCAGTAGTGTCTCAGTGAAACAACCGACGGGGGAAGCCTTGCGGTGACAACAAAAGCAGTGTTTTACTGATCAGTCAAGTTGCTCCAGTGTACTCCATACAAACTGGTTGGCTACTGAAGGGATAGAAAATGGGGAATACTTGTTTTAAAGCAAACAAGGAATTAGATGGGAAAAATACATGTTTTAACGGGACCCAGACAATATTAAATACTCAGACAGATGGGAGAAGAAGTGTAGTTTTGTAGGAAATCACAAAATTATTACATAGAATTAGTGAAATCAATTGAAGAATGCCTTTCTGAAGAGCTGTTTACCACAGATGAGCAGCTTTGCGACCAAGCACATTGTAGATCGCTTTACTGCCAAAATGATCTAATTTAATGGATTGGTTTAGACATGCATAACAGCATTTTAAGAACAAAGAGAGAAACAAAAAGGGACAACGCTTCATGGTGGAAGGTGATGTATAAATAACTGTGTATATGATGAAGGGGGTGGCAACACCCATTCCGAAATCCCGCCATTCCGACATCCCGCTATTCCGACATCCCACCATTCCGACATACCACCATTCCGACATACCACCATTCCGACATGCAAACGTCCCACCATTCCGACATCCCACCATTGCGACATCCCGCTATTCTGACGTTCAAATGTCCCACCATTCCGACAAGGCTTTCCGTATAAGGAAATGTGTGTTACTCAACAGGTGAGTCCCTTCTTTCTGTTCATGCAATTTATATGTTTAACATGTTTATAGACAAGCGTTATTAAAAACACAAAGTCTCGGCAACTGGAGGAGGAGAAGCAGTCCGCGGTGGTTTTCAATCACACACTCCAATGCCACTTGTTTCAACTTCCGAAAATTTAATCCAGGAAAAAAAGGCTTGCAAACATGGACCAAAACGGCTCCATAACACGCACAAGAATCCAAAAGAAACGAAAGTTAACTAAAAGAAAGCAAATAAACAGTTCAAATAAACAGCTCTCCCACGTTGGTTTGTGGATGAAAGCTATATGTTCAGCTGTAATGTCATGTAAAAACAATCTCTACATGACATTTAGTCCCAGGTGTGACCAGTTAGGTCCTTAAGATATCAACAGGCTGTATAAAGCTACAACCGTTGCGGCTTGTGTGTTTGTGCCAAATGCGCAAAACCCATCCGCGCTTCCCAAAATTGGAGTGAGTACTCATAAATCACGTGAATAACATGAATAAACGTTTTTACTGCATTTTGTTGTGTTTTATACGTTCTATGCTGTCATTTCTATCTTCTTCTATTGGCAAGGCAAGGCAGAGTGCTCGCAACTGTGTCCTGTGCAGTAGCCGTGATATCTGTAATTGCAATTATTACTTTTGCATATGATGACAGCGTGCAAAAGACGCATGGGCTCTGTGGAGAGCTCCGCTCCAGCTGGCTGCTGTGACAGCTCACTGACACTGTATTTCTGCTTAATCAGTTTCAGTCTCGCCAGAGTTATATTAATATCTGTATTTTTATATTTGAAATTCAGGGGATTTTGATAATAGATTATTAAAGTTTGTTTGCGAGGCTGTGGCCTCTGCATGTGCAAAGCTTGTGCGCCAAACTTTAGGGCGTATTTGCGCCGGCATATCATTAGTGCAAAATGTTTTGGGTAAAAAATAGGCTATTAAAAGGAACTGTCGGAATGGCGGTATGTTAAAAAAAACAAAAAACATACCGCCATTCCGACCATAGGAGGAAAAAAGTGTCGGAATGGTGGGACGTTTGATAAAAAATTAAGTGTCGCCATTCCGACAATTGGAGACCCATGTCGGAATGGCGAGATGTCGGAATGGCAGCATGTAACCATGATGAAGGAGAGACCATTTGAGCAGCACAGCCATTTCGCAGCACAGGGACAGCAATCCAAGTTACAGGATCTCCCACGTAGTATCACCTGTCACATTGTGTCAAGGCATCAAAAGAAGAAAAAATCACCAAACTCAAGGACAAAAAGACAAAGACTCCGGTGAACGAAGACAGAGGACTGACAAACCAGAAATACAAAAGGATTCTCGATATCAAGATCCAGAAGAAGAGGCTAACAATGCCACGAACACTTACGATGCTGGGAATGATGCCAGCAATGAACAGAGAAGAAGATTCAGTGTCATCAATCTGCATTACGTGCCTCTAATGAGGGGGTGAATATAGAATCCTCAACGATTACAACGTCTCTGGGAACTGTGACAACAACAAGGTTTAAACCATTTTGATATATATTGTAACCTATTGTCTAAGGAATAGTGCTGAAAATGAGGTAAATCTAATCCACCACTGTCCTTGGTCTTCTGTAGGGTTTTTAAACTAATACGTGGTGGTTTGTTTTTCCACAGAAATTTGGAGATGCATGAATCTAGTGACTTAAACCAAGTAGCAGATGGTTTTATGGGGATCATTGAGAACAAATAGTTAACTTTTGGTAGTATCATCATTTTAATGGATGTAACTCTCCCCATAAGTGATATAGGTAAGGACTTCCAACGAGAGATCGTCCTCTACTGTCTTTAATAATTGCACATAATTTAGCTTTGTTAGCTCTGA
Organism: Leuresthes tenuis; assembly: GCF_036924035.1. Taxonomy (NCBI): domain Eukaryota; kingdom Metazoa; phylum Chordata; class Actinopteri; order Atheriniformes; family Atherinopsidae; genus Leuresthes; species Leuresthes tenuis. The sequence continues at coordinate 29,236,268 of NW_027325365.1, read as the reverse complement.
GAGCCTGGAGGAAATGTTTATGCCTAAATATCTAATATTTCCTGACTGTAAAGTGATCGCAGGTATATTATGGACCCTACAGTTAATGGGCAGAACTGTGGTCTTAGACCAGTTGATAGAGTAGTCAGAAAGTGCTGAGAATTTATTTATGAGTGTGATCGTGTGACTGAGAGACGTCTGTGAGTTCTGAAGGAAAAGTAATACATCATCAGCATAAAGACTTATTTTATGCTCAATATTTTGGGATTAATTACTCACAAACGGGTAAGAAAAGGTAGTATTGCCAGACCATACATGATCAAAACAGGGAGCGGAGGTGGTTCAGCTGCAAGGTATGAATGTCTGACTATAGTTTGTAAAAAGCGGGTAAGATAAGGTGCGAATGCCCAACAATGTATGATCAAAAGAGGGAGCGGAGGGTTTTGGCTACAAGAAGGTTTGAATGTCCGACCATAGTTTGTAAAAAGCGGGTAAGAAAAGCTTACCATACATCATCAAAAGCAGGAGTGGATGTGTTCGGCTACAAGAAGATTTGAATGTCCATCAATAATTGCTTTAAAACATGAAAGAAAATTTTCAAATATCAAACCGCACATGATCATAAGCGGGAGAGGAGTTGTTCAGCTGCAAGAAGGTGTGAATGTCCACCCATAATTACTGAAAAATGGGTAAGAAAAGGTGAAAATGCCCAACCATACATCATCAAAAGCAGGAGTGGATGTGTTCGGCTACAAGAAAGTTTGAATGTCCGACCATAGGTTGTAAAAAGCGGGTAAGAAAAGGTTCGAATGCCCGAACATAGACCATCAAAAGAGGGAGCGGAGGTGTTCCGCTGTAAGAAGGTGTAAATGTCCGACCATAGTTGGTAAAAAGCGGGTAAGAAAAGGTTAAAATACCCGACTGTACACAATCAATAGCGGGAGCGGAGTTGTTTGGCTACAAGAAGGTGTGAAAGTCCGACCACGGTTTGTAAAAAGCGGGTAAGAAAAGGTTCGAATGCCCGAATATATACCATCAAAAGTGGAAGTGGATGTGTTCGGCTGCAAGAAGGTGTGAACGTCCGACCAAAGTTTGTAAAAAGCAGTTAAGAAAAGGTTCGAATATCCAACCAAACATAATCAAAAGCGGGAGCAGAGCTGTTCGACTGCAAGTAGGTGTGAATGTCAGATCATAATTTGCAAAAAGCTGATGAGAAAGGGTGAAAATGCCCGGCTATACACCATCAAATGTGGGAGCGGAAGTGTTCGGCTGTGAGTAGGTGTGAATGTCCAACCATAATTGCTGAAAAATGTGTTAGAAGAGACTAGAATGCCGGACAAGACATTATCAAATGCGGGAGCGGAGTTGTTCGGCTGTGAGTAGGTGTGAATCTCCGAGCATAGTTTGTAAAGAGGGGGTAAGAATAGGTTCGAATGCCCGAACATACACTATCAAAACAGGGAGCTGAGGTGGCTCAGCTGCAAGGTGTGAATGTCTGACTATAGTTTGTAAATAAGGTGCGAATGCCCAACAATGTATAATCAAAAGAGGGAGCGGAGGTTTTCGGCTACAAGAAGGTTTGAATGTCCGACCATAGTTTGTAAAAAGCGGGTAAGAAAAGGTTCAAATGCCTGACTATACACCATCAAAAGCGGGAGCAGAGGTGTTCCGCTGTAAGACGGTGTGAATGTCCGACCATGTTTGGTAAAAAGCGGGTAAGAAAAGGTTAAAATACCCGACTGTACACAATCAATAGCGGGAGAGGAGGTGTTCAGCTGCAAGAAGGTGTGAATGTCCACCCATAATTACTGAAAAATGGGTAAGAAAAGGTGCGAATGCCAAACCATACATTATCAAAAGCAGGTGTGAATGTCAGATCATAATTTGCAAAAAGCTGATGAGAAAGGGTGAGAATGCCCGACTATACACCATCAAATGCGGGAGCGGAGTTGTTCGGCTGTGAGTAAGTGTGAATCTCCGACCATAATTGCTGAAAAATGTGTTAGAAAAGGTAAGAATGCCCGTCCATACATCATCAAAAGCGGGAGAGGTGGTGTTCGGCTGCAAGTAGGTGTGAATGTCCAGCCATAATTACTAACAAACGGGTAAGAAAAGGTAGTATTGCCAGACCATACATGATCAAAACAGGGAGCGGAGGTGGTTCAGCTGCAAGAAGGTGTGAATGTCCGACTAAAGTTCAAATATATTAACAAAAGCGGGAGGAGAGGTCTTCGGATGAGAGTGGTTGAGAATTTCCAACCATAATCTATAAAATGCGGTGAAAAAAAAGGTGTGATAGAACACTAAAAGGTGGAGCGGAAGTGTTCGGCTGCAAGAAGGTGTGAATGTCCGACTATATTTGGTGAAAAGCAGGTGAAGCAAGGTCTGAATGCCCAACCTTACATCATCAAAAGCGAGATCAGAGGTGTTTGGCTGCATGAAGGCCATAGTTTGCCAAAAGCGGGTAAGCTGCGAATGACCGACTAAATATCAACAAAAGGTCTTCGGATGCAAGTGGGTGTGAATATCCCACCAAGTATGGTGGAGAGGAAGCTGTGAACAGCCGACCATAGTTGGCAAAAAACGGGTGAGAAAAGGAGCGAATGTCCAACCATACATGATCAAAACAGGGAGCGGAGGTGTTTGGCTGTGACAAGGTGTGAATGTCCACAAAAATAAATGAAAAGCGGGCAACAAGTAGGTTTGAATGCCCAACCATACATCATCAAAAGCAGGAGTGGATGTGTTCGGCTACAAGAAGGTTTGAATGTCCGAGCATAGTTTGTAAAAAGCGGGTAAGAAAAGGTTCAAATGCCTGACTATACACCATCAAAAGCGGGAGCGGAGGTGTTCGGCTACAAGAAGGTGTGAAAGTTCAACCATGGTTTGTAAAAAGCTGCTAAGAAAAGGTTCGAATGCCCGAATATATACCATCAAAAGCGGAAGCGGAGGTGTTCGGCTGCAAGAAGGTGTGAACGTCCGACCAAAGTTTGCAAAAAGCAGTTAAGAAAAGGTTCGAATGCCCGAATATATACCATCAAAAGCGAGAGCAGAGCTGTTCGACTGCAAGTAGGTGTGAATGTCCAGCCATAATTACTCACAAACGGGTAAGAAAAGGTAGTATTGCCAGACCATACATGATCAAAACAGGGAGCTGAGGTGGTTCAGCTGCAAGATGTGAATGTCTGACTATAGTTTGTAAAAAGCGGGTAAGACAAGGTGCGAATGCCCGACAATGTATGATCAAAAGAGGGAGTGGAGGTCTTCGGCTGCAAGGTCTGAATGTCTAACCATAATTTCTAAAAACCGGGTAAGAAAAGGCTCGAAAGCCCGACTATACACAATCAAAAGTGGGAGCCGGAGGTTTTCAGCTGCAAATCCTTCACTCAAACCAAGTGAAAACTGCTTTGTCCTTCATATTTATCAATGTCTAGATTGACTTCAACAAAGAACAACACTGGATTTTGCAGTAGAAGAAAGAGCATCACTGAAGGATCAGTAATCCGAGAATAAGCTTATTTTCATACGTTCTGCATGATTTGGGATTTTATGTATAAAATGAATTCCTTCACTCAAACCAAGTTAAAACTGCTTTGTCCTTCATATTTATCAATGTCTAGATAGACTTCAACAAAGAACAACATTGTATTTTGCAGTAGAAGAAAAAGCAACACTGAAGGATCAGGAATCCGAGAATAAGCTTCTTTTCATACGTTTTGAATGATTTGGGATTTTATGTATAAAATGAATTCCTTCACTCAAACCAAGTGAAAACTGCTTTGTCCTTCATATTTATCAATGTCTAGATTTACTTCAACAAAGAACAACATTGTATTTTGCAGTAGTAGAAAGAGCAACACTTGAAGGAACAGGAATCCGAGAATAAGCTTATTTTCATACGTTCTGCATGATTTGGGATTTTATGTATAAAATGAATTCCTTTACTCAAACTATGTTAAAACTGCTTTGTCCTTCATATTTATCAATGTCTAGATTGACTTCAACAAAGAACAACATTGTATTTTGCAGTAGAAGAAATAGCAACACTGAAGGATCAGGAATCCGAAAACACGCTTATTTTCATACGTTCTGCTTGATTTGGGATTTTGCTATAAAATTATTTCCTTCACTCAAACAAAGTGGAAACTGCTTTGTCCTTCATATTTATCAATGTCTATATCGATTTTAACAAAGAACAACACTGGATTTTGCAGTAGAAGAAAGAGCATCACTGAAGGATCAGTAATCCGAGAATAAGCTTATTTTCATACGTTCTGCATGATTTGGGATTTTATGTATAAAATGAATTCCTTCACTCAAACCAAGTGAAAACTGCTTTGTCCTTCATATTTATCAATGTCTAGATTTACTTCAACAAAGAACAACATTGTATTTTGCAGTAGTAGAAAGAGCAACACTTGAAGGAACAGGAATCCGAGAATAAGCTTATTTTCATACGTTCTGCATGATTTGGGATTTTATGTATAAAATGAATTCCTTTACTCAAACTATGTTAAAACTGCTTTGTCCTTCATATTTATCAATGTCTAGATTGACTTCAACAAAGAACAACATTGTATTTTGCAGTAGAAGAAATAGCAACACTGAAGGATCAGGAATCCGAAAACACGCTTATTTTCATACGTTCTGCTTGATTTGGGATTTTGCTATAAAATTATTTCCTTCACTCAAACAAAGTGGAAACTGCTTTGTCCTTCATATTTATCAATGTCTATATCGATTTCAACAAAGAACAAGGCTGTATTTTGCAGTATAGGAAAGAGCAACACTGGAGGATCAGGAATCCGAGAATAAGCTTACTTTCATGAGTCCTGCACGATTTCGGATTTTCCTATAAAATGAATTGCTTTGCTCAAACCAAGTTAAAATTGCTTTGTCCTTCATAGTTATCCGTGTCTAAAATGTATCAAGCATAAAGTTCCTCATATTACCCTGAATGAGAGAGAAGCATCCCTTAGGTTGAGCAATACGTTCCTTTTGCGGAGTTATGCATGATTTCGGATTTTGCTATAAAATTCATTCCTTCACACCTTTTTTTTTTCACCGCATTTTATAGATTATGGTTGGAAATTTCAACCACTCTAATCCGAAGACCTCTCCTCCCGCTTTTGTTAATATATTTGAACTTTATTTGGACATTCACCCCTTTTTGCAGCTAAACCACCTCCGCTCCCTGTTTTGATCATGTATGGTCTGGCAATACTACATTTTCTTACCCGTTTGTGAGTAATTATGGCTGGATATTCACACCTACTTGCAGCTGAACACAATCTCTCTCGCTTTTAATTATGTTTGGATATTCGAACCTTTTCTTTACTGCTTTTTGCCAACTTTGGTCGGACGTTCACACCTTCTTGCAGCCGAACACCTCCGCTTCCGCTTTTGATGGTATATATTCGGGCATTCGAACCTTTTCTTACCAGCTTTTGACAAACGATGGTTGGACTTTCACACCTTCTTGTAGCCGAACAACTCCGCTCCCGCTATTGATTGTGTACAGTCGGGTATTTTAACCTTTTCTTACCCGCTTTTTACCAACTATGGTCGGACATTCACACCTTCTTACAGCGGAACACCTCCACTCCCTCTTTTGATGGTGTATGTTCGGGCAGTCAAACCTTTTCTTACCTGCTTTTTACAAACTATGGTCAGACATTCAACCCTTCTTGGAGCCGAACACATCCACTCCTGCTTTTGATTATGTATAGTTGGGCATTCGCACCTTTTCTTACCCATTTTTCAGTAATTATGGGTGTACATTCACACCTTCTTGCAGCCGAACACCTCCGCTCCCTCTTTTGATCATACATTTTCGGGCATTCGCACCTTTTCTTACCCGCTTTTTACAAACCATGGTTGGACTTTCACACCTTTTAGTAGCCGAACAACTCCGCACCCGCTACTGATTGTGTACAGTCGGGTATTTTAACCTTTTCTTACCCGTTTTTTACCAACTATGGTCGGACATTCACACCTTCTTACAGCGGAACACCTCCGCTCCCTCCTTTGATGGTGTATGTTCGGGCATTCGAACCTTTTCTTACCCGCTTTTTACAAACTATGGTCAGACGTTCAAACCTTCTTGTAGCTGAACATATCCACTCTTGCTTTTGATGATGTATGGTTGGGCATTCGAACCTACTTGTTGCCCGCTTTTCATTAATTATGGGTGGACATTCACACCTTGTCTCAGCCAAACACCTCCGCTCCCTGTTTTGATCATGTATGGTTTGACATTCGCACCTTTGCTTACCTTCTTTTTATACTGATTGCTCAAGATTAAGTTGTTCTTTCTCAAACTACAAAAATTTTTTAATTGTTGAAACTTGATTTGAAGTGGATAAATAAGGAAGACAAACAGTTTTAAGTCAGGCTGATAGCAATTAACTTTATAGCAAAATCTGTATTTCGTCATTTGTTGAGAGATGCTTATTGCTGAAGAAGTTCTTTCTCATTCTACAAAGTACAACGTTGTTTATCATTGAAACTTGATTAGATATGAATAAATATGAAGGACAAAGCAGTCTTAACTTGGTTTGAGTTAAGGAATTCGTTTTATAGGAGAATCCGAATTCGTGCATAACTCGTAAAATAGAGCTTATTTTCGGATTCCTAAAGAATGAGTCTGGTTCTTTCTCATAATACAAAGTTTGTTGTTTATTGTTGAAACTTCATCAGACCGTTAGATATAGTCGGACTCACCTCGACGCACGGCTTGGGATCTGGAACCAGTACTCTTGAGAGGGGTTGGACTCTCTTCCACTCTGGAGTTGCCCGTGGTGAGAGGCGCAGAGCAGGTGTGGGCATACTTATTGCCCCCCCGGCTGTGTGCCAGTACATTGGGGTTTACCCCAGTGAACGAGAGGGTAGCCTCCCTCCGCCTTGGGTGGGGGGACGAGTCCTGACTGTTGTTTGTGCCTATGCGCCAAACAGCAGTTCAGAGTACCTACTCTTTTTGGAGTCTCTGGGGGAGGCACTGGAGAATGCTCCTACCGGAGACTCCCTCATTCTGCTGGGGGACTTCAATGCTCACGTGGGCAATGACAGTGAGACCTGGAGGGGTGTGATTGAGAGGAACGGCCCCCCCGATCTGAATCAGAGTGGTGTTATGTTGTTGGACTTCTGTGCCAGTCATAGACTGTCCATAACGAACACCATGTTCAGGCATAAGGGTGTCCATATGTGCACTTGGAACCAGGACACCCTTGGCCGCAGTTCGATGATCGACTTTGTGGTTGTATCATCGGACTTGCGGCCGTATGTCCTGGACACTCGGGTGAAGAGAGGGGCGGAGCTGTCAACTGATCACCACCTGGTGGTGAGTTGGCTCCGCTGGTGGGGGAGGATGCCGATCAGACCTGGCAGGCCCAAACGTATTGTGAGGGTCTGCTGGGAGCGTTTGTCAGAATCCCCCGTCAGAAGGAGCTTTAACTCCCACCTCCGGCAGAGCTTCAACCATATTTGAGGTGGGGGACATTGAATGGGCCATGTTCCGTGACTCCATTGCCGAGGCAGCTGGTCGGAGTTGTGGCCGTAAGGTGGTCGGTGCCTGTCGTGGCGGCAACCCTCGAACCTGCTGGTGGACACCAGTGGTGAGGGAAGCCGTCAAGCTGAAGAAGGAGTCCTATCGGGCCTTTTTGGCCAGTAGGACCCTGGAAGAAGCTGATAGGTACCGACGGGCCAGACGGGCCACGGCTTCGGCGGTTGCTGAGGCAAAAACTCGGGCCTGGGAGGAGTTCGGTGAGACCATGGAGAACGATTTCCGGACGGCCTCGAAAAGATTCTGGTCCACCATCCGGCATCTCAGGGGGGGGAAGCGGCTCACAGTCAACACTGTTTACAGTGCGGACGGGGCTTTGCTGACCTCAACTAGGGATGTTGTGAGTCGGTGGGGGGAGTACTTCGAGGAACTCCTCAATCCTACCAACACGTGCTCGGAAGAGGCAGAGTCGGAGAGCTCGGAGACGGGGCCTCCCATTTCTGGGGCTGAGGTTGCCGAGGTGGTTAAAAAGTTCCTCGGTGGCAAGGCCCCGGGGGTGGATGAGGTCCGTCCTGAGTTTCTCAAGGCTCTGGATGTTGTAGGGCTGTCTTGGCTGACACGCCTCTGCAGTATCGCGTGGACATCGGGGACAGTGCCTCTGGACTGGCAGATTGGGGTGGTGGTCCCCCTCTTTAAAAAGGGGGACCGGAGGGTGTGTTCCAACTATAGGGATATCACACTCCTCAGCCTCCCTGGTAAGGTCTATTCGGGGGTATTGGAGAGGAGGATCCGTCGGATAATCGAGCCTCGGATTCAGGAGATGCAGTGTGGCTTTCGTCCTGGCCGTGGAACAGTGGACCAGCTCTATACCCTCGGCAGGATCCTGGAGGGTGCATGGGAGTTCGCCCAACCAGTCTACATGTGTTTTGTGGACTTGGAGAAAGCGTTCGACCGTGTCCCTCGTGGAGTCCTGTGGGGGGTGCTCCGGGAATATGGAGTGCCGGACCCCTTGATAGGGGCCGTTCGGTCTCTGTATGACCGGTGCCTCTACTTACTGGTCAATCTACGTTCCCATCCTCACCTATGGTCACGAGTTGTGGGTAGTGACCGAAAGAACAAGATCGCGAATACAAGCGGCCGAAATGGGTTTCCTCCGCAGGGTGTCTGGGCTCTCCCTTAGAGATAGGGTGAGAAGCTCAGTCATCCGGGAGGGGCTCGGAGTAGAACCGCTGCTCCTCCGCATTGAGAGGAGTCAGATGAGGTGGCTCGGGCATCTGGTTAGGATGCCCCCTGGGCGCCTCCCTGGGGAGGTGTTCCGGGCACGTCCCACTGGGAGGAGACCCCGGGGGAGACCCAGGACACGTTGGAGAGACTATGTCTCTCGGCTGGCCTGGGAACGCCTCGGGGTCCCCCCGGAAGAGCTGGAGGAAGTGGCCGGGGACAGAGACGTCTGGGTTTCTCTGCTCAAGCTGCTGCCCCCGCGACCCGACCCCCGGATAAGCGGCAGATGATGGATGGATGGATGGATATATCCTCCACCAACCAGACTTACAACCCCCGACTAGGGTAGCAGAATTTCTAAGCATCTGTACCCCAAAACTACTATCAAAAACATATAAATTATTGTCTAAGATAGATGACACAATGTCTCTTCCATCCTCAAAATGGGAGGCAGATTTATCCATCAGTTCTGGTCATAGCTTCTAACCACAAATATGTTTGAACACCTTCATAAAGACTCGAAATCCTAATTTACAGCTCATACAATACAAAATCCTTCATAGAACACACTATACAGGACAAAGGATGTTCAGGATGGGTCTAACACACTCAAACATCTGCTCACATTGCACAGATAACACACCTGATGATTATGTACACGCTTTGTGGTTTTCTGCGCCTGTCCAGAAGTTCTGGCTTGAAGTCTGTGAGGACCTATCAACATGGCTAAAGTGTAGCATCCCTGCATGCCCCACACTGTGCATACTGGGTGACTTAGACAACATCAACATGGAAATTAACTCAGCACACATGGTTGTCACAGTGTTATGTATCGCAAAGAAAACTATTCTCATGAACTGGAAAGCGAAGAACAATCTGTGTATTAACCAGTTTAGAAATTTTCTTTTAGATTATATTAGCATGGAAACAATGTCTGCCTCCTCAAAACATCAATTGGCTGAATTTCATTCTCTCTGGTCCCCTCTGATTAGTTTTATCACATAGTGGTGGTGGTGGGTTGCTGGGTGATGGTGGGTCTCAGGCCCGGGCTGCTGCGACTGGTGTGACCGGGTGGTTAGTTTGTTTGTTTTTTGTAGAGGTCCTCCGGGGTGGGGTTGGGTTGAGTGGGGTGGGGCGGGATGGGTACCTTCTGGGGGTACAGTAGCTCCCGGAATATGGTCGCTGCAGGCCCCGAGCCTGGTGGACATCAGGCCCTCCTGCCCATTGCTGGCTCCCAGGTAGCGGGGATGCCTATTGCAGCCAGTCCCTGGCTGCCCTCTCTGGGGGAGAGTAGCTCCCCCGGTATATATCCCCATACCCCTCTCCCTTCTGGCTCCTGTACACAGCACACACTCACACATGAAGGGTTTTGGGGGCGTGTGTGTTCGGTGGGGTGTAGTGGATGGGGCCACGTAGGTGGTCCCCTTTGGTTGCACTCTGCAGTTCCCTGCCCCTGTTTTAATTACACCTTAGACATTAGTACTTATCAAACACACTCACACACACACATTAGGTCTTGGGGGGTGGTTACACTGAGTGGCATCTGGTGGGCGGGGCTCTTTGGGTATGTAGGCTGCCCAGAGTGCCGCGCTCCCAGTTCTACAAGTTTGGCTGCCCCTCAATTTTAATTGCTCACTATTAGAAAATATTGAAGAGCCAGAAGGGTGAGGGGAGGGGTCTTCTTCGCACACCCCTGCTTCCTGGTGTCTGCTCGGGGCAGGAGGGGCCAGGAGGATTAATTAATTGTTCTGCTGGTTCGGGGTCTGTGGTGGCTGGGGGGTTGCTGGCCTCCTGGTGTGCCCGCTGCACTACACCCCAGCAGAGTCGAGGGAGGTAGGATGTGTGGATGTGTGGATGTATGGGACGTGAAAGTGTGTGTGGTAATGATTGGGCCTGGATCTGGGACTTGCTGTCGCCTGGCCTGCCTGTGTTTCTCCCGATGGGGCATCAGCGTTGCCTCTCCCCACTGCTCGCGACTTCACCCACCTGTGGGCACGTCTTGACTCCCAGGGCACTTGGCCAGGGGCGCTGGGGCAGGCGCTGACCCACTTTGTGGCTGTCTGGGGCGCTTGGCCCTCCTGGGTATTGGGTGGGGCCTCTGCCGGGGGGTTTGGGGGCGCTCGGGCTCCTGGGGCCCAGGTCCAGTGCACGGCCCATGTCTGGGCGGCTGGGGCCTGGCGGGGTCGGTGGGCTGTTGCCCCTGGTTCCCGGAGTGCCTCTGCCCTATGCTTATGGGGGCTCTTTCCGGGGGCTTCCTCTGCAGTCTTCTGGGTGGATGCGTGGTTGCCCCTGCGGTGGGCTACCTGGGTTCTGTGCTCTGTGGGGGCTGCTGGTGGCCTGGGTCTTGTGGCCCTCTCTGCCTGCTTCTGATTGTTTGGGGGGCTGTGGATTGTGGCTTATACACTCATAACTAAGCACGGTTATCATGTAGGTCCTGTGCCATGGGTGTTGCATGTTCTCACACACACACACACACACACACACATTCATTAGTCCAGTAGCATGGTCACTAAGCAGTTGATGTATTATCATGTCGTCTCAGGTCATCTATATCCACAGCTGTGTTGTATGCGATTGCCGCTTCTTGTGCTTGTTTTTGTTTGTTTGTGTGTTTGTTTTTTCTCTGCTTGTCTGCTTTCAGGTGCTCCTCTTGGCGCTAAGGCTGGATTCCCCTCATAGGCCATGGATTGTTGTCTGTTTTGTTTTTTACAGGTGTAGCAGCTGGTTGTCTGGTTTTTGTTTCTATTTTTTTTCTGTTTCCTCTTCTTTCCTCTTCTTCTTTCCTTGTCCCCCGGTCCGGTTCAGTTCAGTTCATGTCATATATTGTAAAAAGAAATAAATAAATGGGCATCAAGGGGAGCTTTACATTTATAAAACTTCCCTTGGCAAAACAAATCTGTTTGGCATCATAGGTATTCAGACTACAATTCTTCTGACATAATGCTGAACAGGACAAGGGGAAAAAAAAGTAAAGAAGACAGTTCTGCCGAAAGCCAGGGATAGACCTGTTCTAAGTTCTATACTTTTTAAAAGGGGCGTGTTTATCAACTATGGAATTAGAAGATTTACAAAAATGGTCAAGTGCTAGATCTTCATCTGGGATTTTAACAGTGTCATATAACTATTCAACAGATCAGTTAAAAAAAAGCCTGCTCATGGAGATGTTTCAGGATCTGGATACCAAGCGTGGACCTAATGTTTTCATTTTTGCAATTCTGATACAGGCTATTGAGCAGTGATAACTAACACCAAGTTCAGATACTGCGGATTTTCTACCTTTGATTTGTTAAGATTGAGCCAATCAGGGACAACCTTGAAGGATCTCTTTGGTTTTGTAGGATCAGTAATTACCTGAGAAAGGTTGATATTGGTACACACCTTTTTTAAATGATCAGAGGCAGAGTTCAACTTGTTTAAATTAAAATTGCCACACAGAGATTGGGTTTAGGCCACATGCACACAGAATGACATCAACAAATATAAGAAATATTAAACATTTACACATAGATTTTTGAATATATGTAGAGGAATGATACTTTGAAATGTGCTCATTGCGGAGTTATGATCAGTTGAGTAATGAAGGTTGAACTATTCTGGGAAAGAGGTTCTATTCCCAGCATCATGATGGACACTCCTGATATAGAAGGTTTCGCTAACGCATTGGAATTGTTTTACTATTTTCATATGCATGTGCAATGAAGAATTGCTTGCTGCTGATAAATGCAAAGAAGAACAGCTTACACATAGATGCTCACATATAGGCTGCTGAATGCAATGAAGACCTGCTTATCAAGTAAAGTTCAATGTCAATGTGTAATATTCAATTAGGATTTGCAAAACAGTGAAGTTAAACAATGAATGGGTCCATAGTCGGTATGAGAAGACTACAGGAATATTTACCTGGGTGTACGTTCAAACAGAGATGAGAAAATTGCGATAAATAATTGTTTGTATGTTTGTTAGTATGTATATGAATGTTATGTGTATAAACTGTGTTGAGTTATAGTTACTCAGTAGTGTCTCAGTGAAACAACCGACGGGGGAAGCCTTGCGGTGACAACAAAAGCAGTGTTTTACTGATCAGTCAAGTTGCTCCAGTGTACTCCATACAAACTGGTTGGCTACTGAAGGGATAGAAAATGGGGAATACTTGTTTTAAAGCAAACAAGGAATTAGATGGGAAAAATACATGTTTTAACGGGACCCAGACAATATTAAATACTCAGACAGATGGGAGAAGAAGTGTAGTTTTGTAGGAAATCACAAAATTATTACATAGAATTAGTGAAATCAATTGAAGAATGCCTTTCTGAAGAGCTGTTTACCACAGATGAGCAGCTTTGCGACCAAGCACATTGTAGATCACTTTACTGCCAAAATGATCTAATTTAATGGATTGGTTTAGACATGCATAACAGCATTTTAAGAACAAAGAGAGAAACAAAAAGGGACAACGCTTCATGGTGGAAGGTGATGTATAAATAACTGTGTATATGATGAAGGGGGTGGCAACACCCATTCCGAAATCCCGCCATTCCGACATCCCGCTATTCCGACATCCCACCATTCCGACATACCACCATTCCGACATACCACCATTCCGACATGCAAACGTCCCACCATTCCGACATCCCACCATTGCGACATCCCGCTATTCTGACGTTCAAATGTCCCACCATTCCGACAAGGCTTTCCGTATAAGGAAATGTGTGTTACTCAACAGGTGAGTCCCTTCTTTCTGTTCATGCAATTTATATGTTTAACATGTTTATAGACAAGCGTTATTAAAAACACAAAGTCTCGGCAACTGGAGGAGGAGAAGCAGTCCGCGGTGGTTTTCAATCACACACTCCAATGCCACTTGTTTCAACTTCCGAAAATTTAATCCAGGAAAAAAAGGCTTACAAACATGGACCAAAACGGCTCCATAACACGCACAAGAATCCAAAAGAAACGAAAGTTAACTAAAAGAAAGCAAATAAACAGTATGAAGTGGTCAAAATTGGTTTTACGCATGCCTATGTGCGTCTGGCACATGCGTCTTCGGGCTCTCCCACGTTGGTTTGTGGATGAAAGCTATATGTTCAGCTGTAATGTCATGTAAAAACAATCTCTACATGACATTTAGTCCCAGGTGTGACCAGTTAGGTCCTTAAGATATCAACAGGCTGTATAAAGCTACAACCGTTGCGGCTGTGTGTTTGTGCCAAATGCGCAAAACCCATCCGCGCTTCCCAAAATTGGAGTGAGTACTCATAAATCACGTGAATAACATGAATAAACGTTTTTACTGCATTTTGTTGTGTTTTATACGTTCTATGCTGTCATTTCTATCTTCTTCTATTGGCAAGGCAAGGCAGAGTGCTCGCAACTGTGTCCTGTGCAGTAGCCGTGATATCTGTAATTGCAATTATTACTTTTGCATATGATGACAGCGTGCAAAAGACGCATGGGCTCTGTGGAGAGCTCCGCTCCAGCTGGCTGCTGTGACAGCTCACTGACACTGTATTTCTGCTTAATCAGTTTCAGTCTCGCCAGAGTTATATTAATATCTGTATTTTTATATTTGAAATTCAGGGGATTTTGATAATAGATTATTAAAGTTTGTTTGCGAGGCTGTGGCCTCTGCATGTGCAAAGCTTGTGCGCCAAACTTTAGGGCGTATTTGCGCCGGCATATCATTAGTGCAAAATGTTTTGGGTAAAAAATAGGCTATTAAAAGGAACTGTCGGAATGGCGGTATGTTAAAAAAAACAAAAAACATACCGCCATTCCGACCATAGGAGGAAAAAAGTGTCGGAATGGTGGGACGTTTGATAAAAAATTAAGTGTCGCCATTCCGACAATTGGAGACCCATGTCGGAATGGCGAGATGTCGGAATGGCAGCATGTAACCATGATGAAGGAGAGACCATTTGAGCAGCACAGCCATTTCGCAGCACAGGGACAGCAATCCAAGTTACAGGATCTCCCACGTGGTATCACCTGTCACATTGTGTCAAGGCATCAAAAGAAGAAAAAATCACCAAACTCAAGGACAAAAAGACAAAGACTCCGGTGAACGAAGACAGAGGACTGACAAACCAGAAATACAAAAGGATTCTCGATATCAAGATCCAGAAGAAGAGGCTAACAATGCCACGAACACTTACGATGCTGGGAATGATGCCAGCAATGAACAGAGAAGAAGATTCAGTGTCATCAATCTGCATTACGTGCCTCTAATGAGGGGGTGAATATAGAATCCTCAACGATTACAACGTCTCTGGGAACTGTGACAACAACAAGGTTTAAACCATTTTGATATATATTGTAACCTATTGTCTAAGGAATAGTGCTGAAAATGAGGTAAATCTAATCCACCACTGTCCTTGGTCTTCTTTGGGTTTTTAAACTAATACGTGGTGGTTTGTTTTTCCACAGAAATTTGGAGATGCATGAATCTAGTGACTTAAACCAAGTAGCAGATGGTTTTATGGGGATCATTGAGAACAAATAGTTAACTTTTGGTAGTATCATCATTTTAATGGATGTAACTCTCCCCATAAGTGATATAGGTAAGGACTTCCAACGAGAGATCGTCCTCTACTGTCTTTAATAATTGCACATAATTTAGCTTTGTTAGCTCTGAGAGCCTGGAGGAAATGTTTATGCCTAAATATCTAATATTTCCTGACTGTAAAGTGATCGCAGGTCTATTATGGACCCTACAGTTAATGGGCAGAACTGTGGTCTTAGACCAGTTGATAGAGTAGTCAGAAAGTGCTGAGAATTTATTTATGAGTGTGATCGTGTGACTGAGAGACGTCTGTGAGTTCTGAAGGAAAAGTAATACATCATCAGCATAAAGACTTATTTTATGCTCAATATTTTGGGATTAATTACTCACAAACGGGTAAGAAAAGGTAGTATTGCCAGACCATACATGATCAAAACAGGGAGCGGAGGTGGTTCAGCTGCAAGGTATGAATGTCTGACTATAGTTTGTAAAAAGCGGGTAAGATAAGGTGCGAATGCCCAACAATGTATGATCAAAAGAGGGAGCGGAGGGTTTTGGCTACAAGAAGGTTTGAATGTCCGACCATAGTTTGTAAAAAGCGGGTAAGAAAAGCTTACCATACATCATCAAAAGCAGGAGTGGATGTGTTCGGCTACAAGAAGATTTGAATGTCCATCAATAATTGCTTTAAAACATGAAAGAAAATTTTCAAATATCAAACCGCACATGATCATAAGCGGGAGAGGAGTTGTTCAGCTGCAAGAAGGTGTGAATGTCCACCCATAATTACTGAAAAATGGGTAAGAAAAGGTGAAAATGCCCAACCATACATCATCAAAAGCAGGAGTGGATGTGTTCGGCTACAAGAAAGTTTGAATGTCCGACCATAGTTTGTAAAAAGCGGGTAAGAAAAGTTTCGAATGCCCGAACATAGACCATCAAAAGAGGGAGCGGAGGTGTTCCGCTGTAAGAAGGTGTAAATGTCCGACCATAGTTGGTAAAAAGCGGGTAAGAAAAGGTTAAAATACCCGACTGTACACAATCAATAGCGGGAGCGGAGTTGTTTGGCTACAAGAAGGTGTGAAAGTCCGACCACGGTTTGTAAAAAGCGGGTAAGAAAAGGTTCGAATGCCCGAATATATACCATCAAAAGTGGAAGTGGATGTGTTCGGCTGCAAGAAGGTGTGAACGTCCGACCAAAGTTTGTAAAAAGCAGTTAAGAAAAGGTTCGAATATCCAACCAAACATAATCAAAAGCGGGAGCAGAGCTGTTCGACTGCAAGTAGGTGTGAATGTCAGATCATAATTTGCAAAAAGCTGATGAGAAAGGGTGAAAATGCCCGGCTATACACCATCAAATGTGGGAGCGGAAGTGTTCGGCTGTGAGTAGGTGTGAATGTCCAACCATAATTGCTGAAAAATGTGTTAGAAGAGACTAGAATGCCGGACAAGACATTATCAAATGCGGGAGCGGAGTTGTTCGGCTGTGAGTAGGTGTGAATCTCCGAGCATAGTTTGTAAAAAGGGGGTAAGAATAGGTTCGAATGCCCGAACATACACTATCAAAACAGGGAGCTGAGGTGGCTCAGCTGCAAGGTGTGAATGTCTGACTATAGTTTGTAAATAAGGTGCGAATGCCCAACAATGTATAATCAAAAGAGGGAGCGGAGGTTTTCGGCTACAAGAAGGTTTGAATGTCCAACCATAGTTTGTAAAAAGCGGGTAAGAAAAGGTTCAAATGCCTGACTATACACCATCAAAAGCGGGAGCAGAGGTGTTCCGCTGTAAGACGGTGTGAATGTCCGACCATATTTGGTAAAAAGCGGGTAAGAAAAGGTTAAAATACCCGACTGTACACAATCAATAGCGGGAGAGGAGGTGTTCAGCTGCAAGAAGGTGTGAATGTCCACCCATAATTACTGAAAAATGGGTAAGAAAAGGTGCGAATGCCAAACCATACATTATCAAAAGCAGGTGTGAATGTCAGATCATAATTTGCAAAAAGCTGATGAGAAAGGGTGAGAATGCCCGACTATACACCATCAAATGCGGGAGCGGAGTTGTTCGGCTGTGAGTAAGTGTGAATCTCCGACCATAATTGCTGAAAAATGTGTTAGAAAAGGTAAGAATGCCCGTCCATACATCATCAAAAGCGGGAGAGGTGGTGTTCGGCTGCAAGTAGGTGTGAATGTCCAGCCATAATTACTAACAAACGGGTAAGAAAAGGTAGTATTGCCAGACCATACATGATCAAAACAGGGAGCGGAGGTGGTTCAGCTGCAAGAAGGTGTGAATGTCCGACTAAAGTTCAAATATATTAACAAAAGCGGGAGGAGAGGTCTTCGGATGAGAGTGGTTGAGAATTTCCAACCATAATCTATAAAATGCGGTGAAAAAAAAGGTGTGATAGAACACTAAAAGGTGGAGCGGAAGTGTTCGGCTGCAAGAAGGTGTGAATGTCCGACTATATTTGGTGAAAAGCAGGTGAAGCAAGGTCTGAATGCCCAACCTTACATCATCAAAAGCGAGATCAGAGGTGTTTGGCTGCATGAAGGCCATAGTTTGCCAAAAGCGGGTAAGCTGCGAATGACCGACTAAATATCAACAAAAGGTCTTCGGATGCAAGTGGGTGTGAATATCCCACCAAGTATGGTGGAGAGGAAGCTGTGAACAGCCGACCATAGTTGGCAAAAAACGGGTGAGAAAAGGAGCGAATGTCCAACCATACATGATCAAAACAGGGAGCGGAGGTGTTTGGCTGTGACAAGGTGTGAATGTCCACAAAAATTAATGAAAAGCGGGCAACAAGTAGGTTTGAATGCCCAACCATACATCATCAAAAGCAGGAGTGGATGTGTTCGGCTACAAGAAGGTTTGAATGTCCGAGCATAGTTTGTAAAAAGAGGGTAAGAAAAGGTTCGAATGCCCAAACATACAACATCAAAAGAGGGAGCGGAGGTGTTCCGCTGTAAGAAGGTGTGAATGTCCGACCATAGTTGGTAAAAAACGGGTAAGAAAAGGTTAAAATACCCGACTGTACACAATCAATAGCGGGAGCGGATGTGTTTGGCTACAAGAATGTGTGACAGTCTGACCATGGTTTGTGAAAAACGGGTAAGAAAAGGTGCGAATGCCCGACAATGTATGATCAAAAGAGGGAGCGGAGGTTTTCGGCTACAAGAAGGTTTGAATGTCCGACCATAGTTTGTAAAAAGCGGGAAAGAAAAGGTTCAAATGCCTGACTATACACCATCAAAAGCGGGAGCGGAGGTGTTCGGCTACAAGAAGGTGTGAAAGTTCAACCATGGTTTGTAAAAAGCTGCTAAGAAAAGGTTTGAATGCCCGAATATATACCATCAAAAGCGGAAGCGGAGGTGTTCGGCTGCAAGAAGGTGTGAACGTCCGACCAAAGTTTGCAAAAAGCAGTTAAGAAAAGGTTCGAATGCCCGAATATATACCATCAAAAGCGAGAGCAGAGCTGTTCGACTGCAAGTAGGTGTGAATGTCCAGCCATAATTACTCACAAACGGGTAAGAAAAGGTAGTATTGCCAGACCATACATGATCAAAACAGGGAGCTGAGGTGGTTCAGCTGCAAGATGTGAATGTCTGACTATAGTTTGTAAAAAGCGGGTAAGACAAGGTGCGAATGCCCGACAATGTATGATCAAAAGAGGGAGTGGAGGTCTTCGGCTGCAAGGTCTGAATGTCTAACCATAATTTCTAAAAACCGGGTAAGAAAAGGCTCGAAAGCCCGACTATACACAATCAAAAGCGGGAGCGGGAGGTTTTCAGCTGCAAATCCTTCACTCAAACCAAGTGAAAACTGCTTTGTCCTTCATATTTATCAATGTCTAGATTGACTTCAACAAAGAACAACACTGGATTTTGCAGTAGAAGAAAGAGCATCACTGAAGGATCAGTAATCCGAGAATAAGCTTATTTTCATACGTTCTGCTTGATTTGGGATTTTATGTATAAAATGAATTCCTTCACTCAAACCAAGTTAAAACGGCTTTGTCCTTCATATTTATCAATGTCTAGATCGACTTCAACAAAGAACAACATTGTATTTTGCAGTAGAAGAAAAAGCAACACTGAAGGATCAGGAATCCGAGAATAAGCTTCTTTTCATACGTTTTGAATGATTTGGGATTTTATGTATAAAATGAATTCCTTCACTCAAACCAAGTGAAAACTGCTTTGTCCTTCATATTTATCAATGTCTAGATTTACTTCAACAAAGAACAACATTGTATTTTGCAGTAGTAGAAAGAGCAACACTTGAAGGAACAGGAATCCGAGAATAAGCTTATTTTCATACGTTCTGCATGATTTGGGATTTTATGTATAAAATGAATTCCTTTACTCAAACTATGTTAAAACTGCTTTGTCCTTCATATTTATCAATGTCTAGATTGACTTCAACAAAGAACAACATTGTATTTTGCAGTAGAAGAAATAGCAACACTGAAGGATCAGGAATCCGAAAACACGCTTATTTTCATACGTTCTGCTTGATTTGGGATTTTGCTATAAAATTATTTCCTTCACTCAAACAAAGTGGAAACTGCTTTGTCCTTCATATTTATCAATGTCTATATCGATTTCAACAAAGAACAAGGCTGTATTTTGCAGTATAGGAAAGAGCAACACTGGAGGATCAGGAATCCGAGAATAAGCTTACTTTCATGAGTCCTGCACGATTTCGGATTTTCCTATAAAATGAATTGCTTTGCTCAAACCAAGTTAAAATTGCTTTGTCCTTCATAGTTATCCGTGTCTAAAATGTATCAAGCATAAAGTTCCTCATATTACCCTTAATGAGAAAGAAGCATCCCTTAGGTTGAGCAATACGTTCCTTTTGCGGAGTTATGCATGATTTCGGATTTTGCTATAAAATTCATTCCTTCACACCTTTTTTTTTTCACCGCATTTTATAGATTATGGTTGGAAATTTCAACCACTCTAATCCGAAGACCTCTCCTCCCGCTTTTGTTAATATATTTGAACTTTAGTTGGACATTCACCCCTTTTTGCAGCTAAACCACCTCCGCTCCCTGTTTTGATCATGTATGGTCTGGCAATACTACATTTTCTTACCCGTTTGTGAGTAATTATGGCTGGATATTCACACCTACTTGCAGCTGAACACAATCTCTCTCGCTTTTAATTATGTTTGGATATTCGAACCTTTTCTTTACTGCTTTTTGCCAACTTTGGTCGGACGTTCACACCTTCTTGCAGCCGAACACCTCCGCTTCCGCTTTTGATGGTATATATTCGGGCATTCGAACCTTTTCTTACCAGCTTTTGACAAACGATGGTTGGACTTTCACACCTTCTTGTAGCCGAACAACTCCGCTCCCGCTATTGATTGTGTACAGTCGGGTATTTTAACCTTTTCTTACCCGCTTTTTACCAACTATGGTCGGACATTCACACCTTCTTACAGCGGAACACCTCCACTCCCTCTTTTGATGGTGTATGTTCGGGCAGTCAAACCTTTTCTTACCTGCTTTTTACAAACTATGGTCAGACATTCAACCCTTCTTGGAGCCGAACACATCCACTCCTGCTTTTGATTATGTATAGTTGGGCATTCGCACCTTTTCTTACCCATTTTTCAGTAATTATGGGTGTACATTCACACCTTCTTGCAGCCGAACACCTCCGCTCCCTCTTTTGATCATACATTTTCGGGCATTCGCACCTTTTCTTACCCACTTTTTACCAACTATGGTCGGACATTCACACCTTCTTACAGCGGAACACCTCCGCTCCCTCTTTTGATGGTGTATGTTTGGGCATTCGAACCTTTTCTTACCCGCTTTTTACAAACTATGGTCAGACGTTCAAACCTTCTTGTAGCCGAACATATCAACTCCTGCTTTTGATGATGTATGGTTGGGCATTCAAACCTACTTTTTGCCCGCTTTTCATTAATTTTGGGTGGACATTCACACCTTGTCACAGCCAAACACCTCCGCTCCCTGTTTTGATCATGTATGGTTGCACATTCGCACCTTTTCTCACCCGCTTTTTGCAAACTATGGTCGGCTGTTCACAGCTTCCTCTCCACCATACTTGTATGGTGGGATGTTCACACCCAGTTGCATCCGAAGACCTCCGCCCCCACTTTTGTTGATATTTAGTTGGTCATTCGCAGCTTACCCGCTTTTGGCAAACTATGGCCTTCTTGCAGCCAAACACCTCTGATCTCGCTTTTGATAATGTAAGGTTGGGCATTCAGACCTTGCTTCACCTGCTTTTCACCAAATATAGTCGGACATTCACACCTTCTTGCAGCCGAACACTTCCGCTCCACCTTTTAGTGTTCTATCACACCTTTTTTTCACCGAATTTTATAGATTATGGTTGGAAATTCTCAACCACTCTCATCCGAAGACCTCTCCTCTCGCTTTTGTTAATATATTTGAACTTTAGTGAGACATTCACACCTTCTTGCAGCTGAACCACCTCCGCTCCCTGTTTTGATCATGTATGGTCTGGCAATACTACCTTTTCTTACCCGTTTGTGAGTAATTATGGCTGGACATTCACACCTACTTGCAGCCGAACACCACCTCTCTCGCTTTTGATGATGTATGGACCGGCATTCTTACCTTTTCTAACACATTTTTCAGAAATTACGGTTGGAGATTCACACCTACTCACAGCCGAACAACTCCGCTCCCGCATTTGATGGTGTGCAGTCGGACATTCTCACCCTTTCTCATCAGCTTTTTGCAAATTATGATCTGACATTCACACCTGCTTTTGATAATGTATGGTTTGGCATTCGCACCTTTTCTTACCCATTTGTCAGGAATAATGGGTGGACATTCACACCTTCTTGCAGCTGAACACCTCCTCTCCCACTTATGATCATGTGCGGTTTGATTTTCGAAAATTTTCTTTCATGTTTTCTAGCAATTATTGATGGACATTTAGACCTTCTTGCAGCTGAACACCTCCGCTCCTGCTTTTGATCATACCTTGTCAGGCATTCGCACCATGTCTTACCCGCTTTTTACAAACTTTAGTCGAACATTTACACCTTTTTGCAGCCGAACACCACCTCTCTCGCTTTTGATGATGTATGGTCCGGCATTCTTTCCTTTTCTAACACATTTTTCAGCAATTATGGTCGGACATTCACACCTACTCAGAGCCGAACACCTCCGCTCCCGCATTTGATGGTGTATAGTCGGGCATTCTCACCCTTTCTCATCAGCTTTTTGCAAATTATGATCTGACATTCACACCTGCTTTTGATAATGTATGGTTGGGCATTCGCACCTTTTTTTTACCCATTTTTCAGGAATTATGGGTGGACATTCACACCTTCTTGCAGCTGAAAACATCCTCTCCTTCTTATGATCATGTGCGGATGATATTCGAAAATTTTCTTTCATGTTTTAAAGCAATTATTGATGGACATTCAGACCTTCTTGCAGCTGAACCACTCTGCTCCCGCTTTTGATGGTGTATAGTCGGGCTTTCGAAACTTTCCTTCCCGGTTTATACAAATTATGGTTGGACATTCAGACCTTCTTGCAGCCGAACACCTCTGCTCCCTCTTTTGATCATACATTGTCGGGCATTAGCACCTTTTCTTACCCGCTTTTTACAAACCATGGTTGGACTTTCACAACTTCTTGTAGCCGAACAACTACGCTCCCGCTATTGATTGTGTACAGTCGGGTATTTTAACCTTTTCTTACCCGCTTTTTACCAACTATGGTCGGACATTCACACCTTCTTACAGCGGAACACCTCCGCTCCCTCTTTTGATGGTGTATGTTCGGGCAGTCAAACCTTTTCTTACCTGCTTTTTACAAACTATGGTCAGACATTCAACCCTTCTTGGAGCCGAACACATCCACTCCTGCTTTTGATTATGTATATTTTGGCATTCGCACCTTTTCTTACCCATTTTTCAGTAATTATGGGTGTACATTCACACCTTCTTGCAGCCAAACACCTCCGCTCCCTCTTTTGATCATACATTTTCGGGCATTCGCACCTTTTCTTACCCGCTTTTTACAAACCATGGTCGGACTTTCACACCTTTTAGTAGCCGAACAACTCCGCACCCGCTACTGATTGTGTACAGTCGGGTATTTTAACATTTTCTTACCCGTTTTTTACCAACTATGGTCGGACATTCACACCTTCTTACAGCGGAACACCTCCGCTCCCTCCTTTGATGGTGTATGTTCGGGCATTCAAACCTTTTCTTACCCGCTTTTTACAAACTATGGTCAGACGTTCAAACCTTCTTGTAGCCGAAAACCTCTGCTCCCTCTTTTGATTATACATTGTCAGGCATTCGCACCTTATCGTACCCGCTTTTTACAAACTATAGTCAGACATTCACACCTTGGTGCTGAACCACCTCAGCTCCCTGTTTTGATCATATATGGTCTGGCAATACTACCTTTTCTTACCCGTTTGTGAGTAATGATGGCTGGACATTCACACCTACTTGCAGTCGAACAGCTCTGCTCCCGCTTTTGATTTTGTTTGGTTGGATATTCGAACCTTTTCTTAACTGCTTTTTACAAACTTTGGTCGGACGTTCACACCTTCTTGCAGCCGAACACCTCCGCTTCCGCTTTTGATGGTATATATTCGGGCATTCGAACCTTTTCTTACCAGCTTTTTACAAACCATGGTTGGACTTTCACACCTTCTTGTAGCCGAACAACTCCGCTCCCCCTATTGATTGTGTACAGTCGGGTATTTTAACCTTTTCTATCCCACTTTTTACCAACTATGGTTGGACATTCACACCTTCTTACAGCGGAACACCTCCGCTCCCTCTTTTGATGGTGTTTGTTTGGGCATTCGAACCTTTTCTTACCCGCTTTTTACAAACTATGCTCGGACATTCAAACCTTCTTGTAGCCGAACACATCCACTCCTTCTTTTGATGATGTATGCTTGGGCATTCAAACCTACTTTTTGCCCGCTTTTCATTAATTTTGGGTGGACATTCACACCTTGTCACAGCCAAACACCTCCGCACCCTCTTTTGATGGTGTTTGTTTGGGCATTCGAACCTTTTCTTACCCGCTTTTTACAAACTATGCTCGGACATTCAAACCTTCTTGTAGTCGAACACATCCACTCCTTCTTTTGATGATGTATGCTTGGGCATTCAAACCTACTTTTTGCCCGCTTTTCATTAATTTTGGGTGGACATTCACACCTTGTCACAGCCAAACACTTCCGCTCCCTGTTTTGATCATGTATGGTTGGACATTCGCACCTTGTCTCACCCGCTTTTTGCAAACTATGGTCGGCTGTTCACAGCTTCCTCTCCACCATACTTGTATGGTGGGATATTCACACCCACTTGCATCCGAAGACCTTTTGTCTATATTTAGTCGGTCATTCGCAGCTTACCCGCTTTTTACAAACTATAGTCAGACATTCACACCTTGGTGCTGAACCACCTCAGCTCCCTGTTTTGATCATGTATGGTCTGGCAATACTACCTTTTTTTACCCGTTTGTGAGTAATTATGGCTGGACATTCACACCTACTTGCAGTCGAACAGATCTGCTCCCGCTTTTGATTATGTTTGGTTGGATATTCGAACCTTTTCTTAACTGCTTTTTACAAACTTTGGTCGGACGTTCACACCTTCATGCAGCCGAACACCTCCGCTTCCGCTTTTGATGGTATATATTCGGGCATTCGAACCTTTTCTTAGCAGCTTTTTACAAACCATGGTTGGACTTTCACACCTTCTTGTAGCCGAACAACTCCGCTCCCGCTATTGATTGTGTACAGTCGGGTATTTTAACCTTTTCTTACCCGCTTTTTACCAACTATGGTCGGACATTCACACCGTCTTACAGCGGAACACCTCCGCTCACGCTTTTGATGGTGTATTGTCAGGCATTTGAACCTTTTCTTACCCGCTTTTTACAAACTATGGTCGGATATTCAAACCTTCTTGTAGCCAAAAACCTCCGCTCCCTCTTTTGAATATACATTGTCGGGCATTCGCACCTTTTCTTACCCGTTTTTTACAAACCATGGTCGGACTTTCAAACCTTCTTGTAGCCCAACACATCCACTCTTGCTTTTGATGATGTATGTTTGGGCATTCGCACCTTTTCTTACCCATTTTTCAGTAATTATGGGTGTACATTCACACCTTCTTGCAGCCGAACACCTCCGCTCCCTCTTTTGATCATACATTTTCGGGCATTCGCACCTTTTCTTACCCGCTTTTTACAAACCATGGTTGGACTTTCACACCTTCTTGTAGCCGAACAACTCCGCACCCGCTACTGATTGTGTACAGTCGGGTATTTTAACCTTTTCTTACCCGTTTTTTACCAACTATGGTCGGACATTCACACCTTCTTACTGCGGAACACCTTCGCTCCCTCCTTTGATGGTGTATGTTCGGGCATTCGAACCTTTTCTTACCCGCTTTTTACAAACTATGGTCAGACGTTCAAACCTTCTTGTAGCTGAACATATCCACTCTTGCTTTTGATGATGTATGGTTGGGCATTCGAACCTACTTGTTGCCCGCTTTTCATTAATTATGGGTGGACATTCACACCTTGTCTCAGCCAAACACCTCCGCTCCCTGTTTTGATCATGTATGGTTTGACATTCGCACCTTTGCTTACCTTCTTTTTATACTGATTGCTCAAGATTAAGTTGTTCTTTCTCAAACTACAAAAATTTTTTAATTGTTGAAACTTGATTTGAAGTGGATAAATAAGGAAGACAAACAGTTTTAAGTCAGGCTGATAGCAATTAATTTTATAGCAAAATCTGTATTTCGTCATTTGTCGAGAGATGCTTATTGCTGAAGAAGTTCTTTCTCATTCTACAAAGTACAACGTTGTTTATCATTGAAACTTGATTAGACATGAATAAATATGAAGGACAAAGCAGTCTTAACTTGGTTTGAGTTAAGGAATTCGTTTTATAGGAGAATCCGAATTCGTGCATAACTCGTAAAATAGAGCTTATTTTCGGATTCCTAAAGAATGAGTCTGGTTCTTTCTCATAATACAAAGTTTGTTGTTTATTGTTGAAACTTCATCAGACCGTTAGATATAGTCGGACTCACCTCGACGCACGGCTTGGGATCTGGAACCAGTACTCTTGAGAGGGGTTGGACTCTCTTCCACTCTGGAGTTGCCCGTGGTGAGAGGCGCAGAGCAGGTGTGGGCATACTTATTGCCCCCCCGGCTGTGTGCCAGTACATTGGGGTTTACCCCAGTGAACGAGAGGGTAGCCTCCCTCCGCCTTGGGTGGGGGGACGAGTCCTGACTGTTGTTTGTGCCTATGCGCCAAACAGCAGTTCAGAGTACCTACTCTTTTTGGAGTCTCTGGGGGAGGCACTGGAGAATGCTCCTACGGGAGACTCCCTCATTCTGCTGGGGGACTTCAATGCTCACGTGGGCAATGACAGTGAGACCTGGAGGGGTGTGATTGG
The DNA here is from genome assembly GCF_036924035.1 of Leuresthes tenuis. Classification (NCBI taxonomy): domain Eukaryota; kingdom Metazoa; phylum Chordata; class Actinopteri; order Atheriniformes; family Atherinopsidae; genus Leuresthes; species Leuresthes tenuis. Next base: position 29,209,590 of record NW_027325365.1, on the reverse strand, counting down.
GAGGAACGGCCCCCCCGATCTGAATCAGAGTTGTGTTATGTTGTTGGACTTCTGTGCCAGTCATAGACTGTCCATAACGAACACCATGTTCAGGCATAAGGGTGTCCATATGTGCACTTGGCACCAGGACACCCTTGGCCGCAGTTCGATGATCGACTTTGTGGTTGTATCATCGGACTTGCGGCCGTATGTCCTGGACACTCGGGTGAAGAGAGGGGCGGAGCTGTCAACTGATCACCACCTGGTGGTGAGTTGGCTCCGCTGGTGGGGGAGGATGCCGATCAGACCTGGCAGGCCCAAACGTATTGTGAGGGTCTGCTGGGAGCGTTTGTCAGAATCCCCCGTCAGAAGGAGCTTTAACTCCCACCTCCGGCAGAGCTTCAACCATATTTGAGGTGGGGGACATTGAATGGGCCATGTTCCGTGACTCCATTGCCGAGGCAGCTGGTCGGAGTTGTGGCCGTAAGGTGGTCGGTGCTTGTCGTGGCGGCAACCCTCGAACCTGCTGGTGGACACCAGTGGTGAGGGAAGCCGTCAAGCTGAAGAAGGAGTCCTATCGGGCCTTTTTGGCCAGTGGGACCCTGGAAGAAGCTGATAGGTACCGACGGGCCAGACGGGCCACGGCTTCGGCGGTTGCTGAGGCAAAAACTCGGGCCTGGGAGGAGTTCGGTGAGACCATGGAGAACGATTTCCGGACGGCCTCGAAAAGATTCTGGTCCACCATCCGGCATCTCAGGGGGGGGAAGCGGCTCACAGTCAACACTGTTTACAGTGCGGACGGGGCTTTGCTGACCTCAACTAGGGATGTTGTGAGTCGGTGGGGGGAGTACTTCGAGGAACTCCTCAATCCTACCAACACGTGCTCGGAAGAGGCAGAGTTGGAGAGCTCGGAGACGGGGCCTCCCATTTCTGGGGCTGAGGTTGCCGAGGTGGTTAAAAAGTTCCTCGGTGGCAAGGCCCCGGGGGTGGATGAGGTCCGTCCTGAGTTTCTCAAGGCTCTGGATGTTGTAGGGCTGTCTTGGCTGACACGCCTCTGCAGTATCGCGTGGACATCGGGGACAGTGCCTCTGGACTGGCAGATTGGGGTGGTGGTCCCCCTCTTTAAAAAGGGGGACCGGAGGGTGTGTTCCAACTATAGGGGTATCACACTCCTCAGCCTCCCTGGTAAGGTCTATTCGGGGGTATTGGAGAGGAGGATCCGTCGGATAATCGAGCCTCGGATTCAGGAGATGCAGTGTGGCTTTCGTCCTGGCCGTGGAACAGTGGACCAGCTCTATACCCTCGGCAGGATCCTGGAGGGTGCATGGGAGTTCGCCCAACCAGTCTACATGTGTTTTGTGGACTTGGAGAAAGCGTTCGACCGTGTCCCTCGTGGAGTCCTGTGGGGGGTGCTCCGGGAATATGGAGTGCCGGACCCCTTGATAGGGGCCGTTCGGTCTCTGTATGACCGGTGCCTCTACTTACTGGTCAATCTACGTTCCCATCCTCACCTATGGTCACGAGTTGTGGGTAGTGACCGAAAGAACAAGATCGCGAATACAAGCGGCCGAAATGGGTTTCCTCCGCAGGGTGTCTGGGCTCTCCCTTAGAGATAGGGTGAGAAGCTCAGTCATCCGGGAGGGGCTCGGAGTAGAACCGCTGCTCCTCCGCATTGAGAGGAGTCAGATGAGGTGGCTCGGGCATCTGGTTAAGATGCCCCCTGGGCGCCTCCCTGGGGAGGTGTTCCGGGCACGTCCCACTGGGAGGAGACCCCGGGGGAGACCCAGGACACGTTGGAGAGACTATGTCTCTCGGCTGGCCTGGGAACGCCTCGGGGTCCCCCCGGAAGAGCTGGAGGAAGTGGCCGGGGACAGAGACGTCTGGGTTTCTCTGCTCAAGCTGCTGCCCCCGCGACCCGACCCCCGGATAAGCGGCAGATGATGGATGGATGGATGGATATATCCTCCACCAACCAGACTTACAACCCCCGACTAGGGTAGCAGAATTTCTAAGCATCTGTACCCCAAAACTACTATCAAAAATATATAAATTATTGTCTAAGATAGATGACACAATGTCTCTTCCATCCTCAAAATCGGAGGCAGATTTATCCATCAGTTCTGGTCATAGCTTCTAACCACAAATATGTTTGAACACCTTCATAAAGACTCGAAATCCTAATTTACAGCTCATACAATACAAAATCCTTCATAGAACACACTATACAGGACAAAGGATGTTCAGGATGGGTCTAACACACTCAAACATCTGCTCACATTGCACAGATAACACACCTGATGATTATGTACACGCTTTGTGGTTTTCTGCGCCTGTCCAGAAGTTCTGGCTTGAAGTCTGTGAGGACCTATCAACATGGCTAAAGTGTAGCATCCCTGCATGCCCCACACTGTGCATACTGGGTGACTTAGACAACATCAACATGGAAATTAACTCAGCACACATGGTTGTCACAGTGTTATGTATCGCAAAGAAAACTATTCTCATGAACTGGAAAGCGAAGAACAATCTGTGTATTAACCAGTTTAGAAATTTTCTTTTAGATTATATTAGCATGGAAACAATGTCTGCCTCCTCAAAACATCAATTGGCTGAATTTCATTCTCTCTGGTCCCCTCTGATTAGTTTTATCACATAGTGGTGGTGGTGGGTTGCTGGGTGATGGTGGGTCTCAGGCCCGGGCTGCTGCGACTGGTGTGACCGGGTGGTTTGTTTGTTTGTTTTTTGTAGAGGTCCTCCGGGGTGGGGTTGGGTTGAGTGGGGTGGGGCGGGATGGATACCTTCTGGGGGTACAGTAGCTCCCGGAATATGGTCGCTGCAGGCCCCGAGCCTGGTGGACATCAGGCCCTCCTGCCCATTGCTGGCTCCCAGGTAGCCACAAAGTGGGTCAGCGCCTGCCCCAGCGCCCCTGGCCAGTCCCTAGCTGCCCTCTCTGGGGGAGAGTAGCTCCCCCGGTATATATCCCCATACCCCTCTTCCTTCTGGCTCCTGTACACAGCACACACTCACACATGAAGGGTTTTGGGGGCGTGTGTGTTCGGTGGGGTGTAGTGGATGGGGCCACGTAGGTGGTCCCCTTTGGTTGCACTCTGCAGTTCCCTGCCCCTGTTTTAATTACACCTTAGACATTAGTACTTATCAAACACACTCACACACACACATTAGGTCTTGGGGGGTGGTTACACTGAGTGGCATCTGGTGGGCGGGGCTCTTTGGGTATGTAGGCTGCCCAGAGTGCCGCGCTCCCAGTTCTACAAGTTTGGCTGCCCCTCAATTTTAATTGCTCACTATTAGAAAATATTGAAGAGCCAGAAGGGTGAGGGGAGGGGTCTTCTTCGCACACCCCTGCTTCCTGGTGTCTGCTCGGGGCAGGAGGGGCCAGGAGGATTAATTAATTGTTCTGCTGGTTCGGGGTCTGTGGTGGCTGGGGGGTTGCTGGCCTCCTGGTGTGCCCGCTGCACTACACCCCAGCAGAGTCGAGGGAGGTAGGATGTGTGGATGTATGGGACGTGAAAGTGTGTGTGGTAATGATTGGGCCTGGATCTGGGACTTGCTGTCGCCTGGCCTGCCTGTGTTTCTCCCGATGGGGCATCAGCGTTGCCTCTCCCCACTGCTCGCGACTTCACCCACCTGTGGGCACGTCTTGACTCCCAGGGCACTTGGCCAGGGGCGCTGGGGCAGGCGCTGACCCACTTTGTGGCTGTCTGGGGCGCTTGGCCCTCCTGGGTATTGGGTGGAGCCTCTGCCGGGGGGTTTGGGGGCGCTCGGGCTCCTGGGGCCCAGGTCCAGTGCACGGCCCATGTCTGGGCGGCTGGGGCCTGGCGGGGTCGGTGGGCTGTTGCCCCTGGTTCCCGGAGTGCCTCTGCCCTATGCTTATGGGGGCTCTTTCCGGGGGCTTCCTCTGCAGTCTTCTGGGTGGATGCGTGGTTGCCCCTGCGGTGGGCTACCTGGGTTCTGTGCTCTGTGGGGGCTGCTGGTGGCCTGGGTCTTGTGGCCCTCTCTGCCTGCTTCTGATTGTTTGGGGGGCTGTGGATTGTGGCCCTGTACGCTTATACACTCATAACTAAGCACGGTTATCATGTAGGTCCTGTGCCATGGGTGTTGCATGTTCTCACACACACACACACACACACACATTCATTAGTGCAGTAGCATGGTCACTAAGCAGTTGATGTGTTATCATGTCGTCTCAGGTCATCTATATCCACAGCTGTGTTGTATGCGATTGCCGCTTCTTGTGCTTGTTTTTGTTTGTTTGTGTGTTTGTTTTTTCTCTGCTTGTCTGCTTTCAGGTGCTCCTCTTGGCGCTAAGGCTGGATTCCCCTCATAGGCCATGGATTGTTGTCTGTTTTGTTTTTTACAGGTGTAGCAGCTGGTTGTCTGGTTTTTGTTTCTATTTTTTTTCTGTTTCCTCTTCTTTCCTCTTCTTCTTTCCTTGTCCCCCGGTCCGGTTCAGTTCAGTTCATGTCATATATTGTAAAAAGAAATAAATAAATGGGCATCAAGGGGAGCTTTACATTTATAAAACTTCCCTTGGCAAAACAAATCTGTTTGGCATCATAGGTATTCAGACTACAATTCTTCTGACATAATGCTGAACAGGACAAGGGGAAAAAAAAGTAAAGAAGACAGTTCTGCCGAAAGCCAGGGATAGACCTGTTCTAAGTTCTATACTTTTTAAAAGGGGCGTGTTTATCAACTATGGAATTAGAAGATTTACAAAAATGGTCAAGTGCTAGATCTTCATCTGGGATTTTAACAGTGTCATATAACTATTCAACAGATCAGTTAAAAAAAAGCCTGCTCATGGAGATGTTTCAGGATCTGGATACCAAGCGTGGACCTAATGTTTTCATTTTTGCAATTCTGATACAGGCTATTGAGCAGTGATAACTAACACCAAGTTCAGATACTGCGGATTTTCTACCTTTGATTTGTTAAGATTGAGCCAATCAGGGACAACCTTGAAGGATCTCTTTGGTTTTGTAGGATCAGTAATTACCTGAGAAAGGTTGATATTGGTACACACCTTTTTTAAATGATCAGAGGCAGAGTTCAACTTGTTTAAATTAAAATTGCCACACAGAGATTGGGTTTAGGCCACATGCACACAGAATGACATCAACAAATATAAGAAATATTAAACATTTACACATAGATTTTTGAATATATGTAGAGGAATGATACTTTGAAATGTGCTCATTGCGGAGTTATGATCAGTTGAGTAATGAAGGTTGAACTATTCTGGGAAAGAGGTTCTATTCCCAGCATCATGATGGACACTCCTGATATAGAAGGTTTCGCTAACGCATTGGAATTGTTTTACTATTTTCATATGCATGTGCAATGAAGAATTGCTTGCTGCTGATAAATGCAAAGAAGAACAGCTTACACATAGATGCTCACATATAGGCTGCTGAATGCAATGAAGACCTGCTTATCAAGTAAAGTTCAATGTCAATGTGTAATATTCAATTAGGATTTGCAAAACAGTGAAGTTAAACAATGAATGGGTCCATAGTCGGTATGAGAAGACTACAGGAATATTTACCTGGGTGTACGTTCAAACAGAGATGAGAAAATTGCGATAAATAATTGTTTGTTTGTTTGTTAGTATGTATATGAATGTTATGTGTATAAACTGTGTTGAGTTATAGTTACTCAGTAGTGTCTCAGTGAAACAACCGACGGGGGAAGCCTTGCGGTGACAACAAAAGCAGTGTTTTACTGATCAGTCAAGTTGCTCCAGTGTACTCCATACAAACTGGTTGGCTACTGAAGGGATAGAAAATGGGGAATACTTGTTTTAAAGCAAACAAGGAATTAGATGGGAAAAATACATGTTTTAACGGGACCCAGACAATATTAAATACTCAGACAGATGGGAGAAGAAGTGTAGTTTTGTAGGATATCACAAAATTATTACATAGAATTAGTGAAATCAATTGAAGAATGCCTTTCTGAAGAGCTGTTTACCACAGATGAGCAGCTTTGCGACCAAGCACATTGTAGATCGCTTTACTGCCAAAATGATCTAATTTAATGGATTGGTTTAGACATGCATAACAGCATTTTAAGAACAAAGAGAGAAACAAAAAGGGACAACGCTTCATGGTGGAAGGTGATGTATAAATAAGTGTGTATATGATGAAGGGGGTGGCAACACCCATTCCGAAATCCCGCCATTCCGACATCCCGCTATTCCGACATCCCACCATTCCGACATACCACCATTCCGACATACCACCATTCCGACATGCAAACGTCCCACCATTCCGACATCCCACCATTGCGACATCCCGCTATTCTGACGTTCAAATGTCCCACCATTCCGACAAGGCTTTCCGTATAAGGAAATGTGTGTTACTCAACAGGTGAGTCCCTTCTTTCTGTTCATGCAATTTATATGTTTAACATGTTTATAGACAAGCGTTATTAAAAACACAAAGTCTCGGCAACTGGAGGAGGAGAAGCAGTCCGCGGTGGTTTTCAATCACACACTCCAATGCCACTTGTTTCAACTTCCGAAAATTTAATCCAGGAAAAAAAGGCTTACAAACATGGACCAAAACGGCTCCATAACACGCACAAGAATCCAAAAGAAACGAAAGTTAACTAAAAGAAAGCAAATAAACAGTATGAAGTGGTCAAAATTGGTTTTACGCATGCCTATGTGCGTCTGGCACATGCGTCTTCGGGCTCTCCCACGTTGGTTTGTGGATGAAAGCTATATGTTCAGCTGTAATGTCATGTAAAAACAATCTGTACATGACATTTAGTCCCAGGTGTGACCAGTTAGGTCCTTAAGATATCAACAGGCTGTATAAAGCTACAACCGTTGCGGCTGTGTGTTTGTGCCAAATGCGCAAAACCCATCCGCGCTTCCCAAAATTGGAGTGAGTACTCATAAATCACGTGAATAACATGAATAAACGTTTTTACTGCATTTTGTTGTGTTTTATACGTTCTATGCTGTCATTTCTATCTTCTTCTATTGGCAAGGCAAGGCAGAGTGCTCGCAACTGTGTCCTGTGCAGTAGCCGTGATATCTGTAATTGCAATTATTACTTTTGCATATGATGACAGCGTGCAAAAGACGCATGGGCTCTGTGGAGAGCTCCGCTCCAGCTGGCTGCTGTGACAGCTCACTGACACTGTATTTCTGCTTAATCAGTTTCAGTCTCGCCAGAGTTATATTAATATCTGTATTTTTATATTTGAAATTCAGGGGATTTTGATAATAGATTATTAAAGTTTGTTTGCGAGGCTGTGGCCTCTGCATGTGCAAAGCTCGTGCGCCAAACTTTAGGGCGTATTTGCGCCGGCATATCATTAGTGCAAAATGTTTTGGGTAAAAAATAGGCTATTAAAAGGAACTGTCGGAATGGCGGTATGTTAAAAAAAACAAAAAACATACCGCCATTCCGACCATAGGAGGAAAAAAGTGTCGGAATGGTGGGACGTTTGATAAAAAATTAAGTGTCGCCATTCCGACAATTGGAGACCCATGTCGGAATGGCGAGATGTCGGAATGGCAGCATGTAACCATGATGAAGGAGAGACCATTTGAGCAGCACAGCCATTTCGCAGCACAGGGACAGCAATCCAAGTTACAGGATCTCCCACGTGGTATCACCTGTCACATTGTGTCAAGGCATCAAAAGAAGAAAAAATCACCAAACTCAAGGACAAAAAGACAAAGACTCCGGTGAACGAAGACAGAGGACTGACAAACCAGAAATACAAAAGGATTCTCGATATCAAGATCCAGAAGAAGAGGCTAACAATGCCACGAACACTTACGATGCTGGGAATGATGCCAGCAATGAACAGAGAAGAAGATTCAGTGTCATCAATCTGCATTACGTGCCTCTAATGAGGGGGTGAATATAGAATCCTCAACGATTACAACGTCTCTGGGAACTGTGACAACAACAAGGTTTAAACCATTTTGATATATATTGTAACCTATTGTCTAAGGAATAGTGCTGAAAATGAGGTAAATCTAATCCACCACTGTCCTTGGTCTTCTGTAGGGTTTTTAAACTAATACGTGGTGGTTTGTTTTTCCACAGAAATTTGGAGATGCATGAATCTAGTGACTTAAACCAAGTAGCAGATGGTTTTATGGGGATCATTGAGAACAAATAGTTAACTTTTGGTAGTATCATCATTTTAATGGATGTAACTCTCCCCATAAGTGATATAGGTAAGGACTTCCAACAAGAGATCGTCCTCTACTGTCTTTAATAATTGCACATAATTTAGCTTTGTTAGCTCTGAGAGCCTGGAGGAAATGTTTATGCCTAAATATCTAATATTTCCTGACTGTAAAGTGATCGCAGGTATATTATGGACCCTACAGTTAATGGGCAGAACTGTGGTCTTAGACCAGTTGATAGAGTAGTCAGAAAGTGCTGAGAATTTATTTATGAGTGTGATCGTGTGACTGAGAGACGTCTGTGAGTTCTGAAGGAAAAGTAATACATCATCAGCATAAAGACTTATTTTATGCTCAATATTTTGGGATTAATTACTCACAAACGGGTAAGAAAAGGTAGTATTGCCAGACCATACATGATCAAAACAGGGAGCGGAGGTGGTTCAGCTGCAAGGTATGAATGTCTGACTATAGTTTGTAAAAAGCGGGTAAGATAAGGTGCGAATGCCCAACAATGTATGATCAAAAGAGGGAGCGGAGGGTTTTGGCTACAAGAAGGTTTGAATGTCCGACCATAGTTTGTAAAAAGCGGGTAAGAAAAGCTTACCATACATCATCAAAAGCAGGAGTGGATGTGTTCGGCTACAAGAAGATTTGAATGTCCATCAATAATTGCTTTAAAACATGAAAGAAAATTTTCAAATATCAAACCGCACATGATCATAAGCGGGAGAGGAGTTGTTCAGCTGCAAGAAGGTGTGAATGTCCACCCATAATTACTGAAAAATGGGTAAGAAAAGGTGAAAATGCCCAACCATACATCATCAAAAGCAGGAGTGGATGTGTTCGGCTACAAGAAAGTTTGAATGTCCGACCATAGTTTGTAAAAAGCGGGTAAGAAAAGGTTCGAATGCCCGAACATAGACCATCAAAAGAGGGAGCGGAGGTGTTCCGCTGTAAGAAGGTGTAAATGTCCGACCATAGTTGGTAAAAAGCGGGTAAGAAAAGGTTAAAATACCCGACTGTACACAATCAATAGCGGGAGCGGAGTTGTTTGGCTACAAGAAGGTGTGAAAGTCCGACCACGGTTTGTAAAAAGCGGGTAAGAAAAGGTTCGAATGCCCGAATATATACCATCAAAAGTGGAAGTGGATGTGTTCGGCTGCAAGAAGGTGTGAACGTCCGACCAAAGTTTGTACAAAGCAGTTAAGAAAAGGTTCGAATATCCAACCAAACATAATCAAAAGCGGGAGCAGAGCTGTTCGACTGCAAGTAGGTGTGAATGTCAGATCATAATTTGCAAAAAGCTGATGAGAAAGGGTGAAAATGCCCGGCTATACACCATCAAATGTGGGAGCGGAAGTGTTCGGCTGTGAGTAGGTGTGAATGTCGAACCATAATTGCTGAAAAATGTGTTAGAAGAGACTAGAATGCCGGACAAGACATTATCAAATGCGGGAGCGGAGTTGTTCGGCTGTGAGTAGGTGTGAATCTCCGAGCATAGTTTGTAAAAAGGGGGTAAGAATAGGTTCGAATGCCCGAACATACACTATCAAAACAGGGAGCTGAGGTGGCTCAGCTGCAAGGTGTGAATGTCTGACTATAGTTTGTAAATAAGGTGCGAATGCCCAACAATGTATAATCAAAAGAGGGAGCGGAGGTTTTCGGCTACAAGAAGGTTTGAATGTCCGACCATAGTTTGTAAAAAGCGGGTAAGAAAAGGTTCAAATGCCTGACTATACACCATCAAAAGCGGGAGCAGAGGTGTTCCGCTGTAAGACGGTGTGAATGTCCGACCATATTTGGTAAAAAGCGGGTAAGAAAAGGTTAAAATACCCGACTGTACACAATCAATAGCGGGAGAGGAGGTGTTCAGCTGCAAGAAGGTGTGAATGTCCACCCATAATTACTGAAAAATGGGTAAGAAAAGGTGCGAATGCCAAACCATACATTATCAAAAGCAGGTGTGAATGTCAGATCATAATTTGCAAAAAGCTGATGAGAAAGGGTGAGAATGCCCGACTATACACCATCAAATGCGGGAGCGGAGTTGTTCGGCTGTGAGTAAGTGTGAATCTCCGACCATAATTGCTGAAAAATGTGTTAGAAAAGGTAAGAATGCCCGTCCATACATCATCAAAAGCGGGAGAGGTGGTGTTCGGCTGCAAGTAGGTGTGAATGTCCAGCCATAATTACTAACAAACGGGTAAGAAAAGGTAGTATTGCCAGACCATACATGATCAAAACAGGGAGCGGAGGTGGTTCAGCTGCAAGAAGGTGTGAATGTCTCACTAAAGTTCAAATATATTAACAAAAGCGGGAGGAGAGGTCTTCGGATGAGAGTGGTTGAGAATTTCCAACCATAATCTATAAAATGCGGTGAAAAAAAAGGTGTGATAGAACACTAAAAGGTGGAGCGGAAGTGTTCGGCTGCAAGAAGGTGTGAATGTCCGACTATATTTGGTGAAAAGCAGGTGAAGCAAGGTCTGAATGCCCAACCTTACATCATCAAAAGCGAGATCAGAGGTGTTTGGCTGCATGAAGGCCATAGTTTGCCAAAAGCGGGTAAGCTGCGAATGACCGACTAAATATCAACAAAAGGTCTTCGGATGCAAGTGGGTGTGAATATCCCACCAAGTATGGTGGAGAGGAAGCTGTGAACAGCCGACCATAGTTGGCAAAAAACGGGTGAGAAAAGGAGCGAATGTCCAACCATACATGATCAAAACAGGGAGCGGAGGTGTTTGGCTGTGACAAGGTGTGAATGTCCACAAAAATTATTGAAAAGCGGGCAACAAGTAGGTTTGAATGCCCAACCATACATCATCAAAAGCAGGAGTGGATGTGTTCGGCTACAAGAAGGTTTGAATGTCCGAGCATAGTTTGTAAAAAGCGGGTAAGAAAAGGTTCGAATGCCCAAACATACAACATCAAAAGAGGGAGCGGAGGTGTTCCGCTGTAAGAAGGTGTGAATGTCCGACCATAGTTGGTAAAAAACGGGTAAGAAAAGGTTAAAATACCCGACTGTACACAATCAATAGCGGGAGCGGATGTGTTTGGCTACAAGAATGTGTGACAGTCCGACCATGGTTTGTAAAAAAGGGGTAAGAAAAGGTGCGAATGCCCGACAATGTATGATCAAAAGAGGGAGCGGAGGTTTTCGGCTACAAGAAGGTTTGAATGTCCGACCATAGTTTGTAAAAAGCGGGAAAGAAAAGGTTCAAATGCCTGACTATACACCATCAAAAGCGGAGGTGTTCGGCTACAAGAAGGTGTGAAAGTTCAACCATGGTTTGTAAAAAGCTGCTAAGAAAAGGTTTGAATGCCCGAATATATACCATCAAAAGCGGAAGCGGAGGTGTTCGGCTGCAAGAAGGTGTGAACGTCCGACCAAAGTTTGCAAAAAGCAGTTAAGAAAAGGTTCGAATGCCCGAATATATACCATCAAAAGCGAGAGCAGAGCTGTTCGACTGTAAGTAGGTGTGAATGTCCAGCCATAATTACTCACAAACGGGTAAGAAAAGGTAGTATTGCCAGACCATACATGATCAAAACAGGGAGCTGAGGTGGTTCAGCTGCAAGATGTGAATGTCTGACTATAGTTTGTAAAAAGCGGGTAAGACAAGGTGCGAATGCCCGACAATGTATGATCAAAAGAGGGAGTGGAGGTCTTCGGCTGCAAGGTCTGAATGTCTAACCATAATTTCTAAAAACCGGGTAAGAAAAGGCTCGAAAGCCCGACTATACACAATCAAAAGCGGGAGCGGGAGGTTTTCAGCTGCAAATCCTTCACTCAAACCAAGTGAAAACTGCTTTGTCCTTCATATTTATCAATGTCTAGATTGACTTCAACAAAGAACAACACTGGATTTTGCAGTAGAAGAAAGAGCATCACTGAAGGATCAGTAATCCGAGAATAAGCTTATTTTCATACGTTCTGCATGATTTGGGATTTTATGTATAAAATGAATTCCTTCACTCAAACCAAGTTAAAACTGCTTTGTCCTTCATATTTATCAATGTCTAGATCGACTTCAACAAAGAACAACATTGTATTTTGCAGTAGAAGAAAAAGCAACACTGAAGGATCAGTAATCCGAGAATAAGCTTCTTTTCATACGTTTTGAATGATTTGGGATTTTATGTATAAAATGAATTCCTTCACTCAAACCAAGTGAAAACTGCTTTGTCCTTCATATTTATCAATGTCTAGATTTACTTCAACAAAGAACAACATTGTATTTTGCAGTAGTAGAAAGAGCAACACTTGAAGGAACAGGAATCCGAGAATAAGCTTATTTTCATACGTTCTGCATGATTTGGGATTTTATGTATAAAATGAATTCCTTTACTCAAACTATGTTAAAACTGCTTTGTCCTTCATATTTATCAATGTCTAGATTGACTTCAACAAAGAACAACATTGTATTTTGCAGTAGAAGAAATAGCAACACTGAAGGATCAGGAATCCGAAAACACGCTGATTTTCATACGTTCTGCTTGATTTGGGATTTTGCTATAAAATTATTTCCTTCACTCAAACAAAATGGAAACTGCTTTGTCCTTCATATTTATCAATGTCTATATCGATTTCAACAAAGAACAAGGCTGTATTTTGCAGTATAGGAAAGAGCAACACTGGAGGATCAGGAATCCGAGAATAAGCTTACTTTCATGAGTCCTGCACGATTTCGGATTTTCCTATAAAATGAATTGCTTTGCTCAAACCAAGTTAAAATTGCTTTGTCCTTCATAGTTATCCGTGTCTAAAATGTATCAAGCATAAAGTTCCTCATATTACCCTGAATGAGAAAGAAGCATCCCTTTGGTTGAGCAATACGTTCCTTTTGCGGAGTTATGCATGATTTCGGATTTTGCTATAAAATTCATTCCTTCACACCTTTTTTTTTTCACCGCATTTTATAGATTATGGTTGGAAATTTCAACCACTCTAATCCGAAGACCTCTCCTCCCGCTTTTGTTAATATATTTGAACTTTAGTTGGACATTCACCCCTTTTTGCAGCTAAACCACCTCCGCTCCCTGTTTTGATCATGTATGGTCTGGCAATACTACATTTTCTTACCCGTTTGTGAGTAATTATGGCTGGATATTCACACCTACTTGCAGCTGAACACAATCTCTCTCGCTTTTAATTATGTTTGGATATTCGAACCTTTTCTTTACTGCTTTTTGCCAACTTTGGTCGGACGTTCACACCTTCTTGCAGCCGAACACCTCCGCTTCCACTTTTGATGGTATATATTCGGGCATTCGAACCTTTTCTTACCAGCTTTTGACAAACGATGGTTGGACTTTCACACCTTCTTTTAGCCGAACAACTCCGCTCCCGCTATTGATTGTGTACAGTCGGGTATTTTAACCTTTTCTTACCCGCTTTTTACCAACTATGGTCGGACATTCACACCTTCTTACAGCGGAACACCTCCACTCCCTCTTTTGATGGTGTATGTTCGGGCAGTCAAACCTTTTCTTACCTGCTTTTTACAAACTATGGTCAGACATTCAACCCTTCTTGGAGCCGAACACATCCACTCCTGCTTTTGATTATGTATAGTTGGGCATTCGCACCTTTTCTTACCCATTTTTCAGTAATTATGGGTGTACATTCACACCTTCTTGCAGCCGAACACCTCCGCTCCCTCTTTTGATCATACATTTTCGGGCATTCGCACCTTTTCTTACCCGCTTTTTACAAACCATGGTTGGACTTTCACAACTTCTTGTAGCCGAACAACTACGCTCCCCCTATTGATTGTGTACAGTCGGGTATTTTAACCTTTTCTTACCCACTTTTTACCAACTATGGTCGGACATTCACACCTTCTTACAGCGGAACACCTCCGCTCCCTCTTTTGATGGTGTATGTTTGGGCATTCGAACCTTTTCTTACCCGCTTTTTACAAACTATGGTCAGACGTTCAAACCTTCTTGTAGCCGAACATATCCACTCCTGCTTTTGATGATGTATGGTTGGGCATTCAAACCTACTTTTTGCCCGCTTTTCATTAATTTTGGGTGGACATTCACACCTTGTCACAGCCAAACACCTCCGCTCCCTGTTTTGATCATGTATGGTTGCACATTTGCACCTTTTCTCACCCGCTTTTTGCAAACTATGGTCGGCTGTTCACAGCTTCCTCTCCACCATACTTGTATGGTGGGATGTTCACACCCAGTTGCATCCGAAGACCTCCGCCCCCACTTTTGTTGATATTTAGTTGGTCATTCGCAGCTTACCCGCTTTTGGCAAACTATGGCCTTCTTGCAGCCAAACACCTCTGATCTCGCTTTTGATAATGTAAGGTTGGGCATTCAGACCTTGCTTCACCTGCTTTTCACCAAATATAGTCGGACATTCACACCTTCTTGCAGCCGAACACTTCCGCTCCACCTTTTAGTGTTCTATCACACCTTTTTTTCACCGAATTTTATAGATTATGGTTGGAAATTCTCAACCACTCTCATCCGAAGACCTCTCCTCCCGCTTTTGTTAATATATTTGAACTTTAGTGAGACATTCACACCTTCTTGCAGCTGAACCACCTCCGCTCCCTGTTTTGATCATGTATGGTCTGGCAATACTACCTTTTCTTACCCGTTTGTGAGTAATTATGGCTGGACATTCACACCTACTTGCAGCCGAACACCACCTCTCTCGCTTTTGATGATGTATGGACCGGCATTCTTACCTTTTCTAACACATTTTTCAGAAATTACGGTCGGAGATTCACACCTACTCACAGCCGAACAACTCCGCTCCCGCATTTGATGGTGTGCAGTCGGACATTCTCACCCTTTCTCATCAGCTTTTTGCAAATTATGATCTGACATTCACACCTGCTTTTGATAATGTATGGTTTGGCATTCGCACCTTTTCTTACCCATTTGTCAGGAATAATGGGTGGACATTCACACCTTCTTGCAGCTGAACACCTCCTCTCCCACTTATGATCATGTGCGGTTTGATTTTCGAAAATTTTCTTTCATGTTTTCTAGCAATTATTGATGGACATTTAGAGCTTCTTGCAGCTGAACACCTCTGCTCCTGCTTTTGATCATACCTTGTCAGGCATTCGCACCATGTCTTACCCGCTTTTTACAAACTTTAGTCGAACATTTACACCTTTTTGCAGCCGAACACCACCTCTCTCGCTTTTGATGATGTATGGTCCGGCATTCTTTCCTTTTCTAACACATTTTTCAGCAATTATGGTCGGACATTCACACCTACTCAGAGCCGAACACCTCCGCTCCCGCATTTGATGGTGTATAGTCGGGCATTCTCACCCTTTCTCATCAGCTTTTTGCAAATTATGATCTGACATTCACACCTGCTTTTGATAATGTATGGTTGGGCATTCGCACCTTTTTTTACCCATTTTTCAGGAATTATGGGTGGACATTCACACCTTCTTGCAGCTGAAAACCTCCTCTCCTTCTTATGATCATGTGCGGATGATATTCGAAAATTTTCTTACATGTTTTAAAGCAATTATTGATGGACATTCAGACCTTCTTGCAGCTGAACCACTCTGCTCCCGCTTTTGATGGTGTATAGTCGGGCTTTCGAAACTTTCCTTCCCGGTTTATACAAATTATGGTTGGACATTCAGACCTTCTTGCAGCCGAACACCTCTGCTCCCTCTTTTGATCATACATTGTCGGGCATTAGCACCTTTTCTTACCCGCTTTTTACAAACCATAGTCGGACTTTCACATCTTTTAGTAGCCGAACAACTCCGCTCCCGCTATTGATTGTGTACAGTCGGGTATTTTAACCTTTTCTTACCCGCTTTTTACCAACTATGGTCGGACATTCACACCTTCTTACAGCGGAACACCTCCGCTCCCTCTTTTGATGGTGTATGTTCGGGCAGTCAAACCTTTTCTTACCTGCTTTTTACAAACTATGGTCAGACATTCAACCCTTCTTGGAGCCGAACACATCCACTCCTGCTTTTGATTATGTATATTTGGGCATTTGCACCTTTTCTTACCCATTTTTCAGTAATTATGGGTGTACATTCACACCTTCTTGCAGCCAAACACCTCCGCTCCCTCTTTTGATCATACATTTTCGGGCATTCGCACCTTTCCTTACCCGCTTTTTACAAACCATGGTCGGACTTTCACACCTTTTAGTAGCCGAACAACTCCGCACCCGCTACTGATTGTGTACAGTCGGGTATTTTAACCTTTTCTTACCCGTTTTTTACCAACTATGGTCGGACATTCACACCTTCTTACAGCGGAACACCTCCGCTCCCTCCTTTGATGGTGTATGTTCGGGCATTCGAACCTTTTCTTACCCGCTTTTTACAAACTATGGTCAGACGTTCAAACCTTCTTGTAGCCGAAAACCTCTGCTCCCTCTTTTGATTATACATTGTCAGGCATTCGCACCTTATCGTACCCGCTTTTTACAAACTATAGTCAGACATTCACACCTTGGTGCTGAACCACCTCAGCTCCCTGTTTTGATCATGTATGGTCTGGCAATACTACCTTTTCTTACCCGTTTGTGAGTAATTATGGCTGGACATTCACACCTACTTGCAGTCGAACAGCTCTGCTCCCGCTTTTGATTTTGTTTGGTTGGATATTCGAACCTTTTCTTTACTGCTTTTTGCCAACTTTGGTCGGACGTTCACACCTTCTTGCAGCCGAACACCTCCGCTTCCGCTTTTGATGGTATATATTCGGGCATTCGAACATTTTCTTACCAGCTTTTTACAAACCATGGTTGGACTTTCACACCTTCTTGTAGCCGAACAACTCCGCTCCCCCTATTGATTGTGTACAGTCGGGTATTTTAACCTTTTCTATCCCACTTTTTACCAACTATATCGGACATTCACACCTTCTTACAGCGGAACACCTCCGCTCCCTCTTTTGATGGTGTTTGTTTGGGCATTCGAACCTTTTCTTACCCGCTTTTTACAAACTATGCTCGGACATTCAAACCTTCTTGTAGCCGAACACATCCACTCCTTCTTTTGATGATGTATGCTTGGGCATTCAAACCTACTTTTTGCCCGCTTTTCATTAATTTTGGGTGGACATTCACACCTTGTCACAGCCAAACACCTCCGCACCCTCTTTTGATGGTGTTTGTTTGGGCATTCGAACCTTTTCTTACCCGCTTTTTACAAACTATGCTCGGACATTCAAACCTTCTTGTAGCCGAACACATCCACTCCTTCTTTTGATGATGTATGCTTGGGCATTCAAACCTACTTTTTGCCCGCTTTTCATTAATTTTGGGTGGACATTCACACCTTGTCACAGCCAAACACCTCCGCTCCCTGTTTTGATCATGTATGGTTGCACATTCGCACCTTTTCTCACCCGCTTTTTGCAAACTATGGTCGGCTGTTCACAGCTTCCTCTCCACCATACTTGTATGGTGGGATATTCACACCCACTTGCATCCGAAGACCTTTTGTTGATATTTAGTCGGTCATTCGCAGCTTACCCGCTTTTTACAAACTATAGTCAGACATTCACACCTTGGTGCTGAACCACCTCAGCTCCCTGTTTTGATCATGTATGGTCTGGCAATACTACCTTTTTTTACCCGTTTGTGAGTAATTATGGCTGGACATTCACACCTACTTGCAGTCGAACAGCTCTGCTCCCGCTTTTGATTATGTTTGGTTGGATATTCGAACCTTTTCTTAACTGCTTTTTACAAACTTTGGTCGGACGTTCACACCTTCTTGCAGCCGAACACCTCCGCTTCCGCTTTTGATGGTATATATTCGGGCATTCGAACCTTTTCTTAGCAGCTTTTTACAAACCATGGTTGGACTTTCACACCTTCTTGTAGCCGAACAACTCCGCTCCCGCTATTGATTGTGTACAGTCGGGTATTTTAACCTTTTCTTACCCGCTTTTTACCAACTATGGTCGGACATTCACACCGTCTTACAGCGGAACACCTCCGCTCACGCTTTTGATGGTGTATTGTCAGGCATTTGAACCTTTTCTTACCCGCTTTTTACAAACTATGGTCGGACATTCAAACCTTCTTGTAGCCAAAAACCTCCGCTCCCTCTTTTGAATATACATTGTCGGGCATTCGCACCTTTTCTTACCCGTTTTTTACAAACCATGGTCGGACTTTCAAACCTTCTTGTAGCCCAACACATCCACTCCTGCTTTTGATGATGTATGTTTGGGCATTCTCACCTTTTCTTACCCATTTTTCAGTAATTATGGGTGGACATTCACACCTTCTTACAGCTGAACACCTCCTCTCCCGCTTATGATGGTGTATAGTCGGGCTTTCAAGCCTTTTCTTACCCGGTTTTTACAAATTATAGTTGGACATTCAGACCTTCTTACAGCCGAAAACCTCCACTCCCTCTTTTGATCATACATTGTCGGGCATTAGCACCTTTTCTTACCCGCTTTTTACAAACCATAGTCGGACTTTCACATCTTTTAGTAGCCGAACAACTCCGCTCCCGCTATTGATTGTGTACAGTCGGGTATTTTAACCTTTTCTTACCCGCTTTTTACCAACTATGGTCGGACATTCACACCTTCTTACAGCGGAACACCTCCGCTCCCTCTTTTGATGGTGTATGTTCGGGCAGTCAAACCTTTTCTTACCTGCTTTTTACAAACTATGGTCAGACATTCAACCCTTCTTGGAGCCGAACACATCCACTCCTGCTTTTGATTATGTATAGTTGGGCATTCGCACCTTTTCTTACCCATTTTTCAGTAATTATGGGTGTACATTCACACCTTCTTGCAGCCGAACACCTCCGCTCCCTTTTTTGATCATACATTTTCGGGCATTCGCACCTTTTCTTACCCGCTTTTTACAAACCATGGTTGGACTTTCACACCTTTTAGTAGCCGAACAACTCCGCACCCGCTACTGATTGTGTACAGTCGGGTATTTTAACCTTTTCTTACCCGTTTTTTACCAACTATGGTCGGACATTCACACCTTCTTACTGCGGAACACCTCCGCTCCCTCCTTTGATGGTGTATGTTCGGGCATTCGAACCTTTTCTTACCCGCTTTTTACAAACTATGGTCAGACGTTCAAACCTTCTTGTAGCTGAACATATCCACTCTTGCTTTTGATGATGTATGGTTGGGCATTCGAACCTACTTGTTGCCCGCTTTTCATTAATTATGGGTGGACATTCACACCTTGTCTCAGCCAAACACCTCCGCTCCCTGTTTTGATCATGTATGGTTTGACATTCGCACCTTTGCTTACCTTCTTTTTATACTGATTGCTCAAGATTAAGTTGTTCTTTCTCAAACTACAAAAATTTTTTAATTGTTGAAACTTGATTTGAAGTGGATAAATAAGGAAGACAAACAGTTTTAAGTCAGGCTGATAGCAATTAATTTTATAGCAAAATCTGTATTTCGTCATTTGTCGAGAGATGCTTATTGCTGAAGAAGTTCTTTCTCATTCTACAAAGTACAACGTTGTTTATCATTGAAACTTGATTAGACATGAATAAATATGAAGGACAAAGCAGTCTTAACTTGGTTTGAGTTAAGGAATTCGTTTTATAGGAGAATCCGAATTCGTGCATAACTCGTAAAATAGAGCTTATTTTCGGATTCCTAAAGAATGAGTCTGGTTCTTTCTCATAATACAAAGTTTGTTGTTTATTGTTGAAACTTCATCAGACCGTTAGATATAGTCGGACTCACCTCGACGCACGGCTTGGGATCTGGAACCAGTACTCTTGAGAGGGGTTGGACTCTCTTCCACTCTGGAGTTGCCCGTGGTGAGAGGCGCAGAGCAGGTGTGGGCATACTTATTGCCCCCCCGGCTGTGTGCCAGTACATTGGGGTTTACCCCAGTGAACGAGAGGGTAGCCTCCCTCCGCCTTGGGTGGGGGGACGAGTCCTGACTGTTGTTTGTGCCTATGCGCCAAACAGAAGTTCAGAGTACCTACTCTTTTTGGAGTCTCTGGGGGAGGCACTGGAGAATGCTCCTACCGGAGACTCCCTCATTCTGCTGGGGGACTTCAATGCTCACGTGGGCAATGACAGTGAGACCTGGAGGGGTGTGATTGGGAGGAACGGCCCCCCCGATCTGAATCAGAGTGGTGTTATGTTGTTGGACTTCTGTGCCAGTCATAGACTGTCCATAACGAACACCATGTTCAGGCATAAGGGTGTCCATATGTGCACTTGGCACCAGGACACCCTTGGCCGCAGTTCGATGATCGACTTTGTGGTTGTATCATCGGACTTGCGGCCGTATGTCCTGGACACTCGGGTGAAGAGAGGGGCGGAGCTGTCAACTGATCACCACCTGGTGGTGAGTTGGCTCCGCTGGTGGGGGAGGATGCCGATCAGACCTGGCAGGCCCAAACGTATTGTGAGGGTCTGCTGGGAGCGTTTGTCAGAATCCCCCGTCAGAAGGAGCTTTAACTCCCACCTCCGGCAGAGCTTCAACCATATTTGAGGTGGGGGACATTGAATGGGCCATGTTCCGTGACTCCATTGCCGAGGCAGCTGGTCGGAGTTGTGGCCGTAAGGTGGTCGGTGCCTGTCGTGGCGGCAACCCTCGAACCTGCTGGTGGACACCAGTGGTGAGGGAAGCCGTCAAGCTGAAGAAGGAGTCCTATCGGGCCTTTTTGGCCAGTGGGACCCTGGAAGAAGCTGATAGGTACCGACGGGCCAGACGGGCCACGGCTTCGGCGGTTGCTGAGGCAAAAACTCGGGCCTGGGAGGAGTTCGGTGAGACCATGGAGAACGATTTCCGGACGGCCTCGAAAAGATTCTGGTCCACCATCCGGCATCTCAGGGGGGGGAAGCGGCTCACAGTCAACACTGTTTACAGTGCGGACGGGGCTTTGCTGACCTCAACTAGGGATGTTGTGAGTCGGTGGGGGGAGTACTTCGAGGAACTCCTCAATCCTACCAACACGTGCTCGGAAGAGGCAGAGTCGGAGAGCTCGGAGACGGGGCCTCCCATTTCTGGGGCTGAGGTTGCCGAGGTGGTTAAAAAGTTCCTCGGTGGCAAGGCCCCGGGGGTGGATGAGGTCCGTCCTGAGTTTCTCAAGGCTCTGGATGTTGTAGGGCTGTCTTGGCTGACACGCCTCTGCAGTATCGCGTGGACATCGGGGACAGTGCCTCTGGACTGGCAGATTGGGGTGGTGGTCCCCCTCTTTAAAAAGGGGGACCGGAGGGTGTGTTCCAACTATAGGGGTATCACACTCCTCAGCCTCCCTGGTAAGGTCTATTCGGGGGTATTGGAGAGGAGGATCCGTCGGATAATCGAGCCTCGGATTCAGGAGATGCAGTGTGGCTTTCGTCCTGGCCGTGGAACAGTGGACCAGCTCTATACCCTCGGCAGGATCCTGGAGGGTGCATGGGAGTTCGCCCAACCAGTCTACATGTGTTTTGTGGACTTGGAGAAAGCGTTCGACCGTGTCCCTCGTGGAGTCCTGTGGGGGGTGCTCCGGGAATATGGAGTGCCGGACCCCTTGATAGGGGCCGTTCGGTCTCTGTATGACCGGTGCCTCTACTTACTGGTCAATCTACGTTCCCATCCTCACCTATGGTCACGAGTTGTGGGTAGTGACCGAAAGAACAAGATCGCGAATACAAGCGGCCGAAATGGGTTTCCTCCGCAGGGTGTCTGGGCTCTCCCTTAGAGATAGGGTGAGAAGCTCAGTCATCCGGGAGGGGCTCGGAGTAGAACCGCTGCTCCTCCGCATTGAGAGGAGTCAGATGAGGTGGCTCGGGCATCTGGTTAGGATGCCCCCTGGGCGCCTCCCTGGGGAGGTGTTCCGGGCACGTCCCACTGGGAGGAGACCCCGGGGGAGACCCAGGACACGTTGGAGAGACTATGTCTCTCGGCTGGCCTGGGAACGCCTCGGGGTCCCCCCGGAAGAGCTGGAGGAAGTGGCCGGGGACAGAGACGTCTGGGTTTCTCTGCTCAAGCTGCTGCCCCCGCGACCCGACCCCCGGATAAGCGGCAGATGATGGATGGATGGATGGATATATCCTCCACCAACCAGACTTACAACCCCCGACTAGGGTAGCAGAATTTCTAAGCATCTGTACCCCAAAACTACTATCAAAAATATATAAATTATTGTCTAAGATAGATGACACAATGTCTCTTCCATCCTCAAAATGGGAGGCAGATTTATCCATCAGTTCTGGTCATAGCTTCTAACCACAAATATGTTTGAACACCTTCATAAAGACTCGAAATCCTAATTTACAGCTCATACAATACAAAATCCTTCATAGAACACACTATACAGGACAAAGGATGTTCAGGATGGGTCTAACACACTCAAACATCTGCTCACATTGCACAGATAACACACCTGATGATTATGTACACGCTTTGTGGTTTTCTGCGCCTGTCCAGAAGTTCTGGCTTGAAGTCTGTGAGGACCTATCAACATGGCTAAAGTGTAGCATCCCTGCATGCCCCACACTGTGCATACTGGGTGACTTAGACAACATCAACATGGAAATTAACTCAGCACACATGGTTGTCACAGTGTTATGTATCGCAAAGAAAACTATTCTCATGAACTGGAAAGCGAAGAACAATCTGTGTATTAACCAGTTTAGAAATTTTCTTTTAGATTATATTAGCATGGAAACAATGTCTGCCTCCTCAAAACATCAATTGGCTGAATTTCATTCTCTCTGGTCCCCTCTGATTAGTTTTATCACATAGTGGTGGTGGTGGGTTGCTGGGTGATGGTGGGTCTCAGGCCCGGGCTGCTGCGACTGGTATGACCGGGTGGTTTGTTTGTTTGTTTTTTGTAGAGGTCCTCCGGGGTGGGGTTGGGTTGAGTGGGGTGGGGCGGGATGGATACCTTCTGGGGGTACAGTAGCTCCCGGAATATGGTCGCTGCAGGCCCCGAGCCTGGTGGACATCAGGCCCTCCTGCCCATTGCTGGCTCCCAGGTAGCGGGGATGCCTATTGCAGCCAGTCCCTGGCTGCCCTCTCTGGGGGAGAGTAGCTCCCCCGGTATATATCCCCATACCCCTCTTCCTTCTGGCTCCTGTACACAGCACACACTCACACATGAAGGGTTTTGGGGGCGTGTGTGTTCGGTGGGGTGTAGTGGATGGGGCCACGTAGGTGGTCCCCTTTGGTTGCACTCTGCAGTTCCCTGCCCCTGTTTTAATTACACCTTAGACATTAGTACTTATCAAACACACTCACACACACACATTAGGTCTTGGGGGGTGGTTACACTGAGTGGCATCTGGTGGGCGGGGCTCTTTGGGTATGTAGGCTGCCCAGAGTGCCGCGCTCCCAGTTCTACAAGTTTGGCTGCCCCTCAATTTTAATTGCTCACTATTAGAAAATATTGAAGAGCCAGAAGGGTGAGGGGAGGGGTCTTCTTCGCACACCCCTGCTTCCTGGTGTCTGCTCGGGGCAGGAGGGGCCAGGAGGATTAATTAATTGTTCTGCTGGTTCGGGGTCTGTGGTGGCTGGGGGGTTGCTGGCCTCCTGGTGTGCCCGCTGCACTACACCCCAGCAGAGTCGAGGGAGGTAGGATGTGTGGATGTGTGGATGTATGGGACGTGAAAGTGTGTGTGGTAATGATTGGGCCTGGATCTGGGACTTGCTGTCGCCTGGCCTGCCTGTGTTTCTCCCGATGGGGCATCAGCGTTGCCTCTCCCCACTGCTCGCGACTTCACCCACCTGTGGGCACGTCTTGACTCCCAGGGCACTTGGCCAGGGGCGCTGGGGCAGGCGCTGACCCACTTTGTGGCTGTCTGGGGCGCTTGGCCCTCCAGGGTATTGGGTGGGGCCTCTGCCGGGGGGTTTGGGGGCGCTCGGGCTCCTGGGGCCCAGGTCCAGTGCACGGCCCATGTCTGGGCGGCTGGGGCCTGGCGGGGTCGGTGGGCTGTTGCCCCTGGTTCCCGGAGTGCCTCTGCCCTATGCTTATGGGGGCTCTTTCCGGGGGCTTCCTCTGCAGTCTTCTGGGTGGATGCGTGGTTGCCCCTGCGGTGGGCTACCTGGGTTCTGTGCTCTGTGGGGGCTGCTGGTGGCCTGGGTCTTGTGGCCCTCTCTGCCTGCTTCTGATTGTTTGGGGGGCTGTGGATTGTGGCCCTGTACGCTTATACACTCATAACTAAGCACGGTTATCATGTAGGTCCTGTGCCATGGGTGTTGCATGTTCTCACACACACACACACACACACACATTCATTAGTCCAGTAGCATGGTCACTAAGCAGTTGATGTATTATCATGTCGTCTCAGGTCATCTATATCCACAGCTGTGTTGTATGCGATTGCCGCTTCTTGTGCTTGTTTTTGTTTGTTTGTGTGTTTGTTTTTTCTCTGCTTGTCTGCTTTCAGGTGCTCCTCTTGGCGCTAAGGCTGGATTCCCCTCATAGGCCATGGATTGTTGTCTGTTTTGTTTTTTACAGGTGTAGCAGCTGGTTGTCTGGTTTTTGTTTCTATTTTTTTTCTGTTTCCTCTTCTTTCCTCTTCTTCTTTCCTTGTCCCCCGGTCCGGTTCAGTTCAGTTCATGTCATATATTGTAAAAAGAAATAAATAAATGGGCATCAAGGGGAGCTTTACATTTATAAAACTTCCCTTGGCAAAACAAATCTGTTTGGCATCATAGGTATTCAGACTACAATTCTTCTGACATAATGCTGAACAGGACAAGGGGAAAAAAAAGTAAAGAAGACAGTTCTGCCGAAAGCCAGGGATAGACCTGTTCTAAGTTCTATACTTTTTAAAAGGGGCGTGTTTATCAACTATGGAATTAGAAGATTTACAAAAATGGTCAAGTGCTAGATCTTCATCTGGGATTTTAACAGTGTCATATAACTATTCAACAGATCAGTTAAAAAAAAGCCAGCTCATGGAGATGTTTCAGGATCTGGATACCAAGCGTGGACCTAATGTTTTCATTTTTGCAATTCTGATACAGGCTATTGAGCAGTGATAACTAACACCAAGTTCAGATACTGCGGATTTTCTACCTTTTATTTGTTAAGATTGAGACAATCAGGGACAACCTTGAAGGATCTCTTTGGTTTTGTAGGATCAGTAATTACCTGAGAAAGGTTGATATTGGTACACACCTTTTTTAAATGATCAGAGGCAGAGTTCAACTTGTTTAAATTAAAATTGCCACACAGAGATTGGGTTTAGGCCACATGCACACAGAATGACATCAACAAATATAAGAAATATTAAACATTTACACATAGATTTTTGAATATATGTAGAGGAATGATACTTTGAAATGTGCTCATTGCGGAGTTATGATCAGTTGAGTAATGAAGGTTGAACTATTCTGGGAAAGAGGTTCTATTCCCAGCATCATGATGGACACTCCTGATATAGAAGGTTTCGCTAACGCATTGGAATTGTTTTACTATTTTCATATGCATGTGCAATGAAGAATTGCTTGCTGCTGATAAATGCAAAGAAGAACAGCTTACACATAGATGCTCACATATAGGCTGCTGAATGCAATGAAGACCTGCTTATCAAGTAAAGTTCAATGTCAATGTGTAATATTCAATTAGGATTTGCAAAACAGTGAAGTTAAACAATGAATGGGTCCATAGTCGGTATGAGAAGACTACAGGAATATTTACCTGGGTGTACGTTCAAACAGAGATGAGAAAATTGCGATAAATAATTGTTTGTTTGTTTGTTAGTATGTATATGAATGTTATGTGTATAAACTGTGTTGAGTTATAGTTACTCAGTAGTGTCTCAGTGAAACAACCGACGGGGGAAGCCTTGCGGTGACAACAAAAGCAGTGTTTTACTGATCAGTCAAGTTGCTCCAGTGTACTCCATACAAACTGGTTGGCTACTGAAGGGATAGAAAATGGGGAATACTTGTTTTAAAGCAAACAAGGAATTAGATGGGAAAAATACATGTTTTAACGGGACCCAGACAATATTAAATACTCAGACAGATGGGAGAAGAAGTGTAGTTTTGTAGGAAATCACAAAATTATTACATAGAATTAGTGAAATCAATTGAAGAATGCCTTTCTGAAGAGCTGTTTACCACAGATGAGCAGCTTTGCGACCAAGCACATTGTAGATCGCTTTACTGCCAAAATGATCTAATTTAATGGATTGGTTTAGACATGCATAACAGCATTTTAAGAACAAAGAGAGAAACAAAAAGGGACAACGCTTCATGGTGGAAGGTGATGTATAAATAACTGTGTATATGATGAAGGGGGTGGCAACACCCATTCCGAAATCCCGCCATTCCGACATCCCGCTATTCCGACATCCCACCATTCCGACATACCACCATTCCGACATACCACCATTCCGACATGCAAACGTCCCACCATTCCGACATCCCACCATTGCGACATCCCGCTATTCTGACGTTCAAATGTCCCACCATTCCGACAAGGCTTTCCGTATAAGGAAATGTGTGTTACTCAACAGGTGAGTCCCTTCTTTCTGTTCATGCAGTTTATATGTTTAACATGTTTATAGACAAGCGTTATTAAAAACACAAAGTCTCGGCAACTGGAGGAGGAGAAGCAGTCCGCGGTGGTTTTCAATCACACACTCCAATGCCACTTGTTTCAACTTCCGAAAATTTAATCCAGGAAAAAAAGGCTTACAAACATGGACCAAAACGGCTCCATAACACGCACAAGAATCCAAAAGAAACGAAAGTTAACTAAAAGAAAGCAAATAAACAGTATGAAGTGGTCAAAATTGGTTTTACGCATGCCTATGTGCGTCTGGCACATGCGTCTTCGGGCTCTCCCACGTTGGTTTGTGGATGAAAGCTATATGTTCAGCTGTAATGTCATGTAAAAACAATCTCTACATGACATTTAGTCCCAGGTGTGACCAGTTAGGTCCTTAAGATATCAACAGGCTGTATAAAGCTACAACCGTTGCGGCTTGTGTGTTTGTGCCAAATGCGCAAAACCCATCCGCGCTTCCCAAAATTGGAGTGAGTACTCATAAATCACGTGAATAACATGAATAAACGTTTTTACTGCATTTTGTTGTGTTTTATACGTTCTATGCTGTCATTTCTATCTTCTTCTATTGGCAAGGCAAGGCAGAGTGCTCGCAACTGTGTCCTGTGCAGTAGCCGTGATATCTGTAATTGCAATTATTACTTTTGCATATGATGACAGCGTGCAAAAGACGCATGGGCTCTGTGGAGAGCTCCGCTCCAGCTGGCTGCTGTGACAGCTCACTGACACTGTATTTCTGCTTAATCAGTTTCAGTCTCGCCAGAGTTATATTAATATCTGTATTTTTATATTTGAAATTCAGGGGATTTTGATAATAGATTATTAAAGTTTGTTTGCGAGGCTGTGGCCTCTGCATGTGCAAAGCTTGTGCGCCAAACTTTAGGGCGTATTTGCGCCGGCATATCATTAGTGCAAAATGTTTTGGGTAAAAAATAGGCTATTAAAAGGAACTGTCGGAATGGCGGTATGTTAAAAAAAACAAAAAACATACCGCCATTCCGACCATAGGAGGAAAAAAGTGTCGGAATGGTGGGACGTTTGATAAAAAATTAAGTGTCGCCATTCCGACAATTGGAGACCCATGTCGGAATGGCGAGATGTCGGAATGGCAGCATGTAACCATGATGAAGGAGAGACCATTTGAGCAGCACAGCCATTTCGCAGCACAGGGACAGCAATCCAAGTTACAGGATCTCCCACGTAGTATCACCTGTCACATTGTGTCAAGGCATCAAAAGAAGAAAAAATCACCAAACTCAAGGACAAAAAGACAAAGACTCCGGTGAACGAAGACAGAGGACTGACAAACCAGAAATACAAAAGGATTCTCGATATCAAGATCCAGAAGAAGAGGCTAACAATGCCACGAACACTTACGATGCTGGGAATGATGCCAGCAATGAACAGAGAAGAAGATTCAGTGTCATCAATCTGCATTACGTGCCTCTAATGAGGGGGTGAATATAGAATCCTCAACGATTACAACGTCTCTGGGAACTGTGACAACAACAAGGTTTAAACCATTTTGATATATATTGTAACCTATTGTCTAAGGAATAGTGCTGAAAATGAGGTAAATCTAATCCACCACTGTCCTTGGTCTTCTGTAGGGTTTTTAAACTAATACGTGGTGGTTTGTTTTTCCACAGAAATTTGGAGATGCATGAATCTAGTGACTTAAACCAAGTAGCAGATGGTTTTATGGGGATCATTGAGAACAAATAGTTAACTTTTGGTAGTATCATCATTTTAATGGATGTAACTCTCCCCATAAGTGATATAGGTAAGGACTTCCAACGAGAGATCGTCCTCTACTGTCTTTAATAATTGCACATAATTTAGCTTTGTTAGCTCTGAGAGCCTGGAGGAAATGTTTATGCCTAAATATCTAATATTTCCTGACTGTAAAGTGATCGCAGGTATATTATGGACCCTACAGTTAATGGGCAGAACTGTGGTCTTAGACCAGTTGATAGAGTAGTCAGAAAGTGCTGAGAATTTATTTATGAGTGTGATCGTGTGACTGAGAGACGTCTGTGAGTTCTGAAGGAAAAGTAATACATCATCAGCATAAAGACTTATTTTATGCTCAATATTTTGGGATTAATTACTCACAAACGGTTAAGAAAAGGTAGTATTGCCAGACCATACATGATCAAAACAGGGAGCGGAGGTGGTTCAGCTGCAAGGTATGAATGTCTGACTATAGTTTGTAAAAAGCGGGTAAGATAAGGTGCGAATGCCCAACAATGTATGATCAAAAGAGGGAGCGGAGGGTTTTGGCTACAAGAAGGTTTGAATGTCCGACCATAGTTTGTAAAAAGCGGGTAAGAAAAGCTTACCATACATCATCAAAAGCAGGAGTGGATGTGTTCGGCTACAAGAAGATTTGAATGTCCATCAATAATTGCTTTAAAACATGAAAGAAAATTTTCAAATATCAAACCGCACATGATCATAAGCGGGAGAGGAGTTGTTCAGCTGCAAGAAGGTGTGAATGTCCACCCATAATTACTGAAAAATGGGTAAGAAAAGGTGAAAATGCCCAACCATACATCATCAAAAGCAGGAGTGGATGTGTTCGGCTACAAGAAAGTTTGAATGTCCGACCATAGTTTGTAAAAAGCGGGTAAGAAAAGGTTCGAATGCCCGAACATAGACCATCAAAAGAGGGAGCGGAGGTGTTCCGCTGTAAGAAGGTGTAAATGTCCGACCATAGTTGGTAAAAAGCGGGTAAGAAAAGGTTAAAATACCCGACTGTACACAATCAATAGCGGGAGCGGAGTTGTTTGGCTACAAGAAGGTGTGAAAGTCCGACCACGGTTTGTAAAAAGCGGGTAAGAAAAGGTTCGAATGCCCGAATATATACCATCAAAAGTGGAAGTGGATGTGTTCGGCTGCAAGAAGGTGTGAACGTCCGACCAAAGTTTGTAAAAAGCAGTTAAGAAAAGGTTCGAATATCCAACCAAACATAATCAAAAGCGGGAGCAGAGC
Source organism: Leuresthes tenuis (assembly GCF_036924035.1). NCBI lineage: Eukaryota > Metazoa > Chordata > Actinopteri > Atheriniformes > Atherinopsidae > Leuresthes > Leuresthes tenuis. The sequence goes on along the minus strand of NW_027325365.1, from coordinate 29,179,941 downwards.
TGTTCGACTGCAAGTAGGTGTGAATGTCAGATCATAATTTGCAAAAAGCTGATGAGAAAGGGTGAAAATGCCCGGCTATACACCATCAAATGTGGGAGCGGAAGTGTTCGGCTGTGAGTAGGTGTGAATGTCCAACCATAATTGCTGAAAAATGTGTTAGAAGAGACTAGAATGCCGGACAAGACATTATCAAATGCGGGAGCGGAGTTGTTCGGCTGTGAGTAGGTGTGAATCTCCGAGCATAGTTTGTAAAAAGGGGGTAAGAATAGGTTCGAATGCCCGAACATACACTATCAAAACAGGGAGCTGAGGTGGCTCAGCTGCAAGGTGTGAATGTCTGACTATAGTTTGTAAATAAGGTGCGAATGCCCAACAATGTATAATCAAAAGAGGGAGCGGAGGTTTTCGGCTACAAGAAGGTTTGAATGTCCGACCATAGTTTGTAAAAAGCGGGTAAGAAAAGGTTCAAATGCCTGACTATACACCATCAAAAGCGGGAGCAGAGGTGTTCCGCTGTAAGACGGTGTGAATGTCCGACCATATTTGGTAAAAAGCGGGTAAGAAAAGGTTAAAATACCCGACTGTACACAATCAATAGCGGGAGAGGAGGTGTTCAGCTGCAAGAAGGTGTGAATGTCCACCCATAATTACTGAAAAATGGGTAAGAAAAGGTGCGAATGCCAAACCATACATTATCAAAAGCAGGTGTGAATGTCAGATCATAATTTGCAAAAAGCTGATGAGAAAGGGTGAAAATGCCCGGCTATACACCATCAAATGTGGGAGCGGAAGTGTTCGGCTGTGAGTAGGTGTGAATGTCCAACCATAATTGCTGAAAAATGTGTTAGAAGAGACTAGAATGCCGGACAAGACATTATCAAATGCGGGAGCGGAGTTGTTCGGCTGTGAGTAGGTGTGAATCTCCGAGCATAGTTTGTAAAAAGGGGGTAAGAATAGGTTCGAATGCCCGAACATACACTATCAAAACAGGGAGCTGAGGTGGCTCAGCTGCAAGGTGTGAATGTCTGACTATAGTTTGTAAATAAGGTGCGAATGCCCAACAATGTATAATCAAAAGAGGGAGCGGAGGTTTTCGGCTACAAGAAGGTTTGAATGTCCGACCATAGTTTGTAAAAAGCGGGTAAGAAAAGGTTCAAATGCCTGACTATACACCATCAAAAGCGGGAGCAGAGGTGTTCCGCTGTAAGACGGTGTGAATGTCCGACCATATTTGGTAAAAAGCGGGTAAGAAAAGGTTAAAATACCCGACTGTACACAATCAATAGCGGGAGAGGAGGTGTTCAGCTGCAAGAAGGTGTGAATGTCCACCCATAATTACTGAAAAATGGGTAAGAAAAGGTGCGAATGCCAAACCATACATTATCAAAAGCAGGTGTGAATGTCAGATCATAATTTGCAAAAAGCTGATGAGAAAGGGTGAGAATGCCCGACTATACACCATCAAATGCGGGAGCGGAGTTGTTCGGCTGTGAGTAAGTGTGAATCTCCGACCATAATTGCTGAAAAATGTGTTAGAAAAGGTAAGAATGCCCGTCCATACATCATCAAAAGTGGGAGAGGTGGTGTTCGGCTGCAAGTAGGTGTGAATGTCCAGCCATAATTACTAACAAACGGGTAAGAAAAGGTAGTATTGCCAGACCATACATGATCAAAACAGGGAGCGGAGGTGGTTCAGCTGCAAGAAGGTGTGAATGTCCGACTAAAGTTCAAATATATTAACAAAAGCGGGAGGAGAGGTCTTCGGATGAGAGTGGTTGAGAATTTCCAACCATAATCTATAAAATGCGGTGAAAAAAAAGGTGTGATAGAACACTAAAAGGTGGAGCGGAAGTGTTCGGCTGCAAGAAGGTGTGAATGTCCGACTATATTTGGTGAAAAGCAGGTGAAGCAAGGTCTGAATGCCCAACCTTACATCATCAAAAGCGAGATCAGAGGTGTTTGGCTGCATGAAGGCCATAGTTTGCCAAAAGCGGGTAAGCTGCGAATGACCGACTAAATATCAACAAAAGGTCTTCGGATGCAAGTGGGTGTGAATATCCCACCAAGTATGGTGGAGAGGAAGCTGTGAACAGCCGACCATAGTTGGCAAAAAACGGGTGAGAAAAGGAGCGAATGTCCAACCATACATGATCAAAACAGGGAGCGGAGGTGTTTGGCTGTGACAAGGTGTGAATGTCCACAAAAATTAATGAAAAGCGGGCAACAAGTAGGTTTGAATGCCCAACCATACATCATCAAAAGCAGGAGTGGATGTGTTCGGCAACAAGAAGGTTTGAATGTCCGAGCATAGTTTGTAAAAAGCGGGTAAGAAAAGGTTCAAATGCCTGACTATACACCATCAAAAGCGGGAGCGGAGGTGTTCGGCTACAAGAAGGTGTGAAAGTTCAACCATGGTTTGTAAAAAGCTGCTAAGAAAAGGTTCGAATGCCCGAATATATACCATCAAAAGCGGAAGCGGAGGTGTTCGGCTGCAAGAAGGTGTGAACGTCCGACCAAAGTTTGCAAAAAGCAGTTAAGAAAAGGTTCGAATGCCCGAATATATACCATCAAAAGCGAGAGCAGAGCTGTTCGACTGCAAGTAGGTGTGAATGTCCAGCCATAATTACTCACAAACGGGTAAGAAAAGGTAGTATTGCCAGACCATACATGATCAAAACAGGGAGCTGAGGTGGTTCAGCTGCAAGATGTGAATGTCTGACTATAGTTTGTAAAAAGCGGGTAAGACAAGGTGCGAATGCCCGACAATGTATGATCAAAAGAGGGAGTGGAGGTCTTCGGCTGCAAGGTCTGAATGTCTAACCATAATTTCTAAAAACCGGGTAAGAAAAGGCTCGAAAGCCCGACTATACACAATCAAAAGCGGGAGCCGGAGGTTTTCAGCTGCAAATCCTTCACTCAAACCAAGTGAAAACTGGTTTGTCCTTCATATTTATCAATGTCTAGATTGACTTCAACAAAGAACAACACTGGATTTTGCAGTAGAAGAAAGAGCATCACTGAAGGATCAGTAATCCGAGAATAAGCTTATTTTCATACGTTCTGCATGATTTGGGATTTTATGTATAAAATGAATTCCTTCACTCAAACCAAGTTAAAACTGCTTTGTCCTTCATATTTATCAATGTCTAGATTGACTTCAACAAAGAACAACATTGTATTTTGCAGTAGAAGAAAAAGCAACACTGAAGGATCAGGAATCCGAGAATAAGCTTCTTTTCATACGTTTTGAATGATTTGGGATTTTATGTATAAAATGAATTCCTTCACTCAAACCAAGTGAAAACTGCTTTGTCCTTCATATTTATCAATGTCTAGATTTACTTCAACAAAGAACAACATTGTATTTTGCAGTAGTAGAAAGAGCAACACTTGAAGGAACAGGAATCCGAGAATAAGCTTATTTTCATACGTTCTGCATGATTTGGGATTTTATGTATAAAATGAATTCCTTTACTCAAACTATGTTAAAACTGCTTTGTCCTTCATATTTATCAATGTCTAGATTGACTTCAACAAAGAACAACATTGTATTTTGCAGTAGAAGAAATAGCAACACTGAAGGATCAGGAATCCGAAAACACGCTTATTTTCATACGTTCTGCTTGATTTGGGATTTTGCTATAAAATTATTTCCTTCACTCAAACAAAGTGGAAACTGCTTTGTCCTTCATATTTATCAATGTCTATATCGATTTCAACAAAGAACAACACTGGATTTTGCAGTAGAAGAAAGAGCATCACTGAAGGATCAGTAATCCGAGAATAAGCTTATTTTCATACGTTCTGCATGATTTGGGATTTTATGTATAAAATGAATTCCTTCACTCAAACCAAGTGAAAACTGCTTTGTCCTTCATATTTATCAATGTCTAGATTTACTTCAACAAAGAACAACATTGTATTTTGCAGTAGTAGAAAGAGCAACACTTGAAGGAACAGGAATACGAGAATAAGCTTATTTTCATACGTTCTGCATGATTTGGGATTTTATGTATAAAATGAATTCCTTTACTCAAACTATGTTAAAACTGCTTTGTCCTTCATATTTATCAATGTCTAGATTGACTTCAACAAAGAACAACATTGTATTTTGCAGTAGAAGAAATAGCAACACTGAAGGATCAGGAATCCGAAAACACGCTTATTTTCATACGTTCTGCTTGATTTGGGATTTTGCTATAAAATTATTTCCTTCACTCAAACAAAGTGGAAACTGCTTTGTCCTTCATATTTATCAATGTCTATATCGATTTCAACAAAGAACAAGGCTGTATTTTGCAGTATAGGAAAGAGCAACACTGGAGGATCAGGAATCCGAGAATAAGCTTACTTTCATGAGTCCTGCACGATTTCGGATTTTCCTATAAAATGAATTGCTTTGCTCAAACCAAGTTAAAATTGCTTTGTCCTTCATAGTTATCCGTGTCTAAAATGTATCAAGCATAAAGTTCCTCATATTACCCTGAATGAGAAAGAAGCATCCCTTAGGTTGAGCAATACGTTCCTTTTGCGGAGTTATGCATGATTTCGGATTTTGCTATAAAATTCATTCCTTCACACCTTTTTTTTTTCACCGCATTTTATAGATTATGGTTGGAAATTTCAACCACTCTAATCCGAAGACCTCTCCTCCCGCTTTTGTTAATATATTTGAACTTTATTTGGACATTCACCCCTTTTTGCAGCTAAACCACCTCCGCTCCCTGTTTTGATCATGTATGGTCTGGCAATACTACATTTTCTTACCCGTTTGTGAGTAATTATGGCTGGATATTCACACCTACTTGCAGCTGAACACAATCTCTCTCGCTTTTAATTATGTTTGGATATTCGAACCTTTTCTTTACTGCTTTTTGCCAACTTTGGTCGGACGTTCACACCTTCTTGCAGCCGAACACCTCCGCTTCCGCTTTTGAGGTATATATTCGGGCATTCGAACCTTTTCTTACCAGCTTTTGACAAACGATGGTTGGACTTTCACACCTTCTTGTAGCCGAACAACTCCGCTCCCGCTATTGATTGTGTACAGTCGGGTATTTTAACCTTTTCTTACCCGCTTTTTACCAACTATGGTCGGACATTCACACCTTCTTACAGCGGAACACCTCCACTCCCTCTTTTGATGGTGTATGTTCGGGCAGTCAAACCTTTTCTTACCTGCTTTTTACAAACTATGGTCAGACATTCAACCCTTCTTGGAGCCGAACACATCCACTCCTGCTTTTGATTATGTATAGTTGGGCATTCGCACCTTTTCTTACCCATTTTTCAGTAATTATGGGTGTACATTCACACCTTCTTGCAGCCGAACACCTCCGCTCCCTCTTTTGATCATACATTTTCGGGCATTCGCACCTTTTCTTACCCGCTTTTTACAAACCATGGTTGGACTTTCACACCTTCTTGTAGCCGAACAACTCCGCTCCCGCTATTGATTGTGTACAGTCGGGTATTTTAACCTTTTCTTACCCACTTTTTACCAACTATGGTCGGACATTCACACCTTCTTACAGCGGAACACCTCCGCTCCCTCTTTTGATGGTGTATGTTTGGGCATTCGAACCTTTTGTTACCCGCTTTTTACAAACTATGGTCAGACGTTCAAACCTTCTTGTAGCCGAACATATCCACTCCTGCTTTTGATGATGTATGGTTGGGCATTCAAACCTACTTTTTGCCCGCTTTTGATTAATTTTGGGTGGACATTCACACCTTGTCACAGCCAAACACCTCCGCTCCCTGTTTTGATCATGTATGGTTGCACATTCGCACCTTTTCTCACCCGCTTTTTGCAAACTATGGTCGGCTGTTCACAGCTTCCTCTCCACCATACTTGTATGGTGGGATATTCACACCCACTTGCATCCGAAGACCTTTTGTTGATATTTAGTCGGTCATTCGCAGCTTACCCGCTTTTTACAAACTATAGTCAGACATTCACACCTTGGTGCTGAACCACCTCAGCTCCCTCTTTTGATCATGTATGGTCTGGCAATACTACCTTTTTTTACCCGTTTGTGAGTAATTATGGCTGGACATTCACACCTACTTGCAGTCGAACAGCTCTGCTCCCGCTTTTGATTATGTTTGGTTGGATATTCGAACCTTTTCTTAACTGCTTTTTACAAACTTTGGTCGGACGTTCACACCTTCTTGCAGCCGAACACCTCCGCTTCCGCTTTTGATGGTATATATTCGGGCATTCGAACCTTTTCTTAGCAGATTTTTACAAACCATGGTTGGAATTTCACACCTTCTTGTAGCCGAACAACTCCGCTCCCGCTATTGATTGTGTACAGTCGGGTATTTTAACCTTTTCTTACCCGCTTTTTACAAACTATGGTCGGACATTCAAACCTTCTTGTAGCCAAAAACCTCCGCTCCCTCTTTTGAATATACATTGTCGGGCATTCGCACCTTTTCTTACCCGTTTTTTACAAACCATGGTCGGACTTTCAAACCTTCTTGTAGCCCAACACATCCACTCCTGCTTTTGATGATGTATGTTTGGGCATTCGCACCTTTTCTTACCCATTTTTCAGTAATTATGGGTGGACATTCACACCTTCTTACAGCTGAACACCTCCTCTCCCGCTTATGATGGTGTATAGTCGGGCTTTCAAGCCTTTTCTTACCCGGTTTTTACAAATTATAGTTGGACATTCAGACCTTCTTACAGCCGAAAACCTCCACTCCCTCTTTTGATCATATATTGTCGGGCATTAGCACCTTTTCTTACCCGCTTTTTACAAACCATAGTCGGACTTTCACATCTTTTAGTAGCCGAACAACTCCGCTCCCGCTATTGATTGTGTACAGTCGGGTATTTTAACCTTTTCTTACCCGCTTTTTACCAACTATGGTCGGACATTCACACCTTCTTACAGCGGAACACCTCCGCTCCCTCTTTTGATGGTGTATGTTCGGGCAGTCAAACCTTTTCTTACCTGCTTTTTACAAACTATGGTCAGACATTCAACCCTTCTTGGAGCCGAACACATCCACTCCTGCTTTTGATTATGTATAGTTGGGCATTCGCACCTTTTCTTACCCATTTTTCAGTAATTATGGGTGTACATTCACACCTTCTTGCAGCCGAACACCTCCGCTCCCTCTTTTGATCATACATTTTCGGGCTTTCGCACCATTTCTTACCCGCTTTTTACAAACCATGGTTGGACTTTCACACCTTTTAGTAGCCGAACAACTCCGCACCCGCTACTGATTGTGTACAGTCGGGTATTTTAACCTTTTCTTACCCGTTTTTTACCAACTATGGTCGGACATTCACACCTTCTTACAGCGGAACACCTCCGCTCCCTCCTTTGATGGTGTATGTTCGGGCATTCGAACCTTTTCTTACCCGCTTTTTACAAACTATGGTCAGACGTTCAAACCTTCTTGTAGCTGAACATATCCACTCTTGCTTTTGATGATGTATGGTTGGGCATTCGAACCTACTTGTTGCCCGCTTTTCATTAATTATGGGTGGACATTCACACCTTGTCTCAGCCAAACACCTCCGCTCCCTGTTTTGATCATGTATGGTTTGACATTCGCACCTTTGCTTACCTTCTTTTTATACTGATTGCTCAAGATTAAGTTGTTCTTTCTCAAACTACAACAATTTTTTAATTGTTGAAACTTGATTTGAAGTGGATAAATAAGGAAGACAAACAGTTTTAAGTCAGGCTGATAGCAATTAACTTTATAGCAAAATCTGTATTTCGTCATTTGTCGAGAGATGCTTATTGCTGAAGAAGTTCTTTCTCATTCTACAAAGTACAACGTTGTTTATCATTGAAACTTGATTAGACATGAATAAATATGAAGGACAAAGCAGTCTTAACTTGGTTTGAGTTAAGGAATTCGTTTTATAGGAGAATCCGAATTCGTGCATAACTCGTAAAATAGAGCTTATTTTCGGATTCCTAAAGAATGAGTCTGGTTCTTTCTCATAATACAAAGTTTGTTGTTTATTGTTGAAACTTCATCAGACCGTTAGATATAGTCGGACTCACCTCGACGCACGGCTTGGGATCTGGAACCAGTACTCTTGAGAGGGGTTGGACTCTCTTCCACTCTGGAGTTGCCCGTGGTGAGAGGCGCAGAGCAGGTGTGGGCATACTTATTGCCCCCCCGGCTGTGTGCCAGTACATTGGGGTTTACCCCAGTGAACGAGAGGGTAGCCTCCCTCCGCCTTGGGTGGGGGGACGAGTCCTGACTGTTGTTTGTGCCTATGCGCCAAACAGCAGTTCAGAGTACCTACTCTTTTTGGAGTCTCTGGGGGAGGCACTGGAGAATGCTCCTACCGGAGACTCCCTCATTCTGCTGGGGGACTTCAATGCTCACGTGGGCAATGACAGTGAGACCTGGAGGGGTGTGATTGAGAGGAACGGCCCCCCCGATCTGAATCAGAGTGGTGTTATGTTGTTGGACTTCTGTGCCAGTCATAGACTGTCCATAACGAACACCATGTTCAGGCATAAGGGTGTCCATATGTGCACTTGGCACCAGGACACCCTTGGCCGCAGTTCGATGATCGACTTTGTGGTTGTATCATCGGACTTGCGGCCGTATGTCCTGGACACTCGGGTGAAGAGAGGGGCGGAGCTGTCAACTGATCACCACCTGGTGGTGAGTTGGCTCCGCTGGTGGGGGAGGATGCCGATCAGACCTGGCAGGCCCAAACGTATTGTGAGGGTCTGCTGGGAGCGTTTGTCAGAATCCCCCGTCAGAAGGAGCTTTAACTCCCACCTCCGGCAGAGCTTCAACCATATTTGAGGTGGGGGACATTGAATGGGCCATGTTCCGTGACTCCATTGCCGAGGCAGCTGGTCGGAGTTGTGGCCGTAAGGTGGTCGGTGCCTGTCGTGGCGGCAACCCTCGAACCTGCTGGTGGACACCAGTGGTGAGGGAAGCCGTCAAGCTGAAGAAGGAGTCCTATCGGGCCTTTTTGGCCAGTAGGACCCTGGAAGAAGCTGATAGGTACCGACGGGCCAGACGGGCCACGGCTTCGGCTGTTGCTGAGGCAAAAACTCGGGCCTGGGAGGAGTTCGGTGAGACCATGGAGAACGATTTCCGGACGGCCTCGAAAAGATTCTGGTCCACCATCCGGCATCTCAGGGGGGGGAAGCGGCTCACAGTCAACACTGTTTACAGTGCGGACGGGGCTTTGCTGACCTCAACTAGGGATGTTGTGAGTCGGTGGGGGGAGTACTTCGAGGAACTCCTCAATCCTACCAACACGTGCTCGGAAGAGGCAGAGTCGGAGAGCTCGGAGACGGGGCCTCCCATTTCTGGGGCTGAGGTTGCCGAGGTGGTTAAAAAGTTCCTCGGTGGCAAGGCCCCGGGGGTGGATGAGGTCCGTCCTGAGTTTCTCAAGGCTCTGGATGTTGTAGGGCTGTCTTGGCTGACACGCCTCTGCAGTATCGCGTGGACATCGGGGACAGTGCCTCTGGACTGGCAGATTGGGGTGGTGGTCCCCCTCTTTAAAAAGGGGGACCGGAGGGTGTGTTCCAACTATAGGGATATCACACTCCTCAGCCTCCCTGGTAAGGTCTATTCGGGGGTATTGGAGAGGAGGATCCGTCGGATAATCGAGCCTCGGATTCAGGAGATGCAGTGTGGCTTTCGTCCTGGCCGTGGAACAGTGGACCAGCTCTATACCCTCGGCAGGATCCTGGAGGGTGCATGGGAGTTCGCCCAACCAGTCTACATGTGTTTTGTGGACTTGGAGAAAGCGTTCGACCGTGTCCCTCGTGGAGTCCTGTGGGGGGTGCTCCGGGAATATGGAGTGCCGGACCCCTTGATAGGGGCCGTTCGGTCTCTGTATGACCGGTGCCTCTACTTACTGGTCAATCTACGTTCCCATCCTCACCTATGGTCACGAGTTGTGGGTAGTGACCGAAAGAACAAGATCGCGAATACAAGCGGCCGAAATGGGTTTCCTCCGCAGGGTGTCTGGGCTCTCCCTTAGAGATAGGGTGAGAAGCTCAGTCATCCGGGAGGGGCTCGGAGTAGAACCGCTGCTCCTCCGCATTGAGAGGAGTCAGATGAGGTGGCTCGGGCATCTGGTTAGGATGCCCCCTGGGCGCCTCCCTGGGGAGGTGTTCCGGGCACGTCCCACTGGGAGGAGACCCCGGGGGAGACCCAGGACACGTTGGAGAGACTATGTCTCTCGGCTGGCCTGGGAACGCCTCGGGGTCCCCCCGGAAGAGCTGGAGGAAGTGGCCGGGGACAGAGACGTCTGGGTTTCTCTGCTCAAGCTGCTGCCCCCGCGACCCGACCCCCGGATAAGCGGCAGATGATGGATGGATGGATGGATATATCCTCCACCAACCAGACTTACAACCCCCGACTAGGGTAGCAGAATTTCTAAGCATCTGTACCCCAAAACTACTATCAAAAACATATAAATTATTGTCTAAGATAGATGACACAATGTCTCTTCCATCCTCAAAATGGGAGGCAGATTTATCCATCAGTTCTGGTCATAGCTTCTAACCACAAATATGTTTGAACACCTTCATAAAGACTCGAAATCCTAATTTACAGCTCATACAATACAAAATCCTTCATAGAACACACTATACAGGACAAAGGATGTTCAGGATGGGTCTAACACACTCAAACATCTGCTCACATTGCACAGATAACACACCTGATGATTATGTACACGCTTTGTGGTTTTCTGCGCCTGTCCAGAAGTTCTGGCTTGAAGTCTGTGAGGACCTATCAACATGGCTAAAGTGTAGCATCCCTGCATGCCCCACACTGTGCATACTGGGTGACTTAGACAACATCAACATGGAAATTAACTCAGCACACATGGTTGTCACAGTGTTATGTATCGCAAAGAAAACTATTCTCATGAACTGGAAAGCGAAGAACAATCTGTGTATTAACCAGTTTAGAAATTTTCTTTTAGATTATATTAGCATGGAAACAATGTCTGCCTCCTCAAAACATCAATTGGCTGAATTTCATTCTCTCTGGTCCCCTCTGATTAGTTTTATCACATAGTGGTGGTGGTGGGTTGCTGGGTGATGGTGGGTCTCAGGCCCGGGCTGCTGCGACTGGTGTGACCGGGTGGTTAGTTTGTTTGTTTTTTGTAGAGGTCCTCCGGGGTGGGGTTGGGTTGAGTGGGGTGGGGCGGGATGGGTACCTTCTGGGGGTACAGTAGCTCCCGGAATATGGTCGCTGCAGGCCCCGAGCCTGGTGGACATCAGGCCCTCCTGCCCATTGCTGGCTCCCAGGTAGCGGGGATGCCTATTGCAGCCAGTCCCTGGCTGCCCTCTCTGGGGGAGAGTAGCTCCCCCGGTATATATCCCCATACCCCTCTTCCTTCTGGCTCCTGTACACAGCACACACTCACACATGAAGGGTTTTGGGGGCGTGTGTGTTCGGTGGGGTGTAGTGGATGGGGCCACGTAGGTGGTCCCCTTTGGTTGCACTCTGCAGTTCCCTGCCCCTGTTTTAATTACACCTTAGACATTAGTACTTATCAAACACACTCACACACACACATTAGGTCTTGGGGGGTGGTTACACTGAGTGGCATCTGGTGGGCGGGGCTCTTTGGGTATGTAGGCTGCCCAGAGTGCCGCGCTCCCAGTTCTACAAGTTTGGCTGCCCCTCAATTTTAATTGCTCACTATTAGAAAATATTGAAGAGCCAGAAGGGTGAGGGGAGGGGTCTTCTTCGCACACCCCTGCTTCCTGGTGTCTGCTCGGGGCAGGAGGGGCCAGGAGGATTAATTAATTGTTCTGCTGGTTCGGGGTCTGTGGTGGCTGGGGGGTTGCTGGCCTCCTGGTGTGCCCGCTGCACTACACCCCAGCAGAGTCGAGGGAGGTAGGATGTGTGGATGTGTGGATGTATGGGACGTGAAAGTGTGTGTGGTAATGATTGGGCCTGGATCTGGGACTTGCCGTCGCCTGGCCTGCCTGTGTTTCTCCCGATGGGGCATCAGCGTTGCCTCTCCCCACTGCTCGCGACTTCACCCACCTGTGGGCACGTCTTGACTCCCAGGGCACTCGGCCAGGGGCGCTGGGGCAGGCGCTGACCCACTTTGTGGCTGTCTGGGGCGCTTGGCCCTCCTGGGTATTGGGTGGGGCCTCTGCCGGGGGGTTTGGGGGCGCTCGGGCTCCTGGGGCCCAGGTCCAGTGCACGGCCCATGTCTGGGCGGCTGGGGCCTGGCGGGGTCGGTGGGCTGTTGCCCCTGGTTCCCGGAGTGCCTCTGCCCTATGCTTATGGGGGCTCTTTCCGGGGGCTTCCTCTGCAGTCTTCTGGGTGGATGCGTGGTTGCCCCTGCGGTGGGCTACCTGGGTTCTGTGCTCTGTGGGGGCTGCTGGTGGCCTGGGTCTTGTGGCCCTCTCTGCCTGCTTCTGATTGTTTGGGGGGCTGTGGATTGTGGCCCTGTACGCTTATACACTCATAACTAAGCACGGTTATCATGTAGGTCCTGTGCCATGGGTGTTGCATGTTCTCACACACACACACACACACACACACATTCATTAGTCCAGTAGCATGGTCACTAAGCAGTTGATGTATTATCATGTCGTCTCAGGTCATCTATATCCACAGCTGTGTTGTATGCGATTGCCGCTTCTTGTGCTTGTTTTTGTTTGTTTGTGTGTTTGTTTTTTCTCTGCTTGTCTGCTTTCAGGTGCTCCTCTTGGCGCTAAGGCTGGATTCCCCTCATAGGCCATGGATTGTTGTCTGTTTTGTTTTTTACAGGTGTAGCAGCTGGTTGTCTGGTTTTTGTTTCTATTTTTTTCTGTTTCCTCTTCTTTCCTCTTCTTCTTTCCTTGTCCCCCGGTCCGGTTCAGTTCAGTTCATGTCATATATTGTAAAAAGAAATAAATAAATGGGCATCAAGGGGAGCTTTACATTTATAAAACTTCCCTTGGCAAAACAAATCTGTTTGGCATCATAGGTATTCAGACTACAATTCTTCTGACATAATGCTGAACAGGACAAGGGGAAAAAAAGTAAAGAAGACAGTTCTGCCGAAAGCCAGGGATAGACCTGTTCTAAGTTCTATACTTTTTAAAAGGGGCGTGTTTATCAACTATGGAATTAGAAGATTTACAAAAATGGTCAAGTGCTAGATCTTCATCTGGGATTTTAACAGTGTCATATAACTATTCAACAGATCAGTTAAAAAAAAGCCTGCTCATGGAGATGTTTCAGGATCTGGATACCAAGCGTGGACCTAATGTTTTCATTTTTGCAATTCTGATACAGGCTATTGAGCAGTGATAACTAACACCAAGTTCAGATACTGCGGATTTTCTACCTTTGATTTGTTAAGATTGAGCCAATCAGGGACAACCTTGAAGGATCTCTTTGGTTTTGTAGGATCAGTAATTACCTGAGAAAGGTTGATATTGGTACACACCTTTTTTAAATGATCAGAGGCAGAGTTCAACTTGTTTAAATTAAAATTGCCACACAGAGATTGGGTTTAGGCCACATGCACACAGAATGACATCAACAAATATAAGAAATATTAAACATTTACACATAGATTTTTGAATATATGTAGAGGAATGATACTTTGAAATGTGCTCATTGCGGAGTTATGATCAGTTGAGTAATGAAGGTTGAACTATTCTGGGAAAGAGGTTCTATTCCCAGCATCATGATGGACACTCCTGATATAGAAGGTTTCGCTAACGCATTAGAATTGTTTTACTATTTTCATATGCATGTGCAATGAAGAATTGCTTGCTGCTGATAAATGCAAAGAAGAACAGCTTACACATAGATGCTCACATATAGGCTGCTGAATGCAATGAAGACCTGCTTATCAAGTAAAGTTCAATGTCAATGTGTAATATTCAATTAGGATTTGCAAAACAGTGAAGTTAAACAATGAATGGGTCCATAGTCGGTATGAGAAGACTACAGGAATATTTACCTGGGTGTACGTTCAAACAGAGATGAGAAAATTGCGATAAATAATTGTTTGTATGTTTGTTAGTATGTATATGAATGTTATGTGTATAAACTGTGTTGAGTTATAGTTACTCAGTAGTGTCTCAGTGAAACAACCGACGGGGGAAGCCTTGCGGTGACAACAAAAGCAGTGTTTTACTGATCAGTCAAGTTGCTCCAGTGTACTCCATACAAACTGGTTGGCTACTGAAGGGATAGAAAATGGGGAATACTTGTTTTAAAGCAAACAAGGAATTAGATGGGAAAAATACATGTTTTAACGGGACCCAGACAATATTAAATACTCAGACAGATGGGAGAAGAAGTGTAGTTTTGTAGGAAATCACAAAATTATTACATAGAATTAGTGAAATCAATTGAAGAATGCCTTTCTGAAGAGCTGTTTACCACAGATGAGCAGCTTTGCGACCAAGCACATTGTAGATCGCTTTACTGCCAAAATGATCTAATTTAATGGATTGGTTTAGACATGCATAACAGCATTTTAAGAACAAAGAGAGAAACAAAAAGGGACAACGCTTCATGGTGGAAGGTGATGTATAAATAACTGTGTATATGATGAAGGGGGTGGCAACACCCATTCCGAAATCCCGCCATTCCGACATCCCGCTATTCCGACATCCCACCATTCCGACATACCACCATTCCGACATACCACCATTCCGACATGCAAACGTCCCACCATTCCGACATCCCACCATTGCGACATCCCGCTATTCTGACGTTCAAATGTCCCACCATTCCGACAAGGCTTTCCGTATAAGGAAATGTGTGTTACTCAACAGGTGAGTCCCTTCTTTCTGTTCATGCAATTTATATGTTTAACATGTTTATAGACAAGCGTTATTAAAAACACAAAGTCTCGGCAACTGGAGGAGGAGAAGCAGTCCGCGGTGGTTTTCAATCACACACTCCAATGCCACTTGTTTCAACTTCCGAAAATTTAATCCAGGAAAAAAAGGCTTACAAACATGGACCAAAACGGCTCCATAACACGCACAAGAATCCAAAAGAAACGAAAGTTAACTAAAAGAAAGCAAATAAACAGTATGAAGTGGTCAAAATTGGTTTTACGCATGCCTATGTGCGTCTGGCACATGCGTCTTCGGGCTCTCCCACGTTGGTTTGTGGATGAAAGCTATATGTTCAGCTGTAATGTCATGTAAAAACAATCTCTACATGACATTTAGTCCCAGGTGTGACCAGTTAGGTCCTTAAGATATCAACAGGCTGTATAAAGCTACAACCGTTGCGGCTGTGTGTTTGTGCCAAATGCGCAAAACCCATCCGCGCTTCCCAAAATTGGAGTGAGTACTCATAAATCACGTGAATAACATGAATAAACGTTTTTACTGCATTTTGTTGTGTTTTATACGTTCTATGCTGTCATTTCTATCTTCTTCTATTGGCAAGGCAAGGCAGAGTGCTCGCAACTGTGTCCTGTGCAGTAGCCGTGATATCTGTAATTGCAATTATTACTTTTGCATATGATGACAGCGTGCAAAAGACGCATGGGCTCTGTGGAGAGCTCCGCTCCAGCTGGCTGCTGTGACAGCTCACTGACACTGTATTTCTGCTTAATCAGTTTCAGTCTCGCCAGAGTTATATTAATATCTGTATTTTTATATTTGAAATTCAGGGGATTTTGATAATAGATTATTAAAGTTTGTTTGCGAGGCTGTGGCCTCTGCATGTGCAAAGCTTGTGCGCCAAACTTTAGGGCGTATTTGCGCCGGCATATCATTAGTGCAAAATGTTTTGGGTAAAAAATAGGCTATTAAAAGGAACTGTCGGAATGGCGGTATGTTAAAAAAAACAAAAAACATACCGCCATTCCGACCATAGGAGGAAAAAAGTGTCGGAATGGTGGGACGTTTGATAAAAAATTAAGTGTCGCCATTCCGACAATTGGAGACCCATGTCGGAATGGCGAGATGTCGGAATGGCAGCATGTAACCATGATGAAGGAGAGACCATTTGAGCAGCACAGCCATTTCGCAGCACAGGGACAGCAATCCAAGTTACAGGATCTCCCACGTGGTATCACCTGTCACATTGTGTCAAGGCATCAAAAGAAGAAAAAATCACCAAACTCAAGGACAAAAAGACAAAGACTCCGGTGAACGAAGACAGAGGACTGACAAACCAGAAATACAAAAGGATTCTCGATATCAAGATCCAGAAGAAGAGGCTAACAATGCCACGAACACTTACGATGCTGGGAATGATGCCAGCAATGAACAGAGAAGAAGATTCAGTGTCATCAATCTGCATTACGTGCCTCTAATGAGGGGGTGAATATAGAATCCTCAATCCTTACAACGTCTCTGGGAACTGTGACAACAACAAGGTTTAAACCATTTTGATATATATTGTAACCTATTGTCTAAGGAATAGTGCTGAAAATGAGGTAAATCTAATCCACCACTGTCCTTGGTCTTCTGTAGGGTTTTTAAACTAATACGTGGTGGTTTGTTTTTCCACAGAAATTTGGAGATGCATGAATCTAGTGACTTAAACCAAGTAGCAGATGGTTTTATGGGGATCATTGAGAACAAATAGTTAACTTTTGGTAGTATCATCATTTTAATGGATGTAACTCTCCCCATAAGTGATATAGGTAAGGACTTCCAACGAGAGATCGTCCTCTACTGTCTTTAATAATTGCACATAATTTAGCTTTGTTAGCTCTGAGAGCCTGGAGGAAATGTTTATGCCTAAATATCTAATATTTCCTGACTGTAAAGTGATCGCAGGTATATTATGGACCCTACAGTTAATGGGCAGAACTGTGGTCTTAGACCAGTTGATAGAGTAGTCAGAAAGTGCTGAGAATTTATTTATGAGTGTGATCGTGTGACTGAGAGACGTCTGTGAGTTCTGAAGGAAAAGTAATACATCATCAGCATAAAGACTTATTTTATGCTCAATATTTTGGGATTAATTACTCACAAACGGGTAAGAAAAGGTAGTATTGCCAGACCATACATGATCAAAACAGGGAGCGGAGGTGGTTCAGCTGCAAGGTATGAATGTCTGACTATAGTTTGTAAAAAGCGGGTAAGATAAGGTGCGAATGCCCAACAATGTATGATCAAAAGAGGGAGCGGAGGGTTTTGGCTACAAGAAGGTTTGAATGTCCGACCATAGTTTGTAAAAAGCGGGTAAGAAAAGCTTACCATACATCATCAAAAGCAGGAGTGGATGTGTTCGGCTACAAGAAGATTTGAATGTCCATCAATAATTGCTTTAAAACATGAAAGAAAATTTTCAAATATCAAACCGCACATGATCATAAGCGGGAGAGGAGTTGTTCAGCTGCAAGAAGGTGTGAATGTCCACCCATAATTACTGAAAAATGGGTAAGAAAAGGTGAAAATGCCCAACCATACATCATCAAAAGCAGGAGTGGATGTGTTCGGCTACAAGAAAGTTTGAATGTCCGACCATAGTTTGTAAAAAGCGGGTAAGAAAAGGTTCGAATGCCCGAACATAGACCATCAAAAGAGGGAGCGGAGGTGTTCCGCTGTAAGAAGGTGTAAATGTCCGACCATAGTTGGTAAAAAGCGGGTAAGAAAAGGTTAAAATACCCGACTGTACACAATCAATAGCGGGAGCGGAGTTGTTTGGCTACAAGAAGGTGTGAAAGTCCGACCACGGTTTGTAAAAAGCGGGTAAGAAAAGGTTCGAATGCCCGAATATATACCATCAAAAGTGGAAGTGGATGTGTTCGGCTGCAAGAAGGTGTGAACGTCCGACCAAAGTTTGTAAAAAGCAGTTAAGAAAAGGTTCGAATATCCAACCAAACATAATCAAAAGCGGGAGCAGAGCTGTTCGACTGCAAGTAGGTGTGAATGTCAGATCATAATTTGCAAAAAGCTGATGAGAAAGGGTGAAAATGCCCGGCTATACACCATCAAATGTGGGAGCGGAAGTGTTCGGCTGTGAGTAGGTGTGAATGTCCAACCATAATTGCTGAAAAATGTGTTAGAAGAGACTAGAATGCCGGACAAGACATTATCAAATGCGGGAGCGGAGTTGTTCGGCTGTGAGTAGGTGTGAATCTCCGAGCATAGTTTGTAAAAAGGGGGTAAGAATAGGTTCGAATGCCCGAACATACACTATCAAAACAGGGAGCTGAGGTGGCTCAGCTGCAAGGTGTGAATGTCTGACTATAGTTTGTAAATAAGGTGCGAATGCCCAACAATGTATAATCAAAAGAGGGAGCGGAGGTTTTCGGCTACAAGAAGGTTTGAATGTCCGACCATAGTTTGTAAAAAGCGGGTAAGAAAAGGTTCAAATGCCTGACTATACACCATCAAAAGCGGGAGCAGAGGTGTTCCGCTGTAAGACGGTGTGAATGTCCGACCATATTTGGTAAAAAGCGGGTAAGAAAAGGTTAAAATACCCGACTGTACACAATCAATAGCGGGAGAGGAGGTGTTCAGCTGCAAGAAGGTGTGAATGTCCACCCATAATTACTGAAAAATGGGTAAGAAAAGGTGCGAATGCCAAACCATACATTATCAAAAGCAGGTGTGAATGTCAGATCATAATTTGCAAAAAGCTGATGAGAAAGGGTGAGAATGCCCGACTATACACCATCAAATGCGGGAGCGGAGTTGTTCGGCTGTGAGTAAGTGTGAATCTCCGACCATAATTGCTGAAAAATGTGTTAGAAAAGGTAAGAATGCCCGTCCATACATCATCAAAAGCGGGAGAGGTGGTGTTCGGCTGCAAGTAGGTGTGAATGTCCAGCCATAATTACTAACAAACGGGTAAGAAAAGGTAGTATTGCCAGACCATACATGATCAAAACAGGGAGCGGAGGTGGTTCAGCTGCAAGAAGGTGTGAATGTCCGACTAAAGTTCAAATATATTAACAAAAGCGGGAGGAGAGGTCTTCGGATGAGAGTGGTTGAGAATTTCCAACCATAATCTATAAAATGCGGTGAAAAAAAAGGTGTGATAGAACACTAAAAGGTGGAGCGGAAGTGTTCGGCTGCAAGAAGGTGTGAATGTCCGACTATATTTGGTGAAAAGCAGGTGAAGCAAGGTCTGAATGCCCAACCTTACATCATCAAAAGCGAGATCAGAGGTGTTTGGCTGCATGAAGGCCATAGTTTGCCAAAAGCGGGTAAGCTGCGAATGACCGACTAAATATCAACAAAAGGTCTTCGGATGCAAGTGGGTGTGAATATCCCACCAAGTATGGTGGAGAGGAAGCTGTGAACAGCCGACCATAGTTGGCAAAAAACGGGTGAGAAAAGGAGCGAATGTCCAACCATACATGATCAAAACAGGGAGCGGAGGTGTTTGGCTGTGACAAGGTGTGAATGTCCACAAAAATTAATGAAAAGCGGGCAACAAGTAGGTTTGAATGCCCAACCATACATCATCAAAAGCAGGAGTGGATGTGTTCGGCTACAAGAAGGTTTGAATGTCCGAGCATAGTTTGTAAAAAGAGGGTAAGAAAAGGTTCGAATGCCCAAACATACAACATCAAAAGAGGGAGCGGAGGTGTTCCGCTGTAAGAAGGTGTGAATGTCCGACCATAGTTGGTAAAAAACGGGTAAGAAAAGGTTAAAATACCCGACTGTACACAATCAATAGCGGGAGCGGATGTGTTTGGCTACAAGAATGTGTGACAGTCCGACCATGGTTTGTAAAAAACGGGTAAGAAAAGGTGCGAATGCCCGACAATGTATGATCAAAAGAGGGAGCGGAGGTTTTCGGCTACAAGAAGGTTTGAATGTCCGACCATAGTTTGTAAAAAGCGGGAAAGAAAAGGTTCAAATGCCTGACTATACACCATCAAAAGCGGGAGCGGAGGTGTTCGGCTACAAGAAGGTGTGAAAGTTCAACCATGGTTTGTAAAAAGCTGCTAAGAAAAGGTTTGAATGCCCGAATATATACCATCAAAAGTGGAAGCGGAGGTGTTCGGCTGCAAGAAGGTGTGAACGTCCGACCAAAGTTTGCAAAAAGCAGTTAAGAAAAGGTTCGAATGCCCGAATATATACCATCAAAAGCGAGAGCAGAGCTGTTCGACTGCAAGTAGGTGTGAATGTCCAGCCATAATTACTCACAAACGGGTAAGAAAAGGTAGTATTGCCAGACCATACATGATCAAAACAGGGAGCTGAGGTGGTTCAGCTGCAAGATGTGAATGTCTGACTATAGTTTGTAAAAAGCGGGTAAGACAAGGTGCGAATGCCCGACAATGTATGATCAAAAGAGGGAGTGGAGGTCTTCGGCTGCAAGGTCTGAATGTCTAACCATAATTTCTAAAAACCGGGTAAGAAAAGGCTCGAAAGCCCGACTATACACAATCAAAAGCGGGAGCGGGAGGTTTTCAGCTGCAAATCCTTCACTCAAACCAAGTGAAAACTGCTTTGTCCTTCATATTTATCAATGTCTAGATTGACTTCAACAAAGAACAACACTGGATTTTGCAGTAGAAGAAAGAGCATCACTGAAGGATCAGTAATCCGAGAATAAGCTTATTTTCATACGTTCTGCATGATTTGGGATTTTATGTATAAAATGAATTCCTTCACTCAAACCAAGTTAAAACTGCTTTGTCCTTCATATTTATCAATGTCTAGATCGACTTCAACAAAGAACAACATTGTATTTTGCAGTAGAAGAAAAAGCAACACTGAAGGATCAGGAATCCGAGAATAAGCTTCTTTTCATACGTTTTGAATGATTTGGGATTTTATGTATAAAATGAATTCCTTCACTCAAACCAAGTGAAAACTGCTTTGTCCTTCATATTTATCAATGTCTAGATTTACTTCAACAAAGAACAACATTGTATTTTGCAGTAGTAGAAAGAGCAACACTTGAAGGAACAGGAATCCGAGAATAAGCTTATTTTCATACGTTCTGCATGATTTGGGATTTTATGTATAAAATGAATTCCTTTACTCAAACTATGTTAAAACTGCTTTGTCCTTCATATTTATCAATGTCTAGATTGACTTCAACAAAGAACAACATTGTATTTTGCAGTAGAAGAAATAGCAACACTGAAGGATCAGGAATCCGAAAACACGCTTATTTTCATACGTTCTGCTTGATTTGGGATTTTGCTATAAAATTATTTCCTTCACTCAAACAAAGTGGAAACTGCTTTGTCCTTCATATTTATCAATGTCTATATCGATTTCAACAAAGAACAAGGCTGTATTTTGCAGTATAGGAAAGAGCAACACTGGAGGATCAGGAATCCGAGAATAAGCTTACTTTCATGAGTCCAAATAATAAGCTTACTTTCATGAGTATAAAATGAATTGCTTTGCTCAAACCAAGTTAAAATTGCTTTGTCCTTCATAGTTATCCGTGTCTAAAATGTATCAAGCATAAAGTTCCTCATATTACCCTGAATGAGAAAGAAGCATCCCTTAGGTTGAGCAATACGTTCCTTTTGCGGAGTTATGCATGATTTCGGATTTTGCTATAAAATTCATTCCTTCACACCTTTTTTTTTTCACCGCATTTTATAGATTATGGTTGGAAATTT
This sequence comes from Leuresthes tenuis, assembly GCF_036924035.1. NCBI lineage: Eukaryota > Metazoa > Chordata > Actinopteri > Atheriniformes > Atherinopsidae > Leuresthes > Leuresthes tenuis. The sequence continues at coordinate 29,158,430 of NW_027325365.1, read as the reverse complement.
CAACCACTCTAATCCGAAGACCTCTCCTCCCGCTTTTGTTAATATATTTGAACTTTAGTTGGACATTCACCCCTTTTTGCAGCTAAACCACCTCCGCTCCCTGTTTTGATCATGTATGGTCTGGCAATACTACATTTTCTTACCCGTTTGTGAGTAATTATGGCTGGATATTCACACCTACTTGCAGCTGAACACAATCTCTCTCGCTTTTAATTATGTTTGGATATTCTTACCTTTTCTTTACTGCTTTTTGCCAACTTTGGTCGGACGTTCACACCTTCTTGCAGCCGAACACCTCCGCTTCCGCTTTTGATGGTGTATGTTCGGGCATTCGAACCTTTTCTTACCAGCTTTTGACAAACGATGGTTGGACTTTCACACCTTCTTGTAGCCGAACAACTCCGCTCCCGCTATTGATTGTGTACAGTCGGGTATTTTAACCTTTTCTTACCCGCTTTTTACCAACTATGGTCGGACATTCACACCTTCTTACAGCGGAACACCTCCACTCCCTCTTTTGATGGTGTATGTTCGGGCAGTCAAACCTTTTCTTACCTGCTTTTTACAAACTATGGTCAGACATTCAACCCTTCTTGGAGCCGAACACATCCACTCCTGCTTTTGATTATGTATAGTTGGGCATTCGCACCTTTTCTTACCCATTTTTCAGTAATTATGGGTGTACATTCACACCTTCTTGCAGCCGAACACCTCCGCTCCCTCTTTTGATCATACATTTTCGGGCATTCGCACCTTTTCTTACCCGCTTTTTACAAACCATGGTTGGACTTTCACAACTTCTTGTAGCCGAACAACTACGCTCCCCCTATTGATTGTGTACAGTCGGGTATTTTAACCTTTTCTTACCCACTTTTTACCAACTATGGTCGGACATTCACACCTTCTTACAGCGGAACACCTCCGCTCCCTCTTTTGATGGTGTATGTTTGGGCATTCGAACCTTTTCTTACCCGCTTTTTACAAACTATGGTCAGACGTTCAAACCTTCTTGTAGCCGAACATATCCACTCCTGCTTTTGATGATGTATGGTTGGGCATTCAAACCTACTTTTTGCCCGCTTTTCATTAATTTTGGGTGGACATTCACACCTTGTCACAGCCAAACACCTCCGCTCCCTGTTTTGATCATGTATGGTTGCACATTCGCACCTTTTCTCACCCGCTTTTTGCAAACTATGGTCGGCTGTTCACAGCTTCCTCTCCACCATACTTGTATGGTGGGATGTTCACACCCAGTTGCATCCGAAGACCTCCGCCCCCACTTTTGTTGATATTTAGTTGGTCATTCGCAGCTTACCCGCTTTTGGCAAACTATGGCCTTCTTGCAGCCAAACACCTCTGATCTCGCTTTTGATAATGTAAGGTTGGGCATTCAGACCTTGCTTCACCTGCTTTTCACCAAATATAGTCGGACATTCACACCTTCTTGCAGCCGAACACTTCCGCTCCACCTTTTAGTGTTCTATCACACCTTTTTTTCACCGAATTTTATAGATTATGGTTGGAAATTCTCAACCACTCTCATCCGAAGACCTCTCCTCCCGCTTTTGTTAATATATTTGAACTTTAGTGAGACATTCACACCTTCTTGCAGCTGAACCACCTCCGCTCCCTGTTTTGATCATGTATGGTCTGGCAATACTACCTTTTCTTACCCGTTTGTGAGTAATTATGGCTGGACATTCACACCTACTTGCAGCCGAACACCACCTCTCTCGCTTTTGATGATGTATGGACTGGCATTCTTACCTTTTCTAACACATTTTTCAGAAATTACGGTCGGAGATTCACACCTACTCACAGCCGAACAACTCCGCTCCCGCATTTGATGGTGTGCAGTCGGACATTCTCACCCTTTCTCATCAGCTTTTTGCAAATTATGATCTGACATTCACACCTGCTTTTGATAATGTATGGTTTGGCATTCGCACCTTTTCTTACCCATTTGTCAGGAATAATGGGTGGACATTCACACCTTCTTGCAGCTGAACACCTCCTCTCCCACTTATGATCATGTGCGGTTTGATTTTCGAAAATTTTCTTTCATGTTTTCTAGCAATTATTGATGGACATTTAGACCTTCTTGCAGCTGAACACCTCCGCTCCTGCTTTTGATCATACCTTGTCAGGCATTCGCACCATGTCTTACCCGCTTTTTACAAACTTTAGTCGAACATTTACACCTTTTTGCAGCCGAACACCACCTCTCTCGCTTTTGATGATGTATGGTCCGGCATTCTTTCCTTTTCTAACACATTTTTCAGCAATTATGGTCGGACATTCACACCTACTCAGAGCCGAACACCTCCGCTCCCGCATTTGATGGTGTATAGTTGGGCATTCTCACCCTTTCTCATCAGCTTTTTGCAAATTATGATCTGACATTCACACCTGCTTTTGATAATGTATGGTTGGGCATTCGCACCTTTTTTTACCCATTTTTCAGGAATTATGGGTGGACATTCACACCTTCTTGCAGCTGAAAACCTCCTCTCCTTCTTATGATCATGTGCGGATGATATTCGAAAATTTTCTTTCATGTTTTAAAGCAATTATTGATGGACATTCAGACCTTCTTGCAGCTGAACCACTCTGCTCCCGCTTTTGATGGTGTATAGTCGGGCTTTCGAAACTTTCCTTCCCGGTTTATACAAATTATGGTTGGACATTCAGACCTTCTTGCAGCCGAACACCTCTGCTCCCTCTTTTGATCATACATTGTCGGGCATTAGCACCTTTTCTTACCCGCTTTTTACAAACCATGGTTGGACTTTCACAACTTCTTGTAGCCGAACAACTACGCTCCCGCTATTGATTGTGTACAGTCGGGTATTTTAACCTTTTCTTACCCGCTTTTTACCAACTATGGTCGGACATTCACACCTTCTTACAGCGGAACACCTCCGCTCCCTCTTTTGATTGTGTATGTTCGGGCAGTCAAACCTTTTCTTACCTGCTTTTTACAAACTATGGTCAGACATTCAACCCTTCTTGGAGCCGAACACATCCACTCCTGCTTTTGATTATGTATATTTGGGCATTCGCACCTTTTCTTACCCATTTTTCAGTAATTATGGGTGTACATTCACACCTTCTTGCAGCCAAACACCTCCGCTCCCTCTTTTGATCATACATTTTCGGGCATTCGCACCTTTTCTTACCCGCTTTTTACAAACCATGGTCGGACTTTCACACCTTTTAGTAGCCGAACAACTCCGCACCCGCTACTGATTGTGTACAGTCGGGTATTTTAACCTTTTCTTACCCGTTTTTTACCAACTATGGTCGGACATTCACACCTTCTTACAGCGGAACACCTCCGCTCCCTCCTTTGATGGTGTATGTTCGGGCATTCGAACCTTTTCTTACCCGCTTTTTACAAACTATGGTCAGACGTTCAAACCTTCTTGTAGCCGAAAACCTCTGCTCCCTCTTTTGATTATACATTGTCAGGCATTCGCACCTTATCGTACCCGCTTTTTACAAACTATAGTCAGACATTCACACCTTGGTGCTGAACCACCTCAGCTCCCTGTTTTGATCATGTATGGTCTGGCAATACTACCTTTTCTTACCCGTTTGTGAGTAATTATGGCTGGACATTCACACCTACTTGCAGTCGAACAGCTCTGCTCCCGCTTTTGATTTTGTTTGGTTGGATATTCGAACCTTTTCTTAACTGCTTTTTACAAACTTTGGTCGGACGTTCACACCTTCTTGCAGCCGAACACCTCCGCTTCCGCTTTTGATGGTATATATTCGGGCATTCGAACCTTTTCTTACCAGCTTTTTACAAACCATGGTTGGACTTTCACACCTTCTTGTAGCCGAACAACTCCGCTCCCCCTATTGATTGTGTACAGTCGGGTATTTTAACCTTTTCTATCCCACTTTTTACCAACTATGGTTGGACATTCACACCTTCTTACAGCGGAACACCTCCGCTCCCTCTTTTGATGGTGTTTGTTTGGGCATTCGAACCTTTTCTTACCCGCTTTTTACAAACTATGCTCGGACATTCAAACCTTCTTGTAGCCGAACACATCCACTCCTTCTTTTGATGATGTATGCTTGGGCATTCAAACCTACTTTTTGCCCGCTTTTCATTAATTTTGGGTGGACATTCACACCTTGTCACAGCCAAACACCTGCGCACCCTCTTTTGATGGTGTTTGTTTGGGCATTCGAACCTTTTCTTACCCGCTTTTTACAAACTATGCTCGGACATTCAAACCTTCTTGTAGCCGAACACATCCACTCCTTCTTTTGATGATGTATGCTTGGGCATTCAAACCTACTTTTTGCCCGCTTTTCATTAATTTTGGGTGGACATTCACACCTTGTCACAGCCAAACACTTCCGCTCCCTGTTTTGATCATGTATGGTTGGACATTCGCACCTTGTCTCACCCGCTTTTTGCAAACTATGGTCGGCTGTTCACAGCTTCCTCTCCACCATACTTGTATGGTGGGATATTCACACCCACTTGCATCCGAAGACCTTTTGTCTATATTTAGTCGGTCATTCGCAGCTTACCCGCTTTTTACAAACTATAGTCAGACATTCACACCTTGGTGCTGAACCACCTCAGCTCCCTGTTTTGATCATGTATGGTCTGGCAATACTACCTTTTTTTACCCGTTTGTGAGTAATTATGGCTGGACATTCACACCTACTTGCAGTCGAACAGCTCTGCTCCCGCTTTTGATTATGTTTGGTTGGATATTCGAACCTTTTCTTAACTGCTTTTTACAAACTTTGGTCGGACGTTCACACCTTCATGCAGCCGAACACCTCCGCTTCCGCTTTTGATGGTATATATTCGGGCATTCGAACCTTTTCTTAGCAGCTTTTTACAAACCATGGTTGGACTTTCACACCTTCTTGTAGCCGAACAACTCCGCTCCCGCTATTGATTGTGTACAGTCGGGTATTTTAACCTTTTCTTACCCGCTTTTTACCAACTATGGTCGGACATTCACACCGTCTTACAGCGGAACACCTCCGCTCACGCTTTTGATGGTGTATTGTCAGGCATTTGAACCTTTTCTTACCCGCTTTTTACAAACTATGGTCGGATATTCAAACCTTCTTGTAGCCAAAAACCTCCGCTCCCTCTTTTGAATATACATTGTCGGGCATTCGCACCTTTTCTTACCCGTTTTTTACAAACCATGGTCGGACTTTCAAACCTTCTTGTAGCCCAACACATCCACTCTTGCTTTTGATGATGTATGTTTGGGCATTCGCACCTTTTCTTACCCATTTTTCAGTAATTATGGGTGTACATTCACACCTTCTTGCAGCCGAACACCTCCGCTCCCTCTTTTGATCATACATTTTTGGGCATTCGCACCTTTTCTTACCCGCTTTTTACAAACCATGGTTGGACTTTCACACCTTCTTGTAGCCGAACAACTCCGCACCCGCTACTGATTGTGTACAGTCGGGTATTTTAACCTTTTCTTACCCGTTTTTTACCAACTATGGTCGGACATTCACACCTTCTTACTGCGGAACACCTCCGCTCCCTCCTTTGATGGTGTATGTTCGGGCATTCGAACCTTTTCTTACCCGCTTTTTACAAACTATGGTCAGACGTTCAAACCTTCTTGTAGCTGAACATATCCACTCTTGCTTTTGATGATGTATGGTTGGGCATTCGAACCTACTTGTTGCCCGCTTTTCATTAATTATGGGTGGACATTCACACCTTGTCTCAGCCAAACACCTCCGCTCCCTGTTTTGATCATGTATGGTTTGACATTCGCACCTTTGCTTACCTTCTTTTTATACTGATTGCTCAAGATTAAGTTGTTCTTTCTCAAACTACAAAAATTTTTTAATTGTTGAAACTTGATTTGAAGTGGATAAATAAGGAAGACAAACAGTTTTAAGTCAGGCTGATAGCAATTAATTTTATAGCAAAATCCTTATTTCGTCATTTGTCGAGAGATGCTTATTGCTGAAGAAGTTCTTTCTCATTCTACAAAGTACAACGTTGTTTATCATTGAAACTTGATTAGACATGAATAAATATGAAGGACAAAGCAGTCTTAACTTGGTTTGAGTTAAGGAATTCGTTTTATAGGAGAATCCGAATTCGTGCATAACTCGTAAAATAGAGCTTATTTTCGGATTCCTAAAGAATGAGTCTGGTTCTTTCTCATAATACAAAGTTTGTTGTTTATTGTTGAAACTTCATCAGACCGTTAGATATAGTCGGACTCACCTCGACGCACGGCTTGGGATCTGGAACCAGTACTCTTGAGAGGGGTTGGACTCTCTTCCACTCTGGAGTTGCCCGTGGTGAGAGGCGCAGAGCAGGTGTGGGCATACTTATTGCCCTCCCGGCTGTGTGCCAGTACATTGGGGTTTACCCCAGTGAACGAGAGGGTAGCCTCCCTCCGCCTTGGGTGGGGGGACGAGTCCTGACTGTTGTTTGTGCCTATGCGCCAAACAGCAGTTCAGAGTACCTACTCTTTTTGGAGTCTCTGGGGGAGGCACTGGAGAATGCTCCTACGGGAGACTCCCTCATTCTGCTGGGGGACTTCAATGCTCACGTGGGCAATGACAGTGAGACCTGGAGGGGTGTGATTGGGAGGAACGGCCCCCCCGATCTGAATCAGAGTGGTGTTATGTTGTTGGACTTCTGTGCCAGTCATAGACTGTCCATAACGAACACCATGTTCAGGCCTAAGGGTGTCCATATGTGCACTTGGCACCAGGACACCCTTGGCCGCAGTTCGATGATCGACTTTGTGGTTGTATCATCGGACTTGCGGCCGTATGTCCTGGACACTCGGGTGAAGAGAGGGGCGGAGCTGTCAACTGATCACCACCTGGTGGTGAGTTGGCTCCGCTGGTGGGGGAGGATGCCGATCAGACTTGGCAGGCCCAAACGTATTGTGAGGGTCTGCTGGGAGCGTTTGTCAGAATCCCCCGTCAGAAGGAGCTTTAACTCCCACCTCCGGCAGAGCTTCAACCATATTTGAGGTGGGGGACATTGAATGGGCCATGTTCCGTGACTCCATTGCCGAGGCAGCTGGTCGGAGTTGTGGCCGTAAGGTGGTCGGTGCTTGTCGTGGCGGCAACCCTCGAACCTGCTGGTGGACACCAGTGGTGAGGGAAGCCGTCAAGCTGAAGAAGGAGTCCTATCGGGCCTTTTTGGCCAGTGGGACCCTGGAAGAAGCTGATAGGTACCGACGGGCCAGACGGGCCACGGCTTCGGCGGTTGCTGAGGCAAAAACTCGGGCCTGGGAGGAGTTCGGTGAGACCATGGAGAACGATTTCCGGACGGCCTCGAAAAGATTCTGGTCCACCATCCGGCATCTCAGGGGGGGGAAGCGGCTCACAGTCAACACTGTTTACAGTGCGGACGGGGCTTTGCTGACCTCAACTAGGGATGTTGTGAGTCGGTGGGGGGAGTACTTCGAGGAACTCCTCAATCCTACCAACACGTGCTCGGAAGAGGCAGAGTTGGAGAGCTCGGAGACGGGGCCTCCCATTTCTGGGGCTGAGGTTGCCGAGGTGGTTAAAAAGTTCCTCGGTGGCAAGGCCCCGGGGGTGGATGAGGTCCGTCCTGAGTTTCTCAAGGCTCTGGATGTTGTAGGGCTGTCTTGGCTGACACGCCTCTGCAGTATCGCGTGGACATCGGGGACAGTGCCTCTGGACTGGCAGATTGGGGTGGTGGTCCCCCTCTTTAAAAAGGGGGACCGGAGGGTGTGTTCCAACTATAGGGGTATCACACTCCTCAGCCTCCCTGGTAAGGTCTATTCGGGGGTATTGGAGAGGAGGATCCGTCGGATAATCGAGCCTCGGATTCAGGAGATGCAGTGTGGCTTTCGTCCTGGCCGTGGAACAGTGGACCAGCTCTATACCCTCGGCAGGATCCTGGAGGGTGCATGGGAGTTCGCCCAACCAGTCTACATGTGTTTTGTGGACTTGGAGAAAGCGTTCGACCGTGTCCCTCGTGGAGTCCTGTGGGGGGTGCTCCGGGAATATGGAGTGCCGGACCCCTTGATAGGGGCCGTTCGGTCTCTGTATGACCGGTGCCTCTACTTACTGGTCAATCTACGTTCCCATCCTCACCTATGGTCACGAGTTGTGGGTAGTGACCGAAAGAACAAGATCGCGAATACAAGCGGCCGAAATGGGTTTCCTCCGCAGGGTGTCTGGGCTCTCCCTTAGAGATAGGGTGAGAAGCTCAGTCATCCGGGAGGGGCTCGGAGTAGAACCGCTGCTCCTCCGCATTGAGAGGAGTCAGATGAGGTGGCTCGGGCATCTGGTTAAGATGCCCCCTGGGCGCCTCCCTGGGGAGGTGTTCCGGGCACGTCCCACTGGGAGGAGACCCCGGGGGAGACCCAGGACACGTTGGAGAGACTATGTCTCTCGGCTGGCCTGGGAACGCCTCGGGGTCCCCCCGGAAGAGCTGGAGGAAGTGGCCGGGGACAGAGACGTCTGGGTTTCTCTGCTCAAGCTGCTGCCCCCGCGACCCGACCCCCGGATAAGCGGCAGATGATGGATGGATGGATGGATATATCCTCCACCAACCAGACTTACAACCCCCGACTAGGGTAGCAGAATTTCTAAGCATCTGTACCCCAAAACTACTATCAAAAACATATAAATTATTGTCTAAGATAGATGACACAATGTCTCTTCCATCCTCAAAATGGGAGGCAGATTTATCCATCAGTTCTGGTCATAGCTTCTAACCACAAATATGTTTGAACACCTTCATAAAGACTCGAAATCCTAATTTACAGCTCATACAATACAAAATCCTTCATAGAACACACTATACAGGACAAAGGATGTTCAGGATGGGTCTAACACACTCAAACATCTGCTCACATTGCACAGATAACACACCTGATGATTATGTACACGCTTTGTGGTTTTCTGCGCCTGTCCAGAAGTTCTGGCTTGAAGTCTGTGAGGACCTATCAACATGGCTAAAGTGTAGCATCCCTGCATGCCCCACACTGTGCATACTGGGTGACTTAGACAACATCAACATGGAAATTAACTCAGCACACATGGTTGTCACAGTGTTATGTATCGCAAAGAAAACTATTCTCATGAACTGGAAAGCGAAGAACAATCTGTGTATTAACCAGTTTAGAAATTTTCTTTTAGATTATATTAGCATGGAAACAATGTCTGCCTCCTCAAAACATCAATTGGCTGAATTTCATTCTCTCTGGTCCCCTCTGATTAGTTTTATCACATAGTGGTGGTGGTGGGTTGCTGGGTGATGGTGGGTCTCAGGCCCGGGCTGCTGCGACTGGTGTGACCGGGTGGTTTGTTTGTTTGTTTTTTGTAGAGGTCCTCCGGGGTGGGGTTGGGTTGAGTGGGGTGGGGCGGGATGGATACCTTCTGGGGGTACAGTAGCTCCCGGAATATGGTCGCTGCAGGCCCCGAGCCTGGTGGACATCAGGCCCTCCTGCCCATTGCTGGCTCCCAGGTAGCGGGGATGCCTATTGCAGCCAGTCCCTGGCTGCCCTCTCTGGGGGAGAGTAGCTCCCCCGGTATATATCCCCATACCCCTCTTCCTTCTGGCTCCTGTACACAGCACACACTCACACATGAAGGGTTTTGGGGGCGTGTGTGTTCGGTGGGGTGTAGTGGATGGGGCCACGTAGGTGGTCCCCTTTGGTTGCACTCTGCAGTTCCCTGCCCCTGTTTTAATTACACCTTAGACATTAGTACTTATCAAACACACTCACACACACACATTAGGTCTTGGGGGGTGGTTACACTGAGTGGCATCTGGTGGGCGGGGCTCTTTGGGTATGTAGGCTGCCCAGAGTGCCGCGCTCCCAGTTCTACAAGTTTGGCTGCCCCTCAATTTTAATTGCTCACTATTAGAAAATATTGAAGAGCCAGAAGGGTGAGGGGAGGGGTCTTCTTCGCACACCCCTGCTTCCTGGTGTCTGCTCGGGGCAGGAGGGGCCAGGAGGATTAATTAATTGTTCTGCTGGTTCGGGGTCTGTGGTGGCTGGGGGGTTGCTGGCCTCCTGGTGTGCCCGCTGCACTACACCCCAGCAGAGTCGAGGGAGGTAGGATGTGTGGATGTGTGGATGTATGGGACGTGAAAGTGTGTGTGGTAATGATTGGGCCTGGATCTGGGACTTGCTGTCGCCTGGCCTGCCTGTGTTTCTCCCGATGGGGCATCAGCGTTGCCTCTCCCCACTGCTCGCGACTTCACCCACCTGTGGGCACGTCTTGACTCCCAGGGCACTTGGCCAGGGGCGCTGGGGCAGGCGCTGACCCACTTTGTGGCTGTCTGGGGCGCTTGGCCCTCCAGGGTATTGGGTGGGGCCTCTGCCGGGGGGTTTGGGGGCGCTCGGGCTCCTGGGGCCCAGGTCCAGTGCACGGCCCATGTCTGGGCGGCTGGGGCCTGGCGGGGTCGGTGGGCTGTTGCCCCTGGTTCCCGGAGTGCCTCTGCCCTATGCTTATGGGGGCTCTTTCCGGGGGCTTCCTCTGCAGTCTTCTGGGTGGATGCGTGGTTGCCCCTGCGGTGGGCTACCTGGGTTCTGTGCTCTGTGGGGGCTGCTGGTGGCCTGGGTCTTGTGGCCCTCTCTGCCTGCTTCTGATTGTTTGGGGGGCTGTGGATTGTGGCCCTGTACGCTTATACACTCATAACTAAGCACGGTTATCATGTAGGTCCTGTGCCATGGGTGTTGCATGTTCTCACACACACACACACACACACACATTCATTAGTCCAGTAGCATGGTCACTAAGCAGTTGATGTATTATCATGTCGTCTCAGGTCATCTATATCCACAGCTGTGTTGTATGCGATTGCCGCTTCTTGTGCTTGTTTTTGTTTGTTTGTGTGTTTGTTTTTTCTCTGCTTGTCTGCTTTCAGGTGCTCCTCTTGGCGCTAAGGCTGGATTCCCCTCATAGGCCATGGATTGTTGTCTGTTTTGTTTTTTACAGGTGTAGCAGCTGGTTGTCTGGTTTTTGTTTCTATTTTTTTTCTGTTTCCTCTTCTTTCCTCTTCTTCTTTCCTTCTCCCCCGGTCCGGTTCAGTTCAGTTCATGTCATATATTGTAAAAAGAAATAAATAAATGGGCATCAAGGGGAGCTTTACATTTATAAAACTTCCCTTGGCAAAACAAATCTGTTTGGCATCATAGGTATTCAGACTACAATTCTTCTGACATAATGCTGAACAGGACAAGGGGAAAAAAAAGTAAAGAAGACAGTTCTGCCGAAAGCCAGGGATAGACCTGTTCTAAGTTCTATACTTTTTAAAAGGGGCGTGTTTATCAACTATGGAATTAGAAGATTTACAAAAATGGTCAAGTGCTAGATCTTCATCTGGGATTTTAACAGTGTCATATAACTATTCAACAGATCAGTTAAAAAAAAGCCTGCTCATGGAGATGTTTCAGGATCTGGATACCAAGCGTGGACCTAATGTTTTCATTTTTGCAATTCTGATACAGGCTATTGAGCAGTGATAACTAACACCAAGTTCAGATACTGCGGATTTTCTACCTTTGATTTGTTAAGATTGAGCCAATCAGGGACAACCTTGAAGGATCTCTTTGGTTTTGTAGGATCAGTAATTACCTGAGAAAGGTTGATATTGGTACACACCTTTTTTAAATGATCAGAGGCAGAGTTCAACTTGTTTAAATTAAAATTGCCACACAGAGATTGGGTTTAGGCCACATGCACACAGAATGACATCAACAAATATAAGAAATATTAAACATTTACACATAGATTTTTGAATATATGTAGAGGAATGATACTTTGAAATGTGCTCATTGCGGAGTTATGATCAGTTGAGTAATGAAGGTTGAACTATTCTGGGAAAGAGGTTCTATTCCCAGCATCATGATGGACACTCCTGATATAGAAGGTTTCGCTAACGCATTGGAATTGTTTTACTATTTTCATATGCATGTGCAATGAAGAATTGCTTGCTGCTGATAAATGCAAAGAAGAACAGCTTACACATAGATGCTCACATATAGGCTGCTGAATGCAATGAAGACCTGCTTATCAAGTAAAGTTCAATGTCAATGTGTAATATTCAATTAGGATTTGCAAAACAGTGAAGTTAAACAATGAATGGGTCCATAGTCGGTATGAGAAGACTACAGGAATATTTACCTGGGTGTACGTTCAAACAGAGATGAGAAAATTGCGATAAATAATTGTTTGTTTGTTTGTTAGTATGTATATGAATGTTATGTGTATAAACTGTGTTGAGTTATAGTTACTCAGTAGTGTCTCAGTGAAACAACCGACGGGGGAAGCCTTGCGGTGACAACAAAAGCAGTGTTTTACTGATCAGTCAAGTTGCTCCAGTGTACTCCATACAAACTGGTTGGCTACTGAAGGGATAGAAAATGGGGAATACTTGTTTTAAAGCAAACAAGGAATTAGATGGGAAAAATACATGTTTTAACGGGACCCAGACAATATTAAATACTCAGACAGATGGGAGAAGAAGTGTAGTTTTGTAGGATATCACAAAATTATTACATAGAATTAGTGAAATCAATTGAAGAATGCCTTTCTGAAGAGCTGTTTACCACAGATGAGCAGCTTTGCGACCAAGCACATTGTAGATCGCTTTACTGCCAAAATGATCTAATTTAATGGATTGGTTTAGACATGCATAACAGCATTTTAAGAACAAAGAGAGAAACAAAAAGGGACAACGCTTCATGGTGGAAGGTGATGTATAAATAACTGTGTATATGATGAAGGGGGTGGCAACACCCATTCCGAAATCCCGCCATTCCGACATCCCGCTATTCCGACATCCCACCATTCCGACATACCACCATTCCGACATACCACCATTCCGACATGCAAACGTCCCACCATTCCGACATCCCACCATTGCGACATCCCGCTATTCTGACGTTCAAATGTCCCACCATTCCGACAAGGCTTTCCGTATAAGGAAATGTGTGTTACTCAACAGGTGAGTCCCTTCTTTCTGTTCATGCAATTTATATGTTTAACATGTTTATAGACAAGCGTTATTAAAAACACAAAGTCTCGGCAACTGGAGGAGGAGAAGCAGTCCGCGGTGGTTTTCAATCACACACTCCAATGCCACTTGTTTCAACTTCCGAAAATTTAATCCAGGAAAAAAAGGCTTACAAACATGGACCAAAACGGCTCCATAACACGCACAAGAATCCAAAAGAAACGAAAGTTAACTAAAAGAAAGCAAATAAACAGTATGAAGTGGTCAAAATTGGTTTTACGCATGCCTATGTGCGTCTGGCACATGCGTCTTCGGGCTCTCCCACGTTGGTTTGTGGATGAAAGCTATATGTTCAGCTGTAATGTCATGTAAAAACAATCTCTACATGACATTTAGTCCCAGGTGTGACCAGTTAGGTCCTTAAGATATCAACAGGCTGTATAAAGCTACAACCGTTGCGGCTGTGTGTTTGTGCCAAATGCGCAAAACCCATCCGCGCTTCCCAAAATTGGAGTGAGTACTCATAAATCACGTGAATAACATTTTGTTGTGTTTTATACGTTCTATGCTGTCATTTCTATCTTCTTCTATTGGCAAGGCAAGGCAGAGTGCTCGCAACTGTGTCCTGTGCAGTAGCCGTGATATCTGTAATTGCAATTATTACTTTTGCATATGATGACAGCGTGCAAAAGACGCATGGGCTCTGTGGAGAGCTCCGCTCCAGCTGGCTGCTGTGACAGCTCACTGACACTGTATTTCTGCTTAATCAGTTTCAGTCTCGCCAGAGTTATATTAATATCTGTATTTTTATATTTGAAATTCAGGGGATTTTGATAATAGATTATTAAAGTTTGTTTGCGAGGCTGTGGCCTCTGCATGTGCAAAGCTCGTGCGCCAAACTTTAGGGCGTATTTGCGCCGGCATATCATTAGTGCAAAATGTTTTGGGTAAAAAATAGGCTATTAAAAGGAACTGTCGGAATGGCGGTATGTTAAAAAAAACAAAAAACATACCGCCATTCCGACCATAGGAGGAAAAAAGTGTCGGAATGGTGGGACGTTTGATAAAAAATTAAGTGTCGCCATTCCGACAATTGGAGACCCATGTCGGAATGGCGAGATGTCGGAATGGCAGCATGTAACCATGATGAAGGAGAGACCATTTGAGCAGCACAGCCATTTCGCAGCACAGGGACAGCAATCCAAGTTACAGGATCTCCCACGTGGTATCACCTGTCACATTGTGTCAAGGCATCAAAAGAAGAAAAAATCACCAAACTCAAGGACAAAAAGACAAAGACTCCGGTGAACGAAGACAGAGGACTGACAAACCAGAAATACAAAAGGATTCTCGATATCAAGATCCAGAAGAAGAGGCTAACAATGCCACGAACACTTACGATGCTGGGAATGATGCCAGCAATGAACAGAGAAGAAGATTCAGTGTCATCAATCTGCATTACGTGCCTCTAATGAGGGGGTGAATATAGAATCCTCAACGATTACAACGTCTCTGGGAACTGTGACAACAACAAGGTTTAAACCATTTTGATATATATTGTAACCTATTGTCTAAGGAATAGTGCTGAAAATGAGGTAAATCTAATCCACCACTGTCCTTGGTCTTCTGTAGGGTTTTTAAACTAATACGTGGTGGTTTGTTTTTCCACAGAAATTTGGAGATGCATGAATCTAGTGACTTAAACCAAGTAGCAGATGGTTTTATGGGGATCATTGAGAACAAATAGTTAACTTTTGGTAGTATCATCATTTTAATGGATGTAACTCTCCCCATAAGTGATATAGGTAAGGACTTCCAACGAGAGATCGTCCTCTACTGTCTTTAATAATTGCACATAATTTAGCTTTGTTAGCTCTGAGAGCCTGGAGGAAATGTTTATGCCTAAATATCTAATATTTCCTGACTGTAAAGTGATCGCAGGTATATTATGGACCCTACAGTTAATGGGCAGAACTGTGGTCTTAGACCAGTTGATAGAGTAGTCAGAAAGTGCTGAGAATTTATTTATGAGTGTGATCGTGTGACTGAGAGACGTCTGTGAGTTCTGAAGGAAAAGTAATACATCATCAGCATAAAGACTTATTTTATGCTCAATATTTTGGGATTAATTACTCACAAACGGGTAAGAAAAGGTAGTATTGCCAGACCATACATGATCAAAACAGGGAGCGGAGCTGGTTCAGCTGCAAGGTATGAATGTCTGACTATAGTTTGTAAAAAGCGGGTAAGATAAGGTGCGAATGCCCAACAATGTATGATCAAAAGAGGGAGCGGAGGGTTTTGGCTACAAGAAGGTTTGAATGTCCGACCATAGTTTGTAAAAAGCGGGTAAGAAAAGCTTACCATACATCATCAAAAGCAGGAGTGGATGTGTTCGGCTACAAGAAGATTTGAATGTCCATCAATAATTGCTTTAAAACATGAAAGAAAATTTTCAAATATCAAACCGCACATGATCATAAGCGGGAGAAGAGTTGTTCAGCTGCAAGAAGGTGTGAATGTCCACCCATAATTACTGAAAAATGGGTAAGAAAAGGTGAAAATGCCCAACCATACATCATCAAAAGCAGGAGTGGATGTGTTCGGCTACAAGAAAGTTTGAATGTCCGACCATAGTTTGTAAAAAGCGGGTAAGAAAAGGTTCGAATGCCCGAACATAGACCATCAAAAGAGGGAGCGGAGGTGTTCCGCTGTAAGAAGGTGTAAATGTCCGACCATAGTTGGTAAAAAGCGGGTAAGAAAAGGTTAAAATACCCGACTGTACACAATCAATAGCGGGAGCGGAGTTGTTTGGCTACAAGAAGGTGTGAAAGTCCGACCACGGTTTGTAAAAAGCGGGTAAGAAAAGGTTCGAATGCCCGAATATATACCATCAAAAGTGGAAGTGGATGTGTTCGGCTGCAAGAAGGTGTGAACGTCCGACCAAAGTTTGTAAAAAGCATTTAAGAAAAGGTTCGAATATCCAACCAAACATAATCAAAAGCGGGAGCAGAGCTGTTCGACTGCAAGTAGGTGTGAATGTCAGATCATAATTTGCAAAAAGCTGATGAGAAAGGGTGAAAATGCCCGGCTATACACCATCAAATGTGGGAGCGGAAGTGTTCGGCTGTGAGTAGGTGTGAATGTCCAACCATAATTGCTGAAAAATGTGTTAGAAGAGACTAGAATGCCGGACAAGACATTATCAAATGCGGGAGCGGAGTTGTTCGGCTGTGAGTAGGTGTGAATCTCCGAGCATAGTTTGTAAAAAGGGGGTAAGAATAGGTTTGAATGCCCGAACATACACTATCAAAACAGGGAGCTGAGGTGGCTCAGCTGCAAGGTGTGAATGTCTGACTATAGTTTGTAAATAAGGTGCGAATGCCCAACAATGTATAATCAAAAGAGGGAGCGGAGGTTTTTGGCTACAAGAAGGTTTGAATGTCCGACCATAGTTTGTAAAAAGCGGGTAAGAAAAGGTTCAAATGCCTGACTATACACCATCAAAAGCGGGAGCAGAGGTGTTCCGCTGTAAGACGGTGTGAATGTCCGACCATATTTGGTAAAAAGCGGGTAAGAAAAGGTTAAAATACCCGACTGTACACAATCAATAGCGGGAGAGGAGGTGTTCAGCTGCAAGAAGGTGTGAATGTCCACCCATAATTACTGAAAAATGGGTAAGAAAAGGTGCGAATGCCAAACCATACATTATCAAAAGCAGGTGTGAATGTCAGATCATAATTTGCAAAAAGCTGATGAGAAAGGGTGAGAATGCCCGACTATACACCATCAAATGCGGGAGCGGAGTTGTTCGGCTGTGAGTAAGTGTGAATCTCCGACCATAATTGCTGAAAAATGTGTTAGAAAAGGTAAGAATGCCCGTCCATACATCATCAAAAGCGGGAGAAGTGGTGTTCGGCTGCAAGTAGGTGTGAATGTCCAGCCATAATTACTAACAAACGGGTAAGAAAAGGTAGTATTGCCAGACCATACATGATCAAAACAGGGAGCGGAGGTGGTTCAGCTGCAAGAAGGTGTGAATGTCCGACTAAAGTTCAAATATATTAACAAAAGCGGGAGGAGAGGTCTTCGGATGAGAGTGGTTGAGAATTTCCAACCATAATCTATAAAATGCGGTGAAAAAAAAGGTGTGATAGAACACTAAAAGGTGGAGCGGAAGTGTTCGGCTGCAAGAAGGTGTGAATGTCCGACTATATTTGGTGAAAAGCAGGTGAAGCAAGGTCTGAATGCCCAACCTTACATCATCAAAAGCGAGATCAGAGGTGTTTGGCTGCATGAAGGCCATAGTTTGCCAAAAGCGGGTAAGCTGCGAATGACCGACTAAATATCAACAAAAGGTCTTCGGATGCAAGTGGGTGTGAATATCCCACCAAGTATGGTGGAGAGGAAGCTGTGAACAGCCGACCATAGTTGGCAAAAAACGGGTGAGAAAAGGAGCGAATGTCCAACCATACATGATCAAAACAGGGAGCGGAGGTGTTTGGCTGTGACAAGGTGTGAATGTCCACAAAAATTAATGAAAAGCGGGCAACAAGTAGGTTTGAATGCCCAACCATACATCATCAAAAGCAGGAGTGGATGTGTTCGGCTACAAGAAGGTTTGAATGTCCGAGCATAGTTTGTAAAAAGCGGGTAAGAAAAGGTTCGAATGCCCAAACATACAACATCAAAAGAGGGAGCGGAGGTGTTCCGCTGTAAGAAGGTGTGAATGTCCGACCATAGTTGGTAAAAAACGGGTAAGAAAAGGTTAAAATACCCGACTGTACACAATCAATAGCGGGAGCGGATGTGTTTGGCTACAAGAATGTGTGACAGTCCGACCATGGTTTGTAAAAAACGGGTAAGAAAAGGTGCGAATGCCCGACAATGTGTGATCAAAAGAGGGAGCGGAGGTTTTCGGCTACAAGAAGGTTTGAATGTCCGACCATAGTTTGTAAAAAGCGGGAAAGAAAAGGTTCAAATGCCTGACTATACACCATCAAAAGCGGGAGCGGAGGTGTTCGGCTACAAGAAGGTGTGAAAGTTCAACCATGGTTTGTAAAAAGCTGCTAAGAAAAGGTTCGAATGCCCGAATATATACCATCAAAAGCGGAAGCGGAGGTGTTCGGCTGCAAGAAGGTGTGAACGTCCGACCAAAGTTTGCAAAAAGCAGTTAAGAAAAGGTTCGAATGCCCGAATATATACCATCAAAAGCGAGAGCAGAGCTGTTCGACTGCAAGTAGGTGTGAATGTCCAGCCATAATTACTCACAAACGGGTAAGAAAAGGTAGTATTGCCAGACCATACATGATCAAAACAGGGAGCTGAGGTGGTTCAGCTGCAAGATGTGAATGTCTGACTATAGTTTGTAAAAAGCGGGTAAGACAAGGTGCGAATGCCCGACAATGTATGATCAAAAGAGGGAGTGGAGGTCTTCGGCTGCAAGGTCTGATTGTCTAACCATAATTTCTAAAAACCGGGTAAGAAAAGGCTCGAAAGCCCGACTATACACAATCAAAAGCGGGAACGGGAGGTTTTCAGCTGCAAATGCTTCACTCAAACCAAGTGAAAACTGCTTTGTCCTTCATATTTATCAATGTCTAGATTGACTTCAACAAAGAACAACACTGGATTTTGCAGTAGAAGAAAGAGCATCACTGAAGGATCAGTAATCCGAGAATAAGCTTATTTTCATACGTTCTGCATGATTTGGGATTTTATGTATAAAATGAATTCCTTCACTCAAACCAAGTTAAAACTGCTTTGTCCTTCATATTTATCAATGTCTAGATCGACTTCAACAAAGAACAACATTGTATTTTGCAGTAGAAGAAAAAGCAACACTGAAGGATCAGGAATCCGAGAATAAGCTTCTTTTCATACGTTTTGAATGATTTGGGATTTTATGTATAAAATGAATTCCTTCACTCAAACCAAGTGAAAACTGCTTTGTCCTTCATATTTATCAATGTCTAGATTTACTTCAACAAAGAACAACATTGTATTTTGCAGTAGTAGAAAGAGCAACACTTGAAGGAACAGGAATCCGAGAATAAGCTTATTTTCATACGTTCTGCATGATTTGGGATTTTATGTATAAAATGAATTCCTTTACTCAAACTATGTTAAAACTGCTTTGTCCTTCATATTTATCAATGTCTAGATTGACTTCAACAAAGAACAACATTGTATTTTGCAGTAGAAGAAATAGCAACACTGAAGGATCAGGAATCCGAAAACACGCTTATTTTCATACGTTCTGCTTGATTTGGGATTTTGCTATAAAATTATTTCCTTCACTCAAACAAAGTGGAAACTGCTTTGTCCTTCATATTTATCAATGTCTATATCGATTTCAACAAAGAACAAGGCTGTATTTTGCAGTATAGGAAAGAGCAACACTGGAGGATCAGGAATCCGAGAATAAGCTTACTTTCATGAGTCCTGCACGATTTCGGATTTTCCTATAAAATTAATTGCTTTGCTCAAACCAAGTTAAAATTGCTTTGTCCTTCATAGTTATCCGTGTCTAAAATGTATCAAGCATAAAGTTCCTCATATTACCCTGAATGAGAAAGAAGCATCCCTTTGGTTGAGCAATACGTTCCTTTTGCGGAGTTATGCATGATTTCGGATTTTGCTATAAAATTCATTCCTTCACACCTTTTTTTTTTCACCGCATTTTATAGATTATGGTTGGAAATTTCAACCACTCTAATCCGAAGACCTCTCCTCCCGCTTTTGTTAATATATTTGAACTTTAGTTGGACATTCACCCCTTTTTGCAGCTAAACCACCTCCGCTCCCTGTTTTGATCATGTATGGTCTGGCAATACTACATTTTCTTACCCGTTTGTGAGTAATTATGGCTGGATATTCACACCTACTTGCAGCTGAACACAATCTCTCTCGCTTTTAATTATGTTTGGATATTCGAACCTTTTCTTTACTGCTTTTTGCCAACTTTGGTCGGACGTTCACACCTTCTTGCAGCCGAACACCTCCGCTTCCGCTTTTGATGGTATATATTCGGGCATTCGAACCTTTTCTTACCAGCTTTTGACAAACGATGGTTGGACTTTCACACCTTCTTGTAGCCGAACAACTCCGCTCCCGCTATTGATTGTGTACAGTCGGGTATTTTAACCTTTTCTTACCCACTTTTTACCAACTATGGTCGGACATTCACACCTTCTTACAGCGGAACACCTCCGCTCCCTCTTTTGATGGTGTATGTTTGGGCATTCGAACCTTTTCTTACCCGCTTTTTACAAACTATGGTCAGACGTTCAAACCTTCTTGTAGCCGAACATATCCACTCCTGCTTTTGATGATGTATGGTTGGGCATTCAAACCTACTTTTTGCCCGCTTTTCATTAATTTTGGGTGGACATTCACACCTTGTCACAGCCAAACACCTCCGCTCCCTGTTTTGATCATGTATGGTTGCACATTCGCACCTTTTCTCACCCGCTTTTTGCAAACTATGGTCGGCTGTTCACAGCTTCCTCTCCACCATACTTGTATGGTGGGATGTTCACACCCAGTTGCATCCGAAGACCTCCGCCCCCACTTTTGTTGATATTTAGTTGGTCATTCGCAGCTTACCCGCTTTTGGCAAACTATGGCCTTCTTGCAGCCAAACACCTCTGATCTCGCTTTCGATAATGTAAGGTTGGGCATTCAGACCTTGCTTCACCTGCTTTTCACCAAATATAGTCGGACATTCACACCTTCTTGCAGCCGAACACTTCCGCTCCACCTTTTAGTGTTCTATCACACCTTTTTTTCACCGAATTTTATAGATTATGGTTGGAAATTCTCAACCACTCTCATCCGAAGACCTCTCCTCCCGCTTTTGTTAATATATTTGAACTTTAGTGAGACATTCACACCTTCTTGCAGCTGAACCACCTCCGCTCCCTGTTTTGATCATGTATGGTCTGGCAATACTACCTTTTCTTACCCGTTTGTGAGTAATTATGGCTGGACATTCACACCTACTTGCAGCCGAACACCACCTCTCTCGCTTTTGATGATGTATGGACTGGCATTCTTACCTTTTCTAACACATTTTTCAGAAATTACGGTCGGAGATTCACACCTACTCACAGCCGAACAACTCCGCTCCCGCATTTGATGGTGTGCAGTCGGACATTCTCACCCTTTCTCATCAGCTTTTTGCAAATTATGATCTGACATTCACACCTGCCTTTGATAATGTATGGTTTGGCATTCGCACCTTTTCTTACCCATTTGTCAGGAATAATGGGTGGACATTCACACCTTCTTGCAGCTGAACACCTCCTCTCCCACTTATGATCATGTGCGGTTTGATTTTCGAAAATTTTCTTTCATGTTTTCTAGCAATTATTGATGGACATTTAGACCTTCTTGCAGCTGAACACCTCCGCTCCTGCTTTTGATCATACCTTGTCAGGCATTCGCACCATGTCTTACCCGCTTTTTACAAACTTTAGTCGAACATTTACACCTTTTTGCAGCCGAACACCACCTCTCTCGCTTTTGATGATGTATGGTCCGGCATTCTTTCCTTTTCTAACACATTTTTCAGCAATTATGGTCGGACATTCACACCTACTCAGAGCCGAACACCTCCGCTCCCGCATTTGATGGTGTATAGTCGGGCATTCTCACCCTTTCTCATCAGCTTTTTGCAAATTATGATCTGATATTCACACCTGCTTTTGATAATGTATGGTTGGGCATTCGCACCTTTTTTTACCCATTTTTCAGGAATTATGGGTGGACATTCACACCTTCTTGCAGCTGAACACCTCCTCTCCTTCTTATGATCATGTGCGGATGATATTCGAAAATTTTCTTTCATGTTTTAAAGCAATTATTGATGGACATTCAGACCTTCTTGCAGCTGAACCACTCTGCTCCCGCTTTTGATGGTGTATAGTCGGGCTTTCGAAACTTTCCTTCCCGGTTTATACAAATTATGGTTGGACATTCAGACCTTCTTGCAGCCGAACACCTCTGCTCCCTCTTTTGATCATACATTGTCGGGCATTAGCACCTTTTCTTACCCGCTTTTTACAAACCATAGTCGGACTTTCACATCTTTTAGTAGCCGAACAACTCCGCTCCCGCTATTGATTGTGTACAGTCGGGTATTTTAACCTTTTCTTACCCGCTTTTTACCAACTATGGTCGGACATTCACACCTTCTTACAGCGGAACACCTCCGCTCCCTCTTTTGATGGTGTATGTTCGGGCAGTCAAACCTTTTCTTACCTGCTTTTTACAAACTATGGTCAGACATTCAACCCTTCTTGGAGCCGAACACATCCACTCCTGCTTTTGATTATGTATATTTGGGCATTCGCACCTTTTCTTACCCATTTTTCAGTAATTATGGGTGTACATTCACACCTTCTTGCAGCCAAACACCTCCGCTCCCTCTTTTGATCATACATTTTCGGGCATTCGCACCTTTTCTTACCCGCTTTTTACAAACCATGGTCGGACTTTCACACCTTTTAGTAGCCGAACAACTCCGCACCCGCTACTGATTGTGTACAGTCGGGTATTTTAACCTTTTCTTACCCGTTTTTTACCAACTATGGTCGGACATTCACACCTTCTTACAGCGGAACACCTCCGCTCCCTCCTTTGATGGTGTATGTTCGGGCATTCGAACCTTTTCTTACCCGCTTTTTACAAACTATGGTCAGACGTTCAAACCTTCTTGTAGCCGAAAACCTCTGCTCCCTCTTTTGATTATACATTGTCAGGCATTCGCACCTTATCGTACCCGCTTTTTACAAACTATAGTCAGACATTCACACCTTGGTGCTGAACCACCTCAGCTCCCTGTTTTGATCATGTATGGTCTGGCAATACTACCTTTTCTTACCCGTTTGTGAGTAATTATGGCTGGACATTCACACCTACTTGCAGTCGAACAGCTCTGCTCCCGCTTTTGATTTTGTTTGGTTGGATATTCGAACCTTTTCTTAACTGCTTTTTACAAACTTTGGTCGGACGTTCACACCTTCTTGCAGCCGAACACCTCCGCTTCCGCTTTTGATGGTATATATTCGGGCATTCGAACCTTTTCTTAGCAGCTTTTTACAAACCATGGTTGGACTTTCACACCTTCTTGTAGCCGAACAACTCCGCTCCCCCTATTGATTGTGTAGAGTCGGGTATTTTAACCTTTTCTTACCCACTTTTTACCAACTATGGTCGGACATTCACACCTTCTTACAGCGGAACACCTCCGCTCCCTCTTTTGATGGTGTTTGTTTGGGCATTCTAACCTTTTCTTACCCGCTTTTTACAAACTATGCTCGGACATTCAAACCTTCTTGTAGCCGAACACATCCACTCCTTCTTTTGATGATGTATGCTTGGGCATTCAAACCTACTTTTTGCCCGCTTTTCATTAATTTTGGGTGGACATTCACACCTTGTCACAGCCAAACACCTCCGCTCCCTCTTTTGATGGTGTTTGTTTGGGCATTCGAACCTTTTCTTACCCGCTTTTTACAAACTATGCTCGGACATTCAAACCTTCTTGTAGCCGAACACATCCACTCCTTCTTTTGATGATGTATGCTTGGGCATTCAAACCTACTTTTTGCCCGCTTTTCATTAATTTTGGGTGGACATTCACACCTTGTCACAGCCAAACACCTCCGCTCCCTGTTTTGATCATGTATGGTTGGACATTCGCACCTTGTCTCACCCGCTTTTTGCAAACTATGGTCGGCTGTTCACAGCTTCCTCTCCACCATACTTGTATGGTGGGATATTCACACCCACTTGCATCCGAAGACCTTTTGTTGATATTTAGTCGGTCATTCGCAGCTTACCCGCTTTTTACAAACTATAGTCAGACATTCACACCTTGGTGCTGAACCACCTCAGCTCCCTGTTTTGATCATGTATGGTCTGGCAATACTACCTTTTTTTACCCGTTTGTGAGTAATTATGGCTGGACATTCACACCTACTTGCAGTCGAACAGCTCTGCTCCCGCTTTTGATTATGTTTGGTTGGATATTCGAACCTTTTCTTAACTGCTTTTTACAAACTTTGGTCGGACGTTCACACCTTCTTGCAGCCGAACACCTCCGCTTCCGCTTTTGATGGTATATATTCGGGCATTCGAACCTTTTCTTAGCAGCTTTTTACAAACCATGGTTGGACTTTCACACCTTCTTGTAGCCGAACAACTCCGCTCCCGCTATTGATTGTGTACAGTCGGGTATTTTAACCTTTTCTTACCCGTTTTTTACCAACTATGGTCGGACATTCACACCGTCTTACAGCGGAACACCTCCGCTCACGCTTTTGATGGTGTATTGTCAGGCATTTGAACCTTTTCTTACCCGCTTTTTACAAACTATGGTCGGACATTCAAACCTTCTTGTAGCCAAAAACCTCCGCTCCCTCTTTTGAATATACATTGTCGGGCATTCGCACCTTTTCTTACCCGTTTTTTACAAACCATGGTCGGACTTTCAAACCTTCTTGTAGCCCAACACATCCACTCCTGCTTTTGATGATGTATGTTTGGGCATTCGCACCTTTTCTTACCCATTTTTCAGTAATTATGGGTGGACATTCACACCTTCTTACAGCTGAACACCTCCTCTCCCGCTTATGATGGTGTATAGTCGGGCTTTCAAGCCTTTTCTTACCCGGTTTTTACAAATTATAGTCGGACATTCAGACCTTCTTACAGCCGAAAACCTCCACTCCCTCTTTTGATCATACATTGTCGGGCATTAGCACCTTTTCTTACCCGCTTTTTACAAACCATAGTCGGACTTTCACATCTTTTAGTAGCCGAACAACTCCGCTCCCGCTATTGATTGTGTACAGTCGGGTATTTTAACCTTTTCTTACCCGTTTTTTACCAACTATGGTCGGACATTCACAACTTCTTACAGCGGAACACCTCCGCTCCCTCCTTTGATGGTGTATGTTCGGGCATTCGAACCTTTTCTTACCCGCTTTTTACAAACTATGGTCAGACGTTCAAACCTTCTTGTAGCTGAACATATCCACTCTTGCTTTTGATGATGTATGGTTGGGCATTCGAACCTACTTGTTGCCCGCTTTTCATTAATTATGGGTGGACATTCACACCTTGTCTCAGCCAAACACCTCCGCTCCCTGTTTTGATCATGTATGGTTTGACATTCGCACCTTTGCTTACCTTCTTTTTATACTGATTGCTCAAGATTAAGTTGTTCTTTCTCAAACTACAAAAATTTTTTAATTGTTGAAACTTGATTTGAAGTGGATAAATAAGGAAGACAAACAGTTTTAAGTCAGGCTGATAGCAATTAATTTTATAGCAAAATCTGTATTTCGTCATTTGTCGAGAGATGCTTATTGCTGAAGAAGTTCTTTCTCATTCTACAAAGTACAACGTTGTTTATCATTGAAACTTGATTAGACATGAATAAATATGAAGGACAAAGCAGTCTTAACTTGGTTTGAGTTAAGGAATTCGTTTTATAGGAGAATCCGAATTCGTGCATAACTCGTAAAATAGAGCTTATTTTCGGATTCCTAAAGAATGAGTCTGGTTCTTTCTCATCATACAAAGTTTGTTGTTTATTGTTGAAACTTCATCAGACCGTTAGATATAGTCGGACTCACCTCGATGCACGGCTTGGGATCTGGAACCAGTACTCTTGAGAGGGGTTGGACTCTCTTCCACTCTGGAGTTGCCCGTGGTGAGAGGCGCAGAGCAGGTGTGGGCATACTTATTGCCCCCCCGGCTGTGTGCCAGTACATTGGGGTTTACCCCAGTGAACGAGAGGGTAGCCTCCCTCCGCCTTGGGTGGGGGGACGAGTCCTGACTGTTGTTTGTGCCTATGCGCCAAACAGCAGTTCAGAGTACCTACTCTTTTTGGAGTCTCTGGGGGAGGCACTGGAGAATGCTCCTACCGGAGACTCCCTCATTCTGCTGGGGGACTTCAATGCTCACGTGGGCAATGACAGTGAGACCTGGAGGGGTGTGATTGGGAGGAACGGCCCTCCCGATCTGAATCAGAGTGGTGTTATGTTGTTGGACTTCTGTGCCAGTCATAGACTGTCCATAACGAACACCATGTTCAGGCATAAGGGTGTCCATATGTACACTTGGCACCAGGACACCCTTGGCCGCAGTTCGATGATCGACTTTGTGGTTGTATCATCGGACTTGCGGCCGTATGTCCTGGACACTCGGGTGAAGAGAGGGGCGGAGCTGTCAACTGATCACCACCTGGTGGTGAGTTGGCTCCGCTGGTGGGGGAGGATGCCGATCAGACCTGGCAGGCCCAAACGTATTGTGAGGGTCTGCTGGGAGCGTTTGTCAGAATCCCCCGTCAGAAGGAGCTTTAACTCCCACCTCCGGCAGAGCTTCAACCATATTTGAGGTGGGGGACATTGAATGGGCCATGTTCCGTGACTCCATTGCCGAGGCAGCTGGTCGGAGTTGTGGCCGTAAGGTGGTCGGTGCCTGTCGTGGCGGCAACCCTCGAACCTGCTGGTGGACACCAGTGGTGAGGGAAGCCGTCAAGCTGAAGAAGGAGTCCTATCGGGCCTTTTTGGCCAGTGGGACCCTGGAAGAAGCTGATAGGTACCGACGGGCCAGACGGGCCACGGCTTCGGCGGTTGCTGAGGCAAAAACTCGGGCCTGGGAGGAGTTCGGTGAGACCATGGAGAACGATTTCCGGACGGCCTCGAAAAGATTCTGGTCCACCATCCGGCATCTCAGGGGGGGGAAGCGGCTCACAGTCAACACTGTTTACAGTGCGGACGGGGCTTTGCTGACCTCAACTAGGGATGTTGTGAGTCGGTGGGGGGAGTACTTCGAGGAACTCCTCAATCCTACCAACACGTGCTCGGAAGAGGCAGAGTCGGAGAGCTCGGAGACGGGGCCTCCCATTTCTGGGGCTGAGGTTGCCGAGGTGGTTAAAAAGTTCCTCGGTGGCAAGGCCCCGGGGGTGGATGAGGTCCGTCCTGAGTTTCTCAAGGCTCTGGATGTTGTAGGGCTGTCTTGGCTGACACGCCTCTGCAGTATCGTGTGGACATCGGGGACAGTGCCTCTGGACTGGCAGATTGGGGTGGTGGTCCCCCTCTTTAAAAAGGGGGACCGGAGGGTGTGTTCCAACTATAGGGGTATCACACTCCTCAGCCTCCCTGGTAAGGTCTATTCGGGGGTATTGGAGAGGAGGATCCGTCGGATAATCGAGCCTTGGATTCAGGAGATGCAGTGTGGCTTTCGTCCTGGCCGTGGAACAGTGGACCAGCTCTATACCCTCGGCAGGATCCTGGAGGGTGCATGGGAGTTCGCCCAACCAGTCTACATGTGTTTTGTGGACTTGGAGAAAGCGTTCGACCGTGTCCCTCGTGGAGTCCTGTGGGGGGTGCTCCGGGAATATGGAGTGCCGGACCCCTTGATAGGGGCCGTTCGGTCTCTGTATGACCGGTGCCTCTACTTACTGGTCAATCTACGTTCCCATCCTCACCTATGGTCACGAGTTGTGGGTAGTGACCGAAAGAACAAGATCGCGAATACAAGCGGCCGAAATGGGTTTCCTCCGCAGGGTGTCTGGGCTCTCCCTTAGAGATAGGGTGAGAAGCTCAGTCATCCGGGAGGGGCTCGGAGTAGAACCGCTGCTCCTCCGCATTGAGAGGAGTCAGATGAGGTGGCTCGGGCATCTGGTTAGGATGCCCCCTGGGCGCCTCCCTGGGGAGGTGTTCCGGGCACGTCCCACTGGGAGGAGACCCCGGGGGAGACCCAGGACACGTTGGAGAGACTATGTCTCTCGGCTGGCCTGGGAACGCCTCGGGGTCCCCCCGGAAGAGCTGGAGGAAGTGGCCGGGGACAGAGACGTCTGGGTTTCTCTGCTCAAGCTGCTGCCCCCGCGACCCGACCCCCGGATAAGCGGCAGATGATGGATGGATGGATGGATATATCCTCCACCAACCAGACTTACAACCCCCGACTAGGGTAGCAGAATTTCTAAGCATCTGTACCCCAAAACTACTATCAAAAATATATAAATTATTGTCTAAGATAGATGACACAATGTCTCTTCCATCCTCAAAATGGGAGGCAGATTTATCCATCAGTTTTGGTCATAGCTTCTAACCACAAATATGTTTGAACACCTTCATAAAGACTCGAAATCCTAATTTACAGCTCATACAATACAAAATCCTTCATAGAACACACTATACAGGACAAAGGATGTTCAGGATGGGTCTAACACACTCAAACATCTGCTCACATTGCACAGATAACACACCTGATGATTATGTACACGCTTTGTGGTTTTCTGCGCCTGTCCAGAAGTTCTGGCTTGAAGTCTGTGAGGACCTATCAACATGGCTAAAGTGTAGCATCCCTGCATGCCCCACACTGTGCATACTGGGTGACTTAGACAACATCAACATGGAAATTAACTCAGCACACATGGTTGTCACAGTGTTATGTATCGCAAAGAAACCTATTCTCATGAACTGGAAAGCGAAGAACAATCTGTGTATTAACCAGTTTAGAAATTTTCTTTTAGATTATATTAGCATGGAAACAATGTCTGCCTCCTCAAAACATCAATTGGCTGAATTTCATTCTCTCTGGTCCCCTCTGATTAGTTTTATCACATAGTGGTGGTGGTGGGTTGCTGGGTGATGGTGGGTCTCAGGCCCGGGCTGCTGCGACTGGTGTGACCGGGTGGTTTGTTTGTTTGTTTTTTGTAGAGGTCCTCCGGGGTGGGGTTGGGTTGAGTGGGGTGGGGCGGGATGGGTACCTTCTGGGGGTACAGTAGCTCCCGGAATATGGTCGCTGCAGGCCCCGAGCCTGGTGGACATCAGGCCCTCCTGCCCATTGCTGGCTCCCAGGTAGCGGGGATGCCTATTGCAGCCAGTCCCTGGCTGCCCTCTCTGGGGGAGAGTAGCTCCCCCGATATATATCCCCATACCCCTCTCCCTTCTGGCTCCTGTACACAGCACACACTCACACATGAAGGGTTTTGGGGGCGTGTGTGTTCGGTGGGGTGTAGTGGATGGGGCCACGTAGGTGGTCCCCTTTGGTTGCACTCTGCAGTTCCCTGCCCCTGTTTTAATTACACCTTAGACATTAGTACTTATCAAACACACTCACACACACACATTAGGTCTTGGGGGGTGGTTACACTGAGTGGCATCTGGTGGGCGGGGCTCTTTGGGTATGTAGGCTGCCCAGAGTGCCGCGCTCCCAGTTCTACAAGTTTGGCTGCCCCTCAATTTTAATTGCTCACTATTAGAAAATATTGAAGAGCCAGAAGGGTGAGGGGAGGGGTCTTCTTCGCACACCCCTGCTTCCTGGTGTCTGCTCGGGGCAGGAGGGGCCAGGAGGATTAATTAATTGTTCTGCTGGTTCGGGGTCTGTGGTGGCTGGGGGGTTGCTGGCCTCCTGGTGTGCCCGCTGCACTACACCCCAGCAGAGTCGAGGGAGGTAGGATGTGTGGATGTGTGGATGTATGGGACGTGAAAGTGTGTGTGGTAATGATTGGGCCTGGATCTGGGACTTGCTGTCGCCTGGCCTGCCTGTGTTTCTCCCGATGGGGCATCAGCGTTGCCTCTCCCCACTGCTCGCGACTTCACCCACCTGTGGGCACGTCTTGACTCCCAGGGCACTTGGCCAGGGGCGCTGGGGCAGGCGCTGACCCACTTTGTGGCTGTCTGGGGCGCTTGGCCCTCCTGGGTATTGGGTGGGGCCTCTGCCGGGGGGTTTGGGGGCGCTCGGGCTCCTGGGGCCCAGGTCCAGTGCACGGCCCATGTCTGGGCGGCTGGGGCCTGGCGGGGTCGGTGGGCTGTTGCCCCTGGTTCCCGGAGTGCCTCTGCCCTATGCTTATGGGGGCTCTGTCCGGGGGCTTCCTCTGCAGTCTTCTGGGTGGATGCGTGGTTGCTCCTGCGGTGGGCTACCTGGGTTCTGTGCTCTGTGGGGGCTGCTGGTGGCCTGGGTCTTGTGGCCCTCTCTGCCTGCTTCTGATTGTTTGGGGGGCTGTGGATTGTGGCCCTGTACGCTTATACACTCATAACTAAGCACGGTTATCATGTAGGTCCTGTGCCATGGGTGTTGCATGTTCTCACACACACACACACACACACACACACATTCATTAGTCCAGTAGCATGGTCACTAAGCAGTTGATGTATTATCATGTCGTCTCAGGTCATCTATATCCACAGCTGTGTTGTATGCGATTGCCGCTTCTTGTGCTTGTTTTTGTTTGTTTGTGTGTTTGTTTTTTCTCTGCTTGTCTGCTTTCAAGTGCTCCTCTTGGCGCTAAGGCTGGATTCCCCTCATAGGCCATGGATTGTTGTCTGTTTTGTTTTTTACAGGTGTAGCAGCTGGTTGTCTGGTTTTTGTTTCTATTTTTTTTCTGTTTCCTCTTCTTTCCTCTTCTTCTTTCCTTGTCCCCCGGTCCGGTTCAGTTCAGTTCATGTCATATATTGTAAAAAGAAATAAATAAATGGGCATCAAGGGGAGCTTTACATTTATAAAACTTCCCTTGGCAAAACAAATCTGTTTGGCATCATAGGTATTCAGACTACAATTCTTCTGACATAATGCTGAACAGGACAAGGGGAAAAAAAAGTAAAGAAGACAGTTCTGCCGAAAGCCAGGGATAGACCTGTTCTAAGTTCTATACTTTTTAAAAGGGGCGTGTTTATCAACTATG
This sequence comes from Leuresthes tenuis, assembly GCF_036924035.1. NCBI lineage: Eukaryota > Metazoa > Chordata > Actinopteri > Atheriniformes > Atherinopsidae > Leuresthes > Leuresthes tenuis. The sequence continues at coordinate 29,127,729 of NW_027325365.1, read as the reverse complement.
GAATTAGAAGATTTACAAAAATGGTCAAGTGCTAGATCTTCATCTGGGATTTTAACAGTGTCATATAACTATTCAACAGATCAGTTAAAAAAAAGCCAGCTCATGGAGATGTTTCAGGATCTGGATACCAAGCGTGGACCTAATGTTTTCATTTTTGCAATTCTGATACAGGCTATTGAGCAGTGATAACTAACACCAAGTTCAGATACTGCGGATTTTCTACCTTTTATTTGTTAAGATTGAGACAATCAGGGACAACCTTGAAGGATCTCTTTGGTTTTGTAGGATCAGTAATTACCTGAGAAAGGTTGATATTGGTACACACCTTTTTTAAATGATCAGAGGCAGAGTTCAACTTGTTTAAATTAAAATTGCCACACAGAGATTGGGTTTAGGCCACATGCACACAGAATGACATCAACAAATATAAGAAATATTAAACATTTACACATAGATTTTTGAATATATGTAGAGGAATGATACTTTGAAATGTGCTCATTGCGGAGTTATGATCAGTTGAGTAATGAAGGTTGAACTATTCTGGGAAAGAGGTTCTATTCCCAGCATCATGATGGACACTCCTGATATAGAAGGTTTCGCTAACGCATTGGAATTGTTTTACTATTTTCATATGCATGTGCAATGAAGAATTGCTTGCTGCTGATAAATGCAAAGAAGAACAGCTTACACATAGATGCTCACATATAGGCTGCTGAATGCAATGAAGACCTGCTTATCAAGTAAAGTTCAATGTCAATGTGTAATATTCAATTAGGATTTGCAAAACAGTGAAGTTAAACAATGAATGGGTCCATAGTCGGTATGAGAAGACTACAGGAATATTTACCTGGGTGTACGTTCAAACAGAGATGAGAAAATTGCGATAAATAATTGTTTGTTTGTTTGTTAGTATGTATATGAATGTTATGTGTATAAACTGTGTTGAGTTATAGTTACTCAGTAGTGTCTCAGTGAAACAACCGACGGGGGAAGCCTTGCGGTGACAACAAAAGCAGTGTTTTACTGATCAGTCAAGTTGCTCCAGTGTACTCCATACAAACTGGTTGGCTACTGAAGGGATAGAAAATGGGGAATACTTGTTTTAAAGCAAACAAGGAATTAGATGGGAAAAATACATGTTTTAACGGGACCCAGACAATATTAAATACTCAGACAGATGGGAGAAGAAGTGTAGTTTTGTAGGAAATCACAAAATTATTACATAGAATTAGTGAAATCAATTGAAGAATGCCTTTCTGAAGAGCTGTTTACCACAGATGAGCAGCTTTGCGACCAAGCACATTGTAGATCGCTTTACTGCCAAAATGATCTAATTTAATGGATTGGTTTAGACATGCATAACAGCATTTTAAGAACAAAGAGAGAAACAAAAAGGGACAACGCTTCATGGTGGAAGGTGATGTATAAATAACTGTGTATATGATGAAGGGGGTGGCAACACCCATTCCGAAATCCCGCCATTCCGACATCCCGCTATTCCGACATCCCACCATTCCGACATACCACCATTCCGACATACCACCATTCCGACATGCAAACGTCCCACCATTCCGACATCCCACCATTGCGACATCCCGCTATTCTGACGTTCAAATGTCCCACCATTCCGACAAGGCTTTCCGTATAAGGAAATGTGTGTTACTCAACAGGTGAGTCCCTTCTTTCTGTTCATGCAATTTATATGTTTAACATGTTTATAGACAAGCGTTATTAAAAACACAAAGTCTCGGCAACTGGAGGAGGAGAAGCAGTCCGCGGTGGTTTTCAATCACACACTCCAATGCCACTTGTTTCAACTTCCGAAAATTTAATCCAGGAAAAAAAGGCTTACAAACATGGACCAAAACGGCTCCATAACACGCACAAGAATCCAAAAGAAACGAAAGTTAACTAAAAGAAAGCAAATAAACAGTATGAAGTGGTCAAAATTGGTTTTACGCATGCCTATGTGCGTCTGGCACATGCGTCTTCGGGCTCTCCCACGTTGGTTTGTGGATGAAAGCTATATGTTCAGCTGTAATGTCATGTAAAAACAATCTCTACATGACATTTAGTCCCAGGTGTGACCAGTTAGGTCCTTAAGATATCAACAGGCTGTATAAAGCTACAACCGTTGCGGCTTGTGTGTTTGTGCCAAATGCGCAAAACCCATCCGCGCTTCCCAAAATTGGAGTGAGTACTCATAAATCACGTGAATAACATGAATAAACGTTTTTACTGCATTTTGTTGTGTTTTATACGTTCTATGCTGTCATTTCTATCTTCTTCTATTGGCAAGGCAAGGCAGAGTGCTCGCAACTGTGTCCTGTGCAGTAGCCGTGATATCTGTAATTGCAATTATTACTTTTGCATATGATGACAGCGTGCAAAAGACGCATGGGCTCTGTGGAGAGCTCCGCTCCAGCTGGCTGCTGTGACAGCTCACTGACACTGTATTTCTGCTTAATCAGTTTCAGTCTCGCCAGAGTTATATTAATATCTGTATTTTTATATTTGAAATTCAGGGGATTTTGATAATAGATTATTAAAGTTTGTTTGCGAGGCTGTGGCCTCTGCATGTGCAAAGCTTGTGCGCCAAACTTTAGGGCGTATTTGCGCCGGCATATCATTAGTGCAAAATGTTTTGGGTAAAAAATAGGCTATTAAAAGGAACTGTCGGAATGGCGGTATGTTAAAAAAAACAAAAAACATACCGCCATTCCGACCATAGGAGGAAAAAAGTGTCGGAATGGTGGGACGTTTGATAAAAAATTAAGTGTCGCCATTCCGACAATTGGAGACCCATGTCGGAATGGCGAGATGTCGGAATGGCAGCATGTAACCATGATGAAGGAGAGACCATTTGAGCAGCACAGCCATTTCGCAGCACAGGGACAGCAATCCAAGTTACAGGATCTCCCACGTAGTATCACCTGTCACATTGTGTCAAGGCATCAAAAGAAGAAAAAATCACCAAACTCAAGGACAAAAAGACAAAGACTCCGGTGAACGAAGACAGAGGACTGACAAACCAGAAATACAAAAGGATTCTCGATATCAAGATCCAGAAGAAGAGGCTAACAATGCCACGAACACTTACGATGCTGGGAATGATGCCAGCAATGAACAGAGAAGAAGATTCAGTGTCATCAATCTGCATTACGTGCCTCTAATGAGGGGGTGAATATAGAATCCTCAACGATTACAACGTCTCTGGGAACTGTGACAACAACAAGGTTTAAACCATTTTGATATATATTGTAACCTATTGTCTAAGGAATAGTGCTGAAAATGAGGTAAATCTAATCCACCACTGTCCTTGGTCTTCTGTAGGGTTTTTAAACTAATACGTGGTGGTTTGTTTTTCCACAGAAATTTGGAGATGCATGAATCTAGTGACTTAAACCAAGTAGCAGATGGTTTTATGGGGATCATTGAGAACAAATAGTTAACTTTTGGTAGTATCATCATTTTAATGGATGTAACTCTCCCCATAAGTGATATAGGTAAGGACTTCCAACGAGAGATCGTCCTCTACTGTCTTTAATAATTGCACATAATTTAGCTTTGTTAGCTCTGAGAGCCTGGAGGAAATGTTTATGCCTAAATATCTAATATTTCCTGACTGTAAAGTGATCGCAGGTATATTATGGACCCTACAGTTAATGGGCAGAACTGTGGTCTTAGACCAGTTGATAGAGTAGTCAGAAAGTGCTGAGAATTTATTTATGAGTGTGATCGTGTGACTGAGAGACGTCTGTGAGTTCTGAAGGAAAAGTAATACATCATCAGCATAAAGACTTATTTTATGCTCAATATTTTGGGATTAATTACTCACAAACGGGTAAGAAAAGGTAGTATTGCCAGACCATACATGATCAAAACAGGGAGCGGAGCTGGTTCAGCTGCAAGGTATGAATGTCTGACTATAGTTTGTAAAAAGCGGGTAAGATAAGGTGCGAATGCCCAACAATGTATGATCAAAAGAGGGAGCGGAGGGTTTTGGCTACAAGAAGGTTTGAATGTCCGACCATAGTTTGTAAAAAGCGGGTAAGAAAAGCTTACCATACATCATCAAAAGCAGGAGTGGATGTGTTCGGCTACAAGAAGATTTGAATGTCCATCAATAATTGCTTTAAAACATGAAAGAAAATTTTCAAATATCAAACCGCACATGATCATAAGCGGGAGAGGAGTTGTTCAGCTGCAAGAAGGTGTGAATGTCCACCCATAATTACTGAAAAATGGGTAAGAAAAGGTGAAAATGCCCAACCATACATCAACAAAAGCAGGAGTGGATGTGTTCGGCTACAAGAAAGTTTGAATGTCCGACCATAGTTTGTAAAAAGCGGGTAAGAAAAGGTTCGAATGCCCGAACATAGACCATCAAAAGAGGGAGCGGAGGTGTTCCGCTGAAAGAAGGTGTAAATGTCCGACCATAGTTGGTAAAAAGCGGGTAAGAAAAGGTTAAAATACCCGACTGTACACAATCAATAGCGGGAGCGGAGTTGTTTGGCTACAAGAAGGTGTGAAAGTCCGACCACGGTTTGTAAAAAGCGGGTAAGAAAAGGTTCGAATGCCCGAATATATACCATCAAAAGTGGAAGTGGATGTGTTCGGCTGCAAGAAGGTGTGAACGTCCGACCAAAGTTTGTACAAAGCAGTTAAGAAAAGGTTCGAATATCCAACCAAACATAATCAAAAGCGGGAGCAGAGCTGTTCGACTGCAAGTAGGTGTGAATGTCAGATCATAATTTGCAAAAAGCTGATGAGAAAGGGTGAAAATGCCCGGCTATACACCATCAAATGTGGGAGCGGAAGTGTTCGGCTGTGAGTAGGTGTGAATGTCCAACCATAATTGCTGAAAAATGTGTTAGAAGAGACTAGAATGCCGGACAAGACATTATCAAATGCGGGAGCGGAGTTGTTCGGCTGTGAGTAGGTGTGAATCTCCGAGCATAGTTTGTAAAAAGGGGGTAAGAATAGGTTCGAATGCCCGAACATACACTATCAAAACAGGGAGCTGAGGTGGCTCAGCTGCAAGGTGTGAATGTCTGACTATAGTTTGTAAATAAGGTGCGAATGCCCAACAATGTATAATCAAAAGAGGGAGCGGAGGTTTTCGGCTACAAGAAGGTTTGAATGTCCGACCATAGTTTGTAAAAAGCGGGTAAGAAAAGGTTCAAATGCCTGACTATACACCATCAAAAGCGGGAGCAGAGGTGTTCCGCTGTAAGACGGTGTGAATGTCCGACCATATTTGGTAAAAAGCGGGTAAGAAAAGGTTAAAATACCCGACTGTACACAATCAATAGCGGGAGAGGAGGTGTTCAGCTGCAAGAAGGTGTGAATGTCCACCCATAATTACTGAAAAATGGGTAAGAAAAGGTGCGAATGCCAAACCATACATTATCAAAAGCAGGTGTGAATGTCAGATCATAATTTGCAAAAAGCTGATGAGAAAGGGTGAGAATGCCCGACTATACACCATCAAATGCGGGAGCGGAGTTGTTCGGCTGTGAGTAAGTGTGAATCTCCGACCATAATTGCTGAAAAATGTGTTAGAAAAGGTAAGAATGCCCGTCCATACATCATCAAAAGCGGGAGAGGTGGTGTTCGGCTGCAAGTAGGTGTGAATGTCCAGCCATAATTACTAACAAACGGGTAAGAAAAGGTAGTATTGCCAGACCATACATGATCAAAACAGGGAGCGGAGGTGGTTCAGCTGCAAGAAGGTGTGAATGTCCGACTAAAGTTCAAATATATTAACAAAAGCGGGAGGAGAGGTCTTCGGATGAGAGTGGTTGAGAATTTCCAACCATAATCTATAAAATGCGGTGAAAAAAAAGGTGTGATAGAACACTAAAAGGTGGAGCGGAAGTGTTCGGCTGCAAGAAGGTGTGAATGTCCGACTATATTTGGTGAAAAGCAGGTGAAGCAAGGTCTGAATGCCCAACCTTACATCATCAAAAGCGAGATCAGAGGTGTTTGGCTGCATGAAGGCCATAGTTTGCCAAAAGCGGGTAAGCTGCGAATGACCGACTAAATATCAACAAAATGTCTTCGGATGCAAGTGGGTGTGAATATCCCACCAAGTATGGTGGAGAGGAAGCTGTGAACAGCCGACCATAGTTGGCAAAAAACGGGTGAGAAAAGGAGCGAATGTCCAACCATACATGATCAAAACAGGGAGCGGAGGTGTTTGGCTGTGACAAGGTGTGAATGTCCACAAAAATTAATGAAAAGCGGGCAACAAGTAGGTTTGAATGCCCAACCATACATCATCAAAAGCAGGAGTGGATGTGTTCGGCTACAAGAAGGTTTGAATGTCCGAGCATAGTTTGTAAAAAGCGGGTAAGAAAAGGTTCAAATGCCTGACTATACACCATCAAAAGCGGAGGTGTTCGGCTACAAGAAGGTGTGAAAGTTCAACCATGGTTTGTAAAAAGCTGCTAAGAAAAGGTTCGAATGCCCGAATATATACCATCAAAAGCGGAAGCGGAGGTGTTCGGCTGCAAGAAGGTGTGAACGTCCGACCAAAGTTTGCAAAAAGCAGTTAAGAAAAGGTTCGAATGCCCGAATATATACCATCAAAAGCGAGAGCAGAGCTGTTCGACTGCAAGTAGGTGTGAATGTCCAGCCATAATTACTCACAAACGGGTAAGAAAAGGTAGTATTGCCAGACCATACATGATCAAAACAGGGAGCTGAGGTGGTTCAGCTGCAAGATGTGAATGTCTGACTATAGTTTGTAAAAAGCGGGTAAGACAAGGTGCGAATGCCCGACAATGTATGATCAAAAGAGGGAGTGGAGGTCTTCGGCTGCAAGGTCTGAATGTCTAACCATAATTTCTAAAAACCGGGTAAGAAAAGGCTCGAAAGCCCGACTATACACAATCAAAAGCGGGAGCCGGAGGTTTTCAGCTGCAAATCCTTCACTCAAACCAAGTGAAAACTGCTTTGTCCTTCATATTTATCAATGTCTAGATTGACTTCAACAAAGAACAACACTGGATTTTGCAGTAGAAGAAAGAGCATCACTGAAGGATCAGTAATCCGAGAATAAGCTTATTTTCATACGTTCTGCATGATCTTGGATTTTATGTATAAAATGAATTCCTTCACTCAAACCAAGTTAAAACTGCTTTGTCCTTCATATTTATCAATGTCTAGATCGACTTCAACAAAGAACAACATTGTATTTTGCAGTAGAAGAAAAAGCAACACTGAAGGATCAGGAATCCGAGAATAAGCTTCTTTTCATACGTTTTGAATGATTTGGGATTTTATGTATAAAATGAATTCCTTCACTCAAACCAAGTGAAAACTGCTTTGTCCTTCATATTTATCAATGTCTAGATTTACTTCAACAAAGAACAACATTGTATTTTGCAGTAGTAGAAAGAGCAACACTTGAAGGAACAGGAATCCGAGAATAAGCTTATTTTCATACGTTCTGCATGATTTGGGATTTTATGTATAAAATGAATTCCTTTACTCAAACTATGTTAAAACTGCTTTGTCCTTCATATTTATCAATGTCTAGATTGACTTCAACAAAGAACAACATTGTATTTTGCAGTAGAAGAAATAGCAACACTGAAGGATCAGGAATCCGAAAACACGCTTATTTTCATACGTTCTGCTTGATTTGGGATTTTGCTATAAAATTATTTCCTTCACTCAAACAAAGTGGAAACTGCTTTGTCCTTCATATTTATCAATGTCTATATCGATTTCAACAAAGAACAACACTGGATTTTGCAGTAGAAGAAAGAGCATCACTGAAGGATCAGTAATCCGAGAATAAGCTTATTTTCATACGTTCTGCATGATTTGGGATTTTATGTATAAAATGAATTCCTTCACTCAAACCAAGTGAAAACTGCTTTGTCCTTCATATTTATCAATGTCTAGATTTACTTCAACAAAGAACAACATTGTATTTTGCAGTAGTAGAAAGAGCAACACTTGAAGGAACAGGAATCCGAGAATAAGCTTATTTTCATACGTTCTGCATGATTTGGGATTTTATGTATAAAATGAATTCCTTTACTCAAACTATGTTAAAACTGCTTTGTCCTTCATATTTATCAATGTCTAGATTGACTTCAACAAAGAACAACATTGTATTTTGCAGTAGAAGAAATAGCAACACTGAAGGATCAGGAATCCGAAAACACGCTTATTTTCATACGTTCTGCTTGATTTGGGATTTTGCTATAAAATTATTTCCTTCACTCAAACAAAGTGGAAACTGCTTTGTCCTTCATATTTATCAATGTCTATATCGATTTCAACAAAGAACAAGGCTGTATTTTGCAGTATAGGAAAGAGCAACACTGGAGGATCAGGAATCCGAGAATAAGCTTACTTTCATGAGTCCTGCACGATTTCGGATTTTCCTATAAAATGAATTGCTTTGCTCAAACCAAGTTAAAATTGCTTTGTCCTTCATAGTTATCCGTGTCTAAAATGTATCAAGCATAAAGTTCCTCATATTACCCTGAATGAGAAAGAAGCATCCCTTAGGTTGAGCAATACGTTCCTTTTGCGGAGTTATGCATGATTTCGGATTTTGCTATAAAATTCATTCCTTCACACTCTAATCCGAAGACCTCTCCTCCCGCTTTTGTTAATATATTTGAACTTTATTTGGACATTCACCCCTTTTTGCAGCTAAACCACCTCCGCTCCCTGTTTTGATCATGTATGGTCTGGCAATACTACATTTTCTTACCCGTTTGTGAGTAATTATGGCTGGATATTCACACCTACTTGCAGCTGAACACAATCTCTCTCGCTTTTAATTATGTTTGGATATTCGAACCTTTTCTTTACTGCTTTTTGCCAACTTTGGTCGGACGTTCACACCTTCTTGCAGCCGAACACCTCCGCTTCCGCTTTTGATGGTATATATTCGGGCATTCGAACCTTTTCTTACCAGCTTTTGACAAACGATGGTTGGACTTTCACACCTTCTTGTAGCCGAACAACTCCGCTCCCGCTATTGATTGTGTACAGTCAGGTATTTTAACCTTTTCTTACCCGCTTTTTACCAACTATGGTCGGACATTCACACCTTCTTACAGCGGAACACCTCCACTCCCTCTTTTGATGGTGTATGTTCGGGCAGTCAAACCTTTTCTTACCTGCTTTTTACAAACTATGGTCAGACATTCAACCCTTCTTGGAGCCGAACACATCCACTCCTGCTTTTGATTATGTATAGTTGGGCATTCGCACCTTTTCTTACCCATTTTTCAGTAATTATGGGTGTACATTCACACCTTCTTGCAGCCGAACACCTCCGCTCCCTCTTTTGATCATACATTTTCGGGCATTCGCACCTTTTCTTACCCGCTTTTTACAAACCATGGTTGGACTTTCACAACTTCTTGTAGCCGAACAACTACGCTCCCCCTATTGATTGTGTACAGTCGGGTATTTTAACCTTTTCTTACCCACTTTTTACCAACTATGGTCGGACATTCACACCTTCTTACAGCGGAAAACCTCCGCTCCCTCTTTTGATGGTGTATGTTTGGGCATTCGAACCTTTTGTTACCCGCTTTTTACAAACTATGGTCAGACGTTCAAACCTTCTTGTAGCCGAACATATCCACTCCTGCTTTTGATGATGTATGGTTGGGCATTCAAACCTACTTTTTGCCCGCTTTTCATTAATTTTGGGTGGACATTCACACCTTGTCACAGCCAAACACCTCCGCTCCCTGTTTTGATCATGTATGGTTGCACATTCGCACCTTTTCTCACCCGCTTTTTGCAAACTATGGTCGGCTGTTCACAGCTTCCTCTCCACCATACTTGTATGGTGGGATATTCACACCCACTTGCATCCGAAGACCTTTTGTTGATATTTAGTCGGTCATTCGCAGCTTACCCGCTTTTTACAAACTATAGTCAGACATTCACACCTTGGTGCTGAACCACCTCAGCTCCCTCTTTTGATCATGTATGGTCTGGCAATACTACCTTTTTTTACCCGTTTGTGAGTAATTATGGCTGGACATTCACACCTACTTGGAGTCGAACAGCTCTGCTCCCGCTTTTGATTATGTTTGGTTGGATATTCGAACCTTTTCTTAACTGCTTTTTACAAACTTTGGTCGGACGTTCACACCTTCTTGCAGCCGAACACCTCCGCTTCCGCTTTTGATGGTATATATTCGGGCATTCGAACCTTTTCTTAGCAGCTTTTTACAAACCATGGTTGGACTTTCACACCTTCTTGTAGCCGAACAACTCCGCTCCCGCTATTGATTGTGTACAGTCGGGTATTTAAACCTTTTCTTACCCGCTTTTTACAAACTATGGTCGGACATTCAAACCTTCTTGTAGCCAAAAACCTCCGCTCCCTCTTTTGAATATACATTGTCGGGCATTCGCACCTTTTCTTACCCGTTTTTTACAAACCATGGTCGGACTTTCAAACCTTCTTGTAGCCCAACACATCCACTCCTGCTTTTGATGATGTATGTTTGGGCATTCGCACCTTTTCTTACCCATTTTTCAGTAATTATGGGTGGACATTCACACCTTCTTACAGCTGAACACCTCCTCTCCGGCTTATGATGGTGTATAGTCGGGCTTTCAAGCCTTTTCTTACCCGGTTTTTACAAATTATAGTTGGACATTCAGACCTTCTTACAGCCGAAAACCTCCACTCCCTCTTTTGATCATACATTGTCGGGCATTAGCACCTTTTCTTACCCGCTTTTTACAAACCATAGTCGGACTTTCACATCTTTTAGTAGCCGAACAACTCCGCTCCCGCTATTGATTGTGTACAGTCGGGTATTTTAACCTTTTCTTACCCGCTTTTTACCAACTATGGTCGGACATTCACACCTTCTTACAGCGGAACACCTCCGCTCCCTCTTTTGATGGTGTATGTTCGGGCAGTCAAACCTTTTCTTACCTGCTTTTTACAAACTATGGTCAGACATTCAACCCTTCTTGGAGCCGAACACATCCACTCCTGCTTTTGATTATGTATAGTTGGGCATTCGCACCTTTTCTTACCCATTTTTCAGTAATTATGGGTGTACATTCACACCTTCTTGCAGCCGAACACCTCCGCTCCCTCTTTTGATCATACATTTTCGGGCATTCGCACCTTTTCTTACCCGCTTTTTACAAACCATGGTTGGACTTTCACACCTTTTAGTAGCCGAACAACTTCGCACCCGCTACTGATTGTGTACAGTCGGGTATTTTAACCTTTTCTTACCCGTTTTTTACCAACTATGGTCGGACATTCACACCTTCTTACAGCGGAACACCTCCGCTCCCTCCTTTGATGGTGTATGTTCGGGCATTCGAACCTTTTCTTACCCGCTTTTTACAAACTATGGTCAGACGTTCAAACCTTCTTGTAGCTGAACATATCCACTCTTGCTTTTGATGATGTATGGTTGGGCATTCGAACCTACTTGTTGCCCGCTTTTCATTAATTATGGGTGGACATTCACACCTTGTCTCAGCCAAACACCTCCGCTCCCTGTTTTGATCATGTATGGTTTGACATTCGCACCTTTGCTTACCTTCTTTTTATACTGATTGCTCAAGATTAAGTTGTTCTTTCTCAAACTACAAAAATTTTTTAATTGTTGAAACTTGATTTGAAGTGGATAAATAAGGAAGACAAACAGTTTTAAGTCAGGCTGATAGCAATTAACTTTATAGCAAAATCTGTATTTCGTCATTTGTCGAGAGATGCTTATTGCTGAAGAAGTTCTTTCTCATTCTACAAAGTACAACGTTGTTTATCATTGAAACTTGATTAGACATGAATAAATATGAAGGACAAAGCAGTCTTAACTTGGTTTGAGTTAAGGAATTCGTTTTATAGGAGAATCCGAATTCGTGCATAACTCGTAAAATAGAGCTTATTTTCGGATTCCTAAAGAATGAGTCTGGTTCTTTCTCATAATACAAAGTTTGTTGTTTATTGTTGAAACTTCATCAGACCGTTAGATATAGTCGGACTCACCTCGACGCACGGCTTGGGATCTGGAACCAGTACTCTTGAGAGGGGTTGGACTCTCTTCCACTCTGGAGTTGCCCGTGGTGAGAGGCGCAGAGCAGGTGTGGGCATACTTATTGCCCCCCCGGCTGTGTGCCAGTACATTGGGGTTTACCCCAGTGAACGAGAGGGTAGCCTCCCTCCGCCTTGGGTGGGGGGACGAGTCCTGACTGTTGTTTGTGCCTATGCGCCAAACAGCAGTTCAGAGTACCTACTCTTTTTGGAGTCTCTGGGGGAGGCACTGGAGAATGCTCCTACCGGAGACTCCCTCATTCTGCTGGGGGACTTCAATGCTCACGTGGGCAATGACAGTGAGACCTGGAGGGGTGTGATTGAGAGGAACGGCCCCCCCGATCTGAATCAGAGTGGTGTTATGTTGTTGGACTTCTGTGCCAGTCATAGACTGTCCATAACGAACACCATGTTCAGGCATAAGGGTGTCCATATGTGCACTTGGAACCAGGACACCCTTGGCCGCAGTTCGATGATCGACTTTGTGGTTGTATCATCGGACTTGCGGCCGTATGTCCTGGACACTCGGGTGAAGAGAGGGGCGGAGCTGTCAACTGATCACCACCTGGTGGTGAGTTGGCTCCGCTGGTGGGGGAGGATGCCGATCAGACCTGGCAGGCCCAAACGTATTGTGAGGGTCTGCTGGGAGCGTTTGTCAGAATCCCCCGTCAGAAGGAGCTTTAACTCCCACCTCCGGCAGAGCTTCAACCATATTTGAGGTGGGGGACATTGAATGGGCCATGTTCCGTGACTCCATTGCCGAGGCAGCTGGTCGGAGTTGTGGCCGTAAGGTGGTCGGTGCCTGTCGTGGCGGCAACCCTCGAACCTGCTGGTGGACACCAGTGGTGAGGGAAGCCGTCAAGCTGAAGAAGGAGTCCTATCGGGCCTTTTTGGCCAGTAGGACCCTGGAAGAAGCTGATAGGTACCGACGGGCCAGACGGGCCACGGCTTCGGCGGTTGCTGAGGCAAAAACTCGGGCCTGGGAGGAGTTCGGTGAGACCATGGAGAACGATTTCCGGACGGCCTCGAAAAGATTCTGGTCCACCATCCGGCATCTCAGGGGGGGGAAGCGGCTCACAGTCAACACTGTTTACAGTGCGGACGGGGCTTTGCTGACCTCAACTAGGGATGTTGTGAGTCGGTGGGGGGAGTACTTCGAGGAACTCCTCAATCCTACCAACACGTGCTCGGAAGAGGCAGAGTCGGAGAGCTCGGAGACGGGGCCTCCCATTTCTGGGGCTGAGGTTGCCGAGGTGGTTAAAAAGTTCCTCGGTGGCAAGGCCCCGGGGGTGGATGAGGTCCGTCCTGAGTTTCTCAAGGCTCTGGATGTTGTAGGGCTGTCTTGGCTGACACGCCTCTGCAGTATCGCGTGGACATCGGGGACAGTGCCTCTGGACTGGCAGATTGGGGTGGTGGTCCCCCTCTTTAAAAAGGGGGACCGGAGGGTGTGTTCCAACTATAGGGATATCACACTCCTCAGCCTCCCTGGTAAGGTCTATTCGGGGGTATTGGAGAGGAGGATCCGTCGGATAATCGAGCCTCGGATTCAGGAGATGCAGTGTGGCTTTCGTCCTGGCCGTGGAACAGTGGACCAGCTCTATACCCTCGGCAGGATCCTGGAGGGTGCATGGGAGTTCGCCCAACCAGTCTACATGTGTTTTGTGGACTTGGAGAAAGCGTTCGACCGTGTCCCTCGTGGAGTCCTGTGGGGGGTGCTCCGGGAATATGGAGTGCCGGACCCCTTGATAGGGGCCGTTCGGTCTCTGTATGACCGGTGCCTCTACTTACTGGTCAATCTACGTTCCCATCCTCACCTATGGTCACGAGTTGTGGGTAGTGACCGAAAGAACAAGATCGCGAATACAAGCGGCCGAAATGGGTTTCCTCCGCAGGGTGTCTGGGCTCTCCCTTAGAGATAGGGTGAGAAGCTCAGTCATCCGGGAGGGGCTCGGAGTAGAACCGCTGCTCCTCCGCATTGAGAGGAGTCAGATGAGGTGGCTCGGGCATCTGGTTAGGATGCCCCCTGGGCGCCTCCCTGGGGAGGTGTTCCGGGCACGTCCCACTGGGAGGAGACCCCGGGGGAGACCCAGGACACGTTGGAGAGACTATGTCTCTCGGCTGGCCTGGGAACGCCTCGGGGTCCCCCCGGAAGAGCTGGAGGAAGTGGCCGGGGACAGAGACGTCTGGGTTTCTCTGCTCAAGCTGCTGCCCCCGCGACCCGACCCCCGGATAAGCGGCAGATGATGGATGGATGGATGGATATATCCTCCACCAACCAGACTTACAACCCCCGACTAGGGTAGCAGAATTTCTAAGCATCTGTACCCCAAAACTACTATCAAAAACATATAAATTATTGTCTAAGATAGATGACACAATGTCTCTTCCATCCTCAAAATGGGAGGCAGATTTATCCATCAGTTCTGGTCATAGCTTCTAACCACAAATATGTTTGAACACCTTCATAAAGACTCGAAATCCTAATTTACAGCTCATACAATACAAAATCCTTCATAGAACACACTATACAGGACAAAGGATGTTCAGGATGGGTCTAACACACTCAAACATCTGCTCACATTGCACAGATAACACACCTGATGATTATGTACACGCTTTGTGGTTTTCTGCGCCTGTCCAGAAGTTCTGGCTTGAAGTCTGTGAGGACCTATCAACATGGCTAAAGTGTAGCATCCCTGCATGCCCCACACTGTGCATACTGGGTGACTTAGACAACATCAACATGGAAATTAACTCAGCACACATGGTTGTCACAGTGTTATGTATCGCAAAGAAAACTATTCTCATGAACTGGAAAGCGAAGAACAATCTGTGTATTAACCAGTTTAGAAATTTTCTTTTAGATTATATTAGCATGGAAACAATGTCTGCCTCCTCAAAACATCAATTGGCTGAATTTCATTCTCTCTGGTCCCCTCTGATTAGTTTTATCACATAGTGGTGGTGGTGGGTTGCTGGGTGATGGTGGGTCTCAGGCCCGGGCTGCTGCGACTGGTGTGACCGGGTGGTTAGTTTGTTTGTTTTTTGTAGAGGTCCTCCGGGGTGGGGTTGGGTTGAGTGGGGTGGGGCGGGATGGGTACCTTCTGGGGGTACAGTAGCTCCCGGAATATGGTCGCTGCAGGCCCCGAGCCTGGTGGACATCAGGCCCTCCTGCCCATTGCTGGCTCCCAGGTAGCGGGGATGCCTATTGCAGCCAGTCCCTGGCTGCCCTCTCTGGGGGAGAGTAGCTCCCCCGGTATATATCCCCATACCCCTCTCCCTTCTGGCTCCTGTACACAGCACACACTCACACATGAAGGGTTTTGGGGGCGTGTGTGTTCGGTGGGGTGTAGTGGATGGGGCCACGTAGGTGGTCCCCTTTGGTTGCACTCTGCAGTTCCCTGCCCCTGTTTTAATTACACCTTAGACATTAGTACTTATCAAACACACTCACACACACACATTAGGTCTTGGGGGGTGGTTACACTGAGTGGCATCTGGTGGGCGGGGCTCTTTGGGTATGTAGGCTGCCCAGAGTGCCGCGCTCCCAGTTCTACAAGTTTGGCTGCCCCTCAATTTTAATTGCTCACTATTAGAAAATATTGAAGAGCCAGAAGGGTGAGGGGAGGGGTCTTCTTCGCACACCCCTGCTTCCTGGTGTCTGCTCGGGGCAGGAGGGGCCAGGAGGATTAATTAATTGTTCTGCTGGTTCGGGGTCTGTGGTGGCTGGGGGGTTGCTGGCCTCCTGGTGTGCCCGCTGCACTACACCCCAGCAGAGTCGAGGGAGGTAGGATGTGTGGATGTGTGGATGTATGGGACGTGAAAGTGTGTGTGGTAATGATTGGGCCTGGATCTGGGACTTGCTGTCGCCTGGCCTGCCTGTGTTTCTCCCGATGGGGCATCAGCGTTGCCTCTCCCCACTGCTCGCGACTTCACCCACCTGTGGGCACGTCTTGACTCCCAGGGCACTTGGCCAGGGGCGCTGGGGCAGGCGCTGACCCACTTTGTGGCTGTCTGGGGCGCTTGGCCCTCCTGGGTATTGGGTGGGGCCTCTGCCGGGGGGTTTGGGGGTGCTCGGGCTCCTGGGGCCCAGGTCCAGTGCACGGCCCATGTCTGGGCGGCTGGGGCCTGGCGGGGTCGGTGGGCTGTTGCCCCTGGTTCCCGGAGTGCCTCTGCCCTATGCTTATGGGGGCTCTTTCCGGGGGCTTCCTCTGCAGTCTTCTGGGTGGATGCGTGGTTGCCCCTGCGGTGGGCTACCTGGGTTCTGTGCTCTGTGGGGGCTGCTGGTGGCCTGGGTCTTGTGGCCCTCTCTGCCTGCTTCTGATTGTTTGGGGGGCTGTGGATTGTGGCCCTGTACGCTTATACACTCATAACTAAGCACGGTTATCATGTAGGTCCTGTGCCATGGGTGTTGCATGTTCTCACACACACACACACACACACACACATTCATTAGTCCAGTAGCATGGTCACTAAGCAGTTGATGTATTATCATGTCGTCTCAGGTCATCTATATCCACAGCTGTGTTGTATGCGATTGCCGCTTCTTGTGCTTGTTTTTGTTTGTTTGTGTGTTTGTTTTTTCTCTGCTTGTCTGCTTTCAGGTGCTCCTCTTGGCGCTAAGGCTGGATTCCCCTCATAGGCCATGGATTGTTGTCTGTTTTGTTTTTTACAGGTGTAGCAGCTGGTTGTCTGGTTTTTGTTTCTATTTTTTTTCTGTTTCCTCTTCTTTCCTCTTCTTCTTTCCTTGTCCCCCGGTCCGGTTCAGTTCAGTTCATGTCATATATTGTAAAAAGAAATAAATAAATGGGCATCAAGGGGAGCTTTACATTTATAAAACTTCCCTTGGCAAAACAAATCTGTTTGGCATCATAGGTATTCAGACTACAATTCTTCTGACATAATGCTGAACAGGACAAGGGGAAAAAAAAGTAAAGAAGACAGTTCTGCCGAAAGCCAGGGATAGACCTGTTCTAAGTTCTATACTTTTTAAAAGGGGCGTGTTTATCAACTATGGAATTAGAAGATTTACAAAAATGGTCAAGTGCTAGATCTTCATCTGGGATTTTAACAGTGTCATATAACTATTCAACAGATCAGTTAAAAAAAAGCCTGCTCATGGAGATGTTTCAGGATCTGGATACCAAGCGTGGACCTAATGTTTTCATTTTTGCAATTCTGATACAGGCTATTGAGCAGTGATAACTAACACCAAGTTCAGATACTGCGGATTTTCTACCTTTGATTTGTTAAGATTGAGCCAATCAGGGACAACCTTGAAGGATCTCTTTGGTTTTGTAGGATCAGTAATTACCTGAGAAAGGTTGATATTGGTACACACCTTTTTTAAATGATCAGAGGCAGAGTTCAACTTGTTTAAATTAAAATTGCCACACAGAGATTGGGTTTAGGCCACATGCACACAGAATGACATCAACAAATATAAGAAATATTAAACATTTACACATAGATTTTTGAATATATGTAGAGGAATGATACTTTGAAATGTGCTCATTGCGGAGTTATGATCAGTTGAGTAATGAAGGTTGAACTATTCTGGGAAAGAGGTTCTATTCCCAGCATCATGATGGACACTCCTGATATAGAAGGTTTCGCTAACGCATTGGAATTGTTTTACTATTTTCATATGCATGTGCAATGAAGAATTGCTTGCTGCTGATAAATGCAAAGAAGAACAGCTTACACATAGATGCTCACATATAGGCTGCTGAATGCAATGAAGACCTGCTTATCAAGTAAAGTTCAATGTCAATGTGTAATATTCAATTAGGATTTGCAAAACAGTGAAGTTAAACAATGAATGGGTCCATAGTCGGTATGAGAAGACTACAGGAATATTTACCTGGGTGTACGTTCAAACAGAGATGAGAAAATTGCGATAAATAATTGTTTGTATGTTTGTTAGTATGTATATGAATGTTATGTGTATAAACTGTGTTGAGTTATAGTTACTCAGTAGTGTCTCAGTGAAACAACCGACGGGGGAAGCCTTGCGGTGACAACAAAAGCAGTGTTTTACTGATCAGTCAAGTTGCTCCAGTGTACTCCATACAAACTGGTTGGCTACTGAAGGGATAGAAAATGGGGAATACTTGTTTTAAAGCAAACAAGGAATTAGATGGGAAAAATACATGTTTTAACGGGACCCAGACAATATTAAATACTCAGACAGATGGGAGAAGAAGTGTAGTTTTGTAGGAAATCACAAAATTATTACATAGAATTAGTGAAATCAATTGAAGAATGCCTTTCTGAAGAGCTGTTTACCACAGATGAGCAGCTTTGCGACCAAGCACATTGTAGATCGCTTTACTGCCAAAATGATCTAATTTAATGGATTGGTTTAGACATGCATAACAGCATTTTAAGAACAAAGAGAGAAACAAAAAGGGACAACGCTTCATGGTGGAAGGTGATGTATAAATAACTGTGTATATGATGAAGGGGGTGGCAACACCCATTCCGAAATCCCGCCATTCCGACATCCCGCTATTCCGACATCCCACCATTCCGACATACCACCATTCCGACATACCACCATTCCGACATGCAAACGTCCCACCATTCCGACATCCCACCATTGCGACATCCCGCTATTCTGACGTTCAAATGTCCCACCATTCCGACAAGGCTTTCCGTATAAGGAAATGTGTGTTACTCAACAGGTGAGTCCCTTCTTTCTGTTCATGCAATTTATATGTTTAACATGTTTATAGACAAGCGTTATTAAAAACACAAAGTCTCGGCAACTGGAGGAGGAGAAGCAGTCCGCGGTGGTTTTCAATCACACACTCCAATGCCACTTGTTTCAACTTCCGAAAATTTAATCCAGGAAAAAAAGGCTTACAAACATGGACCAAAACGGCTCCATAACACGCACAAGAATCCAAAAGAAACGAAAGTTAACTAAAAGAAAGCAAATAAACAGTATGAAGTGGTCAAAATTGGTTTTACGCATGCCTATGTGCGTCTGGCACATGCGTCTTCGGGCTCTCCCACGTTGGTTTGTGGATGAAAGCTATATGTTCAGCTGTAATGTCATGTAAAAACAATCTCTACATGACATTTAGTCCCAGGTGTGACCAGTTAGGTCCTTAAGATATCAACAGGCTGTATAAAGCTACAACCGTTGCGGCTGTGTGTTTGTGCCAAATGCGCAAAACCCATCCGCGCTTCCCAAAATTGGAGTGAGTACTCATAAATCACGTGAATAACATGAATAAACGTTTTTACTGCATTTTGTTGTGTTTTATACGTTCTATGCTGTCATTTCTATCTTCTTCTATTGGCAAGGCAAGGCAGAGTGCTCGCAACTGTGTCCTGTGCAGTAGCCGTGATATCTGTAATTGCAATTATTACTTTTGCATATGATGACAGCGTGCAAAAGACGCATGGGCTCTGTGGAGAGCTCCGCTCCAGCTGGCTGCTGTGACAGCTCACTGACACTGTATTTCTGCTTAATCAGTTTCAGTCTCGCCAGAGTTATATTAATATCTGTATTTTTATATTTGAAATTCAGGGGATTTTGATAATAGATTATTAAAGTTTGTTTGCGAGGCTGTGGCCTCTGCATGTGCAAAGCTTGTGCGCCAATCTTTAGGGCGTATTTGCGCCGGCATATCATTAGTGCAAAATGTTTTGGGTAAAAAATAGGCTATTAAAAGGAACTGTCGGAATGGCGGTATGTTAAAAAAAACAAAAAACATACCGCCATTCCGACCATAGGAGGAAAAAAGTGTCGGAATGGTGGGACGTTTGATAAAAAATTAAGTGTCGCCATTCCGACAATTGGAGACCCATGTCGGAATGGCGAGATGTCGGAATGGCAGCATGTAACCATGATGAAGGAGAGACCATTTGAGCAGCACAGCCATTTCGCAGCACAGGGACAGCAATCCAAGTTACAGGATCTCCCACGTGGTATCACCTGTCACATTGTGTCAAGGCATCAAAAGAAGAAAAAATCACCAAACTCAAGGACAAAAAGACAAAGACTCCGGTGAACGAAGACAGAGGACTGACAAACCAGAAATACAAAAGGATTCTCGATATCAAGATCCAGAAGAAGAGGCTAACAATGCCACGAACACTTACGATGCTGGGAATGATGCCAGCAATGAACAGAGAAGAAGATTCAGTGTCATCAATCTGCATTACGTGCCTCTAATGAGGGGGTGAATATAGAATCCTCAACGATTACAACGTCTCTGGGAACTGTGACAACAACAAGGTTTAAACCATTTTGATATATATTGTAACCTATTGTCTAAGGAATAGTGCTGAAAATGAGGTAAATCTAATCCACCACTGTCCTTGGTCTTCTGTAGGGTTTTTAAACTAATACGTGGTGGTTTGTTTTTCCACAGAAATTTGGAGATGCATGAATCTAGTGACTTAAACCAAGTAGCAGATGGTTTTATGGGGATCATTGAGAACAAATAGTTAACTTTTGGTAGTATCATCATTTTAATGGATGTAACTCTCCCCATAAGTGATATAGGTAAGGACTTCCAACGAGAGATCGTCCTCTACTGTCTTTAATAATTGCACATAATTTAGCTTTGTTAGCTCTGAGAGCCTGGAGGAAATGTTTATGCCTAAATATCTAATATTTCCTGACTGTAAAGTGATCGCAGGTATATTATGGACCCTACAGTTAATGGGCAGAACTGTGGTCTTAGACCAGTTGATAGAGTAGTCAGAAAGTGCTGAGAATTTATTTATGAGTGTGATCGTGTGACTGAGAGACGTCTGTGAGTTCTGAAGGAAAAGTAATACATCATCAGCATAAAGACTTATTTTATGCTCAATATTTTGGGATTAATTACTCACAAACGGGTAAGAAAAGGTAGTATTGCCAGACCATACATGATCAAAACAGGGAGCGGAGGTGGTTCAGCTGCAAGGTATGAATGTCTGACTATAGTTTGTAAAAAGCGGGTAAGATAAGGTGCGAATGCCCAACAATGTATGATCAAAAGAGGGAGCGGAGGGTTTTGGCTACAAGAAGGTTTGAATGTCCGACCATAGTTTGTAAAAAGCGGGTAAGAAAAGCTTACCATACATCATCAAAAGCAGGAGTGGATGTGTTCGGCTACAAGAAGATTTGAATGTCCATCAATAATTGCTTTAAAACATGAAAGAAAATTTTCAAATATCAAACCGCACATGATCATAAGCGGGAGAGGAGTTGTTCAGCTGCAAGAAGGTGTGAATGTCCACCCATAATTACTGAAAAATGGGTAAGAAAAGGTGAAAATGCCCAACCATACATCAACAAAAGCAGGAGTGGATGTGTTCGGCTACAAGAAAGTTTGAATGTCCGACCATAGTTTGTAAAAAGCGGGTAAGAAAAGGTTCGAATGCCCGAACATAGACCATCAAAAGAGGGAGCGGAGGTGTTCCGCTGAAAGAAGGTGTAAATGTCCGACCATAGTTGGTAAAAAGCGGGTAAGAAAAGGTTAAAATACCCGACTGTACACAATCAATAGCGGGAGCGGAGTTGTTTGGCTACAAGAAGGTGTGAAAGTCCGACCACGGTTTGTAAAAAGCGGGTAAGAAAAGGTTCGAATGCCCGAATATATACCATCAAAAGTGGAAGTGGATGTGTTCGGCTGCAAGAAGGTGTGAACGTCCGACCAAAGTTTGTACAAAGCAGTTAAGAAAAGGTTCGAATATCCAACCAAACATAATCAAAAGCGGGAGCAGAGCTGTTCGACTGCAAGTAGGTGTGAATGTCAGATCATAATTTGCAAAAAGCTGATGAGAAAGGGTGAAAATGCCCGGCTATACACCATCAAATGTGGGAGCGGAAGTGTTCGGCTGTGAGTAGGTGTGAATGTCCAACCATAATTGCTGAAAAATGTGTTAGAAGAGACTAGAATGCCGGACAAGACATTATCAAATGCGGGAGCGGAGTTGTTCGGCTGTGAGTAGGTGTGAATCTCCGAGCATAGTTTGTAAAAAGGGGGTAAGAATAGGTTCGAATGCCCGAACATACACTATCAAAACAGGGAGCTGAGGTGGCTCAGCTGCAAGGTGTGAATGTCTGACTATAGTTTGTAAATAAGGTGCGAATGCCCAACAATGTATAATCAAAAGAGGGAGCGGAGGTTTTCGGCTACAAGAAGGTTTGAATGTCCGACCATAGTTTGTAAAAAGCGGGTAAGAAAAGGTTCAAATGCCTGACTATACACCATCAAAAGCGGGAGCAGAGGTGTTCCGCTGTAAGACGGTGTGAATGTCCGACCATATTTGGTAAAAAGCGGGTAAGAAAAGGTTAAAATACCCGACTGTACACAATCAATAGCGGGAGAGGAGGTGTTCAGCTGCAAGAAGGTGTGAATGTCCACCCATAATTACTGAAAAATGGGTAAGAAAAGGTGCGAATGCCAAACCATACATTATCAAAAGCAGGTGTGAATGTCAGATCATAATTTGCAAAAAGCTGATGAGAAAGGGTGAGAATGCCCGACTATACACCATCAAATGCGGGAGCGGAGTTGTTCGGCTGTGAGTAAGTGTGAATCTCCGACCATAATTGCTGAAAAATGTGTTAGAAAAGGTAAGAATGCCCGTCCATACATCATCAAAAGCGGGAGAGGTGGTGTTCGGCTGCAAGTAGGTGTGAATGTCCAGCCATAATTACTAA
Source organism: Leuresthes tenuis (assembly GCF_036924035.1). Lineage (NCBI taxonomy): Eukaryota > Metazoa > Chordata > Actinopteri > Atheriniformes > Atherinopsidae > Leuresthes > Leuresthes tenuis. The sequence continues at coordinate 29,104,996 of NW_027325365.1, read as the reverse complement.
CAAACGGGTAAGAAAAGGTAGTATTGCCAGACCATACATGATCAAAACAGGGAGCGGAGGTGGTTCAGCTGCAAGAAGGTGTGAATGTCCGACTAAAGTTCAAATATATTAACAAAAGCGGGAGGAGAGGTCTTCGGATGAGAGTGGTTGAGAATTTCCAACCATAATCTATAAAATGCGGTGAAAAAAAAGGTGTGATAGAACACTAAAAGGTGGAGCGGAAGTGTTCGGCTGCAAGAAGGTGTGAATGTCCGACTATATTTGGTGAAAAGCAGGTGAAGCAAGGTCTGAATGCCCAACCTTACATCATCAAAAGCGAGATCAGAGGTGTTTGGCTGCATGAAGGCCATAGTTTGCCAAAAGCGGGTAAGCTGCGAATGACCGACTAAATATCAACAAAATGTCTTCGGATGCAAGTGGGTGTGAATATCCCACCAAGTATGGTGGAGAGGAAGCTGTGAACAGCCGACCATAGTTGGCAAAAAACGGGTGAGAAAAGGAGCGAATGTCCAACCATACATGATCAAAACAGGGAGCGGAGGTGTTTGGCTGTGACAAGGTGTGAATGTCCACAAAAATTAATGAAAAGCGGGCAACAAGTAGGTTTGAATGCCCAACCATACATCATCAAAAGCAGGAGTGGATGTGTTCGGCTACAAGAAGGTTTGAATGTCCGAGCATAGTTTGTAAAAAGCGGGTAAGAAAAGGTTCAAATGCCTGACTATACACCATCAAAAGCGGAGGTGTTCGGCTACAAGAAGGTGTGAAAGTTCAACCATGGTTTGTAAAAAGCTGCTAAGAAAAGGTTCGAATGCCCGAATATATACCATCAAAAGCGGAAGCGGAGGTGTTCGGCTGCAAGAAGGTGTGAACGTCCGACCAAAGTTTGCAAAAAGCAGTTAAGAAAAGGTTCGAATGCCCGAATATATACCATCAAAAGCGAGAGCAGAGCTGTTCGACTGCAAGTAGGTGTGAATGTCCAGCCATAATTACTCACAAACGGGTAAGAAAAGGTAGTATTGCCAGACCATACATGATCAAAACAGGGAGCTGAGGTGGTTCAGCTGCAAGATGTGAATGTCTGACTATAGTTTGTAAAAAGCGGGTAAGACAAGGTGCGAATGCCCGACAATGTATGATCAAAAGAGGGAGTGGAGGTCTTCGGCTGCAAGGTCTGAATGTCTAACCATAATTTCTAAAAACCGGGTAAGAAAAGGCTCGAAAGCCCGACTATACACAATCAAAAGCGGGAGCCGGAGGTTTTCAGCTGCAAATCCTTCACTCAAACCAAGTGAAAACTGCTTTGTCCTTCATATTTATCAATGTCTAGATTGACTTCAACAAAGAACAACACTGGATTTTGCAGTAGAAGAAAGAGCATCACTGAAGGATCAGTAATCCGAGAATAAGCTTATTTTCATACGTTCTGCATGATCTTGGATTTTATGTATAAAATGAATTCCTTCACTCAAACCAAGTTAAAACTGCTTTGTCCTTCATATTTATCAATGTCTAGATCGACTTCAACAAAGAACAACATTGTATTTTGCAGTAGAAGAAAAAGCAACACTGAAGGATCAGGAATCCGAGAATAAGCTTCTTTTCATACGTTTTGAATGATTTGGGATTTTATGTATAAAATGAATTCCTTCACTCAAACCAAGTGAAAACTGCTTTGTCCTTCATATTTATCAATGTCTAGATTTACTTCAACAAAGAACAACATTGTATTTTGCAGTAGTAGAAAGAGCAACACTTGAAGGAACAGGAATCCGAGAATAAGCTTATTTTCATACGTTCTGCATGATTTGGGATTTTATGTATAAAATGAATTCCTTTACTCAAACTATGTTAAAACTGCTTTGTCCTTCATATTTATCAATGTCTAGATTGACTTCAACAAAGAACAACATTGTATTTTGCAGTAGAAGAAATAGCAACACTGAAGGATCAGGAATCCGAAAACACGCTTATTTTCATACGTTCTGCTTGATTTGGGATTTTGCTATAAAATTATTTCCTTCACTCAAACAAAGTGGAAACTGGTTTGTCCTTCATATTTATCAATGTCTATATCGATTTCAACAAAGAACAACACTGGATTTTGCAGTAGAAGAAAGAGCATCACTGAAGGATCAGTAATCCGAGAATAAGCTTATTTTCATACGTTCTGCATGATTTGGGATTTTATGTATAAAATGAATTCCTTCACTCAAACCAAGTGAAAACTGCTTTGTCCTTCATATTTATCAATGTCTAGATTTACTTCAACAAAGAACAACATTGTATTTTGCAGTAGTAGAAAGAGCAACACTTGAAGGAACAGGAATCCGAGAATAAGCTTATTTTCATACGTTCTGCATGATTTGGGATTTTATGTATAAAATGAATTCCTTTACTCAAACTATGTTAAAACTGCTTTGTCCTTCATATTTATCAATGTCTAGATTGACTTCAACAAAGAACAACATTGTATTTTGCAGTAGAAGAAATAGCAACACTGAAGGATCAGGAATCCGAAAACACGCTTATTTTCATACGTTCTGCTTGATTTGGGATTTTGCTATAAAATTATTTCCTTCACTCAAACAAAGTGGAAACTGCTTTGTCCTTCATATTTATCAATGTCTATATCGATTTCAACAAAGAACAAGGCTGTATTTTGCAGTATAGGAAAGAGCAACACTGGAGGATCAGGAATCCGAGAATAAGCTTACTTTCATGAGTCCTGCACGATTTCGGATTTTCCTATAAAATGAATTGCTTTGCTCAAACCAAGTTAAAATTGCTTTGTCCTTCATAGTTATCCGTGTCTAAAATGTATCAAGCATAAAGTTCCTCATATTACCCTGAATGAGAAAGAAGCATCCCTTAGGTTGAGCAATACGTTCCTTTTGCGGAGTTATGCATGATTTCGGATTTTGCTATAAAATTCATTCCTTCACACCTTTTTTTTTTTCACCGCATTTTATAGATTATGGTTGGAAATTTCAACCACTCTAATCCGAAGACCTCTCCTCCCGCTTTTGTTAATATATTTGAACTTTATTTGGACATTCACCCCTTTTTGCAGCTAAACCACCTCCGCTCCCTGTTTTGATCATGTATGGTCTGGCAATACTACATTTTCTTACCCGTTTGTGAGTAATTATGGCTGGATATTCACACCTACTTGCAGCTGAACACAATCTCTCTCGCTTTTAATTATGTTTGGATATTCGAACCTTTTCTTTACTGCTTTTTGCCAACTTTGGTCGGACGTTCACACCTTCTTGCAGCCGAACACCTCCGCTTCCGCTTTTGATGGTATATATTCGGGCATTCGAACCTTTTCTTACCAGCTTTTGACAAACGATGGTTGGACTTTCACACCTTCTTGTAGCCGAACAACTCCGCTCCCGCTATTGATTGTGTACAGTCAGGTATTTTAACCTTTTCTTACCCGCTTTTTACCAACTATGGTCGGACATTCACACCTTCTTACAGCGGAACACCTCCACTCCCTCTTTTGATGGTGTATGTTCGGGCAGTCAAACCTTTTCTTACCTGCTTTTTACAAACTATGGTCAGACATTCAACCCTTCTTGGAGCCGAACACATCCACTCCTGCTTTTGATTATGTATAGTTGGGCATTCGCACCTTTTCTTACCCATTTTTCAGTAATTATGGGTGTACATTCACACCTTCTTGCAGCCGAACACCTCCGCTCCCTCTTTTGATCATACATTTTCGGGCATTCGCACCTTTTCTTACCCGCTTTTTACAAACCATGGTTGGACTTTCACAACTTCTTGTAGCCGAACAACTACGCTCCCCCTATTGATTGTGTACAGTCGGGTATTTTAACCTTTTCTTACCCACTTTTTACCAACTATGGTCGGACATTCACACCTTCTTACAGCGGAAAACCTCCGCTCCCTCTTTTGATGGTGTATGTTTGGGCATTCGAACCTTTTGTTACCCGCTTTTTACAAACTATGGTCAGACGTTCAAACCTTCTTGTAGCCGAACATATCCACTCCTGCTTTTGATGATGTATGGTTGGGCATTCAAACCTACTTTTTGCCCGCTTTTCATTAATTTTGGGTGGACATTCACACCTTGTCACAGCCAAACACCTCCGCTCCCTGTTTTGATCATGTATGGTTGCACATTCGCACCTTTTCTCACCCGCTTTTTGCAAACTATGGTCGGCTGTTCACAGCTTCCTCTCCACCATACTTGTATGGTGGGATATTCACACCCACTTGCATCCGAAGACCTTTTGTTGATATTTAGTCGGTCATTCGCAGCTTACCCGCTTTTTACAAACTATAGTCAGACATTCACACCTTGGTGCTGAACCACCTCAGCTCCCTCTTTTGATCATGTATGGTCTGGCAATACTACCTTTTTTTACCCGTTTGTGAGTAATTATGGCTGGACATTCACACCTATTTGGAGTCGAACAGCTCTGCTCCCGCTTTTGATTATGTTTGGTTGGATATTCGAACCTTTTCTTAACTGCTTTTTACAAACTTTGGTCGGACGTTCACACCTTCTTGCAGCCGAACACCTCCGCTTCCGCTTTTGATGGTATATATTCGGGCATTCGAACCTTTTCTTAGCAGCTTTTTACAAACCATGGTTGGACTTTCACACCTTCTTGTAGCCGAACAACTCCGCTCCCGCTATTGATTGTGTACAGTCGGGTATTTAAACCTTTTCTTACCCGCTTTTTACAAACTATGGTCGGACATTCAAACCTTCTTGTAGCCAAAAACCTCCGCTCCCTCTTTTGAATATACATTGTCGGGCATTCGCACCTTTTCTTACCCGTTTTTTACAAACCATGGTCGGACTTTCAAACCTTCTTGTAGCCCAACACATCCACTCCTGCTTTTGATGATGTATGTTTGGGCATTCGCACCTTTTCTTACCCATTTTTCAGTAATTATGGGTGGACATTCACACCTTCTTACAGCTGAACACCTCCTCTCCGGCTTATGATGGTGTATAGTCGGGCTTTCAAGCCTTTTCTTACCCGGTTTTTACAAATTATAGTTGGACATTCAGACCTTCTTACAGCCGAAAACCTCCACTCCCTCTTTTGATCATACATTGTCGGGCATTAGCACCTTTTCTTACCCGCTTTTTACAAACCATAGTCGGACTTTCACATCTTTTAGTAGCCGAACAACTCCGCTCCCGCTATTGATTGTGTACAGTCGGGTATTTTAACCTTTTCTTACCCGCTTTTTACCAACTATGGTCGGACATTCACACCTTCTTACAGCGGAACACCTCCGCTCCCTCTTTTGATGGTGTATGTTCGGGCAGTCAAACCTTTTCTTACCTGCTTTTTACAAACTATGGTCAGACATTCAACCCTTCTTGGAGCCGAACACATCCACTCCTGCTTTTGATTATGTATAGTTGGGCATTCGCACCTTTTCTTACCCATTTTTCAGTAATTATGGGTGTACATTCACACCTTCTTGCAGCCGAACACCTCCGCTCCCTCTTTTGATCATACATTTTCGGGCATTCGCACCTTTTCTTACCCGCTTTTTACAAACCATGGTTGGACTTTCACACCTTTTAGTAGCCGAACAACTCCGCACCCGCTACTGATTGTGTACAGTCGGGTATTTTAACCTTTTCTTACCCGTTTTTTACCAACTATGGTCGGACATTCACACCTTCTTACAGCGGAACACCTCCGCTCCCTCCTTTGATGGTGTATGTTCGGGCATTCGAACCTTTTCTTACCCGCTTTTTACAAACTATGGTCAGACGTTCAAACCTTCTTGTAGCTGAACATATCCACTCTTGCTTTTGATGATGTATGGTTGGGCATTCGAACCTACTTGTTGCCCGCTTTTCATTAATTATGGGTGGACATTCACACCTTGTCTCAGCCAAACACCTCCGCTCCCTGTTTTGATCATGTATGGTTTGACATTCGCACCTTTGCTTACCTTCTTTTTATACTGATTGCTCAAGATTAAGTTGTTCTTTCTCAAACTACAAAAATTTTTTAATTGTTGAAACTTGATTTGAAGTGGATAAATAAGGAAGACAAACAGTTTTAAGTCAGGCTGATAGCAATTAACTTTATAGCAAAATCTGTATTTCGTCATTTGTCGAGAGATGCTTATTGCTGAAGAAGTTCTTTCTCATTCTACAAAGTACAACGTTGTTTATCATTGAAACTTGATTAGACATGAATAAATATGAAGGACAAAGCAGTCTTAACTTGGTTTGAGTTAAGGAATTCGTTTTATAGGAGAATCCGAATTCGTGCATAACTCGTAAAATAGAGCTTATTTTCGGATTCCTAAAGAATGAGTCTGGTTCTTTCTCATAATACAAAGTTTGTTGTTTATTGTTGAAACTTCATCAGACCGTTAGATATAGTCGGACTCACCTCGACGCACGGCTTGGGATCTGGAACCAGTACTCTTGAGAGGGGTTGGACTCTCTTCCACTCTGGAGTTGCCCGTGGTGAGAGGCGCAGAGCAGGTGTGGGCATACTTATTGCCCCCCCGGCTGTGTGCCAGTACATTGGGGTTTACCCCAGTGAACGAGAGGGTAGCCTCCCTCCGCCTTGGGTGGGGGGACGAGTCCTGACTGTTGTTTGTGCCTATGCGCCAAACAGCAGTTCAGAGTACCTACTCTTTTTGGAGTCTCTGGGGGAGGCACTGGAGAATGCTCCTACCGGAGACTCCCTCATTCTGCTGGGGGACTTCAATGCTCACGTGGGCAATGACAGTGAGACCTGGAGGGGTGTGATTGAGAGGAACGGCCCCCCCGATCTGAATCAGAGTGGTGTTATGTTGTTGGACTTCTGTGCCAGTCATAGACTGTCCATAACGAACACCATGTTCAGGCATAAGGGTGTCCATATGTGCACTTGGAACCAGGACACCCTTGGCCGCAGTTCGATGATCGACTTTGTGGTTGTATCATCGGACTTGCGGCCGTATGTCCTGGACACTCGGGTGAAGAGAGGGGCGGAGCTGTCAACTGATCACCACCTGGTGGTGAGTTGGCTCCGCTGGTGGGGGAGGATGCCGATCAGACCTGGCAGGCCCAAACGTATTGTGAGGGTCTGCTGGGAGCGTTTGTCAGAATCCCCCGTCAGAAGGAGCTTTAACTCCCACCTCCGGCAGAGCTTCAACCATATTTGAGGTGGGGGACATTGAATGGGCCATGTTCCGTGACTCCATTGCCGAGGCAGCTGGTCGGAGTTGTGGCCGTAAGGTGGTCGGTGCCTGTCGTGGCGGCAACCCTCGAACCTGCTGGTGGACACCAGTGGTGAGGGAAGCCGTCAAGCTGAAGAAGGAGTCCTATCGGGCCTTTTTGGCCAGTAGGACCCTGGAAGAAGCTGATAGGTACCGACGGGCCAGACGGGCCACGGCTTCGGCGGTTGCTGAGGCAAAAACTCGGGCCTGGGAGGAGTTCGGTGAGACCATGGAGAACGATTTCCGGACGGCCTCGAAAAGATTCTGGTCCACCATCCGGCATCTCAGGGGGGGGAAGCGGCTCACAGTCAACACTGTTTACAGTGCGGACGGGGCTTTGCTGACCTCAACTAGGGATGTTGTGAGTCGGTGGGGGGAGTACTTCGAGGAACTCCTCAATCCTACCAACACGTGCTCGGAAGAGGCAGAGTCGGAGAGCTCGGAGACGGGGCCTCCCATTTCTGGGGCTGAGGTTGCCGAGGTGGTTAAAAAGTTCCTCGGTGGCAAGGCCCCGGGGGTGGATGAGGTCCGTCCTGAGTTTCTCAAGGCTCTGGATGTTGTAGGGCTGTCTTGGCTGACACGCCTCTGCAGTATCGCGTGGACATCGGGGACAGTGCCTCTGGACTGGCAGATTGGGGTGGTGGTCCCCCTCTTTAAAAAGGGGGACCGGAGGGTGTGTTCCAACTATAGGGATATCACACTCCTCAGCCTCCCTGGTAAGGTCTATTCGGGGGTATTGGAGAGGAGGATCCGTCGGATAATCGAGCCTCGGATTCAGGAGATGCAGTGTGGCTTTCGTCCTGGCCGTGGAACAGTGGACCAGCTCTATACCCTCGGCAGGATCCTGGAGGGTGCATGGGAGTTCGCCCAACCAGTCTACATGTGTTTTGTGGACTTGGAGAAAGCGTTCGACCGTGTCCCTCGTGGAGTCCTGTGGGGGGTGCTCCGGGAATATGGAGTGCCGGACCCCTTGATAGGGGCCGTTCGGTCTCTGTATGACCGGTGCCTCTACTTACTGGTCAATCTACGTTCCCATCCTCACCTATGGTCACGAGTTGTGGGTAGTGACCGAAAGAACAAGATCGCGAATACAAGCGGCCGAAATGGGTTTCCTCCGCAGGGTGTCTGGGCTCTCCCTTAGAGATAGGGTGAGAAGCTCAGTCATCCGGGAGGGGCTCGGAGTAGAACCGCTGCTCCTCCGCATTGAGAGGAGTCAGATGAGGTGGCTCGGGCATCTGGTTAGGATGCCCCCTGGGCGCCTCCCTGGGGAGGTGTTCCGGGCACGTCCCACTGGGAGGAGACCCCGGGGGAGACCCAGGACACGTTGGAGAGACTATGTCTCTCGGCTGGCCTGGGAACGCCTCGGGGTCCCCCCGGAAGAGCTGGAGGAAGTGGCCGGGGACAGAGACGTCTGGGTTTCTCTGCTCAAGCTGCTGCCCCCGCGACCCGACCCCCGGATAAGCGGCAGATGATGGATGGATGGATGGATATATCCTCCACCAACCAGACTTACAACCCCCGACTAGGGTAGCAGAATTTCTAAGCATCTGTACCCCAAAACTACTATCAAAAACATATAAATTATTGTCTAAGATAGATGACACAATGTCTCTTCCATCCTCAAAATGGGAGGCAGATTTATCCATCAGTTCTGGTCATAGCTTCTAACCACAAATATGTTTGAACACCTTCATAAAGACTCGAAATCCTAATTTACAGCTCATACAATACAAAATCCTTCATAGAACACACTATACAGGACAAAGGATGTTCAGGATGGGTCTAACACACTCAAACATCTGCTCACATTGCACAGATAACACACCTGATGATTATGTACACGCTTTGTGGTTTTCTGCGCCTGTCCAGAAGTTCTGGCTTGAAGTCTGTGAGGACCTATCAACATGGCTAAAGTGTAGCATCCCTGCATGCCCCACACTGTGCATACTGGGTGACTTAGACAACATCAACATGGAAATTAACTCAGCACACATGGTTGTCACAGTGTTATGTATCGCAAAGAAAACTATTCTCATGAACTGGAAAGCGAAGAACAATCTGTGTATTAACCAGTTTAGAAATTTTCTTTTAGATTATATTAGCATGGAAACAATGTCTGCCTCCTCAAAACATCAATTGGCTGAATTTCATTCTCTCTGGTCCCCTCTGATTAGTTTTATCACATAGTGGTGGTGGTGGGTTGCTGGGTGATGGTGGGTCTCAGGCCCGGGCTGCTGCGACTGGTGTGACCGGGTGGTTAGTTTGTTTGTTTTTTGTAGAGGTCCTCCGGGGTGGGGTTGGGTTGAGTGGGGTGGGGCGGGATGGGTACCTTCTGGGGGTACAGTAGCTCCCGGAATATGGTCGCTGCAGGCCCCGAGCCTGGTGGACATCAGGCCCTCCTGCCCATTGCTGGCTCCCAGGTAGCGGGGATGCCTATTGCAGCCAGTCCCTGGCTGCCCTCTCTGGGGGAGAGTAGCTCCCCCGGTATATATCCCCATACCCCTCTCCCTTCTGGCTCCTGTACACAGCACACACTCACACATGAAGGGTTTTGGGGGCGTGTGTGTTCGGTGGGGTGTAGTGGATGGGGCCACGTAGGTGGTCCCCTTTGGTTGCACTCTGCAGTTCCCTGCCCCTGTTTTAATTACACCTTAGACATTAGTACTTATCAAACACACTCACACACACACATTAGGTCTTGGGGGGTGGTTACACTGAGTGGCATCTGGTGGGCGGGGCTCTTTGGGTATGTAGGCTGCCCAGAGTGCCGCGCTCCCAGTTCTACAAGTTTGGCTGCCCCTCAATTTTAATTGCTCACTATTAGAAAATATTGAAGAGCCAGAAGGGTGAGGGGAGGGGTCTTCTTCGCACACCCCTGCTTCCTGGTGTCTGCTCGGGGCAGGAGGGGCCAGGAGGATTAATTAATTGTTCTGCTGGTTCGGGGTCTGTGGTGGCTGGGGGGTTGCTGGCCTCCTGGTGTGCCCGCTGCACTACACCCCAGCAGAGTCGAGGGAGGTAGGATGTGTGGATGTGTGGATGTATGGGACGTGAAAGTGTGTGTGGTAATGATTGGGCCTGGATCTGGGACTTGCTGTCGCCTGGCCTGCCTGTGTTTCTCCCGATGGGGCATCAGCGTTGCCTCTCCCCACTGCTCGCGACTTCACCCACCTGTGGGCACGTCTTGACTCCCAGGGCACTTGGCCAGGGGCGCTGGGGCAGGCGCTGACCCACTTTGTGGCTGTCTGGGGCGCTTGGCCCTCCTGGGTATTGGGTGGGGCCTCTGCCGGGGGGTTTGGGGGTGCTCGGGCTCCTGGGGCCCAGGTCCAGTGCACGGCCCATGTCTGGGCGGCTGGGGCCTGGCGGGGTCGGTGGGCTGTTGCCCCTGGTTCCCGGAGTGCCTCTGCCCTATGCTTATGGGGGCTCTTTCCGGGGGCTTCCTCTGCAGTCTTCTGGGTGGATGCGTGGTTGCCCCTGCGGTGGGCTACCTGGGTTCTGTGCTCTGTGGGGGCTGCTGGTGGCCTGGGTCTTGTGGCCCTCTCTGCCTGCTTCTGATTGTTTGGGGGGCTGTGGATTGTGGCCCTGTACGCTTATACACTCATAACTAAGCACGGTTATCATGTAGGTCCTGTGCCATGGGTGTTGCATGTTCTCACACACACACACACACACACACACATTCATTAGTCCAGTAGCATGGTCACTAAGCAGTTGATGTATTATCATGTCGTCTCAGGTCATCTATATCCACAGCTGTGTTGTATGCGATTGCCGCTTCTTGTGCTTGTTTTTGTTTGTTTGTGTGTTTGTTTTTTCTCTGCTTGTCTGCTTTCAGGTGCTCCTCTTGGCGCTAAGGCTGGATTCCCCTCATAGGCCATGGATTGTTGTCTGTTTTGTTTTTTACAGGTGTAGCAGCTGGTTGTCTGGTTTTTGTTTCTATTTTTTTTCTGTTTCCTCTTCTTTCCTCTTCTTCTTTCCTTGTCCCCCGGTCCGGTTCAGTTCAGTTCATGTCATATATTGTAAAAAGAAATAAATAAATGGGCATCAAGGGGAGCTTTACATTTATAAAACTTCCCTTGGCAAAACAAATCTGTTTGGCATCATAGGTATTCAGACTACAATTCTTCTGACATAATGCTGAACAGGACAAGGGGAAAAAAAAGTAAAGAAGACAGTTCTGCCGAAAGCCAGGGATAGACCTGTTCTAAGTTCTATACTTTTTAAAAGGGGCGTGTTTATCAACTATGGAATTAGAAGATTTACAAAAATGGTCAAGTGCTAGATCTTCATCTGGGATTTTAACAGTGTCATATAACTATTCAACAGATCAGTTAAAAAAAAGCCTGCTCATGGAGATGTTTCAGGATCTGGATACCAAGCGTGGACCTAATGTTTTCATTTTTGCAATTCTGATACAGGCTATTGAGCAGTGATAACTAACACCAAGTTCAGATACTGCGGATTTTCTACCTTTGATTTGTTAAGATTGAGCCAATCAGGGACAACCTTGAAGGATCTCTTTGGTTTTGTAGGATCAGTAATTACCTGAGAAAGGTTGATATTGGTACACACCTTTTTTAAATGATCAGAGGCAGAGTTCAACTTGTTTAAATTAAAATTGCCACACAGAGATTGGGTTTAGGCCACATGCACACAGAATGACATCAACAAATATAAGAAATATTAAACATTTACACATAGATTTTTGAATATATGTAGAGGAATGATACTTTGAAATGTGCTCATTGCGGAGTTATGATCAGTTGAGTAATGAAGGTTGAACTATTCTGGGAAAGAGGTTCTATTCCCAGCATCATGATGGACACTCCTGATATAGAAGGTTTCGCTAACGCATTGGAATTGTTTTACTATTTTCATATGCATGTGCAATGAAGAATTGCTTGCTGCTGATAAATGCAAAGAAGAACAGCTTACACATAGATGCTCACATATAGGCTGCTGAATGCAATGAAGACCTGCTTATCAAGTAAAGTTCAATGTCAATGTGTAATATTCAATTAGGATTTGCAAAACAGTGAAGTTAAACAATGAATGGGTCCATAGTCGGTATGAGAAGACTACAGGAATATTTACCTGGGTGTACGTTCAAACAGAGATGAGAAAATTGCGATAAATAATTGTTTGTATGTTTGTTAGTATGTATATGAATGTTATGTGTATAAACTGTGTTGAGTTATAGTTACTCAGTAGTGTCTCAGTGAAACAACCGACGGGGGAAGCCTTGCGGTGACAACAAAAGCAGTGTTTTACTGATCAGTCAAGTTGCTCCAGTGTACTCCATACAAACTGGTTGGCTACTGAAGGGATAGAAAATGGGGAATACTTGTTTTAAAGCAAACAAGGAATTAGATGGGAAAAATACATGTTTTAACGGGACCCAGACAATATTAAATACTCAGACAGATGGGAGAAGAAGTGTAGTTTTGTAGGAAATCACAAAATTATTACATAGAATTAGTGAAATCAATTGAAGAATGCCTTTCTGAAGAGCTGTTTACCACAGATGAGCAGCTTTGCGACCAAGCACATTGTAGATCGCTTTACTGCCAAAATGATCTAATTTAATGGATTGGTTTAGACATGCATAACAGCATTTTAAGAACAAAGAGAGAAACAAAAAGGGACAACGCTTCATGGTGGAAGGTGATGTATAAATAACTGTGTATATGATGAAGGGGGTGGCAACACCCATTCCGAAATCCCGCCATTCCGACATCCCGCTATTCCGACATCCCACCATTCCGACATACCACCATTCCGACATACCACCATTCCGACATGCAAACGTCCCACCATTCCGACATCCCACCATTGCGACATCCCGCTATTCTGACGTTCAAATGTCCCACCATTCCGACAAGGCTTTCCGTATAAGGAAATGTGTGTTACTCAACAGGTGAGTCCCTTCTTTCTGTTCATGTAATTTATATGTTTAACATGTTTATAGACAAGCGTTATTAAAAACACAAAGTCTCGGCAACTGGAGGAGGAGAAGCAGTCCGCGGTGGTTTTCAATCACACACTCCAATGCCACTTGTTTCAACTTCCGAAAATTTAATCCAGGAAAAAAAGGCTTACAAACATGGACCAAAACGGCTCCATAACACGCACAAGAATCCAAAAGAAACGAAAGTTAACTAAAAGAAAGCAAATAAACAGTATGAAGTGGTCAAAATTGGTTTTACGCATGCCTATGTGCGTCTGGCACATGCGTCTTCGGGCTCTCCCACGTTGGTTTGTGGATGAAAGCTATATGTTCAGCTGTAATGTCATGTAAAAACAATCTCTACATGACATTTAGTCCCAGGTGTGACCAGTTAGGTCCTTAAGATATCAACAGGCTGTATAAAGCTACAACCGTTGCGGCTGTGTGTTTGTGCCAAATGCGCAAAACCCATCCGCGCTTCCCAAAATTGGAGTGAGTACTCATAAATCACGTGAATAACATGAATAAACGTTTTTACTGCATTTTGTTGTGTTTTATACGTTCTATGCTGTCATTTCTATCTTCTTCTATTGGCAAGGCAAGGCAGAGTGCTCGCAACTGTGTCCTGTGCAGTAGCCGTGATATCTGTAATTGCAATTATTACTTTTGCATATGATGACAGCGTGCAAAAGACGCATGGGCTCTGTGGAGAGCTCCGCTCCAGCTGGCTGCTGTGACAGCTCACTGACACTGTATTTCTGCTTAATCAGTTTCAGTCTCGCCAGAGTTATATTAATATCTGTATTTTTATATTTGAAATTCAGGGGATTTTGATAATAGATTATTAAAGTTTGTTTGCGAGGCTGTGGCCTCTGCATGTGCAAAGCTTGTGCGCCAATCTTTAGGGCGTATTTGCGCCGGCATATCATTAGTGCAAAATGTTTTGGGTAAAAAATAGGCTATTAAAAGGAACTGTCGGAATGGCGGTATGTTAAAAAAAACAAAAAACATACCGCCATTCCGACCATAGGAGGAAAAAAGTGTCGGAATGGTGGGACGTTTGATAAAAAATTAAGTGTCGCCATTCCGACAATTGGAGACCCATGTCGGAATGGCGAGATGTCGGAATGGCAGCATGTAACCATGATGAAGGAGAGACCATTTGAGCAGCACAGCCATTTCGCAGCACAGGGACAGCAATCCAAGTTACAGGATCTCCCACGTGGTATCACCTGTCACATTGTGTCAAGGCATCAAAAGAAGAAAAAATCACCAAACTCAAGGACAAAAAGACAAAGACTCCGGTGAACGAAGACAGAGGACTGACAAACCAGAAATACAAAAGGATTCTCGATATCAAGATCCAGAAGAAGAGGCTAACAATGCCACGAACACTTACGATGCTGGGAATGATGCCAGCAATGAACAGAGAAGAAGATTCAGTGTCATCAATCTGCATTACGTGCCTCTAATGAGGGGGTGAATATAGAATCCTCAACGATTACAACGTCTCTGGGAACTGTGACAACAACAAGGTTTAAACCATTTTGATATATATTGTAACCTATTGTCTAAGGAATAGTGCTGAAAATGAGGTAAATCTAATCCACCACTGTCCTTGGTCTTCTGTAGGGTTTTTAAACTAATACGTGGTGGTTTGTTTTTCCACAGAAATTTGGAGATGCATGAATCTAGTGACTTAAACCAAGTAGCAGATGGTTTTATGGGGATCATTGAGAACAAATAGTTAACTTTTGGTAGTATCATCATTTTAATGGATGTAACTCTCCCCATAAGTGATATAGGTAAGGACTTCCAACGAGAGATCGTCCTCTACTGTCTTTAATAATTGCACATAATTTAGCTTTGTTAGCTCTGAGAGCCTGGAGGAAATGTTTATGCCTAAATATCT
The DNA here is from genome assembly GCF_036924035.1 of Leuresthes tenuis. Lineage (NCBI taxonomy): Eukaryota > Metazoa > Chordata > Actinopteri > Atheriniformes > Atherinopsidae > Leuresthes > Leuresthes tenuis. Next base: position 29,089,913 of record NW_027325365.1, on the reverse strand, counting down.
AATATTTCCTGACTGTAAAGTGATCGCAGGTATATTATGGACCCTACAGTTAATGGGCAGAACTGTGGTCTTAGACCAGTTGATAGAGTAGTCAGAAAGTGCTGAGAATTTATTTATGAGTGTGATCGTGTGACTGAGAGACGTCTGTGAGTTCTGAAGGAAAAGTAATACATCATCAGCATAAAGACTTATTTTATGCTCAATATTTTGGGATTAATTACTCACAAACGGGTAAGAAAAGGTAGTATTGCCAGACCATACATGATCAAAACAGGGAGCGGAGGTGGTTCAGCTGCAAGGTATGAATGTCTGACTATAGTTTGTAAAAAGCGGGTAAGATAAGGTGCGAATGCCCAACAATGTATGATCAAAAGAGGGAGCGGAGGGTTTTGGCTACAAGAAGGTTTGAATGTCCGACCATAGTTTGTAAAAAGCGGGTAAGAAAAGCTTACCATACATCATCAAAAGCAGGAGTGGATGTGTTCGGCTACAAGAAGATTTGAATGTCCATCAATAATTGCTTTAAAACATGAAAGAAAATTTTCAAATATCAAACCGCACATGATCATAAGCGGGAGAGGAGTTGTTCAGCTGCAAGAAGGTGTGAATGTCCACCCATAATTACTGAAAAATGGGTAAGAAAAGGTGAAAATGCCCAACCATACATCATCAAAAGCAGGAGTGGATGTGTTCGGCTACAAGAAAGTTTGAATGTCCGACCATAGTTTGTAAAAAGCGGGTAAGAAAAGGTTCGAATGCCCGAACATAGACCATCAAAAGAGGGAGCGGAGGTGTTCCGCTGTAAGAAGGTGTAAATGTCCGACCATAGTTGGTAAAAAGCGGGTAAGAAAAGGTTAAAATACCCGACTGTACACAATCAATAGCGGGAGCGGAGTTGTTTGGCTACAAGAAGGTGTGAAAGTCCGACCACGGTTTGTAAAAAGCGGGTAAGAAAAGGTTCGAATGCCCGAATATATACCATCAAAAGTGGAAGTGGATGTGTTCGGCTGCAAGAAGGTGTGAACGTCCGACCAAAGTTTGTAAAAAGCAGTTAAGAAAAGGTTCGAATATCCAACCAAACATAATCAAAAGCGGGAGCAGAGCTGTTCGACTGCAAGTAGGTGTGAATGTCAGATCATAATTTGCAAAAAGCTGATGAGAAAGGGTGAAAATGCCCGGCTATACACCATCAAATGTGGGAGCGGAAGTGTTCGGCTGTGAGTAGGTGTGAATGTCCAACCATAATTGCTGAAAAATGTGTTAGAAGAGACTAGAATGCCGGACAAGACATTATCAAATGCGGGAGCGGAGTTGTTCGGCTGTGAGTAGGTGTGAATCTCCGAGCATAGTTTGTAAAAAGGGGGTAAGAATAGGTTCGAATGCCCGAACATACACTATCAAAACAGGGAGCTGAGGTGGCTCAGCTGCAAGGTGTGAATGTCTGACTATAGTTTGTAAATAAGGTGCGAATGCCCAACAATGTATAATCAAAAGAGGGAGCGGAGGTTTTCGGCTACAAGAAGGTTTGAATGTCCGACCATAGTTTGTAAAAAGCGGGTAAGAAAAGGTTCAAATGCCTGACTATACACCATCAAAAGCGGGAGCAGAGGTGTTCCGCTGTAAGACGGTGTGAATGTCCGACCATATTTGGTAAAAAGCGGGTAAGAAAAGGTTAAAATACCCGACTGTACACAATCAATAGCGGGAGAGGAGGTGTTCAGCTGCAAGAAGGTGTGAATGTCCACCCATAATTACTGAAAAATGGGTAAGAAAAGGTGCGAATGCCAAACCATACATTATCAAAAGCAGGTGTGAATGTCAGATCATAATTTGCAAAAAGCTGATGAGAAAGGGTGAGAATGCCCGACTATACACCATCAAATGCGGGAGCGGAGTTGTTCGGCTGTGAGTAAGTGTGAATCTCCGACCATAATTGCTGAAAAATGTGTTAGAAAAGGTAAGAATGCCCGTCCATACATCATCAAAAGCGGGAGAGGTGGTGTTCGGCTGCAAGTAGGTGTGAATGTCCAGCCATAATTACTAACAAACGGGTAAGAAAAGGTAGTATTGCCAGACCATACATGATCAAAACAGGGAGCGGAGGTGGTTCAGCTGCAAGAAGGTGTGAATGTCCGACTAAAGTTCAAATATATTAACAAAAGCGGGAGGAGAGGTCTTCGGATGAGAGTGGTTGAGAATTTCCAACCATAATCTATAAAATGCGGTGAAAAAAAAGGTGTGATAGAACACTAAAAGGTGGAGCGGAAGTGTTCGGCTGCAAGAAGGTGTGAATGTCCGACTATATTTGGTGAAAAGCAGGTGAAGCAAGGTCTGAATGCCCAACCTTACATCATCAAAAGCGAGATCAGAGGTGTTTGGCTGCATGAAGGCCATAGTTTGCCAAAAGCGGGTAAGCTGCGAATGACCGACTAAATATCAACAAAAGGTCTTCGGATGCAAGTGGGTGTGAATATCCCACCAAGTATGGTGGAGAGGAAGCTGTGAACAGCCGACCATAGTTGGCAAAAAACGGGTGAGAAAAGGAGCGAATGTCCAACCATACATGATCAAAACAGGGAGCGGAGGTGTTTGGCTGTGACAAGGTGTGAATGTCCACAAAAATTAATGAAAAGCGGGCAACAAGTAGGTTTGAATGCCCAACCATACATCATCAAAAGCAGGAGTGGATGTGTTCGGCTACAAGAAGGTTTGAATGTCCGAGCATAGTTTGTAAAAAGAGGGTAAGAAAAGGTTCGAATGCCCAAACATACAACATCAAAAGAGGGAGCGGAGGTGTTCCGCTGTAAGAAGGTGTGAATGTCCGACCATAGTTGGTAAAAAACGGGTAAGAAAAGGTTAAAATACCCGACTGTACACAATCAATAGCGGGAGCGGATGTGTTTGGCTACAAGAATGTGTGACAGTCCGACCATGGTTTGTAAAAAACGGGTAAGAAAAGGTGCGAATGCCCGACAATGTATGATCAAAAGAGGGAGCGGAGGTTTTCGGCTACAAGAAGGTTTGAATGTCCGACCATAGTTTGTAAAAAGCGGGAAAGAAAAGGTTCAAATGCCTGACTATACACCATCAAAAGCGGGAGCGGAGGTGTTCGGCTACAAGAAGGTGTGAAAGTTCAACCATGGTTTGTAAAAAGCTGCTAAGAAAAGGTTTGAATGCCCGAATATATACCATCAAAAGCGGAAGCGGAGGTGTTCGGCTGCAAGAAGGTGTGAACGTCCGACCAAAGTTTGCAAAAAGCAGTTAAGAAAAGGTTCGAATGCCCGAATATATACCATCAAAAGCGAGAGCAGAGCTGTTCGACTGCAAGTAGGTGTGAATGTCCAGCCATAATTACTCACAAACGGGTAAGAAAAGGTAGTATTGCCAGACCATACATGATCAAAACAGGGAGCTGAGGTGGTTCAGCTGCAAGATGTGAATGTCTGACTATAGTTTGTAAAAAGCGGGTAAGACAAGGTGCGAATGCCCGACAATGTATGATCAAAAGAGGGAGTGGAGGTCTTCGGCTGCAAGGTCTGAATGTCTAACCATAATTTCTAAAAACCGGGTAAGAAAAGGCTCGAAAGCCCGACTATACACAATCAAAAGCGGGAGCGGGAGGTTTTCAGCTGCAAATCCTTCACTCAAACCAAGTGAAAACTGCTTTGTCCTTCATATTTATCAATGTCTAGATTGACTTCAACAAAGAACAACACTGGATTTTGCAGTAGAAGAAAGAGCATCACTGAAGGATCAGTAATCCGAGAATAAGCTTATTTTCATACGTTCTGCATGATTTGGGATTTTATGTATAAAATGAATTCCTTCACTCAAACCAAGTTAAAACTGCTTTGTCCTTCATATTTATCAATGTCTAGATCGACTTCAACAAAGAACAACATTGTATTTTGCAGTAGAAGAAAAAGCAACACTGAAGGATCAGGAATCCGAGAATAAGCTTCTTTTCATACGTTTTGAATGATTTGGGATTTTATGTATAAAATGAATTCCTTCACTCAAACCAAGTGAAAACTGCTTTGTCCTTCATATTTATCAATGTCTAGATTTACTTCAACAAAGAACAACATTGTATTTTGCAGTAGTAGAAAGAGCAACACTTGAAGGAACAGGAATCCGAGAATAAGCTTATTTTCATACGTTCTGCATGATTTGGGATTTTATGTATAAAATGAATTCCTTTACTCAAACTATGTTAAAACTGCTTTGTCCTTCATATTTATCAATGTCTAGATTGACTTCAACAAAGAACAACATTGTATTTTGCAGTAGAAGAAATAGCAACACTGAAGGATCAGGAATCCGAAAACACGCTTATTTTCATACGTTCTGCTTGATTTGGGATTTTGCTATAAAATTATTTCCTTCACTCAAACAAAGTGGAAACTGCTTTGTCCTTCATATTTATCAATGTCTATATCGATTTCAACAAAGAACAAGGCTGTATTTTGCAGTATAGGAAAGAGCAACACTGGAGGATCAGGAATCCGAGAATAAGCTTACTTTCATGAGTCCTGCACGATTTCGGATTTTCCTATAAAATGAATTGCTTTGCTCAAACCAAGTTAAAATTGCTTTGTCCTTCATAGTTATCCGTGTCTAAAATGTATCAAGCATAAAGTTGCTCATATTACCCTGAATGAGAAAGAAGCATCCCTTAGGTTGAGCAATACGTTCCTTTTGCGGAGTTATGCATGATTTCGGATTTTGCTATAAAATTCATTCCTTCACACCTTTTTTTTTTCACCGCATTTTATAGATTATGGTTGGAAATTTCAACCACTCTAATCCGAAGACCTCTCCTCCCGCTTTTGTTAATATATTTGAACTTTAGTTGGACATTCAACCCTTCTTGGAGCCGAACACATCCACTCCTGCTTTTGATTATGTATAGTTGGGCATTCGCACCTTTTCTTACCCATTTTTCAGTAATTATGGGTGTACATTCACACCTTCTTCCAGCCGAACACCTCCGCTCCCTCTTTTGATCATACATTTTCGGGCATTCGCACCTTTTCTTACCCGCTTTTTACAAACCATGGTTGGACTTTCACAACTTCTTGTAGCCGAACAACTACGCTCCCCCTATTGATTGTGTACAGTCGGGTATTTTAACCTTTTCTTACCCACTTTTTACCAACTATGGTCGGACATTCACACCTTCTTACAGCGGAACACCTCCGCTCCCTCTTTTGATGGTGTATGTTTGGGCATTCGAACCTTTTCTTACCCGCTTTTTACAAACTATGGTCAGACGTTCAAACCTTCTTGTAGCCGAACATATCCACTCCTGCTTTTGATGATGTATGGTTGGGCATTCAAACCTACTTTTTGCCCGCTTTTCATTAATTTTGGGTGGACATTCACACCTTGTCACAGCCAAACACCTCCGCTCCCTGTTTTGATCATGTATGGTTGCACATTCGCACCTTTTCTCACCCGCTTTTTGCAAACTATGGTCGGCTGTTCACAGCTTCCTCTCCACCATACTTGTATGGTGGGATGTTCACACCCAGTTGCATCCGAAGACCTCCGCCCCCACTTTTGTTGATATTTAGTTGGTCATTCGCAGCTTACCCGCTTTTGGCAAACTATGGCCTTCTTGCAGCCAAACACCTCTGATCTCGCTTTTGATAATGTAAGGTTGGGCATTCAGACCTTGCTTCACCTGCTTTTCACCAAATATAGTCGGACATTCACACCTTCTTGCAGCCGAACACTTCCGCTCCACCTTTTAGTGTTCTATCACACCTTTTTTTCACCGAATTTTATAGATTATGGTTGGAAATTCTCAACCACTCTCATCCGAAGACCTCTCCTCCCGCTTTTGTTAATATATTTGAACTTTAGTGAGACATTCACACCTTCTTGCAGCTGAACCACCTCCGCTCCCTGTTTTGATCATGTATGGTCTGGCAATACTACCTTTTCTTACCCGTTTGTGAGTAATTATGGCTGGACATTCACACCTACTTGCAGCCGAACACCACCTCTCTCGCTTTTGATGATGTATGGACCGGCATTCTTACCTTTTCTAACACATTTTTCAGAAATTACGGTCGGAGATTCACACCTACTCACAGCCGAACAACTCCGCTCCCGCATTTGATGGTGTGCAGTCGGACATTCTCACCCTTTCTCATCAGCTTTTTGCAAATTATGATCTGACATTCACACCTGCTTTTGATAATGTATGGTTTGGCATTCGCACCTTTTCTTACCCATTTGTCAGGAATAATGGGTGGACATTCACACCTTCTTGCAGCTGAACACCTCCTCTCCCACTTATGATCATGTGCGGTTTGATTTTCGAAAATTTTCTTTCATGTTTTCTAGCAATTATTGATGGACATTTAGACCTTCTTGCAGCTGAACACCTCCGCTCCTGCTTTTGATCATACCTTGTCAGGCATTCGCACCATGTCTTACCCGCTTTTTACAAACTTTAGTCGAACATTTACACCTTTTTGCAGCCGAACACCACCTCTCTCGCTTTTGATGATGTATGGTCCGGCATTCTTTCCTTTTCTAACACATTTTTCAGCAATTATGGTCGGACATTCACATCTACTCAGAGCCGAACACCTCCGCTCCCGCATTTGATGGTGTATAGTCGGGCAATCTCACCCTTTCTCATCAGCTTTTTGCAAATTATGATCTGACATTCACACCTGCTTTTGATAATGTATGGTTGGGCATTCGCACCTTTTTTTACCCATTTTTCAGGAATTATGGGTGGACATTCACACCTTCTTGCAGCTGAAAACCTCCTCTCCTTCTTATGATCATGTGCGGATGATATTCGAAAATTTTCTTTCATGTTTTAAAGCAATTATTGATGGACATTCAGACCTTCTTGCAGCTGAACCACTCTGCTCCCGCTTTTGATGGTGTATAGTCGGGCTTTCGAAACTTTCCTTCCCGGTTTATACAAATTATGGTTGGACATTCAGACCTTCTTGCAGCCGAACACCTCTGCTCCCTCTTTTGATCATACATTGTCGGGCATTAGCACCTTTTCTTACCCGCTTTTTACAAACCATGGTTGGACTTTCACAACTTCTTGTAGCCGAACAACTACGCTCCCGCTATTGATTGTGTACAGTCGGGTATTTTAACCTTTTCTTACCCGCTTTTTACCAACTATGGTCGGACATTCACACCTTCTTACAGCGGAACACCTCCGCTCCCTCTTTTGATGGTGTATGTTCGGGCAGTCAAACCTTTTCTTACCTGCTTTTTACAAACTATGGTCAGACATTCAACCCTTCTTGGAGCCGAACACATCCACTCCTGCTTTTGATTATGTATATTTGGGCATTCGCACCTTTTCTTACCCATTTTTCAGTAATTATGGGTGTACATTCACACCTTCTTGCAGCCAAACACCTCCGCTCCCTCTTTTGATCATACATTTTCGGGCATTCGCACCTTTTCTTACCCGCTTTTTACAAACCATGGTCGGACTTTCACACCTTTTAGTAGCCGAACAACTCCGCACCCGCTACTGATTGTGTACAGTCGGGTATTTTAACCTTTTCTTACCCGTTTTTTACCAACTATGGTCGGACATTCACACCTTCTTACAGCGGAACACCTCCGCTCCCTCCTTTGATGGTGTATGTTCGGGCATTCGAACCTTTTCTTACCCGCTTTTTACAAACTATGGTCAGACGTTCAAACCTTCTTGTAGCCGAAAACCTCTGCTCCCTCTTTTGATTATACATTGTCAGGCATTCGCACCTTATCGTACTCGCTTTTTACAAACTATAGTCAGACATTCACACCTTGGTGCTGAACCACCTCAGCTCCCTGTTTTGATCATGTATGGTCTGGCAATACTACCTTTTCTTACCCGTTTGTGAGTAATTATGGCTGGACATTCACACCTACTTGCAGTCGAACAGCTCTGCTCCCGCTTTTGATTTTGTTTGGTTGGATATTCGAACCTTTTCTTAACTGCTTTTTACAAACTTTGGTCGGACGTTCACACCTTCTTGCAGCCGAACACCTCCGCTTCCGCTTTTGATGGTATATATTCGGGCATTCGAACCTTTTCTTACCAGCTTTTTACAAACCATGGTTGGACTTTCACACCTTCTTGTAGCCGAACAACTCCGCTCCCCCTATTGATTGTGTACAGTCGGGTATTTTAACCTTTTCTATCCCACTTTTTACCAACTATGGTTGGACATTCACACCTTCTTACAGCGGAACACCTCCGCTCCCTCTTTTGATGGTGTTTGTTTGGGCATTCGAACCTTTTCTTACCCGCTTTTTACAAACTATGCTCGGACATTCAAACCTTCTTGTAGCCGAACACATCCACTCCTTCTTTTGATGATGTATGCTTGGGCATTCAAACCTACTTTTTGCCCGCTTTTCATTAATTTTGGGTGGACATTCACACCTTGTCACAGCCAAACACCTCCGCACCCTCTTTTGATGGTGTTTGTTTGGGCATTCGAACCTTTTCTTACCCGCTTTTTACAAACTATGCTCGGACATTCAAACCTTCTTGTAGCCGAACACATCCACTCCTTCTTTTGATGATGTATGCTTGGGCATTCAAACCTACTTTTTGCCCGCTTTTCATTAATTTTGGGTGGACATTCACACCTTGTCACAGCCAAACACTTCCGCTCCCTGTTTTGATCATGTATGGTTGGACATTCGTACCTTGTCTCACCCGCTTTTTGCAAACTATGGTCGGCTGTTCACAGCTTCCTCTCCACCATACTTGTATGGTGGGATATTCACACCCACTTGCATCCGAAGACCTTTTGTCTATATTTAGTCGGTCATTCGCAGCTTACCCGCTTTTTACAAACTATAGTCAGACATTCACACCTTGGTGCTGAACCACCTCAGCTCCCTGTTTTGATCATGTATGGTCTGGCAATACTACCTTTTTTTACCCGTTTGTGAGTAATTATGGCTGGACATTCACACCTACTTGCAGTCGAACAGCTCTGCTCCCGCTTTTGATTATGTTTGGTTGGATATTCGAACCTTTTCTTAACTGCTTTTTACAAACTTTGGTCGGACGTTCACACCTTCATGCAGCCGAACACCTCCGCTTCCGCTTTTGATGGTATATATTCGGGCATTCGAACCTTTTCTTAGCAGCTTTTTACAAACCATGGTTGGACTTTCACACCTTCTTGTAGCCGAACAACTCCGCTCCCGCTATTGATTGTGTACAGTCGGGTATTTTAACCTTTTCTTACCCGCTTTTTACCAACTATGGTCGGACATTCACACCGTCTTACAGCGGAACACCTCCGCTCACGCTTTTGATGGTGTATTGTCAGGCATTTGAACCTTTTCTTACCCGCTTTTTACAAACTATGGTCGGATATTCAAACCTTCTTGTAGCCAAAAACCTCCGCTCCCTCTTTTGAATATACATTGTCGGGCATTCGCACCTTTTCTTACCCGTTTTTTACAAACCATGGTCGGACTTTCAAACCTTCTTGTAGCCCAACACATCCACTCTTGCTTTTGATGATGTATGTTTGGGCATTCGCACCTTTTCTTACCCATTTTTCAGTAATTATGGGTGTACATTCACACCTTCTTGCAGCCGAACACCTCCGCTCCCTCTTTTGATCATACATTTTCGGGCATTCGCACCTTTTCTTACCCGCTTTTTACAAACCATGGTTGGACATTCACACCTTGTCTCAGCCAAACACCTCCGCTCCCTGTTTTGATCATGTATGGTTTGACATTCGCACCTTTGCTTACCTTCTTTTTATACTGATTGCTCAAGATTAAGTTGTTCTTTCTCAAACTACAAAAATTTTTTAATTGTTGAAACTTGATTTGAAGTGGATAAATAAGGAAGACAAACAGTTTTAAGTCAGGCTGATAGCAATTAATTTTATAGCAAAATCTGTATTTCGTCATTTGTCGAGAGATGCTTATTGCTGAAGAAGTTCTTTCTCATTCTACAAAGTACAACGTTGTTTATCATTGAAACTTGATCAGACATGAATAAATATGAAGGACAAAGCAGTCTTAACTTGGTTTGAGTTAAGGAATTCGTTTTATAGGAGAATCCGAATTCGTGCATAACTCGTAAAATAGAGCTTATTTTCGGATTCCTAAAGAATGAGTCTGGTTCTTTCTCATAATACAAAGTTTGTTGTTTATTGTTGAAACTTCATCAGACCGTTAGATATAGTCGGACTCACCTCGACGCACGGCTTGGGATCTGGAACCAGTACTCTTGAGAGGGGTTGGACTCTCTTCCACTCTGGAGTTGCCCGTGGTGAGAGGCGCAGAGCAGGTGTGGGCATACTTATTGCCCCCCCGGCTGTGTGCCAGTACATTGGGGTTTACCCCAGTGAACGAGAGGGTAGCCTCCCTCCGCCTTGGGTGGGGGGACGAGTCCTGACTGTTGTTTGTGCCTATGCGCCAAACAGCAGTTCAGAGTACCTACTCTTTTTGGAGTCTCTGGGGGAGGCACTGGAGAATGCTCCTACGGGAGACTCCCTCATTCTGCTGGGGGACTTCAATGCTCACGTGGGCAATGACAGTGAGACCTGGAGGGGTGTGATTGGGAGGAACGGCCCCCCCGATCTGAATCAGAGTGGTGTTATGTTGTTGGACTTCTGTGCCAGTCATAGACTGTCCATAACGAACACCATGTTCAGGCATAAGGGTGTCCATATGTGCACTTGGCACCAGGACACCCTTGGCCGCAGTTCGATGATCGACTTTGTGGTTGTATCATCGGACTTGCGGCCGTATGTCCTGGACACTCGGGTGAAGAGAGGGGCGGAGCTGTCAACTGATCACCACCTGGTGGTGAGTTGGCTCCGCTGGTGGGGGAGGATGCCGATCAGACCTGGCAGGCCCAAACGTATTGTGAGGGTCTGCTGGGAGCGTTTGTCAGAATCCCCCGTCAGAAGGAGCTTTAACTCCCACCTCCGGCAGAGCTTCAACCATATTTGAGGTGGGGGACATTGAATGGGCCATGTTCCGTGACTCCATTGCCGAGGCAGCTGGTCGGAGTTGTGGCCGTAAGGTGGTCGGTGCCTGTCGTGGCGGCAACCCTCGAACCTGCTGGTGGACACCAGTGGTGAGGGAAGCCGTCAAGCTGAAGAAGGAGTCCTATCGGGCCTTTTTGGCCAGTGGGACCCTGGAAGAAGCTGATAGGTACCGACGGGCCAGACGGGCCACGGCTTCGGCGGTTGCTGAGGCAAAAACTCGGGCCTGGGAGGAGTTCGGTGAGACCATGGAGAACGATTTCCGGACGGCCTCGAAAAGATTCTGGTCCACCATCCGGCATCTCAGGGGGGGGAAGCGGCTCACAGTCAACACTGTTTACAGTGCGGACGGCGCTTTGCTGACCTCAACTAGGGATGTTGTGAGTCGGTGGGGGGAGTACTTCGAGGAACTCCTCAATCCTACCAACACGTGCTCGGAAGAGGCAGAGTCGGAGAGCTCGGAGACGGGGCCTCCCATTTCTGGGGCTGAGGTTGCCGAGGTGGTTAAAAAGTTCCTCGGTGGCAAGGCCCCGGGGGTGGATGAGGTCCGTCCTGAGTTTCTCAAGGCTCTGGATGTTGTAGGGCTGTCTTGGCTGACACGCCTCTGCAGTATCGCGTGGACATCGGGGACAGTGCCTCTGGACTGGCAGATTGGGGTGGTGGTCCCCCTCTTTAAAAAGGGGGACCGGAGGGTGTGTTCCAACTATAGGGGTATCACACTCCTCAGCCTCCCTGGTAAGGTCTATTCGGGGGTATTGGAGAGGAGGATCCGTCGGATAATCGAGCCTCGGATTCAGGAGATGCAGTGTGGCTTTCGTCCTGGCCGTGGAACAGTGGACCAGCTCTATACCCTCGGCAGGATCCTGGAGGGTGCATGGGAGTTCGCCCAACCAGTCTACATGTGTTTTGTGGACTTGGAGAAAGCGTTCGACCGTGTCCCTCGTGGAGTCCTGTGGGGGGTGCTCCGGGAATATGGAGTGCCGGACCCCTTGATAGGGGCCGTTCGGTCTCTGTATGACCGGTGCCTCTACTTACTGGTCAATCTACGTTCCCATCCTCACCTATGGTCACGAGTTGTGGGTAGTGACCGAAAGAACAAGATCGCGAATACAAGCGGCCGAAATGGGTTTCCTCCGCAGGGTGTCTGGGCTCTCCCTTAGAGATAGGGTGAGAAGCTCAGTCATCCGGGAGGGGCTCGGAGTAGAACCGCTGCTCCTCCGCATTGAGAGGAGTCAGATGAGGTGGCTCGGGCATCTGGTTAAGATGCCCCCTGGGCGCCTCCCTGGGGAGGTGTTCCGGGCACGTCCCACTGGGAGGAGACCCCGGGGGAGACCCAGGACACGTTGGAGAGACTATGTCTCTCGGCTGGCCTGGGAACGCCTCGGGGTCCCCCCGGAAGAGCTGGAGGAAGTGGCCGGGGACAGAGACGTCTGGGTTTCTCTGCTCAAGCTGCTGCCCCCGCGACCCGACCCCCGGATAAGCGGCAGATGATGGATGGATGGATGGATATATCCTCCACCAACCAGACTTACAACCCCCGACTAGGGTAGCAGAATTTCTAAGCATCTGTACCCCAAAACTACTATCAAAAATATATAAATTATTGTCTAAGATAGATGACACAATGTCTCTTCCATCCTCAAAATCGGAGGCAGATTTATCCATCAGTTCTGGTCATAGCTTCTAACCACAAATATGTTTGAACACCTTCATAAAGACTCGAAATCCTAATTTACAGCTCATACAATACAAAATCCTTCATAGAACACACTATACAGGACAAAGGATGTTCAGGATGGGTCTAACACACTCAAACATCTGCTCACATTGCACAGATAACACACCTGATGATTATGTACACGCTTTGTGGTTTTCTGCGCCTGTCCAGAAGTTCTGGCTTGAAGTCTGTGAGGACCTATCAACATGGCTAAAGTGTAGCATCCCTGCATGCCCCACACTGTGCATACTGGGTGACTTAGACAACATCAACATGGAAATTAACTCAGCACACATGGTTGTCACAGTGTTATGTATCGCAAAGAAAACTATTCTCATGAACTGGAAAGCGAAGAACAATCTGTGTATTAACCAGTTTAGAAATTTTCTTTTAGATTATATTAGCATGGAAACAATGTCTGCCTCCTCAAAACATCAATTGGCTGAATTTCATTCTCTCTGGTCCCCTCTGATTAGTTTTATCACATAGTGGTGGTGGTGGGTTGCTGGGTGATGGTGGGTCTCAGGCCCGGGCTGCTGCGACTGGTGTGACCGGGTGGTTTGTTTGTTTGTTTTTTGTAGAGGTCCTCCGGGGTGGGGTTGGGTTGAGTGGGGTGGGGCGGGATGGATACCTTCTGGGGGTACAGTAGCTCCCGGAATATGGTCGCTGCAGGCCCCGAGCCTGGTGGACATCAGGCCCTCCTGCCCATTGCTGGCTCCCAGGTAGCGGGGATGCCTATTGCAGCCAGTCCCTGGCTGCCCTCTCTGGGGGAGAGTAGCTCCCCCGGTATATATCCCCATACCCCTCTTCCTTCTGGCTCCTGTACACAGCACACACTCACACATGAAGGGTTTTGGGGGCGTGTGTGTTCGGTGGGGTGTAGTGGATGGGGCCACGTAGGTGGTCCCCTTTGGTTGCACTCTGCAGTTCCCTGCCCCTGTTTTAATTACACCTTAGACATTAGTACTTATCAAACACACTCACACACACACATTAGGTCTTGGGGGGTGGTTACACTGAGTGGCATCTGGTGGGCGGGGCTCTTTGGGTATGTAGGCTGCCCAGAGTGCCGCGCTCCCAGTTCTACAAGTTTGGCTGCCCCTCAATTTTAATTGCTCACTATTAGAAAATATTGAAGAGCCAGAAGGGTGAGGGGAGGGGTCTTCTTCGCACACCCCTGCTTCCTGGTGTCTGCTCGGGGCAGGAGGGGCCAGGAGGATTAATTAATTGTTCTGCTGGTTCGGGGTCTGTGGTGGCTGGGGGGTTGCTGGCCTCCTGGTGTGCCCGCTGCACTACACCCCAGCAGAGTCGAGGGAGGTAGGATGTGTGGATGTATGGGACGTGAAAGTGTGTGTGGTAATGATTGGGCCTGGATCTGGGACTTGCTGTCGCCTGGCCTGCCTGTGTTTCTCCCGATGGGGCATCAGCGTTGCCTCTCCCCACTGCTCGCGACTTCACCCACCTGTGGGCACGTCTTGACTCCCAGGGCACTTGGCCAGGGGCGCTGGGGCAGGCGCTGACCCACTTTGTGGCTGTCTGGGGCGCTTGGCCCTCCTGGGTATTGGGTGGGGCCTCTGCCGGGGGGTTTGGGGGCGCTCGGGCTCCTGGGGCCCAGGTCCAGTGCACGGCCCATGTCTGGGCGGCTGGGGCCTGGCGGGGTCGGTGGGCTGTTGCCCCTGGTTCCCGGAGTGCCTCTGCCCTATGCTTATGGGGGCTCTTTCCGGGGGCTTCCTCTGCAGTCTTCTGGGTGGATGCGTGGTTGCCCCTGCGGTGGGCTACCTGGGTTCTGTGCTCTGTGGGGGCTGCTGGTGGCCTGGGTCTTGTGGCCCTCTCTGCCTGCTTCTGATTGTTTGGGGGGCTGTGGATTGTGGCCCTGTACGCTTATACACTCATAACTAAGCACGGTTATCATGTAGGTCCTGTGCCATGGGTGTTGCATGTTCTCACACACACACACACACACACACATTCATTAGTCCAGTAGCATGGTCACTAAGCAGTTGATGTGTTATCATGTCGTCTCAGGTCATCTATATCCACAGCTGTGTTGTATGCGATTGCCGCTTCTTGTGCTTGTTTTTGTTTGTTTGTGTGTTTGTTTTTTCTCTGCTTGTCTGCTTTCAGGTGCTCCTCTTGGCGCTAAGGCTGGATTCCCCTCATAGGCCATGGATTGTTGTCTGTTTTGTTTTTTACAGGTGTAGCAGCTGGTTGTCTGGTTTTTGTTTCTATTTTTTTTCTGTTTCCTCTTCTTTCCTCTTCTTCTTTCCTTGTCCCCCGGTCCGGTTCAGTTCAGTTCATGTCATATATTGTAAAAAGAAATAAATAAATGGGCATCAAGGGGAGCTTTACATTTATAAAACTTCCCTTGGCAAAACAAATCTGTTTGGCATCATAGGTATTCAGACTACAATTCTTCTGACATAATGCTGAACAGGACAAGGGGAAAAAAAAGTAAAGAAGACAGTTCTGCCGAAAGCCAGGGATAGACCTGTTCTAAGTTCTATACTTTTTAAAAGGGGCGCGTTTATCAACTATGGAATTAGAAGATTTACAAAAATGGTCAAGTGCTAGATCTTCATCTGGGATTTTAACAGTGTCATATAACTATTCAACAGATCAGTTAAAAAAAAGCCTGCTCATGGAGATGTTTCAGGATCTGGATACCAAGCGTGGACCTAATGTTTTCATTTTTGCAATTCTGATACAGGCTATTGAGCAGTGATAACTAACACCAAGTTCAGATACTGCGGATTTTCTACCTTTGATTTGTTAAGATTGAGCCAATCAGGGACAACCTTGAAGGATCTCTTTGGTTTTGTAGGATCAGTAATTACCTGAGAAAGGTTGATATTGGTACACACCTTTTTTAAATGATCAGAGGCAGAGTTCAACTTGTTTAAATTAAAATTGCCACACAGAGATTGGGTTTAGGCCACATGCACACAGAATGACATCAACAAATATAAGAAATATTAAACATTTACACATAGATTTTTGAATATATGTAGAGGAATGATACTTTGAAATGTGCTCATTGCGGAGTTATGATCAGTTGAGTAATGAAGGTTGAACTATTCTGGGAAAGAGGTTCTATTCCCAGCATCATGATGGACACTCCTGATATAGAAGGTTTCGCTAACGCATTGGAATTGTTTTACTATTTTCATATGCATGTGCAATGAAGAATTGCTTGCTGCTGATAAATGCAAAGAAGAACAGCTTACACATAGATGCTCACATATAGGCTGCTGAATGCAATGAAGACCTGCTTATCAAGTAAAGTTCAATGTCAATGTGTAATATTCAATTAGGATTTGCAAAACAGTGAAGTTAAACAATGAATGGGTCCATAGTCGGTATGAGAAGACTACAGGAATATTTACCTGGGTGTACGTTCAAACAGAGATGAGAAAATTGCGATAAATAATTGTTTGTTTGTTTGTTAGTATGTATATGAATGTTATGTGTATAAACTGTGTTGAGTTATAGTTACTCAGTAGTGTCTCAGTGAAACAACCGACGGGGGAAGCCTTGCGGTGACAACAAAAGCAGTGTTTTACTGATCAGTCAAGTTGCTCCAGTGTACTCCATACAAACTGGTTGGCTACTGAAGGGATAGAAAATGGGGAATACTTGTTTTAAAGCAAACAAGGAATTAGATGGGAAAAATACATGTTTTAACGGGACCCAGACAATATTAAATACTCAGACAGATGGGAGAAGAAGTGTAGTTTTGTAGGATATCACAAAATTATTACATAGAATTAGTGAAATCAATTGAAGAATGCCTTTCTGAAGAGCTGTTTACCACAGATGAGCAGCTTTGCGACCAAGCACATTGTAGATCGCTTTACTGCCAAAATGATCTAATTTAATGGATTGGTTTAGACATGCATAACAGCATTTTAAGAACAAAGAGAGAAACAAAAAGGGACAACGCTTCATGGTGGAAGGTGATGTATAAATAACTGTGTATATGATGAAGGGGGTGGCAACACCCATTCCGAAATCCCGCCATTCCGACATCCCGCTATTCCGACATCCCACCATTCCGACATACCACCATTTCGACATACCACCATTCCGACATGCAAACGTCCCACCATTCCGACATCCCACCATTGCGACATCCCGCTATTCTGACGTTCAAATGTCCCACCATTCCGACAAGGCTTTCCGTATAAGGAAATGTGTGTTACTCAACAGGTGAGTCCCTTCTTTCTGTTCATGCAATTTATATGTTTAACATGTTTATAGACAAGCGTTATTAAAAACACAAAGTCTCGGCAACTGGAGGAGGAGAAGCAGTCCGCGGTGGTTTTCAATCACACACTCCAATGCCACTTGTTTCAACTTCCGAAAATTTAATCCAGGAAAAAAAGGCTTACAAACATGGACCAAAACGGCTCCATAACACGCACAAGAATCCAAAAGAAACGAAAGTTAACTAAAAGAAAGCAAATAAACAGTATGAAGTGGTCAAAATTGGTTTTACGCATGCCTATGTGCGTCTGGCACATGCGTCTTCGGGCTCTCCCACGTTGGTTTGTGGATGAAAGCTATATGTTCAGCTGTAATGTCATGTAAAAACAATCTCTACATGACATTTAGTCCCAGGTGTGACCAGTTAGGTCCTTAAGATATCAACAGGCTGTATAAAGCTACAACCGTTGCGGCTGTGTGTTTGTGCCAAATGCGCAAAACCCATCCGCGCTTCCCAAAATTGGAGTGAGTACTCATAAATCACGTGAATAACATGAATAAACGTTTTTACTGCATTTTGTTGTGTTTTATACGTTCTATGCTGTCATTTCTATCTTCTTCTATTGGCAAGGCAAGGCAGAGTGCTCGCAACTGTGTCCTGTGCAGTAGCCGTGATATCTGTAATTGCAATTATTACTTTTGCATATGATGACAGCGTGCAAAAGACGCATGGGCTCTGTGGAGAGCTCCGCTCCAGCTGGCTGCTGTGACAGCTCACTGACACTGTATTTCTGCTTAATCAGTTTCAGTCTCGCCAGAGTTATATTAATATCTGTATTTTTATATTTGAAATTCAGGGGATTTTGATAATAGATTATTAAAGTTTGTTTGCGAGGCTGTGGCCTCTGCATGTGCAAAGCTCGTGCGCCAAACTTTAGGGCGTATTTGCGCCGGCATATCATTAGTGCAAAATGTTTTGGGTAAAAAATAGGCTATTAAAAGGAACTGTCGGAATGGCGGTATGTTAAAAAAAACAAAAAACATACCGCCATTCCGACCATAGGAGGAAAAAAGTGTCGGAATGGTGGGACGTTTGATAAAAAATTAAGTGTCGCCATTCCGACAATTGGAGACCCATGTCGGAATGGCGAGATGTCGGAATGGCAGCATGTAACCATGATGAAGGAGAGACCATTTGAGCAGCACAGCCATTTCGCAGCACAGGGACAGCAATCCAAGTTACAGGATCTCCCACGTGGTATCACCTGTCACATTGTGTCAAGGCATCAAAAGAAGAAAAAATCACCAAACTCAAGGACAAAAAGACAAAGACTCCGGTGAACGAAGACAGAGGACTGACAAACCAGAAATACAAAAGGATTCTCGATATCAAGATCCAGAAGAAGAGGCTAACAATGCCACGAACACTTACGATGCTGGGAATGATGCCAGCAATGAACAGAGAAGAAGATTCAGTGTCATCAATCTGCATTACGTGCCTCTAATGAGGGGGTGAATATAGAATCCTCAACGATTACAACGTCTCTGGGAACTGTGACAACAACAAGGTTTAAACCATTTTGATATATATTGTAACCTATTGTCTAAGGAATAGTGCTGAAAATGAGGTAAATCTAATCCACCACTGTCCTTGGTCTTCTGTAGGGTTTTTAAACTAATACGTGGTGGTTTGTTTTTCCACAGAAATTTGGAGATGCATGAATCTAGTGACTTAAACCAAGTAGCAGATGGTTTTATGGGGATCATTGAGAACAAATAGTTAACTTTTGGTAGTATCATCATTTTAATGGATGTAACTCTCCCCATAAGTGATATAGGTAAGGACTTCCAACGAGAGATCGTCCTCTACTGTCTTTAATAATTGCACATAATTTAGCTTTGTTAGCTCTGAGAGCCTGGAGGAAATGTTTATGCCTAAATATCTAATATTTCCTGACTGTAAAGTGATCGCAGGTATATTATGGACCCTACAGTTAATGGGCAGAACTGTGGTCTTAGACCAGTTGATAGAGTAGTCAGAAAGTGCTGAGAATTTATTTATGAGTGTGATCGTGTGACTGAGAGACGTCTGTGAGTTCTGAAGGAAAAGTAATACATCATCAGCATAAAGACTTATTTTATGCTCAATATTTTGGGATTAATTACTCACAAACGGGTAAGAAAAGGTAGTATTGCCAGACCATACATGATCAAAACAGGGAGCGGAGCTGGTTCAGCTGCAAGGTATGAATGTCTGACTATAGTTTGTAAAAAGCGGGTAAGATAAGGTGCGAATGCCCAACAATGTATGATCAAAAGAGGGAGCGGAGGGTTTTGGCTACAAGAAGGTTTGAATGTCCGACCATAGTTTGTAAAAAGCGGGTAAGAAAAGCTTACCATACATCATCAAAAGCAGGAGTGGATGTGTTCGGCTACAAGAAGATTTGAATGTCCATCAATAATTGCTTTAAAACATGAAAGAAAATTTTCAAATATCAAACCGCACATGATCATAAGCGGGAGAGGAGTTGTTCAGCTGCAAGAAGGTGTGAATGTCCACCCATAATTACTGAAAAATGGGTAAAAAAAGGTGAAAATGCCCAACCATACATCATCAAAAGCAGGAGTGGATGTGTTCGGCTACAAGAAAGTTTGAATGTCCGACCATAGTTTGTAAAAAGCGGGTAAGAAAAGGTTCGAATGCCCGAACATAGACCATCAAAAGAGGGAGCGGAGGTGTTCCGCTGTAAGAAGGTGTAAATGTCCGACCATAGTTGGTAAAAAGCAGGTAAGAAAAGGTTAAAATACCCGACTGTACACAATCAATAGCGGGAGCGGAGTTGTTTGGCTACAAGAAGGTGTGAAAGTCCGACCACGGTTTGTAAAAAGCGGGTAAGAAAAGGTTCGAATGCCCGAATATATACCATCAAAAGTGGAAGTGGATGTGTTCGGCTGCAAGAAGGTGTGAACGTCCGACCAAAGTTTGTAAAAAGCAGTTAAGAAAAGGTTCGAATATCCAACCAAACATAATCAAAAGCGGGAGCAGAGCTGTTCGACTGCAAGTAGGTGTGAATGTCAGATCATAATTTGCAAAAAGCTGATGAGAAAGGGTGAAAATGCCCGGCTATACACCATCAAATGTGGGAGCGGAAGTGTTCGGCTGTGAGTAGGTGTGAATGTCCAACCATAATTGCTGAAAAATGTGTTAGAAGAGACTAGAATGCCGGACAAGACATTATCAAATGCGGGAGCGGAGTTGTTCGGCTGTGAGTAGGTGTGAATCTCCGAGCATAGTTTGTAAAAAGGGGGTAAGAATAGGTTTGAATGCCCGAACATACACTATCAAAACAGGGAGCTGAGGTGGCTCAGCTGCAAGGTGTGAATGTCTGACTATAGTTTGTAAATAAGGTGCGAATGCCCAACAATGTATAATCAAAAGAGGGAGCGGAGGTTTTCGGCTACAAGAAGGTTTGAATGTCCGACCATAGTTTGTAAAAAGCGGGTAAGAAAAGGTTCAAATGCCTGACTATACACCATCAAAAGCGGGAGCAGAGGTGTTCCGCTGTAAGACGGTGTGAATGTCCGACCATATTTGGTAAAAAGCGGGTAAGAAAAGGTTAAAATACCCGACTGTACACAATCAATAGCGGGAGAGGAGGTGTTCAGCTGCAAGAAGGTGTGAATGTCCACCCATAATTACTGAAAAATGGGTAAGAAAAGGTGCGAATGCCAAACCATACATTATCAAAAGCAGGTGTGAATGTCAGATCATAATTTGCAAAAAGCTAATGAGAAAGGGTGAGAATGCCCGACTATACACCATCAAATGCGGGAGCGGAGTTGTTCGGCTGTGAGTAAGTGTGAATCTCCGACCATAATTGCTGAAAAATGTGTTAGAAAAGGTAAGAATGCCCGTCCATACATCATCAAAAGCGGGAGAAGTGGTGTTCGGCTGCAAGTAGGTGTGAATGTCCAGCCATAATTACTAACAAACGGGTAAGAAAAGGTAGTATTGCCAGACCATACATGATCAAAACAGGGAGCGGAGGTGGTTCAGCTGCAAGAAGGTGTGAATGTCCGACTAAAGTTCAAATATATTAACAAAAGCGGGAGGAGAGGTCTTCGGATGAGAGTGGTTGAGAATTTCCAACCATAATCTATAAAATGCGGTGAAAAAAAAGGTGTGATAGAACACTAAAAGGTGGAGCGGAAGTGTTCGGCTGCAAGAAGGTGTGAATGTCCGACTATATTTGGTGAAAAGCAGGTGAAGCAAGGTCTGAATGCCCAACCTTACATCATCAAAAGCGAGATCAGAGGTGTTTGGCTGCATGAAGGCCTTAGTTTGCCAAAAGCGGGTAAGCTGCGAATGACCGACTAAATATCAACAAAAGGTCTTCGGATGCAAGTGGGTGTGAATATCCCACCAAGTATGGTGGAGAGGAAGTTGTGAACAGCCGACCATAGTTGGCAAAAAACGGGTGAGAAAAGGAGCGAATGTCCAACCATACATGATCAAAACAGGGAGCGGAGGTGTTTGGCTGTGACAAGGTGTGAATGTCCACAAAAATTAATGAAAAGCGGGCAACAAGTAGGTTTGAATGCCCAACCATACATCATCAAAAGCAGGAGTGGATGTGTTCGGCTACAAGAAGGTTTGAATGTCCGAGCATAGTTTGTAAAAAGCGGGTAAGAAAAGGTTCGAATGCCCAAACATACAACATCAAAAGAGGGAGCGGAGGTGTTCCGCTGTAAGAAGGTGTGAATGTCCGACCATAGTTGGTAAAAAACGGGTAAGAAAAGGTTAAAATACCCGACTGTACACAATCAATAGCGGGAGCGGATGTGTTTGGCTACAAGAATGTGTGACAGTCCGACCATGGTTTGTAAAAAACGGGTAAGAAAAGGTGCGAATGCCCGACAATGTGTGATCAAAAGAGGGAGCGGAGGTTTTCGGCTACAAGAAGGTTTGAATGTCCGACCATAGTTTGTAAAAAGCGGGAAAGAAAAGGTTCAAATGCCTGACTATACACCATCAAAAGCGGGAGCGGAGGTGTTCGGCTACAAGAAGGTGTGAAAGTTCAACCATGGTTTGTAAAAAGCTGCTAAGAAAAGGTTCGAATGCCCGAATATATACCATCAAAAGCGGAAGCGGAGGTGTTCGGCTGCAAGAAGGTGTGAACGTCCGACCAAAGTTTGCAAAAAGCAGTTAAGAAAAGGTTCGAATGCCCGAATATATACCATCAAAAGCGAGAGCAGAGCTGTTCGACTGCAAGTAGGTGTGAATGTCCAGCCATAATTACTCACAAACGGGTAAGAAAAGGTAGTATTGCCAGACCATACATGATCAAAACAGGGAGCTGAGGTGGTTCAGCTGCAAGATGTGAATGTCTGACTATAGTTTGTAAAAAGCGGGTAAGACAAGGTGCGAATGCCCGACAATGTATGATCAAAAGAGGGAGTGGAGGTCTTCGGCTGCAAGGTCTGATTGTCTAACCATAATTTCTAAAAACCGGGTAAGAAAAGGCTCGAAAGCCCGACTATACACAATCAAAAGCGGGAGCGGGAGGTTTTCAGCTGCAAATCCTTCACTCAAACCAAGTGAAAACTGCTTTGTCCTTCATATTTATCAATGTCTAGATTGACTTCAACAAAGAACAACACTGGATTTTGCAGTAGAAGAAAGAGCATCACTGAAGGATCAGTAATCCGAGAATAAGCTTATTTTCATACGTTCTGCATGATTTGGGATTTTATGTATAAAATGAATTCCTTCACTCAAACCAAGTTAAAACTGCTTTGTCCTTCATATTTATCAATGTCTAGATCGACTTCAACAAAGAACAACATTGTATTTTGCAGTAGAAGAAAAAGCAACACTGAAGGATCAGGAATCCGAGAACAAGCTTCTTTTCATACGTTTTGAATGATTTGGGATTTTATGTATAAAATGAATTCCTTCACTCAAACCAAGTGAAAACTGCTTTGTCCTTCATATTTATCAATGTCTAGATTTACTTTAACAAAGAACAACATTGTATTTTGCAGTAGTAGAAAGAGCAACACTTGAAGGAACAGGAATCCGAGAATAAGCTTATTTTCATACGTTCTGCATGATTTGGGATTTTATGTATAAAATGAATTCCTTCACTCAAACTATGTTAAAACTGCTTTGTCCTTCATATTTATCAATGTCTAGATTGACTTCAACAAAGAACAACATTGTATTTTGCAGTAGAAGAAATAGCAACACTGAAGGATCAGGAATCCGAAAACACGCTTATTTTCATACGTTCTGCTTGATTTGGGATTTTGCTATAAAATTATTTCCTTCACTCAAACAAAGTGGAAACTGCTTTGTCCTTCATATTTATCAATGTCTATATCGATTTCAACAAAGAACAAGGCTGTATTTTGCAGTATAGGAAAGAGCAACACTGGAGGATCAGGAATCCGAGAATAAGCTTACTTTCATGAGTCCTGCACGATTTCGGATTTTCCTATAAAATGAATTGCTTTGCTCAAACCAAGTTAAAATTGCTTTGTCCTTCATAGTTATCCGTGTCTAAAATGTATCAAGCATAAAGTTCCTCATATTACCCTGAATGAGAAAGAAGCATCCCTTTGGTTGAGCAATACGTTCCTTTTGCGGAGTTATGCATGATTTCGGATTTTGCTATAAAATTCATTCCTTCACACCTTTTTTTTTTCACCGCATTTTATAGATTATGGTTGGAAATTTCAACCACTCTAATCCGAAGACCTCTCCTCCCGCTTTTGTTAATATATTTGAACTTTAGTTGGACATTCACCCCTTTTTGCAGCTAAACCACCTCCACTCCCTGTTTTGATCATGTATGGTCTGGCAATACTACATTTTCTTACCCGTTTGTGAGTAATTATGGCTGGATATTCACACCTACTTGCAGCTGAACACAATCTCTCTCGCTTTTAATTATGTTTGGATATTCGAACCTTTTCTTTACTGCTTTTTGCCAACTTTGGTCGGACGTTCACACCTTCTTGCAGCCGAACACCTCCGCTTCCGCTTTTGATGGTATATATTCGGGCATTCGAACCTTTTCTTACCAGCTTTTGACAAACGATGGTTGGACTTTCACACCTTCTTGTAGCCGAACAACTCCGCTCCCGCTATTGATTGTGTACAGTCGGGTATTTTAACCTTTTCTTACCCACTTTTTACCAACTATGGTCGGACATTCACACCTTCTTACAGCGGAACACCTCCGCTCCCTCTTTTGATGGTGTATGTTTGGGCATTCGAACCTTTTCTTACCCGCTTTTTACAAACTATGGTCAGACGTTCAAACCTTCTTGTAGCCGAACATATCCACTCCTGCTTTTGATGATGTATGGTTGGGCATTCAAACCTACTTTTTGCCCGCTTTTCATTAATTTTGGGTGGACATTCACACCTTGTCACAGCCAAACACCTCCGCTCCCTGTTTTGATCATGTATGGTTGCACATTCGCACCTTTTCTCACCCGCTTTTTGCAAACTATGGTCGGCTGTTCACAGCTTCCTCTCCACCATACTTGTATGGTGGGATGTTCACACCCAGTTGCATCCGAAGACCTCCGCCCCCACTTTTGTTGATATTTAGTTGGTCATTCGCAGCTTACCCGCTTTTGGCAAACTATGGCCTTCTTGCAGCCAAACACCTCTGATCTCGCTTTCGATAATGTAAGGTTGGGCATTCAGACCTTGCTTCACCTGCTTTTCACCAAATATAGTCGGACATTCACACCTTCTTGCAGCCGAACACTTCCGCTCCACCTTTTAGTGTTCTATCACACCTTTTTTTCACCGAATTTTATAGATTATGGTTGGAAATTCTCAACCACTCTCATCCGAAGACCTCTCCTCCCGCTTTTGTTAATATATTTGAACTTTAGTGAGACATTCACACCTTCTTGCAGCTGAACCACCTCCGCTCCCTGTTTTGATCATGTATGGTCTGGCAATACTACCTTTTCTTACCCGTTTGTGAGTAATTATGGCTGGACATTCACACCTACTTGCAGCCGAACACCACCTCTCTCGCTTTTGATGATGTATGGACCGGCATTCTTACCTTTTCTAACACATTTTTCAGAAATTACGGTCGGAGATTCACACCTACTCACAGCCGAACAACTCCGCTCCCGCATTTGATGGTGTGCAGTCGGACATTCTCACCCTTTCTCATCAGCTTTTTGCAAATTATGATCTGACATTCACACCTGCTTTTGATAATGTATGGTTTGGCATTCGCACCTTTTCTTACCCATTTGTCAGGAATAATGGGTGGACATTCACACCTTCTTGCAGCTGAACACCTCCTCTCCCACTTATGATCATGTGCGGTTTGATTTTCGAATATTTTCTTTCATGTTTTCTAGCAATTATTGATGGACATTTAGACCTTCTTGCAGCTGAACACCTCCGCTCCTGCTTTTGATCATACCTTGTCAGGCATTCGCACCATGTCTTACCCGCTTTTTACAAACTTTAGTTGAACATTTACACCTTTTTGCAGCCGAACACCACCTCTCTCGCTTTTGATGATGTATGGTCCGGCATTCTTTCCTTTTCTAACACATTTTTCAGCAATTATGGTCGGACATTCACACCTACTCAGAGCCGAACACCTCCGCTCCCGCATTTGATGGTGTATAGTCGGGCATTCTCACCCTTTCTCATCAGCTTTTTGCAAATTATGATCTGACATTCACACCTGCTTTTGATAATGTATGGTTGGGCATTCGCACCTTTTTTTACCCATTTTTCAGGAATTATGGGTGGACATTCACACCTTCTTGCAGCTGAACACCTCCTCTCCTTCTTATGATCATGTGCGGATGATATTCGAAAATTTTCTTTCATGTTTTAAAGCAATTATTGATGGACATTCAGACCTTCTTGCAGCTGAACCACTCTGCTCCCGCTTTTGATGGTGTATAGTCGGGCTTTCGAAACTTTCCTTCCCGGTTTATACAAATTATGGTTGGACATTCAGACCTTCTTGCAGCCGAACACCTCTGCTCCCTCTTTTGATCATACATTGTCGGGCATTAGCACCTTTTCTTACCCGCTTTTTACAAACCATGGTTGGACTTTCACAACTTCTTGTAGCCGAACAACTCCGCTCCCGCTATTGATTGTGTACAGTCGGGTATTTTAACCTTTTCTTACCCGCTTTTTACCAACTATGGTCGGACATTCACACCTTACAGCGGAACACCTCCGCTCCCTCTTTTGATGGTGTATGTTCGGGCAGTCAAACCTTTTCATACCTGCTTTTTACAAACTATGGTCAGACATTCAACCCTTCTTGGAGCCGAACACATCCACTCCTGCTTTTGATTATGTATAGTTGGGCATTCGCACCTTTTCTTAACCATTTTTCAGTAATTATGGGTGTACATTCACACCTTCTTGCAGCCGAACACCTCCGCTCCCTCTTTTGATCATACATTTTCGGGCATTCGCACCTTTTCTTACCCGCTTTTTACAAACCATGGTTGGACTTTCACACCTTTTAGTAGCCGAACAACTCCGCACCCACTACTGATTGTGTACAGTCGGGTATTTTAACCTTTTCTTACCCGTTTTTTACCAACTATGGTCGGACATTCACACCTTCTTACAGCGGAACACCTCCGCTCCCTCCTTTGATGGTGTATGTTCGGGCATTCGAACCTTTTCTTACCCGCTTTTTACAAACTATGGTCAGACGTTCAAACCTTCTTGTAGCTGAACATATCCACTCTTGCTTTTGATGATGTATGGTTGGGCATTCGAACCTACTTGTTGCCCGCTTTTCATTAATTATGGGTGGACATTCACACCTTGTCTCAGCCAAACACCTCCGCTCCCTGTTTTGATCATGTATGGTTTGACATTCGCACCTTTGCTTACCTTCTTTTTATACTGATTGCTCAAGATTAAGTTGTTCTTTCTCAAACTACAAAAATTTTTTAATTGTTGAAACTTGATTTGAAGTGGATAAATAAGGAAGACAAACAGTTTTAAGTCAGGCTGATAGCAATTAATTTTATAGCAAAATCTGTATTTCGTCATTTGTCGAGAGATGCTTATTGCTGAAGAAGTTCTTTCTCATTCTACAAAGTACAACGTTGTTTATCATTGAAACTTGATTAGACATGAATAAATATGAAGGACAAAGCAGTCTTAACTTGGTTTGAGTTAAGGAATTCGTTTTATAGGAGAATCCGAATTCGTGCACAACTCGTAAAATAGAGCTTATTTTCGGATTCCTAAAGAATGAGTCTGGTTCTTTCTCATCATACAAAGTTTGTTGTTTATTGTTGAAACTTCATCAGACCGTTAGATATAGTCGGACTCACCTCGATGCACGGCTTGGGATCTGGAACCAGTACTCTTGAGAGGGGTTGGACTCTCTTCCACTCTGGAGTTGCCCGTGGTGAGAGGCGCAGAGCAGGTGTGGGCATACTTATTGCCCCCCCGGCTGTGTGCCAGTACATTGGGGTTTACCCCAGTGAACGAGAGGGTAGCCTCCCTCCGCCTTGGGTGGGGGGACGAGTCCTGACTGTTGTTTGTGCCTATGCGCCAAACAGCAGTTCAGAGTACCTACTCTTTTTGGAGTCTCTGGGGGAGGCACTGGAGAATGCTCCTACCGGAGACTCCCTCATTCTGCTGGGGGACTTCAATGCTCACGTGGGCAATGACAGTGAGACCTGGAGGGGTGTGATTGGGAGGAACGGCCCCCCCGATCTGAATCAGAGTGGTGTTATGTTGTTGGACTTCTGTGCCAGTCATAGACTGTCCATAACGAACACCATGTTCAGGCATAAGGGTGTCCATATGTGCACTTGGCACCAGGACACCCTTGGCCGCAGTTCGATGATTGACTTTGTGGTTGTATCATCGGACTTGCGGCCGTATGTCCTGGACACTCGGGTGAAGAGAGGGGCGGAGCTGTCAACTGATCACCACCTGGTGGTGAGTTGGCTCCGCTGGTGGGGGAGGATGCCGATCAGACCTGGCAGGCCCAAACGTATTGTGAGGGTCTGCTGGGAGCGTTTGTCAGAATCCCCCGTCAGAAGGAGCTTTAACTCCCACCTCCGGCAGAGCTTCAACCATATTTGAGGTGGGGGACATTGAATGGGCCATGTTCCGTGACTCCATTGCCGAGGCAGCTGGTCGGAGTTGTGGCCGTAAGGTGGTCGGTGCCTGTCGTGGCGGCAACCCTCGAACCTGCTGGTGGACACCAGTGGTGAGGGAAGCCGTCAAGCTGAAGAAGGAGTCCTATCGGGCCTTTTTGGCCAGTGGGACCCTGGAAGAAGCTGATAGGTACCGACGGGCCAGACGGGCCACGGCTTCGGCGGTTGCTGAGGCAAAAACTCGGGCCTGGGAGGAGTTCGGTGAGACCATGGAGAACGATTTCCGGACGGCCTCGAAAAGATTCTGGTCCACCATCCGGCATCTCAGGGGGGGGAAGCGGCTCACAGTCAACACTGTTTACAGTGCGGACGGGGCTTTGCTGACCTCAACTAGGGATGTTGTGAGTCGGTGGGGGGAGTACTTCGAGGAACTCCTCAATCCTACCAACACGTGCTCGGAAGAGGCAGAGTCGGAGAGCTCGGAGACGGGGCCTCCCATTTCTGGGGCTGAGGTTGCCGAGGTGGTTAAAAAGTTCCTCGGTGGCAAGGCCCCGGGGGTGGATGAGGTCCGTCCTGAGTTTCTCAAGGCTCTGGATGTTGTAGGGCTGTCTTGGCTGACACGCCTCTGCAGTATCGTGTGGACATCGGGGACAGTGCCTCTGGACTGGCAGATTGGGGTGGTGGTCCCCCTCTTTAAAAAGGGGGACCGGAGGGTGTGTTCCAACTATAGGGGTATCACACTCCTCAGCCTCCCTGGTAAGGTCTATTCGGGGGTATTGGAGAGGAGGATCCGTCGGATAATCGAGCCTCGGATTCAGGAGATGCAGTGTGGCTTTCGTCCTGGCCGTGGAACAGTGGACCAGCTCTATACCCTCGGCAGGATCCTGGAGGGTGCATGGGAGTTCGCCCAACCAGTCTACATGTGTTTTGTGGACTTGGAGAAAGCGTTCGACCGTGTCCCTCGTGGAGTCCTGTGGGGGGTGCTCCGGGAATATGGAGTGCCGGACCCCTTGATAGGGGCCGTTCGGTCTCTGTATGACCGGTGCCTCTACTTACTGGTCAATCTACGTTCCCATCCTCACCTATGGTCACGAGTTGTGGGTAGTGACCGAAAGAACAAGATCGCGAATACAAGCGGCCGAAATGGGTTTCCTCCGCAGGGTGTCTGGGCTCTCCCTTAGAGATAGGGTGAGAAGCTCAGTCATCCGGGAGGGGCTCGGAGTAGAACCGCTGCTCCTCCGCATTGAGAGGAGTCAGATGAGGTGGCTCGGGCATCTGGTTAGGATG
This sequence comes from Leuresthes tenuis, assembly GCF_036924035.1. Classification (NCBI taxonomy): domain Eukaryota; kingdom Metazoa; phylum Chordata; class Actinopteri; order Atheriniformes; family Atherinopsidae; genus Leuresthes; species Leuresthes tenuis. The sequence continues at coordinate 29,060,546 of NW_027325365.1, read as the reverse complement.
CCCCCTGGGCGCCTCCCTGGGGAGGTGTTCCGGGCACGTCCCACTGGGAGGAGACCCCGGGGGAGACCCAGGACACGTTGGAGAGACTATGTCTCTCGGCTGGCCTGGGAACGCCTCGGGGTCCCCCCGGAAGAGCTGGAGGAAGTGGCCGGGGACAGAGACGTCTGGGTTTCTCTGCTCAAGCTGCTGCCCCCGCGACCCGACCCCCGGATAAGCGGCAGATGATGGATGGATGGATGGATATATCCTCCACCAACCAGACTTACAACCCCCGACTAGGGTAGCAGAATTTCTAAGCATCTGTACCCCAAAACTACTATCAAAAATATATAAATTATTGTCTAAGATAGATGACACAATGTCTCTTCCATCCTCAAAATGGGAGGCAGATTTATCCATCAGTTCTGGTCATAGCTTCTAACCACAAATATGTTTGAACACCTTCATAAAGACTCGAAATCCTAATTTACAGCTCATACAATACAAAATCCTTCATAGAACACACTATACAGGACAAAGGATGTTCAGGATGGGTCTAACACACTCAAACATCTGCTCACATTGCACAGATAACACACCTGATGATTATGTACACGCTTTGTGGTTTTCTGCGCCTGTCCAGAAGTTCTGGCTTGAAGTCTGTGAGGACCTATCAACATGGCTAAAGTGTAGCATCCCTGCATGCCCCACACTGTGCATACTGGGTGACTTAGACAACATCAACATGGAAATTAACTCAGCACACATGGTTGTCACAGTGTTATGTATCGCAAAGAAACCTATTCTCATGAACTGGAAAGCGAAGAACAATCTGTGTATTAACCAGTTTAGAAATTTTCTTTTAGATTATATTAGCATGGAAACAATGTCTGCCTCCTCAAAACATCAATTGGCTGAATTTCATTCTCTCTGGTCCCCTCTGATTAGTTTTATCACATAGTGGTGGTTGTGGGTTGCTGGGTGATGGTGGGTCTCAGGCCCGGGCTGCTGCGACTGGTGTGACCGGGTGGTTTGTTTGTTTGTTTTTTGTAGAGGTCCTCCGGGGTGGGGTTGGGTTGAGTGGGGTGGGGCGGGATGGGTACCTTCTGGGGGTACAGTAGCTCCCGGAATATGGTCGCTGCAGGCCCCGAGCCTGGTGGACATCAGGCCCTCCTGCCCATTGCTGGCTCCCAGGTAGCGGGGATGCCTATTGCAGCCAGTCCCTGGCTGCCCTCTCTGGGGGAGAGTAGCTCCCCCGATATATATCCCCATACCCCTCTCCCTTCTGGCTCCTGTACACAGCACACACTCACACATGAAGGGTTTTGGGGGCGTGTGTGTTCGGTGGGGTGTAGTGGATGGGGCCACGTAGGTGGTCCCCTTTGGTTGCACTCTGCAGTTCCCTGCCCCTGTTTTAATTACACCTTAGACATTAGTACTTATCAAACACACTCACACACACACATTAGGTCTTGGGGGGTGGTTACACTGAGTGGCATCTGGTGGGCGGGGCTCTTTGGGTATGTAGGCTGCCCAGAGTGCCGCGCTCCCAGTTCTACAAGTTTGGCTGCCCCTCAATTTTAATTGCTCACTATTAGAAAATATTGAAGAGCCAGAAGGGTGAGGGGAGGGGTCTTCTTCGCACACCCCTGCTTCCTGGTGTCTGCTCGGGGCAGGAGGGGCCAGGAGGATTAATTAATTGTTCTGCTGGTTCGGGGTCTGTGGTGGCTGGGGGGTTGCTGGCCTCCTGGTGTGCCCGCTGCACTACACCCCAGCAGAGTCGAGGGAGGTAGGATGTGTGGATGTGTGGATGTATGGGACGTGAAAGTGTGTGTGGTAATGATTGGGCCTGGATCTGGGACTTGCTGTCGCCTGGCCTGCCTGTGTTTCTCCCGATGGGGCATCAGCGTTGCCTCTCCCCACTGCTCGCGACTTCACCCACCTGTGGGCACGTCTTGACTCCCAGGGCACTTGGCCAGGGGCGCTGGGGCAGGCGCTGACCCACTTTGTGGCTGTCTGGGGCGCTTGGCCCTCCTGGGTATTGGGTGGGGCCTCTGCCGGGGGGTTTGGGGGCGCTCGGGCTCCTGGGGCCCAGGTCCAGTGCACGGCCCATGTCTGGGCGGCTGGGGCCTGGCGGGGTCGGTGGGCTGTTGCCCCTGGTTCCCGGAGTGCCTCTGCCCTATGCTTATGGGGGCTCTTTCCGGGGGCTTCCTCTGCAGTCTTCTGGGTGGATGCGTGGTTGCCCCTGCGGTGGGCTACCTGGGTTCTGTGCTCTGTGGGGGCTGCTGGTGGCCTGGGTCTTGTGGCCCTCTCTGCCTGCTTCTGATTGTTTGGGGGGCTGTGGATTGTGGCCCTGTACGCTTATACACTCATAACTAAGCACGGTTATCATGTAGGTCCTGTGCCATGGGTGTTGCATGTTCTCACACACACACACACACACACACATTCATTAGTCCAGTAGCATGGTCACTAAGCAGTTGATGTATTATCATGTCGTCTCAGGTCATCTATATCCACAGCTGTGTTGTATGCGATTGCCGCTTCTTGTGCTTGTTTTTGTTTGTTTGTGTGTTTGTTTTTTCTCTGCTTGTCTGCTTTCAGGTGCTCCTCTTGGCGCTAAGGCTGGATTCCCCTCATAGGCCATGGATTGTTGTCTGTTTTGTTTTTTACAGGTGTAGCAGCTGGTTGTCTGGTTTTTGTTTCTATTTTTTTTCTGTTTCCTCTTCTTTCCTCTTCTTCTTTCCTTGTCCCCCGGTCCGGTTCAGTTCAGTTCATGTCATATATTGTAAAAAGAAATAAATAAATGGGCATCAAGGGGAGCTTTACATTTATAAAACTTCCCTTGGCAAAACAAATCTGTTTGGCATCATAGGTATTCAGACTACAATTCTTCTGACATAATGCTGAACAGGACAAGGGGAAAAAAAAGTAAAGAAGACAGTTCTGTCGAAAGCCAGGGATAGACCTGTTCTAAGTTCTATACTTTTTAAAAGGGGCGTGTTTATCAACTATGGAATTAGAAGATTTACAAAAATGGTCAAGTGCTAGATCTTCATCTGGGATTTTAACAGTGTCATATAACTATTCAACAGATCAGTTAAAAAAAAGCCTGCTCATGGAGATGTTTCAGGATCTGGATACCAAGCGTGGACCTAATGTTTTCATTTTTGCAATTCTGATACAGGCTATTGAGCAGTGATAACTAACACCAAGTTCAGATACTGCGGATTTTCTACCTTTGATTTGTTAAGATTGAGACAATCAGGGACAACCTTGAAGGATCTCTTTGGTTTTGTAGGATCAGTAATTACCTGAGAAAGGTTGATATTGGTACACACCTTTTTTAAATGATCAGAGGCAGAGTTCAACTTGTTTAAATTAAAATTGCCACACAGAGATTGGGTTTAGGCCACATGCACACAGAATGACATCAACAAATATAAGAAATATTAAACATTTACACATAGATTTTTGAATATATGTAGAGGAATGATACTTTGAAATGTGCTCATTGCGGAGTTATGATCAGTTGAGTAATGAAGGTTGAACTATTCTGGGAAAGAGGTTCTATTCCCAGCATCATGATGGACACTCCTGATATAGAAGGTTTCGCTAACGCATTGGAATTGTTTTACTATTTTCATATGCATGTGCAATGAAGAATTGCTTGCTGCTGATAAATGCAAAGAAGAACAGCTTACACATAGATGCTCACATATAGGCTGCTGAATGCAATGAAGACCTGCTTATCAAGTAAAGTTCAATGTCAATGTGTAATATTCAATTAGGATTTGCAAAACAGTGAAGTTAAACAATGAATGGGTCCATAGTCGGTATGAGAAGACTACAGGAATATTTACCTGGGTGTACGTTCAAACAGAGATGAGAAAATTGCGATAAATAATTGTTTGTTTGTTTGTTAGTATGTATATGAATGTTATGTGTATAAACTGTGTTGAGTTATAGTTACTCAGTAGTGTCTCAGTGAAACAACCGACGGGGGAAGCCTTGCGGTGACAACAAAAGCAGTGTTTTACTGATCAGTCAAGTTGCTCCAGTGTACTCCATACAAACTGGTTGGCTACTGAAGGGATAGAAAATGGGGAATACTTGTTTTAAAGCAAACAAGGAATTAGATGGGAAAAATACATGTTTTAACGGGACCCAGACAATATTAAATACTCAGACAGATGGGAGAAGAAGTGTAGTTTTGTAGGAAATCACAAAATTATTACATAGAATTAGTGAAATCAATTGAAGAATGCCTTTCTGAAGAGCTGTTTACCACAGATGAGCAGCTTTGCGACCAAGCACATTGTAGATCGCTTTACTGCCAAAATGATCTAATTTAATGGATTGGTTTAGACATGCATAACAGCATTTTAAGAACAAAGAGAGAAACAAAAAGGGACAACGCTTCATGGTGGAAGGTGATGTATAAATAACTGTGTATATGATGAAGGGGGTGGCAACACCCATTCCGAAATCCCGCCATTCCGACATCCCGCTATTCCGACATCCCACCATTCCGACATACCACCATTCCGACATACCACCATTCCGACATGCAAACGTCCCACCATTCCGACATCCCACCATTGCGACATCCCGCTATTCTGACGTTCAAATGTCCCACCATTCCGACAAGGCTTTCCGTATAAGGAAATGTGTGTTACTCAACAGGTGAGTCCCTTCTTTCTGTTCATGCAATTTATATGTTTAACATGTTTATAGACAAGCGTTATTAAAAACACAAAGTCTCGGCAACTGGAGGAGGAGAAGCAGTCCGCGGTGGTTTTCAATCACACACTCCAATGCCACTTGTTTCAACTTCCGAAAATTTAATCCAGGAAAAAAAGGCTTACAAACATGGACCAAAACGGCTCCATAACACGCACAAGAATCCAAAAGAAACGAAAGTTAACTAAAAGAAAGCAAATAAACAGTATGAAGTGGTCAAAATTGGTTTTACGCATGCCTATGTGCGTCTGGCACATGCGTCTTCGGGCTCTCCCACGTTGGTTTGTGGATGAAAGCTATATGTTCAGCTGTAATGTCATGTAAAAACAATCTCTACATGACATTTAGTCCCAGGTGTGACCAGTTAGGTCCTTAAGATATCAACAGGCTGTATAAAGCTACAACCGTTGCGGCTTGTGTGTTTGTGCCAAATGCGCAAAACCCATCCGCGCTTCCCAAAATTGGAGTGAGTACTCATAAATCACGTGAATAACATGAATAAACGTTTTTACTGCATTTTGTTGTGTTTTATACGTTCTATGCTGTCATTTCTATCTTCTTCTATTGGCAAGGCAAGGCAGAGTGCTCGCAACTGTGTCCTGTGCAGTAGCCGTGATATCTGTAATTGCAATTATTACTTTTGCATATGATGACAGCGTGCAAAAGACGCATGGGCTCTGTGGAGAGCTCCGCTCCAGCTGGCTGCTGTGACAGCTCACTGACACTGTATTTCTGCTTAATCAGTTTCAGTCTCGCCAGAGTTATATTAATATCTGTATTTTTATATTTGAAATTCAGGGGATTTTGATAATAGATTATTAAAGTTTGTTTGCGAGGCTGTGGCCTCTGCATGTGCAAAGCTTGTGCGCCAAACTTTAGGGCGTATTTGCGCCGGCATATCATTAGTGCAAAATGTTTTGGGTAAAAAATAGGCTATTAAAAGGAACTGTCGGAATGGCGGTATGTTAAAAAAAACAAAAAACATACCGCCATTCCGACCATAGGAGGAAAAAAGTGTCGGAATGGTGGGACGTTTGATAAAAAATGAAGTGTCGCCATTCCGACAATTGGAGACCCATGTCGGAATGGCGAGATGTCGGAATGGCAGCATGTAACCATGATGAAGGAGAGACCATTTGAGCAGCACAGCCATTTCGCAGCACAGGGACAGCAATCCAAGTTACAGGATCTCCCACGTAGTATCACCTGTCACATTGTGTCAAGGCATCAAAAGAAGAAAAAATCACCAAACTCAAGGACAAAAAGACAAAGACTCCGGTGAACGAAGACAGAGGACTGACAAACCAGAAATACAAAAGGATTCTCGATATCAAGATCCAGAAGAAGAGGCTAACAATGCCACGAACACTTACGATGCTGGGAATGATGCCAGCAATGAACAGAGAAGAAGATTCAGTGTCATCAATCTGCATTACGTGCCTCTAATGAGGGGGTGAATATAGAATCCTCAACGATTACAACGTCTCTGGGAACTGTGACAACAACAAGGTTTAAACCATTTTGATATATATTGTAACCTATTGTCTAAGGAATAGTGCTGAAAATGAGGTAAATCTAATCCACCACTGTCCTTGGTCTTCTGTAGGGTTTTTAAACTAATACGTGGTGGTTTGTTTTTCCACAGAAATTTGGAGATGCATGAATCTAGTGACTTAAACCAAGTAGCAGATGGTTTTATGGGGATCATTGAGAACAAATAGTTAACTTTTGGTAGTATCATCATTTTAATGGATGTAACTCTCCCCATAAGTGATATAGGTAAGGACTTCCAACGAGAGATCGTCCTCTACTGTCTTTAATAATTGCACATAATTTAGCTTTGTTAGCTCTGAGAGCCTGGAGGAAATGTTTATGCCTAAATATCTAATATTTCCTGACTGTAAAGTGATCGCAGGTATATTATGGACCCTACAGTTAATGGGCAGAACTGTGGTCTTAGACCAGTTGATAGAGTAGTCAGAAAGTGCTGAGAATTTATTTATGAGTGTGATCGTGTGACTGAGAGACGTCTGTGAGTTCTGAAGGAAAAGTAATACATCATCAGCCTAAAGACTTATTTTATGCTCAATATTTTGGGATTAATTACTCACAAACGGGTAAGAAAAGGTAGTATTGCCAGACCATACATGATCAAAACAGGGAGCGGAGGTGGTTCAGCTGCAAGGTATGAATGTCTGACTATAGTTTGTAAAAAGCGGGTAAGATAAGGTGCGAATGCCCAACAATGTATGATCAAAAGAGGGAGCGGAGGGTTTTGGCTACAAGAAGGTTTGAATGTCCGACCATAGTTTGTAAAAAGCGGGTAAGAAAAGCTTACCATACATCATCAAAAGCAGGAGTGGATGTGTTCGGCTACAAGAAGATTTGAATGTCCATCAATAATTGCTTTAAAACATGAAAAAAAAATTTCAAATATCAAACCGCACATGATCATAAGCGGGAGAGGAGTTGTTCAGCTGCAAGAAGGTATGAATGTCCACCCATAATTACTGAAAAATGGGTAAGAAAAGGTGAAAATGCCCAACCATACATCATCAAAAGCAGGAGTGGATGTGTTCGGCTACAAGAAAGTTTGAATGTCCGACCATAGTTTGTAAAAAGCGGGTAAGAAAAGGTTCGAATGCCCGAACATAGACCATCAAAAGAGGGAGCGGAGGTGTTCCGCTGTAAGAAGGTGTAAATGTCCGACCATAGTTGGTAAAAAGCGGGTAAGAAAAGGTTAAAATACCCGACTGTACACAATCAATAGCGGGAGCGGAGTTGTTTGGCTACAAGAAGGTGTGAAAGTCCGACCACGGTTTGTAAAAAGCGGGTAAGAAAAGGTTCGAATGCCCGAATATATACCATCAAAAGTGGAAGTGGATGTGTTCGGCTGCAAGAAGGTGTGAACGTCCGACCAAAGTTTGTAAAAAGCAGTTAAGAAAAGGTTCGAATATCCAACCAAACATAATCAAAAGCGGGAGCAGAGCTGTTCGACTGCAAGTAGGTGTGAATGTCAGATCATAATTTGCAAAAAGCTGATGAGAAAGGGTGAAAATGCCCGGCTATACACCATCAAATGTGGGAGCGGAAGTGTTCGGCTGTGAGTAGGTGTGAATGTCCAACCATAATTGCTGAAAAATGTGTTAGAAGAGACTAGAATGCCGGACAAGACATTATCAAATGCGGGAGCGGAGTTGTTCGGCTGTGAGTAGGTGTGAATCTCCGAGCATAGTTTGTAAAAAGGGGGTAAGAATAGGTTCGAATGCCCGAACATACACTATCAAAACAGGGAGCTGAGGTGGCTCAGCTGCAAGGTGTGAATGTCTGACTATAGTTTGTAAATAAGGTGCGAATGCCCAACAATGTATAATCAAAAGAGGGAGCGGAGGTTTTCGGCTACAAGAAGGTTTGAATGTCCGACCATAGTTTGTAAAAAGCGGGTAAGAAAAGGTTCAAATGCCTGACTATACACCATCAAAAGCGGGAGCAGAGGTGTTCCGCTGTAAGACGGTGTGAATGTCCGACCATATTTGGTAAAAAGCGGGTAAGAAAAGGTTAAAATACCCGACTGTACACAATCAATAGCGGGAGAGGAGGTGTTCAGCTGCAAGAAGGTGTGAATGTCCACCCATAATTACTGAAAAATGGGTAAGAAAAGGTGCGAATGATGGACATTCAGACCTTCTTGCAGCTGAACCACTCTGCTCCCGCTTTTGATGGTGTATAGTCGGGCTTTCGAAACTTTCCTTCCCGGTTTATACAAATTATGGTTGGACATTCAGACCTTCTTGCAGCCGAACACCTCTGCTCCCTCTTTTGATCATACATTGTCGGGCATTAGCACCTTTTCTTACCCGCTTTTTACAAACCATGGTTGGACTTTCACAACTTCTTGTAGCCGAACAACTCCGCTCCCGCTATTGATTGTGTACAGTCGGGTATTTTAACCTTTTCTTACCCGCTTTTTACCAACTATGGTCGGACATTCACACCTTACAGCGGAACACCTCCGCTCCCTCTTTTGATGGTGTATGTTCGGGCAGTCAAACCTTTTCATACCTGCTTTTTACAAACTATGGTCAGACATTCAACCCTTCTTGGAGCCGAACACATCCACTCCTGCTTTTGATTATGTATAGTTGGGCATTCGCACCTTTTCTTAACCATTTTTCAGTAATTATGGGTGTACATTCACACCTTCTTGCAGCCGAACACCTCCGCTCCCTCTTTTGATCATACATTTTCGGGCATTCGCACCTTTTCTTACCCGCTTTTTACAAACCATGGTTGGACTTTCACACCTTTTAGTAGCCGAACAACTCCGCACCCACTACTGATTGTGTACAGTCGGGTATTTTAACCTTTTCTTACCCGTTTTTTACCAACTATGGTCGGACATTCACACCTTCTTACAGCGGAACACCTCCGCTCCCTCCTTTGATGGTGTATGTTCGGGCATTCGAACCTTTTCTTACCCGCTTTTTACAAACTATGGTCAGACGTTCAAACCTTCTTGTAGCTGAACATATCCACTCTTGCTTTTGATGATGTATGGTTGGGCATTCGAACCTACTTGTTGCCCGCTTTTCATTAATTATGGGTGGACATTCACACCTTGTCTCAGCCAAACACCTCCGCTCCCTGTTTTGATCATGTATGGTTTGACATTCGCACCTTTGCTTACCTTCTTTTTATACTGATTGCTCAAGATTAAGTTGTTCTTTCTCAAACTACAAAAATTTTTTAATTGTTGAAACTTGATTTGAAGTGGATAAATAAGGAAGACAAACAGTTTTAAGTCAGGCTGATAGCAATTAATTTTATAGCAAAATCTGTATTTCGTCATTTGTCGAGAGATGCTTATTGCTGAAGAAGTTCTTTCTCATTCTACAAAGTACAACGTTGTTTATCATTGAAACTTGATTAGACATGAATAAATATGAAGGACAAAGCAGTCTTAACTTGGTTTGAGTTAAGGAATTCGTTTTATAGGAGAATCCGAATTCGTGCACAACTCGTAAAATAGAGCTTATTTTCGGATTCCTAAAGAATGAGTCTGGTTCTTTCTCATCATACAAAGTTTGTTGTTTATTGTTGAAACTTCATCAGACCGTTAGATATAGTCGGACTCACCTCGATGCACGGCTTGGGATCTGGAACCAGTACTCTTGAGAGGGGTTGGACTCTCTTCCACTCTGGAGTTGCCCGTGGTGAGAGGCGCAGAGCAGGTGTGGGCATACTTATTGCCCCCCCGGCTGTGTGCCAGTACATTGGGGTTTACCCCAGTGAACGAGAGGGTAGCCTCCCTCCGCCTTGGGTGGGGGGACGAGTCCTGACTGTTGTTTGTGCCTATGCGCCAAACAGCAGTTCAGAGTACCTACTCTTTTTGGAGTCTCTGGGGGAGGCACTGGAGAATGCTCCTACCGGAGACTCCCTCATTCTGCTGGGGGACTTCAATGCTCACGTGGGCAATGACAGTGAGACCTGGAGGGGTGTGATTGGGAGGAACGGCCCCCCCGATCTGAATCAGAGTGGTGTTATGTTGTTGGACTTCTGTGCCAGTCATAGACTGTCCATAACGAACACCATGTTCAGGCATAAGGGTGTCCATATGTGCACTTGGCACCAGGACACCCTTGGCCGCAGTTCGATGATTGACTTTGTGGTTGTATCATCGGACTTGCGGCCGTATGTCCTGGACACTCGGGTGAAGAGAGGGGCGGAGCTGTCAACTGATCACCACCTGGTGGTGAGTTGGCTCCGCTGGTGGGGGAGGATGCCGATCAGACCTGGCAGGCCCAAACGTATTGTGAGGGTCTGCTGGGAGCGTTTGTCAGAATCCCCCGTCAGAAGGAGCTTTAACTCCCACCTCCGGCAGAGCTTCAACCATATTTGAGGTGGGGGACATTGAATGGGCCATGTTCCGTGACTCCATTGCCGAGGCAGCTGGTCGGAGTTGTGGCCGTAAGGTGGTCGGTGCCTGTCGTGGCGGCAACCCTCGAACCTGCTGGTGGACACCAGTGGTGAGGGAAGCCGTCAAGCTGAAGAAGGAGTCCTATCGGGCCTTTTTGGCCAGTGGGACCCTGGAAGAAGCTGATAGGTACCGACGGGCCAGACGGGCCACGGCTTCGGCGGTTGCTGAGGCAAAAACTCGGGCCTGGGAGGAGTTCGGTGAGACCATGGAGAACGATTTCCGGACGGCCTCGAAAAGATTCTGGTCCACCATCCGGCATCTCAGGGGGGGGAAGCGGCTCACAGTCAACACTGTTTACAGTGCGGACGGGGCTTTGCTGACCTCAACTAGGGATGTTGTGAGTCGGTGGGGGGAGTACTTCGAGGAACTCCTCAATCCTACCAACACGTGCTCGGAAGAGGCAGAGTCGGAGAGCTCGGAGACGGGGCCTCCCATTTCTGGGGCTGAGGTTGCCGAGGTGGTTAAAAAGTTCCTCGGTGGCAAGGCCCCGGGGGTGGATGAGGTCCGTCCTGAGTTTCTCAAGGCTCTGGATGTTGTAGGGCTGTCTTGGCTGACACGCCTCTGCAGTATCGTGTGGACATCGGGGACAGTGCCTCTGGACTGGCAGATTGGGGTGGTGGTCCCCCTCTTTAAAAAGGGGGACCGGAGGGTGTGTTCCAACTATAGGGGTATCACACTCCTCAGCCTCCCTGGTAAGGTCTATTCGGGGGTATTGGAGAGGAGGATCCGTCGGATAATCGAGCCTCGGATTCAGGAGATGCAGTGTGGCTTTCGTCCTGGCCGTGGAACAGTGGACCAGCTCTATACCCTCGGCAGGATCCTGGAGGGTGCATGGGAGTTCGCCCAACCAGTCTACATGTGTTTTGTGGACTTGGAGAAAGCGTTCGACCGTGTCCCTCGTGGAGTCCTGTGGGGGGTGCTCCGGGAATATGGAGTGCCGGACCCCTTGATAGGGGCCGTTCGGTCTCTGTATGACCGGTGCCTCTACTTACTGGTCAATCTACGTTCCCATCCTCACCTATGGTCACGAGTTGTGGGTAGTGACCGAAAGAACAAGATCGCGAATACAAGCGGCCGAAATGGGTTTCCTCCGCAGGGTGTCTGGGCTCTCCCTTAGAGATAGGGTGAGAAGCTCAGTCATCCGGGAGGGGCTCGGAGTAGAACCGCTGCTCCTCCGCATTGAGAGGAGTCAGATGAGGTGGCTCGGGCATCTGGTTAGGATGCCCCCTGGGCGCCTCCCTGGGGAGGTGTTCCGGGCACGTCCCACTGGGAGGAGACCCCGGGGGAGACCCAGGACACGTTGGAGAGACTATGTCTCTCGGCTGGCCTGGGAACGCCTCGGGGTCCCCCCGGAAGAGCTGGAGGAAGTGGCCGGGGACAGAGACGTCTGGGTTTCTCTGCTCAAGCTGCTGCCCCCGCGACCCGACCCCCGGATAAGCGGCAGATGATGGATGGATGGATGGATATATCCTCCACCAACCAGACTTACAACCCCCGACTAGGGTAGCAGAATTTCTAAGCATCTGTACCCCAAAACTACTATCAAAAATATATAAATTATTGTCTAAGATAGATGACACAATGTCTCTTCCATCCTCAAAATGGGAGGCAGATTTATCCATCAGTTCTGGTCATAGCTTCTAACCACAAATATGTTTGAACACCTTCATAAAGACTCGAAATCCTAATTTACAGCTCATACAATACAAAATCCTTCATAGAACACACTATACAGGACAAAGGATGTTCAGGATGGGTCTAACACACTCAAACATCTGCTCACATTGCACAGATAACACACCTGATGATTATGTACACGCTTTGTGGTTTTCTGCGCCTGTCCAGAAGTTCTGGCTTGAAGTCTGTGAGGACCTATCAACATGGCTAAAGTGTAGCATCCCTGCATGCCCCACACTGTGCATACTGGGTGACTTAGACAACATCAACATGGAAATTAACTCAGCACACATGGTTGTCACAGTGTTATGTATCGCAAAGAAACCTATTCTCATGAACTGGAAAGCGAAGAACAATCTGTGTATTAACCAGTTTAGAAATTTTCTTTTAGATTATATTAGCATGGAAACAATGTCTGCCTCCTCAAAACATCAATTGGCTGAATTTCATTCTCTCTGGTCCCCTCTGATTAGTTTTATCACATAGTGGTGGTTGTGGGTTGCTGGGTGATGGTGGGTCTCAGGCCCGGGCTGCTGCGACTGGTGTGACCGGGTGGTTTGTTTGTTTGTTTTTTGTAGAGGTCCTCCGGGGTGGGGTTGGGTTGAGTGGGGTGGGGCGGGATGGGTACCTTCTGGGGGTACAGTAGCTCCCGGAATATGGTCGCTGCAGGCCCCGAGCCTGGTGGACATCAGGCCCTCCTGCCCATTGCTGGCTCCCAGGTAGCGGGGATGCCTATTGCAGCCAGTCCCTGGCTGCCCTCTCTGGGGGAGAGTAGCTCCCCCGATATATATCCCCATACCCCTCTCCCTTCTGGCTCCTGTACACAGCACACACTCACACATGAAGGGTTTTGGGGGCGTGTGTGTTCGGTGGGGTGTAGTGGATGGGGCCACGTAGGTGGTCCCCTTTGGTTGCACTCTGCAGTTCCCTGCCCCTGTTTTAATTACACCTTAGACATTAGTACTTATCAAACACACTCACACACACACATTAGGTCTTGGGGGGTGGTTACACTGAGTGGCATCTGGTGGGCGGGGCTCTTTGGGTATGTAGGCTGCCCAGAGTGCCGCGCTCCCAGTTCTACAAGTTTGGCTGCCCCTCAATTTTAATTGCTCACTATTAGAAAATATTGAAGAGCCAGAAGGGTGAGGGGAGGGGTCTTCTTCGCACACCCCTGCTTCCTGGTGTCTGCTCGGGGCAGGAGGGGCCAGGAGGATTAATTAATTGTTCTGCTGGTTCGGGGTCTGTGGTGGCTGGGGGGTTGCTGGCCTCCTGGTGTGCCCGCTGCACTACACCCCAGCAGAGTCGAGGGAGGTAGGATGTGTGGATGTGTGGATGTATGGGACGTGAAAGTGTGTGTGGTAATGATTGGGCCTGGATCTGGGACTTGCTGTCGCCTGGCCTGCCTGTGTTTCTCCCGATGGGGCATCAGCGTTGCCTCTCCCCACTGCTCGCGACTTCACCCACCTGTGGGCACGTCTTGACTCCCAGGGCACTTGGCCAGGGGCGCTGGGGCAGGCGCTGACCCACTTTGTGGCTGTCTGGGGCGCTTGGCCCTCCTGGGTATTGGGTGGGGCCTCTGCCGGGGGGTTTGGGGGCGCTCGGGCTCCTGGGGCCCAGGTCCAGTGCACGGCCCATGTCTGGGCGGCTGGGGCCTGGCGGGGTCGGTGGGCTGTTGCCCCTGGTTCCCGGAGTGCCTCTGCCCTATGCTTATGGGGGCTCTTTCCGGGGGCTTCCTCTGCAGTCTTCTGGGTGGATGCGTGGTTGCCCCTGCGGTGGGCTACCTGGGTTCTGTGCTCTGTGGGGGCTGCTGGTGGCCTGGGTCTTGTGGCCCTCTCTGCCTGCTTCTGATTGTTTGGGGGGCTGTGGATTGTGGCCCTGTACGCTTATACACTCATAACTAAGCACGGTTATCATGTAGGTCCTGTGCCATGGGTGTTGCATGTTCTCACACACACACACACACACACACATTCATTAGTCCAGTAGCATGGTCACTAAGCAGTTGATGTATTATCATGTCGTCTCAGGTCATCTATATCCACAGCTGTGTTGTATGCGATTGCCGCTTCTTGTGCTTGTTTTTGTTTGTTTGTGTGTTTGTTTTTTCTCTGCTTGTCTGCTTTCAGGTGCTCCTCTTGGCGCTAAGGCTGGATTCCCCTCATAGGCCATGGATTGTTGTCTGTTTTGTTTTTTACAGGTGTAGCAGCTGGTTGTCTGGTTTTTGTTTCTATTTTTTTTCTGTTTCCTCTTCTTTCCTCTTCTTCTTTCCTTGTCCCCCGGTCCGGTTCAGTTCAGTTCATGTCATATATTGTAAAAAGAAATAAATAAATGGGCATCAAGGGGAGCTTTACATTTATAAAACTTCCCTTGGCAAAACAAATCTGTTTGGCATCATAGGTATTCAGACTACAATTCTTCTGACATAATGCTGAACAGGACAAGGGGAAAAAAAAGTAAAGAAGACAGTTCTGTCGAAAGCCAGGGATAGACCTGTTCTAAGTTCTATACTTTTTAAAAGGGGCGTGTTTATCAACTATGGAATTAGAAGATTTACAAAAATGGTCAAGTGCTAGATCTTCATCTGGGATTTTAACAGTGTCATATAACTATTCAACAGATCAGTTAAAAAAAAGCCTGCTCATGGAGATGTTTCAGGATCTGGATACCAAGCGTGGACCTAATGTTTTCATTTTTGCAATTCTGATACAGGCTATTGAGCAGTGATAACTAACACCAAGTTCAGATACTGCGGATTTTCTACCTTTGATTTGTTAAGATTGAGACAATCAGGGACAACCTTGAAGGATCTCTTTGGTTTTGTAGGATCAGTAATTACCTGAGAAAGGTTGATATTGGTACACACCTTTTTTAAATGATCAGAGGCAGAGTTCAACTTGTTTAAATTAAAATTGCCACACAGAGATTGGGTTTAGGCCACATGCACACAGAATGACATCAACAAATATAAGAAATATTAAACATTTACACATAGATTTTTGAATATATGTAGAGGAATGATACTTTGAAATGTGCTCATTGCGGAGTTATGATCAGTTGAGTAATGAAGGTTGAACTATTCTGGGAAAGAGGTTCTATTCCCAGCATCATGATGGACACTCCTGATATAGAAGGTTTCGCTAACGCATTGGAATTGTTTTACTATTTTCATATGCATGTGCAATGAAGAATTGCTTGCTGCTGATAAATGCAAAGAAGAACAGCTTACACATAGATGCTCACATATAGGCTGCTGAATGCAATGAAGACCTGCTTATCAAGTAAAGTTCAATGTCAATGTGTAATATTCAATTAGGATTTGCAAAACAGTGAAGTTAAACAATGAATGGGTCCATAGTCGGTATGAGAAGACTACAGGAATATTTACCTGGGTGTACGTTCAAACAGAGATGAGAAAATTGCGATAAATAATTGTTTGTTTGTTTGTTAGTATGTATATGAATGTTATGTGTATAAACTGTGTTGAGTTATAGTTACTCAGTAGTGTCTCAGTGAAACAACCGACGGGGGAAGCCTTGCGGTGACAACAAAAGCAGTGTTTTACTGATCAGTCAAGTTGCTCCAGTGTACTCCATACAAACTGGTTGGCTACTGAAGGGATAGAAAATGGGGAATACTTGTTTTAAAGCAAACAAGGAATTAGATGGGAAAAATACATGTTTTAACGGGACCCAGACAATATTAAATACTCAGACAGATGGGAGAAGAAGTGTAGTTTTGTAGGAAATCACAAAATTATTACATAGAATTAGTGAAATCAATTGAAGAATGCCTTTCTGAAGAGCTGTTTACCACAGATGAGCAGCTTTGCGACCAAGCACATTGTAGATCGCTTTACTGCCAAAATGATCTAATTTAATGGATTGGTTTAGACATGCATAACAGCATTTTAAGAACAAAGAGAGAAACAAAAAGGGACAACGCTTCATGGTGGAAGGTGATGTATAAATAACTGTGTATATGATGAAGGGGGTGGCAACACCCATTCCGAAATCCCGCCATTCCGACATCCCGCTATTCCGACATCCCACCATTCCGACATACCACCATTCCGACATACCACCATTCCGACATGCAAACGTCCCACCATTCCGACATCCCACCATTGCGACATCCCGCTATTCTGACGTTCAAATGTCCCACCATTCCGACAAGGCTTTCCGTATAAGGAAATGTGTGTTACTCAACAGGTGAGTCCCTTCTTTCTGTTCATGCAATTTATATGTTTAACATGTTTATAGACAAGCGTTATTAAAAACACAAAGTCTCGGCAACTGGAGGAGGAGAAGCAGTCCGCGGTGGTTTTCAATCACACACTCCAATGCCACTTGTTTCAACTTCCGAAAATTTAATCCAGGAAAAAAAGGCTTACAAACATGGACCAAAACGGCTCCATAACACGCACAAGAATCCAAAAGAAACGAAAGTTAACTAAAAGAAAGCAAATAAACAGTATGAAGTGGTCAAAATTGGTTTTACGCATGCCTATGTGCGTCTGGCACATGCGTCTTCGGGCTCTCCCACGTTGGTTTGTGGATGAAAGCTATATGTTCAGCTGTAATGTCATGTAAAAACAATCTCTACATGACATTTAGTCCCAGGTGTGACCAGTTAGGTCCTTAAGATATCAACAGGCTGTATAAAGCTACAACCGTTGCGGCTTGTGTGTTTGTGCCAAATGCGCAAAACCCATCCGCGCTTCCCAAAATTGGAGTGAGTACTCATAAATCACGTGAATAACATGAATAAACGTTTTTACTGCATTTTGTTGTGTTTTATACGTTCTATGCTGTCATTTCTATCTTCTTCTATTGGCAAGGCAAGGCAGAGTGCTCGCAACTGTGTCCTGTGCAGTAGCCGTGATATCTGTAATTGCAATTATTACTTTTGCATATGATGACAGCGTGCAAAAGACGCATGGGCTCTGTGGAGAGCTCCGCTCCAGCTGGCTGCTGTGACAGCTCACTGACACTGTATTTCTGCTTAATCAGTTTCAGTCTCGCCAGAGTTATATTAATATCTGTATTTTTATATTTGAAATTCAGGGGATTTTGATAATAGATTATTAAAGTTTGTTTGCGAGGCTGTGGCCTCTGCATGTGCAAAGCTTGTGCGCCAAACTTTAGGGCGTATTTGCGCCGGCATATCATTAGTGCAAAATGTTTTGGGTAAAAAATAGGCTATTAAAAGGAACTGTCGGAATGGCGGTATGTTAAAAAAAACAAAAAACATACCGCCATTCCGACCATAGGAGGAAAAAAGTGTCGGAATGGTGGGACGTTTGATAAAAAATGAAGTGTCGCCATTCCGACAATTGGAGACCCATGTCGGAATGGCGAGATGTCGGAATGGCAGCATGTAACCATGATGAAGGAGAGACCATTTGAGCAGCACAGCCATTTCGCAGCACAGGGACAGCAATCCAAGTTACAGGATCTCCCACGTAGTATCACCTGTCACATTGTGTCAAGGCATCAAAAGAAGAAAAAATCACCAAACTCAAGGACAAAAAGACAAAGACTCCGGTGAACGAAGACAGAGGACTGACAAACCAGAAATACAAAAGGATTCTCGATATCAAGATCCAGAAGAAGAGGCTAACAATGCCACGAACACTTACGATGCTGGGAATGATGCCAGCAATGAACAGAGAAGAAGATTCAGTGTCATCAATCTGCATTACGTGCCTCTAATGAGGGGGTGAATATAGAATCCTCAACGATTACAACGTCTCTGGGAACTGTGACAACAACAAGGTTTAAACCATTTTGATATATATTGTAACCTATTGTCTAAGGAATAGTGCTGAAAATGAGGTAAATCTAATCCACCACTGTCCTTGGTCTTCTGTAGGGTTTTTAAACTAATACGTGGTGGTTTGTTTTTCCACAGAAATTTGGAGATGCATGAATCTAGTGACTTAAACCAAGTAGCAGATGGTTTTATGGGGATCATTGAGAACAAATAGTTAACTTTTGGTAGTATCATCATTTTAATGGATGTAACTCTCCCCATAAGTGATATAGGTAAGGACTTCCAACGAGAGATCGTCCTCTACTGTCTTTAATAATTGCACATAATTTAGCTTTGTTAGCTCTGAGAGCCTGGAGGAAATGTTTATGCCTAAATATCTAATATTTCCTGACTGTAAAGTGATCGCAGGTATATTATGGACCCTACAGTTAATGGGCAGAACTGTGGTCTTAGACCAGTTGATAGAGTAGTCAGAAAGTGCTGAGAATTTATTTATGAGTGTGATCGTGTGACTGAGAGACGTCTGTGAGTTCTGAAGGAAAAGTAATACATCATCAGCCTAAAGACTTATTTTATGCTCAATATTTTGGGATTAATTACTCACAAACGGGTAAGAAAAGGTAGTATTGCCAGACCATACATGATCAAAACAGGGAGCGGAGGTGGTTCAGCTGCAAGGTATGAATGTCTGACTATAGTTTGTAAAAAGCGGGTAAGATAAGGTGCGAATGCCCAACAATGTATGATCAAAAGAGGGAGCGGAGGGTTTTGGCTACAAGAAGGTTTGAATGTCCGACCATAGTTTGTAAAAAGCGGGTAAGAAAAGCTTACCATACATCATCAAAAGCAGGAGTGGATGTGTTCGGCTACAAGAAGATTTGAATGTCCATCAATAATTGCTTTAAAACATGAAAAAAAAATTTCAAATATCAAACCGCACATGATCATAAGCGGGAGAGGAGTTGTTCAGCTGCAAGAAGGTATGAATGTCCACCCATAATTACTGAAAAATGGGTAAGAAAAGGTGAAAATGCCCAACCATACATCATCAAAAGCAGGAGTGGATGTGTTCGGCTACAAGAAAGTTTGAATGTCCGACCATAGTTTGTAAAAAGCGGGTAAGAAAAGGTTCGAATGCCCGAACATAGACCATCAAAAGAGGGAGCGGAGGTGTTCCGCTGTAAGAAGGTGTAAATGTCCGACCATAGTTGGTAAAAAGCGGGTAAGAAAAGGTTAAAATACCCGACTGTACACAATCAATAGCGGGAGCGGAGTTGTTTGGCTACAAGAAGGTGTGAAAGTCCGACCACGGTTTGTAAAAAGCGGGTAAGAAAAGGTTCGAATGCCCGAATATATACCATCAAAAGTGGAAGTGGATGTGTTCGGCTGCAAGAAGGTGTGAACGTCCGACCAAAGTTTGTAAAAAGCAGTTAAGAAAAGGTTCGAATATCCAACCAAACATAATCAAAAGCGGGAGCAGAGCTGTTCGACTGCAAGTAGGTGTGAATGTCAGATCATAATTTGCAAAAAGCTGATGAGAAAGGGTGAAAATGCCCGGCTATACACCATCAAATGTGGGAGCGGAAGTGTTCGGCTGTGAGTAGGTGTGAATGTCCAACCATAATTGCTGAAAAATGTGTTAGAAGAGACTAGAATGCCGGACAAGACATTATCAAATGCGGGAGCGGAGTTGTTCGGCTGTGAGTAGGTGTGAATCTCCGAGCATAGTTTGTAAAAAGGGGGTAAGAATAGGTTCGAATGCCCGAACATACACTATCAAAACAGGGAGCTGAGGTGGCTCAGCTGCAAGGTGTGAATGTCTGACTATAGTTTGTAAATAAGGTGCGAATGCCCAACAATGTATAATCAAAAGAGGGAGCGGAGGTTTTCGGCTACAAGAAGGTTTGAATGTCCGACCATAGTTTGTAAAAAGCGGGTAAGAAAAGGTTCAAATGCCTGACTATACACCATCAAAAGCGGGAGCAGAGGTGTTCCGCTGTAAGACGGTGTGAATGTCCGACCATATTTGGTAAAAAGCGGGTAAGAAAAGGTTAAAATACCCGACTGTACACAATCAATAGCGGGAGAGGAGGTGTTCAGCTGCAAGAAGGTGTGAATGTCCACCCATAATTACTGAAAAATGGGTAAGAAAAGGTGCGAATGCCAAACCATACATTATCAAAAGCAGGTGTGAATGTCAGATCATAATTTGCAAAAAGCTGATGAGAAAGGGTGAGAATGCCCGACTATACACCATGAAATGCGGGAGCGGAGTTGTTCGGCTGTGAGTAAGTGTGAATCTCCGACCATAATTGCTGAAAAATGTGTTAGAAAAGGTAAGAATGCCCGTCCATACATCATCAAAAGCGGGAGAGGTGGTGTTCGGCTGCAAGTAGGTGTGAATGTCCAGCCATAATTACTAACAAACGGGTAAGAAAAGGTAGTATTGCCAGACCATACATGATCAAAACAGGGAGCGGAGGTGGTTCAGCTGCAAGAAGGTGTGAATGTCCGACTAAAGTTCAAATATATTAACAAAAGCGGGAGGAGAGGTCTTCGGATGAGAGTGGTTGAGAATTTCCAACCATAATCTATAAAATGCGGTGAAAAAAAAGGTGTGATAGAACACTAAAAGGTGGAGCGGAAGTGTTCGGCTGCAAGAAGGTGTGAATGTCCGACTATATTTGGTGAAAAGCAGGTGAAGCAAGGTCTGAATGCCCAACCTTACATCATCAAAAGCGAGATCAGAGGTGTTTGGCTGCATGAAGGCCATAGTTTGCCAAAAGCGGGTAAGCTGCGAATGACCGACTAAATATCAACAAAAGGTCTTCGGATGCAAGTGGGTGTGAATATCCCACCAAGTATGGTGGAGAGGAAGCTGTGAACAGCCGACCATAGTTGGCAAAAACGGGTGAGAAAAGGAGCGAATGTCCAACCATACATGATCAAAACAGGGAGCGGAGGTGTTTGGCTGTGACAAGGTGTGAATGTCCACAAAAATTAATGAAAAGCGGGCAACAAGTAGGTTTGAATGCCCAACCATACATCATCAAAAGCAGGAGTGGATGTGTTCGGCTACAAGAAGGTTTGAATGTCCGAGCATAGTTTGTAAAAAGCGGGTAAGAAAAGGTTCGAATGCCCAAACATACAACATCAAAAGAGGGAGCGGAGGTGTTCCGCTGTAAGAAGGTGTGAATGTCCGACCATAGTTGGTAAAAAACGGGTAAGAAAAGGTTAAAATACCCGACTGTACACAATCAATAGCGGGAGCGGATGTGTTTGGCTACAAGAATGTGTGACAGTCCGACCATGGTTTGTAAAAAACGGGTAAGAAAAGGTGCGAATGCCCGACAATGTATGATCAAAAGAGGGAGCGGAGGTTTTCGGCTACAAGAAGGTTTGAATGTCCGACCATAGTTTGTAAAAAGCGGGAAAGAAAAGGTTCAAATGCCTGACTATACACCATCAAAAGCGGGAGCGGAGGTGTTCGGCTACAAGAAGGTGTGAAAGTTCAACCAAAGTTTGCAAAAAGCAGTTAAGAAAAGGTTCGAATGCCCGAATATATACCATCAAAAGCGAGAGCAGAGCTGTTCGACTGCAAGTAGGTGTGAATGTCCAGCCATAATTACTCACAAACGGGTAAGAAAAGGTAGTATTGCCAGACCATACATGATCAAAACAGGGAGCTGAGGTGGTTCAGCTGCAAGATGTGAATGTCTGACTATAGTTTGTAAAAAGCGGGTAAGACAAGGTGCGAATGCCCGACAATGTATGATCAAAAGAGGGAGTGGAGGTCTTCGGCTGCAAGGTCTGAATGTCTAACCATAATTTCTAAAAACCGGGTAAGAAAAGGCTCGAAAGCCCGACTATACACAATCAAAAGCGGGAGCCGGAGGTTTTCAGCTGCAAATCCTTGACTCAAACCAAGTGAAAACTGCTTTGTCCTTCATATTTATCAATGTCTAGATTGACTTCAACAAAGAACAACACTGGATTTTGCAGTAGAAGAAAGAGCATCACTGAAGGATCAGTAATCCGAGAATAAGCTTATTTTCATACGTTCTGCATGATTTGGGATTTTATGTATAAAATGAATTCCTTCACTCAAACCAAGTTAAAACTGCTTTGTCCTTCATATTTATCAATGTCTAGATCGACTTCAACAAAGAACAACATTGTATTTTGCAGTAGAAGAAAAAGCAACACTGAAGGATCAGGAATCCGAGAATAAGCTTCTTTTCATACGTTTTGAATGATTTGGGATTTTATGTATAAAATGAATTCCTTCACTCAAACCAAGTGAAAACTGCTTTGTCCTTCATATTTATCAATGTCTAGATTTACTTCAACAAAGAACAACATTGTATTTTGCAGTAGTAGAAAGAGCAACACTTGAAGGAACAGGAATCCGAGAATAAGCTTATTTTCATACGTTCTGCATGATTTGGGATTTTATGTATAA
Source organism: Leuresthes tenuis (assembly GCF_036924035.1). NCBI lineage: Eukaryota > Metazoa > Chordata > Actinopteri > Atheriniformes > Atherinopsidae > Leuresthes > Leuresthes tenuis. The sequence goes on along the minus strand of NW_027325365.1, from coordinate 29,037,933 downwards.
AATGAATTCCTTTACTCAAACTATGTTAAAACTGCTTTGTCCTTCATATTTATCAATGTCTAGATTGACTTCAACAAAGAACAACATTGTATTTTGCAGTAGAAGAAATAGCAACACTGAAGGATCAGGAATCCGAAAACACGCTTATTTTCATACGTTCTGCTTGATTTGGGATTTTGCTATAAAATTATTTCCTTCACTCAAACAAAGTGGAAACTGCTTTGTCCTTCATATTTATCAATGTCTATATCGATTTCAACAAAGAACAACACTGGATTTTGCAGTAGAAGAAAGAGCATCACTGAAGGATCAGTAATCCGAGAATAAGATTATTTTCATACGTTCTGCATGATTTGGGATTTTATGTATAAAATGAATTCCTTCACTCAAACCAAGTGAAAACTGCTTTGTCCTTCATATTTATCAATGTCTAGATTTACTTCAACAAAGAACAACATTGTATTTTGCAGTAGTAGAAAGAGCAACACTTGAAGGAACAGGAATCCGAGAATAAGCTTATTTTCATACGTTCTGCATGATTTGGGATTTTATGTATAAAATGAATTCCTTTACTCAAATTATGTTAAAACTGCTTTGTCCTTCATATTTATCAATGTCTAGATTGACTTCAACAAAGAACAACATTGTATTTTGCAGTAGAAGAAATAGCAACACTGAAGGATCAGGAATCCGAAAACACGCTTATTTTCATACGTTCTGCTTGATTTGGGATTTTGCTATAAAATTATTTCCTTCACTCAAACAAAGTGGAAACTGCTTTGTCCTTCATATTTATCAATGTCTATATCGATTTCAACAAAGAACAACGCTGTATTTTGCAGTATAGGAAAGAGCAACACTGGAGGATCAGGAATCCGAGAATAAGCTTACTTTCATGAGTCCTGCACGATTTCGGATTTTCCTATAAAATGAATTGCTTTGCTCAAACCAAGTTAAAATTGCTTTGTCCTTCATAGTTATCCGTGTCTAAAATGTATCAAGCATAAAGTTCCTCATATTACCCTGAATGAGAAAGAAGCATCCCTTAGGTTGAGCAATACGTTCCTTTTGCGGAGTTATGCATGATTTCGGATTTTGCTATAAAATTCATTCCTTCACACCTTTTTTTTTCATCGCATTTTCTAGATTATGGTTGGAAATTTCAACCACTCTAATCCGAAGACCTCTCCTCCCGCTTTTGTTAATATATTTGAACTTTATTTGGACATTCACCCCTTTTTGCAGCTAAACCACCTCCGCTCCCTGTTTTGATCATGTATGGTCTGGCAATACTACATTTTCTTACCCGTTTGTGAGTAATTATGGCTGGATATTCACACCTACTTGCAGCTGAACACAATGTCTCTCGCTTTTAATTATGTTTGGATATTCGAACCTTTTCTTTACTGCTTTTTGCCAACTTTGGTCGGACGTTCACACCTTCTTGCAGCCGAACACCTCCGCTTCCGCTTTTGATGGTATATATTCGGGCATTCGAACCTTTTCTTAGCAGCTTTTTCCAAACGATGTTTGGACTTTCACACCTTCTTGTAGCCGAACAACTCCGCTCCCGCTATTGATTGTGTACAGTCGGGTATTTTAACCTTTTCTTACCCGCTTTTTACAAACTATGGTCGGACATTCAAACCTTCTTGTAGCCAAAAACCTCCGCTCCCTCTTTTGAATATACATTGTCGGGCATTCGCACCTTTTCTTACCCGTTTTTTACAAACCATGGTCGGACTTTCAAACCTTCTTGTATCCCAACACATCCACTCCTGCTTTTGATGATGTATGTTTGGGCATTCGCACCTTTTCTTACCCATTTTTCAGTAATTATGGGTGGACATTCACACCTTCTTACAGCTGAACACCTCCTCTCCCGCTTATGATGGTGTATAGTCGGGCTTTCAAGCCTTTTCTTACCCGGTTTTTACAAATTATAGTTGGACATTCAGACCTTCTTACAGCCGAAAACCTCCACTCCCTCTTTTGATCATACATTGTCGGGCATTAGCACCTTTTCTTACCCGCTTTTTACAAACCATAGTCGGACTTTCACATCTTTTAGTAGCCGAACAACTCCGCTCCCGCTATTGATTGTGTACAGTCGGGTATTTTAACCTTTTCTTACCCGCTTTTTACCAACTATGGTCGGACATTCACACCTTCTTACAGCGGAACACCTCCGCTCCCTCTTTTGATGGTGTATGTTCGGGCAGTCAAACCTTTTCTTACCTGCTTTTTACAAACTATGGTCAGACATTCAACCCTTCTTGGAGCCGAACACATCCACTCCTGCTTTTGATTATGTATAGTTGGGCATTCGCACCTTTTCTTACCCATTTTTCAGTAATTATGGGTGTACATTCACACCTTCTTGCAGCTGAACACCTCCGCTCCCTCTTTTGATCATACATTTTCGGGCATTCGCACCTTTTCTTACCCGTTTTTTACCAACTATGGTCGGACATTCACACCTTCTTACAGCGGAACACCTCCGCTCACTCCTTTGATGGTGTATGTTCGGGCATTCGAACCTTTTCTTACCCGCTTTTTACAAACTATGGTCAGACGTTCAAACCTTCTTGTAGCTGAACATATCCACTCTTGCTTTTGATGATGTATGGTTGGGCATTCGAACCTACTTGTTGCCCGCTTTTCATTAATTATGGGTGGACATTCACACCTTGTCTCAGCCAAACACCTCCGCTCCCTGTTTTGATCATGTATGGTTTGACATTCGCACCTTTGCTTACCTTCTTTTTATACTGATTGCTCAAGATTAAGTTGTTCTTTCTCAAACTACAAAAAATTTTTAATTGTTGAAACTTGATTTGAAGTGGATAAATAAGGAAGACAAACAGTTTTAAGTCAGGCTGATAGCAATTAACTTTATAGCAAAATCTGTATTTCGTCATTTGTCGAGAGATGCTTATTGCTGAAGAAGTTCTTTCTCATTCTACAAAGTACAACGTTGTTTATCATTGAAACTTGATTAGACATGAATAAATATGAAGGACAAAGCAGTCTTAACTTGGTTTGAGTTAAGGAATTCGTTTTATAGGAGAATCCGAATTCGTGCATAACTCGTAAAATAGAGCTTATTTTCGGATTCCTAAAGAATGAGTCTGGTTCTTTCTCATAATACAAAGTTTGTTGTTTATTGTTGAAACTTCATCAGACCGTTAGATATAGTCGGACTCACCTCGACGCACGGCTTGGGATCTGGAACCAGTACTCTTGAGAGGGGTTGGACTCTCTTCCACTCTGGAGTTGCCCGTGGTGAGAGGCGCAGAGCAGGTGTGGGCATACTTATTGCCCCCCCGGCTGTGTGCCAGTACATTGGGGTTTACCCCAGTGAACGAGAGGGTAGCCTCCCTCCGCCTTGGGTGGGGGGACGAGTCCTGACTGTTGTTTGTGCCTATGCGCCAAACAGCAGTTCAGAGTACCTACTCTTTTTGGAGTCTCTGGGGGAGGCACTGGAGAATGCTCCTACCGGAGACTCCCTCATTCTGCTGGGGGACTTCAATGCTCACGTGGGCAATGACAGTGAGACCTGGAGGGGTGTGATTGAGAGGAACGGCCCCCCCGATCTGAATCAGAGTGGTGTTATGTTGTTGGACTTCTGTGCCAGTCATAGACTGTCCATAACGAACACCATGTTCAGGCATAAGGGTGTCCATATGTGCACTTGGCACCAGGACACCCTTGGCCGCAGTTCGATGATCGACTTTGTGGTTGTATCATCGGACTTGCGGCCGTATGTCCTGGACACTCGGGTGAAGAGAGGGGCGGAGCTGTCAACTGATCACCACCTGGTGGTGAGTTGGCTCCGCTGGTGGGGGAGGATGCCGATCAGACCTGGCAGGCCCAAACGTATTGTGAGGGTCTGCTGGGAGCGTTTGTCAGAATCCCCCGTCAGAAGGAGCTTTAACTCCCACCTCCGGCAGAGCTTCAACCATATTTGAGGTGGGGGACATTGAATGGGCCATGTTCCGTGACTCCATTGCCGAGGCAGCTGGTCGGAGTTGTGGCCGTAAGGTGGTCGGTGCCTGTCGTGGCGGCAACCCTCGAACCTGCTGGTGGACACCAGTGGTGAGGGAAGCCGTCAAGCTGAAGAAGGAGTCCTATCGGGCCTTTTTGGCCAGTAGGACCCTGGAAGAAGCTGATAGGTACCGACGGGCCAGACGGGCCACGGCTTCGGCGGTTGCTGAGGCAAAAACTCGGGCCTGGGAGGAGTTCGGTGAGACCATGGAGAACGATTTCCGGACGGCCTCGAAAAGATTCTGGTCCACCATCCGGCATCTCAGGGGGGGGAAGCGGCTCACAGTCAACACTGTTTACAGTGCGGACGGGGCTTTGCTGACCTCAACTAGGGATGTTGTGAGTCGGTGGGGGGAGTACTTCGAGGAACTCCTCAATCCTACCAACACGTGCTCGGAAGAGGCAGAGTCGGAGAGCTCGGAGACGGGGCCTCCCATTTCTGGGGCTGAGGTTGCCGAGGTGGTTAAAAAGTTCCTCGGTGGCAAGGCCCCGGGGGTGGATGAGGTCCGTCCTGAGTTTCTCAAGGCTCTGGATGTTGTAGGGCTGTCTTGGCTGACACGCCTCTGCAGTATCGCATGGACATCGGGGACAGTGCCTCTGGACTGGCAGATTGGGGTGGTGGTCCCCCTCTTTAAAAAGGGGGACCGGAGGGTGTGTTCCAACTATAGGGATATCACACTCCTCAGCCTCCCTGGTAAGGTCTATTCGGGGGTATTGGAGAGGAGGATCCGTCGGATAATCGAGCCTCGGATTCAGGAGATGCAGTGTGGCTTTCGTCCTGGCCGTGGAACAGTGGACCAGCTCTATACCCTCGGCAGGATCCTGGAGGGTGCATGGGAGTTCGCCCAACCAGTGTTTTGTGGACTTGGAGAAAGCGTTCGACCGTGTCCCTCGTGGAGTCCTGTGGGGGGTGCTCCGGGAATATGGAGTGCCGGACCCCTTGATAGGGGCCGTTCGGTCTCTGTATGACCGGTGCCTCTACTTACTGGTCAATCTACGTTCCCATCCTCACCTATGGTCACGAGTTGTGGGTAGTGACCGAAAGAACAAGATCGCGAATACAAGCGGCCGAAATGGGTTTCCTCCGCAGGGTGTCTGGGCTCTCCCTTAGAGATATGGTGAGAAGCTCAGTCATCCGGGAGGGGCTCGGAGTAGAACCGCTGCTCCTCCGCATTGAGAGGAGTCAGATGAGGTGGCTCGGGCATCTGGTTAGGATGCCCCCTGGGCGCCTCCCTGGGGAGGTGTTCCGGGCACGTCCCACTGGGAGGAGACCCCGGGGGAGACCCAGGACACGTTGGAGAGACTATGTCTCTCGGCTGGCCTGGGAACGCCTCGGGGTCCCCTCGGAAGAGCTGGAGGAAGTGGCCGGGGACAGAGACGTCTGGGTTTCTCTGCTCAAGCTGCTGCCCCCGCGACCCGACCCCCGGATAAGCGGCAGATGATGGATGGATGGATGGATATATCCTCCACCAACCAGACTTACAACCCCCGACTAGGGTAGCAGAATTTCTAAGCATCTGTACCCCAAAACTACTATCAAAAATATATAAATTATTGTCTAAGATAGATGACACAATGTCTCTTCCATCCTCAAAATGGGAGGCAGATTTATCCATCAGTTCTGGTCATAGCTTCTAACCACAAATATGTTTGAACACCTTCATAAAGACTCGAAATCCTAATTTACAGCTCATACAATACAAAATCCTTCATAGAACACACTATACAGGACAAAGGATGTTCAGGATGGGTCTAACACACTCAAACATCTGCTCACATTGCACAGATAACACACCTGATGATTATGTACACGCTTTGTGGTTTTCTGCGCCTGTCCAGAAGTTCTGGCTTGAAGTCTGTGAGGACCTATCAACATGGCTAAAGTGTAGCATCCCTGCATGCCCCACACTGTGCATACTGGGTGACTTAGACAACATCAACATGGAAATTAACTCAGCACACATGGTTGTCACAGTGTTATGTATCGCAAAGAAAACTATTCTCATGAACTGGAAAGCGAAGAACAATCTGTGTATTAACCAGTTTAGAAATTTTCTTTTAGATTATATTAGCATGGAAACAATGTCTGCCTCCTCAAAACATCAATTGGCTGAATTTCATTCTCTCTGGTCCCCTCTGATTAGTTTTATCACATAGTGGTGGTGGTGGGTTGCTGGGTGATGGTGGGTCTCAGGCCCGGGCTGCTGCGACTGGTGTGACCGGGTGGTTTGTTTGTTTGTTTTTTGTAGAGGTCCTCCGGGGTGGGGTTGGGTTGAGTGGGGTGGGGCGGGATGGGTACCTTCTGGGGGTACAGTAGCTCCCGGAATATGGTCGCTGCAGGCCCCGAGCCTGGTGGACATCAGGCCCTCCTGCCCATTGCTGGCTCCCAGGTAGCGGGGATGCCTATTGCAGCCAGTCCCTGGCTGCCCTCTCTGGGGGAGAGTAGCTCCCCCGGTATATATCCCCATACCCCTCTCCCTTCTGGCTCCTGTACACAGCACACACTCACACATGAAGGGTTTTGGGGGCGTGTGTGTTCGGTGGGGTGTAGTGGATGGGGCCACGTAGGTGGTCCCCTTTGGTTGCACTCTGCAGTTCCCTGCCCCTGTTTTAATTACACCTTAGACATTAGTACTTATCAAACACACTCACACACACACATTAGGTCTTGGGGGGTGGTTACACTGAGTGGCATCTGGTGGGCGGGGCTCTTTGGGTATGTAGGCTGCCCAGAGTGCCGCGCTCCCAGTTCTACAAGTTTGGCTGCCCCTCAATTTTAATTGCTCACTATTAGAAAATATTGAAGAGCCAGAAGGGTGAGGGGAGGGGTCTTCTTCGCACACCCCTGCTTCCTGGTGTCTGCTCGGGGCAGGAGGGGCCAGGAGGATTAATTAATTGTTCTGCTGGTTCGGGGTCTGTGGTGGCTGGGGGGTTGCTGGCCTCCTGGTGTGCCCGCTGCACTACACCCCAGCAGAGTCGAGGGAGGTAGGATGTGTGGATGTGTGGATGTATGGGACGTGAAAGTGTGTGTGGTAATGATTGGGCCTGGATCTGGGACTTGCTGTCGCCTGGCCTGCCTGTGTTTCTCCCGATGGGGCATCAGCGTTGCCTCTCCCCACTGCTCGCGACTTCACCCACCTGTGGGCACGTCTTGACTCCCAGGGCACTTGGCCAGGGGCGCTGGGGCAGGCGCTGACCCACTTTGTGGCTGTCTGGGGCGCTTGGCCCTCCTGGGTATTGGGTGGGGCCTCTGCCGGGGGGTTTGGGGGCGCTCGGGCTCCTGGGGCCCAGGTCCAGTGCACGGCCCATGTCTGGGCGGCTGGGGCCTGGCGGGGTCGGTGGGCTGTTGCCCCTGGTTCCCGGAGTGCCTCTGCCCTATGCTTATGGGGGCTCTTTCCGGGGGCTTCCTCTGCAGTCTTCTGGGTGGATGCGTGGTTGCCCCTGCGGTGGGCTACCTGGGTTCTGTGCTCTGTGGGGGCTGCTGGTGGCCTGGGTCTTGTGGCCCTCTCTGCCTGCTTCTGATTGTTTGGGGGGCTGTGGATTGTGGCCCTGTACGCTTATACACTCATAACTAAGCACGGTTATCATGTAGGTCCTGTGCCATGGGTGTTGCATGTTCTCACACACACACACACACACACACATTCATTAGTCCAGTAGCATGGTCACTAAGCAGTTGATGTATTATCATGTCGTCTCAGGTCATCTATATCCACAGCTGTGTTGTATGCGATTGCCGCTTCTTGTGCTTGTTTTTGTTTGTTTGTGTGTTTGTTTTTTCTCTACTTGTCTGCTTTCAGGTGCTCCTCTTGGCGCTAAGGCTGGATTCCCCTCATAGGCCATGAATTGTTGTCTGTTTTGTTTTTTACAGGTGTAGCAGCTGGTTGTCTGGTTTTTGTTTCTATTTTTTTTCTGTTTCCTCTTCTTTCCTCTTCTTCTTTCCTTGTCCCCCGGTCCGGTTCAGTTCAGTTCATGTCATATATTGTAAAAAGAAATAAATAAATGGGCATCAAGGGGAGCTTTACATTTATAAAACTTCCCTTGGCAAAACAAATCTGTTTGGCATCATAGGTATTCAGACTACAATTCTTCTGACATAATGCTGAACAGGACAAGGGGAAAAAAAAGTAAAGAAGACAGTTCTGCCGAAAGCCAGGGATAGACCTGTTCTAAGTTCTATACTTTTTAAAAGGGGCGTGTTTATCAACTATGGAATTAGAAGATTTACAAAAATGGTCAAGTGCTAGATCTTCATCTGGGATTTTAACAGTGTCATATAACTATTCAACAGATCAGTTAAAAAAAAGCCTGCTCATGGAGATGTTTCAGGATCTGGATACCAAGCGTGGACCTAATGTTTTCATTTTTGCAATTCTGATACAGGCTATTGAGCAGTGATAACTAACACCAAGTTCAGATACTGCGGATTTTCTACCTTTGATTTGTTAAGATTGAGACAATCAGGGACAACCTTGAAGGATCTCTTTGGTTTTGTAGGATCAGTAATTACCTGAGAAAGGTTGATATTGGTACACACCTTTTTTAAATGATCAGAGGCAGAGTTCAACTTGTTTAAATTAAAATTGCCACACAGAGATTGGGTTTAGGCCACATGCACACAGAATGACATCAACAAATATAAGAAATATTAAACATTTACACATAGATTTTTGAATATATGTAGAGGAATGATACTTTGAAATGTGCTCATTGCGGAGTTATGATCAGTTGAGTAATGAAGGTTGAACTATTCTGGGAAAGAGGTTCTATTCCCAGCATCATGATGGACACTCCTGATATAGAAGGTTTCGCTAACGCATTGGAATTGTTTTACTATTTTCATATGCATGTGCAATGAAGAATTGCTTGCTGCTGATAAATGCAAAGAAGAACAGCTTACACATAGATGCTCACATATAGGCTGCTGAATGCAATGAAGACCTGCTTATCAAGTAAAGTTCAATGTCAATGTGTAATATTCAATTAGGATTTGCAAAACAGTGAAGTTAAACAATGAATGGGTCCATAGTCGGTATGAGAAGACTACAGGAATATTTACCTGGGTGTACGTTCAAACAGAGATGAGAAAATTGCGATAAATAATTGTTTGTTTGTTTGTTAGTATGTATATGAATGTTATGTGTATAAACTGTGTTGAGTTATAGTTACTCAGTAGTGTCTCAGTGAAACAACCGACGGGGGAAGCCTTGCGGTGACAACAAAAGCAGTGTTTTACTGATCAGTCAAGTTGCTCCAGTGTACTCCATACAAACTGGTTGGCTACTGAAGGGATAGAAAATGGGGAATACTTGTTTTAAAGCAAACAAGGAATTAGATGGGAAAAATACATGTTTTAACGGGACCCAGACAATATTAAATACTCAGACAGATGGGAGAAGAAGTGTAGTTTTGTAGGAAATCACAAAATTATTACATAGAATTAGTGAAATCAATTGAAGAATGCCTTTCTGAAGAGCTGTTTACCACAGATGAGCAGCTTTGCGACCAAGCACATTGTAGATCGCTTTACTGCCAAAATGATCTAATTTAATGGATTGGTTTAGACATGCATAACAGCATTTTAAGAACAAAGAGAGAAACAAAAAGGGACAACGCTTCATGGTGGAAGGTGATGTATAAATAACTGTGTATATGATGAAGGGGGTGGCAACACCCATTCCGAAATCCCGCCATTCCGACATCCCGCTATTCCGACATCCCACCATTCCGACATACCACCATTCCGACATACCACCATTCCGACATGCAAACGTCCCACCATTCCGACATCCCACCATTGCGACATCCCGCTATTCTGACGTTCAAATGTCCCACCATTCCGACAAGGCTTTCCGTATAAGGAAATGTGTGTTACTCAACAGGTGAGTCCCTTCTTTCTGTTCATGCAATTTATATGTTTAACATGTTTATAGACAAGCGTTATTAAAAACACAAAGTCTCGGCAACTGGAGGAGGAGAAGCAGTCCGCGGTGGTTTTCAATCACACACTCCAATGCCACTTGTTTCAACTTCCGAAAATTTAATCCAGGAAAAAAAGGCTTACAAACATGGACCAAAACGGCTCCATAACACGCACAAGAATCCAAAAGAAACGAAAGTTAACTAAAAGAAAGCAAATAAACAGTATGAAGTGGTCAAAATTGGTTTTACGCATGCCTATGTGCGTCTGGCACATGCGTCTTCGGGCTCTCCCACGTTGGTTTGTGGATGAAAGCTATATGTTCAGCTGTAATGTCATGTAAAAACAATCTCTACATGACATTTAGTCCCAGGTGTGACCAGTTAGGTCCTTAAGATATCAACAGGCTGTATAAAGCTACAACCGTTGCGGCTTGTGTGTTTGTGCCAAATGCGCAAAACCCATCCGCGCTTCCCAAAATTGGAGTGAGTACTCATAAATCACGTGAATAACATGAATAAACGTTTTTACTGCATTTTGTTGTGTTTTATACGTTCTATGCTGTCATTTCTATCTTCTTCTATTGGCAAGGCAAGGCAGAGTGCTCGCAACTGTGTCCTGTGCAGTAGCCGTGATATCTGTAATTGCAATTATTACTTTTGCATATGATGACAGCGTGCAAAAGACGCATGGGCTCTGTGGAGAGCTCCGCTCCAGCTGGCTGCTGTGACAGCTCACTGACACTGTATTTCTGCTTAATCAGTTTCAGTCTCTTCAGAGTTATATTAATATCTGTATTTTTATATTTGAAATTCAGGGGATTTTGATAATAGATTATTAAAGTTTGTTTGCGAGGCTGTGGCCTCTGCATGTGCAAAGCTTGTGCGCCAAACTTTAGGGCGTATTTGCGCCGGCATATCATTAGTGCAAAATGTTTTGGGTAAAAAATAGGCTATTAAAAGGAACTGTCGGAATGGCGGTATGTTAAAAAAAACAAAAAACATACCGCCATTCCGACCATAGGAGGAAAAAAGTGTCGGAATGGTGGGACGTTTGATAAAAAATTAAGTGTCGCCATTCCGACAATTGGAGACCCATGTCGGAATGGCGAGATGTCGGAATGGCAGCATGTAACCATGATGAAGGAGAGACCATTTGAGCAGCACAGCCATTTCGCAGCACAGGGACAGCAATCCAAGTTACAGGATCTCCCACGTAGTATCACCTGTCACATTGTGTCAAGGCATCAAAAGAAGAAAAAATCACCAAACTCAAGGACAAAAAGACAAAGACTCCGGTGAACGAAGACAGAGGACTGACAAACCAGAAATACAAAAGGATTCTCGATATCAAGATCCAGAAGAAGAGGCTAACAATGCCACGAACACTTACGATGCTGGGAATGATGCCAGCAATGAACAGAGAAGAAGATTCAGTGTCATCAATCTGCATTACGTGCCTCTAATGAGGGGGTGAATATAGAATCCTCAACGATTACAACGTCTCTGGGAACTGTGACAACAACAAGGTTTAAACCATTTTGATATATATTGTAACCTATTGTCTAAGGAATAGTGCTGAAAATGAGGTAAATCTAATCCACCACTGTCCTTGGTCTTCTGTAGGGTTTTTAAACTAATACGTGGTGGTTTGTTTTTCCACAGAAATTTGGAGATGCATGAATCTAGTGACTTAAACCAAGTAGCAGATGGTTTTATGGGGATCATTGAGAACAAATAGTTAACTTTTGGTAGTATCATCATTTTAATGGATGTAACTCTCCCCATAAGTGATATAGGTAAGGACTTCCAACGAGAGATCGTCCTCTACTGTCTTTAATAATTGCACATAATTTAGCTTTGTTAGCTCTGAGAGCCTGGAGGAAATGTTTATGCCTAAATATCTAATATTTCCTGACTGTAAAGTGATCGCAGGTATATTATGGACCCTACAGTTAATGGGCAGAACTGTGGTCTTAGACCAGTTGATAGAGTAGTCAGAAAGTGCTGAGAATTTATTTATGAGTGTGATCGTGTGACTGAGAGACGTCTGTGAGTTCTGAAGGAAAAGTAATACATCATCAGCATAAAGACTTATTTTATGCTCAATATTTTGGGATTAATTACTCACAAACGGGTAAGAAAAGGTAGTATTGCCAGACCATACATGATCAAAACAGGGAGCGGAGGTGGTTCAGCTGCAAGGTATGAATGTCTGACTATAGTTTGTAAAAAGCGGATAAGATAAGGTGCGAATGCCCAACAATGTATGATCAAAAGAGGGAGCGGAGGGTTTTGGCTACAAGAAGGCTTGAATGTCCGACCATAGTTTGTAAAAAGCGGGTAAGAAAAGCTTACCATACATCATCAAAAGCAGGAGTGGATGTGTTCGGCTACAAGAAGATTTGAATGTCCATCAATAATTGCTTTAAAACATGAAAGAAAATTTTCAAATATCAAACCGCACATGATCATAAGCGGGAGAGGAGTTGTTCAGCTGCAAGAAGGTGTGAATGTCCACCCATAATTACTGAAAAATGGGTAAGAAAAGGTGAAAATGCCCAACCATACATCATCAAAAGCAGGAGTGGATGTGTTCGGCTACAAGAAAGTTTGAATGTCCGACCATAGTTTGTAAAAAGCGGGTAAGAAAAGGTTCGAATGCCCGAACATAGACCATCAAAAGAGGGAGCGGAGGTGTTCCGCTGTAAGAAGGTGTAAATGTCCGACCATAGTTGGTAAAAAGCGGGTAAGAAAAGGTTAAAATACCCGACTGTACACAATCAATAGCGGGAGTGGAGTTGTTTGGCTACAAGAAGGTGTGAAAGTCCGACCACGGTTTGTAAAAAGCGGGTAAGAAAAGGTTCGAATGCCCGAATATATACCATCAAAAGTGGAAGTGGATGTGTTCGGCTGCAAGAAGGTGTGAACGTCCGACCAAAGTTTGTAAAAAGCAGTTAAGAAAAGGTTCGAATATCCAACCAAACATAATCAAAAGCGGGAGCAGAGCTGTTCGACTGCAAGTAGGTGTGAATGTCAGATCATAATTTGCAAAAAGCTGATGAGAAAGGGTGAAAATGCCCGGCTATACACCATCAAATGTGGGAGCGGAAGTGTTCGGCTGTGAGTAGGTGTGAATGTCCAACCATAATTGCTGAAAAATGTGTTAGAAGAGACTAGAATGCCGGACAAGACATTATCAAATGCGGGAGCGGAGTTGTTCGGCTGTGAGTAGGTGTGAATCTCCGAGCATAGTTTGTAAAAAGGGGGTAAGAATAGGTTCGAATGCCCGAACATACACTATCAAAACAGGGAGCTGAGGTGGCTCAGCTGCAAGGTGTGAATGTCTGACTATAGTTTGTAAATAAGGTGCGAATGCCCAACAATGTATAATCAAAAGAGGGAGCGGAGGTTTTCGGCTACAAGAAGGTTTGAATGTCCGACCGTAGTTTGTAAAAAGCGGGTAAGAAAAGGTTCAAATGCCTGACTATACACCATCAAAAGCGGGAGCAGAGGTGTTCCGCTGTAAGACGGTGTGAATGTCCGACCATATTTGGTAAAAAGCGGGTAAGAAAAGGTTAAAATACCCGACTGTACACAATCAATAGCGGGAGAGGAGGTGTTCAGCTGCAAGAAGGTGTGAATGTCCACCCATAATTACTGAAAAATGGGTAAGAAAAGGTGCGAATGCCAAACCATACATTATCAAAAGCAGGTGTGAATGTCAGATCATAATTTGCAAAAAGCTGATGAGAAAGGGTGAGAATGCCCGACTATACACCATCAAATGCGGGAGCGGAGTTGTTCGGCTGTGAGTAAGTGTGAATCTCCGACCATAATTGCTGAAAAATGTGTTAGAAAAGGTAAGAATGCCCGTCCATACATCATCAAAAGCGGGAGAGGTGGTGTTCGGCTGCAAGTAGGTGTGAATGTCCAGCCATAATTACTAACAAACGGGTAAGAAAAGGTAGTATTGCCAGACCATACATGATCAAAACAGGGAGCGGAGGTGGTTCAGCTGCAAGAAGGTGTGAATGTCCGACTAAAGTTCAAATATATTAACAAAAGCGGGAGGAGAGGTGTTCGGATGAGAGTGGTTGAGAATTTCCAACCATAATCTATAAAATGCGGTGAAAAAAAAGGTGTGATAGAACACTAAAAGGTGGAGCGGAAGTGTTCGGCTGCAAGAAGGTGTGAATGTCCGACTATATTTGGTGAAAAGCAGGTGAAGCAAGGTCTGAATGCCCAACCTTACATCATCAAAAGCGAGATCAGAGGTGTTTGGCTGCATGAAGGCCATAGTTTGCCAAAAGCGGGTAAGCTGCGAATGACCGACTAAATATCAACAAAAGGTCTTCGGATGCAAGTGGGTGTGAATATCCCACCAAGTATGGTGGAGAGGAAGCTGTGAACAGCCGACCATAGTTGGCAAAAAACGGGTGAGAAAAGGAGCGAATGTCCAACCATACATGATCAAAACAGGGAGCGGAGGTGTTTGGCTGTGACAAGGTGTGAATGTCCACAAAAATTAATGAAAAGCGGGCAACAAGTAGGTTTGAATGCCCAACCATACATCATCAAAAGCAGGAGTGGATGTGTTCGGCTACAAGAAGGTTTGAATGTCCGAGCATAGTTTGTAAAAAGCGGGTAAGAAAAGGTTCGAATGCCCAAACATACAACATCAAAAGAGGGAGCGGAGGTGTTCCGCTGTAAGAAGGTGTGAATGTCCGACCATAGTTGGTAAAAAACGGGTAAGAAAAGGTTAAAATACCCGACTGTACACAATCAATAGCGGGAGCGGATGTGTTTGGCTACAAGAATGTGTGACAGTCCGACCATGGTTTGTAAAAAACGGGTAAGAAAAGGTGCGAATGCCCGACAATGTATGATCAAAAGAGGGAGCGGAGGTTTTCGGCTACAAGAAGGTTTGAATGTCCGACCATAGTTTGTAAAAAGCGGGAAAGAAAAGGTTCAAATGCCTGACTATACACCATCAAAAGCGGGAGCGGAGGTGTTCGGCTACAAGAAGGTGTGAAAGTTCAACCATGGTTTGTAAAAAGCTGCTAAGAAAAGGTTCGAATGCCCGAATATATACCATCAAAAGCGGAAGCGGAGGTGTTCGGCTGCAAGAAGGTGTGAACGTCCGACCAAAGTTTGCAAAAAGCAGTTAAGAAAAGGTTCGAATGCCCGAATATATACCATCAAAAGCGAGAGCAGAGCTGTTCGACTGCAAGTAGGTGTGAATGTCCAGCCATAATTACTCACAAACGGGTAAGAAAAGGTAGTATTGCCAGACCATACATGATCAAAACAGGGAGCTGAGGTGGTTCAGCTGCAAGATGTGAATGTCTGACTATAGTTTGTAAAAAGCGGGTAAGACAAGGTGCGAATGCCCGACAATGTATGATCAAAAGAGGGAGTGGAGGTCTTCGGCTGCAAGGTCTGAATGTCTAACCATAATTTCTAAAAACCGGGTAAGAAAAGGCTCGAAAGCCCGACTATACACAATCAAAAGCGGGAGCCGGAGGTTTTCAGCTGCAAATCCTTCACTCAAACCAAGTGAAAACTGCTTTGTCCTTCATATTTATCAATGTCTAGATTGACTTCAACAAAGAACAACACTGGATTTTGCAGTAGAAGAAAGAGCATCACTGAAGGATCAGTAATCCGAGAATAAGCTTATTTTCATACGTTCTGCATGATTTGGGATTTTATGTATAAAATGAATTCCTTCACTCAAACCAAGTTAAAACTGCTTTGTCCTTCATATTTATCAATGTCTAGATCGACTTCAACAAAGAACAACATTGTATTTTGCAGTAGAAGAAAAAGCAACACTGAAGGATCAGGAATCCGAGAATAAGCTTATTTTCATACGTTCTGCATGATTTGGGATTTTATGTATAAAATGAATTCCTTTACTCAAACTATGTTAAAACTGCTTTGTCCTTCATATTTATCAATGTCTAGATTGACTTCAACAAAGAACAACATTGTATTTTGCAGTAGAAGAAATAGCAACACTGAAGGATCAGGAATCCGAAAACACGCTTATTTTCATACGTTCTGCTTGATTTGGGATTTTGCGTATAAAATGAATTCCTTCACTCAAACCAAGTGAAAACTGCTTTGTCCTTCATATTTATCAATGTCTAGATTTACTTCAACAAAGAACAACATTGTATTTTGCAGTAGTAGAAAGAGCAACACTTGAAGGAACAGGAATCCGAGAATAAGCTTATTTTCATACGTTCTGCATGATTTGGGATTTTATGTATAAAATGAATTCCTTTACTCAAACTATGTTAAAACTGCTTTGTCCTTCATATTTATCAATGTCTAGATTGACTTCAACAAAGAACAACATTGTATTTTGCAGTAGAAGAAATAGCAACACTGAAGGATCAGGAATCCGAAAACACGCTTATTTTCATACGTTCTGCTTGATTTGGGATTTTGCTATAAAATTATTTCCTTCACTCAAACAAAGTGGAAACTGCTTTGTCCTTCATATTTATCAATGTCTATATCGATTTCAACAAAGAACAAGGCTGTATTTTGCAGTATAGGAAAGAGCAACACTGGAGGATCAGGAATCCGAGAATAAGCTTACTTTCATGAGTCCTGCACGATTTCGGATTTTCCTATAAAATGAATTGCTTTGCTCAAACCAAGTTAAAATTGCTTTGTCCTTCATAGTTATCCGTGTCTAAAATGTATCAAGCATAAAGTTCCTCATATTACCCTGAATGAGAAAGAAGCATCCCTTAGGTTGAGCAATACGTTCCTTTTGCGGAGTTATGCATGATTTCGGATTTTGCTATAAAATTCATTCCTTCACACCTTTTTTTTTCACCGCATTTTATAGATTATGGTTGGAAATTTCAACCACTCTAATCCGAAGACCTCTCCTCCCGCTTTTGTTAATATATTTGAACTTTATTTGGACATTCACCCCTTTTTGCAGCTAAACCACCTCCGCTCCCTGTTTTGATCATGTATGGTCTGGCAATACTACATTTTCTTACCCGTTTGTGAGTAATTATGGCTGGATATTCACACCTACTTGCAGCTGAACACAATCTCTCTCGCTTTTAATTATGTTTGGATATTCGAACCTTTTCTTTACTGCTTTTTGCCAACTTTGGTCGGACGTTCACACCTTCTTGCAGCCGAACACCTCCGCTTCCGCTTTTGATGGTATATATTCGGGCATTCGAACCTTTTCTTACCAGCTTTTGACAAACGATGGTTGGACTTTCACACCTTCTTGTAGCCGAACAACTCCGCTCCCGCTATTGATTGTGTACAGTCGGGTATTTTAACCTTTTCTTACCCGCTTTTTACCAACTATGGTCGGACATTCACACCTTCTTACAGCGGAACACCTCCACTCCCTCTTTTGATGGTGTATGTTCGGGCAGTCAAACCTTTTCTTACCTGCTTTTTACAAACTATGGTCAGACATTCAACCCTTCTTGGAGCCGAACACATCCACTCCTGCTTTTGATTATGTATAGTTGGGCATTCGCACCTTTTCTTACCCATTTTTCAGTAATTATGGGTGTACATTCACACCTTCTTGCAGCCGAACACCTCCGCTCCCTCTTTTGATCATAAATTTTCGGGCATTCGCACCTTTTCTTACCCGCTTTTTACAAACCATGGTTGGACTTTCACAACTTCTTGTAGCCGAACAACTACGCTCCCCCTATTGATTGTGTACAGTCGGGTATTTTAACCTTTTCTTACCCACTTTTTACCAACTATGGTCGGACATTCACACCTTCTTACAGCGGAACACCTCCGCTCCCTCTTTTGATGGTGTATGTTTGGGCATTCGAACCTTTTCTTACCCGCTTTTTACAAACTATGGTCAGACGTTCAAACCTTCTTGTAGCCGAACACATCCCCTCCTGCTGTTGATGATGTATGGTTGGGCATTCAAACCTACTTTTTGCCCGCTTTTCATTAATTTTGGGTGGACATTCACACCTTGTCACAGCCAAACACCTCCGCTCCCTGTTTTGATCATGTATGGTTGCACATTCGCACCTTTTCTCACCCGCATTTTGCAAACTATGGTCGGCTGTTCACAGCTTCCTCTCCACCATACTTGTATGGTGGGATATTCACACCCACTTGCATCCGAAGACCTTTTGATGATATTTAGTCGGTCATTCGCAGCTTACCCGCTTTTTACAAACTATAGTCAGACATTCACACCTTGGTGCTGAACCACCTCAGCTCCCTCTTTTGATCATTTATGGTCTGGCAATACTACCTTTTTTTACCCGTTTGTGAGTAATTATGGCTGGACATTCACACCTACTTGCAGTCGAACAGCTCTGCTCCCGCTTTTGATTATGTTTGGTTGGATATTCGAACCTTTTCTTAACTGCTTTTTACAAACTTTGGTCGGACGTTCACACCTTCTTGCAGCCGAACACCTCCGCTTCCGCTTTTGATGGTATATATTCGGGCATTCGAACCTTTTCTTAGCAGCTTTTTACAAACCATGGTTGGACTTTCACACCTTCTTGTAGCCGAACAACTCCGCTCCCGCTATTGATTGTGTACAGTCGGGTATTTTAACCTTTTCTTACCCGCTTTTTACAAACTATGGTCGGACATTCAAACCTTCTTGTAGCCAAAAACCTCCGCTCCCTCTTTTGAATATACATTGTCGGGCATTCGCACCTTTTCTTACCCGTTTTTTACAAACCATGGTCGGACTTTCAAACCTTCTTGTAGCCCAACACATCCACTCCTGCTTTTGATGATGTATGTTTGGGCATTCGCACCTTTTCTTACCCATTTTTCAGTAATTATGGGTGGACATTCACACCTTCTTACAGCTGAACACCTCCTCTCCCGCTTATGATGGTGTATAGTCGGGCTTTCAAGCCTTTTCTTACCCGGTTTTTACAAATTATAGTTGGACATTCAGACCTTCTTACAGCCGAAAACCTCCACTCCCTCTTTTGATCATACATTGTCGGGCATTAGCACCTTTTCTTACCCGCTTTTTACAAACCATAGTCGGACTTTCACATCTTTTAGTAGCCGAACAACTCCGCTCCCGCTATTGATTGTGTACAGTCGGGTATTTTAACCTTTTCTTACCCGCTTTTTACCAACTATGGTCGGACATTCACACCTTCTTACAGCGGAACACCTCCGCTCCCTCTTTTGATGGTGTATGTTCGGGCAGTCAAACCTTTTCTTACCTGCTTTTTACAAACTATGGTCAGACATTCAACCCTTCTTGGAGCCGAACACATCCACTCCTGCTTTTGATTATGTATAGTTGGGCATTCGCACCTTTTCTTACCCATTTTTCAGTAATTATGGGTGTACATTCACACCTTCTTGCAGCCGAACACCTCCGCTCCCTCTTTTGATCATACATTTTCGGGCATTCGCACCTTTTCTTACCCGCTTTTTACAAACCATGGTTGGACTTTCACACCTTTTAGTAGCCGAACAACTCCGCACCCGCTACTGATTGTGTACAGTCGGGTATTTTAACCTTTTCTTACCCGTTTTTTACCAACTATGGTCGGACATTCACACCTTCTTACAGCGGAACACCTCCGCTCCCTCCTTTGATGGTGTATGTTCGGGCATTCAAACCTTTTCTTACCCGCTTTTTACAAACTATGGTCAGACGTTCAAACCTTCTTGTAGCTGAACATATCCACTCTTGCTTTTGATGATGTATGGTTGGGCATTCGAACCTACTTGTTGCCCGCTTTTCATTAATTATGGGTGGACATTCACACCTTGTCTCAGCCAAACACCTCCGCTCCCTGTTTTGATCATGTATGGTTTGACATTCGCACCTTTGCTTACCTTCTTTTTATACTGATTGCTCAAGATTAAGTTGTTCTTTCTCAAACTACAAAAATTTTTTAATTGTTGAAACTTGATTTGAAGTGGATAAATAAGGAAGACAAACAGTTTTAAGTCAGGCTGATAGCAATTAACTTTATAGCAAAATCTGTATTTCGTCATTTGTCGAGAGATGCTTATTGCTGAAGAAGTTCTTTCTCATTCTACAAAGTACAACGTTGTTTATCATTGAAACTTGATTAGACATGAATAAATATGAAGGACAAAGCAGTCTTAACTTGGTTTGAGTTAAGGAATTCGTTTTATAGGAGAATCCGAATTCGTGCATAACTCGTAAAATAGAGCTTATTTTCGGATTCCTAAAGAATGAGTCTGGTTCTTTCTCATAATACAAAGTTTGTTGTTTATTGTTGAAACTTCATCAGACCGTTAGATATAGTCGGACTCACCTCGACGCACGGCTTGGGATCTGGAACCAGTACTCTTGAGAGGGGTTGGACTCTCTTCCACTCTGGAGTTGCCCGTGGTGAGAGGCGCAGAGCAGGTGTGGGCATACTTATTGCCCCCCCGGCTGTGTGCCAGTACATTGGGGTTTACCCCAGTGAACGAGAGGGTAGCCTCCCTCCGCCTTGGGTGGGGGGACGAGTCCTGACTGTTGTTTGTGCCTATGCGCCAAACAGCAGTTCAGAGTACCTACTCTTTTTGGAGTCTCTGGGGGAGGCACTGGAGAATGCTCCTACCGGAGACTCCCTCATTCTGCTGGGGGACTTCAATGCTCACGTGGGCAATGACAGTGAGACCTGGAGGGGTGTGATTGGGAGGAACGGCCCCCCCGATCTGAATCAGAGTGGTGTTATGTTGTTGGACTTCTGTGCCAGTCATAGACTGTCCATAACGAACACCATGTTCAGGCATAAGGGTGTCCATATGTGCACTTGGCACCAGGACACCCTTGGCCGCAGTTCGATGATCGACTTTGTGGTTGTATCATCGGACTTGCGGCCGTATGTCCTGGACACTCGGGTGAAGAGAGGGGCGGAGCTGTCAACTGATCACCACCTGGTGGTGAGTTGGCTCCGCTGGTGGGGGAGGATGCCGATCAGACCTGGCAGGCCCAAACGTATTGTGAGGGTCTGCTGGGAGCGTTTGTCAGAATCCCCCGTCAGAAGGAGCTTTAACTCCCACCTCCGGCAGAGCTTCAACCATATTTGAGGTGGGGGACATTGAATGGGCCATGTTCCGTGACTCCATTGCCGAGGCAGCTGGTCGGAGTTGTGGCCGTAAGGTGGTCGGTGCCTGTCGTGGCGGCAACCCTCGAACCTGCTGGTGGACACCAGTGGTGAGGGAAGCCGTCAAGCTGAAGAAGGAGTCCTATCGGGCCTTTTTGGCCAGTGGGACCCTGGAAGAAGCTGATAGGTACCGACGGGCCAGACGGGCCACGGCTTCGGCGGTTGCTGAGGCAAAAACTCGGGCCTGGGAGGAGTTCGGTGAGACCATGGAGAACGATTTCCGGACGGCCTCGAAAAGATTCTGGTCCACCATCCGGCATCTCAGGGGGGGGAAGCGGCTCACAGTCAACACTGTTTACAGTGCGGACGGGGCTTTGCTGACCTCAACTAGGGATGTTGTGAGTCGGTGGGGGGAGTACTTCGAGGAACTCCTCAATCCTACCAACACGTGCTCGGAAGAGGCAGAGTCGGAGAGCTCGGAGACGGGGCCTCCCATTTCTGGGGCTGAGGTTGCCGAGGTGGTTAAAAAGTTCCTCGGTGGCAAGGCCCCGGGGGTGGATGAGGTCCGTCCTGAGTTTCTCAAGGCTCTGGATGTTGTAGGGCTGTCTTGGCTGACACGCCTCTGCAGTATCGCGTGGACATCGGGGACAGTGCCTCTGGACTGGCAGATTGGGGTGGTGGTCCCCCTCTTTAAAAAGGGGGACCGGAGGGTGTGTTCCAACTATAGGGGTATCACACTCCTCAGCCTCCCTGGTAAGGTCTATTCGGGGGTATTGGAGAGGAGGATCCGTCGGATAATCGAGCCTCGGATTCAGGAGATGCAGTGTGGCTTTCGTCCTGGCCGTGGAACAGTGGACCAGCTCTATACCCTCGGCAGGATCCTGGAGGGTGCATGGGAGTTCGCCCAACCAGTCTACATGTGTTTTGTGGACTTGGAGAAAGCGTTCGACCGTGTCCCTCGTGGAGTCCTGTGGGGGGTGCTCCGGGAATATGGAGTGCCGGACCCCTTGATAGGGGCCGTTCGGTCTCTGTATGACCGGTGCCTCTACTTACTGGTCAATCTACGTTCCCATCCTCACCTATGGTCACGAGTTGTGGGTAGTGACCGAAAGAACAAGATCGCGAATACAAGCGGCCGAAATGGGTTTCCTCCGCAGGGTGTCTGGGCTCTCCCTTAGAGATAGGGTGAGAAGCTCAGTCATCCGGGAGGGGCTCGGAGTAGAACCGCTGCTCCTCCGCATTGAGAGGAGTCAGATGAGGTGGCTCGGGCATCTGGTTAGGATGCCCCCTGGGCGCCTCCCTGGGGAGGTGTTCCGGGCACGTGCCACTGGGAGGAGACCCCGGGGGAGACCCAGGACACGTTGGAGAGACTATGTCTCTCGGCTGGCCTGGGAACGCCTCGGGGTCCCCCCGGAAGAGCTGGAGGAAGTGGCCGGGGACAGAGACGTCTGGGTTTCTCTGCTCAAGCTGCTGCCCCCGCGACCCGACCCCCGGATAAGCGGCAGATGATGGATGGATGGATGGATATATCCTCCACCAACCAGACTTACAACCCCCGACTAGGGTAGCAGAATTTCTAAGCATCTGTACCCCAAAACTACTATCAAAAATATATAAATTATTGTCTAAGATAGATGACACAATGTCTCTTCCATCCTCAAAATGGGAGGCAGATTTATCCATCAGTTCTGGTCATAGCTTCTAACCACAAATATGTTTGAACACCTTCATAAAGACTCGAAATCCTAATTTACAGCTCATACAATACAAAATCCTTCATAGAACACACTATACAGGACAAAGGATGTTCAGGATGGGTCTAACACACTCAAACATCTGCTCACATTGCACAGATAACACACCTGATGATTATGTACACACTTTGTGGTTTTCTGCGCCTGTCCAGAAGTTCTGGCTTGAAGTCTGTGAGGACCTATCAACATGGCTAAAGTGTAGCATCCCTGCATGCCCCACACTGTGCATACTGGGTGACTTAGACAACATCAACATGGAAATTAACTCAGCACACATGGTTGTCACAGTGTTATGTATCGCAAAGAAAACTATTCTCATGAACTGGAAAGCGAAGAACAATCTGTGTATTAACCAGTTTAGAAATTTTCTTTTAGATTATATTAGCATGGAAACAATGTCTGCCTCCTCAAAACATCAATTGGCTGAATTTCATTCTCTCTGGTCCCCTCTGATTAGTTTTATCACATAGTGGTGGTGGTGGGTTGCTGGGTGATGGTGGGTCTCAGGCCCGGGCTGCTGCGACTGGTATGACCGGGTGGTTTGTTTGTTTGTTTTTTGTAGAGGTCCTCCGGGGTGGGGTTGGGTTGAGTGGGGTGGGGCGGGATGGATACCTTCTGGGGGTACAGTAGCTCCCGGAATATGGTCGCTGCAGGCCCCGAGCCTGGTGGACATCAGGCCCTCCTGCCCATTGCTGGCTCCCAGGTAGCGGGGATGCCTATTGCAGCCAGTCCCTGGCTGCCCTCTCTGGGGGAGAGTAGCTCCCCCGGTATATATCCCCATACCCCTCTTCCTTCTGGCTCCTGTACACAGCACACACTCACACATGAAGGGTTTTGGGGGCGTGTGTGTTCGGTGGGGTGTAGTGGATGGGGCCACGTAGGTGGTCCCCTTTGGTTGCACTCTGCAGTTCCCTGCCCCTGTTTTAATTACACCTTAGACATTAGTACTTATCAAACACACTCACACACACACATTAGGTCTTGGGGGGTGGTTACACTGAGTGGCATCTGGTGGGCGGGGCTCTTTGGGTATGTAGGCTGCCCAGAGTGCCGCGCTCCCAGTTCTACAAGTTTGGCTGCCCCTCAATTTTAATTGCTCACTATTAGAAAATATTGAAGAGCCAGAAGGGTGAGGGGAGGGGTCTTCTTCGCACACCCCTGCTTCCTGGTGTCTGCTCGGGGCAGGAGGGGCCAGGAGGATTAATTAATTGTTCTGCTGGTTCGGGGTCTGTGGTGGCTGGGGGGTTGCTGGCCTCCTGGTGTGCCCGCTGCACTACACCCCAGCAGAGTCGAGGGAGGTAGGATGTGTGGATGTGTGGATGTATGGGACGTGAAAGTGTGTGTGGTAATGATTGGGCCTGGATCTGGGACTTGCTGTCGCCTGGCCTGCCTGTGTTTCTCCCGATGGGGCATCAGCGTTGCCTCTCCCCACTGCTCGCGACTTCACCCACCTGTGGGCACGTCTTGACTCCCAGGGCACTTGGCCAGGGGCGCTGGGGCAGGCGCTGACCCACTTTGTGGCTGTCTGGGGCGCTTGGCCCTCCAGGGTATTGGGTGGGGCCTCTGCCGGGGGGTTTGGGGGCGCTCGGGCTCCTGGGGCCCAGGTCCAGTGCACGGCCCATGTCTGGGCGGCTGGGGCCTGGCGGGGTCGGTGGGCTGTTGCCCCTGGTTCCCGGAGTGCCTTTCCGGGGGCTTCCTCTGCAGTCTTCTGGGTGGATGCGTGGTTGCCCCTGCGGTGGGCTACCTGGGTTCTGTGCTCTGTGGGGGCTGCTGGTGGCCTGGGTCTTGTGGCCCTCTCTGCCTGCTTCTGATTGTTTGGGGGGCTGTGGATTGTGGCCCTGTACGCTTATACACTCATAACTAAGCACGGTTATCATGTAGGTCCTGTGCCATGGGTGTTGCATGTTCTCACACACACACACACACACACACATTCATTAGTCCAGTAGCATGGTCACTAAGCAGTTGATGTATTATCATGTCGTCTCAGGTCATCTATATCCACAGCTGTGTTGTATGCGATTGCCGCTTCTTGTGCTTGTTTTTGTTTGTTTGTGTGTTTGTTTTTTCTCTGCTTGTCTGCTTTCAGGTGCTCCTCTTGGCGCTAAGGCTGGATTCCCCTCATAGGCCATGGATTGTTGTCTGTTTTGTTTTTTACAGGTGTAGCAGCTGGTTGTCTGGTTTTTGTTTCTATTTTTTTTCTGTTTCCTCTTCTTTCCTCTTCTTCTTTCCTTGTCCCCCGGTCCGGTTCAGTTCAGTTCATGTCATATATTGTAAAAAGAAATAAATAAATGGGCATCAAGGGGAGCTTTACATTTATAAAACTTCCCTTGGCAAAACAAATCTGTTTGGCATCATAGGTATTCAGACTACAATTCTTCTGACATAATGCTGAACAGGACAAGGGGAAAAAAAAGTAAAGAAGACAGTTCTGCCGAAAGCCAGGGATAGACCTGTTCTAAGTTCTATACTTTTTAAAAGGGGCGTGTTTATCAACTATGGAATTAGAAGATTTACAAAAATGGTCAAGTGCTAGATCTTCATCTGGGATTTTAACAGTGTCATATAACTATTCAACAGATCAGTTAAAAAAAAGCCAGCTCATGGAGATGTTTCAGGATCTGGATACCAAGCGTGGACCTAATGTTTTCATTTTTGCAATTCTGATACAGGCTATTGAGCAGTGATAACTAACACCAAGTTCAGATACTGCGGATTTTCTACCTTTGATTTGTTAAGATTGAGACAATCAGGGACAACCTTGAAGGATCTCTTTGGTTTTGTAGGATCAGTAATTACCTGAGAAAGGTTGATATTGGTACACACCTTTTT
Source organism: Leuresthes tenuis (assembly GCF_036924035.1). Taxonomy (NCBI): domain Eukaryota; kingdom Metazoa; phylum Chordata; class Actinopteri; order Atheriniformes; family Atherinopsidae; genus Leuresthes; species Leuresthes tenuis. Next base: position 29,012,297 of record NW_027325365.1, on the reverse strand, counting down.
TAAATGATCAGAGGCAGAGTTCAACTTGTTTAAATTAAAATTGCCACACAGAGATTGGGTTTAGGCCACATGCACACAGAATGACATCAACAAATATAAGAAATATTAAACATTTACACATAGATTTTTGAATATATGTAGAGGAATGATACTTTGAAATGTGCTCATTGCGGAGTTATGATCAGTTGAGTAATGAAGGTTGAACTATTCTGGGAAAGAGGTTCTATTCCCAGCATCATGATGGACACTCCTGATATAGAAGGTTTCGCTAACGCATTGGAATTGTTTTACTATTTTCATATGCATGTGCAATGAAGAATTGCTTGCTGCTGATAAATGCAAAGAAGAACAGCTTACACATAGATGCTCACATATAGGCTGCTGAATGCAATGAAGACCTGCTTATCAAGTAAAGTTCAATGTCAATGTGTAATATTCAATTAGGATTTGCAAAACAGTGAAGTTAAACAATGAATGGGTCCATAGTCGGTATGAGAAGACTACAGGAATATTTACCTGGGTGTACGTTCAAACAGAGATGAGAAAATTGCGATAAATAATTGTTTGTTTGTTTGTTAGTATGTATATGAATGTTATGTGTATAAACTGTGTTGAGTTATAGTTACTCAGTAGTGTCTCAGTGAAACAACCGACGGGGGAAGCCTTGCGGTGACAACAAAAGCAGTGTTTTACTGATCAGTCAAGTTGCTCCAGTGTACTCCATACAAACTGGTTGGCTACTGAAGGGATAGAAAATGGGGAATACTTGTTTTAAAGCAAACAAGGAATTAGATGGGAAAAATACATGTTTTAACGGGACCCAGACAATATTAAATACTCAGACAGATGGGAGAAGAAGTGTAGTTTTGTAGGAAATCACAAAATTATTACATAGAATTAGTGAAATCAATTGAAGAATGCCTTTCTGAAGAGCTGTTTACCACAGATGAGCAGCTTTGCGACCAAGCACATTGTAGATCGCTTTACTGCCAAAATGATCTAATTTAATGGATTGGTTTAGACATGCATAACAGCATTTTAAGAACAAAGAGAGAAACAAAAAGGGACAACGCTTCATGGTGGAAGGTGATGTATAAATAACTGTGTATATGATGAAGGGGGTGGCAACACCCATTCCAAAATCCCGCCATTCCGACATCCCGCTATTCCGACATCCCACCATTCCGACATACCACCATTCCGACATACCACCATTCCGACATGCAAACGTCCCACCATTCCGACATCCCACCATTGCGACATCCCGCTATTCTGACGTTCAAATGTCCCACCATTCCGACAAGGCTTTCCGTATAAGGAAATGTGTGTTACTCAACAGGTGAGTCCCTTCTTTCTGTTCATGCAGTTTATATGTTTAACATGTTTATAGACAAGCGTTATTAAAAACACAAAGTCTCGGCAACTGGAGGAGGAGAAGCAGTCCGCGGTGGTTTTCAATCACACACTCCAATGCCACTTGTTTCAACTTCCGAAAATTTAATCCAGGAAAAAAAGGCTTACAAACATGGACCAAAACGGCTCCATAACACGCACAAGAATCCAAAAGAAACGAAAGTTAACTAAAAGAAAGCAAATAAACAGTATGAAGTGGTCAAAATTGGTTTTACGCATGCCTATGTGCGTCTGGCACATGCGTCTTCGGGCTCTCCCACGTTGGTTTGTGGATGAAAGCTATATGTTCAGCTGTAATGTCATGTAAAAACAATCTCTACATGACATTTAGTCCCAGGTGTGACCAGTTAGGTCCTTAAGATATCAACAGGCTGTATAAAGCTACAACCGTTGCGGCTTGTGTGTTTGTGCCAAATGCGCAAAACCCATCCGCGCTTCCCAAAATTGGAGTGAGTACTCATAAATCACGTGAATAACATGAATAAACGTTTTTACTGCATTTTGTTGTGTTTTATACGTTCTATGCTGTCATTTCTATCTTCTTCTATTGGCAAGGCAAGGCAGAGTGCTCGCAACTGTGTCCTGTGCAGTAGCCGTGATATCTGTAATTGCAATTATTACTTTTGCATATGATGACAGCGTGCAAAAGACGCATGGGCTCTGTGGAGAGCTCCGCTCCAGCTGGCTGCTGTGACAGCTCACTGACACTGTATTTCTGCTTAATCAGTTTCAGTCTCGCCAGAGTTATATTAATATCTGTATTTTTATATTTGAAATTCAGGGGATTTTGATAATAGATTATTAAAGTTTGTTTGCGAGGCTGTGGCCTCTGCATGTGCAAAGCTTGTGCGCCAAACTTTAGGGCGTATTTGCGCCGGCATATCATTAGTGCAAAATGTTTTGGGTAAAAAATAGGCTATTAAAAGGAACTGTCGGAATGGCGGTATGTTAAAAAAAACAAAAAACATACCGCCATTCCGACCATAGGAGGAAAAAAGTGTCGGAATGGTGGGACGTTTGATAAAAAATTAAGTGTCGCCATTCCGACAATTGGAGACCCATGTCGGAATGGCGAGATGTCGGAATGGCAGCATGTAACCATGATGAAGGAGAGACCATTTGAGCAGCACAGCCATTTCGCAGCACAGGGACAGCAATCCAAGTTACAGGATCTCCCACGTAGTATCACCTGTCACATTGTGTCAAGGCATCAAAAGAAGAAAAAATCACCAAACTCAAGGACAAAAAGACAAAGACTCCGGTGAACGAAGACAGAGGACTGACAAACCAGAAATACAAAAGGATTCTCGATATCAAGATCCAGAAGAAGAGGCTAACAATGCCACGAACACTTACGATGCTGGGAATGATGCCAGCAATGAACAGAGAAGAAGATTCAGTGTCATCAATCTGCATTACGTGCCTCTAATGAGGGGGTGAATATAGAATCCTCAACGATTACAACGTCTCTGGGAACTGTGACAACAACAAGGTTTAAACCATTTTGATATATATTGTAACCTATTGTCTAAGGAATAGTGCTGAAAATGAGGTAAATCTAATCCACCACTGTCCTTGGTCTTCTGTAGGGTTTTTAAACTAATACGTGGTGGTTTGTTTTTCCACAGAAATTTGGAGATGCATGAATCTAGTGACTTAAACCAAGTAGCAGATGGTTTTATGGGGATCATTGAGAACAAATAGTTAACTTTTGGTAGTATCATCATTTTAATGGATGTAACTCTCCCCATAAGTGATATAGGTAAGGACTTCCAACGAGAGATCGTCCTCTACTGTCTTTAATAATTGCACATAATTTAGCTTTGTTAGCTCTGAGAGCCTGGAGGAAATGTTTATGCCTAAATATCTAATATTTCCTGACTGTAAAGTGATCGCAGGTATATTATGGACCCTACAGTTAATGGGCAGAACTGTGGTCTTAGACCAGTTGATAGAGTAGTCAGAAAGTGCTGAGAATTTATTTATGAGTGTGATCGTGTGACTGAGAGACGTCTGTGAGTTCTGAAGGAAAAGTAATACATCATCAGCATAAAGACTTATTTTATGCTCAATATTTTGGGATTAATTACTCACAAACGGGTAAGAAAAGGTAGTATTGCCAGACCATACATGATCAAAACAGGGAGCGGAGGTGGTTCAGCTGCAAGGTATGAATGTCTGACTATAGTTTGTAAAAAGCGGGTAAGATAAGGTGCGAATGCCCAACAATGTATGATCAAAAGAGGGAGCGGAGGGTTTTGGCTACAAGAAGGTTTGAATGTCCGACCATAGTTTGTAAAAAGCGGGTAAGAAAAGCTTACCATACATCATCAAAAGCAGGAGTGGATGTGTTCGGCTACAAGAAGATTTGAATGTCCATCAATAATTGCTTTAAAACATGAAAGAAAATTTTCAAATATCAAACCGCACATGATCATAAGCGGGAGAGGAGTTGTTCAGCTGCAAGAAGGTGTGAATGTCCACCCATAATTACTGAAAAATGGGTAAGAAAAGGTGAAAATGCCCAACCATACATCATCAAAAGCAGGAGTGGATGTGTTCGGCTACAAGAAAGTTTGAATGTCCGACCATAGTTTGTAAAAAGCGGGTAAGAAAAGGTTCGAATGCCCGAACATAGACCATCAAAAGAGGGAGCGGAGGTGTTCCGCTGTAAGAAGGTGTAAATGTCCGACCATAGTTGGTAAAAAGCGGGTAAGAAAAGGTTAAAATACCCGACTGTACACAATCAATAGCGGGAGCGGAGTTGTTTGGCTACAAGAAGGTGTGAAAGTCCGACCACGGTTTGTAAAAAGCGGGTAAGAAAAGGTTCGAATGCCCGAATATATACCATCAAAAGTGGAAGTGGATGTGTTCGGCTGCAAGAAGGTGTGAACGTCCGACCAAAGTTTGTAAAAAGCAGTTAAGAAAAGGTTCGAATATCCAACCAAACATAATCAAAAGCGGGAGCAGAGCTGTTCGACTGCAAGTAGGTGTGAATGTCAGATCATAATTTGCAAAAAGCTGATGAGAAAGGGTGAAAATGCCCGGCTATACACCATCAAATGTGGGAGCGGAAGTGTTCGGCTGTGAGTAGGTGTGAATGTCCAACCATAATTGCTGAAAAATGTGTTAGAAGAGACTAGAATGCCGGACAAGACATTATCAAATGCGGGAGCGGAGTTGTTCGGCTGTGAGTAGGTGTGAATCTCCGAGCATAGTTTGTAAAAAGGGGGTAAGAATAGGTTCGAATGCCCGAACATACACTATCAAAACAGGGAGCTGAGGTGGCTCAGCTGCAAGGTGTGAATGTCTGACTATAGTTTGTAAATAAGGTGCGAATGCCCAACAATGTATAATCAAAAGAGGGAGCGGAGGTTTTCGGCTACAAGAAGGTTTGAATGTCCGACCATAGTTTGTAAAAAGCGGGTAAGAAAAGGTTCAAATGCCTGACTATACACCATCAAAAGCGGGAGCAGAGGTGTTCCGCTGTAAGACGGTGTGAATGTCCGACCATATTTGGTAAAAAGCGGGTAAGAAAAGGTTAAAATACCCGACTGTACACAATCAATAGCGGGAGAGGAGGTGTTCAGCTGCAAGAAGGTGTGAATGTCCACCCATAATTACTGAAAAATGGGTAAGAAAAGGTGCGAATGCCAAACCATACATTATCAAAAGCAGGTGTGAATGTCAGATCATAATTTGCAAAAAGCTGATGAGAAAGGGTGAGAATGCCCGACTATACACCATCAAATGCGGGAGCGGAGTTGTTCGGCTGTGAGTAAGTGTGAATCTCCGACCATAATTGCTGAAAAATGTGTTAGAAAAGGTAAGAATGCCCGTCCATACATCATCAAAAGCGGGAGAGGTGGTGTTCGGCTGCAAGTAGGTGTGAATGTCCAGCCATAATTACTAACAAACGGGTAAGAAAAGGTAGTATTGCCAGACCATACATGATCAAAACAGGGAGCGGAGGTGGTTCAGCTGCAAGAAGGTGTGAATGTCCGACTAAAGTTCAAATATATTAACAAAAGCGGGAGGAGAGGTCTTCGGATGAGAGTGGTTGAGAATTTCCAACCATAATCTATAAAATGCGGTGAAAAAAAAGGTGTGATAGAACACTAAAAGGTGGAGCGGAAGTGTTCGGCTGCAAGAAGGTGTGAATGTCCGACTATATTTGGTGAAAAGCAGGTGAAGCAAGGTCTGAATGCCCAACCTTACATCATCAAAAGCGAGATCAGAGGTGTTTGGCTGCATGAAGGCCATAGTTTGCCAAAAGCGGGTAAGCTGCGAATGACCGACTAAATATCAACAAAAGGTCTTCGGATGCAAGTGGGTGTGAATATCCCACCAAGTATGGTGGAGAGGAAGCTGTGAACAGCCGACCATAGTTGGCAAAAAACGGGTGAGAAAAGGAGCGAATGTCCAACCATACATGATCAAAACAGGGAGCGGAGGTGTTTGGCTGTGACAAGGTGTGAATGTCCACAAAAATTAATGAAAAGCGGGCAACAAGTAGGTTTGAATGCCCAACCATACATCATCAAAAGCAGGAGTGGATGTGTTCGGCAACAATAAGGTTTGAATGTCCGAGCATAGTTTGTAAAAAGCGGGTAAGAAAAGGTTCAAATGCCTGACTATACACCATCAAAAGCGGGAGCGGAGGTGTTCGGCTACAAGAAGGTGTGAAAGTTCAACCATGGTTTGTAAAAAGCTGCTAAGAAAAGGTTCGAATGCCCGAATATATACCATCAAAAGCGGAAGCGGAGGTGTTCGGCTGCAAGAAGGTGTGAACGTCCGACCAAAGTTTGCAAAAAGCAGTTAAGAAAAGGTTCGAATGCCCGAATATATACCATCAAAAGCGAGAGCAGAGCTGTTCGACTGCAAGTAGGTGTGAATGTCCAGCCATAATTACTCACAAACGGGTAAGAAAAGGTAGTATTGCCAGACCATACATGATCAAAACAGGGAGCTGAGGTGGTTCAGCTGCAAGATGTGAATGTCTGACTATAGTTTGTAAAAAGCGGGTAAGACAAGGTGCGAATGCCCGACAATGTATGATCAAAAGAGGGAGTGGAGGTCTTCGGCTGCAAGGTCTGAATGTCTAACCATAATTTCTAAAAACCGGGTAAGAAAAGGCTCGAAAGCCCGACTATACACAATCAAAAGCGGGAGCCGGAGGTTTTCAGCTGCAAATCCTTCACTCAAACCAAGTGAAAACTGGTTTGTCCTTCATATTTATCAATGTCTAGATTGACTTCAACAAAGAACAACACTGGATTTTGCAGTAGAAGAAAGAGCATCACTGAAGGATCAGTAATCCGAGAATAAGCTTATTTTCATACGTTCTGCATGATTTGGGATTTTATGTATAAAATGAATTCCTTCACTCAAACCAAGTTAAAACTGCTTTGTCCTTCATATTTATCAATGTCTAGATTGACTTCAACAAAGAACAACATTGTATTTTGCAGTAGAAGAAAAAGCAACACTGAAGGATCAGGAATCCGAGAATAAGCTTCTTTTCATACGTTTTGAATGATTTGGGATTTTATGTATAAAATGAATTCCTTCACTCAAACCAAGTGAAAACTGCTTTGTCCTTCATATTTATCAATGTCTAGATTTACTTCAACAAAGAACAACATTGTATTTTGCAGTAGTAGAAAGAGCAACACTTGAAGGAACAGGAATCCGAGAATAAGCTTATTTTCATACGTTCTGCATGATTTGGGATTTTATGTATAAAATGAATTCCTTTACTCAAACTATGTTAAAACTGCTTTGTCCTTCATATTTATCAATGTCTAGATTGACTTCAACAAAGAACAACATTGTATTTTGCAGTAGAAGAAATAGCAACACTGAAGGATCAGGAATCCGAAAACACGCTTATTTTCATACGTTCTGCTTGATTTGGGATTTTGCTATAAAATTATTTCCTTCACTCAAACAAAGTGGAAACTGCTTTGTCCTTCATATTTATCAATGTCTACATCGATTTCAACAAAGAACAACACTGGATTTTGCAGTAGAAGAAAGAGCATCACTGAAGGATCAGTAATCCGAGAATAAGCTTATTTTCATACGTTCTGCATGATTTGGGATTTTATGTATAAAATGAATTCCTTCACTCAAACCAAGTGAAAACTGCTTTGTCCTTCATATTTATCAATGTCTAGATTTACTTCAACAAAGAACAACATTGTATTTTGCAGTAGTAGAAAGAGCAACACTTGAAGGAACAGGAACACGAGAATAAGCTTATTTTCATACGTTCTGCATGATTTGGGATTTTATGTATAAAATGAATTCCTTTACTCAAACTATGTTAAAACTGCTTTGTCCTTCATATTTATCAATGTCTAGATTGACTTCAACAAAGAACAACATTGTATTTTGCAGTAGAAGAAATAGCAACACTGAAGGATCAGGAATCCGAAAACACGCTTATTTTCATACGTTCTGCTTGATTTGGGATTTTGCTATAAAATTATTTCCTTCACTCAAACAAAGTGGAAACTGCTTTGTCCTTCATATTTATCAATGTCTATATCGATTTCAACAAAGAACAAGGCTGTATTTTGCAGTATAGGAAAGAGCAACACTGGAGGATCAGGAATCCGAGAATAAGCTTACTTTCATGAGTCCTGCACGATTTCGGATTTTCCTATAAAATGAATTGCTTTGCTCAAACCAAGTTAAAATTGCTTTGTCCTTCATAGTTATCCGTGTCTAAAATGTATCAAGCATAAAGTTCCTCATATTACCCTGAATGAGAAAGAAGCATCCCTTAGGTTGAGCAATACGTTCCTTTTGCGGAGTTATGCATGATTTCGGATTTTGCTATAAAATTCATTCCTTCACACCTTTTTTTTTTCACCGCATTTTATAGATTATGGTTGGAAATTTCAACCACTCTAATCTGAAGACCTCTCCTCCCGCTTTTGTTAATATATTTGAACTTTATTTGGACATTCACCCCTTTTTGCAGCTAAACCACCTCCGCTCCCTGTTTTGATCATGTATGGTCTGGCAATACTACATTTTCTTACCCGTTTGTGAGTAATTATGGCTGGATATTCACACCTACTTGCAGCTGAACACAATCTCTCTCGCTTTTAATTATGTTTGGATATTCGAACCTTTTCTTTACTGCTTTTTGCCAACTTTGGTCGGACGTTCACACCTTCTTGCAGCCGAACACCTCCGCTTCCGCTTTTGATGGTATATATTCGGGCATTCGAACCTTTTCTTACCAGCTTTTGACAAACGATGGTTGGACTTTCACACCTTCTTGTAGCCGAACAACTCCGCTCCCGCTATTGATTGTGTACAGTCGGGTATTTTAACCTTTTCTTACCCGCTTTTTACCAACTATGGTCGGACATTCACACCTTCTTACAGCGGAACACCTCCACTCCCTCTTTTGATGGTGTATGTTCGGGCAGTCAAACCTTTTCTTACCTGCTTTTTACAAACTATGGTCAGACATTCAACCCTTCTTGGAGCCGAACACATCCACTCCTGCTTTTGATTATGTATAGTTGGGCATTCGCACCTTTTCTTACCCATTTTTCAGTAATTATGGGTGTACATTCACACCTTCTTGCAGCCGAACACCTCCGCTCCCTCTTTTGATCATACATTTTCGGGCATTCGCACCTTTTCTTACCCGCTTTTTACAAACCATGGTTGGACTTTCACAACTTCTTGTAGCCGAACAACTACGCTCCCCCTATTGATTGTGTACAGTCGGGTATTTTAACCTTTTCTTACCCACTTTTTACCAACTATGGTCGGACATTCACACCTTCTTACAGCGGAACACCTCCGCTCCCTCTTTTGATGGTGTATGTTTGGGCATTCGAACCTTTTGTTACCCGCTTTTTACAAACTATGGTCAGACGTTCAAACCTTCTTGTAGCCGAACATATCCACTCCTGCTTTTGATGATGTATGGTTGGGCATTCAAACCTACTTTTTGCCCGCTTTTCATTAATTTTGGGTGGACATTCACACCTTGTCACAGCCAAACACCTCCGCTCCCTGTTTTGATCATGTATGGTTGCACATTCGCACCTTTTCTCACCCGCTTTTTGCAAACTATGGTCGGCTGTTCACAGCTTCCTCTCCACCATACTTGTATGGTGGGATATTCACACCCACTTGCATCCGAAGACCTTTTGTTGATATTTAGTCGGTCATTCGCAGCTTACCCGCTTTTTACAAACTATAGTCAGACATTCACACCTTGGTGCTGAACCACCTCAGCTCCCTCTTTTGATCATGTATGGTCTGGCAATACTACCTTTTTTTACCCGTTTGTGAGTAATTATGGCTGGACATTCACACCTACTTGCAGTCGAACAGCTCTGCTCCCGCTTTTGATTATGTTTGGTTGGATATTCGAACCTTTTCTTAACTGCTTTTTACAAACTTTGGTCGGACGTTCACACCTTCTTGCAGCCGAACACCTCCGCTTCCGCTTTTGATGGTATATATTCGGGCATTCGAACCTTTTCTTAGCAGATTTTTACAAACCATGGTTGGAATTTCACACCTTCTTGTAGCCGAACAACTCCGCTCCCGCTATTGATTGTGTACAGTCGGGTATTTTAACCTTTTCTTACCCACTTTTTACAAACTATGGTCGGACATTCAAACCTTCTTGTAGCCAAAAACCTCCGCTCCCTCTTTTTAATATACATTGTCGGGCATTCGCACCTTTTCTTACCCGTTTTTTACAAACCATGGTCGGACTTTCAAACCTTCTTGTAGCCCAACACATCCACTCCTGCTTTTGATGATGTATGTTTGGGCATTCGCACCTTTTCTTACCCATTTTTCAGTAATTATGGGTGGACATTCACACCTTCTTACAGCTGAACACCTCCTCTCCCGCTTATGATGGTGTATAGTCGGGCTTTCAAGCCTTTTCTTACCCGGTTTTTACAAATTATAGTTGGACATTCAGACCTTCTTACAGCCGAAAACCTCCACTCCCTCTTTTGATCATACATTGTCGGGCATTAGCACCTCTTCTTACCCGCTTTTTACAAACCATAGTCGGACTTTCACATCTTTTAGTAGCCGAACAACTCCGCTCCCGCTATTGATTGTGTACAGTCGGGTATTTTAACCTTTTCTTACCCGCTTTTTACCAACTATGGTCGGACATTCACACCTTCTTACAGCGGAACACCTCCGCTCCCTCTTTTGATGGTGTATGTTCGGGCAGTCAAACCTTTTCTTACCTGCTTTTTACAAACTATGGTCAGACATTCAACCCTTCTTGGAGCCGAACACATCCACTCCTGCTTTTGATTATGTATAGTTGGGCATTCGCACCTTTTCTTACCCATTTTTCAGTAATTATGGGTGTACATTCACACCTTCTTGCAGCCGAACACCTCCGCTCCCTCTTTTGATCATACATTTTCGGGCATTCGCACCTTTTCTTACCCGCTTTTTACAAACCATGGTTGGACTTTCACACCTTTTAGTAGCCGAACAACTCCGCACCCGCTACTGATTGTGTACAGTCGGGTATTTTAACCTTTTCTTACCCGTTTTTTACCAACTATGGTCGGACATTCACACCTTCTTACAGCGGAACACCTCCGCTCCCTCCTTTGATGGTGTATGTTCGGGCATTCGAACCTTTTCTTACCCGCTTTTTACAAACTATGGTCGACGTTCAAACCTTCTTGTAGCTGAACATATCCACTCTTGCTTTTGATGATGTATGGTTGGGCATTCGAACCTACTTGTTGCCCGCTTTTCATTAATTATGGGTGGACATTCACACCTTGTCTCAGCCAAACACCTCCGCTCCCTGTTTTGATCATGTATGGTTTGACATTCGCACCTTTGCTTACCTTCTTTTTATACTGATTGCTCAAGATTAAGTTGTTCTTTCTCAAACTACAAAAATTTTTTAATTGTTGAAACTTGATTTGAAGTGGATAAATAAGGAAGACAAACAGTTTTAAGTCAGGCTGATAGCAATTAACTTTATAGCAAAATCTGTATTTCGTCATTTGTCGAGAGATGCTTATTGCTGAAGAAGTTCTTTCTCATTCTACAAAGTACAACGTTGTTTATCATTGAAACTTGATTAGACATGAATAAATATGAAGGACAAAGCAGTCTTAACTTGGTTTGAGTTAAGGAATTCGTTTTATAGGAGAATCCGAATTCGTGCATAACTCGTAAAATAGAGCTTATTTTCGGATTCCTAAAGAATGAGTCTGGTTCTTTCTCATAATACAAAGTTTGTTGTTTATTGTTGAAACTTCATCAGACCGTTAGATATAGTCGGACTCACCTCGACGCATGGCTTGGGATCTGGAACCAGTACTCTTGAGAGGGGTTGGACTCTCTTCCACTCTGGAGTTGCCCGTGGTGAGAGGCGCAGAGCAGGTGTGGGCATACTTATTGCCCCCCCGGCTGTGTGCCAGTACATTGGGGTTTACCCCAGTGAACGAGAGGGTAGCCTCCCTCCGCCTTGGGTGGGGGGACGAGTCCTGACTGTTGTTTGTGCCTATGCGCCAAACAGCAGTTCAGAGTACCTACTCTTTTTGGAGTCTCTGGGGGAGGCACTGGAGAATGCTCCTACCGGAGACTCCCTCATTCTGCTGGGGGACTTCAATGCTCACGTGGGCAATGACAGTGAGACCTGGAGGGGTGTGATTGAGAGGAACGGCCCCCCCGATCTGAATCAGAGTGGTGTTATGTTGTTGGACTTCTGTGCCAGTCATAGACTGTCCATAACGAACACCATGTTCAGGCATAAGGGTGTCCATATGTGCACTTGGCACCAGGACACCCTTGGCCGCAGTTCGATGATCGACTTTGTGGTTGTATCATCGGACTTGCGGCCGTATGTCCTGGACACTCGGGTGAAGAGAGGGGCGGAGCTGTCAACTGATCACCACCTGGTGGTGAGTTGGCTCCGCTGGTGGGGGAGGATGCCGATCAGACCTGGCAGGCCCAAACGTATTGTGAGGGTCTGCTGGGAGCGTTTGTCAGAATCCCCCGTCAGAAGGAGCTTTAACTCCCACCTCCGGCAGAGCTTCAACCATATTTGAGGTGGGGGACATTGAATGGGCCATGTTCCGTGACTCCATTGCCGAGGCAGCTGGTCGGAGTTGTGGCCGTAAGGTGGTCGGTGCCTGTCGTGGCGGCAACCCTCGAACCTGCTGGTGGACACCAGTGGTGAGGGAAGCCGTCAAGCTGAAGAAGGAGTCCTATCGGGCCTTTTTGGCCAGTAGGACCCTGGAAGAAGCTGATAGGTACCGACGGGCCAGACGGGCCACGGCTTCGGCGGTTGCTGAGGCAAAAACTCGGGCCTGGGAGGAGTTCGGTGAGACCATGGAGAACGATTTCCGGACGGCCTCGAAAAGATTCTGGTCCACCATCCGGCATCTCAGGGGGGGGAAGCGGCTCACAGTCAACACTGTTTACAGTGCGGACGGGGCTTTGCTGACCTCAACTAGGGATGTTGTGAGTCGGTGGGGGGAGTACTTCGAGGAACTCCTCAATCCTACCAACACGTGCTCGGAAGAGGCAGAGTCGGAGAGCTCGGAGACGGGGCCTCCCATTTCTGGGGCTGAGGTTGCCGAGGTGGTTAAAAAGTTCCTCGGTGGCAAGGCCCCGGGGGTGGATGAGGTCCGTCCTGAGTTTCTCAAGGCTCTGGATGTTGTAGGGCTGTCTTGGCTGACACGCCTCTGCAGTATCGCGTGGACATCGGGGACAGTGCCTCTGGACTGGCAGATTGGGGTGGTGGTCCCCCTCTTTAAAAAGGGGGACCGGAGGGTGTGTTCCAACTATAGGGATATCACACTCCTCAGCCTCCCTGGTAAGGTCTATTCGGGGGTATTGGAGAGGAGGATCCGTCGGATAATCGAGCCTCGGATTCAGGAGATGCAGTGTGGCTTTCGTCCTGGCCGTGGAACAGTGGACCAGCTCTATACCCTCGGCAGGATCCTGGAGGGTGCATGGGAGTTCGCCCAACCAGTCTACATGTGTTTTGTGGACTTGGAGAAAGCGTTCGACCGTGTCCCTCGTGGAGTCCTGTGGGGGGTGCTCCGGGAATATGGAGTGCCGGACCCCTTGATAGGGGCCGTTCGGTCTCTGTATGACCGGTGCCTCTACTTACTGGTCAATCTACGTTCCCATCCTCACCTATGGTCACGAGTTGTGGGTAGTGACCGAAAGAACAAGATCGCGAATACAAGCGGCCGAAATGGGTTTCCTCCGCAGGGTGTCTGGGCTCTCCCTTAGAGATAGGGTGAGAAGCTCAGTCATCCGGGAGGGGCTCGGAGTAGAACCGCTGCTCCTCCGCATTGAGAGGAGTCAGATGAGGTGGCTCGGGCATCTGGTTAGGATGCCCCCTGGGCGCCTCCCTGGGGAGGTGTTCCGGGCACGTCCCACTGGGAGGAGACCCCGGGGGAGACCCAGGACACGTTGGAGAGACTATGTCTCTCGGCTGGCCTGGGAACGCCTCGGGGTCCCCCCGGAAGAGCTGGAGGAAGTGGCCGGGGACAGAGACGTCTGGGTTTCTCTGCTCAAGCTGCTGCCCCCGCGACCCGACCCCCGGATAAGCGGCAGATGATGGATGGATGGATGGATATATCCTCCACCAACCAGACTTACAACCCCCGACTAGGGTAGCAGAATTTCTAAGCATCTGTACCCCAAAACTACTATCAAAAACATATAAATTATTGTCTAAGATAGATGACACAATGTCTCTTCCATCCTCAAAATGGGAGGCAGATTTATCCATCAGTTCTGGTCATAGCTTCTAACCACAAATATGTTTGAACACCTTCATAAAGACTCGAAATCCTAATTTACAGCTCATGCAATACAAAATCCTTCATAGAACACACTATACAGGACAAAGGATGTTCAGGATGGGTCTAACACACTCAAACATCTGCTCACATTGCACAGATAACACACCTGATGATTATGTACACGCTTTGTGGTTTTCTGCGCCTGTCCAGAAGTTCTGGCTTGAAGTCTGTGAGGACCTATCAACATGGCTAAAGTGTAGCATCCCTGCATGCCCCACACTGTGCATACTGGGTGACTTAGACAACATCAACATGGAAATTAACTCAGCACACATGGTTGTCACAGTGTTATGTATCGCAAAGAAAACTATTCTCATGAACTGGAAAGCGAAGAACAATCTGTGTATTAACCAGTTTAGAAATTTTCTTTTAGATTATATTAGCATGGAAACAATGTCTGCCTCCTCAAAACATCAATTGGCTGAATTTCATTCTCTCTGGTCCCCTCTGATTAGTTTTATCACATAGTGGTGGTGGTGGGTTGCTGGGTGATGGTGGGTCTCAGGCCCGGGCTGCTGCGACTGGTGTGACCGGGTGGTTAGTTTGTTTGTTTTTTGTAGAGGTCCTCCGGGGTGGGGTTGGGTTGAGTGGGGTGGGGCGGGATGGGTACCTTCTGGGGGTACAGTAGCTCCCGGAATATGGTCGCTGCAGGCCCCGAGCCTGGTGGACATCAGGCCCTCCTGCCCATTGCTGGCTCCCAGGTAGCGGGGATGCCTATTGCAGCCAGTCCCTGGCTGCCCTCTCTGGGGGAGAGTAGCTCCCCCGGTATATATCCCCATACCCCTCTCCCTTCTGGCTCCTGTACACAGCACACACTCACACATGAAGGGTTTTGGGGGCGTGTGTGTTCGGTGGGGTGTAGTGGATGGGGCCACGTAGGTGGTCCCCTTTGGTTGCACTCTGCAGTTCCCTGCCCCTGTTTTAATTACACCTTAGACATTAGTACTTATCAAACACACTCACACACACACATTAGGTCTTGGGGGGTGGTTACACTGAGTGGCATCTGGTGGGCGGGGCTCTTTGGGTATGTAGGCTGCCCAGAGTGCCGCGCTCCCAGTTCTACAAGTTTGGCTGCCCCTCAATTTTAATTGCTCACTATTAGAAAATATTGAAGAGCCAGAAGGGTGAGGGGAGGGGTCTTCTTCGCACACCCCTGCTTCCTGGTGTCTGCTCGGGGCAGGAGGGGCCAGGAGGATTAATTAATTGTTCTGCTGGTTCGGGGTCTGTGGTGGCTGGGGGGTTGCTGGCCTCCTGGTGTGCCCGCTGCACTACACCCCAGCAGAGTCGAGGGAGGTAGGATGTGTGGATGTGTGGATGTATGGGACGTGAAAGTGTGTGTGGTAATGATTGGGCCTGGATCTGGGACTTGCCGTCGCCTGGCCTGCCTGTGTTTCTCCCGATGGGGCATCAGCGTTGCCTCTCCCCACTGCTCGCGACTTCACCCACCTGTGGGCACGTCTTGACTCCCAGGGCACTCGGCCAGGGGCGCTGGGGCAGGCGCTGACCCACTTTGTGGCTGTCTGGGGCGCTTGGCCCTCCTGGGTATTGGGTGGGGCCTCTGCCGGGGGGTTTGGGGGCGCTCGGGCTCCTGGGGCCCAGGTCCAGTGCACGGCCCATGTCTGGGCGGCTGGGGCCTGGCGGGGTCGGTGGGCTGTTGCCCCTGGTTCCCGGAGTGCCTCTGCCCTATGCTTATGGGGGCTCTTTCCGGGGGCTTCCTCTGCAGTCTTCTGGGTGGATGCGTGGTTGCCCCTGCGGTGGGCTACCTGGGTTCTGTGCTCTGTGGGGGCTGCTGGTGGCCTGGGTCTTGTGGCCCTCTCTGCCTGCTTCTGATTGTTTGGGGGGCTGTGGATTGTGGCCCTGTACGCTTATACACTCATAACTAAGCACGGTTATCATGTAGGTCCTGTGCCATGGGTGTTGCATGTTCTCACACACACACACACACACACACACATTCATTAGTCCAGTAGCATGGTCACTAAGCAGTTGATGTATTATCATGTCGTCTCAGGTCATCTATATCCACAGCTGTGTTGTATGCGATTGCCGCTTCTTGTGCTTGTTTTTGTTTGTTTGTGTGTTTGTTTTTTCTCTGCTTGTCTGCTTTCAGGTGCTCCTCTTGGTGCTAAGGCTGGATTCCCCTCATAGGCCATGGATTGTTGTCTGTTTTGTTTTTTACAGGTGTAGCAGCTGGTTGTCTGGTTTTTGTTTCTATTTTTTTCTGTTTCCTCTTCTTTCCTCTTCTTCTTTCCTTGTCCCCCGGTCCGGTTCAGTTCAGTTCATGTCATATATTGTAAAAAGAAATAAATAAATGGGCATCAAGGGGAGCTTTACATTTATAAAACTTCCCTTGGCAAAACAAATCTGTTTGGCATCATAGGTATTCAGACTACAATTCTTCTGACATAATGCTGAACAGGACAAGGGGAAAAAAAAGTAAAGAAGACAGTTCTGCCGAAAGCCAGGGATAGACCTGTTCTAAGTTCTATACTTTTTAAAAGGGGCGTGTTTATCAACTATGGAATTAGAAGATTTACAAAAATGGTCAAGTGCTAGATCTTCATCTGGGATTTTAACAGTGTCATATAACTATTCAACAGATCAGTTAAAAAAAAGCCTGCTCATGGAGATGTTTCAGGATCTGGATACCAAGCGTGGACCTAATGTTTTCATTTTTGCAATTCTGATACAGGCTATTGAGCAGTGATAACTAACACCAAGTTCAGATACTGCGGATTTTCTACCTTTGATTTGTTAAGATTGAGCCAATCAGGGACAACCTTGAAGGATCTCTTTGGTTTTGTAGGATCAGTAATTACCTGAGAAAGGTTGATATTGGTACACACCTTTTTTAAATGATCAGAGGCAGAGTTCAACTTGTTTAAATTAAAATTGCCACACAGAGATTGGGTTTAGGCCACATGCACACAGAATGACATCAACAAATATAAGAAATATTAAACATTTACACATAGATTTTTGAATATATGTAGAGGAATGATACTTTGAAATGTGCTCATTGCGGAGTTATGATCAGTTGAGTAATGAAGGTTGAACTATTCTGGGAAAGAGGTTCTATTCCCAGCATCATGATGGACACTCCTGATATAGAAGGTTTCGCTAACGCATTAGAATTGTTTTACTATTTTCATATGCATGTGCAATGAAGAATTGCTTGCTGCTGATAAATGCAAAGAAGAACAGCTTACACATAGATGCTCACATATAGGCTGCTGAATGCAATGAAGACCTGCTTATCAAGTAAAGTTCAATGTCAATGTGTAATATTCAATTAGGATTTGCAAAACAGTGAAGTTAAACAATGAATGGGTCCATAGTCGGTATGAGAAGACTACAGGAATATTTACCTGGGTGTACGTTCAAACAGAGATGAGAAAATTGCGATAAATAATTGTTTGTATGTTTGTTAGTATGTATATGAATGTTATGTGTATAAACTGTGTTGAGTTATAGTTACTCAGTAGTGTCTCAGTGAAACAACCGACGGGGGAAGCCTTGCGGTGACAACAAAAGCAGTGTTTTACTGATCAGTCAAGTTGCTCCAGTGTACTCCATACAAACTGGTTGGCTACTGAAGGGATAGAAAATGGGGAATACTTGTTTTAAAGCAAACAAGGAATTAGATGGGAAAAATACATGTTTTAACGGGACCCAGACAATATTAAATACTCAGACAGATGGGAGAAGAAGTGTAGTTTTGTAGGAAATCACAAAATTATTACATAGAATTAGTGAAATCAATTGAAGAATGCCTTTCTGAAGAGCTGTTTACCACAGATGAGCAGCTTTGCGACCAAGCACATTGTAGATCGCTTTACTGCCAAAATGATCTAATTTAATGGATTGGTTTAGACATGCATAACAGCATTTTAAGAACAAAGAGAGAAACAAAAAGGGACAACGCTTCATGGTGGAAGGTGATGTATAAATAACTGTGTATATGATGAAGGGGGTGGCAACACCCATTCCGAAATCCCGCCATTCCGACATCCCGCTATTCCGACATCCCACCATTCCGACATACCACCATTCCGACATACCACCATTCCGACATGCAAACGTCCCACCATTCCGACATCCCACCATTGCGACATCCCGCTATTCTGACGTTCAAATGTCCCACCATTCCGACAAGGCTTTCCGTATAAGGAAATGTGTGTTACTCAACAGGTGAGTCCCTTCTTTCTGTTCATGCAATTTATATGTTTAACATGTTTATAGACAAGCGTTATTAAAAACACAAAGTCTCGGCAACTGGAGGAGGAGAAGCAGTCCGCGGTGGTTTTCAATCACACACTCCAATGCCACTTGTTTCAACTTCCGAAAATTTAATCCAGGAAAAAAAGGCTTACAAACATGGACCAAAACGGCTCCATAACACGCACAAGAATCCAAAAGAAACGAAAGTTAACTAAAAGAAAGCAAATAAACAGTATGAAGTGGTCAAAATTGGTTTTACGCATGCCTATGTGCGTCTGGCACATGCGTCTTCGGGCTCTCCCACGTTGGTTTGTGGATGAAAGCTATATGTTCAGCTGTAATGTCATGTAAAAACAATCTCTACATGACATTTAGTCCCAGGTGTGACCAGTTAGGTCCTTAAGATATCAACAGGCTGTATAAAGCTACAACCGTTGCGGCTGTGTGTTTGTGCCAAATGCGCAAAACCCATCCGCGCTTCCCAAAATTGGAGTGAGTACTCATAAATCACGTGAATAACATGAATAAACGTTTTTACTGCATTTTGTTGTGTTTTATACGTTCTATGCTGTCATTTCTATCTTCTTCTATTGGCAAGGCAAGGCAGAGTGCTCGCAACTGTGTCCTGTGCAGTAGCCGTGATATCTGTAATTGCAATTATTACTTTTGCATATGATGACAGCGTGCAAAAGACGCATGGGCTCTGTGGAGAGCTCCGCTCCAGCTGGCTGCTGTGACAGCTCACTGACACTGTATTTCTGCTTAATCAGTTTCAGTCTCGCCAGAGTTATATTAATATCTGTATTTTTATATTTGAAATTCAGGGGATTTTGATAATAGATTATTAAAGTTTGTTTGCGAGGCTGTGGCCTCTGCATGTGCAAAGCTTGTGCGCCAAACTTTAGGGCGTATTTGCGCCGGCATATCATTAGTGCAAAATGTTTTGGGTAAAAAATAGGCTATTAAAAGGAACTGTCGGAATGGCGGTATGTTAAAAAAAACAAAAAACATACCGCCATTCCGACCATAGGAGGAAAAAAGTGTCGGAATGGTGGGACGTTTGATAAAAAATTAAGTGTCGCCATTCCGACAATTGGAGACCCATGTCGGAATGGCGAGATGTCGGAATGGCAGCATGTAACCATGATGAAGGAGAGACCATTTGAGCAGCACAGCCATTTCGCAGCACAGGGACAGCAATCCAAGTTACAGGATCTCCCACGTGGTATCACCTGTCACATTGTGTCAAGGCATCAAAAGAAGAAAAAATCACCAAACTCAAGGACAAAAAGACAAAGACTCCGGTGAACGAAGACAGAGGACTGACAAACCAGAAATACAAAAGGATTCTCGATATCAAGATCCAGAAGAAGAGGCTAACAATGCCACGAACACTTACGATGCTGGGAATGATGCCAGCAATGAACAGAGAAGAAGATTCAGTGTCATCAATCTGCATTACGTGCCTCTAATGAGGGGGTGAATATAGAATCCTCAATCCTTACAACGTCTCTGGGAACTGTGACAACAACAAGGTTTAAACCATTTTGATATATATTGTAACCTATTGTCTAAGGAATAGTGCTGAAAATGAGGTAAATCTAATCCACCACTGTCCTTGGTCTTCTGTAGGGTTTTTAAACTAATACGTGGTGGTTTGTTTTTCCACAGAAATTTGGAGATGCATGAATCTAGTGACTTAAACCAAGTAGCAGATGGTTTTATGGGGATCATTGAGAACAAATAGTTAACTTTTGGTAGTATCATCATTTTAATGGATGTAACTCTCCCCATAAGTGATATAGGTAAGGACTTCCAACGAGAGATCGTCCTCTACTGTCTTTAATAATTGCACATAATTTAGCTTTGTTAGCTCTGAGAGCCTGGAGGAAATGTTTATGCCTAAATATCTAATATTTCCTGACTGTAAAGTGATCGCAGGTATATTATGGACCCTACAGTTAATGGGCAGAACTGTGGTCTTAGACCAGTTGATAGAGTAGTCAGAAAGTGCTGAGAATTTATTTATGAGTGTGATCGTGTGACTGAGAGACGTCTGTGAGTTCTGAAGGAAAAGTAATACATCATCAGCATAAAGACTTATTTTATGCTCAATATTTTGGGATTAATTACTCACAAACGGGTAAGAAAAGGTAGTATTGCCAGACCATACATGATCAAAACAAGGAGCGGAGGTGGTTCAGCTGCAAGGTATGAATGTCTGACTATAGTTTGTAAAAAGCGGGTAAGATAAGGTGCGAATGCCCAACAATGTATGATCAAAAGAGGGAGCGGAGGGTTTTGGCTACAAGAAGGTTTGAATGTCCGACCATAGTTTGTAAAAAGCGGGTAAGAAAAGCTTACCATACATCATCAAAAGCAGGAGTGGATGTGTTCGGCTACAAGAAGATTTGAATGTCCATCAATAATTGCTTTAAAACATGAAAGAAAATTTTCAAATATCAAACCGCACATGATCATAAGCGGGAGAGGAGTTGTTCAGCTGCAAGAAGGTGTGAATGTCCACCCATAATTACTGAAAAATGGGTAAGAAAAGGTGAAAATGCCCAACCATACATCATCAAAAGCAGGAGTGGATGTGTTCGGCTACAAGAAAGTTTGAATGTCCGACCATAGTTTGTAAAAAGCGGGTAAGAAAAGGTTCGAATGCCCGAACATAGACCATCAAAAGAGGGAGCGGAGGTGTTCCGCTGTAAGAAGGTGTAAATGTCCGACCATAGTTGGTAAAAAGCGGGTAAGAAAAGGTTAAAATACCCGACTGTACACAATCAATAGCGGGAGCGGAGTTGTTTGGCTACAAGAAGGTGTGAAAGTCCGACCACGGTTTGTAAAAAGCGGGTAAGAAAAGGTTCGAATGCCCGAATATATACCATCAAAAGTGGAAGTGGATGTGTTCGGCTGCAAGAAGGTGTGAACGTCCGACCAAAGTTTGTAAAAAGCAGTTAAGAAAAGGTTCGAATATCCAACCAAACATAATCAAAAGCGGGAGCAGAGCTGTTCGACTGCAAGTAGGTGTGAATGTCAGATCATAATTTGCAAAAAGCTGATGAGAAAGGGTGAAAATGCCCGGCTATACACCATCAAATGTGGGAGCGGAAGTGTTCGGCTGTGAGTAGGTGTGAATGTCCAACCATAATTGCTGAAAAATGTGTTAGAAGAGACTAGAATGCCGGACAAGACATTATCAAATGCGGGAGCGGAGTTGTTCGGCTGTGAGTAGGTGTGAATCTCCGAGCATAGTTTGTAAAAAGGGGGTAAGAATAGGTTCGAATGCCCGAACATACACTATCAAAACAGGGAGCTGAGGTGGCTCAGCTGCAAGGTGTGAATGTCTGACTATAGTTTGTAAATAAGGTGCGAATGCCCAACAATGTATAATCAAAAGAGGGAGCGGAGGTTTTCGGCTACAAGAAGGTTTGAATGTCCGACCATAGTTTGTAAAAAGCGGGTAAGAAAAGGTTCAAATGCCTGACTATACACCATCAAAAGCGGGAGCAGAGGTGTTCCGCTGTAAGACGGTGTGAATGTCCGACCATATTTGGTAAAAAGCGGGTAAGAAAAGGTTAAAATACCCGACTGTACACAATCAATAGCGGGAGAGGAGGTGTTCAGCTGCAAGAAGGTGTGAATGTCCACCCATAATTACTGAAAAATGGGTAAGAAAAGGTGCGAATGCCAAACCATACATTATCAAAAGCAGGTGTGAATGTCAGATCATAATTTGCAAAAAGCTGATGAGAAAGGGTGAGAATGCCCGACTATACACCATCAAATGCGGGAGCGGAGTTGTTCGGCTGTGAGTAAGTGTGAATCTCCGACCATAATTGCTGAAAAATGTGTTAGAAAAGGTAAGAATGCCCGTCCATACATCATCAAAAGCGGGAGAGGTGGTGTTCGGCTGCAAGTAGGTGTGAATGTCCAGCCATAATTACTAACAAACGGGTAAGAAAAGGTAGTATTGCCAGACCATACATGATCAAAACAGGGAGCGGAGGTGGTTCAGCTGCAAGAAGGTGTGAATGTCCGACTAAAGTTCAAATATATTAACAAAAGCGGGAGGAGAGGTCTTCGGATGAGAGTGGTTGAGAATTTCCAACCATAATCTATAAAATGCGGTGAAAAAAAAGGTGTGATAGAACACTAAAAGGTGGAGCGGAAGTGTTCGGCTGCAAGAAGGTGTGAATGTCCGACTATATTTGGTGAAAAGCAGGTGAAGCAAGGTCTGAATGCCCAACCTTACATCATCAAAAGCGAGATCAGAGGTGTTTGGCTGCATGAAGGCCATAGTTTGCCAAAAGCGGGTAAGATGCGAATGACCGACTAAATATCAACAAAAGGTCTTCGGATGCAAGTGGGTGTGAATATCCCACCAAGTATGGTGGAGAGGAAGCTGTGAACAGCCGACCATAGTTGGCAAAAAACGGGTGAGAAAAGGAGCTAATGTCCAACCATACATGATCAAAACAGGGAGCGGAGGTGTTTGGCTGTGACAAGGTGTGAATGTCCACAAAAATTAATGAAAAGCGGGCAACAAGTAGGTTTGAATGCCCAACCATACATCATCAAAAGCAGGAGTGGATGTGTTCGGCTACAAGAAGGTTTGAATGTCCGAGCATAGTTTGTAAAAAGAGGGTAAGAAAAGGTTCGAATGCCCAAACATACAACATCAAAAGAGGGAGCGGAGGTGTTCCGCTGTAAGAAGGTGTGAATGTCCGACCATAGTTGGTAAAAAACGGGTAAGAAAAGGTTAAAATACCCGACTGTACACAATCAATAGCGGGAGCGGATGTGTTTGGCTACAAGAATGTGTGACAGTCCGACCATGGTTTGTAAAAAACGGGTAAGAAAAGGTGCGAATGCCCGACAATGTATGATCAAAAGAGGGAGCGGAGGTTTTCGGCTACAAGAAGGTTTGAATGTCCGACCATAGTTTGTAAAAAGCGGGAAAGAAAAGGTTCAAATGCCTGACTATACACCATCAAAAGCGGGAGCGGAGGTGTTCGGCTACAAGAAGGTGTGAAAGTTCAACCATGGTTTGTAAAAAGCTGCTAAGAAAAGGTTTGAATGCCCGAATATATACCATCAAAAGTGGAAGCGGAGGTGTTCGGCTGCAAGAAGGTGTGAACGTCCGACCAAAGTTTGCAAAAAGCAGTTAAGAAAAGGTTCGAATGCCCGAATATATACCATCAAAAGCGAGAGCAGAGCTGTTCGACTGCAAGTAGGTGTGAATGTCCAGCCATAATTACTCACAAACGGGTAAGAAAAGGTAGTATTGCCAGACCATACATGATCAAAACAGGGAGCTGAGGTGGTTCAGCTGCAAGATGTGAATGTCTGACTATAGTTTGTAAAAAGCGGGTAAGACAAGGTGCGAATGCCCGACAATGTATGATCAAAAGAGGGAGTGGAGGTCTTCGGCTGCAAGGTCTGAATGTCTAACCATAATTTCTAAAAACCGGGTAAGAAAAGGCTCGAAAGCCCGACTATACACAATCAAAAGCGGGAGCGGGAGGTTTTCAGCTGCAAATCCTTCACTCAAACCAAGTGAAAACTGCTTTGTCCTTCATATTTATCAATGTCTAGATTGACTTCAACAAAGAACAACACTGGATTTTGCAGTAGAAGAAAGAGCATCACTGAAGGATCAGTAATCCGAGAATAAGCTTATTTTCATACGTTCTGCATGATTTGGGATTTTATGTATAAAATGAATTCCTTCACTCAAACCAAGTTAAAACTGCTTTGTCCTTCATATTTATCAATGTCTAGATCGACTTCAACAAAGAACAACATTGTATTTTGCAGTAGAAGAAAAAGCAACACTGAAGGATCAGGAATCCGAGAATAAGCTTCTTTTCATACGTTTTGAATGATTTGGGATTTTATGTATAAAATGAATTCCTTCACTCAAACCAAGTGAAAACTGCTTTGTCCTTCATATTTATCAATGTCTAGATTTACTTCAACAAAGAACAACATTGTATTTTGCAGTAGTAGAAAGAGCAACACTTGAAGGAACAGGAATCCGAGAATAAGCTTATTTTCATACGTTCTGCATGATTTGGGATTTTATGTATAAAATGAATTCCTTTACTCAAACTATGTTAAAACTGCTTTGTCCTTCATATTTATCAATGTCTAGATTGACTTCAACAAAGAACAACATTGTATTTTGCAGTAGTAGAAAGAGCAACACTTGAAGGAACAGGAATCCGAGAATAAGCTTATTTTCATACGTTCTGCATGATTTGGGATTTTATGTATAAAATGAATTCCTTTACTCAAACTATGTTAAAACTGCTTTGTCCTTCATATTTATCAATGTCTAGATTGACTTCAACAAAGAACAACATTGTATTTTGCAGTAGAAGAAATAGCAACACTGAAGGATCAGGAATCCGAAAACACGCTTATTTTCATACGTTCTGCTTGATTTGGGATTTTGCTATAAAATTATTTCCTTCACTCAAACAAAGTGGAAACTGCTTTGTCCTTCATATTTATCAATGTCTATATCGATTTCAACAAAGAACAAGGCTGTATTTTGCAGTATAGGAAAGAGCAACACTGGAGGATCAGGAATCCGAGAATAAGCTTACTTTCATGAGTCCAAATAATAAGCTTACTTTCATGAGTATAAAATGAATTGCTTTGCTCAAACCAAGTTAAAATTGCTTTGTCCTTCATAGTTATCCGTGTCTAAAATGTATCAAGCATAAAGTTCCTCATATTACCCTGAATGAGAAAGAAGCATCCCTTAGGTTGAGCAATACGTTCCTTTTGCGGAGTTATGCATGATTTCGGATTTTGCTATAAAATTCATTCCTTCACACCTTTTTTTTTTCACCGCATTTTATAGATTATGGTTGGAAATTTCAACCACTCTAATCCGAAGACCTCTCCTCCCGCTTTTGTTAATATATTTGAACTTTAGTTGGACATTCACCCCTTTTTGCAGCTAAACCACCTCCGCTCCCTGTTTTGATCATGTATGGTCTGGCAATACTACATTTTCTTACCCGTTTGTGAGTAATTATGGCTGGATATTCACACCTACTTGCAGCTGAACACAATCTCTCTCGCTTTTAATTATGTTTGGATATTCGAACCTTTTCTTTACTGCTTTTTGCCAACTTTGGTCGGACGTTCACACCTTCTTGCAGCCGAACACCTCCGCTTCCGCTTTTGATGGTGTATGTTCGGGCATTCGAACCTTTTCTTACCAGCTTTTGACAAACGATGGTTGGACTTTCACACCTTCTTGTAGCCGAACAACTCCGCTCCCGCTATTGATTGTGTACAGTCGGGTATTTTAACCTTTTCTTACCCGCTTTTTACCAACTATGGTCGGACATTCACACCTTCTTACAGCGGAACACCTCCACTCCCTCTTTTGATGGTGTATGTTCGGGCAGTCAAACCTTTTCTTACCTGCTTTTTACAAACTATGGTCAGACATTCAACCCTTCTTGGAGCCGAACACATCCACTCCTGCTTTTGATTATGTATAGTTGGGCATTCGCACCTTTTCTTACCCATTTTTCAGTAATTATGGGTGTACATTCACACCTTCTTGCAGCCAAACACCTCCGCTCCCTCTTTTGATCATACATTTTCGGGCATTCGCACCTTTTCTTACCCGCTTTTTACAAACCATGGTTGGACTTTCACAACTTCTTGTAGCCGAACAACTACGCTCCCCCTATTGATTGTGTACAGTCGGGTATTTTAACCTTTTCTTACCCACTTTTTACCAACTATGGTCGGACATTCACACCTTCTTACAGCGGAACACCTCCGCTCCCTCTTTTGATGGTGTATGTTTGGGCATTCGAACCTTTTGTTACCCGCTTTTTACAAACTATGGTCAGACGTTCAAACCTTCTTGTAGCCGAACATATCCACTCCTGCTTTTGATGATGTATGGTTGGGCATTCAAACCTACTTTTTGCCCGCTTTTCATTAATTTTGGGTGGACATTCACACCTTGTCACAGCCAAACACCTCCGCTCCCTGTTTTGATCATGTATGGTTGCACATTCGCACCTTTTCTCACCCGCTTTTTGCAAACTATGGTCGGCTGTTCACAGCTTCCTCTCCACCATACTTGTATGGTGGGATGTTCACACCCAGTTGCATCCGAAGACCTCCGCCCCCACTTTTGTTGATATTTAGTTGGTCATTCGCAGCTTACCCGCTTTTGGCAAACTATGGCCTTCTTGCAGCCAAACACCTCTGATCTCGCTTTTGATAATGTAAGGTTGGGCATTCAGACCTTGCTTCACCTGCTTTTCACCAAATATAGTCGGACATTCACACCTTCTTGCAGCCGAACACTTCCGCTCCACCTTTTAGTGTTCTATCACACCTTTTTTTCACCGAATTTTATAGATTATGGTTGGAAATTCTCAACCACTCTCATCCGAAGACCTCTCCTCCCGCTTTTGTTAATATATTTGAACTTTAGTGAGACATTCACACCTTCTTGCAGCTGAACCACCTCCGCTCCCTGTTTTGATCATGTATGGTCTGGCAATACTACCTTTTCTTACCCGTTTGTGAGTAATTATGGCTGGACATTCACACCTACTTGCAGCCGAACACCACCTCTCTCGCTTTTGATGATGTATGGACTGGCATTCTTACCTTTTCTAACACATTTTTCAGAAATTACGGTCGGAGATTCACACCTACTCACAGCCGAACAACTCCGCTCCCGCATTTGATGGTGTGCAGTCGGACATTCTCACCCTTTCTCATCAGCTTTTTGCAAATTATGATCTGACATTCACACCTGCTTTTGATAATGTATGGTTTGGCATTCGCACCTTTTCTTACCCATTTGTCAGGAATAATGGGTGGACATTCACACCTTCTTGCAGCTGAACACCTCCTCTCCCACTTATGATCATGTGCGGTTTGATTTTCGAAAATTTTCTTTCATGTTTTCTAGCAATTATTGATGGACATTTAGAACTTCTTGCAGCTGAACACCTCCGCTCCTGCTTTTGATCATACCTTGTCAGGCATTCGCACCATGTCTTACCCGCTTTTTACAAACTTTAGTCGAACATTTACACCTTTTTGCAGCCGAACACCACCTCTCTCGCTTTTGATGATGTATGGTCCGGCATTCTTTCCTTTTCTAACACATTTTTCAGCAATTATGGTCGGACATTCACACCTACTCAGAGCCGAACACCTCCGCTCCCGCATTTGATGGTGTATAGTCGGGCATTCTCACCCTTTCTCATCAGCTTTTTGCAAATTATGATCTGACATTCACACCTGCTTTTGATAATGTATGGTTGGGCATTCGCACCTTTTTTTACCCATTTTTCAGGAATTATGGGTGGACATTCACACCTTCTTGCAGCTGAAAACCTCCTCTCCTTCTTATGATCATGTGCGGATGATATTCGAAAATTTTCTTTCATGTTTTAAAGCAATTATTGATGGACATTCAGACCTTCTTGCAGCTGAACCACTCTGCTCCCGCTTTTGATGGTGTATAGTCGGGCTTTCGAAACTTTCCTTCCCGGTTTATACAAATTATGGTTGGACATTCAGACCTTCTTGCAGCCGAACACCTCTGCTCCCTCTTTTGATCATACATTGTCGGGCATTAGCACCTTTTCTTACCCGCTTTTTACAAACCATGGTTGGACTTTCACAACTTCTTGTAGCCGAACAACTACGCTCCCGCTATTGATTGTGTACAGTCGGGTATTTTAACCTTTTCTTACCCGCTTTTTACCAACTATGGTCGGACATTCACACCTTCTTACAGCGGAACACCTCCGCTCCCTCCTTTGATGGTGTATGTTCGGGCATTCGAACCTTTTCTTACCCGCTTTTTACAAACTATGGTCAG
The DNA here is from genome assembly GCF_036924035.1 of Leuresthes tenuis. NCBI lineage: Eukaryota > Metazoa > Chordata > Actinopteri > Atheriniformes > Atherinopsidae > Leuresthes > Leuresthes tenuis. Next base: position 28,983,902 of record NW_027325365.1, on the reverse strand, counting down.
ACGTTCAAACCTTCTTGTAGCTGAACATATCCACTCTTGCTTTTGATGATGTATGGTTGGGCATTCGAACCTACTTGTTGCCCGCTTTTCATTAATTATGGGTGGACATTCACACCTTGTCTCAGCCAAACACCTCCGCTCCCTGTTTTGATCATGTATGGTTTGACATTCGCACCTTTGCTTACCTTCTTTTTATACTGATTGCTCAAGATTAAGTTGTTCTTTCTCAAACTACAAAAATTTTTTAATTGTTGAAACTTGATTTGAAGTGGATAAATAAGGAAGACAAACAGTTTTAAGTCAGGCTGATAGCAATTAATTTTATAGCAAAATCTGTATTTCGTCATTTGTCGAGAGATGCTTATTGCTGAAGAAGTTCTTTCTCATTCTACAAAGTACAACGTTGTTTATCATTGAAACTTGATTAGACATGAATAAATATGAAGGACAAAGCAGTCTTAACTTGGTTTGAGTTAAGGAATTCGTTTTATAGGAGAATCCGAATTCGTGCATAACTCGTAAAATAGAGCTTATTTTCGGATTCCTAAAGAATGAGTCTGGTTCTTTCTCATAATACAAAGTTTGTTGTTTATTGTTGAAACTTCATCAGACCGTTAGATATAGTCGGACTCACCTCGATGCACGGCTTGGGATCTGGAACCAGTACTCTTGAGAGGGGTTGGACTCTCTTCCACTCTGGAGTTGCCCGTGGTGAGAGGCGCAGAGCAGGTGTGGGCATACTTATTGCCCTCCCGGCTGTGTGCCAGTACATTGGGGTTTACCCCAGTGAACGAGAGGGTAGCCTCCCTCCGCCTTGGGTGGGGGGACGAGTCCTGACTGTTGTTTGTGCCTATGCGCCAAACAGCAGTTCAGAGTACCTACTCTTTTTGGAGTCTCTGGGGGAGGCACTGGAGAATGCTCCTACGGGAGACTCCCTCATTCTGCTGGGGGACTTCAATGCTCACGTGGGCAATGACAGTGAGACCTGGAGGGGTGTGATTGGGAGGAACGGCCCCCCCGATCTGAATCAGAGTGGTGTTATGTTGTTGGACTTCTGTGCCAGTCATAGACTGTCCATAACGAACACCATGTTCAGGCATAAGGGTGTCCATATGTGCACTTGGCACCAGGACACCCTTGGCCGCAGTTCGATGATCGACTTTGTGGTTGTATCATCGGACTTGCGGCCGTATGTCCTGGACACTCGGGTGAAGAGAGGGGCGGAGCTGTCAACTGATCACCACCTGGTGGTGAGTTGGCTCCGCTGGTGGGGGAGGATGCCGATCAGACCTGGCAGGCCCAAACGTATTGTGAGGGTCTGCTGGGAGCGTTTGTCAGAATCCCCCGTCAGAAGGAGCTTTAACTCCCACCTCCGGCAGAGCTTCAACCATATTTGAGGTGGGGGACATTGAATGGGCCATGTTCCGTGACTCCATTGCCGAGGCAGCTGGTCGGAGTTGTGGCCGTAAGGTGGTCGGTGCTTGTCGTGGCGGCAACCCTCGAACCTGCTGGTGGACACCAGTGGTGAGGGAAGCCGTCAAGCTGAAGAAGGAGTCCTATCGGGCCTTTTTGGCCAGTGGGACCCTGGAAGAAGCTGATAGGTACCGACGGGCCAGACGGGCCACGGCTTCGGCGGTTGCTGAGGCAAAAACTCGGGCCTGGGAGGAGTTCGGTGAGACCATGGAGAACGATTTCCGGACGGCCTCGAAAAGATTCTGGTCCACCATCCGGCATCTCAGGGGGGGGAAGCGGCTCACAGTCAACACTGTTTACAGTGCGGACGGGGCTTTGCTGACCTCAACTAGGGATGTTGTGAGTCGGTGGGGGGAGTACTTCGAGGAACTCCTCAATCCTACCAACACGTGCTCGGAAGAGGCAGAGTTGGAGAGCTCGGAGACGGGGCCTCCCATTTCTGGGGCTGAGGTTGCCGAGGTGGTTAAAAAGTTCCTCGGTGGCAAGGCCCCGGGGGTGGATGAGGTCCGTCCTGAGTTTCTCAAGGCTCTGGATGTTGTAGGGCTGTCTTGGCTGACACGCCTCTGCAGTATCGCGTGGACATCGGGGACAGTGCCTCTGGACTGGCAGATTGGGGTGGTGGTCCCCCTCTTTAAAAAGGGGGACCGGAGGGTGTGTTCCAACTATAGGGGTATCACACTCCTCAGCCTCCCTGGTAAGGTCTATTCGGGGGTATTGGAGAGGAGGATCCGTCGGATAATCGAGCCTCGGATTCAGGAGATGCAGTGTGGCTTTCGTCCTGGCCGTGGAACAGTGGACCAGCTCTATACCCTCGGCAGGATCCTGGAGGGTGCATGGGAGTTCGCCCAACCAGTCTACATGTGTTTTGTGGACTTGGAGAAAGCGTTCGACCGTGTCCCTCGTGGAGTCCTGTGGGGGGTGCTCCGGGAATATGGAGTGCCGGACCCCTTGATAGGGGCCGTTCGGTCTCTGTATGACCGGTGCCTCTACTTACTGGTCAATCTACGTTCCCATCCTCACCTATGGTCACGAGTTGTGGGTAGTGACCGAAAGAACAAGATCGCGAATACAAGCGGCCGAAATGGGTTTCCTCCGCAGGGTGTCTGGGCTCTCCCTTAGAGATAGGGTGAGAAGCTCAGTCATCCGGGAGGGGCTCGGAGTAGAACCGCTGCTCCTCCGCATTGAGAGGAGTCAGATGAGGTGGCTCGGGCATCTGGTTAAGATGCCCCCTGGGCGCCTCCCTGGGGAGGTGTTCCGGGCACGTCCCACTGGGAGGAGACCCCGGGGGAGACCCAGGACACGTTGGAGAGACTATGTCTCTCGGCTGGCCTGGGAACACCTCGGGGTCCCCCCGGAAGAGCTGGAGGAAGTGGCCGGGGACAGAGACGTCTGGGTTTCTCTGCTCAAGCTGCTGCCCCCGCGATATATATATATCCTCCACCAACCAGACTTACAACCCCCGACTAGGGTAGCAGAATTTCTAAGCATCTGTACCCCAAAACTACTATCAAAAATATATAAATTATTGTCTAAGATAGATGACACAATGTCTCTTCCATCCTCAAAATGGGAGGCAGATTTATCCATCAGTTCTGGTCATAGCTTCTAACCACAAATATGTTTGAACACCTTCATAAAGACTCGAAATCCTAATTTACAGCTCATACAATACAAAATCCTTCATAGAACACACTATACAGGACAAAGGATGTTCAGGATGGGTCTAACACACTCAAACATTTGCTCACATTGCACAGATAACACACCTGATGATTATGTACACGCTTTGTGGTTTTCTGCGCCTGTCCAGAAGTTCTGGCTTGAAGTCTGTGAGGACCTATCAACATGGCTAAAGTGTAGCATCCCTGCATGCCCCACACTGTGCATACTGGGTGACTTAGACAACATCAACATGGAAATTAACTCAGCACACATGGTTGTCACAGTGTTATGTATCGCAAAGAAAACTATTCTCATGAACTGGAAAGCGAAGAACAATCTGTGTATTAACCAGTTTAGAAATTTTCTTTTAGATTATATTAGCATGGAAACAATGTCTGCCTCCTCAAAACATCAATTGGCTGAATTTCATTCTCTCTGGTCCCCTCTGATTAGTTTTATCACATAGTGGTGGTGGTGGGTTGCTGGGTGATGGTGGGTCTCAGGCCCGGGCTGCTGCGACTGGTGTGACCGGGTGGTTTGTTTGTTTGTTTTTTGTAGAGGTCCTCCGGGGTGGGGTTGGGTTGAGTGGGGTGGGGCGGGATGGATACCTTCTGGGGGTACAGTAGCTCCCGGAATATGGTCGCTGCAGGCCCCGAGCCTGGTGGACATCAGGCCCTCCTGCCCATTGCTGGCTCCCAGGTAGCGGGGATGCCTATTGCAGCCAGTCCCTGGCTGCCCTCTCTGGGGGAGAGTAGCTCCCCCGGTATATATCCCCATACCCCTCTTCCTTCTGGCTCCTGTACACAGCACACACTCACACATGAAGGGTTTTGGGGGCGTGTGTGTTCGGTGGGGTGTAGTGGATGGGGCCACGTAGGTGGTCCCCTTTGGTTGCACTCTGCAGTTCCCTGCCCCTGTTTTAATTACACCTTAGACATTAGTACTTATCAAACACACTCACACACACACATTAGGTCTTGGGGGGTGGTTACACTGAGTGGCATCTGGTGGGCGGGGCTCTTTGGGTATGTAGGCTGCCCAGAGTGCCGCGCTCCCAGTTCTACAAGTTTGGCTGCCCCTCAATTTTAATTGCTCACTATTAGAAAATATTGAAGAGCCAGAAGGGTGAGGGGAGGGGTCTTCTTCGCACACCCCTGCTTCCTGGTGTCTGCTCGGGGCAGGAGGGGCCAGGAGGATTAATTAATTGTTCTGCTGGTTCGGGGTCTGTGGTGGCTGGGGGGTTGCTGGCCTCCTGGTGTGCCCGCTGCACTACACCCCAGCAGAGTCGAGGGAGGTAGGATGTGTGGATGTATGGGACGTGAAAGTGTGTGTGGTAATGATTGGGCCTGGATCTGGGACTTGCTGTCGCCTGGCCTGCCTGTGTTTCTCCCGATGGGGCATCAGCGTTGCCTCTCCCCACTGCTCGCGACTTCACCCACCTGTGGGCACGTCTTGACTCCCAGGGCACTTGGCCAGGGGCGCTGGGGCAGGCGCTGACCCACTTTGTGGCTGTCTGGGGCGCTTGGCCCTCCTGGGTATTGGGTGGGGCCTCTGCCGGGGGGTTTGGGGGCGCTCGGGCTCCTGGGGCCCAGGTCCAGTGCACGGCCCATGTCTGGGCGGCTGGGGCCTGGCGGGGTCGGTGGGCTGTTGCCCCTGGTTCCCGGAGTGCCTCTGCCCTATGCTTATGGGGGCTCTTTCCGGGGGCTTCCTCTGCAGTCTTCTGGGTGGATGCGTGGTTGCCCCTGCGGTGGGCTACCTGGGTTCTGTGCTCTGTGGGGGCTGCTGGTGGCCTGGGTCTTGTGGCCCTCTCTGCCTGCTTCTGATTGTTTGGGGGGCTGTGGATTGTGGCCCTGTACGCTTATACACTCATAACTAAGCACGGTTATCATGTAGGTCCTGTGCCATGGGTGTTGCATGTTCTCACACACACACACACACACACACATTCATTAGTCCAGTAGCATGGTCACTAAGCAGTTGATGTGTTATCATGTCGTCTCAGGTCATCTATATCCACAGCTGTGTTGTATGCGATTGCCGCTTCTTGTGCTTGTTTTTGTTTGTTTGTGTGTTTGTTTTTTCTCTGCTTGTCTGCTTTCAGGTGCTCCTCTTGGCGCTAAGGCTGGATTCCCCTCATAGGCCATGGATTGTTGTCTGTTTTGTTTTTTACAGGTGTAGCAGCTGGTTGTCTGGTTTTTGTTTCTATTTTTTTTCTGTTTCCTCTTCTTTCCTCTTCTTCTTTCCTTGTCCCCCGGTCCGGTTCAGTTCAGTTCATGTCATATATTGTAAAAAGAAATAAATAAATGGGCATCAAGGGGAGCTTTACATTTATAAAACTTCCCTTGGCAAAACAAATCTGTTTGGCATCATAGGTATTCAGACTACAATTCTTCTGACATAATGCTGAACAGGACAAGGGGAAAAAAAAGTAAAGAAGACAGTTCTGCCGAAAGCCAGGGATAGACCTGTTCTAAGTTCTATACTTTTTAAAAGGGGCGTGTTTATCAACTATGGAATTAGAAGATTTACAAAAATGGTCAAGTGCTAGATCTTCATCTGGGATTTTAACAGTGTCATATAACTATTCAACAGATCAGTTAAAAAAAAGCCTGCTCATGGAGATGTTTCAGGATCTGGATACCAAGCGTGGACCTAATGTTTTCATTTTTGCAATTCTGATACAGGCTATTGAGCAGTGATAACTAACACCAAGTTCAGATACTGCGGATTTTCTACCTTTGATTTGTTAAGATTGAGCCAATCAGGGACAACCTTGAAGGATCTCTTTGGTTTTGTAGGATCAGTAATTACCTGAGAAAGGTTGATATTGGTACACACCTTTTTTAAATGATCAGAGGCAGAGTTCAACTTGTTTAAATTAAAATTGCCACACAGAGATTGGGTTTAGGCCACATGCACACAGAATGACATCAACAAATATAAGAAATATTAAACATTTACACATAGATTTTTGAATATATGTAGAGGAATGATACTTTGAAATGTGCTCATTGCGGAGTTATGATCAGTTGAGTAATGAAGGTTGAACTATTCTGGGAAAGAGGTTCTATTCCCAGCATCATGATGGACACTCCTGATATAGAAGGTTTCGCTAACGCATTGGAATTGTTTTACTATTTTCATATGCATGTGCAATGAAGAATTGCTTGCTGCTGATAAATGCAAAGAAGAACAGCTTACACATAGATGCTCACATATAGGCTGCTGAATGCAATGAAGACCTGCTTATCAAGTAAAGTTCAATGTCAATGTGTAATATTCAATTAGGATTTGCAAAACAGTGAAGTTAAACAATGAATGGGTCCATAGTCGGTATGAGAAGACTACAGGAATATTTACCTGGGTGTACGTTCAAACAGAGATGAGAAAATTGCGATAAATAATTGTTTGTTTGTTTGTTAGTATGTATATGAATGTTATGTGTATAAACTGTGTTGAGTTATAGTTACTCAGTAGTGTCTCAGTGAAACAACCGACGGGGGAAGCCTTGCGGTGACAACAAAAGCAGTGTTTTACTGATCAGTCAAGTTGCTCCAGTGTACTCCATACAAACTGGTTGGCTACTGAAGGGATAGAAAATGGGGAATACTTGTTTTAAAGCAAACAAGGAATTAGATGGGAAAAATACATGTTTTAACGGGACCCAGACAATATTAAATACTCAGACAGATGGGAGAAGAAGTGTAGTTTTGTAGGATATCACAAAATTATTACATAGAATTAGTGAAATCAATTGAAGAATGCCTTTCTGAAGAGCTGTTTACCACAGATGAGCAGCTTTGCGACCAAGCACATTGTAGATCGCTTTACTGCCAAAATGATCTAATTTAATGGATTGGTTTAGACATGCATAACAGCATTTTAAGAACAAAGAGAGAAACAAAAAGGGACAACGCTTCATGGTGGAAGGTGATGTATAAATAACTGTGTATATGATGAAGGGGGTGGCAACACCCATTCCGAAATCCCGCCATTCCGACATCCCGCTATTCCGACATCCCACCATTCCGACATACCACCATTCCGACATACCACCATTCCGACATGCAAACGTCCCACCATTCCGACATCCCACCATTGCGACATCCCGCTATTCTGACGTTCAAATGTCCCACCATTCCGACAAGGCTTTCCGTATAAGGAAATGTGTGTTACTCAACAGGTGAGTCCCTTCTTTCTGTTCATGCAATTTATATGTTTAACATGTTTATAGACAAGCGTTATTAAAAACACAAAGTCTCGGCAACTGGAGGAGGAGAAGCAGTCCGCGGTGGTTTTCAATCACACACTCCAATGCCACTTGTTTCAACTTCCGAAAATTTAATCCAGGAAAAAAAGGCTTACAAACATGGACCAAAACGGCTCCATAACACGCACAAGAATCCAAAAGAAACGAAAGTTAACTAAAAGAAAGCAAATAAACAGTATGAAGTGGTCAAAATTGGTTTTACGCATGCCTATGTGCGTCTGGCACATGCGTCTTCGGGCTCTCCCACGTTGGTTTGTGGATGAAAGCTATATGTTCAGCTGTAATGTCATGTAAAAACAATCTCTACATGACATTTAGTCCCAGGTGTGACCAGTTAGGTCCTTAAGATATCAACAGGCTGTATAAAGCTACAACCGTTGCGGCTGTGTGTTTGTGCCAAATGCGCAAAACCCATCCGCGCTTCCCAAAATTGGAGTGAGTACTCATAAATCACGTGAATAACATGAATAAACGTTTTTACTGCATTTTGTTGTGTTTTATACGTTCTATGCTGTCATTTCTATCTTCTTCTATTGGCAAGGCAAGGCAGAGTGCTCGCAACTGTGTCCTGTGCAGTAGCCGTGATATCTGTAATTGCAATTATTACTTTTGCATATGATGACAGCGTGCAAAAGACGCATGGGCTCTGTGGAGAGCTCCGCTCCAGCTGGCTGCTGTGACAGCTCACTGACACTGTATTTCTGCTTAATCAGTTTCAGTCTCGCCAGAGTTATATTAATATCTGTATTTTTATATTTGAAATTCAGGGGATTTTGATAATAGATTATTAAAGTTTGTTTGCGAGGCTGTGGCCTCTGCATGTGCAAAGCTCGTGCGCCAAACTTTAGGGCGTATTTGCGCCGGCATATCATTAGTGCAAAATGTTTTGGGTAAAAAATAGGCTATTAAAAGGAACTGTCGGAATGGCGGTATGTTAAAAAAAACAAAAAACATACCGCCATTCCGACCATAGGAGGAAAAAAGTGTCGGAATGGTGGGACGTTTGATAAAAAATTAAGTGTCGCCATTCCGACAATTGGAGACCCATGTCGGAATGGCGAGATGTCGGAATGGCAGCATGTAACCATGATGAAGGAGAGACCATTTGAGCAGCACAGCCATTTCGCAGCACAGGGACAGCAATCCAAGTTACAGGATCTCCCACGTGGTATCACCTGTCACATTGTGTCAAGGCATCAAAAGAAGAAAAAATCACCAAACTCAAGGACAAAAAGACAAAGACTCCGGTGAACGAAGACAGAGGACTGACAAACCAGAAATACAAAAGGATTCTCGATATCAAGATCCAGAAGAAGAGGCTAACAATGCCACGAACACTTACGATGCTGGGAATGATGCCAGCAATGAACAGAGAAGAAGATTCAGTGTCATCAATCTGCATTACGTGCCTCTAATGAGGGGGTGAATATAGAATCCTCAACGATTACAACGTCTCTGGGAACTGTGACAACAACAAGGTTTAAACCATTTTGATATATATTGTAACCTATTGTCTAAGGAATAGTGCTGAAAATGAGGTAAATCTAATCCACCACTGTCCTTGGTCTTCTGTAGGGTTTTTAAACTAATACGTGGTGGTTTGTTTTTCCACAGAAATTTGGAGATGCATGAATCTAGTGACTTAAACCAAGTAGCAGATGGTTTTATGGGGATCATTGAGAACAAATAGTTAACTTTTGGTAGTATCATCATTTTAATGGATGTAACTCTCCCCATAAGTGATATAGGTAAGGACTTCCAACGAGAGATCGTCCTCTACTGTCTTTAATAATTGCACATAATTTAGCTTTGTTAGCTCTGAGAGCCTGGAGGAAATGTTTATGCCTAAATATCTAATATTTCCTGACTGTAAAGTGATCGCAGGTATATTATGGACCCTACAGTTAATGGGCAGAACTGTGGTCTTAGACCAGTTGATAGAGTAGTCAGAAAGTGCTGAGAATTTATTTATGAGTGTGATCGTGTGACTGAGAGACGTCTGTGAGTTCTGAAGGAAAAGTAATACATCATCAGCATAAAGACTTATTTTATGCTCAATATTTTGGGATTAATTACTCACAAACGGGTAAGAAAAGGTAGTATTGCCAGACCATACATGATCAAAACAGGGAGCGGAGCTGGTTCAGCTGCAAGGTATGAATGTCTGACTATAGTTTGTAAAAAGCGGGTAAGATAAGGTGCGAATGCCCAACAATGTATGATCAAAAGAGGGAGCGGAGGGTTTTGGCTACAAGAAGGTTTGAATGTCCGACCATAGTTTGTAAAAAGCGGGTAAGAAAAGCTTACCATACATCATCAAAAGCAGGAGTGGATGTGTTCGGCTACAAGAAGATTTGAATGTCCATCAATAATTGCTTTAAAACATGAAAGAAAATTTTCAAATATCAAACCGCACATGATCATAAGCGGGAGAAGAGTTGTTCAGCTGCAAGAAGGTGTGAATGTCCACCCATAATTACTGAAAAATGGGTAAGAAAAGGTGAAAATGCCCAACCATACATCATCAAAAGCAGGAGTGGATGTGTTCGGCTACAAGAAAGTTTGAATGTCCGACCATAGTTTGTAAAAAGCGGGTAAGAAAAGGTTCGAATGCCCGAACATAGACCATCAAAAGAGGGAGCGGAGGTGTTCCGCTGTAAGAAGGTGTAAATGTCCGACCATAGTTGGTAAAAAGCGGGTAAGAAAAGGTTAAAATACCCGACTGTACACAATCAATAGCGGGAGCGGAGTTGTTTGGCTACAAGAAGGTGTGAAAGTCCAACCACGGTTTGTAAAAAGCGGGTAAGAAAAGGTTCGAATGCCCGAATATATACCATCAAAAGTGGAAGTGGATGTGTTCGGCTGCAAGAAGGTGTGAACGTCCGACCAACGTTTGTAAAAAGCATTTAAGAAAAGGTTCGAATATCCAACCAAACATAATCAAAAGCGGGAGCAGAGCTGTTCGACTGCAAGTAGGTGTGAATGTCAGATCATAATTTGCAAAAAGTTGATGAGAAAGGGTGAAAATGCCCGGCTATACACCATCAAATGTGGGAGCGGAAGTGTTCGGCTGTGAGTAGGTGTGAATGTCCAACCATAATTGCTGAAAAATGTGTTAGAAGAGACTAGAATGCCGGACAAGACATTATCAAATGCGGGAGCGGAGTTGTTCGGCTGTGAGTAGGTGTGAATCTCCGAGCATAGTTTGTAAAAAGGGGGTAAGAATAGGTTTGAATGCCCGAACATACACTATCAAAACAGGGAGCTGAGGTGGCTCAGCTGCAAGGTGTGAATGTCTGACTATAGTTTGTAAATAAGGTGCGAATGCCCAACAATGTATAATCAAAAGAGGGAGCGGAGGTTTTTGGCTACAAGAAGGTTTGAATGTCCGACCATAGTTTGTAAAAAGCGGGTAAGAAAAGGTTCAAATGCCTGACTATACACCATCAAAAGCGGGAGCAGAGGTGTTCCGCTGTAAGACGGTGTGAATGTCCGACCATATTTGGTAAAAAGCGGGTAAGAAAAGGTTAAAATACCCGACTGTACACAATCAATAGCGGGAGAGGAGGTGTTCAGCTGCAAGAAGGTGTGAATGTCCACCCATAATTACTGAAAAATGGGTAAGAAAAGGTGCGAATGCCAAACCATACATTATCAAAAGCAGGTGTGAATGTCAGATCATAATTTGCAAAAAGCTGATGAGAAAGGGTGAGAATGCCCGACTATACACCATCAAATGCGGGAGCGGAGTTGTTCGGCTGTGAGTAAGTGTGAATCTCCGACCATAATTGCTGAAAAATGTGTTAGAAAAGGTAAGAATGCCCGTCCATACATCATCAAAAGCGGGAGAAGTGGTGTTCGGCTGCAAGTAGGTGTGAATGTCCAGCCATAATTACTAACAAACGGGTAAGAAAAGGTAGTATTGCCAGACCATACATGATCAAAACAGGGAGCGGAGGTGGTTCAGCTGCAAGAAGGTGTGAATGTCCGACTAAAGTTCAAATATATTAACAAAAGCGGGAGGAGAGGTCTTCGGATGAGAGTGGTTGAGAATTTCCAACCATAATCTATAAAATGCGGTGAAAAAAAAGGTGTGATAGAACACTAAAAGGTGGAGCGGAAGTGTTCGGCTGCAAGAAGGTGTGAATGTCCGACTATATTTGGTGAAAAGCAGGTGAAGCAAGGTCTGAATGCCCAACCTTACATCATCAAAAGCGAGATCAGAGGTGTTTGGCTGCATGAAGGCCATAGTTTGCCAAAAGCGGGTAAGCTGCGAATGACCGACTAAATATCAACAAAAGGTCTTCGGATGCAAGTGGGTGTGAATATCCCACCAAGTATGGTGGAGAGGAAGCTGTGAACAGCCGACCATAGTTGGCAAAAAACGGGTGAGAAAAGGAGCGAATGTCCAACCATACATGATCAAAACAGGGAGCGGAGGTGTTTGGCTGTGACAAGGTGTGAATGTCCACAAAAATTAATGAAAAGCGGGCAACAAGTAGGTTTGAATGCCCAACCATACATCATCAAAAGCAGGAGTGGATGTGTTCGGCTACAAGAAGGTTTGAATGTCCGAGCATAGTTTGTAAAAAGCGGGTAAGAAAAGGTTCGAATGCCCAAACATACAACATCAAAAGAGGGAGCGGAGGTGTTCCGCTGTAAGAAGGTGTGAATGTCCGACCATAGTTGGTAAAAAACGGGTAAGAAAAGGTTAAAATACCCGACTGTACACAATCAATAGCGGGAGCGGATGTGTTTGGCTACAAGAATGTGTGACAGTCCGACCATGGTTTGTAAAAAACGGGTAAGAAAAGGTGCGAATGCCCGACAATGTGTGATCAAAAGAGGGAGCGGAGGTTTTCGGCTACAAGAAGGTTTGAATGTCCGACCATAGTTTGTAAAAAGCGGGAAAGAAAAGGTTCAAATGCCTGACTATACACCATCAAAAGCGGGAGCGGAGGTGTTCGGCTACAAGAAGGTGTGAAAGTTCAACCATGGTTTGTAAAAAGCTGCTAAGAAAAGGTTCGAATGCCCGAATATATACCATCAAAAGCGGAAGCGGAGGTGTTCGGCTGCAAGAAGGTGTGAACGTCCGACCAAAGTTTGCAAAAAGCAGTTAAGAAAAGGTTCGAATGCCCGAATATATACCATCAAAAGCGAGAGCAGAGCTGTTCGACTGCAAGTAGGTGTGAATGTCCAGCCATAATTACTCACAAACGGGTAAGAAAAGGTAGTATTGCCAGACCATACATGATCAAAACAGGGAGCTGAGGTGGTTCAGCTGCAAGATGTGAATGTCTGACTATAGTTTGTAAAAAGCGGGTAAGACAAGGTGCGAATGCCCGACAATGTATGATCAAAAGAGGGAGTGGAGGTCTTCGGCTGCAAGGTCTGATTGTCTAACCATAATTTCTAAAAACCGGGTAAGAAAAGGCTCGAAAGCCCGACTATACACAATCAAAAGCGGGAGCGGGAGGTTTTCAGCTGCAAATGCTTCACTCAAACCAAGTGAAAACTGCTTTGTCCTTCATATTTATCAATGTCTAGATTGACTTCAACAAAGAACAACACTGGATTTTGCAGTAGAAGAAAGAGCATCACTGAAGGATCAGTAATCCGAGAATAAGCTTATTTTCATACGTTCTGCATGATTTGGGATTTTATGTATAAAATGAATTCCTTCACTCAAACCAAGTTAAAACTGCTTTGTCCTTCATATTTATCAATGTCTAGATCGACTTCAACAAAGAACAACATTGTATTTTGCAGTAGAAGAAAAAGCAACACTGAAGGATCAGGAATCCGAGAATAAGCTTCTTTTCATACGTTTTGAATGATTTGGGATTTTATGTATAAAATGAATTCCTTCACTCAAACCAAGTGAAAACTGCTTTGTCCTTCATATTTATCAATGTCTAGATTTACTTCAACAAAGAACAACATTGTATTTTGCAGTAGTAGAAAGAGCAACACTTGAAGGAACAGGAATCCGAGAATAAGCTTATTTTCATACGTTCTGCATGATTTGGGATTTTATGTATAAAATGAATTCCTTTACTCAAACTATGTTAAAACTGCTTTGTCCTTCATATTTATCAATGTCTAGATTGACTTCAACAAAGAACAACATTGTATTTTGCAGTAGAAGAAATAGCAACACTGAAGGATCAGGAATCCGAAAACACGCTTATTTTCATACGTTCTGCTTGATTTGGGATTTTGCTATAAAATTATTTCCTTCACTCAAACAAAGTGGAAACTGCTTTGTCCTTCATATTTATCAATGTCTATATCGATTTCAACAAAGAACAAGGCTGTATTTTGCAGTATAGGAAAGAGCAACACTGGAGGATCAGGAATCCGAGAATAAGCTTACTTTCATGAGTCCTGCACGATTTCGGATTTTCCTATAAAATGAATTGCTTTGCTCAAACCAAGTTAAAATTGCTTTGTCCTTCATAGTTATCCGTGTCTAAAATGTATCAAGCATAAAGTTCCTCATATTACCCTGAATGAGAAAGAAGCATCCCTTTGGTTGAGCAATACGTTCCTTTTGCGGAGTTATGCATGATTTCGGATTTTGCTATAAAATTCATTCCTTCACACCTTTTTTTTTTCACCGCATTTTATAGATTATGGTTGGAAATTTCAACCACTCTAATCCGAAGACCTCTCCTCCCGCTTTTGTTAATATATTTGAACTTTAGTTGGACATTCACCCCTTTTTGCAGCTAAACCACCTCCGCTCCCTGTTTTGATCATGTATGGTCTGGCAATACTACATTTTCTTACCCGTTTGTGAGTAATTATGGCTGGATATTCACACCTACTTGCAGCTGAACACAATCTCTCTCGCTTTTAATTATGTTTGGATATTCGAACCTTTTCTTTACTGCTTTTTGCCAACTTTGGTCGGACGTTCACACCTTCTTGCAGCCGAACACCTCCGCTTCCGCTTTTGATGGTATATATTCGGGCATTCGAACCTTTTCTTACCAGCTTTTGACAAACGATGGTTGGACTTTCACACCTTCTTGTAGCCGAACAACTCCGCTCCCGCTATTGATTGTGTACAGTCGGGTATTTTAACCTTTTCTTACCCACTTTTTACCAACTATGGTCGGACATTCACACCTTCTTACAGCGGAACACCTCCGCTCCCTCTTTTGATGGTGTATGTTTGGGCATTCGAACCTTTTCTTACCCGCTTTTTACAAACTATGGTCAGACGTTCAAACCTTCTTGTAGCCGAACATATCCACTCCTGCTTTTGATGATGTATGGTTGGGCATTCAAACCTACTTTTTGCCCGCTTTTCATTAATTTTGGGTGGACATTCACACCTTGTCACAGCCAAACACCTCCGCTCCCTGTTTTGATCATGTATGGTTGCACATTCGCACCTTTTCTCACCCGCTTTTTGCAAACTATGGTCGGCTGTTCACAGCTTCCTCTCCACCATACTTGTATGGTGGGATGTTCACACCCAGTTGCATCCGAAGACCTCCGCCCCCACTTTTGTTGATATTTAGTTGGTCATTCGCAGCTTACCCGCTTTTGGCAAACTATGGCCTTCTTGCAGCCAAACACCTCTGATCTCGCTTTCGATAATGTAAGGTTGGGCATTCAGACCTTGCTTCACCTGCTTTTCACCAAATATAGTCGGACATTCACACCTTCTTGCAGCCGAACACTTCCGCTCCACCTTTTAGTGTTCTATCACACCTTTTTTTCACCGAATTTTATAGATTATGGTTGGAAATTCTCAACCACTCTCATCCGAAGACCTCTCCTCCCGCTTTTGTTAATATATTTGAACTTTAGTGAGACATTCACACCTTCTTGCAGCTGAACCACCTCCGCTCCCTGTTTTGATCATGTATGGTCTGGCAATACTACCTTTTCTTACCCGTTTGTGAGTAATTATGGCTGGACATTCACACCTACTTGCAGCCGAACACCACCTCTCTCGCTTTTGATGATGTATGGACTGGCATTCTTACCTTTTCTAACACATTTTTCAGAAATTACGGTCGGAGATTCACACCTACTCACAGCCGAACAACTCCGCTCCCGCATTTGATGGTGTGCAGTCGGACATTCTCACCCTTTCTCATCAGCTTTTTGCAAATTATGATCTGACATTCACACCTGCCTTTGATAATGTATGGTTTGGCATTCGCACCTTTTCTTACCCATTTGTCAGGAATAATGGGTGGACATTCACACCTTCTTGCAGCTGAACACCTCCTCTCCCGCTTATGATCATGTGCGGTTTGATTTTCGAAAATTTTCTTTCATGTTTTCTAGCAATTATTGATGGACATTTAGACCTTCTTGCAGCTGAACACCTCCGCTCCTGCTTTTGATCATACCTTGTCAGGCATTCGCACCATGTCTTACCCGCTTTTTACAAACTTTAGTCGAACATTTACACCTTTTTGCAGCCGAACACCACCTCTCTCGCTTTTGATGATGTATGGTCCGGCATTCTTTCCTTTTCTAACACATTTTTCAGCAATTATGGTCGGACATTCACACCTACTCAGAGCCGAACACCTCCGCTCCCGCATTTGATGGTGTATAGTCGGGCATTCTCACCCTTTCTCATCAGCTTTTTGCAAATTATGATCTGATATTCACACCTGCTTTTGATAATGTATGGTTGGGCATTCGCACCTTTTTTTACCCATTTTTCAGGAATTATGGGTGGACATTCACACCTTCTTGCAGCTGAACACCTCCTCTCCTTCTTATGATCATGTGCGGATGATATTCGAAAATTTTCTTTCATGTTTTAAAGCAATTATTGATGGACATTCAGACCTTCTTGCAGCTGAACCACTCTGCTCCCGCTTTTGATGGTGTATAGTCGGGCTTTCGAAACTTTCCTTCCCGGTTTATACAAATTATGGTTGGACATTCAGACCTTCTTGCAGCCGAACACCTCTGCTCCCTCTTTTGATCATACATTGTCGGGCATTAGCACCTTTTCTTACCCGCTTTTTACAAACCATAGTCGGACTTTCACATCTTTTAGTAGCCGAACAACTCCGCTCCCGCTATTGATTGTGTACAGTCGGGTATTTTAACCTTTTCTTACCCGCTTTTTACCAACTATGGTCGGACATTCACACCTTCTTACAGCGGAACACCTCCGCTCCCTCTTTTGATGGTGTATGTTCGGGCAGTCAAACCTTTTCTTACCTGCTTTTTACAAACTATGGTCAGACATTCAACCCTTCTTGGAGCCGAACACATCCACTCCTGCTTTTGATGATGTATATTTGGGCATTCGCACCTTTTCTTACCCATTTTTCAGTAATTATGGGTGTACATTCACACCTTCTTGCAGCCAAACACCTCCGCTCCCTCTTTTGATCATACATTTTCGGGCATTCGCACCTTTTCTTACCCGCTTTTTACAAACCATGGTCGGACTTTCACACCTTTTAGTAGCCGAACAACTCCGCACCCGCTACTGATTGTGTACAGTCGGGTATTTTAACCTTTTCTTACCCGTTTTTTACCAACTATGGTCGGACATTCACACCTTCTTACAGCGGAACACCTCCGCTCCCTCCTTTGATGGTGTATGTTCGGGCATTCGAACCTTTTCTTACCCGCTTTTTACAAACTATGGTCAGACGTTCAAACCTTCTTGTAGCCGAAAACCTCTGCTCCCTCTTTTGATTATACATTGTCAGGCATTCGCACCTTATCGTACCCGCTTTTTACAAACTATAGTCAGACATTCACACCTTGGTGCTGAACCACCTCAGCTCCCTGTTTTGATCATGTATGGTCTGGCAATACTACCTTTTCTTACCCGTTTGTGAGTAATTATGGCTGGACATTCACACCTACTTGCAGTCGAACAGCTCTGCTCCCGCTTTTGATTTTGTTTGGTTGGATATTCGAACCTTTTCTTAACTGCTTTTTACAAACTTTGGTCGGACGTTCACACCTTCTTGCAGCCGAACACCTCCGCTTCCGCTTTTGATGGTATATATTCGGGCATTCGAACCTTTTCTTACCAGCTTTTTACAAACCATGGTTGGACTTTCACACCTTCTTGTAGCCGAACAACTCCGCTCCCCCTATTGATTGTGTAGAGTCGGGTATTTTAACCTTTTCTTACCCACTTTTTACCAACTATGGTCGGACATTCACACCTTCTTACAGCGGAACACCTCCGCTCCCTCTTTTGATGGTGTTTGTTTGGGCATTCGAACCTTTTCTTACCCGCTTTTTACAAACTATGCTCGGACATTCAAACCTTCTTGTAGCCGAACACATCCACTCCTTCTTTTGATGATGTATGCTTGGGCATTCAAACCTACTTTTTGCCCGCTTTTCATTAATTTTGGGTGGACATTCACACCTTGTCACAGCCAAACACCTCCGCTCCCTCTTTTGATGGTGTTTGTTTGGGCATTCGAACCTTTTCTTACCCGCTTTTTACAAACTATGCTCGGACATTCAAACCTTCTTGTAGCCGAACACATCCACTCCTTCTTTTGATGATGTATGCTTGGGCATTCAAACCTACTTTTTGCCCGCTTTTCATTAATTTTGGGTGGACATTCACACCTTGTCACAGCCAAACACCTCCGCTCCCTGTTTTGATCATGTATGGTTGGACATTCGCACCTTGTCTCACCCGCTTTTTGCAAACTATGGTCGGCTGTTCACAGCTTCCTCTCCACCATACTTGTATGGTGGGATATTCACACCCACTTGCATCCGAAGACCTTTTGTTGATATTTAGTCGGTCATTCGCAGCTTACCCGCTTTTTACAAACTATAGTCAGACATTCACACCTTGGTGCTGAACCACCTCAGCTCCCTGTTTTGATCATGTATGGTCTGGCAATACTACCTTTTTTTACCCGTTTGTGAGTAATTATGGCTGGACATTCACACCTACTTGCAGTCGAACAGCTCTGCTCCCGCTTTTGATTATGTTTGGTTGGATATTCGAACCTTTTCTTAACTGCTTTTTACAAACTTTGGTCGGACGTTCACACCTTCTTGCAGCCGAACACCTCCGCTTCCGCTTTTGATGGTATATATTCGGGCATTCGAACCTTTTCTTAGCAGCTTTTTACAAACCATGGTTGGACTTTCACACCTTCTTGTAGCCGAACAACTCCGCTCCCGCTATTGATTGTGTACAGTCGGGTATTTTAACCTTTTCTTACCCGTTTTTTACCAACTATGGTCGGACATTCACACCGTCTTACAGCGGAACACCTCCGCTCACGCTTTTGATGGTGTATTGTCAGGCATTTGAACCTTTTCTTACCCGCTTTTTACAAACTATGGTCGGACATTCAAACCTTCTTGTAGCCAAAAACCTCCGCTCCCTCTTTTGAATATACATTGTCGGGCATTCGCACCTTTTCTTACCCGTTTTTTACAAACCATGGTCGGACTTTCAAACCTTCTTGTAGCCCAACACATCCACTCCTGCTTTTGATGATGTATGTTTGGGCATTCGCACCTTTTCTTACCCATTTTTCAGTAATTATGGGTGGACATTCACACCTTCTTACAGCTGAACACCTCCTCTCCCGCTTATGATGGTGTATAGTCGGGCTTTCAAGCCTTTTCTTACCCGGTTTTTACAAATTATAGTCGGACATTCAGACCTTCTTACAGCCGAAAACCTCCACTCCCTCTTTTGATCATACATTGTCGGGCATTAGCACCTTTTCTTACCCGCTTTTTACAAACCATAGTCGGACTTTCACATCTTTTAGTAGCCGAACAACTCCGCTCCCGCTATTGATTGTGTACAGTCGGGTATTTTAACCTTTTCTTACCCGTTTTTTACCAACTATGGTCGGACATTCACACCTTCTTACAGCGGAACACCTCCGCTCCCTCCTTTGATGGTGTATGTTCGGGCATTCGAACCTTTTCTTACCCGCTTTTTACAAACTATGGTCAGACGTTCAAACCTTCTTGTAGCTGAACATATCCACTCTTGCTTTTGATGATGTATGGTTGGGCATTCGAACCTACTTGTTGCCCGCTTTTCATTAATTATGGGTGGACATTCACACCTTGTCTCAGCCAAACACCTCCGCTCCCTGTTTTGATCATGTATGGTTTGACATTCGCACCTTTGCTTACCTTCTTTTTATACTGATTGCTCAAGATTAAGTTGTTCTTTCTCAAACTACAAAAATTTTTTAATTGTTGAAACTTGATTTGAAGTGGATAAATAAGGAAGACAAACAGTTTTAAGTCAGGCTGATAGCAATTAATTTTATAGCAAAATCTGTATTTCGTCATTTGTCGAGAGATGCTTATTGCTGAAGAAGTTCTTTCTCATTCTACAAAGTACAACGTTGTTTATCATTGAAACTTGATTAGACATGAATAAATATGAAGGACAAAGCAGTCTTAACTTGGTTTGAGTTAAGGAATTCGTTTTATAGGAGAATCCGAATTCGTGCATAACTCGTAAAATAGAGCTTATTTTCGGATTCCTAAAGAATGAGTCTGGTTCTTTCTCATCATACAAAGTTTGTTGTTTATTGTTGAAACTTCATCAGACCGTTAGATATAGTCGGACTCACCTCGATGCACGGCTTGGGATCTGGAACCAGTACTCTTGAGAGGGGTTGGACTCTCTTCCACTCTGGAGTTGCCCGTGGTGAGAGGCGCAGAGCAGGTGTGGGCATACTTATTGCCCCCCCGGCTGTGTGCCAGTACATTGGGGTTTACCCCAGTGAACGAGAGGGTAGCCTCCCTCCGCCTTGGGTGGGGGGACGAGTCCTGACTGTTGTTTGTGCCTATGCGCCAAACAGCAGTTCAGAGTACCTACTCTTTTTGGAGTCTCTGGGGGAGGCACTGGAGAATGCTCCTACCGGAGACTCCCTCATTCTGCTGGGGGACTTCAATGCTCACGTGGGCAATGACAGTGAGACCTGGAGGGGTGTGATTGGGAGGAACGGCCCCCCCGATCTGAATCAGAGTGGTGTTATGTTGTTGGACTTCTGTGCCAGTCATAGACTGTCCATAACGAACACCATGTTCAGGCATAAGGGTGTCCATATGTACACTTGGCACCAGGACACCCTTGGCCGCAGTTCGATGATCGACTTTGTGGTTGTATCATCGGACTTGCGGCCGTATGTCCTGGACACTCGGGTGAAGAGAGGGGCGGAGCTGTCAACTGATCACCACCTGGTGGTGAGTTGGCTCCGCTGGTGGGGGAGGATGCCGATCAGACCTGGCAGGCCCAAACGTATTGTGAGGGTCTGCTGGGAGCGTTTGTCAGAATCCCCCGTCAGAAGGAGCTTTAACTCCCACCTCCGGCAGAGCTTCAACCATATTTGAGGTGGGGGACATTGAATGGGCCATGTTCCGTGACTCCATTGCCGAGGCAGCTGGTCGGAGTTGTGGCCGTAAGGTGGTCGGTGCCTGTCGTGGCGGCAACCCTCGAACCTGCTGGTGGACACCAGTGGTGAGGGAAGCCGTCAAGCTGAAGAAGGAGTCCTATCGGGCCTTTTTGGCCAGTGGGACCCTGGAAGAAGCTGATAGGTACCGACGGGCCAGACGGGCCACGGCTTCGGCGGTTGCTGAGGCAAAAACTCGGGCCTGGGAGGAGTTCGGTGAGACCATGGAGAACGATTTCCGGACGGCCTCGAAAAGATTCTGGTCCACCATCCGGCATCTCAGGGGGGGGAAGCGGCTCACAGTCAACACTGTTTACAGTGCGGACGGGGCTTTGCTGACCTCAACTAGGGATGTTGTGAGTCGGTGGGGGGAGTACTTCGAGGAACTCCTCAATCCTACCAACACGTGCTCGGAAGAGGCAGAGTCGGAGAGCTCGGAGACGGGGCCTCCCATTTCTGGGGCTGAGGTTGCCGAGGTGGTTAAAAAGTTCCTCGGTGGCAAGGCCCCGGGGGTGGATGAGGTCCGTCCTGAGTTTCTCAAGGCTCTGGATGTTGTAGGGCTGTCTTGGCTGACACGCCTCTGCAGTATCGTGTGGACATCGGGGACAGTGCCTCTGGACTGGCAGATTGGGGTGGTGGTCCCCCTCTTTAAAAAGGGGGACCGGAGGGTGTGTTCCAACTATAGGGGTATCACACTCCTCAGCCTCCCTGGTAAGGTCTATTCGGGGGTATTGGAGAGGAGGATCCGTCGGATAATCGAGCCTCGGATTCAGGAGATGCAGTGTGGCTTTCGTCCTGGCCGTGGAACAGTGGACCAGCTCTATACCCTCGGCAGGATCCTGGAGGGTGCATGGGAGTTCGCCCAACCAGTCTACATGTGTTTTGTGGACTTGGAGAAAGCGTTCGACCGTGTCCCTCGTGGAGTCCTGTGGGGGGTGCTCCGGGAATATGGAGTGCCGGACCCCTTGATAGGGGCCGTTCGGTCTCTGTATGACCGGTGCCTCTACTTACTGGTCAATCTACGTTCCCATCCTCACCTATGGTCACGAGTTGTGGGTAGTGACCGAAAGAACAAGATCGCGAATACAAGCGGCCGAAATGGGTTTCCTCCGCAGGGTGTCTGGGCTCTCCCTTAGAGATAGGGTGAGAAGCTCAGTCATCCGGGAGGGGCTCGGAGTAGAACCGCTGCTCCTCCGCATTGAGAGGAGTCAGATGAGGTGGCTCGGGCATCTGGTTAGGATGCCCCCTGGGCGCCTCCCTGGGGAGGTGTTCCGGGCACGTCCCACTGGGAGGAGACCCCGGGGGAGACCCAGGACACGTTGGAGAGACTATGTCTCTCGGCTGGCCTGGGAACGCCTCGGGGTCCCCCCGGAAGAGCTGGAGGAAGTGGCCGGGGACAGAGACGTCTGGGTTTCTCTGCTCAAGCTGCTGCCCCCGCGACCCGACCCCCGGATAAGCGGCAGATGATGGATGGATGGATGGATATATCCTCCACCAACCAGACTTACAACCCCCGACTAGGGTAGCAGAATTTCTAAGCATCTGTACCCCAAAACTACTATCAAAAATATATAAATTATTGTCTAAGATAGATGACACAATGTCTCTTCCATCCTCAAAATGGGAGGCAGATTTATCCATCAGTTTTGGTCATAGCTTCTAACCACAAATATGTTTGAACACCTTCATAAAGACTCGAAATCCTAATTTACAGCTCATACAATACAAAATCCTTCATAGAACACACTATACAGGACAAAGGATGTTCCGGATGGGTCTAACACACTCAAACATCTGCTCACATTGCACAGATAACACACCTGATGATTATGTACACGCTTTGTGGTTTTCTGCGCCTGTCCAGAAGTTCTGGCTTGAAGTCTGTGAGGACCTATCAACATGGCTAAAGTGTAGCATCCCTGCATGCCCCACACTGTGCATACTGGGTGACTTAGACAACATCAACATGGAAATTAACTCAGCACACATGGTTGTCACAGTGTTATGTATCGCAAAGAAACCTATTCTCATGAACTGGAAAGCGAAGAACAATCTGTGTATTAACCAGTTTAGAAATTTTCTTTTAGATTATATTAGCATGGAAACAATGTCTGCCTCCTCAAAACATCAATTGGCTGAATTTCATTCTCTCTGGTCCCCTCTGATTAGTTTTATCACATAGTGGTGGTGGTGGGTTGCTGGGTGATGGTGGGTCTCAGGCCCGGGCTGCTGCGACTGGTGTGACCGGGTGGTTTGTTTGTTTGTTTTTTGTAGAGGTCCTCCGGGGTGGGGTTGGGTTGAGTGGGGTGGGGCGGGATGGGTACCTTCTGGGGGTACAGTAGCTCCCGGAATATGGTCGCTGCAGGCCCCGAGCCTGGTGGACATCAGGCCCTCCTGCCCATTGCTGGCTCCCAGGTAGCGGGGATGCCTATTGCAGCCAGTCCCTGGCTGCCCTCTCTGGGGGAGAGTAGCTCCCCCGATATATATCCCCATACCCTTCTCCCTTCTGGCTCCTGTACACAGCACACACTCACACATGAAGGGTTTTGGGGGCGTGTGTGTTCGGTGGGGTGTAGTGGATGGGGCCACGTAGGTGGTCCCCTTTGGTTGCACTCTGCAGTTCCCTGCCCCTGTTTTAATTACACCTTAGACATTAGTACTTATCAAACACACTCACACACACACATTAGGTCTTGGGGGGTGGTTACACTGAGTGGCATCTGGTGGGCGGGGCTCTTTGGGTATGTAGGCTGCCCAGAGTGCCGCGCTCCCAGTTCTACAAGTTTGGCTGCCCCTCAATTTTAATTGCTCACTATTAGAAAATATTGAAGAGCCAGAAGGGTGAGGGGAGGGGTCTTCTTCGCACACCCCTGCTTCCTGGTGTCTGCTCGGGGCAGGAGGGGCCAGGAGGATTAATTAATTGTTCTGCTGGTTCGGGGTCTGTGGTGGCTGGGGGGTTGCTGGCCTCCTGGTGTGCCCGCTGCACTACACCCCAGCAGAGTCGAGGGAGGTAGGATGTGTGGATGTGTGGATGTATGGGACGTGAAAGTGTGTGTGGTAATGATTGGGCCTGGATCTGGGACTTGCTGTCGCCTGGCCTGCCTGTGTTTCTCCCGATGGGGCATCAGCGTTGCCTCTCCCCACTGCTCGCGACTTCACCCACCTGTGGGCACGTCTTGACTCCCAGGGCACTTGGCCAGGGGCGCTGGGGCAGGCGCTGACCCACTTTGTGGCTGTCTGGGGCGCTTGGCCCTCCTGGGTATTGGGTGGGGCCTCTGCCGGGGGGTTTGGGGGCGCTCGGGCTCCTGGGGCCCAGGTCCAGTGCACGGCCCATGTCTGGGCGGCTGGGGCCTGGCGGGGTCGGTGGGCTGTTGCCCCTGGTTCCCGGAGTGCCTCTGCCCTATGCTTATGGGGGCTCTGTCCGGGGGCTTCCTCTGCAGTCTTCTGGGTGGATGCGTGGTTGCTCCTGCGGTGGGCTACCTGGGTTCTGTGCTCTGTGGGGGCTGCTGGTGGCCTGGGTCTTGTGGCCCTCTCTGCCTGCTTCTGATTGTTTGGGGGGCTGTGGATTGTGGCCCTGTACGCTTATACACTCATAACTAAGCACGGTTATCATGTAGGTCCTGTGCCATGGGTGTTGCATGTTCTCACACACACACACACACACACACACACATTCATTAGTCCAGTAGCATGGTCACTAAGCAGTTGATGTATTATCATGTCGTCTCAGGTCATCTATATCCACAGCTGTGTTGTATGCGATTGCCGCTTCTTGTGCTTGTTTTTGTTTGTTTGTGTGTTTGTTTTTTCTCTGCTTGTCTGCTTTCAAGTGCTCCTCTTGGCGCTAAGGCTGGATTCCCCTCATAGGCCATGGATTGTTGTCTGTTTTGTTTTTTACAGGTGTAGCAGCTGGTTGTCTGGTTTTTGTTTCTATTTTTTTTCTGTTTCCTCTTCTTTCCTCTTCTTCTTTCCTTGTCCCCCGGTCCGGTTCAGTTCAGTTCATGTCATATATTGTAAAAAGAAATAAATAAATGGGCATCAAGGGGAGCTTTACATTTATAAAACTTCCCTTGGCAAAACAAATCTGTTTGGCATCATAGGTATTCAGACTACAATTCTTCTGACATAATGCTGAACAGGACAAGGGGAAAAAAAAGTAAAGAAGACAGTTCTGCCGAAAGCCAGGGATAGACCTGTTCTAAGTTCTATACTTTTTAAAAGGGGCGTGTTTATCAACTATGGAATTAGAAGATTTACAAAAATGGTCAAGTGCTAGATCTTCATCTGGGATTTTAACAGTGTCATATAACTATTCAACAGATCAGTTAAAAAAAAGCCAGCTCATGGAGATGTTTCAGGATCTGGATACCAAGCGTGGACCTAATGTTTTCATTTTTGCAATTCTGATACAGGCTATTGAGCAGTGATAACTAACACCAAGTTCAGATACTGCGGATTTTCTACCTTTTATTTGTTAAGATTGAGACAATCAGGGACAACCTTGAAGGATCTCTTTGGTTTTGTAGGATCAGTAATTACCTGAGAAAGGTTGATATTGGTACACACCTTTTTTAAATGATCAGAGGCAGAGTTCAACTTGTTTAAATTAAAATTGCCACACAGAGATTGGGTTTAGGCCACATGCACACAGAATGACATCAACAAATATAAGAAATATTAAACATTTACACATAGATTTTTGAATATATGTAGAGGAATGATACTTTGAAATGTGCTCATTGCGGAGTTATGATCAGTTGAGTAATGAAGGTTGAACTATTCTGGGAAAGAGGTTCTATTCCCAGCATCATGATGGACACTCCTGATATAGAAGGTTTCGCTAACGCATTGGAATTGTTTTACTATTTTCATATGCATGTGCAATGAAGAATTGCTTGCTGCTGATAAATGCAAAGAAGAACAGCTTACACATAGATGCTCACATATAGGCTGCTGAATGCAATGAAGACCTGCTTATCAAGTAAAGTTCAATGTCAATGTGTAATATTCAATTAGGATTTGCAAAACAGTGAAGTTAAACAATGAATGGGTCCATAGTCGGTATGAGAAGACTACAGGAATATTTACCTGGGTGTACGTTCAAACAGAGATGAGAAAATTGCGATAAATAATTGTTTGTTTGTTTGTTAGTATGTATATGAATGTTATGTGTATAAACTGTGTTGAGTTATAGTTACTCAGTAGTGTCTCAGTGAAACAACCGACGGGGGAAGCCTTGCGGTGACAACAAAAGCAGTGTTTTACTGATCAGTCAAGTTGCTCCAGTGTACTCCATACAAACTGGTTGGCTACTGAAGGGATAGAAAATGGGGAATACTTGTTTTAAAGCAAACAAGGAATTAGATGGGAAAAATACATGTTTTAACGGGACCCAGACAATATTAAATACTCAGACAGATGGGAGAAGAAGTGTAGTTTTGTAGGAAATCACAAAATTATTACATAGAATTAGTGAAATCAATTGAAGAATGCCTTTCTGAAGAGCTGTTTACCACAGATGAGCAGCTTTGCGACCAAGCACATTGTAGATCGCTTTACTGCCAAAATGATCTAATTTAATGGATTGGTTTAGACATGCATAACAGCATTTCAAGAACAAAGAGAGAAACAAAAAGGGACAACGCTTCATGGTGGAAGGTGATGTATAAATAACTGTGTATATGATGAAGGGGGTGGCAACACCCATTCCGAAATCCCGCCATTCCGACATCCCGCTATTCCGACATCCCACCATTCCGACATACCACCATTCCGACATACCACCATTCCGACATGCAAACGTCCCACCATTCCGACATCCCACCATTGCGACATCCCGCTATTCTGACGTTCAAATGTCCCACCATTCCGACAAGGCTTTCCGTATAAGGAAATGTGTGTTACTCAACAGGTGAGTCCCTTCTTTCTGTTCATGCAATTTATATGTTTAACATGTTTATAGACAAGCGTTATTAAAAACACAAAGTCTCGGCAACTGGAGGAGGAGAAGCAGTCCGCGGTGGTTTTCAATCACACACTCCAATGCCACTTGTTTCAACTTCCGAAAATTTAATCCAGGAAAAAAAGGCTTACAAACATGGACCAAAACGGCTCCATAACACGCACAAGAATCCAAAAGAAACGAAAGTTAACTAAAAGAAAGCAAATAAACAGTATGAAGTGGTCAAAATTGGTTTTACGCATGCCTATGTGCGTCTGGCACATGCGTCTTCGGGCTCTCCCACGTTGGTTTGTGGATGAAAGCTATATGTTCAGCTGTAATGTCATGTAAAAACAATCTCTACATGACATTTAGTCCCAGGTGTGACCAGTTAGGTCCTTAAGATATCAACAGGCTGTATAAAGCTACAACCGTTGCGGCTGTGTGTTTGTGCCAAATGCGCAAAACCCATCCGCGCTTCCCAAAATTGGAGTGAGTACTCATAAATCACGTGAATAACATGAATAAACGTTTTTACTGCATTTTGTTGTGTTTTATACGTTCTATGCTGTCATTTCTATCTTCTTCTATTGGCAAGGCAAGGCAGAGTGCTCGCAACTGTGTCCTGTGCAGTAGCCGTGATATCTGTAATTGCAATTATTACTTTTGCATATGATGACAGCGTGCAAAAGACGCATGGGCTCTGTGGAGAGCTCCGCTCCAGCTGGCTGCTGTGACAGCTCACTGACACTGTATTTCTGCTTAATCAGTTTCAGTCTCGCCAGAGTTATATTAATATCTGTATTTTTATATTTGAAATTCAGGGGATTTTGATAATAGATTATTAAAGTTTGTTTGCGAGGCTGTGGCCTCTGCATGTGCAAAGCTTGTGCGCCAAACTTTAGGGCGTATTTGCGCCGGCATATCATTAGTGCAAAATGTTTTGGGTAAAAAATAGGCTATTAAAAGGAACTGTCGGAATGGCGGTATGTTAAAAAAAACAAAAAACATACCGCCATTCCGACCATAGGAGGAAAAAAGTGTCGGAATGGTGGGACGTTTGATAAAAAATGAAGTGTCGCCATTCCGACAATTGGAGACCCATGTCGGAATGGCGAGATGTCGGAATGGCAGCATGTAACCATGATGAAGGAGAGACCATTTGAGCAGCACAGCCATTTCGCAGCACAGGGACAGCAATCCAAGTTACAGGATCTCCCACGTAGTATCACCTGTCACATTGTGTCAAGGCATCAAAAGAAGAAAAAATCACCAAACTCAAGGACAAAAAGACAAAGACTCCGGTGAACGAAGACAGAGGACTGACAAACCAGAAATACAAAAGGATTCTCGATATCAAGATCCAGAAGAAGAGGCTAACAATGCCACGAACACTTACGATGCTGGGAATGATGCCAGCAATGAACAGAGAAGAAGATTCAGTGTCATCAATCTGCATTACGTGCCTCTAATGAGGGGGTGAATATAGAATCCTCAACGATTACAACGTCTCTGGGAACTGTGACAACAACAAGGTTTAAACCATTTTGATATATATTGTAACCTATTGTCTAAGGAATAGTGCTGAAAATGAGGTAAATCTAATCCACCACTGTCCTTGGTCTTCTGTAGGGTTTTTAAACTAATACGTGGTGGTTTGTTTTTCCACAGAAATTTGGAGATGCATGAATCTAGTGACTTAAACCAAGTAGCAGATGGTTTTATGGGGATCATTGAGAACAAATAGTTAACTTTTGGTAGTATCATCATTTTAATGGATGTAACTCTCCCCATAAGTGATATAGGTAAGGACTTCCAACGAGAGATCGTCCTCTACTGTCTTTAATAATTGCACATAATTTAGCTTTGTTAGCTCTGAGAGCCTGGAGGAAATGTTTATGCCTAAATATCTAATATTTCCTGACTGTAAAGTGATCGCAGGTATATTATGGACCCTACAGTTAATGGGCAGAACTGTGGTCTTAGACCAGTTGATAGAGTAGTCAGAAAGTGCTGAGAATTTATTTATGAGTGTGATCGTGTGACTGAGAGACGTCTGTGAGTTCTGAAGGAAAAGTAATACATCATCAGCATAAAGACTTATTTTATGCTCAATATTTTGGGATTAATTACTCACAAACGGGTAAGAAAAGGTAGTATTGCCAGACCATACATGATCAAAACAGGGAGCGGAGGTGGTTCAGCTGCAAGGTATGAATGTCTGACTATAGTTTGTAAAAAGCGGGTAACATAAGGTGCGAATGCCCAACAATGTATGATCAAAAGAGGGAGCGGAGGGTTTTGGCTACAAGAAGGTTTGAATGTCCGACCATAGTTTGTAAAAAGCGGGTAAGAAAAGCTTACCATACATCATCAAAAGCAGGAGTGGATGTGTTCGGCTACAAGAAGATTTGAATGTCCATCAATAATTGCTTTAAAACATGAAAGAAAATTTTCAAATATCAAACCGCACATGATCATAAGCGGGAGAGGAGTTGTTCAGCTGCAAGAAGGTGTGAATGTCCACCCATAATTACTGAAAAATGGGTAAGAAAAGGTGAAAATGCCCAACCATACATCAACAAAAGCAGGAGTGGATGTGTTCGGCTACAAGAAAGTTTGAATGTCCGACCATAGTTTGTAAAAAGCGGGTAAGAAAAGGTTCGAATGCCCGAACATAGACCATCAAAAGAGGGAGCGGAGGTGTTCCGCTGTAAGAAGGTGTAAATGTCCGACCATAGTTGGTAAAAAGCGGGTAAGAAAAGGTTAAAATACCCGACTGTACACAATCAATAGCGGGAGCGGAGTTGTTTGGCTACAAGAAGGTGTGAAAGTCCGACCACGGTTTGTAAAAAGCGGGTAAGAAAAGGTTTGAATGCCCGAATATATACCATCAAAAGTGGAAGTGGATGTGTTCGGCTGCAAGAAGGTGTGAACGTCCGACCAAAGTTTGTAAAAAGCAGTTAAGAAAAGGTTCGAATATCCAACCAAACATAATCAAAAGCGGGAGCAGAGCTGTTCGACTGCAAGTAGGTGTGAATGTCAGATCATAATTTGCAAAAAGCTGATGAGAAAGGGTGAAAATGCCCGGCTATACACCATCAAATGTGGGAGCGGAAGTGTTCGGCTGTGAGTAGGTGTGAATGTCCAACCATAATTGCTGAAAAATGTGTTAGAAGAGACTAGAATGCCGGACAAGACATTATCAAATGCGGGAGCGGAGTTGTTCGGCTGTGAGTAGGTGTGAATCTCCGAGCATAGTTTGTAAAAAGGGGGTAAGAATAGGTTCGAATGCCCGAACATACACTATCAAAACAGGGAGCTGAGGTGGCTCAGCTGCAAGGTGTGAATGTCTGACTATAGTTTGTAAATAAGGTGCGAATGCCCAACAATGTATAATCAAAAGAGGGAGCGGAGGTTTTCGGCTACAAGAAGGTTTGAATGTCCGACCATAGTTTGTAAAAAGCGGGTAAGAAAAGGTTCAAATGCCTGACTATACACCATCAAAAGCGGGAGCAGAGGTGTTCCGCTGTAAGACGGTGTGAATGTCCGACCATATTTGGTAAAAAGCGGGTAAGAAAAGGTTAAAATACCCGACTGTACACAATCAATAGCGGGAGAGGAGGTGTTCAGCTGCAAGAAGGTGTGAATGTCCACCCATAATTACTGAAAAATGGGTAAGAAAAGGTGCGAATGCCAAACCATACATTATCAAAAGCAGGTGTGAATGTCAGATCATAATTTGCAAAAAGCTGATGAGAAAGGGTGAGAATGCCCGACTATACACCATCAAATGCGGGAGCGGAGTTGTTCGGCTGTGAGTAAGTGTGAATCTCCGACCATAATTGCTGAAAAATGTGTTAGAAAAGGTAAGAATGCCCGTCCATACATCATCAAAAGCGGGAGAGGTGGTGTTCGGCTGCAAGTAGGTGTGAATGTCCAGCCATAATTACTAACAAACGGGTAAGAAAAGGTAGTATTGCCAGACCATACATGATCAAAACAGGGAGCGGAGGTGGTTCAGCTGCAAGAAGGTGTGAATGTCCGACTAAAGTTCAAATATATTAACAAAAGCGGGAGGAGAGGTCTTCGGATGAGAGTGGTTGAGAATTTCCAACCATAATCTATAAAATGCGGTGAAAAAAAAGGTGTGATAGAACACTAAAAAGTGGAGCGGAAGTGTTCGGCTGCAAGAAGGTGTGAATGTCCGACTATATTTGGTGAAAAGCAGGTGAAGCAAGGTCTGAATGCCCAACCTTACATCATCAAAAGCGAGATCAGAGGTGTTTGGCTGCATGAAGGCCATAGTTTGCCAAAAGCGGGTAAGCTGCGAATGACCGACTAAATATCAACAAAATGTCTTCGGATGCAAGTGGGTGTGAATATCCCACCAAGTATGGTGGAGAGGAAGCTGTGAACAGCCGACCATAGTTGGCAAAAAACGGGTGAGAAAAGGAGCGAATGTCCAACCATACATGATCAAAACAGGGAGCGGAGGTGTTTGGCTGTGACAAGGTGTGAATGTCCACAAAAATTAATGAAAAGCGGGCAACAAGTAGGTTTGAATGCCCAACCATACATCATCAAAAGCAGGAGTGGATGTGTTCGGCTACAAGAAGGTTTGAATGTCCGAGCATAGTTTGTAAAAAGCGGGTAAGAAAAGGTTCAAATGCCTGACTATACACCATCAAAAGCGGGAGCGGAGGTGTTCGGCTACAAGAAGGTGTGAAAGTTCAACCATGGTTTGTAAAAAGCTGCTAAGAAAAGGTTCGAATGCCCGAATATATACCATCAAAAGCGGAAGCGGAGGTGTTCGGCTGCAAGAAGGTGTGAACGTCCGACCAAAGTTTGCAAAAAGCAGTTAAGAAAAGGTTCGAATGCCCGAATATATACCATCAAAAGCGAGAGCAGAGCTGTTCGACTGCAAGTAGGTGTGAATGTCCAGCCATAATTACTCACAAACGGGTAAGAAAAGGTAGTATTGCCAGACCATACATGATCAAAACAGGGAGCTGAGGTGGTTCAGCTGCAAGATGTGAATGTCTGACTATAGTTTGTAAAAAGCGGGTAAGACAAGGTGCGAATGCCCGACAATGTATGATCAAAAGAGGGAGTGGAGGTCTTCGGCTGCAAGGTCTGAATGTCTAACCATAATTTCTAAAAACCGGGTAAGAAAAGGCTCGAAAGCCCGACTATACACAATCAAAAGCGGGAGCCGGAGGTTTTCAGCTGCAAATCCTTCACTCAAACCAAGTGAAAACTGCTTTGTCCTTCATATTTATCAATGTCTAGATTGACTTCAACAAAGAACAACACTGGATTTTGCAGTAGAAGAAAGAGCATCACTGAAGGATCAGTAATCCGAGAATAAGCTTATTTTCATACGTTCTGCATGATCTTGGATTTTATGTATAAAATGAATTCCTTCACTCAAACCAAGTTAAAACTGCTTTGTCCTTCATATTTATCAATGTCTAGATCGACTTCAACAAAGAACAACATTGTATTTTGCAGTAGAAGAAAAAGCAACACTGAAGGATCAGGAATCCGAGAATAAGCTTCTTTTCATACGTTTTGAATGATTTGGGATTTTATGTATAAAATGAATTCCTTCACTCAAACCAAGTGAAAACTGCTTTGTCCTTCATATTTATCAATGTCTAGATTTACTTCAACAAAGAACAACATTGTATTTTGCAGTAGTAGAAAGAGCAACACTTGAAGGAACAGGAATCCGAGAATAAGCTTATTTTCATACGTTCTGCATGATTTGGGATTTTATGTATAAAATGAATTCCTTTACTCAAACTATGTTAAAACTGCTTTGTCCTTCATATTTATCAATGTCTAGATTGACTTCAACAAAGAACATCATTGTATTTTGCAGTAGAAGAAATAGCAACACTGAAGGATCAGGAATCCGAAAACACGCTTATTTTCATACGTTCTGCTTGATTTGGGATTTTGC
This sequence comes from Leuresthes tenuis, assembly GCF_036924035.1. Lineage (NCBI taxonomy): Eukaryota > Metazoa > Chordata > Actinopteri > Atheriniformes > Atherinopsidae > Leuresthes > Leuresthes tenuis. The sequence goes on along the minus strand of NW_027325365.1, from coordinate 28,951,176 downwards.
TATAAAATTATTTCCTTCACTCAAACAAAGTGGAAACTGCTTTGTCCTTCATATTTATCAATGTCTATATCGATTTCAACAAAGAACAACACTGGATTTTGCAGTAGAAGAAAGAGCATCACTGAAGGATCAGTAATCCGAGAATAAGCTTATTTTCATACGTTCTGCATGATTTGGGATTTTATGTATAAAATGAATTCCTTCACTCAAACCAAGTGAAAACTGCTTTGTCCTTCATATTTATCAATGTCTAGATTTACTTCAACAAAGAACAACATTGTATTTTGCAGTAGTAGAAAGAGCAACACTTGAAGGAACAGGAATCCGAGAATAAGCTTATTTTCATACGTTCTGCATGATTTGGGATTTTATGTATAAAATGAATTCCTTTACTCAAACTATGTTAAAACTGCTTTGTCCTTCATATTTATCAATGTCTAGATTGACTTCAACAAAGAACAACATTGTATTTTGCAGTAGAAGAAATAGCAACACTGAAGGATCAGGAATCCGAAAACACGCTTATTTTCATACGTTCTGCTTGATTTGGGATTTTGCTATAAAATTATTTCCTTCACTCAAACAAAGTGGAAACTGCTTTGTCCTTCATATTTATCAATGTCTATATCGATTTCAACAAAGAACAAGGCTGTATTTTGCAGTATAGGAAAGAGCAACACTGGAGGATCAGGAATCCGAGAATAAGCTTACTTTCATGAGTCCTGCACGATTTCGGATTTTCCTATAAAATGAATTGCTTTGCTCAAACCAAGTTAAAATTGCTTTGTCCTTCATAGTTATCCGTGTCTAAAATGTATCAAGCATAAAGTTCCTCATATTACCCTGAATGAGAAAGAAGCATCCCTTAGGTTGAGCAATACGTTCCTTTTGCGGAGTTATGCATGATTTCGGATTTTGCTATAAAATTCATTCCTTCACACCTTTTTTTTTTCACCGCATTTTATAGATTATGGTTGGAAATTTCAACCACTCTAATCCGAAGACCTCTCCTCCCGCTTTTGTTAATATATTTGAACTTTATTTGGACATTCACCCCTTTTTGCAGCTAAACCACCTCCGCTCCCTGTTTTGATCATGTATGGTCTGGCAATACTACATTTTCTTACCCGTTTGTGAGTAATTATGGCTGGATATTCACACCTACTTGCAGCTGAACACAATCTCTCTCGCTTTTAATTATGTTTGGATATTCGAACCTTTTCTTTACTGCTTTTTGCCAACTTTGGTCGGACGTTCACACCTTCTTGCAGCCGAACACCTCCGCTTCCGCTTTTGATGGTATATATTCGGGCATTCGAACCTTTTCTTACCAGCTTTTGACAAACGATGGTTGGACTTTCACACCTTCTTGTAGCCGAACAACTCCGCTCCCGCTATTGATTGTGTACAGTCAGGTATTTTAACCTTTTCTTACCCGCTTTTTACCAACTATGGTCGGACATTCACACCTTCTTACAGCGGAACACCTCCACTCCCTCTTTTGATGGTGTATGTTCGGGCAGTCAAACCTTTTCTTACCTGCTTTTTACAAACTATGGTCAGACATTCAACCCTTCTTGGAGCCGAACACATCCACTCCTGCTTTTGATTATGTATAGTTGGGCATTCGCACCTTTTCTTACCCATTTTTCAGTAATTATGGGTGTACATTCACACCTTCTTGCAGCCGAACACCTCCGCTCCCTCTTTTGATCATACATTTTCGGGCATTCGCACCTTTTCTTACCCGCTTTTTACAAACCATGGTTGGACTTTCACAACTTCTTGTAGCCGAACAACTACGCTCCCCCTATTGATTGTGTACAGTCGGGTATTTTAACCTTTTCTTACCCACTTTTTACCAACTATGGTCGGACATTCACACCTTCTTACAGTGGAAAACCTCCGCTCCCTCTTTTGATGGTGTATGTTTGGGCATTCGAACCTTTTGTTACCCGCTTTTTACAAACTATGGTCAGACGTTCAAACCTTCTTGTAGCCGAACATATCCACTCCTGCTTTTGATGATGTATGGTTGGGCATTCAAACCTACTTTTTGCCCGCTTTTCATTAATTTTGGGTGGACATTCACACCTTGTCACAGCCAAACACCTCCGCTCCCTGTTTTGATCATGTATGGTTGCACATTCGCACCTTTTCTCACCCGCTTTTTGCAAACTATGGTCGGCTGTTCACAGCTTCCTCTCCACCATACTTGTATGGTGGGATATTCACACCCACTTGCATCCGAAGACCTTTTGTTGATATTTAGTCGGTCATTCGCAGCTTACCCGCTTTTTACAAACTATAGTCAGACATTCACACCTTGGTGCTGAACCACCTCAGCTCCCTCTTTTGATCATGTATGGTCTGGCAATACTACCTTTTTTTACCCGTTTGTGAGTAATTATGGCTGGACATTCACACCTACTTGGAGTCGAACAGCTCTGCTCCCGCTTTTGATTATGTTTGGTTGGATATTCGAACCTTTTCTTAACTGCTTTTTACAAACTTTGGTCGGACGTTCACACCTTCTTGCAGCCGAACACCTCCGCTTCCGCTTTTGATGGTATATATTCGGGCATTCGAACCTTTTCTTAGCAGCTTTTTACAAACCATGGTTGGACTTTCACACCTTCTTGTAGCCGAACAACTCCGCTCCCGCTATTGATTGTGTACAGTCGGGTATTTAAACCTTTTCTTACCCGCTTTTTACAAACTATGGTCGGACATTCAAACCTTCTTGTAGCCAAAAACCTCCGCTCCCTCTTTTGAATATACATTGTCGGGCATTCGCACCTTTTCTTACCCGTTTTTTACAAACCATGGTCGGACTTTCAAACCTTCTTGTAGCCCAACACATCCACTCCTGCTTTTGATGATGTATGTTTGGGCATTCGCACCTTTTCTTACCCATTTTTCAGTAATTATGGGTGGACATTCACACCTTCTTACAGCTGAACCCCTCCTCTCCGGCTTATGATGGTGTATAGTCGGGCTTTCAAGCCTTTTCTTACCCGGTTTTTACAAATTATAGTTGGACATTCAGACCTTCTTACAGCCGAAAACCTCCACTCCCTCTTTTGATCATACATTGTCGGGCATTAGCACCTTTTCTTACCCGCTTTTTACAAACCATAGTCGGACTTTCACATCTTTTAGTAGCCGAACAACTCCGCTCCCGCTATTGATTGTGTACAGTCGGGTATTTTAACCTTTTCTTACCCGCTTTTTACCAACTATGGTCGGACATTCACACCTTCTTACAGCGGAACACCTCCGCTCCCTCTTTTGATGGTGTATGTTCGGGCAGTCAAACCTTTTCTTACCTGCTTTTTACAAACTATGGTCAGACATTCAACCCTTCTTGGAGCCGAACACATCCACTCCTGCTTTTGATTATGTATAGTTGGGCATTCGCACCTTTTCTTACCCATTTTTCAGTAATTATGGGTGTACATTCACACCTTCTTGCAGCCGAACACCTCCGCTCCCTCTTTTGATCATACATTTTCGGGCATTCGCACCTTTTCTTACCCGCTTTTTACAAACCATGGTTGGACTTTCAAACCTTTTAGTAGCCGAACAACTCCGCACCCGCTACTGATTGTGTACAGTCGGGTATTTTAACCTTTTCTTACCCGTTTTTTACCAACTATGGTCGGACATTCACACCTTCTTACAGCGGAACACCTCCGCTCCCTCCTTTGATGGTGTATGTTCGGGCATTCGAACCTTTTCTTACCCGCTTTTTACAAACTATGGTCAGACGTTCAAACCTTCTTGTAGCTGAACATATCCACTCTTGCTTTTGATGATGTATGGTTGGGCATTCGAACCTACTTGTTGCCCGCTTTTCATTAATTATGGGTGGACATTCACACCTTGTCTCAGCCAAACACCTCCGCTCCCTGTTTTGATCATGTATGGTTTGACATTCGCACCTTTGCTTACCTTCTTTTTATACTGATTGCTCAAGATTAAGTTGTTCTTTCTCAAACTACAAAAATTTTTTAATTGTTGAAACTTGATTTGAAGTGGATAAATAAGGAAGACAAACAGTTTTAAGTCAGGCTGATAGCAATTAACTTTATAGCAAAATCTGTATTTCGTCATTTGTCGAGAGATGCTTATTGCTGAAGAAGTTCTTTCTCATTCTACAAAGTACAACGTTGTTTATCATTGAAACTTGATTAGACATGAATAAATATGAAGGACAAAGCAGTCTTAACTTGGTTTGAGTTAAGGAATTCGTTTTATAGGAGAATCCGAATTCGTGCATAACTCGTAAAATAGAGCTTATTTTCGGATTCCTAAAGAATGAGTCTGGTTCTTTCTCATAATACAAAGTTTGTTGTTTATTGTTGAAACTTCATCAGACCGTTAGATATAGTCGGACTCACCTCGACGCACGGCTTGGGATCTGGAACCAGTACTCTTGAGAGGGGTTGGACTCTCTTCCACTCTGGAGTTGCCCGTGGTGAGAGGCGCAGAGCAGGTGTGGGCATACTTATTGCCCCCCCGGCTGTGTGCCAGTACATTGGGGTTTACCCCAGTGAACGAGAGGGTAGCCTCCCTCCGCCTTGGGTGGGGGGACGAGTCCTGACTGTTGTTTGTGCCTATGCGCCAAACAGCAGTTCAGAGTACCTACTCTTTTTGGAGTCTCTGGGGGAGGCACTGGAGAATGCTCCTACCGGAGACTCCCTCATTCTGCTGGGGGACTTCAATGCTCACGTGGGCAATGACAGTGAGACCTGGAGGGGTGTGATTGAGAGGAACGGCCCCCCCGATCTGAATCAGAGTGGTGTTATGTTGTTGGACTTCTGTGCCAGTCATAGACTGTCCATAACGAACACCATGTTCAGGCATAAGGGTGTCCATATGTGCACTTGGAACCAGGACACCCTTGGCCGCAGTTCGATGATCGACTTTGTGGTTGTATCATCGGACTTGCGGCCGTATGTCCTGGACACTCGGGTGAAGAGAGGGGCGGAGCTGTCAACTGATCACCACCTGGTGGTGAGTTGGCTCCGCTGGTGGGGGAGGATGCCGATCAGACCTGGCAGGCCCAAACGTATTGTGAGGGTCTGCTGGGAGCGTTTGTCAGAATCCCCCGTCAGAAGGAGCTTTAACTCCCACCTCCGGCAGAGCTTCAACCATATTTGAGGTGGGGGACATTGAATGGGCCATGTTCCGTGACTCCATTGCCGAGGCAGCTGGTCGGAGTTGTGGCCGTAAGGTGGTCGGTGCCTGTCGTGGCGGCAACCCTCGAACCTGCTGGTGGACACCAGTGGTGAGGGAAGCCGTCAAGCTGAAGAAGGAGTCCTATCGGGCCTTTTTGGCCAGTAGGACCCTGGAAGAAGCTGATAGGTACCGACGGGCCAGACGGGCCACGGCTTCGGCGGTTGCTGAGGCAAAAACTCGGGCCTGGGAGGAGTTCGGTGAGACCATGGAGAACGATTTCCGGACGGCCTCGAAAAGATTCTGGTCCACCATCCGGCATCTCAGGGGGGGGAAGCGGCTCACAGTCAACACTGTTTACAGTGCGGACGGGGCTTTGCTGACCTCAACTAGGGATGTTGTGAGTCGGTGGGGGGAGTACTTCGAGGAACTCCTCAATCCTACCAACACGTGCTCGGAAGAGGCAGAGTCGGAGAGCTCGGAGACGGGGCCTCCCATTTCTGGGGCTGAGGTTGCCGAGGTGGTTAAAAAGTTCCTCGGTGGCAAGGCCCCGGGGGTGGATGAGGTCCGTCCTGAGTTTCTCAAGGCTCTGGATGTTGTAGGGCTGTCTTGGCTGACACGCCTCTGCAGTATCGCGTGGACATCGGGGACAGTGCCTCTGGACTGGCAGATTGGGGTGGTGGTCCCCCTCTTTAAAAAGGGGGACCGGAGGGTGTGTTCCAACTATAGGGATATCACACTCCTCAGCCTCCCTGGTAAGGTCTATTCGGGGGTATTGGAGAGGAGGATCCGTCGGATAATCGAGCCTCGGATTCAGGAGATGCAGTGTGGCTTTCGTCCTGGCCGTGGAACAGTGGACCAGCTCTATACCCTCGGCAGGATCCTGGAGGGTGCATGGGAGTTCGCCCAACCAGTCTACATGTGTTTTGTGGACTTGGAGAAAGCGTTCGACCGTGTCCCTCGTGGAGTCCTGTGGGGGGTGCTCCGGGAATATGGAGTGCCGGACCCCTTGATAGGGGCCGTTCGGTCTCTGTATGACCGGTGCCTCTACTTACTGGTCAATCTACGTTCCCATCCTCACCTATGGTCACGAGTTGTGGGTAGTGACCGAAAGAACAAGATCGCGAATACAAGCGGCCGAAATGGGTTTCCTCCGCAGGGTGTCTGGGCTCTCCCTTAGAGATAGGGTGAGAAGCTCAGTCATCCGGGAGGGGCTCGGAGTAGAACCGCTGCTCCTCCGCATTGAGAGGAGTCAGATGAGGTGGCTCGGGCATCTGGTTAGGATGCCCCCTGGGCGCCTCCCTGGGGAGGTGTTCCGGGCACGTCCCACTGGGAGGAGACCCCGGGGGAGACCCAGGACACGTTGGAGAGACTATGTCTCTCGGCTGGCCTGGGAACGCCTCGGGGTCCCCCCGGAAGAGCTGGAGGAAGTGGCCGGGGACAGAGACGTCTGGGTTTCTCTGCTCAAGCTGCTGCCCCCGCGACCCGACCCCCGGATAAGCGGCAGATGATGGATGGATGGATGGATATATCCTCCACCAACCAGACTTACAACCCCCGACTAGGGTAGCAGAATTTCTAAGCATCTGTACCCCAAAACTACTATCAAAAACATATAAATTATTGTCTAAGATAGATGACACAATGTCTCTTCCATCCTCAAAATGGGAGGCAGATTTATCCATCAGTTCTGGTCATAGCTTCTAACCACAAATATGTTTGAACACCTTCATAAAGACTCGAAATCCTAATTTACAGCTCATACAATACAAAATCCTTCATAGAACACACTATACAGGACAAAGGATGTTCAGGATGGGTCTAACACACTCAAACATCTGCTCACATTGCACAGATAACACACCTGATGATTATGTACACGCTTTGTGGTTTTCTTCGCCTGTCCAGAAGTTCTGGCTTGAAGTCTGTGAGGACCTATCAACATGGCTAAAGTGTAGCATCCCTGCATGCCCCACACTGTGCATACTGGGTGACTTAGACAACATCAACATGGAAATTAACTCAGCACACATGGTTGTCACAGTGTTATGTATCGCAAAGAAAACTATTCTCATGAACTGGAAAGCGAAGAACAATCTGTGTATTAACCAGTTTAGAAATTTTCTTTTAGATTATATTAGCATGGAAACAATGTCTGCCTCCTCAAAACATCAATTGGCTGAATTTCATTCTCTCTGGTCCCCTCTGATTAGTTTTATCACATAGTGGTGGTGGTGGGTTGCTGGGTGATGGTGGGTCTCAGGCCCGGGCTGCTGCGACTGGTGTAACCGGGTGGTTAGTTTGTTTGTTTTTTGTAGAGGTCCTCCGGGGTGGGGTTGGGTTGAGTGGGGTGGGGCGGGATGGGTACCTTCTGGGGGTACAGTAGCTCCCGGAATATGGTCGCTGCAGGCCCCGAGCCTGGTGGACATCAGGCCCTCCTGCCCATTGCTGGCTCCCAGGTAGCGGGGATGCCTATTGCAGCCAGTCCCTGGCTGCCCTCTCTGGGGGAGAGTAGCTCCCCCGGTATATATCCCCATACCCCTCTCCCTTCTGGCTCCTGTACACAGCACACACTCACACATGAAGGGTTTTGGGGGCGTGTGTGTTCGGTGGGGTGTAGTGGATGGGGCCACGTAGGTGGTCCCCTTTGGTTGCACTCTGCAGTTCCCTGCCCCTGTTTTAATTACACCTTAGACATTAGTACTTATCAAACACACTCACACACACACATTAGGTCTTGGGGGGTGGTTACACTGAGTGGCATCTGGTGGGCGGGGCTCTTTGGGTATGTAGGCTGCCCAGAGTGCCGCGCTCCCAGTTCTACAAGTTTGGCTGCCCCTCAATTTTAATTGCTCACTATTAGAAAATATTGAAGAGCCAGAAGGGTGAGGGGAGGGGTCTTCTTCGCACACCCCTGCTTCCTGGTGTCTGCTCGGGGCAGGAGGGGCCAGGAGGATTAATTAATTGTTCTGCTGGTTCGGGGTCTGTGGTGGCTGGGGGGTTGCTGGCCTCCTGGTGTGCCCGCTGCACTACACCCCAGCAGAGTCGAGGGAGGTAGGATGTGTGGATGTGTGGATGTATGGGACGTGAAAGTGTGTGTGGTAATGATTGGGCCTGGATCTGGGACTTGCTGTCGCCTGGCCTGCCTGTGTTTCTCCCGATGGGGCATCAGCGTTGCCTCTCCCCACTGCTCGCGACTTCACCCACCTGTGGGCACGTCTTGACTCCCAGGGCACTTGGCCAGGGGCGCTGGGGCAGGCGCTGACCCACTTTGTGGCTGTCTGGGGCGCTTGGCCCTCCTGGGTATTGGGTGGGGCCTCTGCCGGGGGGTTTGGGGGTGCTCGGGCTCCTGGGGCCCAGGTCCAGTGCACGGCCCATGTCTGGGCGGCTGGGGCCTGGCGGGGTCGGTGGGCTGTTGCCCCTGGTTCCCGGAGTGCCTCTGCCCTATGCTTATGGGGGCTCTTTCCGGGGGCTTCCTCTGCAGTCTTCTGGGTGGATGCGTGGTTGCCCCTGCGGTGGGCTACCTGGGTTCTGTGCTCTGTGGGGGCTGCTGGTGGCCTGGGTCTTGTGGCCCTCTCTGCCTGCTTCTGATTGTTTGGGGGGCTGTGGATTGTGGCCCTGTACGCTTATACACTCATAACTAAGCACGGTTATCATGTAGGTCCTGTGCCATGGGTGTTGCATGTTCTCACACACACACACACACACACACACATTCATTAGTCCAGTAGCATGGTCACTAAGCAGTTGATGTATTATCATGTCGTCTCAGGTCATCTATATCCACAGCTGTGTTGTATGCGATTGCCGCTTCTTGTGCTTGTTTTTGTTTGTTTGTGTGTTTGTTTTTTCTCTGCTTGTCTGCTTTCAGGTGCTCCTCTTGGCGCTAAGGCTGGATTCCCCTCATAGGCCATGGATTGTTGTCTGTTTTGTTTTTTACAGGTGTAGCAGCTGGTTGTCTGGTTTTTGTTTCTATTTTTTTTCTGTTTCCTCTTCTTTCCTCTTCTTCTTTCCTTGTCCCCCGGTCCGGTTCAGTTCAGTTCATGTCATATATTGTAAAAAGAAATAAATAAATGGGCATCAAGGGGAGCTTTACATTTATAAAACTTCCCTTGGCAAAACAAATCTGTTTGGCATCATAGGTATTCAGACTACAATTCTTCTGACATAATGCTGAACAGGACAAGGGGAAAAAAAAGTAAAGAAGACAGTTCTGCCGAAAGCCAGGGATAGACCTGTTCTAAGTTCTATACTTTTTAAAAGGGGCGTGTTTATCAACTATGGAATTAGAAGATTTACAAAAATGGTCAAGTGCTAGATCTTCATCTGGGATTTTAACAGTGTCATATAACTATTCAACAGATCAGTTAAAAAAAAGCCTGCTCATGGAGATGTTTCAGGATCTGGATACCAAGCGTGGACCTAATGTTTTCATTTTTGCAATTCTGATACAGGCTATTGAGCAGTGATAACTAACACCAAGTTCAGATACTGCGGATTTTCTACCTTTGATTTGTTAAGATTGAGCCAATCAGGGACAACCTTGAAGGATCTCTTTGGTTTTGTAGGATCAGTAATTACCTGAGAAAGGTTGATATTGGTACACACCTTTTTTAAATGATCAGAGGCAGAGTTCAACTTGTTTAAATTAAAATTGCCACACAGAGATTGGGTTTAGGCCACATGCACACAGAATGACATCAACAAATATAAGAAATATTAAACATTTACACATAGATTTTTGAATATATGTAGAGGAATGATACTTTGAAATGTGCTCATTGCGGAGTTATGATCAGTTGAGTAATGAAGGTTGAACTATTCTGGGAAAGAGGTTCTATTCCCAGCATCATGATGGACACTCCTGATATAGAAGGTTTCGCTAACGCATTGGAATTGTTTTACTATTTTCATATGCATGTGCAATGAAGAATTGCTTGCTGCTGATAAATGCAAAGAAGAACAGCTTACACATAGATGCTCACATATAGGCTGCTGAATGCAATGAAGACCTGCTTATCAAGTAAAGTTCAATGTCAATGTGTAATATTCAATTAGGATTTGCAAAACAGTGAAGTTAAACAATGAATGGGTCCATAGTCGGTATGAGAAGACTACAGGAATATTTACCTGGGTGTACGTTCAAACAGAGATGAGAAAATTGCGATAAATAATTGTTTGTATGTTTGTTAGTATGTATATGAATGTTATGTGTATAAACTGTGTTGAGTTATAGTTACTCAGTAGTGTCTCAGTGAAACAACCGACGGGGGAAGCCTTGCGGTGACAACAAAAGCAGTGTTTTACTGATCAGTCAAGTTGCTCCAGTGTACTCCATACAAACTGGTTGGCTACTGAAGGGATAGAAAATGGGGAATACTTGTTTTAAAGCAAACAAGGAATTAGATGGGAAAAATACATGTTTTAACGGGACCCAGACAATATTAAATACTCAGACAGATGGGAGAAGAAGTGTAGTTTTGTAGGAAATCACAAAATTATTACATAGAATTAGTGAAATCAATTGAAGAATGCCTTTCTGAAGAGCTGTTTACCACAGATGAGCAGCTTTGCGACCAAGCACATTGTAGATCGCTTTACTGCCAAAATGATCTAATTTAATGGATTGGTTTAGACATACATAACAGCATTTTAAGAACAAAGAGAGAAACAAAAAGGGACAACGCTTCATGGTGGAAGGTGATGTATAAATAACTGTGTATATGATGAAGGGGGTGGCAACACCCATTCCGAAATCCCGCCATTCCGACATCCCGCTATTCCGACATCCCACCATTCCGACATACCACCATTCCGACATACCACCATTCCGACATGCAAACGTCCCACCATTCCGACATCCCACCATTGCGACATCCCGCTATTCTGACGTTCAAATGTCCCACCATTCCGACAAGGCTTTCCGTATAAGGAAATGTGTGTTACTCAACAGGTGAGTCCCTTCTTTCTGTTCATGCAATTTATATGTTTAACATGTTTATAGACAAGCGTTATTAAAAACACAAAGTCTCGGCAACTGGAGGAGGAGAAGCAGTCCGCGGTGGTTTTCAATCACACACTCCAATGCCACTTGTTTCAACTTCCGAAAATTTAATCCAGGAAAAAAAGGCTTACAAACATGGACCAAAACGGCTCCATAACACGCACAAGAATCCAAAAGAAACGAAAGTTAACTAAAAGAAAGCAAATAAACAGTATGAAGTGGTCAAAATTGGTTTTACGCATGCCTATGTGCGTCTGGCACATGCGTCTTCGGGCTCTCCCACGTTGGTTTGTGGATGAAAGCTATATGTTCAGCTGTAATGTCATGTAAAAACAATCTCTACATGACATTTAGTCCCAGGTGTGACCAGTTAGGTCCTTAAGATATCAACAGGCTGTATAAAGCTACAACCGTTGCGGCTGTGTGTTTGTGCCAAATGCGCAAAACCCATCCGCGCTTCCCAAAATTGGAGTGAGTACTCATAAATCACGTGAATAACATGAATAAACGTTTTTACTGCATTTTGTTGTGTTTTATACGTTCTATGCTGTCATTTCTATCTTCTTCTATTGGCAAGGCAAGGCAGAGTGCTCGCAACTGTGTCCTGTGCAGTAGCCGTGATATCTGTAATTGCAATTATTACTTTTGCATATGATGACAGCGTGCAAAAGACGCATGGGCTCTGTGGAGAGCTCCGCTCCAGCTGGCTGCTGTGACAGCTCACTGACACTGTATTTCTGCTTAATCAGTTTCAGTCTCGCCAGAGTTATATTAATATCTGTATTTTTATATTTGAAATTCAGGGGATTTTGATAATAGATTATTAAAGTTTGTTTGCGAGGCTGTGGCCTCTGCATGTGCAAAGCTTGTGCGCCAATCTTTAGGGCGTATTTGCGCCGGCATATCATTAGTGCAAAATGTTTTGGGTAAAAAATAGGCTATTAAAAGGAACTGTCGGAATGGCGGTATGTTAAAAAAAACAAAAAACATACCGCCATTCCGACCATAGGAGGAAAAAAGTGTCGGAATGGTGGGACGTTTGATAAAAAATTAAGTGTCGCCATTCCGACAATTGGAGACCCATGTCGGAATGGCGAGATGTCGGAATGGCAGCATGTAACCATGATGAAGGAGAGACCATTTGAGCAGCACAGCCATTTCACAGCACAGGGACAGCAATCCAAGTTACAGGATCTCCCACGTGGTATCACCTGTCACATTGTGTCAAGGCATCAAAAGAAGAAAAAATCACCAAACTCAAGGACAAAAAGACAAAGACTCCGGTGAACGAAGACAGAGGACTGACAAACCAGAAATACAAAAGGATTCTCGATATCAAGATCCAGAAGAAGAGGCTAACAATGCCACGAACACTTACGATGCTGGGAATGATGCCAGCAATGAACAGAGAAGAAGATTCAGTGTCATCAATCTGCATTACGTGCCTCTAATGAGGGGGTGAATATAGAATCCTCAACGATTACAACGTCTCTGGGAACTGTGACAACAACAAGGTTTAAACCATTTTGATATATATTGTAACCTATTGTCTAAGGAATAGTGCTGAAAATGAGGTAAATCTAATCCACCACTGTCCTTGGTCTTCTGTAGGGTTTTTAAACTAATACGTGGTGGTTTGTTTTTCCACAGAAATTTGGAGATGCATGAATCTAGTGACTTAAACCAAGTAGCAGATGGTTTTATGGGGATCATTGAGAACAAATAGTTAACTTTTGGTAGTATCATCATTTTAATGGATGTAACTCTCCCCATAAGTGATATAGGTAAGGACTTCCAACGAGAGATCGTCCTCTACTGTCTTTAATAATTGCACATAATTTAGCTTTGTTAGCTCTGAGAGCCTGGAGGAAATGTTTATGCCTAAATATCTAATATTTCCTGACTGTAAAGTGATCGCAGGTATATTATGGACCCTACAGTTAATGGGCAGAACTGTGGTCTTAGACCAGTTGATAGAGTAGTCAGAAAGTGCTGAGAATTTATTTATGAGTGTGATCGTGTGACTGAGAGACGTCTGTGAGTTCTGAAGGAAAAGTAATACATCATCAGCATAAAGACTTATTTTATGCTCAATATTTTGGGATTAATTACTCACAAACGGGTAAGAAAAGGTAGTATTGCCAGACCATACATGATCAAAACAGGGAGCGGAGGTGGTTCAGCTGCAAGGTATGAATGTCTGACTATAGTTTGTAAAAAGCGGGTAAGATAAGGTGCGAATGCCCAACAATGTATGATCAAAAGAGGGAGCGGAGGGTTTTGGCTACAAGAAGGTTTGAATGTCCGACCATAGTTTGTAAAAAGCGGGTAAGAAAAGCTTACCATACATCATCAAAAGCAGGAGTGGATGTGTTCGGCTACAAGAAGATTTGAATGTCCATCAATAATTGCTTTAAAACATGAAAGAAAATTTTCAAATATCAAACCGCACATGATCATAAGCGGGAGAGGAGTTGTTCAGCTGCAAGAAGGTGTGAATGTCCACCCATAATTACTGAAAAATGGGTAAGAAAAGGTGAAAATGCCCAACCATACATCATCAAAAGCAGGAGTGGATGTGTTCGGCTACAAGAAAGTTTGAATGTCCGACCATAGTTTGTAAAAAGCGGGTAAGAAAAGGTTCGAATGCCCGAACATAGACCATCAAAAGAGGGAGCGGAGGTGTTCCGCTGTAAGAAGGTGTAAATGTCCGACCATAGTTGGTAAAAAGCGGGTAAGAAAAGGTTAAAATACCCGACTGTACACAATCAATAGCGGGAGCGGAGTTGTTTGGCTACAAGAAGGTGTGAAAGTCCGACCACGGTTTGTAAAAAGCGGGTAAGAAAAGGTTCGAATGCCCGAATATATACCATCAAAAGTGGAAGTGGATGTGTTCGGCTGCAAGAAGGTGTGAACGTCCGACCAAAGTTTGTAAAAAGCAGTTAAGAAAAGGTTCGAATATCCAACCAAACATAATCAAAAGCGGGAGCAGAGCTGTTCGACTGCAAGTAGGTGTGAATGTCAGATCATAATTTGCAAAAAGCTGATGAGAAAGGGTGAAAATGCCCGGCTATACACCATCAAATGTGGGAGCGGAAGTGTTCGGCTGTGAGTAGGTGTGAATGTCCAACCATAATTGCTGAAAAATGTGTTAGAAGAGACTAGAATGCCGGACAAGACATTATCAAATGCGGGAGCGGAGTTGTTCGGCTGTGAGTAGGTGTGAATCTCCGAGCATAGTTTGTAAAAAGGGGGTAAGAATAGGTTCGAATGCCCGAACATACACTATCAAAACAGGGAGCTGAGGTGGCTCAGCTGCAAGGTGTGAATGTCTGACTATAGTTTGTAAATAAGGTGCGAATGCCCAACAATGTATAATCAAAAGAGGGAGCGGAGGTTTTCGGCTACAAGAAGGTTTGAATGTCCGACCATAGTTTGTAAAAAGCGGGTAAGAAAAGGTTCAAATGCCTGACTATACACCATCAAAAGCGGGAGCAGAGGTGTTCCGCTGTAAGACGGTGTGAATGTCCGACCATATTTGGTAAAAAGCGGGTAAGAAAAGGTTAAAATACCCGACTGTACACAATCAATAGCGGGAGAGGAGGTGTTCAGCTGCAAGAAGGTGTGAATGTCCACCCATAATTACTGAAAAATGGGTAAGAAAAGGTGCGAATGCCAAACCATACATTATCAAAAGCAGGTGTGAATGTCAGATCATAATTTGCAAAAAGCTGATGAGAAAGGGTGAGAATGCCCGACTATACACCATCAAATGCGGGAGCGGAGTTGTTCGGCTGTGAGTAAGTGTGAATCTCCGACCATAATTGCTGAAAAATGTGTTAGAAAAGGTAAGAATGCCCGTCCATACA
This sequence comes from Leuresthes tenuis, assembly GCF_036924035.1. Lineage (NCBI taxonomy): Eukaryota > Metazoa > Chordata > Actinopteri > Atheriniformes > Atherinopsidae > Leuresthes > Leuresthes tenuis. The sequence continues at coordinate 28,936,122 of NW_027325365.1, read as the reverse complement.
TCATCAAAAGCGGGAGAGGTGGTGTTCGGCTGCAAGTAGGTGTGAATGTCCAGCCATAATTACTAACAAACGGGTAAGAAAAGGTAGTATTGCCAGACCTTACATGATCAAAACAGGGAGCGGAGGTGGTTCAGCTGCAAGAAGGTGTGAATGTCCGACTAAAGTTCAAATATATTAACAAAAGCGGGAGGAGAGGTCTTCGGATGAGAGTGGTTGAGAATTTCCAACCATAATCTATAAAATGCGGTGAAAAAAAAGGTGTGATAGAACACTAAAAGGTGGAGCGGAAGTGTTCGGCTGCAAGAAGGTGTGAATGTCCGACTATATTTGGTGAAAAGCAGGTGAAGTAAGGTCTGAATGCCCAACCTTACATCATCAAAAGCGAGATCAGAGGTGTTTGGCTGCATGAAGGCCATAGTTTGCCAAAAGCGGGTAAGCTGCGAATGACCGACTAAATATCAACAAAAGGTCTTCGGATGCAAGTGGGTGTGAATATCCCACCAAGTATGGTGGAGAGGAAGCTGTGAACAGCCGACCATAGTTGGCAAAAAACGGGTGAGAAAAGGAGCGAATGTCCAACCATACATGATCAAAACAGGGAGCGGAGGTGTTTGGCTGTGACAAGGTGTGAATGTCCACAAAAATTAATGAAAAGCGGGCAACAAGTAGGTTTGAATGCCCAACCATACATCATCAAAAGCAGGAGTGGATGTGTTCGGCTACAAGAAGGTTTGAATGTCCGAGCATAGTTTGTAAAAAGAGGGTAAGAAAAGGTTCGAATGCCCAAACATACAACATCAAAAGAGGGAGCGGAGGTGTTCCGCTGTAAGAAGGTGTGAATGTCCGACCATAGTTGGTAAAAAACGGGTAAGAAAAGGTTAAAATACCCGACTGTACACAATCAATAGCGGGAGCGGATGTGTTTGGCTACAAGAATGTGTGACAGTCCGACCATGGTTTGTAAAAAACGGGTAAGAAAAGGTGCGAATGCCCGACAATGTATGATCAAAAGAGGGAGCGGAGGTTTTCGGCTACAAGAAGGTTTGAATGTCCGACCATAGTTTGTAAAAAGCGGGAAAGAAAAGGTTCAAATGCCTGACTATACACCATCAAAAGCGGGAGCGGAGGTGTTCGGCTACAAGAAGGTGTGAAAGTTCAACCATGGTTTGTAAAAAGCTGCTAAGAAAAGGTTTGAATGCCCGAATATATACCATCAAAAGCGGAAGCGGAGGTGTTCGGCTGCAAGAAGGTGTGAACGTCCGACCAAAGTTTGCAAAAAGCAGTTAAGAAAAGGTTCGAATGCCCGAATATATACCATCAAAAGCGAGAGCAGAGCTGTTCGACTGCAAGTAGGTGTGAATGTCCAGCCATAATTACTCACAAACGGGTAAGAAAAGGTAGTATTGCCAGACCATACATGATCAAAACAGGGAGCTGAGGTGGTTCAGCTGCAAGATGTGAATGTCTGACTATAGTTTGTAAAAAGCGGGTAAGACAAGGTGCGAATGCCCGACAATGTATGATCAAAAGAGGGAGTGGAGGTCTTCGGCTGCAAGGTCTGAATGTCTAACCATAATTTCTAAAAACCGGGTAAGAAAAGGCTCGAAAGCCCGACTATACACAATCAAAAGCGGGAGCGGGAGGTTTTCAGCTGCAAATCCTTCACTCAAACCAAGTGAAAACTGCTTTGTCCTTCATATTTATCAATGTCTAGATTGACTTCAACAAAGAACAACACTGGATTTTGCAGTAGAAGAAAGAGCATCACTGAAGGATCAGTAATCCGAGAATAAGCTTATTTTCATACGTTCTGCATGATTTGGGATTTTATGTATAAAATGAATTCCTTCACTCAAACCAAGTTAAAACTGCTTTGTCCTTCATATTTATCAATGTCTAGATCGACTTCAACAAAGAACAACATTGTATTTTGCAGTAGAAGAAAAAGCAACACTGAAGGATCAGGAATCCGAGAATAAGCTTCTTTTCATACGTTTTGAATGATTTGGGATTTTATGTATAAAATGAATTCCTTCACTCAAACCAAGTGAAAACTGCTTTGTCCTTCATATTTATCAATGTCTAGATTTACTTCAACAAAGAACAACATTGTATTTTGCAGTAGTAGAAAGAGCAACACTTGAAGGAACAGGAATCCGAGAATAAGCTTATTTTCATACGTTCTGCATGATTTGGGATTTTATGTATAAAATGAATTCCTTTACTCAAACTATGTTAAAACTGCTTTGTCCTTCATATTTATCAATGTCTAGATTGACTTCAACAAAGAACAACATTGTATTTTGCAGTAGAAGAAATAGCAACACTGAAGGATCAGGAATCCGAAAACACGCTTATTTTCATACGTTCTGCTTGATTTGGGATTTTGCTATAAAATTATTTCCTTCACTCAAACAAAGTGGAAACTGCTTTGTCCTTCATATTTATCAATGTCTATATCGATTTCAACAAAGAACAAGGCTGTATTTTGCAGTATAGGAAAGAGCAACACTGGAGGATCAGGAATCCGAGAATAAGCTTACTTTCATGAGTCCTGCACGATTTCGGATTTTCCTATAAAATGAATTGCTTTGCTCAAACCAAGTTAAAATTGCTTTGTCCTTCATAGTTATCCGTGTCTAAAATGTATCAAGCATAAAGTTCCTCATATTACCCTGAATTAGAAAGAAGCATCCCTTAGGTTGAGCAATACGTTCCTTTTGCGGAGTTATGCATGATTTCGGATTTTGCTATAAAATTAATTCCTTCACACCTTTTTTTTTTCACCGCATTTTATAGATTATGGTTGGAAATTTCAACCACTCTAATCCGAAGACCTCTCCTCCCGCTTTTGTTAATATATTTGAACTTTAGTTGGACATTCACCCCTTTTTGCAGCTAAACCACCTCCGCTCCCTGTTTTGATCATGTATGGTCTGGCAATACTACATTTTCTTACCCGTTTGTGAGTAATTATGGCTGGATATTCACACCTACTTGCAGCTGAACACAATCTCTCTCGCTTTTAATTATGTTTGGATATTCGAACCTTTTCTTTACTGCTTTTTGCCAACTTTGGTCGGACGTTCACACCTTCTTGCAGCCGAACACCTCCGCTTCCGCTTTTGATGGTATATATTCGGGCATTCGAACCTTTTCTTACCAGCTTTTGACAAACGATGGTTGGACTTTCACACCTTCTTGTAGCCGAACAACTCCGCTCCCGCTATTGATTGTGTACAGTCGGGTATTTTAACCTTTTCTTACCCGCTTTTTACCAACTATGGTCGGACATTCACACCTTCTTACAGCGGAACACCTCCACTCCCTCTTTTGATGGTGTATGTTCGGGCAGTCAAACCTTTTCTTACCTGCTTTTTACAAACTATGGTCAGACATTCAACCCTTCTTGGAGCCGAACACATCCACTCCTGCTTTTGATTATGTATAGTTGGGCATTCGCACCTTTTCTTACCCATTTTTCAGTAATTATGGGTGTACATTCACACCTTCTTGCAGCCGAACAACTCCGCTCCCTCTTTTGATCATACATTTTCGGGCATTCGAACCTTTTCTTACCCGCTTTTTACAAACCATGGTTGGACTTTCACAACTTCTTGTAGCCGAACAACTACGCTCCCCCTATTGATTGTGTACAGTCGGGTATTTTAACCTTTTCTTACCCACTTTTTACCAACTATGGTCGGACATTCACACCTTCTTACAGCGGAACACCTCCGCTCCCTCTTTTGATGGTGTATGTTTGGGCATTCGAACCTTTTCTTACCCGCTTTTTACAAACTATGGTCAGACGTTCAAACCTTCTTGTAGCCGAACATATCCACTCCTGCTTTTGATGATGTATGGTTGGGCATTCAAACCTACTTTTTGCCAACTTTTCATTAATTTTGGGTGGACATTCACACCTTGTCACAGCCAAACACCTCCGCTCCCTGTTTTGATCATGTATGGTTGCACATTCGCACCTTTTCTCACCCGCTTTTTGCAAACTATGGTCGGCTGTTCACAGCTTCCTCTCCACCATACTTGTATGGTGGGATGTTCACACCCAGTTGCATCCGAAGACCTCCGCCCCCACTTTTGTTGATATTTAGTTGGTCATTCGCAGCTTACCCGCTTTTGGCAAACTATGGCCTTCTTGCAGCCAAACACCTCTGATCTCGCTTTTGATAATGTAAGGTTGGGCATTCAGACCTTGCTTCACCTGCTTTTCACCAAATATAGTCGGACATTCACACCTTCTTGCAGCCGAACACTTCCGCTCCACCTTTTAGTGTTCTATCACACCTTTTTTTCACCGAATTTTATAGATTATGGTTGGAAATTCTCAACCACTCTCATCCGAAGACCTCTCCTCCCGCTTTTGTTAATATATTTGAACTTTAGTGAGACATTCACACCTTCTTGCAGCTGAACCACCTCCGCTCCCTGTTTTGATCATGTATGGTCTGGCAATACTACCTTTTCTTACCCGTTTGTGAGTAATTATGGCTGGACATTCACACCTACTTGCAGCCGAACACCACCTCTCTCGCTTTTGATGATGTATGGACCGGCATTCTTACCTTTTCTAACACATTTTTCAGAAATTACGGTCGGAGATTCACACCTACTCACAGCCGAACAACTCCGCTCCCGCATTTGATGGTGTGCAGTCGGACATTCTCACCCTTTCTCATCAGCTTTTTGCAAATTATGATCTGACATTCACACCTGCTTTTGATAATGTATGGTTTGGCATTCGCACCTTTTCTTACCCATTTGTCAGGAATAATGGGTGGACATTCACACCTTCTTGCAGCTGAACACCTCCTCTCCCACTTATGATCATGTGCGGTTTGATTTTCGAAAATTTTCTTTCATGTTTTCTAGCAATTATTGATGGACATTTAGACCTTCTTGCAGCTGAACACCTCCGCTCCTGCTTTTGATCATACCTTGTCAGGCATTCGCACCATGTCTTACCCGCTTTTTACAAACTTTAGTCGAACATTTACACCTTTTTGCAGCCGAACACCACCTCTCTCGCTTTTGATGATGTATGGTCCGGCATTCTTTCCTTTTCTAACACATTTTTCAGCAATTATGGTCGGACATTCACACCTACTCAGAGCCGAACACCTCCGCTCCCGCATTTGATGGTGTATAGTCGGGCATTCTCACCCTTTCTCATCAGCTTTTTGCAAATTATGATCTGACATTCACACCTGCTTTTGATAATGTATGGTTGGGCATTCGCACCTTTTTTTACCCATTTTTCAGGAATTATGGGTGGACATTCACACCTTCTTGCAGCTGAAAACCTCCTCTCCTTCTTATGATCATGTGCGGATGATATTCGAAAATTTTCTTTCATGTTTTAAAGCAATTATTGATGGACATTCAGACCTTCTTGCAGCTGAACCACTCTGCTCCCGCTTTTGATGGTGTATAGTCGGGCTTTCGAAACTTTCCTTCCCGGTTTATACAAATTATGGTTGGACATTCAGACCTTCTTGCAGCCGAACACCTCTGCTCCCTCTTTTGATCATACATTGTCGGGCATTAGCACCTTTTCTTACCCGCTTTTTACAAACCATGGTTGGACTTTCACAACTTCTTGTAGCCGAACAACTACGCTCCCGCTATTGATTGTGTACAGTCGGGTATTTTAACCTTTTCTTACCCGCTTTTTACCAACTATGGTCGGACATTCACACCTTCTTACAGCGGAACACCTCCGCTCCCTCTTTTGATGGTGTATGTTCGGGCAGTCAAACCTTTTCTTACCTGCTTTTTACAAACTATGGTCAGACATTCAACCCTTCTTGGAGCCGAACACATCCACTCCTGCTTTTGATTATGTATATTTGGGCATTCGCACCTTTTCTTACCCATTTTTCAGTAATTATGGGTGTACATTCACACCTTCTTGCAGCCAAACACCTCCGCTCCCTCTTTTGATCATACATTTTCGGGCATTCGCACCTTTTCTTACCCGCTTTTTACAAACCATGGTCGGACTTTCACACCTTTTAGTAGCCGAACAACTCCGCACCCGCTACTGATTGTGTACAGTCGGGTATTTTAACCTTTTCTTACCCGTTTTTTACCAACTATGGTCGGACATTCACACCTTCTTACAGCGGAACACCTCCGCTCCCTCCTTTGATGGTGTATGTTCGGGCATTCGAACCTTTTCTTACCCGCTTTTTACAAACTATGGTCAGACGTTCAAACCTTCTTGTAGCCGAAAACCTCTGCTCCCTCTTTTGATTATACATTGTCAGGCATTCGCACCTTATCGTACCCGCTTTTTACAAACTATAGTCAGACATTCACACCTTGGTGCTGAACCACCTCAGCTCCCTGTTTTGATCATGTATGGTCTGGCAATACTACCTTTTCTTACCCGTTTGTGAGTAATTATGGCTGGACATTCACACCTACTTGCAGTCGAACAGCTCTGCTCCCGCTTTTGATTTTGTTTGGTTGGATATTCGAACCTTTTCTTAACTGCTTTTTACAAACTTTGGTCGGACGTTCACACCTTCTTGCAGCCGAACACCTCCGCTTCCGCTTTTGATGGTATATATTCGGGCATTCGAACCTTTTCTTACCAGCTTTTTACAAACCATGGTTGGACTTTCACACCTTCTTGTAGCCGAACAACTCCGCTCCCCCTATTGATTGTGTACAGTCGGGTATTTTAACCTTTTCTATCCCACTTTTTACCAACTATGGTTGGACATTCACACCTTCTTACAGCGGAAGACCTCCGCTCCCTCTTTTGATGGTGTTTGTTTGGGCATTCGAACCTTTTCTTACCCGCTTTTTACAAACTATGCTCGGACATTCAAACCTTCTTGTAGCCGAACACATCCACTCCTTCCTTTGATGATGTATGCTTGGGCATTCAAACCTACTTTTTGCCCGCTTTTCATTAATTTTGGGTGGACATTCACACCTTGTCACAGCCAAACACCTCCGCACCCTCTTTTGATGGTGTTTGTTTGGGCATTCGAACCTTTTCTTACCCGCTTTTTACAAACTATGCTCGGACATTCAAACCTTCTTGTAGCCGAACACATCCACTCCTTCTTTTGATGATGTATGCTTGGGCATTCAAACCTACTTTTTGCCCGCTTTTCATTAATTTTGGGTGGACATTCACACCTTGTCACAGCCAAACACTTCCGCTCCCTGTTTTGATCATGTATGGTTGGACATTCGTACCTTGTCTCACCCGCTTTTTGCAAACTATGGTCGGCTGTTCACAGCTTCCTCTCCACCATACTTGTATGGTGGGATATTCACACCCACTTGCATCCGAAGACCTTTTGTCTATATTTAGTCGGTCATTCGCAGCTTACCCGCTTTTTACAAACTATAGTCAGACATTCACACCTTGGTGCTGAACCACCTCAGCTCCCTGTTTTGATCATGTATGGTCTGGCAATACTACCTTTTTTTACCCGTTTGTGAGTAATTATGGCTGGACATTCACACCTACTTGCAGTCGAACAGCTCTAGTCCCGCTTTTGATTATGTTTGGTTGGATATTCGAACCTTTTCTTAACTGCTTTTTACAAACTTTGGTCGGACGTTCACACCTTCATGCAGCCGAACACCTCCGCTTCCGCTTTTGATGGTATATATTCGGGCATTCGAACCTTTTCTTAGCAGCTTTTTACAAACCATGGTTGGACTTTCACACCTTCTTGTAGCCGAACAACTCCGCTCCCGCTATTGATTGTGTACAGTCGGGTATTTTAACCTTTTCTTACCCGCTTTTTACCAACTATGGTCGGACATTCACACCGTCTTACAGCGGAACACCTCCGCTCACGCTTTTGATGGTGTATTGTCAGGCATTTGAACCTTTTCTTACCCGCTTTTTACAAACTATGGTCGGATATTCAAACCTTCTTGTAGCCAAAAACCTCCGCTCCCTCTTTTGAATATACATTGTCGGGCATTCGCACCTTTTCTTACCCGTTTTTTACAAACCATGGTCGGACTTTCAAACCTTCTTGTAGCCCAACACATCCACTCTTGCTTTTGATGATGTATGTTTGGGCATTCGCACCTTTTCTTACCCATTTTTCAGTAATTATGGGTGTACATTCACACCTTCTTGCAGCCGAACACCTCCGCTCCCTCTTTTGATCATACATTTTCGGGCATTCGCACCTTTTCTTACCCGCTTTTTACAAACCATGGTTGGACTTTCACACCTTTTAGTAGCCGAACAACTCCGCACCCGCTACTGATTGTGTACAGTCGGGTATTTTAACCTTTTCTTACCCGTTTTTTACCAACTATGGTCGGACATTCACACCTTCTTACTGCGGAACACCTCCGCTCCCTCCTTTTATGGTGTATGTTCGGGCATTCGAACCTTTTCTTACCCGCTTTTTACAAACTATGGTCAGACGTTCAAACCTTCTTGTAGCTGAACATATCCACTCTTGCTTTTGATGATGTATGGTTGGGCATTCGAACCTACTTGTTGCCCGCTTTTCATTAATTATGGGTGGACATTCACACCTTGTCTCAGCCAAACACCTCCGCTCCCTGTTTTGATCATGTATGGTTTGACATTCGCACCTTTGCTTACCTTCTTTTTATACTGATTGCTCAAGATTAAGTTGTTCTTTCTCAAACTACAAAAATTTTTTAATTGTTGAAACTTGATTTGAAGTGGATAAATAAGGAAGACAAACAGTTTTAAGTCAGGCTGATAGCAATTAATTTTATAGCAAAATCTGTATTTCGTCATTTGTCGAGAGATGCTTATTGCTGAAGAAGTTCTTTCTCATTCTACAAAGTACAACGTTGTTTATCATTGAAACTTGATCAGACATGAATAAATATGAAGGACAAAGCAGTCTTAACTTGGTTTGAGTTAAGGAATTCGTTTTATAGGAGAATCCGAATTCGTGCATAACTCGTAAAATAGAGCTTATTTTCGGATTCCTAAAGAATGAGTCTGGTTCTTTCTCATAATACAAAGTTTGTTGTTTATTGTTGAAACTTCATCAGACCTTTAGATATAGTCGGACTCACCTCGACGCACGGCTTGGGATCTGGAACCAGTACTCTTGAGAGGGGTTGGACTCTCTTCCACTCTGGAGTTGCCCGTGGTGAGAGGCGCAGAGCAGGTGTGGGCATACTTATTGCCCCCCCGGCTGTGTGCCAGTACATTGGGGTTTACCCCAGTGAACGAGAGGGTAGCCTCCCTCCGCCTTGGGTGGGGGGACGAGTCCTGACTGTTGTTTGTGCCTATGCGCCAAACAGCAGTTCAGAGTACCTACTCTTTTTGGAGTCTCTGGGGGAGGCACTGGAGAATGCTCCTACGGGAGACTCCCTCATTCTGCTGGGGGACTTCAATGCTCACGTGGGCAATGACAGTGAGACCTGGAGGGGTGTGATTGGGAGGAACGGCCCCCCCGATCTGAATCAGAGTGGTGTTATGTTGTTGGACTTCTGTGCCAGTCATAGACTGTCCATAACGAACACCATGTTCAGGCATAAGGGTGTCCATATGTGCACTTGGCACCAGGACACCCTTGGCCGCAGTTCGATGATCGACTTTGTGGTTGTATCATCGGACTTGCGGCCGTATGTCCTGGACACTCGGGTGAAGAGAGGGGCGGAGCTGTCAACTGATCACCACCTGGTGGTGAGTTGGCTCCGCTGGTGGGGGAGGATGCCGATCAGACCTGGCAGGCCCAAACGTATTGTGAGGGTCTGCTGGGAGCGTTTGTCAGAATCCCCCGTCAGAAGGAGCTTTAACTCCCACCTCCGGCAGAGCTTCAACCATATTTGAGGTGGGGGACATTGAATGGGCCATGTTCCGTGACTCCATTGCCGAGGCAGCTGGTCGGAGTTGTGGCCGTAAGGTGGTCGGTGCCTGTCGTGGCGGCAACCCTCGAACCTGCTGGTGGACACCAGTGGTGAGGGAAGCCGTCAAGCTGAAGAAGGAGTCCTATCGGGCCTTTTTGGCCAGTGGGACCCTGGAAGAAGCTGATAGGTACCGACGGGCCAGACGGGCCACGGCTTCGGCGGTTGCTGAGGCAAAAACTCGGGCCTGGGAGGAGTTCGGTGAGACCATGGAGAACGATTTCCGGACGGCCTCGAAAAGATTCTGGTCCACCATCCGGCATCTCAGGGGGGGGAAGCGGCTCACAGTCAACACTGTTTACAGTGCGGACGGGGCTTTGCTGACCTCAACTAGGGATGTTGTGAGTCGGTGGGGGGAGTACTTCGAGGAACTCCTCAATCCTACCAACACGTGCTCGGAAGAGGCAGAGTCGGAGAGCTCGGAGACGGGGCCTCCCATTTCTGGGGCTGAGGTTGCCGAGGTGGTTAAAAAGTTCCTCGGTGGCAAGGCCCCGGGGGTGGATGAGGTCCGTCCTGAGTTTCTCAAGGCTCTGGATGTTGTAGGGCTGTCTTGGCTGACACGCCTCTGCAGTATCGCGTGGACATCGGGGACAGTGCCTCTGGACTGGCAGATTGGGGTGGTGGTCCCCCTCTTTAAAAAGGGGGACCGGAGGGTGTGTTCCAACTATAGGGGTATCACACTCCTCAGCCTCCCTGGTAAGGTCTATTCGGGGGTATTGGAGAGGAGGATCCGTCGGATAATCGAGCCTCGGATTCAGGAGATGCAGTGTGGCTTTCGTCCTGGCCGTGGAACAGTGGACCAGCTCTATACCCTCGGCAGGATCCTGGAGGGTGCATGGGAGTTCGCCCAACCAGTCTACATGTGTTTTGTGGACTTGGAGAAAGCGTTCGACCGTGTCCCTCGTGGAGTCCTGTGGGGGGTGCTCCGGGAATATGGAGTGCCGGACCCCTTGATAGGGGCCGTTCGGTCTCTGTATGACCGGTGCCTCTACTTACTGGTCAATCTACGTTCCCATCCTCACCTATGGTCACGAGTTGTGGGTAGTGACCGAAAGAACAAGATCGCGAATACAAGCGGCCGAAATGGGTTTCCTCCGCAGGGTGTCTGGGCTCTCCCTTAGAGATAGGGTGAGAAGCTCAGTCATCCGGGAGGGGCTCGGAGTAGAACCGCTGCTCCTCCGCATTGAGAGGAGTCAGATGAGGTGGCTCGGGCATCTGGTTAAGATGCCCCCTGGGCGCCTCCCTGGGGAGGTGTTCCGGGCACGTCCCACTGGGAGGAGACCCCGGGGGAGACCCAGGACACGTTGGAGAGACTATGTCTCTCGGCTGGCCTGGGAACGCCTCGGGGTCCCCCCGGAAGAGCTGGAGGAAGTGGCCGGGGACAGAGACGTCTGGGTTTCTCTGCTAAAGCTGCTGCCCCCGCGACCCGACCCCCGGATAAGCGGCAGATGATGGATGGATGGATGGATATATCCTCCACCAACCAGACTTACAACCCCCGACTAGGGTAGCAGAATTTCTAAGCATCTGTACCCCAAAACTACTATCAAAAATATATAAATTATTGTCTAAGATAGATGACACAATGTCTCTTCCATCCTCAAAATCGGAGGCAGATTTATCCATCAGTTCTGGTCATAGCTTCTAACCACAAATATGTTTGAACACCTTCATAAAGACTCGAAATCCTAATTTACAGCTCATACAATACAAAATCCTTCATAGAACACACTATACAGGACAAAGGATGTTCAGGATGGGTCTAACACACTCAAACATCTGCTCACATTGCACAGATAACACACCTGATGATTATGTACACGCTTTGTGGTTTTCTGCGCCTGTCCAGAAGTTCTGGCTTGAAGTCTGTGAGGACCTATCAACATGGCTAAAGTGTAGCATCCCTGCATGCCCCACACTGTGCATACTGGGTGACTTAGACAACATCAACATGGAAATTAACTCAGCACACATGGTTGTCACAGTGTTATGTATCGCAAAGAAAACTATTCTCATGAACTGGAAAGCGAAGAACAATCTGTGTATTAACCAGTTTAGAAATTTTCTTTTAGATTATATTAGCATGGAAACAATGTCTGCCTCCTCAAAACATCAATTGGCTGAATTTCATTCTCTCTGGTCCCCTCTGATTAGTTTTATCACATAGTGGTGGTGGTGGGTTGCTGGGTGATGGTGGGTCTCAGGCCCGGGCTGCTGCGACTGGTGTGACCGGGTGGTTTGTTTATTTGTTTTTTGTAGAGGTCCTCCGGGGTGGGGTTGGGTTGAGTGGGGTGGGGCGGGATGGATACCTTCTGGGGGTACAGTAGCTCCCGGAATATGGTCGCTGCAGGCCCCGAGCCTGGTGGACATCAGGCCCTCCTGCCCATTGCTGGCTCCCAGGTAGCGGGGATGCCTATTGCAGCCAGTCCCTGGCTGCCCTCTCTGGGGGAGAGTAGCTCCCCCGGTATATATCCCCATACCCCTCTTCCTTCTGGCTCCTGTACACAGCACACACTCACACATGAAGGGTTTTGGGGGCGTGTGTGTTCGGTGGGGTGTAGTGGATGGGGCCACGTAGGTGGTCCCCTTTGGTTGCACTCTGCAGTTCCCTGCCCCTGTTTTAATTACACCTTAGACATTAGTACTTATCAAACACACTCACACACACACATTAGGTCTTGGGGGGTGGTTACACTGAGTGGCATCTGGTGGGCGGGGCTCTTTGGGTATGTAGGCTGCCCAGAGTGCCGCGCTCCCAGTTCTACAAGTTTGGCTGCCCCTCAATTTTAATTGCTCACTATTAGAAAATATTGAAGAGCCAGAAGGGTGAGGGGAGGGGTCTTCTTCGCACACCCCTGCTTCCTGGTGTCTGCTCGGGGCAGGAGGGGCCAGGAGGATTAATTAATTGTTCTGCTGGTTCGGGGTCTGTGGTGGCTGGGGGGTTGCTGGCCTCCTGGTGTGCCCGCTGCACTACACCCCAGCAGAGTCGAGGGAGGTAGGATGTGTGGATGTATGGGACGTGAAAGTGTGTGTGGTAATGATTGGGCCTGGATCTGGGACTTGCTGTCGCCTGGCCTGCCTGTGTTTCTCCCGATGGGGCATCAGCGTTGCCTCTCCCCACTGCTCGCGACTTCACCCACCTGTGGGCACGTCTTGACTCCCAGGGCACTTGGCCAGGGGCGCTGGGGCAGGCGCTGACCCACTTTGTGGCTGTCTGGGGCGCTTGGCCCTCCTGGGTATTGGGTGGGGCCTCTGCCGGGGGGTTTGGGGGCGCTCGGGCTCCTGGGGCCCAGGTCCAGTGCACGGCCCATGTCTGGGCGGCTGGGGCCTGGCGGGGTCGGTGGGCTGTTGCCCCTGGTTCCCGGAGTGCCTCTGCCCTATGCTTATGGGGGCTCTTTCCGGGGGCTTCCTCTGCAGTCTTCTGGGTGGATGCGTGGTTGCCCCTGCGGTGGGCTACCTGGGTTCTGTGCTCTGTGGGGGCTGCTGGTGGCCTGGGTCTTGTGGCCCTCTCTGCCTGCTTCTGATTGTTTGGGGGGCTGTGGATTGTGGCCCTGTACGCTTATACACTCATAACTAAGCACGGTTATCATGTAGGTCCTGTGCCATGGGTGTTGCATGTTCTCACACACACACACACACACACACATTCATTAGTCCAGTAGCATGGTCACTAAGCAGTTGATGTGTTATCATGTCGTCTCAGGTCATCTATATCCACAGCTGTGTTGTATGCGATTACCGCTTCTTGTGCTTGTTTTTGTTTGTTTGTGTGTTTGTTTTTTCTCTGCTTGTCTGCTTTCAGGTGCTCCTCTTGGCGCTAAGGCTGGATTCCCCTCATAGGCCATGGATTGTTGTCTGTTTTGTTTTTTACAGGTGTAGCAGCTGGTTGTCTGGTTTTTGTTTCTATTTTTTTTCTGTTTCCTCTTCTTTCCTCTTCTTCTTTCCTTGTCCCCCGGTCCGGTTCAGTTCAGTTCATGTCATATATTGTAAAAAGAAATAAATAAATGGGCATCAAGGGGAGCTTTACATTTATAAAACTTCCCTTGGCAAAACAAATCTGTTTGGCATCATAGGTATTCAGACTACAATTCTTCTGACATAATGCTGAACAGGACAAGGGGAAAAAAAAGTAAAGAAGACAGTTCTGCCGAAAGCCAGGGATAGACCTGTTCTAAGTTCTATACTTTTTAAAAGGGGCGCGTTTATCAACTATGGAATTAGAAGATTTACAAAAATGGTCAAGTGCTAGATCTTCATCTGGGATTTTAACAGTGTCATATAACTATTCAACAGATCAGTTAAAAAAAAGCCTGCTCATGGAGATGTTTCAGGATCTGGATACCAAGCGTGGACCTAATGTTTTCATTTTTGCAATTCTGATACAGGCTATTGAGCAGTGATAACTAACACCAAGTTCAGATACTGCGGATTTTCTACCTTTGATTTGTTAAGATTGAGCCAATCAGGGACAACCTTGAAGGATCTCTTTGGTTTTGTAGGATCAGTAATTACCTGAGAAAGGTTGATATTGGTACACACCTTTTTTAAATGATCAGAGGCAGAGTTCAACTTGTTTAAATTAAAATTGCCACACAGAGATTGGGTTTAGGCCACATGCACACAGAATGACATCAACAAATATAAGAAATATTAAACATTTACACATAGATTTTTGAATATATGTAGAGGAATGATACTTTGAAATGTGCTCATTGCGGAGTTATGATCAGTTGAGTAATGAAGGTTGAACTATTCTGGGAAAGAGGTTCTATTCCCAGCATCATGATGGACACTCCTGATATAGAAGGTTTCGCTAACGCATTGGAATTGTTTTACTATTTTCATATGCATGTGCAATGAAGAATTGCTTGCTGCTGATAAATGCAAAGAAGAACAGCTTACACATAGATGCTCACATATAGGCTGCTGAATGCAATGAAGACCTGCTTATCAAGTAAAGTTCAATGTCAATGTGTAATATTCAATTAGGATTTGCAAAACAGTGAAGTTAAACAATGAATGGGTCCATAGTCGGTATGAGAAGACTACAGGAATATTTACCTGGGTGTACGTTCAAACAGAGATGAGAAAATTGCGATAAATAATTGTTTGTTTGTTTGTTAGTATGTATATGAATGTTATGTGTATAAACTGTGTTGAGTTATAGTTACTCAGTAGTGTCTCAGTGAAACAACCGACGGGGGAAGCCTTGCGGTGACAACAAAAGCAGTGTTTTACTGATCAGTCAAGTTGCTCCAGTGTACTCCATACAAACTGGTTGGCTACTGAAGGGATAGAAAATGGGGAATACTTGTTTTAAAGCAAACAAGGAATTAGATGGGAAAAATACATGTTTTAACGGGACCCAGACAATATTAAATACTCAGACAGATGGGAGAAGAAGTGTAGTTTTGTAGGATATCACAAAATTATTACATAGAATTAGTGAAATCAATTGAAGAATGCCTTTCTGAAGAGCTGTTTACCACAGATGAGCAGCTTTGCGACCAAGCACATTGTAGATCGCTTTACTGCCAAAATGATCTAATTTAATGGATTGGTTTAGACATGCATAACAGCATTTTAAGAACAAAGAGAGAAACAAAAAGGGACAACGCTTCATGGTGGAAGGTGATGTATAAATAACTGTGTATATGATGAAGGGGGTGGCAACACCCATTCCGAAATCCCGCCATTCCGACATCCCGCTATTCCGACATCCCACCATTCCGACATACCACCATTTCGACATACCACCATTCCGACATGCAAACGTCCCACCATTCCGACATCCCACCATTGCGACATCCCGCTATTCTGACGTTCAAATGTCCCACCATTCCGACAAGGCTTTCCGTATAAGGAAATGTGTGTTACTCAACAGGTGAGTCCCTTCTTTCTGTTCATGCAATTTATATGTTTAACATGTTTATAGACAAGCGTTATTAAAAACACAAAGTCTCGGCAACTGGAGGAGGAGAAGCAGTCCGCGGTGGTTTTCAATCACACACTCCAATGCCACTTGTTTCAACTTCCGAAAATTTAATCCAGGAAAAAAAGGCTTACAAACATGGACCAAAACGGCTCCATAACACGCACAAGAATCCAAAAGAAACGAAAGTTAACTAAAAGAAAGCAAATAAACAGTATGAAGTGGTCAAAATTGGTTTTACGCATGCCTATGTGCGTCTGGCACATGCGTCTTCGGGCTCTCCCACGTTGGTTTGTGGATGAAAGCTATATGTTCAGCTGTAATGTCATGTAAAAACAATCTCTACATGACATTTAGTCCCAGGTGTGACCAGTTAGGTCCTTAAGATATCAACAGGCTGTATAAAGCTACAACCGTTGCGGCTGTGTGTTTGTGCCAAATGCGCAAAACCCATCCGCGCTTCCCAAAATTGGAGTGAGTACTCATAAATCACGTGAATAACATGAATAAACGTTTTTACTGCATTTTGTTGTGTTTTATACGTTCTATGCTGTCATTTCTATCTTCTTCTATTGGCAAGGCAAGGCAGAGTGCTCGCAACTGTGTCCTGTGCAGTAGCCGTGATATCTGTAATTGCAATTATTACTTTTGCATATGATGACAGCGTGCAAAAGACGCATGGGCTCTGTGGAGAGCTCCGCTCCAGGTGGCTGCTGTGACAGCTCACTGACACTGTATTTCTGCTTAATCAGTTTCAGTCTCGCCAGAGTTATATTAATATCTGTATTTTTATATTTGAAATTCAGGGGATTTTGATAATAGATTATTAAAGTTTGTTTGCGAGGCTGTGGCCTCTGCATGTGCAAAGCTCGTGCGCCAAACTTTAGGGCGTATTTGCGCCGGCATATCATTAGTGCAAAATGTTTTGGGTAAAAAATAGGCTATTAAAAGGAACTGTCGGAATGGCGGTATGTTAAAAAAAACAAAAAACATACCGCCATTCCGACCATAGGAGGAAAAAAGTGTCGGAATGGTGGGACGTTTGATAAAAAATTAAGTGTCGCCATTCCGACAATTGGAGACCCATGTCGGAATGGCGAGATGTCGGAATGGCAGCATGTAACCATGATGAAGGAGAGACCATTTGAGCAGCACAGCCATTTCGCAGCACAGGGACAGCAATCCAAGTTACAGGATCTCCCACGTGGTATCACCTGTCACATTGTGTCAAGGCATCAAAAGAAGAAAAAATCACCAAACTCAAGGACAAAAAGACAAAGACTCCGGTGAACGAAGACAGAGGACTGACAAACCAGAAATACAAAAGGATTCTCGATATCAAGATCCAGAAGAAGAGGCTAACAATGCCACGAACACTTACGATGCTGGGAATGATGCCAGCAATGAACAGAGAAGAAGATTCAGTGTCATCAATCTGCATTACGTGCCTCTAATGAGGGGGTGAATATAGAATCCTCAACGATTACAACGTCTCTGGGAACTGTGACAACAACAAGGTTTAAACCATTTTGATATATATTGTAACCTATTGTCTAAGGAATAGTGCTGAAAATGAGGTAAATCTAATCCACCACTGTCCTTGGTCTTCTGTAGGGTTTTTAAACTAATACGTGGTGGTTTGTTTTTCCACAGAAATTTGGAGATGCATGAATCTAGTGACTTAAACCAAGTAGCAGATGGTTTTATGGGGATCATTGAGAACAAATAGTTAACTTTTGGTAGTATCATCATTTTAATGGATGTAACTCTCCCCATAAGTGATATAGGTAAGGACTTCCAACGAGAGATCGTCCTCTACTGTCTTTAATAATTGCACATAATTTAGCTTTGTTAGCTCTGAGAGCCTGGAGGAAATGTTTATGCCTAAATATCTAATATTTCCTGACTGTAAAGTGATCGCAGGTATATTATGGACCCTACAGTTAATGGGCAGAACTGTGGTCTTAGACCAGTTGATAGAGTAGTCAGAAAGTGCTGAGAATTTATTTATGAGTGTGATCGTGTGACTGAGAGACGTCTGTGAGTTCTGAAGGAAAAGTAATACATCATCAGCATAAAGACTTATTTTATGCTCAATATTTTGGGATTAATTACTCACAAACGGGTAAGAAAAGGTAGTATTGCCAGACCATACATGATCAAAACAGGGAGCGGAGCTGGTTCAGCTGCAAGGTATGAATGTCTGACTATAGTTTGTAAAAAGCGGGTAAGATAAGGTGCGAATGCCCAACAATGTATGATCAAAAGAGGGAGCGGAGGGTTTTGGCTACAAGAAGGTTTGAATGTCCGACCATAGTTTGTAAAAAGCGGGTAAGAAAAGCTTACCATACATCATCAAAAGCAGGAGTGGATGTGTTCGGCTACAAGAAGATTTGAATGTCCATCAATAATTGCTTTAAAACATGAAAGAAAATTTTCAAATATCAAACCGCACATGATCATAAGCGGGAGAGGAGTTGTTCAGCTGCAAGAAGGTGTGAATGTCCACCCATAATTACTGAAAAATGGGTAAAAAAAGGTGAAAATGCCCAACCATACATCATCAAAAGCAGGAGTGGATGTGTTCGGCTACAAGAAAGTTTGAATGTCCGACCATAGTTTGTAAAAAGCGGGTAAGAAAAGGTTCGAATGCCCGAACATAGACCATCAAAAGAGGGAGCGGAGGTGTTCCGCTGTAAGAAGGTGTAAATGTCCGACCATAGTTGGTAAAAAGCGGGTAAGAAAAGGTTAAAATACCCGACTGTACACAATCAATAGCGGGAGCGGAGTTGTTTGGCTACAAGAAGGTGTGAAAGTCCGACCACGGTTTGTAAAAAGCGGGTAAGAAAAGGTTCGAATGCCCGAATATATACCATCAAAAGTGGAAGTGGATGTGTTCGGCTGCAAGAAGGTGTGAACGTCCGACCAAAGTTTGTAAAAAGCATTTAAGAAAAGGTTCGAATATCCAACCAAACATAATCAAAAGCGGGAGCAGAGCTGTTCGACTGCAAGTAGGTGTGAATGTCAGATCATAATTTGCAAAAAGCTGATGAGAAAGGGTGAAAATGCCCGGCTATACACCATCAAATGTGGGAGCGGAAGTGTTCGGCTGTGAGTAGGTGTGAATGTCCAACCATAATTGCTGAAAAATGTGTTAGAAGAGACTAGAATGCCGGACAAGACATTATCAAATGCGGGAGCGGAGTTGTTCGGCTGTGAGTAGGTGTGAATCTCCGAGCATAGTTTGTAAAAAGGGGGTAAGAATAGGTTTGAATGCCCGAACATACACTATCAAAACAGGGAGCTGAGGTGGCTCAGCTGCAAGGTGTGAATGTCTGACTATAGTTTGTAAATAAGGTGCGAATGCCCAACAATGTATAATCAAAAGAGGGAGCGGAGGTTTTCGGCTACAAGAAGGTTTGAATGTCCGACCATAGTTTGTAAAAAGCGGGTAAGAAAAGGTTCAAATGCCTGACTATACACCATCAAAAGCGGGAGCAGAGGTGTTCCGCTGTAAGACGGTGTGAATGTCCGACCATATTTGGTAAAAAGCGGGTAAGAAAAGGTTAAAATACCCGACTGTACACAATCAATAGCGGGAGAGGAGGTGTTCAGCTGCAAGAAGGTGTGAATGTCCACCCATAATTACTGAAAAATGGGTAAGAAAAGGTGCGAATGCCAAACCATACATTATCAAAAGCAGGTGTGAATGTCAGATCATAATTTGCAAAAAGCTGATGAGAAAGGGTGAGAATGCCCGACTATACACCATCAAATGCGGGAGCGGAGTTGTTCGGCTGTGAGTAAGTGTGAATCTCCGACCATAATTGCTGAAAAATGTGTTAGAAAAGGTAAGAATGCCCGTCCATACATCATCAAAAGCGGGAGAAGTGGTGTTCGGCTGCAAGTAGGTGTGAATGTCCAGCCATAATTACTAACAAACGTGTAAGAAAAGGTAGTATTGCCAGACCATACATGATCAAAACAGGGAGCGGAGGTGGTTCAGCTGCAAGAAGGTGTGAATGTCCGACTAAAGTTCAAATATATTAACAAAAGCGGGAGGAGAGGTCTTCGGATGAGAGTGGTTGAGAATTTCCAACCATAATCTATAAAATGCGGTGAAAAAAAAGGTGTGATAGAACACTAAAAGGTGGAGCGGAAGTGTTCGGCTGCAAGAAGGTGTGAATGTCCGACTATATTTGGTGAAAAGCAGGTGAAGCAAGGTCTGAATGCCCAACCTTACATCATCAAAAGCGAGATCAGAGGTGTTTGGCTGCATGAAGGCCTTAGTTTGCCAAAAGCGGGTAAGCTGCGAATGACCGACTAAATATCAACAAAAGGTCTTCGGATGCAAGTGGGTGTGAATATCCCACCAAGTATGGTGGAGAGGAAGTTGTGAACAGCCGACCATAGTTGGCAAAAAACGGGTGAGAAAAGGAGCGAATGTCCAACCATACATGATCAAAACAGGGAGCGGAGGTGTTTGGCTGTGACAAGGTGTGAATGTCCACAAAAATTAATGAAAAGCGGGCAACAAGTAGGTTTGAATGCCCAACCATACATCATCAAAAGCAGGAGTGGATGTGTTCGGCTACAAGAAGGTTTGAATGTCCGAGCATAGTTTGTAAAAAGCGGGTAAGAAAAGGTTCGAATGCCCAAACATACAACATCAAAAGAGGGAGCGGAGGTGTTCCGCTGTAAGAAGGTGTGAATGTCCGACCATAGTTGGTAAAAAACGGGTAAGAAAAGGTTAAAATACCCGACTGTACACAATCAATAGCGGGAGCGGATGTGTTTGGCTACAAGAATGTGTGACAGTCCGACCATGGTTTGTAAAAAACGGGTAAGAAAAGGTGCGAATGCCCGACAATGTGTGATCAAAAGAGGGAGCGGAGGTTTTCGGCTACAAGAAGGTTTGAATGTCCGACCATAGTTTGTAAAAAGCGGGAAAGAAAAGGTTCAAATGCCTGACTATACACCATCAAAAGCGGGAGCGGAGGTGTTCGGCTACAAGAAGGTGTGAAAGTTCAACCATGGTTTGTAAAAAGCTGCTAAGAAAAGGTTCGAATGCCCGAATATATACCATCAAAAGCGGAAGCGGAGGTGTTCGGCTGCAAGAAGGTGTGAACGTCCGACCAAAGTTTGCAAAAAGCAGTTAAGAAAAGGTTCGAATGCCCGAATATATACCATCAAAAGCGAGAGCAGAGCTGTTCGACTGCAAGTAGGTGTGAATGTCCAGCCATAATTACTCACAAACGGGTAAGAAAAGGTAGTATTGCCAGACCATACATGATCAAAACAGGGAGCTGAGGTGGTTCAGCTGCAAGATGTGAATGTCTGACTATAGTTTGTAAAAAGCGGGTAAGACAAGGTGCGAATGCCCGACAATGTATGATCAAAAGAGGGAGTGGAGGTCTTCGGCTGCAAGGTCTGATTGTCTAACCATAATTTCTAAAAACCGGGTAAGAAAAGGCTCGAAAGCCCGACTATACACAATCAAAAGCGGGAGCGGGAGGTTTTCAGCTGCAAATCCTTCACTCAAACCAAGTGAAAACTGCTTTGTCCTTCATATTTATCAATGTCTAGATTGACTTCAACAAAGAACAACACTGGATTTTGCAGTAGAAGAAAGAGCATCACTGAAGGATCAGTAATCCGAGAATAAGCTTATTTTCATACGTTCTGCATGATTTGGGATTTTATGTATAAAATGAATTCCTTCACTCAAACCAAGTTAAAACTGCTTTGTCCTTCATATTTATCAATGTCTAGATCGACTTCAACAAAGAACAACATTGTATTTTGCAGTAGAAGAAAAAGCAACACTGAAGGATCAGGAATCCGAGAATAAGCTTCTTTTCATACGTTTTGAATGATTTGGGATTTTATGTATAAAATGAATTCCTTCACTCAAACCAAGTGAAAACTGCTTTGTCCTTCATATTTATCAATGTCTAGATTTACTTTAACAAAGAACAACATTGTATTTTGCAGTAGTAGAAAGAGCAACACTTGAAGGAACAGGAATCCGAGAATAAGCTTATTTTCATACGTTCTGCATGATTTGGGATTTTATGTATAAAATGAATTCCTTTACTCAAACTATGTTAAAACTGCTTTGTCCTTCATATTTATCAATGTCTAGATTGACTTCAACAAAGAACAACATTGTATTTTGCAGTAGAAGAAATAGCAACACTGAAGGATCAGGAATCCGAAAACACGCTTATTTTCATACGTTCTGCTTGATTTGGGATTTTGCTATAAAATTATTTCCTTCACTCAAACAAAGTGGAAACTGCTTTGTCCTTCATATTTATCAATGTCTATATCGATTTCAACAAAGAACAAGGCTGTATTTTGCAGTATAGGAAAGAGCAACACTGGAGGATCAGGAATCCGAGAATAAGCTTACTTTCATGAGTCCTGCACGATTTCGGATTTTCCTATAAAATGAATTGCTTTGCTCAAACCAAGTTAAAATTGCTTTGTCCTTCATAGTTATCCGTGTCTAAAATGTATCAAGCATAAAGTTCCTCATATTACCCTGAATGAGAAAGAAGCATCCCTTTGGTTGAGCAATACGTTCCTTTTGCGGAGTTATGCATGATTTCGGATTTTGCTATAAAATTCATTCCTTCACACCTTTTTTTTTTCACCGCATTTTATAGATTATGGTTGGAAATTTCAACCACTCTAATCCGAAGACCTCTCCTCCCGCTTTTGTTAATATATTTGAACTTTAGTTGGACATTCACCCCTTTTTGCAGCTAAACCACCTCCGCTCCCTGTTTTGATCATGTATGGTCTGGCAATACTACATTTTCTTACCCGTTTGTGAGTAATTATGGCTGGATATTCACACCTACTTGCAGCTGAACACAATCTCTCTCGCTTTTAATTATGTTTGGATATTCGAACCTTTTCTTTACTGCTTTTTGCCAACTTTGGTCGGACGTTCACACCTTCTTGCAGCCGAACACCTCCGCTTCCGCTTTTGATGGTATATATTCGGGCATTCGAACCTTTTCTTACCAGCTTTTGACAAACGATGGTTGGACTTTCACACCTTCTTGTAGCCGAACAACTCCGCTCCCGCTATTGATTGTGTACAGTCGGGTATTTTAACCTTTTCTTACCCACTTTTTACCAACTATGGTCGGACATTCACACCTTCTTACAGCGGAACACCTCCGCTCCCTCTTTTGATGGTGTATGTTTGGGCATTCGAACCTTTTCTTACCCGCTTTTTACAAACTATGGTCAGACGTTCAAACCTTCTTGTAGCCGAACATATCCACTCCTGCTTTTGATGATGTATGGTTGGGCATTCAAACCTACTTTTTGCCCGCTTTTCATTAATTTTGGGTGGACATTCACACCTTGTCACAGCCAAACACCTCCGCTCCCTGTTTTGATCATGTATGGTTGCACATTCGCACCTTTTCTCACCCGCTTTTTGCAAACTATGGTCGGCTGTTCACAGCTTCCTCTCCACCATACTTGTATGGTGGGATGTTCACACCCAGTTGCATCCGAAGACCTCCGCCCCCACTTTTGTTGATATTTAGTTGGTCATTCGCAGCTTACCCGCTTTTGGCAAACTATGGCCTTCTTGCAGCCAAACACCTCTGATCTCGCTTTCGATAATGTAAGGTTGGGCATTCAGACCTTGCTTCACCTGCTTTTCACCAAATATAGTCGGACATTCACACCTTCTTGCAGCCGAACACTTCCGCTCCACCTTTTAGTGTTCTATCACACCTTTTTTTCACCGAATTTTATAGATTATGGTTGGAAATTCTCAACCACTCTCATCCGAAGACCTCTCCTCCCGCTTTTGTTAATATATTTGAACTTTAGTGAGACATTCACACCTTCTTGCAGCTGAACCACCTCCGCTCCCTGTTTTGATCATGTATGGTCTGGCAATACTACCTTTTCTTACCCGTTTGTGAGTAATTATGGCTGGACATTCACACCTACTTGCAGCCGAACACCACCTCTCTCGCTTTTGATGATGTATGGACCGGCATTCTTACCTTTTCTAACACATTTTTCAGAAATTACGGTCGGAGATTCACACCTACTCACAGCCGAACAACTCCGCTCCCGCATTTGATGGTGTGCAGTCGGACATTCTCACCCTTTCTCATCAGCTTTTTGCAAATTATGATCTGACATTCACACCTGCTTTTGATAATGTATGGTTTGGCATTCGCACCTTTTCTTACCCATTTGTCAGGAATAATGGGTGGACATTCACACCTTCTTGCAGCTGAACACCTCCTCTCCCACTTATGATCATGTGCGGTTTGATTTTCGAATATTTTCTTTCATGTTTTCTAGCAATTATTGATGGACATTTAGACCTTCTTGCAGCTGAACACCTCCGCTCCTGCTTTTGATCATACCTTGTCAGGCATTCGCACCATGTCTTACCCGCTTTTTACAAACTTTAGTCGAACATTTACACCTTTTTGCAGCCGAACACCACCTCTCTCGCTTTTGATGATGTATGGTCCGGCATTCTTTCCTTTTCTAACACATTTTTCAGCAATTATGGTCGGACATTCACACCTACTCAGAGCCGAACACCTCCGCTCCCGCATTTGATGGTGTATAGTCGGGCATTCTCACCCTTTCTCATCAGCTTTTTGCAAATTATGATCTGACATTCACACCTGCTTTTGATAATGTATGGTTGGGCATTCGCACCTTTTTTTACCCATTTTTCAGGAATTATGGGTGGACATTCACACCTTCTTGCAGCTGAACACCTCCTCTCCTTCTTATGATCATGTGCGGATGATATTCGAAAATTTTCTTTCATGTTTTAAAGCAATTATTGATGGACATTCAGACCTTCTTGCAGCTGAACCACTCTGCTCCCGCTTTTGATGGTGTATAGTCGGGCTTTCGAAACTTTCCTTCCCGGTTTATACAAATTATGGTTGGACATTCAGACCTTCTTGCAGCCGAACACCTCTGCTCCCTCTTTTGATCATACATTGTCGGGCATTAGCACCTTTTCTTACCCGCTTTTTACAAACCATGGTTGGACTTTCACAACTTCTTGTAGCCGAACAACTCCGCTCCCGCTATTGATTGTGTACAGTCGGGTATTTTAACCTTTTCTTACCCGCTTTTTACCAACTATGGTCGGACATTCACACCTTCTTACAGCGGAACACCTCCGCTCCCTCTTTTGATGGTGTATGTTCGGGCAGTCAAACCTTTTCTTACCTGCTTTTTACAAACTATGGTCAGACATTCAACCCTTCTTGGAGCCGAACACATCCACTCCTGCTTTTGATTATGTATATTTGGGCATTCGCACCTTTTCTTACCCATTTTTCAGTAATTATGGGTGTACATTCACACCTTCTTGCAGCCAAACACCTCCGCTCCCTCTTTTGATCATACATTTTCGGGCATTCGCACCTTTTCTTACCCGCTTTTTACAAACCATGGTCGGACTTTCACACCTTTTAGTAGCCGAACAACTCCGCACCCGCTACTGATTGTGTACAGTCGGGTATTTTAACCTTTTCTTACCCGTTTTTTACCAACTATGGTCGGACATTCACACCTTCTTACAGCGGAACACCTCCGCTCCCTCCTTTGATGGTGTATGTTCGGGCATTCGAACCTTTTCTTACCCGCTTTTTACAAACTATGGTCAGACGTTCAAACCTTCTTGTAGCCGAAAACCTCTGCTCCCTCTTTTGATTATACATTGTCAGGCATTCGCACCTTATCGTACCCGCTTTTTACAAACTATAGTCAGACATTCACACCTTGGTGCTGAACCACCTCAGCTCCCTGTTTTGATCATGTATGGTCTGGCAATACTACCTTTTCTTACCCGTTTGTGAGTAATTATGGCTGGACATTCACACCTACTTGCAGTCGAACAGCTCTGCTCCCGCTTTTGATTTTGTTTGGTTGGATATTCGAACCTTTTCTTAACTGCTTTTTACAAACTTTGGTCGGACGTTCACACCTTCTTGCAGCCGAACACCTCCGCTTCCGCTTTTGATGGTATATATTCGGGCATTCGAACCTTTTCTTACCAGCTTTTTACAAACCATGGTTGGACTTTCACACCTTCTTGTAGCCGAACAACTCCGCTCCCCCTATTGATTGTGTACAGTCGGGTATTTTAACCTTTTCTTACCCACTTTTTACCAACTATGGTCGGACATTCACACCTTCTTACAGCGGAACACCTCCGCTCCCTCTTTTGATGGTGTTTGTTTGGGCATTCGAACCTTTTCTTACCCGCTTTTTACAAACTATGCTCGGACATTCAAACCTTCTTGTAGCCGAACACATCCACTCCTTCTTTTGATGATGTATGCTTGGGCATTCAAACCTACTTTTTGCCCGCTTTTCATTAATTTTGGGTGGACATTCACACCTTGTCACAGCCAAACACCTCCGCTCCCTCTTTTGATGGTGTTTGTTTGGGCATTCGAACCTTTTCTTACCCGCTTTTTACAAACTATGCTCGGACATTCAAACCTTCTTGTAGCCGAACACATCCACTCCTTCTTTTGATGATGTATGCTTGGGCATTCAAACCTACTTTTTGCCCGCTTTTCATTAATTTTGGGTGGACATTCACACCTTGTCACAGCCAAACACCTCCGCTCCCTGTTTTGATCATGTATGGTTGGACATTCGCACCTTGTCTCACCCGCTTTTTGCAAACTATGGTCGGCTGTTCACAGCTTCCTCTCCACCATACTTGTATGGTGGGATATTCACACCCACTTGCATCCGAAGACCTTTTGTTGATATTTAGTCGGTCATTCGCAGCTTACCCGCTTTTTACAAACTATAGTCAGACATTCACACCTTGGTGCTGAACCACCTCAGCTCCCTGTTTTGATCATGTATGGTCTGGCAATACTACCTTTTTTTACCCGTTTGTGAGTAATTATGGCTGGACATTCACACCTACTTGCAGTCGAACAGCTCTGCTCCCGCTTTTGATTATGTTTGGTTGGATATTCGAACCTTTTCTTAACTGCTTTTTACAAACTTTGGTCGGACGTTCACACCTTCTTGCAGCCGAACACCTCCGCTTCCGCTTTTGATGGTATATATTCGGGCATTCGAACCTTTTCTTAGCAGCTTTTTACAAACCATGGTTGGACTTTCACACCTTCTTGTAGCCGAACAACTCCGCTCCCGCTATTGATTGTGTACAGTCGGGTATTTTAACCTTTTCTTACCCGTTTTTTACCAACTATGGTCGGACATTCACACCGTCTTACAGCGGAACACCTCCGCTCACGCTTTTGATGGTGTATTGTCAGGCATTTGAACCTTTTCTTACCCGCTTTTTACAAACTATGGTCGGACATTCAAACCTTCTTGTAGCCAAAAACCTCCGCTCCCTCTTTTGAATATACATTGTCGGGCATTCGCACCTTTTCTTACCCGTTTTTTACAAACCATGGTCGGACTTTCAAACCTTCTTGTAGCCCAACACATCCACTCCTGCTTTTGATGATGTATGTTTGGGCATTCGCACCTTTTCTTACCCATTTTTCAGTAATTATGGGTGGACATTCACACCTTCTTACAGCTGAACACCTCCTCTCCCGCTTATGATGGTGTATAGTCGGGCTTTCAAGCCTTTTCTTACCCGGTTTTTACAAATTATAGTTGGACATTCAGACCTTCTTACAGCCGAAAACCTCCACTCCCTCTTTTGATCATACATTGTCGGGCATTAGCACCTTTTCTTACCCGCTTTTTACAAACCATAGTCGGACTTTCACATCTTTTAGTAGCCGAACAACTCCGCTCCCGCTATTGATTGTGTACAGTCGGGTATTTTAACCTTTTCTTACCCGCTTTTTACCAACTATGGTCGGACATTCACACCTTACAGCGGAACACCTCCGCTCCCTCTTTTGATGGTGTATGTTCGGGCAGTCAAACCTTTTCTTACCTGCTTTTTACAAACTATGGTCAGACATTCAACCCTTCTTGGAGCCGAACACATCCACTCCTGCTTTTGATTATGTATAGTTGGGCATTCGCACCTTTTCTTACCCATTTTTCAGTAATTATGGGTGTACATTCACACCTTCTTGCAGCCGAACACCTCCGCTCCCTCTTTTGATCATACATTTTCGGGCATTCGCACCTTTTCTTACCCGCTTTTTACAAACCATGGTTGGACTTTCACACCTTTTAGTAGCCGAACAACTCCGCACCCACTACTGATTGTGTACAGTCGGGTATTTTAACCTTTTCTTACCCGTTTTTTACCAACTATGGTCGGACATTCACACCTTCTTACAGCGGAACACCTCCGCTCCCTCCTTTGATGGTGTATGTTCGGGCATTCGAACCTTTTCTTACCCGCTTTTTACAAACTATGGTCAGACGTTCAAACCTTCTTGTAGCTGAACATATCCACTCTTGCTTTTGATGATGTATGGTTGGGCATTCGAACCTACTTGTTGCCCGCTTTTCATTAATTATGGGTGGACATTCACACCTTGTCTCAGCCAAACACCTCCGCTCCCTGTTTTGATCATGTATGGTTTGACATTCGCACCTTTGCTTGCCTTCTTTTTATACTGATTGCTCAAGATTAAGTTGTTCTTTCTCAAACTACAAAAATTTTTTAATTGTTGAAACTTGATTTGAAGTGGATAAATAAGGAAGACAAACAGTTTTAAGTCAGGCTGATAGCAATTAATTTTATAGCAAAATCTGTATTTCGTCATTTGTCGAGAGATGCTTATTGCTGAAGAAGTTCTTTCTCATTCTACAAAGTACAACGTTGTTTATCATTGAAACTTGATTAGACATGAATAAATATGAAGGACAAAGCAGTCTTAACTTGGTTTGAGTTAAGGAATTCGTTTTATAGGAGAATCCGAATTCGTGCATAACTCGTAAAATAGAGCTTATTTTCGGATTCCTAAAGAATGAGTCTGGTTCTTTCTCATCATACAAAGTTTGTTGTTTATTGTTGAAACTTCATCAGACCGTTAGATATAGTCGGACTCACCTCGATGCACGGCTTGGGATCTGGAACCAGTACTCTTGAGAGGGGTTGGACTCTCTTCCACTCTGGAGTTGCCCGTGGTGAGAGGCGCAGAGCAGGTGTGGGCATACTTATTGCCCCCCCGGCTGTGTGCCAGTACATTGGGGTTTACCCCAGTGAACGAGAGGGTAGCCTCCCTCCGCCTTGGGTGGGGGGACGAGTCCTGACTGTTGTTTGTGCCTATGCGCCAAACAGCAGTTCAGAGTACCTACTCTTTTTGGAGTCTCTGGGGGAGGCACTGGAGAATGCTCCTACCGGAGACTCCCTCATTCTGCTGGGGGACTTCAATGCTCACGTGGGCAATGACAGTGAGACCTGGAGGGGTGTGATTGGGAGGAACGGCCCCCCCGATCTGAATCAGAGTGGTGTTATGTTGTTGGACTTCTGTGCCAGTCATAGACTGTCCATAACGAACACCATGTTCAGGCATAAGGGTGTCCATATGTGCACTTGGCACCAGGACACCCTTGGCCGCAGTTCGATGATTGACTTTGTGGTTGTATCATCGGACTTGCGGCCGTATGTCCTGGACACTCGGGTGAAGAGAGGGGCGGAGCTGTCAACTGATCACCACCTGGTGGTGAGTTGGCTCCGCTGGTGGGGGAGGTTGCCGATCAGACCTGGCAGGCCCAAACGTATTGTGAGGGTCTGCTGGGAGCGTTTGTCAGAATCCCCCGTCAGAAGGAGCTTTAACTCCCACCTCCGGCAGAGCTTCAACCATATTTGAGGTGGGGGACATTGAATGGGCCATGTTCCGTGACTCCATTGCCGAGGCAGCTGGTCGGAGTTGTGGCCGTAAGGTGGTCGGTGCCTGTCGTGGCGGCAACCCTCGAACCTGCTGGTGGACACCAGTGGTGAGGGAAGCCGTCAAGCTGAAGAAGGAGTCCTATCGGGCCTTTTTGGCCAGTGGGACCCTGGAAGAAGCTGATAGGTACCGACGGGCCAGACGGGCCACGGCTTCGGCGGTTGCTGAGGCAAAAACTCGGGCCTGGGAGGAGTTCGGTGAGACCATGGAGAACGATTTCCGGACGGCCTCGAAAAGATTCTGGTCCACCATCCGGCATCTCAGGGGGGGGAAGCGGCTCACAGTCAACACTGTTTACAGTGCGGACGGGGCTTTGCTGACCTCAACTAGGGATGTTGTGAGTCGTGGGGGGAGTACTTCGAGGAACTCCTCAATCCTACCAACACGTGCTCGGAAGAGGCAGAGTCGGAGAGCTCGGAGACGGGGCCTCCCATTTCTGGGGCTGAGGTTGCCGAGGTGGTTAAAAAGTTCCTCGGTGGCAAGGCCCCGGGGGTGGATGAGGTCCGTCCTGAGTTTCTCAAGGCTCTGGATGTTGTAGGGCTGTCTTGGCTGACACGCCTCTGCAGTATCGTGTGGACATCGGGGACAGTGCCTCTGGACTGGCAGATTGGGGTGGTGGTCCCCCTCTTTAAAAAGGGGGACCGGAGGGTGTGTTCCAACTATAGGGGTATCAAACTCCTCAGCCTCCCTGGTAAGGTCTATTCGGGGGTATTGGAGAGGAGGATCCGTCGGATAATCGAGCCTCGGATTCAGGAGATGCAGTGTGGCTTTCGTCCTGGCCGTGGAACAGTGGACCAGCTCTATACCCTCGGCAGGATCCTGGAGGGTGCATGGGAGTTCGCCCAACCAGTCTACATGTGTTTTGTGGACTTGGAGAAAGCGTTCGACCGTGTCCCTCGTGGAGTCCTGTGGGGGGTGCTCCGGGAATATGGAGTGCCGGACCCCTTGATAGGGGCCGTTCGGTCTCTGTATGACCGGTGCCTCTACTTACTGGTCAATCTACGTTCCCATCCTCACCTATGGTCACGAGTTGTGGGTAGTGACCGAAAGAACAAGATCGCGAATACAAGCGGCCGAAATGGGTTTCCTCCGCAGGGTGTCTGGGCTCTCCCTTAGAGATAGGGTGAGAAGCTCAGTCATCCGGGAGGGGCTCGGAGTAGAACCGCTGCTCCTCCGCATTGAGAGGAGTCAGATGAGGTGGCTCGGGCATCTGGTTAGGATGCCCCCTGGGCGCCTCCCTGGGGAGGTGTTCCGGGCACGTCCCACTGGGAGGAGACCCCGGGGGAGACCCAGGACACGTTGGAGAGACTATGTCTCTCGGCTGGCCTGGGAACGCCTCGGGGTCCCCCCGGAAGAGCTGGAGGAAGTGGCCGGGGACAGAGACGTCTGGGTTTCTCTGCTCAAGCTGCTGCCCCCGCGACCCGACCCCCGGATAAGCGGCAGATGATGGATGGATGGATGGATATATCCTCCACCAACCAGACTTACAACCCCCGACTAGGGTAGCAGAATTTCTAAGCATCTGTACCCCAAAACTACTATCAAAAATATATAAATTATTGTCTAAGATAGATGACACAATGTCTCTTCCATCCTCAAAATGGGAGGCAGATTTATCCATCAGTTCTGGTCATAGCTTCTAACCACAAATATGTTTGAACACCTTCATAAAGACTCGAAATCCTAATTTACAGCTCATACAATACAAAATCCTTCATAGAACACACTATACAGGACAAAGGATGTTCAGGATGGGTCTAACACACTCAAACATCTGCTCACATTGCACAGATAACACACCTGATGATTATGTACACGCTTTGTGGTTTTCTGCGCCTGTCCAGAAGTTCTGGCTTGAAGTCTGTGAGGACCTATCAACATGGCTAAAGTGTAGCATCCCTGCATGCCCCACACTGTGCATACTGGGTGACTTAGACAACATCAACATGGAAATTAACTCAGCACACATGGTTGTCACAGTGTTATGTATCGCAAAGAAACCTATTCTCATGAACTGGAAAGCGAAGAACAATCTGTGTATTAACCAGTTTAGAAATTTTCTTTTAGATTATATTAGCATGGAAACAATGTCTGCCTCCTCAAAACATCAATTGGCTGAATTTCATTCTCTCTGGTCCCCTCTGATTAGTTTTATCACATAGTGGTGGTGGTGGGTTGCTGGGTGATGGTGGGTCTCAGGCCCGGGCTGCTGCGACTGGTGTGACCGGGTGGTTTGTTTGTTTGTTTTTTGTAGAGGTCCTCCGGGGTGGGGTTGGGTTGAGTGGGGTGGGGCGGGATGGGTACCTTCTGGGGGTACAGTAGCTCCCGGAATATGGTCGCTGCAGGCCCCGAGCCTGGTGGACATCAGGCCCTCCTGCCCATTGCTGGCTCCCAGGTAGCGGGGATGCCTATTGCAGCCAGTCCCTGGCTGCCCTCTCTGGGGGAGAGTAGCTCCCCCGATATATATCCCCATACCCCTCTCCCTTCTGGCTCCTGTACACAGCACACACTCACACATGAAGGGTTTTGGGGGCGTGTGTGTTCGGTGGGGTGTAGTGGATGGGGCCACGTAGGTGGTCCCCTTTGGTTGCACTCTGCAGTTCCCTGCCCCTGTTTTAATTACACCTTAGACATTAGTACTTATCAAACACACTCACACACACACATTAGGTCTTGGGGGGTGGTTACACTGAGTGGCATCTGGTGGGCGGGGCTCTTTGGGTATGTAGGCTGCCCAGAGTGCCGCGCTCCCAGTTCTACAAGTTTGGCTGCCCCTCAATTTTAATTGCTCACTATTAGAAAATATTGAAGAGCCAGAAGGGTGAGGGGAGGGGTCTTCTTCGCACACCCCTGCTTCCTGGTGTCTGCTCGGGGCAGGAGGGGCCAGGAGGATTAATTAATTGTTCTGCTGGTTCGGGGTCTGTGGTGGCTGGGGGGTTGCTGGCCTCCTGGTGTGCCCGCTGCACTACACCCCAGCAGAGTCGAGGGAGGTAGGATGTGTGGATGTGTGGATGTATGGGACGTGAAAGTGTGTGTGGTAATGATTGGGCCTGGATCTGGGACTTGCTGTCGCCTGGCCTGCCTGTGTTTCTCCCGATGGGGCATCAGCGTTGCCTCTCCCCACTGCTCGCGACTTCACCCACCTGTGGGCACGTCTTGACTCCCAGGGCACTTGGCCAGGGGCGCTGGGGCAGGCGCTGACCCACTTTGTGGCTGTCTGGGGCGCTTGGCCCTCCTGGGTATTGGGTGGGGCCTCTGCCGGGGGGTTTGGGGGCGCTCGGGCTCCTGGGGCCCAGGTCCAGTGCACGGCCCATGTCTGGGCGGCTGGGGCCTGGCGGGGTCGGTGGGCTGTTGCCCCTGGTTCCCGGAGTGCCTCTGCCCTATGCTTATGGGGGCTCTTTCCGGGGGCTTCCTCTGCAGTCTTCTGGGTGGATGCGTGGTTGCCCCTGCGGTGGGCTACCTGGGTTCTGTGCTCTGTGGGGGCTGCTGGTGGCCTGGGTCTTGTGGCCCTCTCTGCCTGCTTCTGATTGTTTGGGGGGCTGTGGATTGTGGCCCTGTACGCTTATACACTCATAACTAAGCACGGTTATCATGTAGGTCCTGTGCCATGGGTGTTGCATGTTCTCACACACACACACACACACACACATTCATTAGTCCAGTAGCATGGTCACTAAGCAGTTGATGTATTATCATGTCGTCTCAGGTCATCTATATCCACAGCTGTGTTGTATGCGATTGCCGCTTCTTGTGCTTGTTTTTGTTTGTTTGTGTGTTTGTTTTTTCTCTGCTTGTCTGCTTTCAGGTGCTCCTCTTGGCGCTAAGGCTGGATTCCCCTCATAGGCCATGGATTGTTGTCTGTTTTGTTTTTTACAGGTGTAGCAGCTGGTTGTCTGGTTTTTGTTTCTATTTTTTTTCTGTTTCCTCTTCTTTCCTCTTCTTCTTTCCTTGTCCCCCGGTCCGGTTCAGTTCAGTTCATGTCATATATTGTAAAAAGAAATAAATAAATGGGCATCAAGGGGAGCTTTACATTTATAAAACTTCCCTTGGCAAAACAAATCTGTTTGGCATCATAGGTATTCAGACTACAATTCTTCTGACATAATGCTGAACAGGACAAGGGGAAAAAAAGTAAAGAAGACAGTTCTGTCGAAAGCCAGGGATAGACCTGTTCTAAGTTCTATACTTTTTAAAAGGGGCGTGTTTATCAACTATGGAATTAGAAGATTTACAAAAATGGTCAAGTGCTAGATCTTCATCTGGGATTTTAACAGTGTCATATAACTATTCAACAGATCAGTTAAAAAAAAGCCTGCTCATGGAGATGTTTCAGGATCTGGATACCAAGCGTGGACCTAATGTTTTCATTTTTGCAATTCTGATACAGGCTATTGAGCAGTGATAACTAACACCAAGTTCAGATACTGCGGATTTTCTACCTTTGATTTGTTAAGATTGAGACAATCAGGGACAACCTTGAAGGATCTCTTTGGTTTTGTAGGATCAGTAATTACCTGAGAAAGGTTGATATTGGTACACACCTTTTTTAAATGATCAGAGGCAGAGTTCAACTTGTTTAAATTAAAATTGCCACACAGAGATTGGGTTTAGGCCACATGCACACAGAATGACATCAACAAATATAAGAAATATTAAACATTTACACATAGATTTTTGAATATATGTAGAGGAATGATACTTTGAAATGTGCTCATTGCGGAGTTATGATCAGTTGAGTAATGAAGGTTGAACTATTCTGGGAAAGAGGTTCTATTCCCAGCATCATGATGGACACTCCTGATATAGAAGGTTTCGCTAACGCATTGGAATTGTTTTACTATTTTCATATGCATGTGCAATGAAGAATTGCTTGCTGCTGATAAATGCAAAGAAGAACAGCTTACACATAGATGCTCACATATAGGCTGCTGAATGCAATGAAGACCTGCTTATCAAGTAAAGTTCAATGTCAATGTGTAATATTCAATTAGGATTTGCAAAACAGTGAAGTTAAACAATGAATGGGTCCATAGTCGGTATGAGAAGACTACAGGAATATTTACCTGGGTGTACGTTCAAACAGAGATGAGAAAATTGCGATAAATAATTGTTTGTTTGTTTGTTAGTATGTATATGAATGTTATGTGTATAAACTGTGTTGAGTTATAGTTACTCAGTAGTGTCTCAGTGAAACAACCGACGGGGGAAGCCTTGCGGTGACAACAAAAGCAGTGTTTTACTGATCAGTCAAGTTGCTCCAGTGTACTCCATACAAACTGGTTGGCTACTGAAGGGATAGAAAATGGGGAATACTTGTTTTAAAGCAAACAAGGAATT
Organism: Leuresthes tenuis; assembly: GCF_036924035.1. Classification (NCBI taxonomy): domain Eukaryota; kingdom Metazoa; phylum Chordata; class Actinopteri; order Atheriniformes; family Atherinopsidae; genus Leuresthes; species Leuresthes tenuis. The sequence continues at coordinate 28,901,064 of NW_027325365.1, read as the reverse complement.
AGATGGGAAAAATACATGTTTTAACGGGACCCAGACAATATTAAATACTCAGACAGATGGGAGAAGAAGTGTAGTTTTGTAGGAAATCACAAAATTATTACATAGAATTAGTGAAATCAATTGAAGAATGCCTTTCTGAAGAGCTGTTTACCACAGATGAGCAGCTTTGCGACCAAGCACATTGTAGATCGCTTTACTGCCAAAATGATCTAATTTAATGGATTGGTTTAGACATGCATAACAGCATTTTAAGAACAAAGAGAGAAACAAAAAGGGACAACGCTTCATGGTGGAAGGTGATGTATAAATAACTGTGTATATGATGAAGGGGGTGGCAACACCCATTCCGAAATCCCGCCATTCCGACATCCCGCTATTCCGACATCCCACCATTCCGACATACCACCATTCCGACATACCACCATTCCGACATGCAAACGTCCCACCATTCCGACATCCCACCATTGCGACATCCCGCTATTCTGACGTTCAAATGTCCCACCATTCCGACAAGGCTTTCCGTATAAGGAAATGTGTGTTACTCAACAGGTGAGTCCCTTCTTTCTGTTCATGCAATTCATATGTTTAACATGTTTATAGACAAGCGTTATTAAAAACACAAAGTCTCGGCAACTGGAGGAGGAGAAGCAGTCCGCGGTGGTTTTCAATCACACACTCCAATGCCACTTGTTTCAACTTCCGAAAATTTAATCCAGGAAAAAAAGGCTTACAAACATGGACCAAAACGGCTCCATAACACGCACAAGAATCCAAAAGAAACGAAAGTTAACTAAAAGAAAGCAAATAAACAGTATGAAGTGGTCAAAATTGGTTTTACGCATGCCTATGTGCGTCTGGCACATGCGTCTTCGGGCTCTCCCACGTTGGTTTGTGGATGAAAGCTATATGTTCAGCTGTAATGTCATGTAAAAACAATCTCTACATGACATTTAGTCCCAGGTGTGACCAGTTAGGTCCTTAAGATATCAACAGGCTGTATAAAGCTACAACCGTTGCGGCTTGTGTGTTTGTGCCAAATGCGCAAAACCCATCCGCGCTTCCCAAAATTGGAGTGAGTACTCATAAATCACGTGAATAACATGAATAAACGTTTTTACTGCATTTTGTTGTGTTTTATACGTTCTATGCTGTCATTTCTATCTTCTTCTATTGGCAAGGCAAGGCAGAGTGCTCGCAACTGTGTCCTGTGCAGTAGCCGTGATATCTGTAATTGCAATTATTACTTTTGCATATGATGACAGCGTGCAAAAGACGCATGGGCTCTGTGGAGAGCTCCGCTCCAGCTGGCTGCTGTGACAGCTCACTGACACTGTATTTCTGCTTAATCAGTTTCAGTCTCGCCAGAGTTATATTAATATCTGTATTTTTATATTTGAAATTCAGGGGATTTTGATAATAGATTATTAAAGTTTGTTTGCGAGGCTGTGGCCTCTGCATGTGCAAAGCTTGTGCGCCAAACTTTAGGGCGTATTTGCGCCGGCATATCATTAGTGCAAAATGTTTTGGGTAAAAAATAGGCTATTAAAAGGAACTGTCGGAATGGCGGTATGTTAAAAAAAACAAAAAACATACCGCCATTCCGACCATAGGAGGAAAAAAGTGTCGGAATGGTGGGACGTTTGATAAAAAATTAAGTGTCGCCATTCCGACAATTGGAGACCCATGTCGGAATGGCGAGATGTCGGAATGGCAGCATGTAACCATGATGAAGGAGAGACCATTTGAGCAGCACAGCCATTTCGCAGCACAGGGACAGCAATCCAAGTTACAGGATCTCCCACGTAGTATCACCTGTCACATTGTGTCAAGGCATCAAAAGAAGAAAAAATCACCAAACTCAAGGACAAAAAGACAAAGACTCCGGTGAACGAAGACAGAGGACTGACAAACCAGAAATACAAAAGGATTCTCGATATCAAGATCCAGAAGAAGAGGCTAACAATGCCACGAACACTTACGATGCTGGGAATGATGCCAGCAATGAACAGAGAAGAAGATTCAGTGTCATCAATCTGCATTACGTGCCTCTAATGAGGGGGTGAATATAGAATCCTCAACGATTACAACGTCTCTGGGAACTGTGACAACAACAAGGTTTAAACCATTTTGATATATATTGTAACCTATTGTCTAAGGAATAGTGCTGAAAATGAGGTAAATCTAATCCACCACTGTCCTTGGTCTTCTGTAGGGTTTTTAAACTAATACGTGGTGGTTTGTTTTTCCACAGAAATTTGGAGATGCATGAATCTAGTGACTTAAACCAAGTAGCAGATGGTTTTATGGGGATCATTGAGAACAAATAGTTAACTTTTGGTAGTATCATCATTTTAATGGATGTAACTCTCCCCATAAGTGATATAGGTAAGGACTTCCAACGAGAGATCGTCCTCTACTGTCTTTAATAATTGCACATAATTTAGCTTTGTTAGCTCTGAGAGCCTGGAGGAAATGTTTATGCCTAAATATCTAATATTTCCTGACTGTAAAGTGATCGCAGGTATATTATGGACCCTACAGTTAATGGGCAGAACTGTGGTCTTAGACCAGTTGATAGAGTAGTCAGAAAGTGCTGAGAATTTATTTATGAGTGTGATCGTGTGACTGAGAGACGTCTGTGAGTTCTGAAGGAAAAGTAATACATCATCAGCCTAAAGACTTATTTTATGCTCAATATTTTGGGATTAATTACTCACAAACGGGTAAGAAAAGGTAGTATTGCCAGACCATACATGATCAAAACAGGGAGCGGAGGTGGTTCAGCTGCAAGGTATGAATGTCTGACTATAGTTTGTAAAAAGCGGGTAAGATAAGGTGCGAATGCCCAACAATGTATGATCAAAAGAGGGAGCGGAGGGTTTTGGCTACAAGAAGGTTTGAATGTCCGACCATAGTTTGTAAAAAGCGGGTAAGAAAAGCTTACCATACATCATCAAAAGCAGGAGTGGATGTGTTCGGCTACAAGAAGATTTGAATGTCCATCAATAATTGCTTTAAAACATGAAAAAAAATTTTCAAATATCAAACCGCACATGATCATAAGCGGGAGAGGAGTTGTTCAGCTGCAAGAAGGTATGAATGTCCACCCATAATTACTGAAAAATGGGTAAGAAAAGGTGAAAATGCCCAACCATACATCATCAAAAGCAGGAGTGGATGTGTTCGGCTACAAGAAAGTTTGAATGTCCGACCATAGTTTGTAAAAAGCGGGTAAGAAAAGGTTCGAATGCCCGAACATAGACCATCAAAAGAGGGAGCGGAGGTGTTCCGCTGTAAGAAGGTGTAAATGTCCGACCATAGTTGGTAAAAAGCGGGTAAGAAAAGGTTAAAATACCCGACTGTACACAATCAATAGCGGGAGCGGAGTTGTTTGGCTACAAGAAGGTGTGAAAGTCCGACCACGGTTTGTAAAAAGCGGGTAAGAAAAGGTTCGAATGCCCGAATATATACCATCAAAAGTGGAAGTGGATGTGTTCGGCTGCAAGAAGGTGTGAACGTCCGACCAAAGTTTGTAAAAAGCAGTTAAGAAAAGGTTCGAATATCCAACCAAACATAATCAAAAGCGGGAGCAGAGCTGTTCGACTGCAAGTAGGTGTGAATGTCAGATCATAATTTGCAAAAAGCTGATGAGAAAGGGTGAAAATGCCCGGCTATACACCATCAAATGTGGGAGCGGAAGTGTTCGGCTGTGAGTAGGTGTGAATGTCCAACCATAATTGCTGAAAAATGTGTTAGAAGAGACTAGAATGCCGGACAAGACATTATCAAATGCGGGAGCGGAGTTGTTCGGCTGTGAGTAGGTGTGAATCTCCGAGCATAGTTTGTAAAAAGGGGGTAAGAATAGGTTCGAATGCCCAAACATACAACATCAAAAGAGGGAGCGGAGGTGTTCCGCTGTAAGAAGGTGTGAATGTCCGACCATAGTTGGTAAAAAACGGGTAAGAAAAGGTTAAAATACCCGACTGTACACAATCAATAGCGGGAGCGGATGTGTTTGGCTACAAGAATGTGTGACAGTCCGACCATGGTTTGTAAAAAACGGGTAAGAAAAGGTGCGAATGCCCGACAATGTATGATCAAAAGAGGGAGCGGAGGTTTTCGGCTACAAGAAGGTTTGAATGTCCGACCATAGTTTGTAAAAAGCGGGAAAGAAAAGGTTCAAATGCCTGACTATACACCATCAAAAGCGGGAGCGGAGGTGTTCGGCTACAAGAAGGTGTGAAAGTTCAACCATGGTTTGTAAAAAGCTGCTAAGAAAAGGTTCGAATGCCCGAATATATACCATCAAAAGCGGAAGCGGAGGTGTTCGGCTGCAAGAAGGTGTGAACGTCCGACCAAAGTTTGCAAAAAGCAGTTAAGAAAAGGTTCGAATGCCCGAATATATACCATCAAAAGCGAGAGCAGAGCTGTTCGACTGCAAGTAGGTGTGAATGTCCAGCCATAATTACTCACAAACGGGTAAGAAAAGGTAGTATTGCCAGACCATACATGATCAAAACAGGGAGCGGAGGTGGTTCAGCTGCAAGATGTGAATGTCTGACTATAGTTTGTAAAAAGCGGGTAAGACAAGGTGCGAATGCCCGACAATGTATGATCAAAAGAGGGAGTGGAGGTCTTCGGCTGCAAGGTCTGAATGTCTAACCATAATTTCTAAAAACCGGGTAAGAAAAGGCTCGAAAGCCCGACTATACACAATCAAAAGCGGGAGCCGGAGGTTTTCAGCTGCAAATCCTTGACTCAAACCAAGTGAAAACTGCTTTGTCCTTCATATTTATCAATGTCTAGATTGACTTCAACAAAGAACAACACTGGATTTTGCAGTAGAAGAAAGAGCATCACTGAAGGATCAGTAATCCGAGAATAAGCTTATTTTCATACGTTCTGCATGATTTGGGATTTTATGTATAAAATGAATTCCTTCACTCAAACCAAGTTAAAACTGCTTTGTCCTTCATATTTATCAATGTCTAGATCGACTTCAACAAAGAACAACATTGTATTTTGCAGTAGAAGAAAAAGCAACACTGAAGGATCAGGAATCCGAGAATAAGCTTCTTTTCATACGTTTTGAATGATTTGGGATTTTATGTATAAAATGAATTCCTTCACTCAAACCAAGTGAAAACTGCTTTGTCCTTCATATTTATCAATGTCTAGATTTACTTCAACAAAGAACAACATTGTATTTTGCAGTAGTAGAAAGAGCAACACTTGAAGGAACAGGAATCCGAGAATAAGCTTATTTTCATACGTTCTGCATGATTTGGGATTTTATGTATAAAATGAATTCCTTTACTCAAACTATGTTAAAACTGCTTTGTCCTTCATATTTATCAATGTCTAGATTGACTTCAACAAAGAACAACATTGTATTTTGCAGTAGAAGAAATAGCAACACTGAAGGATCAGGAATCCGAAAACACGCTTATTTTCATACGTTCTGCTTGATTTGGGATTTTGCTATAAAATTATTTCCTTCACTCAAACAAAGTGGAAACTGCTTTGTCCTTCATATTTATCAATGTCTATATCGATTTCAACAAAGAACAACACTGGATTTTGCAGTAGAAGAAAGAGCATCACTGAAGGATCAGTAATCCGAGAATAAGATTATTTTCATACGTTCTGCATGATTTGGGATTTTATGTATAAAATGAATTCCTTCACTCAAACCAAGTGAAAACTGCTTTGTCCTTCATATTTATCAATGTCTAGATTTACTTCAACAAAGAACAACATTGTATTTTGCAGTAGTAGAAAGAGCAACACTTGAAGGAACAGGAATCCGAGAATAAGCTTATTTTCATACGTTCTGCATCATTTGGGATTTTATGTATAAAATGAATTCCTTTACTCAAATTATGTTAAAACTGCTTTGTCCTTCATATTTATCAATGTCTAGATTGACTTCAACAAAGAACAACATTGTATTTTGCAGTAGAAGAAATAGCAACACTGAAGGATCAGGAATCCGAAAACACGCTTATTTTCATACGTTCTGCTTGATTTGGGATTTTGCTATAAAATTATTTCCTTCACTCAAACAAAGTGGAAACTGCTTTGTCCTTCATATTTATCAATGTCTATATCGATTTCAACAAAGAACAAGGCTGTATTTTGCAGTATAGGAAAGAGCAACACTGGAGGATCAGGAATCCGAGAATAAGCTTACTTTCATGAGTCCTGCACGATTTCGGATTTTCCTATAAAATGAATTGCTTTGCTCAAACCAAGTTAAAATTGCTTTGTCCTTCATAGTTATCCGTGTCTAAAATGTATCAAGCATAAAGTTCCTCATATTACCCTGAATGAGAAAGAAGCATCCCTTAGGTTGAGCAATACGTTCCTTTTGCGGAGTTATGCATGATTTCGGATTTTGCTATAAAATTCATTCCTTCACACCTTTTTTTTTCATCGCATTTTCTAGATTATGGTTGGAAATTTCAACCACTCTAATCCGAAGACCTCTCCTCCCGCTTTTGTTAATATATTTGAACTTTATTTGGACATTCACCCCTTTTTGCAGCTAAACCACCTCCGCTCCCTGTTTTGATCATGTATGGTCTGGCAATACTACATTTTCTTACCCGTTTGTGAGTAATTATGGCTGGATATTCACACCTACTTGCAGCTGAACACAATGTCTCTCGCTTTTAATTATGTTTGGATATTCGAACCTTTTCTTTACTGCTTTTTGTCAACTTTGGTCGGACGTTCACACCTTCTTGCAGCCGAACACCTCCGCTTCCGCTTTTGATGGTATATATTCGGGCATTCGAACCTTTTCTTAGCAGCTTTTTCCAAACGATGTTTGGACTTTCACACCTTCTTGTAGCCGAACAACTCCGCTCCCGCTATTGATTGTGTACAGTCGGGTATTTTAACCTTTTCTTACCCGCTTTTTACAAACTATGGTCGGACATTCAAACCTTCTTGTAGCCAAAAACCTCCGCTCCCTCTTTTGAATATACATTGTCGGGCATTCGCACCTTTTCTTACCCGTTTTTTACAAACCATGGTCGGACTTTCAAACCTTCTTGTAGCCCAACACATCCACTCCTGCTTTTGATGATGTATGTTTGGGCATTCGCACCTTTTCTTACCCATTTTTCAGTAATTATGGGTGGACATTCACACCTTCTTACAGCTGAACACCTCCTCTCCCGCTTATGATGGTGTATAGTCGGGCTTTCAAGCCTTTTCTTACCCGGTTTTTACAAATTATAGTTGGACATTCAGACCTTCTTACAGCCGAAAACCTCCACTCCCTCTTTTGATCATACATTGTCGGGCATTAGCACCTTTTCTTACCCGCTTTTTACAAACCATAGTCGGACTTTCACATCTTTTAGTAGCCGAACAACTCCGCTCCCGCTATTGATTGTGTACAGTCGGGTATTTTAACCTTTTCTTACCCGCTTTTTACCAACTATGGTCGGACATTCACACCTTCTTACAGCGGAACACCTCCGCTCCCTCTTTTGATGGTGTATGTTCGGGCAGTCAAACCTTTTCTTACCTGCTTTTTACAAACTATGGTCAGACATTCAACCCTTCTTGGAGCCGAACACATCCACTCCTGCTTTTGATTATGTATAGTTGGGCATTCGCACCTTTTCTTACCCATTTTTCAGTAATTATGGGTGTACATTCACACCTTCTTGCAGCTGAACACCTCCGCTCCCTCTTTTGATCATACATTTTCGGGCATTCGCACCTTTTCTTACCCGTTTTTTACCAACTATGGTCGGACATTCACACCTTCTTACAGCGGAACACCTCCGCTCCCTCCTTTGATGGTGTATGTTCGGGCATTCGAACCTTTTCTTACCCGCTTTTTACAAACTATGGTCAGACGTTCAAACCTTCTTGTAGCTGAACATATCCACTCTTGCTTTTGATGATGTATGGTTGGGCATTCGAACCTACTTGTTGCCCGCTTTTCATTAATTATGGGTGGACATTCACACCTTGTCTCAGCCAAACACCTCCGCTCCCTGTTTTGATCATGTATGGTTTGACATTCGCACCTTTGCTTACCTTCTTTTTATACTGATTGCTCAAGATTAAGTTGTTCTTTCTCAAACTACAAAAAATTTTTAATTGTTGAAACTTGATTTGAAGTGGATAAATAAGGAAGACAAACAGTTTTAAGTCAGGCTGATAGCAATTAACTTTATAGCAAAATCTGTATTTCGTCATTTGTCGAGAGATGCTTATTGCTGAAGAAGTTCTTTCTCATTCTACAAAGTACAACGTTGTTTATCATTGAAACTTGATTAGACATGAATAAATATGAAGGACAAAGCAGTCTTAACTTGGTTTGAGTTAAGGAATTCGTTTTATAGGAGAATCCGAATTCGTGCATAACTCGTAAAATAGAGCTTATTTTCGGATTCCTAAAGAATGAGTCTGGTTCTTTCTCATAATACAAAGTTTGTTGTTTATTGTTGAAACTTCATCAGACCGTTAGATATAGTCGGACTCACCTCGACGCACGGCTTGGGATCTGGAACCAGTACTCTTGAGAGGGGTTGGACTCTCTTCCACTCTGGAGTTGCCCGTGGTGAGAGGCGCAGAGCAGGTGTGGGCATACTTATTGCCCCCCCGGCTGTGTGCCAGTACATTGGGGTTTACCCCAGTGAACGAGAGGGTAGCCTCCCTCCGCCTTGGGTGGGGGGACGAGTCCTGACTGTTGTTTGTGCCTATGCGCCAAACAGCAGTTCAGAGTACCTACTCTTTTTGGAGTCTCTGGGGGAGGCACTGGAGAATGCTCCTACCGGAGACTCCCTCATTCTGCTGGGGGACTTCAATGCTCACGTGGGCAATGACAGTGAGACCTGGAGGGGTGTGATTGAGAGGAACGGCCCCCCCGATCTGAATCAGAGTGGTGTTATGTTGTTGGACTTCTGTGCCAGTCATAGACTGTCCATAACGAACACCATGTTCAGGCATAAGGGTGTCCATATGTGCACTTGGCACCAGGACACCCTTGGCCGCAGTTCGATGATCGACTTTGTGGTTGTATCATCGGACTTGCGGCCGTATGTCCTGGACACTCGGGTGAAGAGAGGGGCGGAGCTGTCAACTGATCACCACCTGGTGGTGAGTTGGCTCCGCTGGTGGGGGAGGATGCCGATCAGACCTGGCAGGCCCAAACGTATTGTGAGGGTCTGCTGGGAGCGTTTGTCAGAATCCCCCGTCAGAAGGAGCTTTAACTCCCACCTCCGGCAGAGCTTCAACCATATTTGAGGTGGGGGACATTGAATGGGCCATGTTCCGTGACTCCATTGCCGAGGCAGCTGGTCGGAGTTGTGGCCGTAAGGTGGTCGGTGCCTGTCGTGGCGGCAACCCTCGAACCTGCTGGTGGACACCAGTGGTGAGGGAAGCCGTCAAGCTGAAGAAGGAGTCCTATCGGGCCTTTTTGGCCAGTAGGACCCTGGAAGAAGCTGATAGGTACCGACGGGCCAGACGGGCCACGGCTTCGGCGGTTGCTGAGGCAAAAACTCGGGCCTGGGAGGAGTTCGGTGAGACCATGGAGAACGATTTCCGGACGGCCTCGAAAAGATTCTGGTCCACCATCCGGCATCTCAGGGGGGGGAAGCGGCTCACAGTCAACACTGTTTACAGTGCGGACGGGGCTTTGCTGACCTCAACTAGGGATGTTGTGAGTCGGTGGGGGGAGTACTTCGAGGAACTCCTCAATCCTACCAACACGTGCTCGGAAGAGGCAGAGTCGGAGAGCTCGGAGACGGGGCCTCCCATTTCTGGGGCTGAGGTTGCCGAGGTGGTTAAAAAGTTCCTCGGTGGCAAGGCCCCGGGGGTGGATGAGGTCCGTCCTGAGTTTCTCAAGGCTCTGGATGTTGTAGGGCTGTCTTGGCTGACACGCCTCTGCAGTATCGCATGGACATCGGGGACAGTGCCTCTGGACTGGCAGATTGGGGTGGTGGTCCCCCTCTTTAAAAAGGGGGACCGGAGGGTGTGTTCCAACTATAGGGATATCACACTCCTCAGCCTCCCTGGTAAGGTCTATTCGGGGGTATTGGAGAGGAGGATCCGTCGGATAATCGAGCCTCGGATTCAGGAGATGCAGTGTGGCTTTCGTCCTGGCCGTGGAACAGTGGACCAGCTCTATACCCTCGGCAGGATCCTGGAGGGTGCATGGGAGTTCGCCCAACCAGTCTACATGTGTTTTGTGGACTTGGAGAAAGCGTTCGACCGTGTCCCTCGTGGAGTCCTGTGGGGGGTGCTCCGGGAATATGGAGTGCCGGACCCCTTGATAGGGGCCGTTCGGTCTCTGTATGACCGGTGCCTCTACTTACTGGTCAATCTACGTTCCCATCCTCACCTATGGTCACGAGTTGTGGGTAGTGACCGAAAGAACAAGATCGCGAATACAAGCGGCCGAAATGGGTTTCCTCCGCAGGGTGTCTGGGCTCTCCCTTAGAGATATGGTGAGAAGCTCAGTCATCCGGGAGGGGCTCGGAGTAGAACCGCTGCTCCTCCGCATTGAGAGGAGTCAGATGAGGTGGCTCGGGCATCTGGTTAGGATGCCCCCTGGGCGCCTCCCTGGGGAGGTGTTCCGGGCACGTCCCACTGGGAGGAGACCCCGGGGGAGACCCAGGACACGTTGGAGAGACTATGTCTCTCGGCTGGCCTGGGAACGCCTCGGGGTCCCCCCGGAAGAGCTGGAGGAAGTGGCCGGGGACAGAGACGTCTGGGTTTCTCTGCTCAAGCTGCTGCCCCCGCGACCCGACCCCCGGATAAGCGGCAGATGATGGATGGATGGATGGATATATCCTCCACCAACCAGACTTACAACCCCCGACTAGGGTAGCAGAATTTCTAAGCATCTGTACCCCAAAACTACTATCAAAAATATATAAATTATTGTCTAAGATAGATGACACAATGTCTCTTCCATCCTCAAAATGGGAGGCAGATTTATCCATCAGTTCTGGTCATAGCTTCTAACCACAAATATGTTTGAACACCTTCATAAAGACTCGAAATCCTAATTTACAGCTCATACAATACAAAATCCTTCATAGAACACACTATACAGGACAAAGGATGTTCAGGATGGGTCTAACACACTCAAACATCTGCTCACATTGCACAGATAACACACCTGATGATTATGTACACGCTTTGTGGTTTTCTGCGCCTGTCCAGAAGTTCTGGCTTGAAGTCTGTGAGGACCTATCAACATGGCTAAAGTGTAGCATCCCTGCATGCCCCACACTGTGCATACTGGGTGACTTAGACAACATCAACATGGAAATTAACTCAGCACACATGGTTGTCACAGTGTTATGTATCGCAAAGAAAACTATTCTCATGAACTGGAAAGCGAAGAACAATCTGTGTATTAACCAGTTTAGAAATTTTCTTTTAGATTATATTAGCATGGAAACAATGTCTGCCTCCTCAAAACATCAATTGGCTGAATTTCATTCTCTCTGGTCCCCTCTGATTAGTTTTATCACATAGTGGTGGTGGTGGGTTGCTGGGTGATGGTGGGTCTCAGGCCCGGGCTGCTGCGACTGGTGTGACCGGGTGGTTTGTTTGTTTGTTTTTTGTAGAGGTCCTCCGGGGTGGGGTTGGGTTGAGTGGGGTGGGGCGGGATGGGTACCTTCTGGGGGTACAGTAGCTCCCGGAATATGGTCGCTGCAGGCCCTGAGCCTGGTGGACATCAGGCCCTCCTGCCCATTGCTGGCTCCCAGGTAGCGGGGATGCCTATTGCAGCCAGTCCCTGGCTGCCCTCTCTGGGGGAGAGTAGCTCCCCCGGGATATATCCCCATACCCCTCTCCCTTCTGGCTCCTGTACACAGCACACACTCACACATGAAGGGTTTTGGGGGCGTGTGTGTTCGGTGGGGTGTAGTGGATGGGGCCACGTAGGTGGTCCCCTTTGGTTGCACTCTGCAGTTCCCTGCCCCTGTTTTAATTACACCTTAGACATTAGTACTTATCAAACACACTCACACACACACATTAGGTCTTGGGGGGTGGTTACACTGAGTGGCATCTGGTGGGCGGGGCTCTTTGGGTATGTAGGCTGCCCAGAGTGCCGCGCTCCCAGTTCTACAAGTTTGGCTGCCCCTCAATTTTAATTGCTCACTATTAGAAAATATTGAAGAGCCAGAAGGGTGAGGGGAGGGGTCTTCTTCGCACACCCCTGCTTCCTGGTGTCTGCTCGGGGCAGGAGGGGCCAGGAGGATTAATTAATTGTTCTGCTGGTTCGGGGTCTGTGGTGGCTGGGGGGTTGCTGGCCTCCTGGTGTGCCCGCTGCACTACACCCCAGCAGAGTCGAGGGAGGTAGGATGTGTGGATGTGTGGATGTATGGGACGTGAAAGTGTGTGTGGTAATGATTGGGCCTGGATCTGGGACTTGCTGTCGCCTGGCCTGCCTGTGTTTCTCCCGATGGGGCATCAGCGTTGCCTCTCCCCACTGCTCGCGACTTCACCCACCTGTGGGCACGTCTTGACTCCCAGGGCACTTGGCCAGGGGCGCTGGGGCAGGCGCTGACCCACTTTGTGGCTGTCTGGGGCGCTTGGCCCTCCTGGGTATTGGGTGGGGCCTCTGCCGGGGGGTTTGGGGGCGCTCGGGCTCCTGGGGCCCAGGTCCAGTGCACGGCCCATGTCTGGGCGGCTGGGGCCTGGCGGGGTCGGTGGGCTGTTGCCCCTGGTTCCCGGAGTGCCTCTGCCCTATGCTTATGGGGGCTCTTTCCGGGGGCTTCCTCTGCAGTCTTCTGGGTGGATGCGTGGTTGCCCCTGCGGTGGGCTACCTGGGTTCTGTGCTCTGTGGGGGCTGCTGGTGGCCTGGGTCTTGTGGCCCTCTCTGCCTGCTTCTGATTGTTTGGGGGGCTGTGGATTGTGGCCCTGTACGCTTATACACTCATAACTAAGCACGGTTATCATGTAGGTCCTGTGCCATGGGTGTTGCATGTTCTCACACACACACACACACACACACATTCATTAGTCCAGTAGCATGGTCACTAAGCAGTTGATGTATTATCATGTCGTCTCAGGTCATCTATATCCACAGCTGTGTTGTATGCGATTGCCGCTTCTTGTGCTTGTTTTTGTTTGTTTGTGTGTTTGTTTTTTCTCTGCTTGTCTGCTTTCAGGTGCTCCTCTTGGCGCTAAGGCTGGATTCCCCTCATAGGCCATGGATTGTTGTCTGTTTTGTTTTTTACAGGTGTAGCAGCTGGTTGTCTGGTTTTTGTTTCTATTTTTTTTCTGTTTCCTCTTCTTTCCTCTTCTTCTTTCCTTGTCCCCCGGTCCGGTTCAGTTCAGTTCATGTCATATATTGTAAAAAGAAATAAATAAATGGGCATCAAGGGGAGCTTTACATTTATAAAACTTCCCTTGGCAAAACAAATCTGTTTGGCATCATAGGTATTCAGACTACAATTCTTCTGACATAATGCTGAACAGGACAAGGGGAAAAAAAAGTAAAGAAGACAGTTCTGCCGAAAGCCAGGGATAGACCTGTTCTAAGTTCTATACTTTTTAAAAGGGGCGTGTTTATCAACTATGGAATTAGAAGATTTACAAAAATGGTCAAGTGCTAGATCTTCATCTGGGATTTTAACAGTGTCATATAACTATTCAACAGATCAGTTAAAAAAAAGCCTGCTCATGGAGATGTTTCAGGATCTGGATACCAAGCGTGGACCTAATGTTTTCATTTTTGCAATTCTGATACAGGCTATTGAGCAGTGATAACTAACACCAAGTTCAGATACTGCGGATTTTCTACCTTTGATTTGTTAAGATTGAGACAATCAGGGACAACCTTGAAGGATCTCTTTGGTTTTGTAGGATCAGTAATTACCTGAGAAAGGTTGATATTGGTACACACCTTTTTTAAATGATCAGAGGCAGAGTTCAACTTGTTTAAATTAAAATTGCCACACAGAGATTGGGTTTAGGCCACATGCACACAGAATGACATCAACAAATATAAGAAATATTAAACATTTACACATAGATTTTTGAATATATGTAGAGGAATGATACTTTGAAATGTGCTCATTGCGGAGTTATGATCAGTTGAGTAATGAAGGTTGAACTATTCTGGGAAAGAGGTTCTATTCCCAGCATCATGATGGACACTCCTGATATAGAAGGTTTCGCTAACGCATTGGAATTGTTTTACTATTTTCATATGCATGTGCAATGAAGAATTGCTTGCTGCTGATAAATGCAAAGAAGAACAGCTTACACATAGATGCTCACATATAGGCTGCTGAATGCAATGAAGACCTGCTTATCAAGTAAAGTTCAATGTCAATGTGTAATATTCAATTAGGATTTGCAAAACAGTGAAGTTAAACAATGAATGGGTCCATAGTCGGTATGAGAAGACTACAGGAATATTTACCTGGGTGTACGTTCAAACAGAGATGAGAAAATTGCGATAAATAATTGTTTGTTTGTTTGTTAGTATGTATATGAATGTTATGTGTATAAACTGTGTTGAGTTATAGTTACTCAGTAGTGTCTCAGTGAAACAACCGACGGGGGAAGCCTTGCGGTGACAACAAAAGCAGTGTTTTACTGATCAGTCAAGTTGCTCCAGTGTACTCCATACAAACTGGTTGGCTACTGAAGGGATAGAAAATGGGGAATACTTGTTTTAAAGCAAACAAGGAATTAGATGGGAAAAATACATGTTTTAACGGGACCCAGACAATATTAAATACTCAGACAGATGGGAGAAGAAGTGTAGTTTTGTAGGAAATCACAAAATTATTACATAGAATTAGTGAAATCAATTGAAGAATGCCTTTCTGAAGAGCTGTTTACCACAGATGAGCAGCTTTGCGACCAAGCACATTGTAGATCGCTTTACTGCCAAAATGATCTAATTTAATGGATTGGTTTAGACATGCATAACAGCATTTTAAGAACAAAGAGAGAAACAAAAAGGGACAACGCTTCATGGTGGAAGGTGATGTATAAATAACTGTGTATATGATGAAGGGGGTGGCAACACCCATTCCGAAATCCCGCCATTCCGACATCCCGCTATTCCGACATCCCACCATTCCGACATACCACCATTCCGACATACCACCATTCCGACATGCAAACGTCCCACCATTCCGACATCCCACCATTGCGACATCCCGCTATTCTGACGTTCAAATGTCCCACCATTCCGACAAGGCTTTCCGTATAAGGAAATGTGTGTTACTCAACAGGTGAGTCCCTTCTTTCTGTTCATGCAATTTATATGTTTAACATGTTTATAGACAAGCGTTATTAAAAACACAAAGTCTCGGCAACTGGAGGAGGAGAAGCAGTCCGCGGTGGTTTTCAATCACACACTCCAATGCCACTTGTTTCAACTTCCGAAAATTTAATCCAGGAAAAAAAGGCTTACAAACATGGACCAAAACGGCTCCATAACACGCACAAGAATCCAAAAGAAACGAAAGTTAACTAAAAGAAAGCAAATAAACAGTATGAAGTGGTCAAAATTGGTTTTACGCATGCCTATGTGCGTCTGGCACATGCGTCTTCGGGCTCTCCCACGTTGGTTTGTGGATGAAAGCTATATGTTCAGCTGTAATGTCATGTAAAAACAATCTCTACATGACATTTAGTCCCAGGTGTGACCAGTTAGGTCCTTAAGATATCAACAGGCTGTATAAAGCTACAACCGTTGCGGCTTGTGTGTTTGTGCCAAATGCGCAAAACCCATCCGCGCTTCCCAAAATTGGAGTGAGTACTCATAAATCACGTGAATAACATGAATAAACGTTTTTACTGCATTTTGTTGTGTTTTATACGTTCTATGCTGTCATTTCTATCTTCTTCTATTGGCAAGGCAAGGCAGAGTGCTCGCAACTGTGTCCTGTGCAGTAGCCGTGATATCTGTAATTGCAATTATTACTTTTGCATATGATGACAGCGTGCAAAAGACGCATGGGCTCTGTGGAGAGCTCCGCTCCAGCTGGCTGCTGTGACAGCTCACTGACACTGTATTTCTGCTTAATCAGTTTCAGTCTCTTCAGAGTTATATTAATATCTGTATTTTTATATTTGAAATTCAGGGGATTTTGATAATAGATTATTAAAGTTTGTTTGCGAGGCTGTGGCCTCTGCATGTGCAAAGCTTGTGCGCCAAACTTTAGGGCGTATTTGCGCCGGCATATCATTAGTGCAAAATGTTTTGGGTAAAAAATAGGCTATTAAAAGGAACTGTCGGAATGGCGGTATGTTAAAAAAAACAAAAAACATACCGCCATTCCGACCATAGGAGGAAAAAAGTGTCGGAATGGTGGGACGTTTGATAAAAAATTAAGTGTCGCCATTCCGACAATTGGAGACCCATGTCGGAATGGCGAGATGTCGGAATGGCAGCATGTAACCATGATGAAGGAGAGACCATTTGAGCAGCACAGCCATTTCGCAGCACAGGGACAGCAATCCAAGTTACAGGATCTCCCACGTAGTATCACCTGTCACATTGTGTCAAGGCATCAAAAGAAGAAAAAATCACCAAACTCAAGGACAAAAAGACAAAGACTCCGGTGAACGAAGACAGAGGACTGACAAACCAGAAATACAAAAGGATTCTCGATATCAAGATCCAGAAGAAGAGGCTAACAATGCCACGAACACTTACGATGCTGGGAATGATGCCAGCAATGAACAGAGAAGAAGATTCAGTGTCATCAATCTGCATTACGTGCCTCTAATGAGGGGATGAATATAGAATCCTCAACGATTACAACGTCTCTGGGAACTGTGACAACAACAAGGTTTAAACCATTTTGATATATATTGTAACCTATTGTCTAAGGAATAGTGCTGAAAATGAGGTAAATCTAATCCACCACTGTCCTTGGTCTTCTGTAGGGTTTTTAAACTAATACGTGGTGGTTTGTTTTTCCACAGAAATTTGGAGATGCATGAATCTAGTGACTTAAACCAAGTAGCAGATGGTTTTATGGGGATCATTGAGAACAAATAGTTAACTTTTGGTAGTATCATCATTTTAATGGATGTAACTCTCCCCATAAGTGATATAGGTAAGGACTTCCAACGAGAGATCGTCCTCTACTGTCTTTAATAATTGCACATAATTTAGCTTTGTTAGCTCTGAGAGCCTGGAGGAAATGTTTATGCCTAAATATCTAATATTTCCTGACTGTAAAGTGATCGCAGGTATATTATGGACCCTACAGTTAATGGGCAGAACTGTGGTCTTAGACCAGTTGATAGAGTAGTCAGAAAGTGCTGAGAATTTATTTATGAGTGTGATCGTGTGACTGAGAGACGTCTGTGAGTTCTGAAGGAAAAGTAATACATCATCAGCATAAAGACTTATTTTATGCTCAATATTTTGGGATTAATTACTCACAAACGGGTAAGAAAAGGTAGTATTGCCAGACCATACATGATCAAAACAGGGAGCGGAGGTGGTTCAGCTGCAAGGTATGAATGTCTGACTATAGTTTGTAAAAAGCGGATAAGATAAGGTGCGAATGCCCAACAATGTATGATCAAAAGAGGGAGCGGAGGGTTTTGGCTACAAGAAGGTTTGAATGTCCGACCATAGTTTGTAAAAAGCGGGTAAGAAAAGCTTACCATACATCATCAAAAGCAGGAGTGGATGTGTTCGGCTACAAGAAGATTTGAATGTCCATCAATAATTGCTTTAAAACATGAAAGAAAATTTTCAAATATCAAACCGCACATGATCATAAGCGGGAGAGGAGTTGTTCAGCTGCAAGAAGGTGTGAATGTCCACCCATAATTACTGAAAAATGGGTAAGAAAAGGTGAAAATGCCCAACCATACATCATCAAAAGCAGGAGTGGATGTGTTCGGCTACAAGAAAGTTTGAATGTCCGACCATAGTTTGTAAAAAGCGGGTAAGAAAAGGTTCGAATGCCCGAACATAGACCATCAAAAGAGGGAGCGGAGGTGTTCCGCTGTAAGAAGGTGTAAATGTCCGACCATAGTTGGTAAAAAGCGGGAAAGAAAAGGTTCAAATGCCTGACTATACACCATCAAAAGCGGGAGCGGAGGTGTTCGGCTACAAGAAGGTGTGAAAGTTCAACCATGGTTTGTAAAAAGCTGCTAAGAAAAGGTTCGAATGCCCGAATATATACCATCAAAAGCGGAAGCGGAGGTGTTCGGCTGCAAGAAGGTGTGAACGTCCGACCAAAGTTTGCAAAAAGCAGTTAAGAAAAGGTTCGAATGCCCGAATATATACCATCAAAAGCGAGAGCAGAGCTGTTCGACTGCAAGTAGGTGTGAATGTCCAGCCATAATTACTCACAAACGGGTAAGAAAAGGTAGTATTGCCAGACCATACATGATCAAAACAGGGAGCTGAGGTGGTTCAGCTGCAAGATGTGAATGTCTGACTATAGTTTGTAAAAAGCGGGTAAGACAAGGTGCGAATGCCCGACAATGTATGATCAAAAGAGGGAGTGGAGGTCTTCGGCTGCAAGGTCTGAATGTCTAACCATAATTTCTAAAAACCGGGTAAGAAAAGGCTCGAAAGCCCGACTATACACAATCAAAAGCGGGAGCCGGAGGTTTTCAGCTGCAAATCCTTCACTCAAACCAAGTGAAAACTGCTTTGTCCTTCATATTTATCAATGTCTAGATTGACTTCAACAAAGAACAACACTGGATTTTGCAGTAGAAGAAAGAGCATCACTGAAGGATCAGTAATCCGAGAATAAGCTTATTTTCATACGTTCTGCATGATTTGGGATTTTATGTATAAAATGAATTCCTTCACTCAAACCAAGTGAAAACTGCTTTGTCCTTCATATTTATCAATGTCTAGATTTACTTCAACAAAGAACAACATTGTATTTTGCAGTAGTAGAAAGAGCAACACTTGAAGGAACAGGAATCCGAGAATAAGCTTATTTTCATACGTTCTGCATGATTTGGGATTTTATGTATAAAATGAATTCCTTTACTCAAACTATGTTAAAACTGCTTTGTCCTTCATATTTATCAATGTCTAGATTGACTTCAACAAAGAACAACATTGTATTTTGCAGTAGAAGAAATAGCAACACTGAAGGATCAGGAATCCGAAAACACGCTTATTTTCATACGTTCTGCTTGATTTGGGATTTTGCGTATAAAATTATTTCCTTCACTCAAACAAAGTGGAAACTGCTTTGTCCTTCATATTTATCAATGTCTATATCGATTTCAACAAAGAACAAGGCTGTATTTTGCAGTATAGGAAAGAGCAACACTGGAGGATCAGGAATCCGAGAATAAGCTTACTTTCATGAGTCCTGCACGATTTCGGATTTTCCTATAAAATGAATTGCTTTGCTCAAACCAAGTTAAAATTGCTTTGTCCTTCATAGTTATCCGTGTCTAAAATGTATCAAGCATAAAGTTCCTCATATTACCCTGATGAGAAAGAAGCATCCCTTAGGTTGAGCAATACGTTCCTTTTGCGGAGTTATGCATGATTTCGGATTTTGCTATAAAATTCATTCCTTCACACCTTTTTTTTTCACCGCATTTTATAGATTATGGTTGGAAATTTCAACCACTCTAATCCGAAGACCTCTCCTCCCGCTTTTGTTAATATATTTGAACTTTATTTGGACATTCACCCCTTTTTGCAGCTAAACCACCTCCGCTCCCTGTTTTGATCATGTATGGTCTGGCAATACTACATTTTCTTACCCGTTTGTGAGTAATTATGGCTGGATATTCACACCTACTTGCAGCTGAACACAATCTCTCTCGCTTTTAATTATGTTTGGATATTCGAACCTTTTCTTTACTGCTTTTTGCCAACTTTGGTCGGACGTTCACACCTTCTTGCAGCCGAACACCTCCGCTTCCGCTTTTGATGGTATATATTCGGGCATTCGAACCTTTTCTTACCAGCTTTTGACAAACGATGGTTGGACTTTCACACCTTCTTGTAGCCGAACAACTCCGCTCCCGCTATTGATTGTGTACAGTCGGGTATTTTAACCTTTTCTTACCCGCTTTTTACCAACTATGGTCGGACATTCACACCTTCTTACAGCGGAACACCTCCACTCCCTCTTTTGATGGTGTATGTTCGGGCAGTCAAACCTTTTCTTACCTGCTTTTTACAAACTATGGTCAGACATTCAACCCTTCTTGGAGCCGAACACATCCACTCCTGCTTTTGATTATGTATAGTTGGGCATTCGCACCTTTTCTTACCCATTTTTCAGTAATTATGGGTGTACATTCACACCTTCTTGCAGCCGAACACCTCCGCTCCCTCTTTTGATCATACATTTTCGGGCATTCGCACCTTTTCTTACCCGCTTTTTACAAACCATGGTTGGACTTTCACAACTTCTTGTAGCCGAACAACTACGCTCCCCCTATTGATTGTGTACAGTCGGGTATTTTAACCTTTTCTTACCCACTTTTTACCAACTATGGTCGGACATTCACACCTTCTTACAGCGGAACACCTCCGCTCCCTCTTTTGATGGTGTATGTTTGGGCATTCGAACCTTTACTTACCCGCTTTTTACAAACTATGGTCAGACGTTCAAACCTTCTTGTAGCCGAACACATCCCCTCCTGCTGTTGATGATGTATGGTTGGGCATTCAAACCTACTTTTTGCCCGCTTTTCATTAATTTTGGGTGGACATTCACACCTTGTCACAGCCAAACACCTCCGCTCCCTGTTTTGATCATGTATGGTTGCACATTCGCACCTTTTCTCACCCGCTTTTTGCAAACTATGGTCGGCTGTTCACAGCTTCCTCTCCACCATACTTGTATGGTGGGATATTCACACCCACTTGCATCCGAAGACCTTTTGTTGATATTTAGTCGGTCATTCGCAGCTTACCCGCTTTTTACAAACTATAGTCAGACATTCACACCTTGGTGCTGAACCACCTCAGCTCCCTCTTTTGATCATTTATGGTCTGGCAATACTACCTTTTTTTACCCGTTTGTGAGTAATTATGGCTGGACATTCACACCTACTTGCAGTCGAACAGCTCTGCTCCCGCTTTTGATTATGTTTGGTTGGATATTCGAACCTTTTCTTAACTGCTTTTTACAAACTTTGGTCGGACGTTCACACCTTCTTGCAGCCGAACACCTCCGCTTCCGCTTTTGATGGTATATATTCGGGCATTCGAACCTTTTCTTAGCAGCTTTTTACAAACCATGGTTGGACTTTCACACCTTCTTGTAGCCGAACAACTCCGCTCCCGCTATTGATTGTGTACAGTCGGGTATTTTAACCTTTTCTTACCCGCTTTTTACAAACTATGGTCGGACATTCAAACCTTCTTGTAGCCAAAAACCTCCGCTCCCTCTTTTGAATATACATTGTCGGGCATTCGCACCTTTTCTTACCCGTTTTTTACAAACCATGGTCGGACTTTCAAACCTTCTTGTAGCCCAACACATCCACTCCTGCTTTTGATGATGTATGTTTGGGCATTCGCACCTTTTCTTACCCATTTTTCAGTAATTATGGGTGGACATTCACACCTTCTTACAGCTGAACACCTCCTCTCCCGCATATGATGGTGTATAGTCGGGCTTTCAAGCCTTTTCTTACCCGGTTTTTACAAATTATAGTTGGACATTCAGACCTTCTTACAGCCGAAAACCTCCACTCCCTCTTTTGATCATACATTGTCGGGCATTAGCACCTTTTCTTACCCGCTTTTTACAAACCATAGTCGGACTTTCACATCTTTTAGTAGCCGAACAACTCCGCTCCCGCTATTGATTGTGTACAGTCGGGTATTTTAACCTTTTCTTACCCGCTTTTTACCAACTATGGTCGGACATTCACACCTTCTTACAGCGGAACACCTCCGCTCCCTCTTTTGATGGTGTATGTTCGGGCAGTCAAACCTTTTCTTACCTGCTTTTTACAAACTATGGTCAGACATTCAACCCTTCTTGGAGCCGAACACATCCACTCCTGCTTTTGATTATGTATAGTTGGGCATTCGCACCTTTTCTTACCCATTTTTCAGTAATTATGGGTGTACATTCACACCTTCTTGCAGCCGAACACCTCCGCTCCCTCTTTTGATCATACATTTTCGGGCATTCGCACCTTTTCTTACCCGCTTTTTACAAACCATGGTTGGACTTTCACACCTTTTAGTAGCCGAACAACTCCGCACCCGCTACTGATTGTGTACAGTCGGGTATTTTAACCTTTTCTTACCCGTTTTTTACCAACTATGGTCGGACATTCACACCTTCTTACAGCGGAACACCTCCGCTCCCTCCTTTGATGGTGTATGTTCGGGCATTCGAACCTTTTCTTACCCGCTTTTTACAAACTATGGTCAGACGTTCAAACCTTCTTGTAGCTGAACATATCCACTCTTGCTTTTGATGATGTATGGTTGGGCATTCGAACCTACTTGTTGCCCGCTTTTCATTAATTATGGGTGGACATTCACACCTTGTCTCAGCCAAACACCTCCGCTCCCTGTTTTGATCATGTATGGTTTGACATTCGCACCTTTGCTTACCTTCTTTTTATACTGATTGCTCAAGATTAAGTTGTTCTTTCTCAAACTACAAAAATTTTTTAATTGTTGAAACTTGATTTGAAGTGGATAAATAAGGAAGACAAACAGTTTTAAGTCAGGCTGATAGCAATTAACTTTATAGCAAAATCTGTATTTCGTCATTTGTCGAGAGATGCTTATTGCTGAAGAAGTTCTTTCTCATTCTACAAAGTACAACGTTGTTTATCATTGAAACTTGATTAGACATGAATAAATATGAAGGACAAAGCAGTCTTAACTTGGTTTGAGTTAAGGAATTCGTTTTATAGGAGAATCCGAATTCGTGCATAACTCGTAAAATAGAGCTTATTTTCGGATTCCTAAAGAATGAGTCTGGTTCTTTCTCATAATACAAAGTTTGTTGTTTATTGTTGAAACTTCATCAGACCGTTAGATATAGTCGGACTCACCTCGACGCACGGCTTGGGATCTGGAACCAGTACTCTTGAGAGGGGTTGGACTCTCTTCCACTCTGGAGTTGCCCGTGGTGAGAGGCGCAGAGCAGGTGTGGGCATACTTATTGCCCCCCCGGCTGTGTGCCAGTACATTGGGGTTTACCCCAGTGAACGAGAGGGTAGCCTCCCTCCGCCTTGGGTGGGGGGACGAGTCCTGACTGTTGTTTGTGCCTATGCGCCAAACAGCAGTTCAGAGTACCTACTCTTTTTGGAGTCTCTGGGGGAGGCACTGGAGAATGCTCCTACCGGAGACTCCCTCATTCTGCTGGGGGACTTCAATGCTCACGTGGGCAATGACAGTGAGACCTGGAGGGGTGTGATTGAGAGGAACGGCCCCCCCGATCTGAATCAGAGTGGTGTTATGTTGTTGGACTTCTGTGCCAGTCATAGACTGTCCATAACGAACACCATGTTCAGGCATAAGGGTGTCCATATGTGCACTTGGCACCAGGACACCCTTGGCCGCAGTTCGATGATCGACTTTGTGGTTGTATCATCGGACTTGCGGCCGTATGTCCTGGACACTCGGGTGAAGAGAGGGGCGGAGCTGTCAACTGATCACCACCTGGTGGTGAGTTGGCTCCGCTGGTGGGGGAGGATGCCGATCAGACCTGGCAGGCCCAAACGTATTGTGAGGGTCTGCTGGGAGCGTTTGTCAGAATCCCCCGTCAGAAGGAGCTTTAACTCCCACCTCCGGCAGAGCTTCAACCATATTTGAGGTGGGGGACATTGAATGGGCCATGTTCCGTGACTCCATTGCCGAGGCAGCTGGTCGGAGTTGTGGCCGTAAGGTGGTCGGTGCCTGTCGTGGCGGCAACCCTCGAACCTGCTGGTGGACACCAGTGGTGAGGGAAGCCGTCAAGCTGAAGAAGGAGTCCTATCGGGCCTTTTTGGCCAGTAGGACCCTGGAAGAAGCTGATAGGTACCGACGGGCCAGACGGGCCACGGCTTCGGCGGTTGCTGAGGCAAAAACTCGGGCCTGGGAGGAGTTCGGTGAGACCATGGAGAACGATTTCCGGACGGCCTCGAAAAGATTCTGGTCCACCATCCGGCATCTCAGGGGGGGGAAGCGGCTCACAGTCAACACTGTTTACAGTGCAGACGGGGCTTTGCTGACCTCAACTAGGGATGTTGTGAGTCGGTGGGGGGAGTACTTCGAGGAACTCCTCAATCCTACCAACACGTGCTCGGAAGAGGCAGAGTCGGAGAGCTCGGAGACGGGGCCTCCCATTTCTGGGGCTGAGGTTGCCGAGGTGGTTAAAAAGTTCCTCGGTGGCAAGGCCCCGGGGGTGGATGAGGTCCGTCCTGAGTTTCTCAAGGCTCTGGATGTTGTAGGGCTGTCTTGGCTGACACGCCTCTGCAGTATCGCATGGACATCGGGGACAGTGCCTCTGGACTGGCAGATTGGGGTGGTGGTCCCCCTCTTTAAAAAGGGGGACCGGAGGGTGTGTTCCAACTATAGGGATATCACACTCCTCAGCCTCCCTGGTAAGGTCTATTCGGGGGTATTGGAGAGGAGGATCCGTCGGATAATCGAGCCTCGGATTCAGGAGATGCAGTGTGGCTTTCGTCCTGGCCGTGGAACAGTGGACCAGCTCTATACCCTCGGCAGGATCCTGGAGGGTGCATGGGAGTTCGCCCAACCAGTCTACATGTGTTTTGTGGACTTGGAGAAAGCGTTCGACCGTGTCCCTCGTGGAGTCCTGTGGGGGGTGCTCCGGGAATATGGAGTGCCGGACCCCTTGATAGGGGCCGTTCGGTCTCTGTATGACCGGTGCCTCTACTTACTGGTCAATCTACGTTCCCATCCTCACCTATGGTCACGAGTTGTGGGTAGTGACCGAAAGAACAAGATCGCGAATACAAGCGGCCGAAATGGTTTTCCTCTGCAGGGTGTCTGGGCTCTCCCTTAGAGATAGGGTGAGAAGCTCAGTCATCCGGGAGGGGCTCGGAGTAGAACCGCTGCTCCTCCGCATTGAGAGGAGTCAGATGAGGTGGCTCGGGCATCTGGTTAGGATGCCCCCTGGGCGCCTCCCTGGGGAGGTGTTCCGGGCACGTCCCACTGGGAGGAGACCCCGGGGGAGACCCAGGACACGTTGGAGAGACTATGTCTCTCGGCTGGCCTGGGAACGCCTCGGGGTCCCCCCGGAAGAGCTGGAGGAAGTGGCCGGGGACAGAGACGTCTGGGTTTCTCTGCTCAAGCTGCTGCCCCCGCGACCCGACCCCCGGATAAGCGGCAGATGATGGATGGATGGATGGATATATCCTCCACCAACCAGACTTACAACCCCCGACTAGGGTAGCAGAATTTCTAAGCATCTGTACCCCAAAACTACTATCAAAAATATATAAATTATTGTCTAAGATAGATGACACAATGTCTCTTCCATCCTCAAAATGGGAGGCAGATTTATCCATCAGTTCTGGTCATAGCTTCTAACCACAAATATGTTTGAACACCTTCATAAAGACTCGAAATCCTAATTTACAGCTCATACAATACAAAATCCTTCATAGAACACACTATACAGGACAAAGGATGTTCAGGATGGGTCTAACACACTCAAACATCTGCTCACATTGCACAGATAACACACCTGATGATTATGTACACGCTTTGTGGTTTTCTGCGCCTGTCCAGAAGTTCTGGCTTGAAGTCTGTGAGGACCTATCAACATGGCTAAAGTGTAGCATCCCTGCATGCCCCACACTGTGCATACTGGGTGACTTAGACAACATCAACATGGAAATTAACTCAGCACACATGGTTGTCACAGTGTTATGTATCGCAAAGAAAACTATTCTCATGAACTGGAAAGCGAAGAACAATCTGTGTATTAACCAGTTTAGAAATTTTCTTTTAGATTATATTAGCATGGAAACAATGTCTGCCTCCTCAAAACATCAATTGGCTGAATTTCATTCTCTCTGGTCCCCTCTGATTAGTTTTATCACATAGTGGTGGTGGTGGGTTGCTGGGTGATGGTGGGTCTCAGGCCCGGGCTGCTGCGACTGGTGTGACCGGGTGGTTTGTTTATTTGTTTTTTGTAGAGGTCCTCCGGGGTGGGGTTGGGTTGAGTGGGGTGGGGCGGGATGGATACCTTCTGGGGGTACAGTAGCTCCCGGAATATGGTCGCTGCAGGCCCCGAGCCTGGTGGACATCAGGCCCTCCTGCCCATTGCTGGCTCCCAGGTAGCGGGGATGCCTATTGCAGCCAGTCCCTGGCTGCCCTCTCTGGGGGAGAGTAGCTCCCCCGGTATATATCCCCATACCCCTCTTCCTTCTGGCTCCTGTACACAGCACACACTCACACATGAAGGGTTTTGGGGGCGTGTGTGTTCGGTGGGGTGTAGTGGATGGGGCCACGTAGGTGGTCCCCTTTGGTTGCACTCTGCAGTTCCCTGCCCCTGTTTTAATTACACCTTAGACATTAGTACTTATCAAACACACTCACACACACACATTAGGTCTTGGGGGGTGGTTACACTGAGTGGCATCTGGTGGGCGGGGCTCTTTGGGTATGTAGGCTGCCCAGAGTGCCGCGCTCCCAGTTCTACAAGTTTGGCTGCCCCTCAATTTTAATTGCTCACTATTAGAAAATATTGAAGAGCCAGAAGGGTGAGGGGAGGGGTCTTCTTCGCACACCCCTGCTTCCTGGTGTCTGCTCGGGGCAGGAGGGGCCAGGAGGATTAATTAATTGTTCTGCTGGTTCGGGGTCTGTGGTGGCTGGGGGGTTGCTGGCCTCCTGGTGTGCCCGCTGCACTACACCCCAGCAGAGTCGAGGGAGGTAGGATGTGTGGATGTATGGGACGTGAAAGTGTGTGTGGTAATGATTGGGCCTGGATCTGGGACTTGCTGTCGCCTGGCCTGCCTGTGTTTCTCCCGATGGGGCATCAGCGTTGCCTCTCCCCACTGCTCGCGACTTCACCCACCTGTGGGCACGTCTTGACTCCCAGGGCACTTGGCCAGGGGCGCTGGGGCAGGCGCTGACCCACTTTGTGGCTGTCTGGGGCGCTTGGCCCTCCTGGGTATTGGGTGGGGCCTCTGCCGGGGGGTTTGGGGGCGCTCGGGCTCCTGGGGCCCAGGTCCAGTGCACGGCCCATGTCTGGGCGGCTGGGGCCTGGCGGGGTCGGTGGGCTGTTGCCCCTGGTTCCCGGAGTGCCTCTGCCCTATGCTTATGGGGGCTCTTTCCGGGGGCTTCCTCTGCAGTCTTCTGGGTGGATGCGTGGTTGCCCCTGCGGTGGGCTACCTGGGTTCTGTGCTCTGTGGGGGCTGCTGGTGGCCTGGGTCTTGTGGCCCTCTCTGCCTGCTTCTGATTGTTTGGGGGGCTGTGGATTGTGGCCCTGTACGCTTATACACTCATAACTAAGCACGGTTATCATGTAGGTCCTGTGCCATGGGTGTTGCATGTTCTCACACACACACACACACACACACACACATTCATTAGTCCAGTAGCATGGTCACTAAGCAGTTGATGTATTATCATGTCGTCTCAGGTCATCTATATCCACAGCTGTGTTGTATGCGATTGCCGCTTCTTGTGCTTGTTTTTGTTTGTTTGTGTGTTTGTTTTTTCTCTGCTTGTCTGCTTTCAGGTGCTCCTCTTGGCGCTAAGGCTGGATTCCCCTCATAGGCCATGGATTGTTGTCTGTTTTGTTTTTTACAGGTGTAGCAGCTGGTTGTCTGGTTTTTGTTTCTATTTTTTTTCTGTTTCCTCTTCTTTCCTCTTCTTCTTTCCTTGTCCCCCGGTCCGGTTCAGTTCAGTTCATGTCATATATTGTAAAAAGAAATAAATAAATGGGCATCAAGGGGAGCTTTACATTTATAAAACTTCCCTTGGCAAAACAAATCTGTTTGGCATCATAGGTATTCAGACTACAATTCTTCTGACATAATGCTGAACAGGACAAGGGGAAAAAAAAGTAAAGAAGACAGTTCTGCCGAAAGCCAGGGATAGACCTGTTCTAAGTTCTATACTTTTTAAAAGGGGCGTGTTTATCAACTATGGAATTAGAAGATTTACAAAAATGGTCAAGTGCTAGATCTTCATCTGGGATTTTAACAGTGTCATATAACTATTCAACAGATCAGTTAAAAAAAAGCCTGCTCATGGAGATGTTTCAGGATCTGGATACCAAGCGTGGACCTAATGTTTTCATTTTTGCAATTCTGATACAGGCTATTGAGCAGTGATAACTAACACCAAGTTCAGATACTGCGGATTTTCTACCTTTGATTTGTTAAGATTGAGACAATCAGGGACAACCTTGAAGGATCTCTTTGGTTTTATAGGATCAGTAATTACCTGAGAAAGGTTGATATTGGTACACACCTTTTTTAAATGATCAGAGGCAGAGTTCAACTTGTTTAAATTAAAATTGCCACACAGAGATTGGGTTTAGGCCACATGCACACAGAATGACATCAACAAATATAAGAAATATTAAACATTTACACATAGATTTTTGAATATATGTAGAGGAATGATACTTTGAAATGTGCTCATTGCGGAGTTATGATCAGTTGAGTAATGAAGGTTGAACTATTCTGGGAAAGAGGTTCTATTCCCAGCATCATGATGGACACTCCTGATATAGAAGGTTTCGCTAACGCATTGGAATTGTTTTACTATTTTCATATGCATGTGCAATGAAGAATTGCTTGCTGCTGATAAATGCAAAGAAGAACAGCTTACACATAGATGCTCACATATAGGCTGCTGAATGCAATGAAGACCTGCTTATCAAGTAAAGTTCAATGTCAATGTGTAATATTCAATTAGGATTTGCAAAACAGTGAAGTTAAACAATGAATGGGTCCATAGTCGGTATGAGAAGACTACAGGAATATTTACCTGGGTGTACGTTCAAACAGAGATGAGAAAATTGCGATAAATAATTGTTTGTTTGTTTGTTAGTATGTATATGAATGTTATGTGTATAAACTGTGTTGAGTTATAGTTACTCAGTAGTGTCTCAGTGAAACAACCGACGGGGGAAGCCTTGCGGTGACAACAAAAGCAGTGTTTTACTGATCAGTCAAGTTGCTCCAGTGTACTCCATACAAACTGGTTGGCTACTGAAGGGATAGAAAATGGGGAATACTTGTTTTAAAGCAAACAAGGAATTAGATGGGAAAAATACATGTTTTAACGGGACCCAGACAATATTAAATACTCAGACAGATGGGAGAAGAAGTGTAGTTTTGTAGGAAATCACAAAATTATTACATAGAATTAGTGAAATCAATTGAAGAATGCCTTTCTGAAGAGCTGTTTACCACAGATGAGCAGCTTTGCGACCAAGCACATTGTAGATCGCTTTACTGCCAAAATGATCTAATTTAATGGATTGGTTTAGACATGCATAACAGCATTTTAAGAACAAAGAGAGAAACAAAAAGGGACAACGCTTCATGGTGGAAGGTGATGTATAAATAACTGTGTATATGATGAAGGGGGTGGCAACACCCATTCCGAAATCCCGCCATTCCGACATCCCGCTATTCCGACATCCCACCATTCCGACATACCACCATTCCGACATACCACCATTCCGACATGCAAACGTCCCACCATTCCGACATCCCACCATTGCGACATCCCGCTATTCTGACGTTCAAATGTCCCACCATTCCGACAAGGCTTTCCGTATAAGGAAATGTGTGTTACTCAACAGGTGAGTCCCTTCTTTCTGTTCATGCAATTTATATGTTTAACATGTTTATAGACAAGCGTTATTAAAAACACAAAGTCTCGGCAACTGGAGGAGGAGAAGCAGTCCGCGGTGGTTTTCAATCACACACTCCAATGCCACTTGTTTCAACTTCCGAAAATTTAATCCAGGAAAAAAAGGCTTACAAACATGGACCAAAACGGCTCCATAACACGCACAAGAATCCAAAAGAAACGAAAGTTAACTAAAAGAAAGCAAATAAACAGTATGAAGTGGTCAAAATTGGTTTTACGCATGCCTATGTGCGTCTGGCACATGCGTCTTCGGGCTCTCCCACGTTGGTTTGTGGATGAAAGCTATATGTTCAGCTGTAATGTCATGTAAAAACAATCTCTACATGACATTTAGTCCCAGGTGTGACCAGTTAGGTCCTTAAGATATCAACAGGCTGTATAAAGCTACAACCGTTGCGGCTTGTGTGTTTGTGCCAAATGTGCAAAACCCATCCGCGCTTCCCAAAATTGGAGTGAGTACTCATAAATCACGTGAATAACATGAATAAACGTTTTTACTGCATTTTGTTGTGTTTTATACGTTCTATGCTGTCATTTCTATCTTCTTCTATTGGCAAGGCAAGGCAGAGTGCTCGCAACTGTGTCCTGTGCAGTAGCCGTGATATCTGTAATTGCAATTATTACTTTTGCATATGATGACAGCGTGCAAAAGACGCATGGGCTCTGTGGAGAGCTCCGCTCCAGCTGGCTGCTGTGACAGCTCACTGACACTGTATTTCTGCTTAATCAGTTTCAGTCTCGCCAGAGTTATATTAATATCTGTATTTTTATATTTGAAATTCAGGGGATTTTGATAATAGATTATTAAAGTTTGTTTGCGAGGCTGTGGCCTCTGCATGTGCAAAGCTTGTGCGCCAAACTTTAGGGCGTATTTGCGCCGGCATATCATTAGTGCAAAATGTTTTGGGTAAAAAATAGGCTATTAAAAGGAACTGTCGGAATGGCGGTATGTTAAAAAAAACAAAAAACATACCGCCATTCCGACCATAGGAGGAAAAAAGTGTCGGAATGGTGGGACGTTTGATAAAAAATTAAGTGTCGCCATTCCGACAATTGGAGACCCATGTCGGAATGGCGAGATGTCGGAATGGCAGCATGTAACCATGATGAAGGAGAGACCATTTGAGCAGCACAGCCATTTCGCAGCACAGGGACAGCAATCCAAGTTACAGGATCTCCCACGTGGTATCACCTGTCACATTGTGTCAAGGCATCAAAAGAAGAAAAAATCACCAAACTCAAGGACAAAAAGACAAAGACTCCGGTGAACGAAGACAGAGGACTGACAAACCAGAAATACAAAAGGATTCTCGATATCAAGATCCAGAAGAAGAGGCTAACAATGCCACGAACACTTACGATGCTGGGAATGATGCCAGCAATGAACAGAGAAGAAGATTCAGTGTCATCAATCTGCATTACGTGCCTCTAATGAGGGGGTGAATATAGAATCCTCAACGATTACAACGTCTCTGGGAACTGTGACAACAACAAGGTTTAAACCATTTTGATATATATTGTAACCTATTGTCTAAGGAATAGTGCTGAAAATGAGGTAAATCTAATCCACCACTGTCCTTGGTCTTCTGTAGGGTTTTTAAACTAATACGTGGTGGTTTGTTTTTCCACAGAAATTTGGAGATGCATGAATCTAGTGACTTAAACCAAGTAGCAGATGGTTTTATGGGGATCATTGAGAACAAATAGTTAACTTTTGGTAGTATCATCATTTTAATGGATGTAACTCTCCCCATAAGTGATATAGGTAAGGACTTCCAACGAGAGATCGTCCTCTACTGTCTTTAATAATTGCACATAATTTAGCTTTGTTAGCTCTGAGAGCCTGGAGGAAATGTTTATGCCTAAATATCTAATATTTCCTGACTGTAAAGTGATCGCAGGTATATTATGGACCCTACAGTTAATGGGCAGAACTGTGGTCTTAGACCAGTTGATAGGGTAGTCAGAAAGTGCTGAGAATTTATTTATGAGTGTGATCGTGTGACTGAGAGACGTCTGTGAGTTCTGAAGGAAAAGTAATACATCATCAGCATAAAGACTTATTTTATGCTCAATATTTTGGGATTAATTACTCACAAACGGGTAAGAAAAGGTAGTATTGCCAGACCATACATGATCAAAACAGGGAGCGGAGGTGGTTCAGCTGCAAGGTATGAATGTCTGACTATAGTTTGTAAAAAGCGGGTAAGATAAGGTGCGAATGCCCAACAATGTATGATCAAAAGAGGGAGCGGAGGGTTTTGGCTACAAGAAGGTTTGAATGTCCGACCATAGTTTGTAAAAAGCGGGTAAGAAAAGCTTACCATACATCATCAAAAGCAGGAGTGGATGTGTTCGGCTACAAGAAGATTTGAATGTCCATCAATAATTGCTTTAAAACATGAAAGAAAATTTTCAAATATCAAACCGCACATGATCATAAGCGGGAGAGGAGTTGTTCAGCTGCAAGAAGGTGTGAATGTCCACCCATAATTACTGAAAAATGGGTAAGAAAAGGTGAAAATGCCCAACCATACATCATCAAAAGCAGGAGTGGATGTGTTCGGCTACAAGAAAGTTTGAATGTCCGACCATAGTTTGTAAAAAGCGGGTAAGAAAAGGTTCGAATGCCCGAACATAGACCATCAAAAGAGGGAGCGGAGGTGTTCCGCTGTAAGAAGGTGTAAATGTCCGACCATAGTTGGTAAAAAGCGGGTAAGAAAAGGTTAAAATACCCGACTGTACACAATCAATAGCGGGAGCGGAGTTGTTTGGCTACAAGAAGGTGTGAAAGTCCGACCACGGTTTGTAAAAAGCGGGTAAGAAAAGGTTCGAATGCCCGAATATATACCATCAAAAGTGGAAGTGGATGTGTTCGGCTGCAAGAAGGTGTGAACGTCCGACCAAAGTTTGTAAAAAGCAGTTAAGAAAAGGTTCGAATATCCAACCAAACATAATCAAAAGCGGGAGCAGAGCTGTTCGACTGCAAGTAGGTGTGAATGTCAGATCATAATTTGCAAAAAGCTGATGAGAAAGGGTGAAAATGCCCGGCTATACACCATCAAATGTGGGAGCGGAAGTGTTCGGCTGTGAGTAGGTGTGAATGTCCAACCATAATTGCTGAAAAATGTGTTAGAAGAGACTAGAATGCCGGACAAGACATTATCAAATGCGGGAGCGGAGTTGTTCGGCTGTGAGTAGGTGTGAATCTCCGAGCATAGTTTGTAAAAAGGGGGTAAGAATAGGTTCGAATGCCCGAACATACACTATCAAAACAGGGAGCTGAGGTGGCTCAGCTGCAAGGTGTGAATGTCTGACTATAGTTTGTAAATAAGGTGCGAATGCCCAACAATGTATAATCAAAAGAGGGAGCGGAGGTTTTCGGCTACAAGAAGGTTTGAATGTCCGACCATAGTTTGTAAAAAGCGGGTAAGAAAAGGTTCAAATGCCTGACTATACACCATCAAAAGCGGGAGCAGAGGTGTTCCGCTGTAAGACGGTGTGAATGTCCGACCATATTTGGTAAAAAGCGGGTAAGAAAAGGTTAAAATACCCGACTGTACACAATCAATAGCGGGAGAGGAGGTGTTCAGCTGCAAGAAGGTGTGAATGTCCACCCATAATTACTGAAAAATGGGTAAGAAAAGGTGCGAATGCCAAACCATACATCATCAAAAGCAGGTGTGAATGTCAGATCATAATTTGCAAAAAGCTGATGAGAAAGGGTGAGAATGCCCGACTATAAAACCATCAAATGCGGGAGCGGAGTTGTTCGGCTGTGAGTAAGTGTGAATCTCCGACCATAATTGCTGAAAAATGTGTTAGAAAAGGTAAGAATGCCCGTCCATACATCATCAAAAGCGGGAGAGGTGGTGTTCGGCTGCAAGTAGGTGTGAATGTCCAGCCATAATTACTAACAAACGGGTAAGAAAAGGTAGTATTGCCAGACCATACATGATCAAAACAGGGAGCGGAGGTGGTTCAGCTGCAAGAAGGTGTGAATGTCCGACTAAAGTTCAAATATATTAACAAAAGCGGGAGGAGAGGTCTTCGGATGAGAGTGGTTGAGAATTTCCAACCATAATCTATAAAATGCGGTGAAAAAAAAGGTGTGATAGAACACTAAAAGGTGGAGCGGAAGTTTTCGGCTGCAAGAAGGTGTGAATGTCCGACTATATTTGGTGAAAAGCAGGTGAAGCAAGGTCTGAATGCCCAACCTTACATCATCAAAAGCGAGATCAGAGGTGTTTGGCTGCATGAAGGCCATAGTTTGCCAAAAGCGGGTAAGCTGCGAATGACCGACTAAATATCAACAAAAGGTCTTCGGATGCAAGTGGGTGTGAATATCCCACCAAGTATGGTGGAGAGGAAGCTGTGAACAGCCGACCATAGTTGGCAAAAAACGGGTGAGAAAAGGAGCGAATGTCCAACCATACATGATCAAAACAGGGAGCGGAGGTGTTTGGCTGTGACAAGGTGTGAATGTCCACAAAAATTAATGAAAAGCGGGCAACAAGTAGGTTTGAATGCCCAACCATACATCATCAAAAGCAGGAGTGGATGTGTTCGGCTACAAGAAGGTTTGAATGTCCGAGCATAGTTTGTAAAAAGAGGGTAAGAAAAGGTTCGAATGCCCAAACATACAACATCAAAAGAGGGAGCGGAGGTGTTCCGCTGTAAGAAGGTGTGAATGTCCGACCATAGTTGGTAAAAAACGGGTAAGAAAAGGTTAAAATACCCGACTGTACACAATCAATAGCGGGAGCGGATGTGTTTGGCTACAAGAATGTGTGACAGTCCGACCATGGTTTGTAAAAAACGGGTAAGAAAAGGTGCGAATGCCCGACAATGTATGATCAAAAGAGGGAGCGGAGGTTTTCGGCTACAAGAAGGTTTGAATGTCCGACCATAGTTTGTAAAAAGCGGGAAAGAAAAGGTTCAAATGCCTGACTATACACCATCAAAAGCGGGAGCGGAGGTGTTCGGCTACAAGAAGGTGTGAAAGTTCAACCATGGTTTGTAAAAAGCTGCTAAGAAAAGGTTCGAATGCCCGAATATATACCATCAAAAGCGGAAGCGGAGGTGTTCGGCTGCAAGAAGGTGTGAACGTCCGACCAAAGTTTGCAAAAAGCAGTTAAGAAAAGGTTCGAATGCCCGAATATATACCATCAAAAGCGAGAGCAGAGCTGTTCGACTGCAAGTAGGTGTGAATGTCCAGCCATAATTACTCACAAACGGGTAAGAAAAGGTAGTATTGCCAGACCATACATGATCAAAACAGGGAGCTGAGGTGGTTCAGCTGCAAGATGTGAATGTCTGACTATAGTTTGTAAAAAGCGGGTAAGACAAGGTGCGAATGCCCGACAATGTATGATCAAAAGAGGGAGTGGAGGTCTTCGGCTGCAAGGTCTGAATGTCTAACCATAATTTCTAAAAACCGGGTAAGAAAAGGCTCGAAAGCCCGACTATACACAATCAAAAGCGGGAGCGGGAGGTTTTCAGCTGCAAATCCTTCACTCAAACCAAGTGAAAACTGCTTTGTCCTTCATATTTATCAATGTCTAGATTGACTTCAACAAAGAACAACACTGGATTTTGCAGTAGAAGAAAGAGCATCACTGAAGGATCAGGAATCCGAGAATAAGCTTCTTTTCATACGTTTTGAATGATTTGGGATTTTATGTATAAAATGAATTCCTTCACTCAAACCAAGTGAAAACTGCTTTGTCCTTCATATTTATCAATGTCTAGATTTACTTCAACAAAGAACAACATTGTATTTTGCAGTAGTAGAAAGAGCAACACTTGAAGGAACAGGAATCCGAGAATAAGCTTATTTTCATACGTTCTGCGTGATTTGGGATTTTATGTATAAAATGAATTCCTTCACTCAAACCAAGTTAAAACTGCTTTGTCCTTCATATTTATCAATGTCTAGATCGACTTCAACAAAGAACAACATTGTATTTTGCAGTAGAAGAAAAAGCAACACTGAAGGATCAGGAATCCGAGAATAAGCTTCTTTTCATACGTTTTGAATGATTTGGGATTTTATGTATAAAATGAATTCCTTCACTCAAACCAAGTGAAAACTGCTTTGTCCTTCATATTTATCAATATCTAGATTTACTTCAACAAAGAACAACATTGTATTTTGCAGTAGTAGAAAGAGCAACACTTGAAGGAACAGGAATCCGAGAATAAGCTTATTTTCATACGTTCTGCATGATTTGGGATTTTATGTATAAAATGAATTCCTTTACTCAAACTATGTTAAAACTGCTTTGTCCTTCATATTTATCAATGTCTAGATTGACTTCAACAAAGAACAACATTGTATTTTGCAGTAGAAGAAATAGCAACACTGAAGGATCAGGAATCCGAAAACACGCTTATTTTCATACGTTCTGCTTGATTTGGGATTTTGCTATAAAATTATTTCCTTCACTCAAACAAAGTGGAAACTGCTTTGTCCTTCATATTTATCAATGTCTATATCGATTTCAACAAAGAACAAGGCTGTATTTTGCAGTATAGGAAAGAGCAACACTGGAGGATCTGGAATCCGAGAATAAGCTTACTTTCATGAGTCCTGCACGATTTCGGATTTTCCTATAAAATGAATTGCTTTGCTCAAACCAAGTTAAAATTGCTTTGTCCTTCATAGTTATCCGTGTCTAAAATGTATCAAGCATAAAGTTCCTCATATTACCCTGAATGAGAAAGAAGCATCCCTTTGGTTGAGCAATACGTTCCTTTTGCGGAGTTATGCATGATTTCGGATTTTGCTATAAAATTCATTCCTTCACACCTTTTTTTTTTCACCGCATTTTATAGATTATGGTTGGAAATTTCAACCACTCTAATCCGAAGACCTCTCCTCCCGCTTTTGTTAATATATTTGAACTTTAGTTGGACATTCACCCCTTTTTGCAGCTAAACCACCTCCGCTCCCTGTTTTGATCATGTATGGTCTGGCAATACTACATTTTCTTACCCGTTTGTGAGTAATTATGGCTGGATATTCACACCTACTTGCAGCTGAACACAATCTCTCTCGCTTTTAATTATGTTTGGATATTCGAACCTTTTCTTTACTGCTTTTTGCCAACTTTGGTCGGACGTTCACACCTTCTTGCAGCCGAACACCTCCGCTTCCGCTTTTGATGGTATATATTCGGGCATTCGAACCTTTTCTTACCAGCTTTTGACAAACGATGGTTGGACTTTCACACCTTCTTGTAGCCGAACAACTCCGCTCCCGCTATTGATTGTGTACAGTCGGGTATTTTAACCTTTTCTTACCCGCTTTTTACCAACTATGGTCGGACATTCACACCTTCTTACAGCGGAACACCTCCACTCCCTCTTTTGATGGTGTATGTTCGGGCAGTCAAACCTTTTCTTACCTGCTTTTTACAAACTATGGTCAGACATTCAACCCTTCTTGGAGCCGAACACATCCACTCCTGCTTTTGATTATGTATAGTTGGGCATTCGCACCTTTTCTTACCCATTTTTCAGTAATTATGGGTGTACATTCACACCTTCTTGCAGCCGAACACCTCCGCTCCCTCTTTTGATCATACATTTTCGGGCATTCGCACCTTTTCTTACCCGCTTTTTACAAACCATGGTTGGACTTTCACAACTTCTTGTAGCCGAACAACTACGCTCCCCCTATTGATTGTGTACAGTCGGGTATTTTAACCTTTTCTTACCCACTTTTTACCAACTATGGTCGGACATTCACACCTTCTTACAGCGGAACACCTCCGCTCCCTCTTTTGATGGTGTATGTTTGGG
Organism: Leuresthes tenuis; assembly: GCF_036924035.1. Taxonomy (NCBI): domain Eukaryota; kingdom Metazoa; phylum Chordata; class Actinopteri; order Atheriniformes; family Atherinopsidae; genus Leuresthes; species Leuresthes tenuis. Next base: position 28,863,464 of record NW_027325365.1, on the reverse strand, counting down.
CATTCGAACCTTTTCTTACCCGCTTTTTACAAACTATGGTCAGACGTTCAAACCTTCTTGTAGCCGAACATATCCACTCCTGCTTTTGATGATGTATGGTTGGGCATTCAAACCTACTTTTTGCCCGCTTTTCATTAATTTTTGGTGGACATTCACACCTTGTCACAGCCAAACACCTCCGCTCCCTGTTTTGATCATGTATGGTTGCACATTCGCACCTTTTCTCACCCGCTTTTTGCAAACTATGGTCGGCTGTTCACAGCTTCCTCTCCACCATACTTGTATGGTGGGATGTTCACACCCAGTTGCATCCGAAGACCTCCGCCCCCACTTTTGTTGATATTTAGTTGGTCATTCGCAGCTTACCCGCTTTTGGCAAACTATGGCCTTCTTGCAGCCAAACACCTCTGATCTCGCTTTTGATAATGTAAGGTTGGGCATTCAGACCTTGCTTCACCTGCTTTTCACCAAATATAGTCGGACATTCACACCTTCTTGCAGCCGAACACTTCCGCTCCACCTTTTAGTGTTCTATCACACCTTTTTTTCACCGAATTTTATAGATTATGGTTGGAAATTCTCAACCACTCTCATCCGAAGACCTCTCCTCCCGCTTTTGTTAATATATTTGAACTTTAGTGAGACATTCACACCTTCTTGCAGCTGAACCACCTCCGCTCCCTGTTTTGATCATGTATGGTCTGGCAATACTACCTTTTCTTACCCGTTTGTGAGTAATTATGGCTGGACATTCACACCTACTTGCAGCCGAACACCACCTCTCTCGCTTTTGATGATGTATGGACCGGCATTCTTACCTTTTCTAACACATTTTTCAGAAATTACGGTCGGAGATTCACACCTACTCACAGCCGAACAACTCCGCTCCCGCATTTGATGGTGTGCAGTCGGATATTCTCACCCTATCTCATCAGCTTTTTGCAAATTATGATCTGACATTCACACCTGCTTTTGATAATGTATGGTTTGGCATTCACACCTTTTCTTACCCATTTGTCAGGAATAATGGGTGGACATTCACACCTTCTTGCAGCTGAACACCTCCTCTCCCACTTATGATCATGTGCGGTTTGATTTTCGAAAATTTTCTTTCATGTTTTCTAGCAATTATTGATGGACATTTAGACCTTCTTGCAGCTGAACACCTCCGCTCCTGCTTTTGATCATACCTTGTCAGGCATTCGCACCATGTCTTACCCGCTTTTTACAAACTTTAGTCGAACATTTACACCTTTTTGCAGCCGAACACCACCTCTCTCGCTTTTGATGATGTATGGTCCGGCATTCTTTCCTTTTCTAACACATTTTTCAGCAATTATGGTCGGACATTCACACCTACTCAGAGCCGAACACCTCCGCTCCCGCATTTGATGGTGTATAGTCGGGCATTCTCACCCTTTCTCATCAGCTTTTTGCAAATTATGATCTGACATTCACACCTGCATTTGATAATGTATGGTTGGGCATTCGCACCTTTTTTTACCCATTTTTCAGGAATTATGGGTGGACATTCACACCTTCTTGCAGCTGAACACCTCTCCTTCTTATGATCATGTGCGGATGATATTCGAAAATTTTCTTTCATGTTTTAAAGCAATTATTGATGGACATTCAGACCTTCTTGCAGCTGAACCACTCTGCTCCCGCTTTTGATGGTGTATAGTCGGGCTTTCGAAACTTTCCTTCCCGGTTTATACAAATTATGGTTGGACATTCAGACCTTCTTGCAGGCGAACACCTCTGCTCCCTCTTTTGATCATACATTGTCGGGCATTAGCACCTTTTCTTACCCGCTTTTTACAAACCATAGTCGGACTTTCACATCTTTTAGTAGCCGAACAACTCCGCTCCCGCTATTGATTGTGTACAGTCGGGTATTTTAACCTTTTCTTACCCGCTTTTTACCAACTATGGTCGGACATTCACACCTTCTTACAGCGGAACACCTCCGCTCCCTCTTTTGATGGTGTATGTTCGGGCAGTCAAACCTTTTCTTACCTGCTTTTTACAAACTATGGTCAGACATTCAACCCTTCTTGGAGCCGAACACATCCACTCCTGCTTTTGATTATGTATATTTGGGCATTCGCACCTTTTCTTACCCATTTTTCAGTAATTATGGGTGTACATTCACACCTTCTTGCAGCCAAACACCTCCGCTCCCTCTTTTGATCATACATTTTCGGGCATTCGCACCTTTTCTTACCCGCTTTTTACAAACCATGGTCAGACTTTCACACCTTTTAGTAGCCGAACAACTCCGCACCCGCTACTGATTGTGTACAGTCGGGTATTTTAACCTTTTCTTACCCGTTTTTTACCAACTATGGTCGGACATTCACACCTTCTTACAGCGGAACACCTCCGCTCCCTCCTTTGATGGTGTATGTTCGGGCATTCAAACCTTTTCTTACCCGCTTTTTACAAACTATGGTCGGACGTTCAAACCTTCTTGTAGCCGAAAACCTCTGCTCCCTCTTTTGATTATACATTGTCAGGCATTCGCACCTTATCGTACCCGCTTTTTACAAACTATAGTCAGACATTCATACCTTGCAGCTGAACCACCTCCGCTCCCTGTTTTGATCATGTATGGTCTGGCAATACTACCTTTTCTTACCCGTTTGTGAGTAATTATCGCTGGACATTCAAACCTACTTGCAGTCGAACAGCTCTGCTCCCGCTTTTGATTTTGTTTGGTTGGATATTCGAACCTTTTCTTAACTGCTTTTTACAAACTTTGGTCGGACGTTCACACCTTCTTGCAGCCGAACACCTCCGCTTCCGCTTTTGATGGTATATATTCGGGCATTCGAACCTTTTCTTACCAGCTTTTTACAAACCATGGTTGGACTTTCACACCTTCTTGTAGCCGAACAACTCCGCTCCCCCTATTGATTGTGTACAGTCGGGTATTTTAACCTTTTCTTACCCACTTTTTACCAACTATGGTCGGACATTCACACCTTCTTACAGCGGAACACCTCCGCTCCCTCTTTTGATGGTGTTTGTTTGGGCATTCGAACCTTTTCTTACCCGCTTTTTACAAACTATGCTCGGACATTCAAACCTTCTTGTAGCCGAACACATCCACTCCTTCTTTTGATGATGTATGCTTGGGCATTCAAACCTACGTTTTGCCCGCTTTTCATTAATTTTGGGTGGACATTCACACCTTGTCACAGCCAAACACCTCCGCTCCCTCTTTTGATGGTGTTTGTTTGGGCATTCGAACCTTTTCTTACCCGCTTTTTACAAACTATGCTCGGACATTCAAACCTTCTTGTAGCCGAACACATCCACTCCTTCTTTTGATGATGTATGCTTGGGCATTCAAACCTACTTTTTGCCCGCTTTTCATTAATTTTGGGTGGACATTCACACCTTGTCACAGCCAAACACCTCCGCTCCCTCTTTTGATGGTGTTTGTTTGGGCATTCGAACCTTTTCTTACCCGCTTTTTACAAACTATGCTCGGACATTCAAACCTTCTTGTAGCCGAACACATCCACTCCTTCTTTTGATGATGTATGCTTGGGCATTCAAACCTACTTTTTGCCCGCTTTTCATTAATTTTGGGTGGACATTCACACCTTGTCACAGCCAAACACCTCCGCTCCCTCTTTTGATGGTGTTTGTTTGGGCATTCGAACCTTTTCTTACCCGCTTTTTACAAACTATGGTCGGACATTCAAACCTTCTTGTAGCCGAACACATCCACTCCATCTTTTGATGATGTATGCTTGGGCATTCAAACCTACGTTTTGCCCGCTTTTCATTAATTTTGGGTGGACATTCACACCTTGTCACAGCCAAACACCTCCGCTCCCTCTTTTGATGGTGTTTGTTTGGGCATTCGAACCTTTTCTTATCCGCTTTTTACAAACTATGCTCGGACATTCAAACCTTCTTGTAGCCGAACACATCCACTCCTTCTTTTGATGATGTATGCTTGGGCATTCAAACCTACTTTTTGCCCGCTTTTCATTAATTTTGGGTGGACATTCACACCTTGTCACACCCAAACACCTCCGCTCCCTCTTTTGATGGTGTTTGTTTGGGCATTCGAACCTTTTCTTACCCGCTTTTTACAAACTATGCTCGGACATTCAAACCTTCTTGTAGCCGAACACATCCACTCCTTCTTTTGATGATGTATGCTTGGGCATTCAAACCTACTTTTTGCCCGCTTTTCATTAATTTTGGGTGGACATTCACACCTTGTCACAGCCAAACACCTCCGCTCCCTCTTTTGATGGTGTTTGTTTGGGCATTCGAACCTTTTCTTACCCGCTTTTTACAAACTATGCTCGGACATTCAAACCTTCTTGTAGCCGAACACATCCACTCCTTCTTTTGATGATGTATGCTTGGGCATTCAAACCTACTTTTTGCCCGCTTTTCATTAATTTTGGGTGGACATTCACACCTTGTCACAGCCAAACACCTCCGCTCCCTGTTTTGATCATGTATGGTTGGACATTCGCACCTTGTCTCACCCGCTTTTTGCAAACTATGGTCGGCTGTTCACAGCTTACTCTCCACCATACTTGTATGGTGGGATATTCACACCCACTTGCATCCGAAGACCTTTTGTTGATATTTAGTCGGTCATTCGCAGCTTACCCGCTTTTTACAAACTATAGTCAGACATTCACACCTTGGTGCTGAACCACCTCAGCTCCCTGTTTTGATCATGTATGGTCTGGCAATACTACCTTTTTTTACCCGTTTGTGAGTAATTATGGCTGGACATTCACACCTACTTGCAGTCGAACAGCTCTGCTCCCGCTTTTGATTATGTTTGGTTGGATATTCGAACCTTTTCTTAACTGCTTTTTACAAACTTTGGTCGGACGTTCACACCTTCTTGCAGCCGAACACCTCCGCTTCCGCTTTTGATGGTATATATTCGGGCATTCGAACCTTTTCTTAGCAGCTTTTTACAAACCATGGTTGGACTTTCAGACCTTCTTGTAGCCGAACAACTCCGCTCCCGCTATTGATTGTGTAGAGTCGGGTATTTTAACCTTTTCTTACCCGCTTTTTACCAACTATGGTCGGACATTCACACCGTCTTACAGCGGAACACCTCCGCTCACGCTTTTGATGGTGTATTGTCAGGCATTTGAACCTTTTCTTACCCGCTTTTTACAAACTATGGTCGGACATTCAAACCTTCTTGTAGCCAAAAACCTCCGCTCCCTCTTTTGAATATACATTGTCGGGCATTCGCACCTTTTCTTACCCGTTTTTTACAAACCATGGTCGGACTTTCAAACCTTCTTGTAGCCCAACACATCCACTCCTGCTTTTGATGATGTATGTTTGGGCATTCGCACCTTTTCTTACCCATTTTTCAGTAATTATGGGTGGACATTCACACCTTCTTACAGCTGAACACCTCCTCTCCCGCTTATGATGGTGTATAGTCGGGCTTTCAAGCCTTTTCTTACCCGGTTTTTACAAATTATAGTTGGACATTCAGACCTTCTTACAGCCGAAAACCTCCACTCCCTCTTTTGATCATACATTGTCGGGCATTAGCACCTTTTCTTACCCGCTTTTTACAAACCATAGTCGGACATTCAACCCTTCTTGGAGCCGAACACATCCACTCCTGCTTTTGATTATGTATAGTTGGGCATTCGCACCTTTTCTTACCCATTTTTCAGTAATTATGGGTGTACATTCACACCTTCTTGCAGCCGAACACCTCCGCTCCCTCTTTTGATCATACATTTTCGGGCATTCGCACCTTTTCTTACCCGCTTTTTACAAACCATGGTTGGACTTTCACACCTTTTAGTAGCCGAACAACTCCGCACCCGCTACTGATTGTGTACAGTCGGGTATTTTGCCCGCTTTTCATTAATTTTGGGTGGACATTCACACCTTCTTACAGCGGAACACCTCTGCTCCCTCCTTTGATGGTGTATGTTCGGGCATTCGAACCTTTTCTTACCCGCTTTTTACAAACTATGGTCAGACGTTCAAACCTTCTTGTAGCTGAACATATCCACTCTTGCTTTTGATGATGTATGGTTGGGCATTCGAACCTACTTGTTGCCCGCTTTTCATTAATTATGGGTGGACATTCACACCTTGTCTCAGCCAAACACCTCCGCTCCCTGTTTTGATCATGTATGGTTTGACATTCGCACCTTTGCTTACCTTCTTTTTATACTGATTGCTCAAGATTAAGTTGTTCTTTCTCAAACTACAAAAAATTTTTTAATTGTTGAAACTTGATTTGAAGTGGATAAATAAGGAAGACAAACAGTTTTAAGTCAGGCTGATAGCAATTAATTTTATAGCAAAATCTGTATTTCGTCATTTGTCGAGAGATGCTTATTGCTGAAGAAGTTCTTTCTCATTCTACAAAGTACAACGTTGTTTATCATTGAAACTTGATTAGACATGAATAAATATGAAGGACAAAGCAGTCTTAACTTGGTTTGAGTTAAGGAATTCGTTTTATAGGAGAATCCGAATTCGTGCATAACTCGTAAAATAGAGCTTATTTTCGGATTCCTAAAGAATGAGTCTGGTTCTTTCTCATAATACAAAGTTTGTTGTTTATTGTTGAAACTTCATCAGACCGTTAGATATAGTCGGACTCACCTCGACGCACGGCTTGGGATCTGGAACCAGTACTCTTGAGAGGGGTTGGACTCTCTTCCACTCTGGAGTTGCCCGTGGTGAGAGGCGCAGAGCAGGTGTGGGCATACTTATTGCCCCCCCGGCTGTGTGCCAGTACATTGGGGTTTACCCCAGTGAACGAGAGGGTAGCCTCCCTCCGCCTTGGGTGGGGGGACGAGTCCTGACTGTTGTTTGTGCCTATGCGCCAAACAGCAGTTCAGAGTACCTACTCTTTTTGGAGTCTCTGGGGGAGGCACTGGAGAATGCTCCTACCGGAGACTCCCTCATTCTGCTGGGGGACTTCAATGCTCACGTGGGCAATGACAGTGAGACCTGGAGGGGTGTGATTGGGAGGAACGGCCCCCCCGATCTGAATCAGAGTGGTGTTATGTTGTTGGACTTATGTGCCAGTCATAGACTGTCCATAACGAACACCATGTTCAGGCATAAGGGTGTCCATATGTGCACTTGGCACCAGGACACCCTTGGCCGCAGTTCGATGATCGACTTTGTGGTTGTATCATCGGACTTGCGGCCGTATGTCCTGGACACTCGGGTGAAGAGAGGGGCGGAGCTGTCAACTGATCACCACCTGGTGGTGAGTTGGCTCCGCTGGTGGGGGAGGATGCCGATCAGACCTGGCAGGCCCAAACGTATTGTGAGGGTCTGCTGGGAGCGTTTGTCAGAATCCCCCGTCAGAAGGAGCTTTAACTCCCACCTCCGGCAGAGCTTCAACCATATTTGAGGTGGGGGACATTGAATGGGCCATGTTCCGTGACTCCATTGCCGAGGCAGCTGGTCGGAGTTGTGGCCGTAAGGTGGTCGGTGCCTGTCGTGGCGGCAACCCTCGAACCTGCTGGTGGACACCAGTGGTGAGGGAAGCCGTCAAGCTGAAGAAGGAGTCCTATCGGGCCTTTTTGGCCAGTGGGACCCTGGAAGAAGCTGATAGGTACCGACGGGCCAGACGGGCCACGGCTTCGGCGGTTGCTGAGGCAAAAACTCGGGCCTGGGAGGAGTTCGGTGAGACCATGGAGAACGATTTCCGGACGGCCTCGAAAAGATTCTGGTCCACCATCCGGCATCTCAGGGGGGGAAGCGGCTCACAGTCAACACTGTTTACAGTGCGGACGGGGCTTTGCTGACCTCAACTAGGGATGTTGTGAGTCGGTGGGGGGAGTACTTCGAGGAACTCCTCAATCCTACCAACACGTGCTCGGAAGAGGCAGAGTCGGAGAGCTCGGAGACGGGGCCTCCCATTTCTGGGGCTGAGGTTGCCGAGGTGGTTAAAAAGTTCCTCGGTGGCAAGGCCCCGGGGGTGGATGAGGTCCGTCCTGAGTTTCTCAAGGCTCTGGATGTTGTAGGGCTGTCTTGGCTGACACGCCTCTGCAGTATCGCGTGGACATCGGGGACAGTGCCTCTGGACTGGCAGATTGGGGTGGTGGTCCCCCTCTTTAAAAAGGGGGACCGGAGGGTGTGTTCCAACTATAGGGGTATCACACTCCTCAGCCTCCCTGGTAAGGTCTATTCGGGGGTATTGGAGAGGAGGATCCGTCGGATAATCGAGCCTCGGATTCAGGAGATGCAGTGTGGCTTTCGTCCTGGCCGTGGAACAGTGGACCAGCTCTATACCCTCGGCAGGATCCTGGAGGGTGCATGGGAGTTCGCCCAACCAGTCTACATGTGTTTTGTGGACTTGGAGAAAGCGTTCGACCGTGTCCCTCGTGGAGTCCTGTGGGGGGTGCTCCGGGAATATGGAGTGCCGGACCCCTTGATAGGGGCCGTTCGGTCTCTGTATGACCGGTGCCTCTACTTACTGGTCAATCTACGTTCCCATCCTCACCTATGGTCACGAGCTCCCAGGTAGCGGGGATGCCTATTGCAGCCAGTCCCTGGCTGCCCTCTCTGGGGGAGAGTAGCTCCCCCGGTATATATCCCCATACCCCTCTCCCTTCTGGCTCCTGTACACAGCACACACTCACACATGAAGGGTTTTGGGGGCGTGTGTGTTCGGTGGGGTGTAGTGGATGGGGCCACGTAGGTGGTCCCCTTTGGTTGCACTCTGCAGTTCCCTGCCCCTGTTTTAATTACACCTTAGACATTAGTACTTATCAAACACACTCACACACACACATTAGGTCTTGGGGGGTGGTTACACTGAGTGGCATCTGGTGGGCGGGGCTCTTTGGGTATGTAGGCTGCCCAGAGTGCCGCGCTCCCAGTTCTACAAGTTTGGCTGCCCCTCAATTTTAATTGCTCACTATTAGAAAATATTGAAGAGCCAGAAGGGTGAGGGGAGGGGTCTTCTTCGCACACCCCTGCTTCCTGGTGTCTGCTCGGGGCAGGAGGGGCCAGGAGGATTAATTAATTGTTCTGCTGGTTCGGGGTCTGTGGTGGCTGGGGGGTTGCTGGCCTCCTGGTGTGCCCGCTGCACTACACCCCAGCAGAGTCGAGGGAGGTAGGATGTGTGGATGTGTGGATGTATGGGACGTGAAAGTGTGTGTGGTAATGATTGGGCCTGGATCTGGGACTTGCTGTCGCCTGGCCTGCCTGTGTTTCTCCCGATGGGGCATCAGCGTTGCCTCTCCCCACTGCTCGCGACTTCACCCACCTGTGGGCACGTCTTGACTCCCAGGGCACTTGGCCAGGGGCGCTGGGGCAGGCGCTGACCCACTTTGTGGCTGTCTGGGGCGCTTGGCCCTCCTGGGTATTGGGTGGGGCCTCTGCCGGGGGGTTTGGGGGCGCTCGGGCTCCTGGGGCCCAGGTCCAGTGCACGGCCCATGTCTGGGCGGCTGGGGCCTGGCGGGGTCGGTGGGCTGTTGCCCCTGGTTCCCGGAGTGCCTCTGCCCTATGCTTATGGGGGCTCTTTCCGGGGGCTTCCTCTGCAGTCTTCTGGGTGGATGCGTGGTTGCCCCTGCGGTGGGCTACCTGGGTTCTGTGCTCTGTGGGGGCTGCTGGTGGCCTGGGTCTTGTGGCCCTCTCTGCCTGCTTCTGATTGTTTGGGGGGCTGTGGATTGTGGCCCTGTACGCTTATACACTCATAACTAAGCACGGTTATCATGTAGGTCCTGTGCCATGGGTGTTGCATGTTCTCACACACACACACACACACACACATTCATTAGTCCAGTAGCATGGTCACTAAGCAGTTGATGTATTATCATGTCGTCTCAGGTCATCTATATCCACAGCTGTGTTGTATGCGATTGCCGCTTCTTGTGCTTGTTTTTGTTTGTTTGTGTGTTTGTTTTTTCTCTGCTTGTCTGCTTTCAGGTGCTCCTCTTGGCGCTAAGGCTGGATTCCCCTCATAGGCCATGGATTGTTGTCTGTTTTGTTTTTTACAGGTGTAGCAGCTGGTTGTCTGGTTTTTGTTTCTATTTTTTTTCTGTTTCCTCTTCTTTCCTCTTCTTCTTTCCTTGTCCCCCGGTCCGGTTCAGTTCAGTTCATGTCATATATTGTAAAAAGAAATAAATAAATGGGCATCAAGGGGAGCTTTACATTTATAAAACTTCCCTTGGCAAAACAAATCTGTTTGGCATCATAGGTATTCAGACTACAATTCTTCTGACATAATGCTGAACAGGACAAGGGGAAAAAAAAGTAAAGAAGACAGTTCTGCCGAAAGCCAGGGATAGACCTGTTCTAAGTTCTATACTTTTTAAAAGGGGCGTGTTTATCAACTATGGAATTAGAAGATTTACAAAAATGGTCAAGTGCTAGATCTTCATCTGGGATTTTAACAGTGTCATATAACTATTCAACAGATCAGTTAAAAAAAAGCCTGCTCATGGAGATGTTTCAGGATCTGGATACCAAGCGTGGACCTAATGTTTTCATTTTTGCAATTCTGATACAGGCTATTGAGCAGTGATAACTAACACCAAGTTCAGATACTGCGGATTTTCTACCTTTGATTTGTTAAGATTGAGCCAATCAGGGACAACCTTGAAGGATCTCTTTGGTTTTGTAGGATCAGTAATTACCTGAGAAAGGTTGATATTGGTACACACCTTTTTTAAATGATCAGAGGCAGAGTTCAACTTGTTTAAATTAAAATTGCCACACAGAGATTGGGTTTAGGCCACATGCACACAGAATGACATCAACAAATATAAGAAATATTAAACATTTACACATAGATTTTTGAATATATGTAGAGGAATGATACTTTGAAATGTGCTCATTGCGGAGTTATGATCAGTTGAGTAATGAAGGTTGAACTATTCTGGGAAAGAGGTTCTATTCCCAGCATCATGATGGACACTCCTGATATAGAAGGTTTCGCTAACGCATTGGAATTGTTTTACTATTTTCATATGCATGTGCAATGAAGAATTGCTTGCTGCTGATAAATGCAAAGAAGAACAGCTTACACATAGATGCTCACATATAGGCTGCTGAATGCAATGAAGACCTGCTTATCAAGTAAAGTTCAATGTCAATGTGTAATATTCAATTAGGATTTGCAAAACAGTGAAGTTAAACAATGAATGGGTCCATAGTCGGTATGAGAAGACTACAGGAATATTTACCTGGGTGTACGTTCAAACAGAGATGAGAAAATTGCGATAAATAATTGTTTGTATGTTTGTTAGTATGTATATGAATGTTATGTGTATAAACTGTGTTGAGTTATAGTTACTCAGTAGTGTCTCAGTGAAACAACCGACGGGGGAAGCCTTGCGGTGACAACAAAAGCAGTGTTTTACTGATCAGTCAAGTTGCTCCAGTGTACTCCATACAAACTGGTTGGCTACTGAAGGGATAGAAAATGGGGAATACTTGTTTTAAAGCAAACAAGGAATTAGATGGGAAAAATACATGTTTTAACGGGACCCAGACAATATTAAATACTCAGACAGATGGGAGAAGAAGTGTAGTTTTGTAGGAAATCACAAAATTATTACATAGAATTAGTGAAATCAATTGAAGAATGCCTTTCTGAAGAGCTGTTTACCACAGATGAGCAGCTTTGCGACCAAGCACATTGTAGATCGCTTTACTGCCAAAATGATCTAATTTAATGGATTGGTTTAGACATGCATAACAGCATTTTAAGAACAAAGAGAGAAACAAAAAGGGACAACGCTTCATGGTGGAAGGTGATGTATAAATAACTGTGTATATGATGAAGGGGGTGGCAACACCCATTCCGAAATCCCGCCATTCCGACATCCCGCTATTCCGACATCCCACCATTCCGACATACCACCATTCCGACATGCAAACGTCCCACCATTCCGACATCCCACCATTGCGACATCCCGCTATTCTGACGTTCAAATGTCCCACCATTCCGACAAGGCTTTCCGTATAAGGAAATGTGTGTTACTCAACAGGTGAGTCCCTTCTTTCTGTTCATGCAATTTATATGTTTAACATGTTTATAGACAAGCGTTATTAAAAACACAAAGTCTCGGCAACTGGAGGAGGAGAAGCAGTCCGCGGTGGTTTTCAATCACACACTCCAATGCCACTTGTTTCAACTTCCGAAAATTTAATCCAGGAAAAAAAGGCTTACAAACATGGACCAAAACGGCTCCATAACACGCACAAGAATCCAAAAGAAACGAAAGTTAACTAAAAGAAAGCAAATAAACAGTATGAAGTGGTCAAAATTGGTTTTACGCATGCCTATGTGCGTCTGGCACATGCGTCTTCGGGCTCTCCCACGTTGGTTTGTGGATGAAAGCTATATGTTCAGCTGTAATGTCATGTAAAAACAATCTCTACATGACATTTAGTCCCAGGTGTGACCAGTTAGGTCCTTAAGATATCAACAGGCTGTATAAAGCTACAACCGTTGCGGCTGTGTGTTTGTGCCAAATGCGCAAAACCCATCCGCGCTTCCCAAAATTGGAGTGAGTACTCATAAATCACGTGAATAACATGAATAAACGTTTTTACTGCATTTTGTTGTGTTTTATACGTTCTATGCTGTCATTTCTATCTTCTTCTATTGGCAAGGCAAGGCAGAGTGCTCGCAACTGTGTCCTGTGCAGTAGCCGTGATATCTGTAATTGCAATTATTACTTTTGCATATGATGACAGCATGCAAAAGACGCATGGGCTCTGTGGAGAGCTCCGCTCCAGCTGGCTGCTGTGACAGCTCACTGACACTGTATTTCTGCTTAATCAGTTTCAGTCTCGCCAGAGTTATATTAATATCTGTATTTTTATATTTGAAATTCAGGGGATTTTGATAATAGATTATTAAAGTTTGTTTGCGAGGCTGTGGCCTCTGCATGTGCAAAGCTTGTGCGCCAAACTTTAGGGCGTATTTGCGCCGGCATATCATTAGTGCAAAATGTTTTGGGTAAAAAATAGGCTATTAAAAGGAACTGTCGGAATGGCGGTATGTTAAAAAAAACAAAAAACATACCGCCATTCCGACCATAGGAGGAAAAAAGTGTCGGAATGGTGGGACGTTTGATAAAAAATTAAGTGTCGCCATTCCGACAATTGGAGACCCATGTCGGAATGGCGAGATGTCGGAATGGCAGCATGTAACCATGATGAAGGAGAGACCATTTGAGCAGCACAGCCATTTCGCAGCACAGGGACAGCAATCCAAGTTACAGGATCTCCCACGTGGTATCACCTGTCACATTGTGTCAAGGCATCAAAAGAAGAAAAAATCACCAAACTCAAGGACAAAAAGACAAAGACTCCGGTGAACGAAGACAGAGGACTGACAAACCAGAAATACAAAAGGATTCTCGATATCAAGATCCAGAAGAAGAGGCTAACAATGCCACGAACACTTACGATGCTGGGAATGATGCCAGCAATGAACAGAGAAGAAGATTCAGTGTCATCAATCTGCATTACGTGCCTCTAATGAGGGGGTGAATATAGAATCCTCAACGATTACAACGTCTCTGGGAACTGTGACAACAACAAGGTTTAAACCATTTTGATATATATTGTAACCTATTGTCTAAGGAATAGTGCTGAAAATGAGGTAAATCTAATCCACCACTGTCCTTGGTCTTCTGTAGGGTTTTTAAACTAATACGTGGTGGTTTGTTTTTCCACAGAAATTTGGAGATGCATGAATCTAGTGACTTAAACCAAGTAGCAGATGGTTTTATGGGGATCATTGAGAACAAATAGTTAACTTTTGGTAGTATCATCATTTTAATGGATGTAACTCTCCCCATAAGTGATATAGGTAAGGACTTCCAACGAGAGATCGTCCTCTACTGTCTTTAATAATTGCACATAATTTAGCTTTGTTAGCTCTGAGAGCCTGGAGGAAATGTTTATGCCTAAATATCTAATATTTCCTGACTGTAAAGTGATCGCAGGTATATTATGGACCTTACAGTTAATGGGCAGAACTGTGGTCTTAGACCAGTTGATAGAGTAGTCAGAAAGTGCTGAGAATTTATTTATGAGTGTGATCGTGTGACTGAGAGACGTCTGTGAGTTCTGAAGGAAAAGTAATACATCATCAGCATAAAGACTTATTTTATGCTCAATATTTTGGGATTAATTACTCACAAACGGGTAAGAAAAGGTAGTATTGCCAGACCATACATGATCAAAACAGGGAGCGGAGGTGGTTCAGCTGCAAGGTATGAATGTCTGACTATAGTTTGTAAAAAGCGGGTAAGATAAGGTGCGAATGCCCAACAATGTATGATCAAAAGAGGGAGCGGAGGGTTTTGGCTACAAGAAGGTTTGAATGTCCGACCATAGTTTGTAAAAAGCGGGTAAGAAAAGGTTACCATACATCATCAAAAGCAGGAGTGGATGTGTTCGGCTACAAGAAGATTTGAATGTCCATCAATAATTGCTTTAAAACATGAAAGAAAATTTTCGAATATCAAACCGCACATGATCATAAGCGGGAGAGGAGTTGTTCAGCTGCAAGAAGGTGTGAATGTCCACCCATAATTACTGAAAAATGGGTAAGAAAAGGTGAAAATGCCCAACCATACATCATCAAAAGCAGGAGTGGATGTGTTCGGCTACAAGAAAGTTTGAATGTCCGACCATAGTTTGTAAAAAGCGGGTAAGAAAAGGTTCGAATGCCCGAACATAGACCATCAAAAGAGGGAGCGGAGGTGTTCCGCTGTAAGAAGGTGTAAATGTCCGACCATAGTTGGTAAAAAGCGGGTAAGAAAAGGTTCAAATACCCGACTGTACACAATCAATTGCGGGAGCGGAGTTGTTTGGCTACAAGAAGGTGTGAAAGTCCGACCACGGTTTGTAAAAAGCGGGTAAGAAAAGGTTCGAATGCCCGAATATATACCATCAAAAGTGGAAGTGGATGTGTTCGGCTGCAAGAAGGTGTGAACGTCCGACCAAAGTTTGTAAAAAGCAGTTAAGAAAAGGTTCGAATATCCAACCAAACATAATCAAAAGCGGGAGCAGAGCTGTTCGACTGCAAGTAGGTGTGAATGTCAGATCATAATTTGCAAAAAGCTGATGAGAAAGGGTGAAAATGCCCGGCTACACACCATCAAATGTGGGAGCGGAAGTGTTCGGCTGTGACTAGGTGTGAATGTCCAACCATAATTGCTGAAAAATGTGTTAGAAGAGACTAGAATGCCGGACAAGACATTATCAAATGCGGGAGCGGAGTTGTTCGGCTGTGAGTAGGTGTGAATCTCCGAGCATAGTTTGTAAAAAGGGGGTAAGAATAGGTTCGAATGCCGGAACATACACTATCAAAACAGGGAGCTGAGGTGGCTCAGCTGCAAGGTGTGAATGTCTGACTATAGTTTGTAAATAAGGTGCGAATGCCCAACAATGTATAATCAAAATAGGGAGCGGAGGTTTTCGGCTACAAGAAGGTTTGAATGTCCAACCATAGTTTGTAAAAAGCGGGTAAGAAAAGGTTCAAATGCCTGACTATACACCATCAAAAGCGGGAGCAGAGGTGTTCCGCTGTAAGACGGTGTGAATGTCCGACCATATTTGGTAAAAAGCGGGTAAGAAAAGGTTAAAATACCCGACTGTACACAATCAATAGCGGGAGAGGAGGTGTTCAGCTGCAAGAAGGTGTGAATGTCCACCCATAATTACTGAATAATGGGTAAGAAAAGGTGCGAATGCCAAACCATACATTATCAAAAGCAGGTGTGAATGTCAGATCATAATTTGCAAAAAGCTGATGAGAAAGGGTGAGAATGCCCGACTATACACCATCAAATGCGGGAGCGGAGTTGTTCGGCTGTGAGTAAGTGTGAATCTCCGACCATAATTGCTGAAAAATGTGTTAGAAAAGGTAAGAATGCCGGTCCATACATCATCAAAAGCGGGAGAGGTGGTGTTCGGCTGCAAGTAGGTGTGAATGTCCAGCCATAATTACTAACAAACGGGTAAGAAAAGGTAGTATTGCCAGACCATACATGATCAAAACAGGGAGCGGAGGTGGTTCAGCTGCAAGAAGGTGTGAATGTCCGACTAAAGTTCAAATATATCAACAAAAGTGGGAGGAGAGGTCTTCGGATGAGAGTGGTTGAGAATTTCCAACCATAATCTATAAAATGCGGTGAAAAAAAAGGTGTGATAGAACACTAAAAGGTGGAGCGGAAGTTTTCGGCGGAAGTTTTTTGCCAAAAGCGGGTAAGCTGCGAATGACCGACTAAATATCAACAAAAGGTCTTCGGATGCAAGTGGGTGTGAATATCCCACCAAGTATGGTGGAGAGGAAGCTGTGAACAGCCGACCATAGTTGGCAAAAAACGGGTGAGAAAAGGAGCGAATGTCCAACCATACATGATCAAAACAGGGAGCGGAGGTGTTTGGCTGTGACAAGGTGTGAATGTCCACAAAAATTAATGAAAAGCGGGCAACAAGTAGGTTTGAATGCCCAACCATACATCATCAAAAGGAGGAGTGGATGTGTTCGGCCACAAGAAGGTTTGAATGTCCGAGCATAGTTTGTAAAAAGCGGGTAAGAAAAGGTTCGAATGCCCAAACATACAACATCAAAAGAGGGAGCGGAGGTGTTCCGCTGTAAGAAGGTGTGAATGTCCGACCATAGTTGGTAAAAAACGGGTAAGAAAAGGTTAAAATACCCGACTGTACACAATCAAAAGCGGGAGCGGATGTGTTTGGCTACAAGAATGTGTGACAGTCCGACCATGGTTTGTAAAAAACGGGTAAGAAAAGGTGCGAATGCCCGACAATGTATGATCAAAAGAGGGAGCGGAGGTTTTCGGCTACAAGAAGGTTTGAATGTCCGACCATAGTTTGTAAAAAGCGGGAAAGAAAAGGTTCAAATGCCTGACTATACACCATCAAAAGCGGGAGCGGAGGTGTTCGGCTACAAGAAGGTGTGAAAGTTCAACCATGGTTTGTAAAAAGCTGCTAAGAAAAGGTTCGAATGCCCGAATATATACCATCAAAAGCGGAAGCGGAGGTGTTCGGCTGCAAGAAGGTGTGAACGTCCGACCAAAGTTTGCAAAAAGCAGTTAAGAAAAGGTTCGAATGCCCGAATATATACCATCAAAAGCGAGAGCAGAGCTGTTCGACTGCAAGTAGGTGTGAATGTCCAGCCATAATTACTCACAAACGGGTAAGAAAAGGTAGTATTGCCAGACCATACATGATCAAAACAGGGAGCTGAGGTGGTTCAGCTGCAAGGTGTGAATGTCTGACTATAGTTTGTAAAAAGCGGGTAAGACAAGGTGCGAATAACCGACAATGTATGATCAAAAGAGGGAGTGGAGGTATTCGGCTGCAAGGTCTGAATGTCTAACCATAATTTCTAAAAACCGGGTAAGAAAAGGCTCGAAAGCCCGACTATACACAATCAAAAGCGGGAGCGGGAGGTTTTCAGCTGCAAATCCTTCACTCAAACCAAGTGAAAACTGCTTTGTCCTTCATATTTATCAATGTCTAGATCGACTTCAACAAAGAACAACATTGTACTTTGCAGTAAAGAAAGAGCAAATCAAAAGTTTTAGTAATCCGAGAATAAGCTTATTTTCATGAGTTCTGCACGATTATTGATTTTACTATAAATGAATGCCTTCACTCAAACTATGTTAAAACTGCTTTGTCCTTCATATTTATCAATGTCTAGATTGATTTCAACAAAGAACAACACTGGATTTTGCAGTAGAAGAAAGAGCAACACTGAAGGATCAGTAATCCGAGAATAAGCTTATTTTCATACGTTCTGCATGATTTGGGATTTTATGTATAAAATGAATTCCTTCACTCAAACCAAGTTAAAACTGCTTTGTCCTTCATATTTATCAATGTCTAGATCGACTTCAACAAAGAACAACATTGTATTTTGCAGTAGAAGAAAAAGCAACACTGAAGGATCAGGAATCCGAGAATAAGCTTCTTTTCATACGTTTTGAATGATTTGGGATTTTATGTATAAAATGAATTCCTTCACTCAAACCAAGTGAAAACTGCTTTGTCCTTCATATTTATCAATGTCTAGATTTACTTCAACAAAGAACAACATTGTATTTTGCAGTAGAAGAAATAGCAACACTGAAGGATCAGGAATCCGAAAACACGCTTATTTTCATACGTTCTGCTTGATTTGGGATTTTGCTATAAAATTAATTCCTTCACTCAAACAAAGTGGAAACTGCTTTGTCCTTCATATTTATCAATGTCTATATCGATTTCAACAAAGAACAAGGCTGTATTTTGCAGTATAGGAAAGAGCAACACTGGAGGATCAGGAATCCGAGAATAAGCTTACTTTCATGAGTCCTGCATGATTTCGGATTTTCCTATAAAATGAATTGCTTTGCTCAAACCAAGTTAAAATTGCTTTGTCCTTCATAGTTATCCATGTCTAAAATGTATCAAGCATAAAGTTCCTCATATTACCCTGAATGAGAAAGAAGCATCCCTTTGGTTGAGCAATACGTTCCTTTTGCGGAGTTATGCATGATTTCGGATTTTGCTATAAAATTCATTCCTTCACACTTTTTTTTTTTCACCGCATTTTATAGATTATGGTTGGAAATTTCAACCACTCTAATCCGAAGACCTCTCCTCCCGCTTTTGTTAATATATTTGAACTTTAGTTGGACATTCACCCCTTTTTGCAGCTAAACCACCTCCGCTCCCTGTTTTGATCATGTATGGTCTGGCAATACTACATTTTCTTACCCGTTTGTGAGTAATTATGGCTGGATATTCACACCTACTTGCAGCTGAACACAATCTCTCTCGCTTTTAATTATGTTTGGATATTCGAACCTTTTCTTTACTGCTTTTTGCCAACTTTGGTCGGACGTTCACACCTTCTTGCAGCCGAACACCTCCGCTTCCGCTTTTGATGGTATATATTCGGGCATTCGAACCTTTTCTTACCAGCTTTTGACAAACGATGGTTGGACTTTCACACCTTCTTGTAGCCGAACAACTCCGCTCCCGCTATTGATTGTGTACAGTCGGGTATTTTAACCTTTTCTTACCCGCTTTTTACCAACTATGGTCGGACATTCACACCTTCTTACAGCGGAACACCTCCGCTCCCTCTTTTGATGGTGTATGTTCGGGCAGTCAAACCTTTTCTTACCTGCTTTTTACAAACTATGGTCAGACATTCAACCCTTCTTGGAGCCGAACACATCCACTCCTGCTTTTGATTATGTATAGTTGGGCATTCGCACCTTTTCTTACCCATTTTTCAGTAATTATTGGTGTACATTCACACCTTCTTGCAGCCGAACACCTCGGCTCCATCTTTTGATCATACATTTTCGGGCATTCGCACCTTTTCTTACCCGCTTTTTACAAACCATGGTTGGACTTTCACAACTTCTTGTAGCCGAACAACTCCGCTCCCCCTATTGATTGTGTACAGTCGGGTATTTTAACCTTTTCTTACCCACTTTTTACCAACTATGGTCGGACATTCACACCTTCTTACAGCGGAACACCTCCGCTCCCTCTTTTGATGGTGTATGTTAGGGCATTCGAACCTTTTCTTACCCGCTTTTTACAAACTATGGTCAGACGTTCAAACCTTCTTGTAGCCGAACATATCCACTCCTGCTTTTGATGATGTATGGTTGGGCATTCAAACCTACTTTTTGCCCGCTTTTCATTAATTTTGGGTGGACATTCACACCTTGTCACAGCCAAACACCTCCGCTCCCTGTTTTGATCATGTATGGTTGCACATTCGCACCTTTTCTCACCCGCTTTTTGCAAACTATGGTCGGCTGTTCACAGCTTCCTCTCCACCATACTTGTATGGTGGGATGTTCACACCCAGTTGCATCCGAAGACCTCCGCCCCCACTTTTGTTGATATTCAGTTGGTCATTCGCAGCTTACCCGCTTTTGGCAAACTATGGCCTTCTTGCAGCCAAACACCTCTGATCTCACTTTTGATAATGTAAGGTTGGGAATTCAGACCTTGCTTCACCTGCTTTTCACCAAATATAGTCGGACATTCACACCTTCTTGCAGCCGAACACTTCCGCTCCACCTTTTAGTGTTCTATCACACCTTTTTTTCACCGAATTTTATAGATTATGGTTGGAAATTCTCAACCACTCTCATCCGAAGACCTCTCCTCCCGCTTTTGTTAATATATTTGAACTTTAGTGAGACATTCACACCTTCTTGCAGCTGAACCACCTCCGCTCCCTGTTTTGATCATGTATGGTCTGGCAATACTACCTTTTCTTACCCATTTGTGAGTAATTATGGCTGGACATTCACACCTACTTGCAGCCGAACACCAACTCTCTTGCTTTTCATGATGTATGGACCGGCATTCTTACCTTTTCTAACACATTTTTAAGCAATTATGGTCGGACATTCACACCTACTCACAGCCGAAGAACTCCGCTCCCGCATTTGATGGTGTTTAGTCGGGCATTCTCACCCTTTCTCATCAGCTTTTTGCAAATTATGATCTGACATTCACACCTACTTGCAGTCGATCAGCTCTGCTCCCGCTTTTGATTATGTCTGGTTGGATATTCGAACCTTTTCTTAACTGCTTTTTACAAACTTTGGTCGGACGTTCACACCTTCTTGCAGCCGAACACCTCCGCTTCAACTTTTAATGGTATATATTCGGGCATTCGTACCTTTTGTTACCCGCTTTTTACAAACCATGGGTGGACTTTCACACCTTCTTGTAGCTGAACAACTCTTAACCATTTTTCTCGCTATTGATTGTGTACAGTCGGGTATTTTAACCTTTTCTTACCCGCTTTTTACCAACTATGGTCCTCACATTCACACCGTCTTACAGCGGAACACCTTCGCTCCAGCTTTTGATGGTGTATAGTCGAGCATTCTAACCTTTTCTTAACCGCTTTTTACAAACTATGCTTGGACATTCAAACCTTTTTGGAGCCGAACACATCCCCTCCTGCTGTTGATGATGTATGGTTGGGCATTCGAACCTACTTGTGGCCCGCTTTTCATTAATTATGAGTGGACATTCACACCTTGTCGCAGCCAAACACCTCCGCTCCCTTTTTTGATCATGTATGGTTGGACATTCGCACCTTTTCTCACCCGCTTTTTGCAAAATATGGTCGGCCATTCACAGCTTCCTCTCCACCATACTTGTATGGTGGGATATTCACACCCACTTGCATCTGAAGACCTCCGCCCCCACTTTTGTTGATATTTAGTCGGTCATTCGCACCTTACCCGCTTTTGGCAAACTATGGCCTTCTTGCAGCCAAACACCTCTGATCTCGCTTTTGATGATGTAAGGTTGGGCTATCAGACCTTGCTTCACCTGCTTTTCACCAAATATAGTCGGACATTCACACCTTCTTGCAACCGAACACTTCCGCTCCACCTTTTAGTGTTCTCTCACACCTTTTTTTTCACCGCATTTTATAGATTATGGTTTCTAAATTCTCAACCACTCTCATCCGAAGACCTCTCCTCCCGCTTTTGTTAATATATTTGAACTTTAGTCGGACATTCACACCTTCTTGCAGCTGAACCACCTCCGCTCCCTGTTTTGATCATGTATGGTCTGGCAATACTACCTTTTCTTACCCGTTTGTGAGTAATTATGGCTGGAAATTCACACCTACTTGCAGCCGAACACCACCTCTCTTGCTTTTCATGATGTATGGACCAGCATTCTTACCGTTTCTAACACATTTTTCAGCAATAATGGTCGGACATTCACACCTACTCACAGCCGAACAACTCCGCTCCCGCATTTGATGGTGTATAGTCGGGCATTCTCACCCTTTCTCATCAGCTTTTTGCAAATTATGATCTGACATTCACACCTACTTGCAGTCGAACAGCTCTGCTCCCGCTTTTGATTATGTTTGGTTGGATATTCGAACCTTTTCTTAACTGCTTTTTACAAACTTTGGTCGGACGTTCACACCTTCTTGCAGCCGAACACCTCCGCTTCCGCTTTTGATGGTATATATTCAAGCATTCGAACATTTTCTTACCCGCTTTTTACAAACTATGGTCGGGCATTCAAACCTTGTCGCCAAACACATCCACTCCTGCTTTTGGTGGTGTATGGTTGGGCATTCGCACCTTTTCTTTCCCATTTTTCAGTAATTATGGGTGGACATTCACACCTTCTTGCAGCTGAACACCTCCTCTCCCGCTTATGATCATGTGTGGTTAGATATTCGAAAATTTTCTTTCATGTTTTCTAGCAATTATTGATGGACATTCAGACCTTCTTGCAGCTGAACACCTCCGCTCCCGCTTTTGATCATACAATGTCGGAAATTCGCACCTAGTCTTACCCGCTTTTTACAAACTTTAGTCGAACATTCACACCTTCTTGAAGCTGAACACATCCTCTACTGCTTTTGATTATGTATGGTTGGGCATTCGCACCTTTTTTTACCCATTTTTCAGGAATTATGGTTGGACATTCAGACCACCCATAATTCAGACATTAAGACCTTCTTGCAGCCGAAAACCTCCTGAAAACCTCATACATTGTCTGGCATTTGCACCTTGTCTTACCCGCTTTTTACAAACTTTAGTCGGACATTCACACCTTCTTGCAGCTGAACCACCTCCGCTCCCTGTTTTGATCATGTATGGTCTTGCAATACTACCTTTTCTTACCCGTTTGTGAGTAATTATGGCTGGACATTCACAGCTTCTTGTAGCCGAACACCTCTCCCGCTTTTGATGATGTATAGTCGGGCATTCTCACCCTTTCTCATCAGCTTTTTGCAAATTATGATGTGACATTCACACCTACTCGCAGTCGAAAAGCTCTGCTCCCGCATATGATCATGTGCGGTTTGATATTCGAAAATTTTCTTTCATGTTTTCTAGCAATTATTGACGGACATTCAGACCTTCTTGCAGCTGAACACCTCCGCTCCCGCTTATGATCATGTGCGGTTTGAAATTCGAAAATTTTCTTTATTTTTTTAAAGCAATTATTGATGGACATTCAGACCTTCTTGCAGTTGAACCCCTCTGCTCCCGCTTTTGATGGTGTATAGTCGGGCTTTCGAGCCTTTTCTTCCCGGTTTTTACAAATTATGGTTGGACATTCAGACCTTCTTGCAGCGGAACACCTCCGCTCCCTCTTTTGATCATACATTGTCAGGCATTCGCACCTTGTTTTACCAACATTTTACAAACTTTAGTCGGACATTCACACCTTCTTGCAGCTGAACCACCTCCGCTCCCTGTTTTGATCATGTATGGTCTGGCAATACTACCTTTTCTTACCCGTTTGTGAGTAATTATGGCTGGACATTCACACCTACTTGCAGCCGAACACCACTTCTCCCGCTTTTGATGATGTATGGACCGGCATTCTTACCTTTTCTAACATATTTTTCAGCAATTATGGTCGGAGATTCACACCTACTCACAGCCGAACAACTCCGCTCCCGCATTTGATGGTGTATAGTCGGGCATTCTCACCCTTTCTCATCAGCTTTTTGCAAATTATGATCTGACATTCACACCTACTTGCAGTCGAACAGCTCTGCTCCCGCTTTTGATTATGTTTGGTTAGATATTCGGACCTTTTCTTAACCGCTTTTTACAAACCATGGTCGGACTTTCAAACCTTCTCTTAGCTGAACAACTCCGCTCCCTCTTTTGATTGTTTACAGTCGGGTATTTTAACCTTTTCTTACCCCCTTTTTACCAACTATGGTCGGACATTCACACCTTCTTACAGCGGAACACCTCCGCTCCCTCTTTTGATGGTGTATGTTCGGGCATTCGAACCTTTTCTTGCCCGCCTTTTACAAACTATTGTCGGACATTCAAACCTTCTTGTAGCCGAACACATCCACTCCTGCTTTTGATGATGTATGGTTGGGCATTCACACCTTTTCTTAACCATTTTTCAGTAATTATTGGTGGACATTCAGACCTTCTTGCAGCTGAACACCTCCGCTCCCGCTTTTGATGGTGTATAGCCATGCTTTCGAGCCTTTTCATCCCCGGTTTTTAGAAATTATGGTTGGACATTCAGACCTTGCAGCCGAAAAACCTCCGCTCCCTCTTTTGATCATACATTGTCTGGCATTCGCACCTTGTCTTACCCCATTTTTACAAACTTTAGTCAGACGTTCACACCTTGCAGCTGAACCACCTTCGCTCCCTGTTTTGATGTATAAAATGAATTCCTTCACTCAAACCAAGTTAAAACTGCTTTGTCCTTCATATTTATCAATGTCTAGATCGATTTCAACTTTTTCTACTGCAAAGTCCAATGTTGTTCTTTGTTGTAGTCGATTTTTCAGTAATTGGTGGACATTCAGACCTTCTTGCAGCTGAACCACCTCCGCTCCCTGTTTTGATCATGTATGGTCTGGCAATACTACCTTTTCTTACCCATTTGTGAGTAATTATGGCTGGACATTCACACCTACTTGCAGCCGAACACCACCTCTCCCGCTTTTGATGATGTATGGACTGGCATTCTTACCTTTTCTAACACATTTTTCAGCAATTATGGTTGGAGATTCACACCTACTCACAGCCGAACAACTCCGCTCCCGCATTTGATGGTGTATAGTCGGGCATACTCCGCTCCCTGTTTTGATCATGTATGGTTTGACATTCGCACCTTTTCTCACCCGCTTTTTGCAAACTATGGTCGGCCATTCACAGCTTCCTCTCCACCATAGTTGTATGGTGGGATATTCACACCCACTTGCATCCGAAGACCTCTGCCCCCACTTTTGTTGATATTTAGTCGGTCATTCGCACCTTACCCGCTTTTGGCAAACTATGGCCTTCTTGCAGCCAAACACCTCTGATCTCGCTTTTGATGATGTAAGGTTGGGCTATCAGACCTTGCTTCACCTGCTTTTCACCAAATATAGTCGGACATTCACACCTTCTTGCAGCCGAACACTTCCGCTCCACCTTTTAGTGATCTATAACACCTTTTTTTTCACCGCATTTTATAGATTATGGTTGGAAATTCTCAACCACTCATCCAAAGACCTCTCCTCCCGCTTTTGTTAATATATTTGAACTTAAGTCGGACATTCAGACCTTCTTGCAGCTGAACACCTCCGCTCCCGCTTTTGATGGTATATAGTCGGGCTTTCGAGCCTTTTCATCCCCGGTTTTTACAAATTATGGTTGGACATTCAGACCTTGCAGCCGAAAACCTCCGCTCCCTCTTTTGATCATACATTGTCGGGCATTCGCACCTTGTCTTACCCGCTTTTTACAAACTTTAGTCAGAAATTCACACCTTGCAGCTGAACCACCTCCGCTCCCTGTTTTGATCATGTATGGTCTGGCAATACTACCTTTTCTTACCCGTTTGTGAGTAATTATGGCTGGACAATCACACCTACTTGCAGCCGTACACCACTTCTCCTGCTTTTGATGATGTATGGTCCGGCATTCTAGTGTTTTCTAACACTTTTTTCAGCAATTATTGTCGGACATTCACACCTACTCACAGCCGAACACTTCCGCTCCCGCATTTGATGGTGTATAGTCGGGCATTCTCACCCTTTCTCATCAGCTTTTTGCAAATTATGATCTGACATTCACACCTACTTGCAGCCGAACAGCTCTGCTCCCGCTTTTGATTATGTTTGGTTCGATATTCGAACCTTTTCTTAACTGCTTTTTACAAACTTTGGTCAGACGTTCACACCTTCTTGCAGCCGAACACCTCCGCTTCCGCTTTTGATGGTGTATATTCGGGCATACGAA
Source organism: Leuresthes tenuis (assembly GCF_036924035.1). Taxonomy (NCBI): domain Eukaryota; kingdom Metazoa; phylum Chordata; class Actinopteri; order Atheriniformes; family Atherinopsidae; genus Leuresthes; species Leuresthes tenuis. Next base: position 28,837,683 of record NW_027325365.1, on the reverse strand, counting down.
CCTTTTCTTAGCCGCTTTTTAAAAACCATTGTCGGACTTTCACACCTTCTCTTAGCTGAACAACTCCGCTCCCTCTTTTGATTGTGTACAGTCGGGTATTTTAACCTTTTCATACCCGCTTTTTACCAACTATGGTCGGACATTCACACCTTCTTACAGCGGAACACCTCCACTCCCTCTTTTGATGGTGTATGTTCGGGCATTCGAACCTTTTCTTACCAGCCTTTTACAAACTATGGTCGGACATTCAAACCTTCTTGTAGCCGAACACATCCACTCCTGCTTTTGATGATGTATAGTTGGGCATTCGAACCTTTTCTTACCCGCTTTTTACAAACTATGGTCGGACATTCAAACCTTCTTGTAGCCGAAAACCTCCGCTCCCTCTTTTTGATCATACATTGTCGGGCATTCGCACCTTTTCTTACGCGCTTTTTACAAACCATGGTCGGACTATCACACCTTCTTGTAGCCGAACACCTCCGCTCCCGCTATTGATTGTGTACAGTCGGGTATTTTAACGTTTTCTTACCCGCTTTTTACTAACTATGGTCGGACATTCACACGTTCTTACAGCGGAACACCTCCGCTCCCTCTTTTGATGATGTATGGTTGGGCATTCGAACCTTTTCTTACCCGCTTTTTACAAACTATGGTCGGACATTCAAACCTTCTTACAGCGGAAAACCTCCGCTCCCTCTTTTGATGGTGTATGTTCGGGCATTCGAACCTTTTCTTACCCGCTTTTTACCAGCTATGGTCGGACATTCACACATTCTTACAGCGGAACACCTCCGCTCCCTCTTTTGATGATGTATGGTTGGGCATTCGAACCTTTTCTTACCCGCTTTTTACAAACTATGGTCGGACATTCACACCTTCTTACAGCGGAAAACCTCCGCTCCCTCTTTTGATGGTGTATGTTCGGGCATTCGAACTTTTTCTTACCCGCTTTTTACCAACTATGGTCGGACATTCACACCTTACAGCGGAAAACCTCCGCTCCCTCTTTTGATGGTGTATGTTCGGGCATTCACACCTTTTTTTCAACGCATTTTATAGATTATGGTTGGAAATTCTCACCCACTCTCATCCAAAGACCTCTCCTCTCGCTTTTGGTAATATATAGTCGGGCATTCGAACCTTGTCTTACCCGCTTTTTACAAATTATGGTCGGACATTCACACCTACTTGCAGCCGAATACTTCCGCTCCACCTTTTAGTGATGTATGGTTGGCATTTGCACCCACTTGCATCCGAAGACCTCTGCCCCCACTTTTGTTGATATTTAGTCGGTCATTCTCACCTTACCCGCTTTTGGCAAACTATGGCCTTCTTGCAGCCAAACACCTCTGATCTCGCTTTTGATGATGTAAGGTTGGGCTATCAGACCTTGCTTCACCTGCTTTTCACCAAATATAGTCGGACATTCACACCTTCTTGCAGCCGAACACTTCCGCTCCACCTTTTAGTGTTCTATAACACCTTTTTTTTCACCGCATTTTATAGATTAAGGTTGGAAATTCTCAACCACTGTCATCCGAAGACCTCTCCTCCCGCTTTTGTTAATATATTTGAACTTAAGTCGGACATTCAGACCTTCTTGCAGCTGAACACCTCCGCTCCTGCTTTTGATGGTATATAGTCGGGCTTTCGAGCCTTTTCATCCCAGGTTTTTACAAATTATGGTTGGACATTCAGACCTTGCAGCCGAAAACCTCCGCTCCCTGTTTTGATCATGTATGGTCTGGCAATACTACCTTTTCTTACCCGTTTGTGAGTAATTATGGCTGGACAATCACACCTACTTGCAGCCGAACACCACTTCTCCCGCTTTTGATGATGTATGGTCCGGCATTCTAGTCTTTTCTAACACATTTTTCAGCAATTATGGTCGGACATTCACACCTACTCACAGCCGAAAACTTCCGCTCCCGCATTTGATGGTGTATAGTCGGGCATTCTCACCCTTTCTCATCAGCTTTTTGCAAATTATGATCTGACATTCACACCTACTTGCAGTCGAACAGCTCTGCTCCCGCTTTTGATTGTGTTTGGTTGGATATTCGAACCTTTTCTTAACTGCTTTTTACAAACTTTGGTCGAACGTACATACCTTCTTACAGCGGAACAACTCCGCTCCCTCTTTTGATGGTGTATAGTTGGGCATTTGAACCTTTTCTTACCCGCTTTTTACAAACCATGGTCGGACTATCACACCTTCTTGTAGCCGAACAACTCCGCTCCCGCTATTGATTGTGTACAGTCGGGTATTTTAACGTTTTCTTACCCGCTTTTTACCAACTATGGTCGGACATTCACACCTTCTTACAGCGGAAAACCTTTGCTCCCTCTTTTGATGGTGTATGTTCGGTTATTCACACCTTTTTTTCACCGCATTTTATAGATTATGGTTGGAAATTCTCACCCATTCTCATCCGAAGACCTCTCCTCTCGCTTTTGGTAATATATAGTCGGGCATTCGAACCTTGTCTTACCAGCTTTTTACAAATTATGGTCTGACATTCACACCTACTTGCAGCCGAATACTTCCGCTCCACCTTTTAGTGATGTATGGTTGGCATTTGCACCTTTTCTTACCCTCTTTTTATACTGATTGCTGAAGATTAAGTTGTTCTTTCTCAAACTACAAAAACAACACGGGAACACCGTATTGAGGCTTTGTTCTGACCGCTCATTCGGTGTCGCGTTTCTTTCAAGCAATTCTCCCGGTTAGCCCACACTCGGCTTGCTCCCAGAGCCGTGTTAAAGTCTACTTCGCATTCACTCTCTTTTCTCAGCAGACTAAAAGAAAGTTTCATCTTGGGCTCCCTGAAACTTCCATTCTGCACCGCTGTTTGCTTTTTCACAAGAGCAGAGAAGAGCGCACCGTTCCCAGCGGCACTGCAGTACTGGGTCGATGCTTGAAGTGAACGGAGCAAGCTCCTTTTTCAACTCCTATTGCTAAAAATCCATTTAACATGTAGTCCTCATATAGAGGACATATCAGACATTAAACTGATAAGAACAGATACTACACTTGAGCTCAGCCAAAAGGCCGAGAAGCGATAACTGTCCACTGGTTCACGTCCCAGGGCCCTTCCTGGCACAATGCGCACTTGTAGCGGTGTTCTTTTTATGGCCATAGGTGGCCAGAGTGTCACTTTGCACCTCCGCCCACCCGCTGCACTGAGCACTCTTCAGCCCTTTTAAATGGTATAACTTTGCACTCCCGCACGCTCCAGCGAGCACCATTCAAGCAACAACTTTGCACTCCAGCTTCGAACATCGGCACAGTCGCAACAAGTAAGGCGTCTCTACTCAGAGAAGTCATTCTGCACAGTAACAAGATTTCTTTTGCACAGAGACAAAGGGCTTCACCTGCAAAAGTAAAGCCTGCCAAAAATAGAAACAACTCATTAGTGCTGCTCTCCACGGAAATCATTAGTAAAAGGCGAAAGACTTGTACGTTATGAGGAGAAACCAGAGTACGATTATCCGTCACTGCGGGAGCAGGGCATCAGGCTAGTTGGCATAGCCACCTTCCCCATGGTGAGCTGTGCTTGGTTGAGACGCTTGCTCTCCCCCCTTGCTCCTCGGCTGACCAAGTAGGAACAATCGGGCCCTATTCGATGGCTGCCTTGTCTTTTACTCTGTGCAAAAGACAAGGCAGCAACTAAAACACCACGGGAACACCGTATTGAGGCTTTGTTCTGACTGCTCATTCGGTGTTGCGTTTCTTTCAAGCAATTCTCCCGGTTAGCCCATACTCGGCTCGCTCCCAGAGCCGTGTTAAAGTCTGCTTCGCATTCACTCTCTTTTCTCAGCAGACTCTTGGGATTTTATCTATAAAATGAATTCCTTCAGGCAGGGAGCAATGCCGGCTGGGGTATATGTTCTTGTATGTTGTCTGACTGTTTGATTTGAATTAGTTGTGTAAGTGTCCTGTTGAATGTTACATGTTTGGGCTTTGACACGCTTCACTGTGGTTGTTAACTGTGTGGTGTGTCCTGAAATGTTATATGTTTGGGCTGTGTGACATGCTTAATGCTTGTCAGTAGCTACCCACTTATTCATATATAGCAACTGACAACATAAGAAGTCCGGACATACTTTGATAGTAGTTGTAGAAGTATCCTTATTGATAATAGATAAACTAATTCATAGTGATAGAACAGTAGATGAACAGGTGCCTGCACATGTCTCACGAAAATAAAATGGATGTATGATTGCTGACGGCAGAGCCATACTGCCAAACTTATGAGTTCTTGTGGCAAACTTGATTCAGTGTCTTGAAGTGTATACGCTGTTTCGCTGAATTGATTGTCACAAGATACAAAGTGTGTTTGATAAGATTCGACCATTTTATTACGGGAGGATCAGTATGTATGGACTCTGATGTGACTGATAAACCCATTCGTATCTTAAGCATAATCTAATACGTGAGACAACGCCCTGGCACACAATCAAAAAAAAAAAAGAGAGAGCGGTTTTGTGTCACCACAGTCCATAATGTAGAAAAGAGAGAAAAAAGCCTTTCTGATTTGGTGTGTGTGCTAACAGTGCAGAGTGTAGAGAAAAGAGAGAAAAGAAAGCCGTTTTGGTGTCACGGGTGTTGTGACTTACACACACATTTCTGAATTGAGAAAGGAAATTATTTTAGAGGAAGCACTAGAGTTTAGATCCCACATTTGTTGATAGGCATTCATTTATTTCTTCACTTCTGATGAAGTTTCAACAACAAACAACATACTTTGTATTATGAGAAAGAACAAGACTCATTCTTCAGGAATCCGAAAATAAGCTCTATTTTACGAGTTATGCACGAATTCGGATTCTCCTATAAAACGAATTCCTTAACTCAAACCAAGTTAAAACTGCTTTGTCCTTCATATTTATTCATGTCTAATCAAGATTCAACGATAAACAACGTTGTACTTTGTAGAATGAGAAAGAACTTCTTTAGCAATAAGCATCTCTCGACATATGACGAAGTACAGATTTTGCTATAAAATTAATTCCTTCTATCAGCCTGACTTAAAACTGTTTGTCCTCCTTATTTATCCACTTCAAATCAAATTTCAACAATTAAAAAAATTTTGTAGTTTGAGAAGGAACAACTTAATCTTCAGCAATCAGTAAAAAAAGAGGGTAAGAAAAGGTGCAAATGCCAGCCATACTTCACTAAAAGGTGGAGCGGAAGTATTCGGCTGCAAGTAGATGTGAATGTCCGACCATAATTTGTAAAAAGCGGGTAAGAAAAGGTTTGAATGCCCGACAATATATTAACAAAAGCGGGAGGAGAGGTCTTCGGATGAGAGTGGGTGAGAATTTCCAACCATAATCTATAAAATGCGGTGAAAAAAAAGGTGTTATAGAACACTAAAAGGTGGAGCGGAAGTTTTCGGCTGCAAGAAGGTGTGAATGTCCGACTATATTTGGTGAAAAGCAGGTGAAGCAAGGTCTGATAGCCCAACCTTACATCATCAAAAGCGAGATCAGAGGTGTTTGGCTGCAAGAAGGCCATAGTTTGCCAAAAGCGGGTAAGGTGCGAATGACCGACTAAATATCAACAAAAGTGGGGGCAGAGGTCTTCGGATGCAAGTGGGTGTGAATATCCCACCATACAAGTATGGTGGAGAGGAAGCTGTGAATGGCCGACCATAGTTTGCAAAAAGCGGGTGAGAAAAGGTGCGAATGTCAAACCAAACATAATTAAAAGCGGGAGCAGAGGGGTTCAGCTGCAAGAAGGTCTGAATGTCCAACAATAATTGCTTTAAAACATGAAAGAAAATTTTCGAATATCAAACTGCACATGATCATAAGCGGGAGAGGAGGTGTTCAGCTGCAAGAAGGTGTGAATGTCCACCCATAATTACTGAAAAATGGGTAAGAAAAGGTGCGAATGCCAAACCATACATCATCAAAAGAGGGAGCAGAGGTGTTCCGCTGTAAGACGGTGTGAATGTCCGACCAGAGTTGTTAAAAAGCGGGTAAGAAAACGTTAAAATACCCGACTGTACACAATCAATAGCGAGAGCGGAGGTGTTCGGCTACAAGAAGGTGTGATAGTCCGACCATGGTTTGTAAAAAGCGCGTAAGAAAAGGTGCGAATGCCCGACAATGTATGATCAAAAAGAGGGAGCGGAGGTTTTCGGCTACAAGAAGGTTTGAATGTCCGACCATAGTTTTTTAAAAAGTGGGTAAGAAAAGGTTCGAATGCCCAACTATACATCATCAAAAGCAGGAGTGGAGTTGTTCAGCTAAGAGAAGGTGTGAAAGTCCGACAATGGTTTGTAAAAAGCGGGTAAGAAAAGGTTCGTATGCCCGAATATACACCATCAAAAGCGGAAGCGGAGGTGTTCGGCTGCAAGAAGGTGTGAACGTCTGACCAAAGTTTGTAAAAAGCAGTTAAGAAAAGGTTCGAATATCCAACTAAACATAATCAAAAGCGGGAGCAGAGCCGTTCGACTGCAAGTAGGTGTGAATGTCAGATCATAATTTGCAAAAAGCTGATGAGAAAGGGTGAGAATGCCCGACTATACACCATCAAATGCGGGAGAAGTGGTGTACGGCTGCAAGTAGGTGTGAATGTCCAGCCATAATTACTCACAAACGGGTAAGAAAAGGTAGTATTGCCAGACCATACATGATCAAAACAGGGAGCGGAGGTGGTTCAGCTGCAAGGTGTGAATTTCTTAGTAATGTTTGTAAAAAGCGGGTAAGACAAGGTGCGAATGCCCGACAATGTATGATCAAAAGAGGGAGCGGAGGTTTTCGGCTGCAAGGTCTGAATGTCCAACCATAATTTGTAAAAACCGGGGATGAAAAGGCTCGAAAGCCCGACTATATACCATCAAAAGCGGGAGCGGAGGTGTTCAGCTGCAAGAAGGTCTGAATGTCCGACTTAAGTTCAAATATATTAACAAAAGTGGGAGGAGAGGTCTTCGGATCAGAGTGGTTGAAAATTTCCAACCATAATCTATAAAATGCGGTGAAAAAAAAGGTGTTATAGAACACTAAAAGGTGGAGCGGAAGTGTTCGGCTGCAAGAAGGTGTGAATGTCCGACGATATTTGGTGAAAAGCAGGTGAAGCAAGATCTGAATGCCCAACCTTACATCATCAAAAGCGAGATCAGAGGTGTTTGGCTGCAAGAAGGCCATAGTTTGTCAAAAGCGGGTAAGGTGCGAATGACCGACTAAATATCAACAAAAGTGGGGGCGGAGGTCTTCGGATGCAAGTGGGTGTGAATATCCCACCATACAAGTATGGTGGAGAGAAAGCTGTGAATGGCCGACCATAGTTTGCAAAAAGCGGGTGAGAAAACGTGCGAATGTCCAACCACACATGATCAAAACAGGGAGCGGAGGTGTTTGGCTGCGACAAGGTGTGAATGTCCACCCATAATTAATGAAAAGCGGGCAACAAGTAGGTTCGAATGCCCAACCATACATCATCAAAAGCAGGAGTGAATGTGTTTGGCTACAAGAAGGTTTGAATGTCCGAGCATAGTTTGTAAAAAGCGGTTAAGAAAATCTTCAAATGCCCGAACATACACCATCAAAAGAGGGAGCGGAGGTGTTCCGCTGTAAGAAGGTGTGAATGTCCGACCATAGTTGGTAAAAAGCGGGTAAGAAAACGTTAAAATACCCGACTGTACACAATCAATAGCGGGAGCGGAGTTGTTCGGCTACAAGAAGGTGTGATAGTCCGACCATGGTTTGTAAAAAGCGGATAAGAAAAGTTGCAAATGCCAGACAATGTATGATCAAAAAGAGGGAGCGGAGGTTTTCGGCTACAAGAAGGTTTGAATGTCCGACCACAGTTTGTAAAAAGCGGGTAAGAAAAGGTTTGAATGCCCAACTATACACCATCAAAAGCGGGAGCGGAGGTGTTCCGCTGTAAGACGGTGTGAATGTCCGACCATAGTTGGTAAAAAGCGGGTAAGAACAGGTTAAAATACCCGACTGTACACAATCAAAAGCGGAAGCGGAGGTGTTCGGCTGCAAGAAGGTGTGAACGTCCGACCAAAGTTTGTAAAAAGCAGTTAAGAAAAGTTTCGAATATCCAACCAAACATAATCAAAAGCAGGAGCAGAGCTGTTCGACTGCAAGTAGGTGTGAATGTCAGATCATAATTTGCAAAAAGCTGATGAGAAAGGGTGAGAATGCCCGACTATACACCATCAAATGCGGGAGCGGAAGTTTTCGGCTGTGATTAGTGTGAGTGTTGCTCTTTCTTCTACTGCAAAATACAATGTTGCTCTTTGTTGAAGTCGATCTAGACATTGATTAATATGAAGTTAAAAGCAGTTTTCACTTGGTTTGAGTGAAAGAATTCATTTTATACATAAAATCCCAAATCATGCAGAACTCATGAAAATAAGCTTATTCTCGGATTCCTAAAACTTTTGATTTGCTCTTTCTTTTACTGCAAAGTACAACGTTGTTTTTTTTTTTTTTGTTTAAATATATCTAGACATTGATAAATATGAAGGTAAAAGCCGTTTTAACATAGTTTGAGTGAAGGAATTAATTTTAAAACAAAATCCCAACACATGCAGAACTCATGAAAAGCTTATTCTCGGATGCAAAGTACAACGTGTTTTTTTTTTGTTTAAATCTATCTCGACATTCATAAATATGGAAGGACAAAGCAGTTTTAACTTAGTTTGAGTGAAGGAATTCATTTTATAGATAAATCCAAAATCGTGCAGAACTCATGAAAGCGAGCTTATACTCGGATTCTTGAAACTTTAGATTTGCTCTTTCTTTTACTGCAAAGTACAACGTTGTTTTTTTTTTTTGTTTAAATCTATCTCGACATTCATAAATATGGAAGGACAAAGCAGTTTTAACTTAGTTTGAGTGAAGGAATTCATTTTATAGATAAAATCCCAAGAGTCTGCTGAGAAAAGAGAGTGAATGCGAAGTAGACTTTAACACGGCTCTGGGAGCGAGCCGAGTATGGGCTAACCGGGAGAATTGCTTGAAAGAAACGCAACACCGAATGAGCGGTCAGAACAAAGCTTCAATACGGTGTTCCCGTGGTGTTTTAGTTGCTGCCTTGTCTTTTGCACAGAGTAAAAGACAAGGCAGCCATCGAATAGGGCCCGATTGTTCCTACTTGGTCAGCGGAGGAGCAAGGGGGGGGAGCAAGCGTCTCAACCAAGCACAGCTCACCATGGGGAAGGTGGCTATGCCAACTAGCCTGATGCCCTGCTCCCGCAGTGACGGATAATCGTACTCTGGTTTCTCTTCATAACGTACAAGTCTTTCGCCTTTTACTAAAAACTTCTGTGGAGAGCAGCACTAATGAGTTGTTTCTATTTTTGGCAGGCTTTACCTATGCGGGTGAAGCCCTTTCTGTCTGTGTAAAAGAAATCTTGTTACTGTGCAGAGTGACTTCTCTGAGTAGAGTCGCCTTACTTGTTGCGACTGTGCCGATGTTCGAAGCTGCCAAAAGCGGGTAAGGTGCGAATGACCGACTAAATATCAACAAAAGTGGGGGCGGAGGTCTTCGGATGCAAGTGGGTGTGAATATCCCACCATACAAGTATGGTGGAGAGAAAGCTGTGAATGGCCGACCATAGTTTGCAAAAAGCGGGTGAGAAAAGATGCGAATGTCCAACTACACATGATCAAAACAGGGAGCGGAGGTGTTTGGCTGCGACAAGGTGTGAAAGTTCACTCATAATTAATGAAAAGCGGGCAACAAGTAGGTTCGAATGCCCAACCATACATAATCAACAGCAGGAGGGGATGTGTTTGGCTACAAGAAGGTTTGAATGTCCAAGCATAGTTTGTAAAAAGCGGGTAAGAAAAGGTTAGAATGCTCGACTATACACCATCAAAAGCTGGAGCGGAGGTGTTCCGCTGTAAGACGGTGTGAATGTCCGACCATAGTTGGTAAAAAGCGGGTAAGAAAAGGTTAAAATACCTGACTGTACACAATCAATAGCGGGAGCGGAGTTGTTCAGCTACAAGAAGGTGTGAAAGTCCACCCATGGTTTGTAAAAAGCGGGTAACAAAAGGTTCGAATGCCCGAATATATACCATCAAAAGCGGAAGCGGAGGTGTTCGGCTGCAAGAAGGTGTGAACGTCCGACCAAAGTTTGTAAAAAGCAGTTAAGAAAAAGTTCGAATATCCAACCAAACATAATTAAAAGCGGGAGCAGAGCTGTTCGACTGCAAGTAGGTGTGAATGTCAGATCATAATATGCAAAAAGCTGATGAGAAAGGGTGAGAATGCCCGACTATACACCATCAAATGCGGGAGCGGAAGTGTTCGGCTGTGAGTAGGTGTGAATGTCGAACCGTAATGGCTGAAAAATGTGTTAGAAAAGACTAGAATGCTGGATCATACATCATCAAAAGCGGGAGAAGTGGTGTTCGGCTGCAAGTAGGTGTGAATGTCCAGCCATAATTACCCACAAACGGGTAAGAAAAGGTAGTATTGCCAGACCATACATGATCAAAAGCTGGAGTGGAGGTGATCAGCTGCAAGAAGGTCTGAATGTACACCAATTACTGAAAAATCGACTACAACAAAGAACAACATTGGACTTTGCAGTAGAAGAAGTTGAAATCGATCTAGACATTGATAAATATGAAGGACAAAGCAGTTTTAACTTGGTTTGAGTGAAGGAATTCTTTTTATACATAAAATCCCAAATCATGCAGAATGTATGAAAATAAGCTTATTCTCGGATTCCTGATCCTTCAGTGTTGCTCTTTCCTCTACTGCGAAATCCAATGTTGTTCTTTGTTGAAATCGATCTAGACATTGATAAATATGAAGGACAATGCAGTTTTAACTTGGTTTGAGTGAAGGAATTAATTTTATAGCAAAATCCAAAATCATGCAGAACGTATGAAAATAAGCTTATTCTCGGATTCCTGATCCTTCAGTGTTGCTCTTTCTTCTACTGCAAAATACAATGTTGCTCTTTGTTGAAGTCGATCTAGACATTGATTAATATGAAGTTAAAAGCAGTTTTCTCTTGGTTTGAGTGAAGGAATTCATTTTATACATAAAATCCCAAATCATGCAGAACTCATGAAAATAAGCTTAGTCTCGGATTCTGAAAACTTTTTTATTTAATCTTTCTTTTACTGCAAAGTACAACGTTGGTTTTTTTTTGTTTAAATCTATCTAGACATTAATAAATATGAAGGTAAAAGCTGTTTTAACATAGTTTGAGTGAAGGAATTCATTTTATAGATAAAATCCCAAATCATGCAGAACTCCTCAAAAGGGGCGTGTGGCTTAATCACAATTGTTGTTCTTTCTCATTCAGGGTAATATGAGGAAGTTTATGCTTGAAATATATGTAGAAATGGGTACATATGAAGGACAAAGCAGTTTTCACTTGGTTTGAGTGAAGGAATTCATTTTATAGATAAAATCTTAAATTATGCAGAACTCATGAAAATAAGCTTATTCTTGGATTCCGAAAACTTTTGATTTAATCTTTCTTGTAATACAGAGTACAACGTTGTTTTTTTTGTTTAAATCTATCTAGACATTGATAAATATGAAGGTAAAAGCTGTTTTAACATAGTTTGAGTGAAGGAATTAATTTTATAGATAAAATCTCAAATCATGTAGAACTCCTCAAAAGGGGCGTATAGCTTAATCACAAGTGTGGTTCTTTCTCATTCAGGGTAATATGAGGAAGTTTATGCTTGAAATATATGTAGAAATGGGTACATATGAAGGACAAACCAGTTTTAACTTGGTTTGAGTTAAGGAATTCATTTTATACATAAAATCCCAAATCATGCAGAACGTATGAAAAGAAGCTTATTCTTGGATTCCTGATCCTTCAGTGTTGCTCTTTCTTCTACTGCAAAATCCAATGTTGTTCTTTGTTGAAATCGATCTAGACATTGATAAATATGAAGTTAAAAGCAGTTTTAACATAGTTTGAGGGAAGGATATCATTTTATAGTAAAATCCGAAATCATAGAGAACTCATGAAAATAAGCTTATTCTCGGATTCCTAAAACTTTTGATTTGCTCTTTCTTTTACTGCAAAGTACAACGTTGTTTTTTGTTGAAATCTATCTGGACATTGATAAATACCAGCCCAACATCTCTGCTGCCACTTTTGATAATTTATGGTTGGGCATTCTTACCTTTTCTTACCCGCTTTTTACAAATTATGATCTGACATTCACACCCACTTGCAGTCGAACACCTTCTCTCCCGCTTATGATCATGTGCGGTTTGATATTCGAAAATTTTCTTTCATGTTTTCTAGCAATTATTAATGGACATTCAGACCGTCTTACAGCGGAGCTCCTCCGCTCCCTCTTTTGATAGTGTATGTTCGGGCATTTGACCCTTTCCCTACCCGCTTTTTACAAACTATGGTCGGGCATTCAAACCTTCTTGTCGCCAAACACATCCACTCCTGCTTTTGATGGTGTATGGTTGGGCATTCGCACCTTTCCTTACCCATTTTTCAGTAATTATGGGTGGACATTCACACCTTCTTGCAGCTGAACACCTCCTCTCCCGCTTATGATCATGTGTGGTTAGATATTCGAAAATTTTCTTTCATGTTTTCTAGCAATTATTGATGGACATTCAGACCTTCTTGCCGCTGAACACATCCTCTACTGCTTTTGATGATGTATGGTTGGGCATTCGCACCTTTTTTTACCCGCTTATTCCAAACTATAGTCGGACATTCAAACCTACTTGTAGCCGAACACATCCACTCCTGCTTTTGAGGATGTATGGTTGGGCATTCGCACATTTTCTTACCCATTTTTCAGTAATTATGGGTGGACATTCACACCTTCTTGCAGCTGAACACCTCCACTCCCGCTTTTGATGATGTATGGTTTGATATTCGAAAATTTTCTTTCATGTTTTCTAGCAATTATTGATGGACATTCAGACCTTCTTGCAGCTGAACACCTCCGCTCCCGCTTTTGATGGTGTATAGTCGGGCTTTCGAGCCTTTTCTTCCCTGGTTTTTACAAATTATGGTTGGACATTCAGACCTTCTTGCAGCCGAAAACCTCCGCTCCCTCTTTTGATCATACATTGTCGGGCATTCGCACCTTTTCTTACCCGCTTTTTACAAACTAGGGTCGGACTTTCACACTGTTTAGTAGCCGAACAACTCCGCTCCCGCTATTGATTGTGTAGAGTTGGGTATTTTCACATTTTCTTACCCGCTTTTTACAAACTATGGTCGGACATTCACACCTTCTTACAGCGGAACACCTCCGCTCCCTCTTTGGATGGTGTATGTTCAGGCATTCGAACCTTTTCTTACCCGCTTTTTACAAACTGTGGTCAGACATTCAATCCTTCTTGTAGCCGAAGACATCCACTCCTGCTTTTGATGATGTATGGTTGGGCATTCGCACCTTTTCTTACCCATTTTTCAGTAATTATGGGTGGACATTCACACCTTCTTGCAGCTGAACACTTTCTCTCCCGCTTATGATCATGTGCGGTTTGATATTCGAAAATTTTGTTTAATGTTTTCTGGCAATTATTGATGAACATCAGACCTTCTTGCAGCTGAACAACTCCGCTCCCGCTTTTGATGGTGTATAGTCGGACTTTTGAGCCTTTTCTTCCCTGGTTTTTACAAATTATGGTTGGACATTCAGACCTTCTTTCAGCCGAAAACCTCAGCTCCCTCTTTTGATCATACATTGTCGGGCATTCACACCTTTTCTTACCCGCTTTTTACAAACCATGGTCGGACTTTCACACCTTTTAGTAGCCAAACAACTCCGCTCCCGCTATTGATTGTGTACAGTCAGGTATTTTCACCTTTTCTTACCCGCTTTTTACCAACTATGGTCGGACATTCACACCTTATTACAGCGGAACACCTCCGCTCCCTCTTTTGATGGTGTATGTTCGGGTGTTCAAACCTTTTCTTACCCGCTTTTTACAAACTATGGTCGGACATTCAAACCTTCTTGTAGCCGAACACATCCACTCCTGCTTTTGATGATGTATGGTCGGGCATTCGAACCTACTTATTGCCCGCTTTTCATTAATTTTGGGTGGACATTCAGACCTTGTCGCAGCCAAACACCTCCGCTCCCTGTTTTGATCATGTATGGTTTGACATTCGCACCTTTTCTCACCCGCTTTTTGCATACTATGATCGCCCATTCACAGCTTCCTCTCCACCATACTTGTATGGTGGGATATTCACACCCACTTGCATCAGAAGACCTCTGCCCTCACTTTTGTTGATATTTAGTCGGTCATTCGCACCTTACCCGCTTTTGGCAAACTATGGCCTTCTTGAAGCCAAACACCCCTGATCTTGCTTTTGATGATGTAAGGTTGGGCATTCAGACCTTGCTTCACCTGCTTTTCACCAAATATAGTCGGACATTCACACCTTCTTGCAGCCGAACACTTCCGCTCCACCTTTAAGTGTTCTATGGGGTATTCACACCTTTTTTGTCACCGCATTTTATAGATTATGGTTGGAAATTCTAACCCACTCTCATCCGAAGACCTCTCCTCCCGATTTTGTTAATATATAGTCGGGCATTCGAACCTTTTCTTACCCGCTTTTTACAAATTATGGTCGAACATTCACACCTACTTTGCAGCCGAATACTTCCGCTGCCCACCTTTTAGTGATGTAGGGTTGGCATTTCCACCTTTTCTTACCCTCTTTTTATACTGATTGCTGAAGATTAAGTTGTTCTTTCTCAAACTACAATTTTTTTTTAATTGTTGAAACTTGATTTGAAGTGGATAAATAAGGAGGACATATAGTTTTAAGTCAGGCTGATAGAAAGAATTAACTTTATTGCAAAATCTGTATTTCGTCATATGTCGAGAGATGCTTATTGCTGAAGACGTTTTTTCTCATTCTACAAAGTATAACGTTGTTTATCATTGAAACTTGATTAGACATGAATAAATATGAAGGACAAAGCAGTCTTAACTTGGTTTGAGTTAAGGAATCCGAATTCGTGCATAACTCGTAAAATAGAGCTTATTTTCGGTACACTTGATCTCAGCCAAAAGGCCGAGAAGCGATAACTGTCCACTGCGTCACGACAGAGGTTCTTTCCTGGCACATTGCGCACTTGTCGCGGTGTTCTTTTTATGGCCATAGGTGGCCAGAGTGTCACTTTGCACCTCCGCCCACCCGCTGCACTGAGCACTCTTCAGCCCTTTTAACTGGTATAACTTTGCACTCCCGCACGCTCCAGCAAGCACCATTCAAGCAACAACTTTGCACTCCAGCTTCGAACATCGGCACAGTCGCAACAAGTAAGGCGACTCTACTCAGAGAAGTCACTCTGCACAGTAACAAGATTTCTTTTGCACAGACAGAAAGGGCTTCACCCGCAAAGGTAAAGCCTGCCAAAAATAGAAACAACTCATTAGTGCTGCTCTCCACGGAAGTCTTTAGTAAAAGGCGAAAGACTTGTACGTTATGAAGAGAAACCAGAGTACGATTATCCGTCACTGCGGGAGCAGGGCATCAGGCTAGTTGGCATAGCCACCTTCCCCATGGTGAGCTTTGCTTGGTTGAGACGCTTGCTCCCCCCCCTTGCTCCTCGGCTGACCAAGTAGGAACAATCGGGCCCTATTCGATGGCTGCAACACCTGAAAGAGATATTGATGCGAGACCCGATCAAAAGCTTTTTCAAAGTCTAAATTTAAGATGACAAGCCGGGTGTTTCTGTCTCTAGCTTAATCAATGATGTCTGGAATCAGTACGAGGCTGTCGGTGAGTTGTTTCCCTGAGATGGCACAAGCCTGGTCTGGGTGAATTACCTCCTCTAAACTAGAGGACATCTGTGTCGCTAAAACCTTGCTAAAAAGTTTACAGTCAAAGTTTAAAAGTGTGATGGGCCTCCAATTCTTTAGGTCAGTCTTATAATTTTTTTTATAAAGTAGAGTCACTATTCCCACTCTAAAATTGTCAGGAAGTCGGTCGAGTTTTTCAAAATCTTTAAAAACATCTAAAATATCTGATGATAAAAGGTCCCAAAAGGTCAGATAGAATTCTGCAGGAAGCCCGTCTAAACCTGTTAGGCATTTTTTTAACTCTAAAGCGGTAAAATCGTGTGTCAAGTGTGCATTCTCTTTTACGGTTTTGTCAACGAATTTTAAAATTTCTGCCGATGTTTCCAAGTGCACTGCTTTCTCTTTGTACATGTTACTATAAAAGGTATGTAGAGTTTCAATCATCTCTTGTGTGGATTTTGTTAAAAACCCATCTTCTCTCTTTAGATTTTGAATACACTCCTTTTTATTTATAACTTTCTTAAAAAAGTACCATGTGCATGTTTCACCGTCCTCAATTTCCTGCTCCCTGCTTCTTACAAAAATTCCTTTACTCTTTATTTCTGCTAAAACTGACATTTCCTTTTTGACATCTTTGATTTCTTCATTAAAGTCTATGCCACACTGATTTAGTTTAAAGTAGCGCTGTAAGCGTTTCTGTAGTCCCATCATACATCTATTCTCTTTCCTTTTTTTACGTTTACCTTGCTGTTTAAAAAAAGTCTGGGTCGTTTCCTTCACCATTTCCCACCATTGTGCATGTGTTTCGTAGAGGTCTTGAAGGGTCTGCCACTCTTTATAACATTCCCTGTACTGACTGACTATGATTTCATCCTCCAACAGGGAACAGTTGAGTTTCCACAGACCACTTCCTACCGTCACACCAGAAGGGGGTGAAAGGGTGCAGGAGAGCATAAGGTGGTCTGAAAAGAAAACAGGGGTTGATCTAACATCAGTGGTTGGGCAATCTCTAGTAAAGAAATAATCAATGCGAGAGGCTCTGGTGCCATCATGACTAAACCAGGTGAAGCCCTCCTCTCTGGGATGCATAGTTTTAAAACAGTCAGTAAGCTTAAAATCCCTGCACATGCCCTGAAGTAAAATCGAAGTCTTATCCATTTTAAAATCTCCCCCTGCTCTTTTTCTATCTTTTCTGCTCAAGATAAAGTTAAAATCCCCTCCTACAACTAAAGGTACTTGCCCTGGCATGTAAAGCTGTATATCTTCTAAAATGTCATACCTGTCATTTTTTCTATTGAAACCATAAATATTTAAGAGGTTAAAGTCTTGCCCCATAAAATTCAAGTGTGCTAAAAGTGCCCGTCCGTCTCTCACCACTGTGCTACCTTTCACCAGAACATGCGGATTTTTAATTAGAATGGCCACACCATCATTTTTATTTTGATTTGAGCCACTCCATATCGATAAATGGGGCCACATTTCCTCCCATTGTCTATGGTTTTTTAAAAAAGGTAGTCCACATTCTTGTATTAAAAACACATCTGATTTTATGGAGTCTAAGAAGGATAAAATACTCTGGGCTCTTGTCTTTGATTTCACACTTCTCACATTTAGTGTTGAGAAGGTGAGAACCATTAAAAGGATAAAGGAAAGTAGGTATGTCATTTTCGTTTTTCTAAGTTATCAAAACAAATTACACACTCAGGTTATTTCTTGGGAAACTATCTCTTCCTTCATTTCTTTAGGTGAAAAGTGAGTAGGGTGATCTATATTTCCTTTTCGGACTCTCGGTGTTGGCCTCTGACGCAATGTTGCATTTAACTTTGAGTCCCTGGGGGTTGATTGCAGAGCTAAAGTTAAAAAGGAGACCTGATTTTGTGAGTCGGAGGGGAAGACTCTAGGTTCTTCCACTGAAGAACTGTCTGAAAGGGACCTAACCCTTCCCCTCTTCTCTGATAACACTTGGGAATCAGAGGACAACTCAGATGCCGTCCTCTTCGGCTGTTGACCTTCGGGGAGGTGAGTATCTTCACTAGACTCACCTGTCTGCTCTTCCTCCTCATTTAGCGTATCTCCACCCTCTGCCTGTGAATTCTCACAGACTTAAGCACTGAGTGGTGAGGCCTCTACAGGCCCTACCCCTTTTTGCTCCTCACTTCCAACCCAAGCTTTTGGCGGGAAGTTTGAATTTATTGGGTCAACCTCTTCACTTTGTTCACCAACTGCCACCTCTGGTCCTTCTCTTTGTTGGCTTGACTGTGGCTTTAGCGTCTTTAATTTGTTGGCAAAAGATTTAGGGCAATCTCTGAAGAGGTGATTTAATTCTCCACAGAGATTACATTTCCTGCCATTTGGACACTCTCCAAAAGTGTGCCCAATTTCTCTGCACTTCCCACATATCACCTTGGTACAAGCCTCAACCAGGTGCCCATGCTCACCGCACTTGCGGCAGAGCTTGGGCTGCCCCTGGTAGTGGATGTAACCTCGGTTTTCGAGGTGGCCAGAGTGTCACTTTGCATCTCCGCCCACCCGCTGCACTGAGCAAGCTCCAATTTCAACTCCTATTGCTAAAAATCCATTGAATATGTAGTCCTCGTATATAGGACATATCAGATATTAAACTGATAAGAACAGATACTACACTTGATCTTAGCCAAAACGCCGAGAAGCGATAACTGTCCACTGGTTCACGTCCGAGGGCCCTTCCTGGCACATTGCGCACTTGTAGCGGTGTTCTTTTTATGGCCATAGGTGGCCAGAGTGTCACTTTGCACCTCCACCCACCCGCTGCACTGAGCACTCTTCAGCCCTTTTAACTGGTATAACTTTGCACTCCCGCACGCTCAAGCGAGCACCATTCAAGCAACAACTTTGCACTCCAGCTTCGAACATCGGCACAGTCGCAACAAGTAAGGCGACTCTACTCAGAGAAGTCACTCTGCACAGTAACAAGATTTCTTTTGCACAGACAGAAAGGGCTTCACCCGCATTGGTAAAGCCTGCCAAAAATAGAAACAACTCATTAGTGCTGCTCTCCACAGAAGTTTTTAGTAAAAGGCGAAAGACTTGTACGTTATGAAGAGAAACCAGAGTACGATTATCCGTCACTGCAGGAGCAGGGCATCAGGCTAGTTGGCATAGCCACCTTCCCCATGGTGAGCTGTGCTTGGTTGAGACGCTTGCTCTCCCCCCTTGCTCCTCGGCTGACCAAGTAGGAACAATCGGGCCCTATTCGCTGGCTGCCTTGTCTTTTACTCTGTGCAAAAGACAAGGCAGCAACTAAAACACCACAGGAACACCGTATTGAGGCTTTGTTCTGACCGCTCATTCGGTGTTGCGTTTCTTTCAAGCAATTCTCCCGGTTAGCCCATACTCGGCTCGCTCCCAGAGCCGTGTTAAAGTCTACTTCACATTCACTCTCTTTTCTCAGCAGACTCTTGGGATTTTATCTATAAAATGAATTCCTTCACTCAAACTATGTTAAAACTGCTTTGTCCTTCATATTTACCATGTCTAGAAAGATTTAAACAAAAAAAAACAACGTTGTACTTTGCAGTAAAAGAAAGAGCAAATCTAAAGTTTCAGGAATCCGAGAATAAGCTTACTTTCATGAGTTCTTCACGATTTCGGATTTTGCTATAAAATGAATTCCTTCACTCAAACTAAATTAAAACTGCTAAACCGCTAATCTGTTACATGTAAGGCAGATGTCAAATTCACCGAAATAGGATCTAAGGGTATTCGGCCAATCAAGCTGTAGCAGCTTCGGTAAAAGAGTATAAGTTGAAGAGTTTGTGAATAAAGGTGTGCGCACACATAGTGAGCTGTAGGAAAATAGGCAGGGAGCAATGCCGGCTGGGGTATATGTTCTTGTATGTTGTCTGACTGTTTGATTTGAATGTGTTGTGTAAGTGTCCTGTTGAATGTTACATGTTTGGGCTTTGACACGCTTCACTGTGGTTGTTAACTGAGTGGTGTGTCCTGAAATGTTATATGTTTGGGCTGTGTGACATGCTTAATGCTTGTCAGTAGCTACCCACTTATTCATATATAGCAACTGACAACATAAGAAGTCCGGACATACTTTCATAGTAGTTGTAGAAGTATCCTTATTGATAATAGATAAACTAATTCATAGTGATAGAACAGTAGATGAACAGGTGCCTGCACATGTCTCACGAAAATAAAATGGGTGTATGATTGCTGACGGCAGAGCCATACTGCCAAACTTATGAGTTCTTGTGGCAAACTTGATTCAGTGTCTTGACGTGTATACGCTGTTTCGCTGACTTGATTGTCACAAGAAACAAAGTGTGTTTGATAAGATCCGACCATTTTATTACGGGAGGATCAGTATGTATGGATTCTGATGTGACTGATAAACCCATTCGTATCTTAAGCATAATCTAATACGTGAGACAACGCCCTGGCACACAATCAAAAAAAAAAAAAGAGAGCGGTTTTGTGTAACCACAGTCCATAATGTAGAAAAGAGAGAAAAAAGCCTTTCTGGTTTGGTGTGTGTGCTAACAGTGCAGAGTGTAGAGAAAAGAGAGAAAAGAAAGCCGTTTTGGTGTCACGGGTGTTGTGACTTACACACACATTTCTGAATTGAGAAAGGAAATTATTTTAGAGGAAGCACTAGAGTTTAGATCCCACATTTGTTGATAGGCATTCATTTATTTCTTCACTTCTGACGAAGTTTCAACAATAAACAACATACTTTGTATTATGAGAAAGAACAAGACTCATTCTTCAGGAATCCGAAAATAAGCTCTATTTTACGAGTTATGCACGAATTCGGATTCTCCTATAAAACGAATTCCTTAACTCAAACCAAGTTAAAACTGCTTTGTCCTTCATATTTATTCATGTCTAATCAAGTTTCAACGATAAACAATGTTGTACTTTGTAGAATGAGAAAGAACTTCTTTAGCAATAAGCATCTCTCGACATATGACGAAGTACAGATTTTGCTATAAAATTAATTGCTTCTATCAGCCTGACTTAAAACTGTTTGTCCTCCTTATTTATCCACTTCAAATCACATTTCAACAATCAAAAAAATTTTGTAGTTTGAGAAAGAACAACTTAATCTTCAGCAATCAGTAAAAAAAGAGGGTAAGAAAAGGTTAGAATGCCCGACTATACACCATCAAAAGAGGGAGAGGAGGTGTTCCGCTGTAAGACGGTGTGAATGTCCGACCATAATTTGTAAAAAGCGGGTAAGAAAAGGTTTGAATGCCCGACAATATATTAACAAAAGCGGGAGGAGAGGTCTTCGGATGAGAGTGGGTGAGAATTTCCAACCATAATCTATAAAATGCGGTGAAAAAAAAGGTGTGAATGCCCCATAGAACAGTAAAAGGTGGAGCGGAAGTGTTCGGCTGCAAGAAGGTGTGAATGTCCGACTATATTTGGTGAAAAGCAGGTGAAGCAAGGTCTGAATGCCCAACCTTACATCATCAAAAGTGAGATCAGAGGTGTTTGGCTAAAGGAAGGCCATAGTTTGCCAAAAGCGGGTGCGAATGACCGACTAAATATCAACAAAAGTGGGTGCGGAGGTCTTCGGATGCAAGTGGGTGTGAATAACCCACTATACAAGTAAGGTGGAGAGGAAGCTGTGAATGGGCGATCATAGTTTGCAAAAAGCGGGTGAAAAAAGGTGCGAATGTCAAACAATACATGATCAAAACAGGGAGCGGAGGTGTTTGGCTGCGACAAGGTGTGAATGTCCACCCAAAATTAATGAAAAGCGGGCAACAAGTAGGTTCGAATGCCCAACCATACATCATCAAAAGCAGGAGTGGATGTGTTCGGCTACAAGAAAGTTTGAATGTCCGACCATAGTTTGTAAAAAGCGGGTAAGAAAAGGTTCGAATGCCCGAATATATACCATCAAAAGCGGAAGCGGAGGTGTTCGGCTGCAAGAAGGTGTGAACGTCCGACCAAAGTTTGTAAAAAGCAGTTAAGAAAAGGTTCGAATATCCAACCAAACATAATCAAAAGCGGGAGCAGAGCTGTTCGACTGCAAGTAGGTGTGAATATCAGATCATAATTTGCAAAAAGGTGATGAGAAAGGGTGAGTATGCCCGACTATACACCATCAAATGCGGGAGCGGAGTTGTTCGGCTGTGAGTAGGTGTGAATCTCCAACCATAATTGCTGAAAAATGTGTTAGAAAAGGTAAGAATGCCAGTCCATACATCATCAAAAGCGGGAGAGGTGGTGTTCGGCTGCAAGTAGGTGTGAATGTCGAGCCAGAATTACTCACAAATGGGTAAGAAAAGGTAGTATTGCCAGACCATACATGATCAAAACAGGGAGCGGGGGTGGTTCAGCTGCAAGAAGGTCTGAATGTCCACCAATTACTGAAAAATCGACTACAACAAAGAACAACATTGGACTTTGCAGTAGAAAAAGTTGAAATCGATCTAGACATTGATAAATATGAAGGACAAAGCAGTTTTAACTTGGTTTGAGTGAAGGAATTCATTTTATACATAAAATCCCAAATCATGCAGAATGTATGAAAATAAGCTTATTCTCGGATTCCTGATCCTTCAGTGTTGCTCTTTCCTCTACTGCGAAATCCAATGTTGTTCTTTGTTGAAATCTATCTAGACATTGATAAATATGAAGGACAAAGCAGTTTTAACTTTGTTTGAGTGAAGGAATTCATTTTATACATAAAATCCCAAATCATGCAGAATGTATGAAAATAAGCTTATTCTCGGATTCCTGATCCTTCAGTGTTGCTCTTTCCTCTATTGCGAAATCCAATGTTGTTCTTTGTTGAAATTGATCTAGACATTGATAAATATGAAGGTCAAAGTAGTTTTCACTTGGTTTGAGTGAAGGAATTCATTTTATACATAAAATCCCAAATCAT
Organism: Leuresthes tenuis; assembly: GCF_036924035.1. Taxonomy (NCBI): domain Eukaryota; kingdom Metazoa; phylum Chordata; class Actinopteri; order Atheriniformes; family Atherinopsidae; genus Leuresthes; species Leuresthes tenuis. Next base: position 28,815,028 of record NW_027325365.1, on the reverse strand, counting down.
GCAGAACTCATGAAAATAAGCTTATTCTCGGATTCCGAAAACTTTTGATTTAATCTTTCTTTTACTGCAAAGTACAACGTTGGGTTTTTTTTGTTTAAATCTATCTAGACATTGATAAATATTAAGGTAAAAGCTGTTTTAACATGGTTTGAGTGAAGGAATTCATTTTATAGATAAAATCCCAAATCATGCTGAACTCCTCAAAAGGGGCGTGTGGCTTAATCACAATTGTGGTTCTTTCTCATTCAGGGTAATATGAGGAAGTATATGCTTGAAATATATTTAGAAATGGGTACATATGAAGGACAAACCAGTTTTAACTTGGTTTGAGTGAAGGAATTCATTTTATACATAAAATCCCAAATCATGCAGAACGTATGAAAAGAAGCTTATTCTGGGATTCCTGACCCTCCAGTGTTGCTCTTTCTTCTACTGCAAAATACAACGTTGCTCGAAGGACAAAGCAGTTTTCACCTGTTTGAGGGAAGGAATTATTTTTATAGTAAAATCCGAAATCGTGCAGAACTCATGAAAGCAAGCTTATACTCGGATTCCTGAAACTTTAGATTTGCTCTTTCTTTTACTGCAAAGTACATCGTTGTTTTTTGTTGAAATCTATCTGGACATTGATAAATACCAGCCGAACATCTCTGCTGCCACTTTTGATAATTTATGGTTGGGCATTCTTACCTTTTCTTACCCGCTTTTTACAAATTATGATCTGACATTCACACCCACTTGCAGTCGAACACCTTCTCTCCCGCTTATGATCATGTGCGGTTTGATATTCGAAAATTTTCATTCATGTTTTCTAGCAATTATTAATGGACATTCAGACCGTCTTACAGCGGAGCTCCTCCGCTCCCTCTTTTGATAGTGTATGTTCGGGCATTCGAACCTTTCCCTACCCGCTTTTTACAAACTATAGTCGGACATTCAAACCTTCTTGCAGCCGATCACATCCACTCCTGCTTTTGATGATGTATGGTTGGGCATTCGCACCTTTTTTTTACCCATTTTTAAGGAATTATGGGTGGACATTCAGACCACCCATAATTCAGACATTCAGACCTTCTTGCAGCTGAACACCTCCGCTCCCGCTTTGGATCATACATTATCGGGCATTCGCACCTTGTCTTACCCGCTTTTTACAAACTTTAGTCGAACATTCACACCTTCTTGCAGCTGAACCACCTCCGCTCCCTCTTTTGATGGTGTATGTTCGGGCATTCAAACCTTTTCTTACCCGCTTTTTACAAACTATGGTCGGGCATTCAAACCTTGTCGCCAAACACATCCACTCCTGCTTTTGATGGTGTATGGTTGGGCATTCGCACCTTTTCTTACCCATTTTTCAGTAATTATGGGTGGACATTCACACCTTCTTGCAGCTGAACACCTCCTCTCCCGCTTATGATCATGTGTGGTTTGATATTCGAAAATTTTCTTTCATGTTTTCTAGCAATTATTGATGGACATTCAGACCTTCTTGCAGCTGAACACCTCCTCTCCCGCTTTTGATGGTGTATAGTCATGCTTTCGAGCGTTTTCATCCCCGGTTTTTAGAAATTATGGTTGGACATTCAGACCTTGCAGCCGAAAAACCTCCGCTCCCTGTTTTGATCATACATTGTCTGGCATTCGCACCTTGTCTTACCCCATTTTTACAAACTTTAGTCAGAAATTCACACCTTGCAGCTGAAGCACCTTCGCTCCCTGTTTTGATCATGTATGGTCTGGCAATACTACCTTTTCTTACCCGTTTGTGAGTAATTATGGCTGGACATTCACACCTACTTGCAGCCCAACACCACCTCTCCCGCTTTTGATGATGTATGATCCAGCATTCTAGTCTTTTCTAACACATTTTTCAGCAATTATGGTCAGACATTCACACCTACTCACAGCCGAACACTTCCGCTCCCGCATTTGATGGTGTATAGTCGGGCATTCTCACCCTTTCTCATCAGCTTTTTGCAAATTATGATCTGACATTCACACCTACTTGCAGTCGAACAGCTCTGCTCCCGCTTTTGATTATGTTTGGTTGGATATTCGAACCTTTTCTTAACTGCTTTTTACAAACTTTGGTTGGACGTTCACACCGTCTTGCAGCCGAACACCTCCGCTTCCGCTTTTGATGGTATATATTCGGGCATTCGAACCTTTTCTTACCCGCTTTTTACAAACTATGGTCGGACATTCAAACCTTCTTGTAGCCGAACACATCCACTCCTGCTTTTGATGATGTATGGTCGGGCATTCGAACCTACTTGTTACCCGCTTTTCATTAATTTTGGGTGGACATTCACACCTTGTCGCAGCCAAACACCTCCGCTCCCTGTTTTGATCATGTATGGTTTGACATTCGCACCTTTTCTCACCCGCTTTTTGCAAACTATGATCGCCCATTCACAGCTTCCTCTCCACCATACTTGTATAGTGGGTTATTCACACCCACTTGCATCCGAAGACCTCCGCCCCCACTTTTGTTGATATTTAGTCGGTCATTCGCACCCATTTTGGCAAACTATGGCCTTTCTGCAGCCAAACACCTCTGATCTCGCTTTTGATGATGTAAGGTTGGGCATTCAGACCTTGCTTCACCTGCTTTTCACCAAATATAGTCGGACATTCACACCTTCTTGCAGCCGAACACTTCCGCTCCACCTTTTAATGTTCTATGGGGCATTCACAGCTTTTTTTTCACCGCATTTTATAGATTATGGCTGGAAATTCTCACCCACTCTCATCCGAAGACCTCTCCTCCCGCTTTTGTTAATATATTGTCGGGCATTCAAACCTTTTCTTACCCGCTTTTTACAAATTATGGTCGGACATTCACATCTACTTGCAGCCTAATACTTCCGCTCCACCTTTTAGTGATGTATGGCTGGCATTTGCACCTTTTCTTACCCTCTTTTTTTACTGATTGCTGAAGATTAAGTTGTTCTTTCTCAAACTACAAAATTTTTTTAATTGTTGAAATTTGATTTGAAGTGGATAAATAAGGAGGACAAACAGTTTTAAGTCAGGCTGATAGAAGGAATTAATTTTATAGCAAAATCTGTACTTCGTCATATGTCGAGAGATGCTTATTGCTAAAGAAGTTCTTTATCATTCTACAAAGTACAACGTTGTTTATCGTTGAAACTTGATTAGACATGAATAAATATGAAGGACAAAGCAGTTTTAACTTGGTTTGAGTTAAGGAATTCGTTTTATAGGAGAATCCGAATTCGTGCATAACTCGTAAAATAGAGCTTATTTTCGGATTCCTGAAGAATGAGTCTTGTTCTTTCTCATAATACAAAGTATGTTGTTTATTGTTGAAACTTCGTCAGAAGTGAAGAAATAAATGAATGCCTATCAACAAATGTGGGATCTAAACTCTAGTGCTTCCTCTAAAATAATTTCCTTTCTCAATTCAGAAATGTGTGTGTAAGTCACAACACCCGTGACACCAAAACGGCTTTCTTTTCTCTCTTTTCTCTACACTCTGCACTGTTAGCACACACACCAAACCAGAAAGGCTTTTTTCTCTCTTTTCTACATTATGGACTGTGGTTACACAAAACCGCTCTCTTTTTTTTTTTTTGATTGTGTGCCAGGGCGTTGTCTCACGTATTAGATTATGCTTAAGATACGAATTGGTTTATCAGTCACATCAGAATCCATACATACTGATCCTCCCGTAATAAAATGGTCGAATCTTATCAAACACACTTTGTATGTTGTGACAATCAAGTCAGCGAAACAGCGTATACACTTCAAGACACTGAATCAAGTTTGCCACAAGAACTCATAAGTTTGGCAGTATGGCTATGCCGTCAGCAATCATACATCCATTTTATTTTCGTGAGACATGTGCAGGCACCTGTTCATCTACTGTTCTATCACTATGAATTAGTTTATCTATTATCAATAAGGATACTTCTACAACTACTATCAAAGTATGTCCGGACTTCTTATGTTGTCAGTTGCTATATATGAATAAGTGGGTAGCTACTGACAAGCATTAAGCATGTCACCCAGCCCAAACATATAACATTTCAGGACACACCACACAGTTAACAACCACAGTGAAGCGTGTCAAAGCCCAAACATGTAACATTCAACAGGACACTTACACAACACATTCAAATCAAACAGTCAGACAACATACAAGAACATATACCCCAGCCGGCATTGCTCCCTGCCTATTTTCCTACAGCTCACTATGTGTGCGCACACCTTTATTCACAAACTCTTCAACTTATACTCTTTTACCGAAGCTGCTACAGCTTGATTGGCCGAATACCCTTAGATCCTATTTCGGTGAAT